>NW_026997075.1:1426250-2827500 GCF_035044405.1 Drosophila montana
TTGTGGCATGCCATCACAGTGGCAACTGCGATGTCCTTTTAGCACATTCTACCGCAGCAGCGGCCTTTGGTTTCCCTTGGCGGCCACGCCTCAAAAGAGTGCAGCCACCCCCCGAAAAAAAAGCAAAAAAATAAACAAGGGGCAGACAGCAGTAAACGCGACTTTCGCTGTTTAAAAGCCATTTTTGCATTTTATATTAAATTTTTTTTTTAGCCGTGTGTGTGTATATGTGTGCACCTACACGCCCCCTTGTGACACCTACCGCCCACCAACCGCCAGTCGCTTGCCATTTTTTTGTTCGCCTTGTTTATTCTTTATCCTTTGGCACTGGTTTCTAGCATTTTTTTTGCTGCTGTCGTGTTGCCGCAACATGCAAACATTTTGCACCCATTTCCGTTTCTTCTTCTCTTTCCATTTTTTTTTAATATTTCCTTTTTTAGTGGATTTGGTTTTGGATCCTGTTTCACTTTCATGGGCTTTGGACACGCTGGAGCCAGGGGTCCACGGCTGTCCATGTTAAACTTTTGGCTACTTTGTCGCATTTGTAATATTTATTGCGTTTTGATTATACAAGCAGACCGAAATTTAAGGCGTTGAAAGTTTTAAATTTTATTTTATTTTCTTTTTTGCTTTGCTGGGCGGCTAACCTTTCCACCTGCTTAGCCTGAGCTGATGCACATTTAATGAGCATCGGCTTCGGCCTGGGAAATATAGTGGCTGAGTCCTTGACACAGGTCCAGCACTTGCTAAAAGTCGGCTGGCTCAAGTTTTTTAATTGTGTGCCCAGGACAAACTTGCCAAAGTTCAAGTTCGTCGGCGTCCTGTGTTGCTCCATCTATAGTCGTTAGTGTTTCTCATTGACTTGAATTAAATGCCCAGCCCCTGCCCCCCTGCCCCCCTGCCCTACTGTCTATTTGGTTGGGGTTTTTCACTGGCTTTAATAGAAGCAAAGTTAACAAAGTACAGCAGCAAGTGCATCTGCAACTTTGTTAACTTTCAGCTCATTGGCGCTGGATCATTTTACCAGTTGTTACCAGTTCCCAGCCCCAACCCCCAACACCCAACTGCCAACCCCCAGCCACCAACCCAGCTCTAATTCGCACTTGGAGTTTCAATACTTTTTTCTTCGTGCCGTGATTGTAAAGTTTCATTGATAATTTTAACTACTGCATGTATCCGTACGGCTGTCCCATGTGTCCGCCGACCCCTCCCTTTACATTGTCCCGCTGTCGTTGCTAGGTTCGTGCTAAGCTCAAAAGACGCTTTTAGTACTTTTCAAAGTTGCTTTTAGTGCATGGCTTTTCTTTGCATACCCTGGCACACTTGCAGCCAGCAACGGGTATTTCAAGCTGATCCTGGATTTGCAGTTTTCATTAGAGATTACATATTTAAGCAGAAGCTAGTCCTAGCTACTCATTGCTGGGTATCCTGTTGTGCATCAGCCCACTGAGTTCCGCTTGCCTGCATTCCACGCAATGCAACTGTGGCCTGGTCTCGGCATTGACTATCCGGCAAACCGATTCCTGTGCGCCAGTCCCCACCAATCCGACCATATCATACAACCGCGCCGGCAGCCAGGCCGAACCAAGTGTTGCTTTTATGGCAGCGAGAGTTTTGAGCATTGGCTCGCCAATAAGTGTTACATTTTTTTGCTCTCTCTCTGGTTTTTTAATTTAATTTTTTTGATTAGCTAGATTTTATGCCGTTCTTATATTATTTCATTTTTGTCGCTTTTATTTTAGGTTATTTTCACAGTTTTTGTCTTTCGCTGCAGACGGCGTCCATTTCTGTTCATTTTGGGAGCGAAAAGTTTTCTGGCTTTGCAATCGCACGCGAAAACCAACTGCACACAGACCCAGCCCCAGCCTCAGCCCCAACACGAGTCCTCATTGCCTGCCCCTTTTGCCACTCCCCCCGTGGAGCGTGGCAAACAACGAGACCTGCCCTTTTGTGGACCACTTCATTTCTTAATTTTATTGTGGCTCTCGCTGGCATTTACATGCAGCTCTTTACTAGCCTTAACGTGTTTTTTAAGTGACAAAGCGAATTTTAATGGAGCATACGGGAAACAAAATCTTCAATTTTGTTAATTTAAATCTTAATTTAAATGAAGTCTCACTCAATCTCTGGTGCTGGTTTGTTGACAAATTGGATTGCTCGGTTTGCGTAGAAAATAAACTCTTAAATTTATAATCAAATTAATTTAAGGCAAAAGTGTGTATTTGTATAATAAATATATTTTATTAATTATTTATAGTATTATTACTTTTAATGCTGAAGCTTCTATTAGTATATGTACTATATATTCCAATATTATTATTTTAAGAAAATTTAATGAGGCAAAAAATTAATAAATGCTTGAATTGTTAATCATTGTGCAACCATCTAAAGATAAATGTTTTTATATTATTCAATTATTAAGAGATTTTTCCTTTTCTTTTTATCAGCTAATTTGTTGATACTTTAGCTTTTAAGAGTTCAACTTAAATTTTTTAACTACATATGTATACGAAATGTTTTCCCATTTTAGACATGTGTCTTGATATTTAGTGAAGCTGAAGGCTGAGCTTCAAATATTAAAATTTGCTATACTTATGACAATAAATAGATCAACTGTTAATATATTGGAATCATTTTGGGTCAGTAATTTATGCCTATTATTTAAAGATCTCGACTTGCAAAAGATATTCGAGTTGTTTCATATTATAATATTTATAATAAAGTAGTTCGAAATACTTTAAATTATAGCATATAGTCATAAATAAAATAAAGTAATATATATTTATATTTATATATATAAATATCTAGCAGCATATCATTACGCGATTTAATTATTTTGAAAATCGCGTCCTTAAATTTACTGCAAAGCCATAAAATACCTTGACCTACAATTTTGAACCAGTTTTGATCTTAATTTTGAGATAAATAATGATAAAAATAGTAATAATAGAAAATAAATAATAATTAATAAATAGTAAATAAATAGTAAATAATAAATAATTTTTCATGAATAATATTTAATAAATAATGAATAACAAATAATAAATAATAATGAATAAAATATTTATAAGTATAAATTGGGAAGAAACATTCAAGAGTTACACTTTATAATGGATTGTTACAAAAACGCATTAATCAATTATGAGCGCATGCAAATTAATTGTAATCAATTATTTTTCTTTATAACACTAATACGCCTTGTCCTGTGTTTTAGGAAAGGTTTCAAAAAAAAAGTAACCGAATTCCTTGGAATCTGAAAAGTTGGGAGTTTCTCTTCGGTCATTTGCAGCTCTTTCCTTGGCGTCAACTCAAATCCGTTGCGCGAGCTATCATATTACGTGTAAATAATCGCACACATAAATTAAATGTTTGTAATCTGATTTGATAGTCACCTTTAACAACTGTTCAAGTGCCTCGTTTATTTGAGTGCAGTCTTCGGATTGCAATTAAACAGGCAATCACAGTATGATTCGTTTCGCTTTAAAGTACTCATAATTTTGTTTTATGGCTTTATATCGGATGAGCCGCTTTTTTGCCGTCGAGATCTTTCCGATAAAGAAAAAAAACCACAGCTACATTCCTTGTAGCACTGGGTTAAGTGCGACCACTTGATTTTGTGTGCGTGTGTCTGTGGCGCATCGTTTGTGGCATAAGTCGCAGGCGTTGTGGCAGGGTCCGAGGCTAACCAATTGGCAACCGTCTGTACTTGTAAATTTATGATGAACCTTCACACTTGCCGCTTGGCTTAAGTTTTGGGTGCTGCTTCAGACTGCGAGCTGAGGTCGGAAACTCTGAATCTCTGATTTTTCGCTGTTCTGCCCTTAATTTTACTTGCAATTTGCGTTATATATATACATATACATATATGTATATATATATGCCATCGATATTGCCACTCACACACACACAGAGGCAGTCAGAGATTTTTGCACTTGTATGTTTTATTGCCAGAGCCGCTTTGCGGTAAATTTATTGCCAAATTGTCGTTGTCGACGGCGGCTTTCGAAATATCGCGAAATCGCGACTCGGGCGGCCAACAGTAGGTGGGGCGGCGTTCGGGTCCTGCCCGATATCCATTGGCCATAAAAAAAGAGCCGCAGCTACAACGCCAACAGCGACAATTGCGGCAACACAACGTCGTCAATAATAAATTCATAATATTCGCTTTGCCTTAATAAATTTTTATTATTTTTTAATTCCTTTTGATTGCAAAAAAATAAATAAAAAAAATTGAAATCACTTTTTAAACCATAATAATACAATATAAGTAGTCCAGAGAAGGAAAAAAAAACTGAGTGCCTGTAATTACGCCGGAACCGAACTTTCAGTAGCGTCCCCTGCGAGTGGCTAGCACCGACGCCCTCTGCGTGGTGGAGCTGACGTAGTTGCTGGTTGTGCCTGGCTCTCGGAATTGCAGACTGTGTGGCTGTGTCTGTGCCGGCGACTGCGGCGTTGCCTTCTGTCGCACCGCCGTTGACTCCTTGAGCGCGGGCACCTCAATGGAACGCGGCAGATTGGGATAGACTTCAGGTGTGATCGCTGCTTGGGCAGAAGATATGAGAGCACAAGTCTTAAATGATGATGATAATAATAATAATAAAATGTATAGTAATAAAAATAATACTAATAATAATAGTAATAATAACGATAATAGTAATCATAATCATAATTGTAATAATAATGATAATATTAATAATAATGATAATAATAATTATTATAATAGTAATAATGATAATAATAACAATAATAATAATAATAATAATAATAATAATAATAATAATAATAATAACAATAGTAATAATAATAATAATAATAATAATAATAACAATACTAATAATAATAATACTAATAATAATAATAATTATAATGATAAAATATTAAATATAATAATATTAAAAATAATAGTAATAAAAATAATCATAGTTTTAAGAATAATAATATTAAAAATAGTGATAACAATATTGATAAAAATAATGATAATACAAATAAGAAATATATAAAATAGTTATTATTTATCTAAAAACATTTTCAATCAACTTTTGGTATATATAAAGTCGACTTTACTTAACTTTTCTTGACTTTTTTATGTATTGAGTAGGTATTCTTATATGTTTTAGATGACCCACCCTATATATCGTTAAATATTCAGGACTTTATAAGCTTTACAAATATTATTTATCCAATTTTCTGCCTCAATAGCCCCACGCTACTGAGCCACACTTAAGAGAAGCTTAAGAGATATCATAAATATCACTTAATGCTCAGTTAAGAGAAATGAAAATAGATTCTGTCCTTGATTCCTTGGATCCCCCAACCCGTCTCCATCGATTCGCTTCAACCAGCACTTGCGCGATTTACTCACATTGATTCTGCCTGTAGCCAAACTGATCCGCATTGTAGAAGACCGTAATGTAACGTCCATCGGGCATACGGTAGGAGTAGTAGCCGACCACCATTAGCGTCTTCACCTCGTTGATGAAGGCAAAGTAGCCGCGCTCGTAGCGCGCCGTGCCGTCGTCCAGTTCATAGCGAAACTCGTAGCTGCCATCCGGATAGCGATGATTGAAGCGATCCAAAAGGCGAGCGCCTCTTGCCTCCGGCTCCTGCTCCCGCTGCTGCTGCAATGCTGGCGCTGCTGTGCTCAGTTCCAGCAGCAGGACGAGCAGCGTGAGCAACAGCATTTGATATCTAGATTCCTGGGCCATGGCCTTGTGTGTGCGTGCAGCTCGGGATGCTGGGAGCAAGGAGTGCGTAGGTGGAGCTGCTGCTCTAAATGAAAGCGGTGCTGGTGGTGGTGGTGATGGTGGTGATGGTGGTGTTGGTGGTGTTGGTGGTGTCGTGGTCTGCTGCCGCGTTGTTTTGTTAACTGTTTAATTCGGAAACTGCGTAACAATGCCTTTTTATAGCCGCTGCGAATGTCGATGCCAACCACCGCGGCTGCGACGTCGGCTTCTGCTGCTGCTGCTGCTGCGTCGGTGACCGCGGCAACAACTCACAAGCATGGACGCGACTGCGGCCCAATTGGGATGATAGCGTCAGCAGCCGCAGCAGCAGAGCCAGCAGCAGCGGCTACGGCGACGGCGGCAACGTCAAAAATTCTCAACGCTTAATCAAAAAAAAAAAAAAAAATCTTAAATTCATCTACTTACACACATGTGTGTATGTACGTCTTCTTGTTGTTGCTGCTGTTGTTGTTGTTGTTGTTGTTGTTGTTGTTGTAGCTGTTGCTCAGGTTGTTGCCATGGGCGGGTCTAGGGCGGAGCGGCGGAGCATCAGCAGGTTGCTAACTGGGCAATTAGGCTGCGCCTCTTTTGGCTTGTTTGCTTTGGAATCTGTTCGCGCCGTTGACAAATCGGCTAAAATGAATCCCAAACTACGCACAATGGATGCGACAGCTAAGGAATTTTATTGTGTTATTGTTAATCTATAGAGGATACGATCTGTCAATCGTAATCGCAATCGTAAGCATTGCACAAATGTAATGCCTTAACATAAAGAACCTTCTTAATATTGCCTGGCTTATAAGAATAATCCTGCTAATCATTAAGAATAACTATATCTATATATATATCATTTAGAACACATTGTTTAAAGGAACTTAAAAAACTGAGAGTAGGGTAAATATGAAGGTAGAAGGAATAATATAATGATATATTTTATTTATTTATTTTTGGCAGCCAGGCTTATAGAATATTCGTATAAAATTTCTTGCAAATTGTAAATTAGTTCCGCTGTTGCATGGACGGCAGCTAAAAATACACCCTACACAAGTAACAAGTACACCCTACAATTTGTGCAACCTGTTCGAGTACGTGCCGGCAGCTTGCAGCATGTAGCATGTAGCATGTAGCATGCGGCAGCCGCGTAAAGAGCCGCCCAGCTGAGCACAAGCATCTACAGCAGCAGCAGCAGCAGCAGCAGCAGCAGCAGCTTTGGGCTGTGGTTCATCTTTGCCTCCTATGGCCAATTAGGGCTAATTTATGATTTCAATCATTTCTTAATTGCATTTAATGTGCAGCGATTTAGCGAACAGGGCGAGCACTCAATGAAAGGTTGGACGCGCCGACGTCTTGTCTGTCTGTCTCGTCTGCCTGGCTGGCTGGCTGGCTCGAGGATGCGCAGCCACTGGACTTGGTCAGTCGGCCAAAGTTAATGATGTTGGTCGCTAACCCAACGCCCTGTCCTGTTTTTTGGTCGATACATCAACGAGCTCTTATCGCCGATGAATTAATTTGCGCACACATTTAAGGTCAGTGCTTGGGGCAGGCAACGGGGGCAGGTTCAGGACCTGCATATCGAAGCCATAAAATTCAACTGGAATTGTTGCTGTTGTCAGCGACACAAAATTTATAACGCCTCATTGTCGCTGGGCGGCAAATTCACTGTTAGTGTAACAGTCACCGTCACAGTTCACCAATTTGGTGACAGCATCAACCCCAGTGACAGTGACAGCCAGACAGCGACACCGACATTTCCAGTCACTCACTTACTCAGTCAGCAAGTCAGTCAGTCAGTCAGTGTCAGGCCACAAATGCGCGACAAAAGGCGAGACTCAAAGTGGCAGCAGCAGCAGCAGCAGCAACTGGCGTCGACATCCTGGCCAAGGCAATGACATGCTTGAAAACTGATTTATTTATAAACGCAATTTATCTCTGACTCTGGCAAAGCTTTTATTTCTGCATTTGAACAAAGCCAAAAAGCGCCCAAAAGGCAAAAGCCGGCAGCGCAAATTAAAATACAAAGCGCAAAATGTTTGGCAAACTTGTTGCGTCGACAGCAGCAACAGCAGCAGCAGCAACAGCAGCCGCCAAGTTGCTGACAGCAGCGCCTGGCAAGGTCATTTGTTTCGTATGTCGATGACAAAGACAACGACCAACAAATCACAATGCGTCCCCCTCTCAAAAAAAAAAGGCAACAACATATTAAGAAGAGGAGCTGCTGCTGCTGCTGCTGCTGCTGCTGCTGATGTGAGCGAGCAGCAGGAGACAGGGAAAGATGTTGCTGTTGTCGCGCAGTTGGCGGCGTGACAGGAAGTGTTTCTTGGTACTGTGTCGATTGTTGTTGGGCCACAGTTTGTCATTACCTGCAGGCAGCAGTTATTTTTGGGCTCACAGCTGCATGCTGCATGTTGCTGCTGCTGCTATTGCTGTTGATGCTGTTGTTGCTGTTGCTGCTGTTGTCGAGTTAGCTGCTGGCTGCGTGCTTAGCCCAGTAGCTCAGCCACAATGGTTTTGTAGGTGTTGTCCTTGTCCTTGTCATCGTCATCATCAGCGTTTGCATTTAGTATGTTACGTGCCCCACCTTAGACTGCGCGCTCGCACAGTGGGACAAGTTTTGTGTAAAATAGTTCACCTGCAAATCTGGCACTTGTTATCATCTAATTACGTTATATTTCTAAACAACAAGCGTTGTGTGGCTCAATACGTAAAAAGATGCTATATGAAGTTAAGATCTATGTATAGGAAGTAATAGCATTGCATAGAAAAAGTGTTTTTGTTTTGTTTTTCTTATTTAAAGAATACGTCAGCATTTATGAATAGAATATACATTGATATTCTGACAAGTGCAACGAATGATATTTCACACATATTATTGATCTACATTTGTTTCAGGCTTTCAGTTGTTTGTTTGAATAATAAACTCATACATCATCCTGTCAAAAATCTAAATTTCAACATGTCTCGCTTCAATGTGCGCACCGAAAATCGCGTGAATTGCGCTAAAGCCACGACAACAGCAAAAAGAACAGTCAGGAAAAAAAAAACCAAATATGAAGACACCGAATTTTAGGGGTTTTTTCTTACCATAAGATACCCTGTAGCTACCAATGTATAGGATAATGTAGACTTTAAGCAACTTATGTCAGTTAAGATATTACTTAAGAAAGCTGAATAACAGCTTATTAAAAAAACTAAGCAATGGAAATCCTTTTACTAAATAAAATGTGGAATTCTAAAAAATCATTAATTTTTTGAAGAATCTTTGTAGAAGAAAAAAATGTTGCAGCTGATTAAGGACATACATATATATTTAAGGCCAACAAAGAATTGATTGTCTTGGAATACCTCTTTTGCAGCCCCTTATTTTAGTACAGGGTATGGAATCGCGCAAAAAAACAAACTCACAGATACAGGTACATCCGAAAACGCACAGATACACCTACACAGCTATACAGCTATACAGTTACAGATACATATGCAAAGACAGCACAGATATAAACACACGGAACAGACGAATGGGCAAAGTTACACACAAATAATGCATAAAAGTGGCTTATAAAACAAAATTTGTATGAATGGTCCATGTAGCGTAGCTACGTGACATGACGTCTCGAGATTTAACTTGTTGTTTGGCTCCAGCCAAAGTTGGCTCCGTCTTCGAATTGCCCGACAGCACCGACTGTGGCTGTGGCTGTGGCTGCGACTGCGACTGCGGCAGTTGCCCACTTTTTGTGGCTTTTGCGAGTTGCCTGCTGCCTGTTGCCGTCTGGTGCTTGGGTTTGGGGCTGGGCACGGAATAATTCCCATCAAATCACGTCGCTCTTGCGGAACTCTTCAAAACTGATTCAGATTTCTGGCCGCCCTCAACAGCCGCAGTCCATTTATGTGCGAGTGCTTCATTTTTTATGATATGCCGAGCATCTCAAAACAATTTGTAAGACTTACGGTTGAGTTTTGTTTTGGTGTCTTGCATAAATTATAAAAGCCGCAAGCTCTCTTGCTGCAGGACCAGGCCCAGGCCGCACGATGTGCGATGTAAGCAGAAATTTGCCACAGCAACAAATTGCAGAGCAGATACAAGCAAGCATCTAGATAAATAATATGTATATGTATATATATATGGCTATCGCTACAAGCATGCATAGATTTATTAAGTAGCCCACCAGTTAGCCAAAACATGGCACATCGCAACACAATTGCCAATTGCCAATTACCAAAATGCGGTCAATTTAGCCAATAAGGCCAGCGGCATTGTAAGCAACACCATCCAGCCGTATCTTCAAGATACATATGTATATTCATGCCCGGGCATTGCACTTCATTTGGTTGCCGCTCGGTGAACACACCCACGCACACACACACAAACACACCCACACACACCATTGCAAACTAAGCCAAGTCAATAAAATTCTAACTATAAAAGCCTTTTACTGTTGCCCGGTCCAAGCTGGCCTGCGAAAGGGCTTTGGACATGGACAATTGCAGCTGAGGCTCTGGCCGTACATTCATTAAATGTACATTTTGTGGCTGCTTTCGGGCGTCCAAACAAAAACACCTTGTTTGCCAATTTGCGGTGTGCGGCTAGTTGGCAGCAATTGAAATTTACAAAAAGCCACATTATTAATCTCAAGATTAGATTGAGTTCGCTTTTGATAAGCAGCCGAATGTTTATGATTCACTCGTAGTTCTCTCGTATCTAGGACGTGTGTAAACCATCTGCTTCGAAGCCGCGACTACACAGCAAGAAAAATTGTAATTTAATATTCATTTAATGTTCTAGCAGTGTTTTGACACTCTCACTTTATTCTGCAGGCATAACTTGAATTTATGAAAATCGCACAGAAATGCGATGTTGAGAGAGAGAGAATGTGTTAGTTATACTAAAAACACTTTATTTTTTAAATCCACGGAAGCTAAAAGCTTTAATTTGGATTAAGCAACTGTATCCGTTTATTAGATATAGTATGATTTCTGAAGTAGGACAACACTTTCATATTACTTAAATACTTGCGAGCTTAAAAAAATGTATTCATTTCTACAATTGTTCGTTGTGTTCTTATCAAATGTGAGATGGTGTGCGCCACAATTGCTCAGCCGCTTTTTTTTGATTTTGTGCTTTATTGTGCTTTGTGACTTGATAGCCCGGCATAAATTTAGATTAGGCCTGAAGTTACGCACATTTTTAACAGTCTAGTCATTCACTCTTAAGCCCAAGCTTAACCAAACGGGTCAATGTTTCAATTTTTGTTAAATACCCTGTACCCCATAGGAAAGCGTAGAAAGGGTGAACTATTTTTTTGCCAGTGTATGTAACAGGCAAAGGGTATTATCTCTGGTTCTTAAAGTGTATATAATTTATAGTCTTAAAATATTTAAAAAATTTGCTCATATCATAAACGAGCAGATTTGTTATATATATATATTAAATCATTCTTTAAAGTATCGATGAGTATCGATTCTTTAAGCACATCTAGGTGTATATAAGAGCTAGAGAAACCATATTTAGGTATATGTATTTGGGATAAGGGAGAAGTGCAGTCGATGCATGGTATGTTTCTGTGTGTAAGTACAGGGTATCTACTGGTCGGGCAGAGGAAGTTTTTTTTATATTTAAGGCAAGCTCGCACGTACGCAGCGCTGACGATGCCAGAATCCAAATCCGGAATCGTCTTAGCTGCTAGAAATCCATAGTTCAGGAACGAGTCTTTTTGCGTCCCGCATTTGATTTAGGCACGTCAATTATAGCTATTACTCAATTTATTTATTTATTTGTGGGCCATTTATTTATTTATGGACTACTTCAATGCGATTGACCTTTCTCCATGCCAATGGCGTGCTAAAAGGCAATGTGACGCTGGGGAATCGCGTCCACACGAGCATAGAAAAAAGGAAAAATGAAATCCGTTGTCAATGCTTGCATTATTGGAGGCTTATTGAACGACCATGAAGATAGATTAATGATGGGGTTAAGCATCTATCTGGAAATAGATTTCAGCATGTGCTTATGCATATGCTTGTTGCTGACCCTTTACACACACACACAAAGACACACCCTCGAATTAATCTTCCGAATCCCTCACTGTAACCTACCCCAATCACAATTGGGGACTTGACTGGGTCTGTGTCCTGTGGGAGCCTCTCAAGTTTATAAATAGCAACAAGTTCCCGCCGGTTCGCCCCTACAATGTTATAATCGTCAAGTATTTAAATCAAATGAAATTATTTTGTTGACTCGACTGGTGAGTTTTTTGAACCCCAAATGGGTTTCTATATTGTTAAATGGTTTGCATAGAAAACAGGTTTTTTTCACGCTTTAAATTAGCTCTTATAAACCATTAATTAGCATAGCCAGAGTTCATTTAAAATCTTTTTATAATATCTGTTAATGGTGTCCTGTTGCCGCGATAGCGAGCACGTTGCTTGCGATAAGCATTGAGTGTTAATCAACGACTATTGATAGACATTTTCCTTAAATTAGACTTAAATTTAATCAGAAATGTTGCACGCTTTAAACACATTTGAAATTCTTTGATTCCAACTTGTGTGAATGTTTGACGCGTTGTAATATTTACAGCCTGCCAACATTTACAGCAAAATTTGGCATATTTTAAGCTTACGCACCTTACGTACCTCCACAACACGGGAAACTCACTTTAAATTCTTGTTAAGCTTCTTTAAAGAGAATTTCACACCAAAAATGTGCGAAAGTCCCACGGGGTACATATATGTAGGTATGAGAAGCATAAGAGGCCAGGGATTACAATTGGGATGCGCTGCATCATTATGATCTTAATTATCAGCATCGTCATAAGGGTGTGTACAGCTCGTATTGTCGCCATCTGCAGTGCCAGCATCTGACTACTTTTCTGTACTTAAAAAGTTTGAAGCCACACAATCCAAAATGTTACACATAAAAATGAAACTATTAAGAGTATATGACTAGTAAATACCACGGACTTGTCTACATTATGCTGCAAAACAATCGTTAGCACAATCAATAGAATCGATGATACGCACTGTCGACTATCGATAGTTTTTGACTGACAGAGTGTCGATATAGCCGTATCCGTCGTGTCTGTTCCAAAGTCTGTCAGCTAGTGTGAACGTGCAGGGCTAGGGGTATTTCCGGCTTGCTACTTTTCACTTCAATTCCAAAAGTTACGTGAATATATCGACGATTATATCGATATTTTTGTGGCGCCAGTATACTTAGCTTCTGATACTCTTGCTCTGGCATACCCTTTGCAGTGCTGCTAGAGGGCAAACGGTGCGGTGCTGTGGCTAGAGTTGCAACGCATCGAAAATGATGTTGCAACCGAAAAAAACTGCACGTCATTGGCATTGCCGCAAATCGTTTGAGTTTAGAAAGCATTTCTCATAATTTTTACATTCTGCATCCGTTCGTAATTCGTAGCGTTTTGTGGGGCAAACAACTTGCATGCAGACTTTGGGGCCAAGAGCCGCCAGCTGTGCACACAGCCAGTATGCATAGATGCATATACATGTGTATGTATGTATGTATATAGACAGAGCCCGCACCTTGAATTCCCGCTGGTCTAAGGCTGCTGCTCAGCTTCATTTGTGCAATTAGAATTCAAACTGTATAAGAACCAACTGCGCTTTTTCTGCCACCAAAGCCGGCCCCTGCCCGTGCTTGCAGTTAAAGCAATGGCTTGTGCATAAAAGCCAAAGACGCCTGGGGCCACATCCATTCATTCATTCATTCGTTCATCCATTCATTCAGTCATTCAGTCATTCACACTCGTTGTGTCGCCAGTGCCGGTTTCAGTTTCAGGCTGTGCTCATTCATTAGATGGCCATAGAGGCCGACTCGTAAATAAACCGAATCCCGCATCGGATTAGTAGCAGAAATGAATAGCTGCAGCTACAGCAACAGCTTCAGCTCCAGCTCCAGCTACAGCTTCAGCTTCAGCTGCAGCTACAGCTACAACTAGAGCTGCCAGTTTCGGCTGCAGCCTCAGGTTTGCTGTAGCTGCTCCTTGTGCTTTTTACGAGCAACCCTATTCCCTGGAGGATGCTTGGCATAAAAAGTATGACAAAGGTAGGCGTAGTGGAAAGGCAGCCCCCGTCTTACGCCCACTCTGCTGGCGGTTACCGCTGTCAGTTTTATGAATGCTCACCGATTTGCTGCTGACAATCTGTCCGCTGGCGGTGTCTTTCAGACAGTGCTTGCAACCAAACCAGGTTCCAACTAGCATCACCCAATTTGGCTTCGCAGAGACGCCATTTAAATGGGCACCACACAATACAGAAGCGTAGTTCCGGCAACAGCTCAAAGTGAGTGTGCGAAATGGGCTTTTTGTCTGGCGTCTCATAATGTCATGTTTAGGCCATCATCAAATGATGGCCCGCCCATTCATTGAATGGTGCGGCCCATTAATTCAAACTTGGCGCTGATTATGGCTAAAAATTGGAATGCGTTTGCAACAGCCAGACAGCCAGCTGCAAGCTGCAAGCTCTTTATTGTTGTCACACCACGAGGCTAATCATATGCATTTAGGGCCAAGTCTGGCATTCAGTATCCCTAATAAGTGCACCACTCAACCACCCACTAAATTGGCTCAGCGCACTGGCAAGTCAGTAATGCACTTTGTGGGCAACTATGTAAGTACGAGTCTGCAATTTGAATGGAACTGCTGGTGCCTATATAGGGGACTGCTCCTATACTTAGCTTATGATTGTGTTGGCCCGGCTAGTTGTATTATAGTTCAATTAATTTTCTTCCATTTTAAATCAAATATATAAATATTTTAACTATTTATAAATGACTAGTCTTCTAGTTATTGTACTCCCTAAAATTATTGTTAAGTAATAAGAAATTAAATATTTAAGGACATGCTGCTGAATTTAAACCGACTGCCTTCGTGAGTCATTCAGTCTCATGACGTCACATGATGTATGCTGATGTTTTGCATACAATACTTAACCCCCGTTTTCCCCACTTGCTGGTCCACTTTTCCAGAACCCCACCGACAATTTCAGCTTCCTATTCGATTAACCGGTCAGCCAAAATCGTACATATTTATGTATATGTAACTTTAATTTCCCCTAAACTAGTCGCATGTTGTATCGTTTAGATTGGGTCTCTTAGATTTCTGCAGTGCAGTCAACTTCAAAGGGTTTCGGGAAGAAATTCTTTTTCATATTTAAAATTTTCACCTATATAAGCAATCACATGTCCTTGAACTAAATTATATATACATATATCGAAGTTCCAGGTTAAACACGAGGGCGAACTTTAAAATTTTGGACTCGGTTTTTGGTTAAATTAAATCACCCAACGCTAAAATCAAAAACTAAAAATTTACTCAACATTTTCCATATTATAAATAATTTCGGGGTTGGAGATTGATGACCAGTGTTGCCACCTAGTCAAATTTGCATGTACTTTCCTTACACAACACTTTTAAGGATTTCGATAACAGCCTTTGTTAGATAATTCCACATATTTAAAGTGATTTGCCTACCAGAGAAGAGAAAAGCTTAGAAATTTGCAGGCCAAGAAATTTTACTTTAGAGCCAACAATTTTCTGCGAGCAAAGAGCTTCGCCGGCCACTTTTCGAATGGCAAAAGCAATTTATGGACTTTGATTAATTGAATTGAAAAATTGCAATAAAAATACATTAAAATTGAATGTGAAAGGGCGAAATGTAGGTGTGTTTTTATGGAAATATATTTGAAATAATTTTTATTATATTTTGTTTGCTTAAATTGAATTCGAAGCCTGTTGAAGCCAATGCTGATGCGGGCGTAATGTGAGCAATTGATGATGTGTATCGGTGACTGGGTATTTGGTGACTCGGTCTCATGGTCCTGTCGTCTATATATGTTCATATTTTCGATCTATCGGTCTGTTGTCGTCTTGGTGGCAAATTGTGTTACGGAACAGCCAACAGCCAATAGCCAAAAATGATTTTCGACAGGGCCAACTCAGCTGTACTCAATTTCGAGCTCTTCGGGGGCAGCATTCAATGATGTCTCTCGCTGCGGCAATTGCTTCAATTTGATTTGGAGCAACCGAAGCCTGGCAGTTGAGCAGAGCAAAGCGAAAAGCCCCATGGCTCTTGCCAGTGGAGCAGATCCAGCCACACGTGCAGCTATTTGATGTCACTTTACCGACCGTGCTTACGACAAAGTTCCCATGCCCAACCCCAAACTTATCCGCGTTCACATTCACGCCCTCGTATTCAGCTAGCTTTCAGTTTACGTTAATGTTACTGGCTGCCACATCATCATCATCATCACCAACAACAACATCATCATCAGCATCATCATCATCCTCAGCTGGTGCTGTGCCAAGTTTAGCTGCAAAAATGTCGTCAACTGTGGCCACAGTTGATGGCTTGGTTTGGTTCTGGTGCTGGATCTGGGTCTGTGTTTGGTTCTGCAATTGTAACATGTTTTTTTGTATTTCACAGTCAGAGGGAATGACAGTGGCTGTGGTAGAGGCATCCATGGCCACTTACATTTGCTTCCAGGCGGACATCAGCTTCAGTTTGACCTTTGGCTGTGCTCCCGCTTCTGGTGCTCGTTCGGGAAGTGTTGATGCCCACGGCCATGGCATCTGGATGCTGGGCCAACTCTTCGTCGTTACGCTCTGGCACGCTTATTGAATTTCGCTTAGCTGTTGGCGTTGACTTCATGGCTGCCACATCATGTGGCACATCGAGGGTGCGGGGCAGCAGCGGCTGCTCGCCGGATAATGTGTCTGCGTTTTGGGCATAAAATTTTACGCTCGGTTGCACACTGAAGCCCCCAATCCCAGCTAGGGATTGGTACGCCGAACACTACTTACGCGTGTCCACATGGTAGCCCTGGTGATCGGCCCTATAGAATACGGTCGAATACTGACCATTGGGTAGTGGCATCGAATAGTAACCACGACGCGCCAGCACAAAGCTCTTGCCCACGGGCAGCCAGTAGCTGCGCTCATAGCGCGTATCTCCGTTGCTCAGCTGGTATCTGCAGAGTGGGACGAGGACAAGGAGGAGGCGTAGGATATTAATTAAAGAGAAACCAAAAAGCCCAAACTGCAACAGCTGGTTAATTGCCATCACCTGTACTCGTGTTGTCCATCGGGCGAGCGTTGATCGAAGCTATCAATAAGTCGGGTGTTGTCCTTGTTGTCGGTGAACGTGGGCAGCAGCTGCAGGCCAGGCGGTTGTGGTTGTGATTGTGGCGCCTGCGGTGCCACTAATGGTGGCCAGTGATGCACATGCTGATGCCGGTCACTTTGCGCAGGCATGGAAGTGGTACTTGTTGTGGTGGTAGTGGTGGTGCGCCTGGGGCGCAGTGTCCAGCGCGCTTGCACGGCGCACAGGCTGACTGCGAGTAGCAACAGCAATTGCAGCAGCTGCAGGCACGATTTTGACATGGGGGCACGACGCAACATACTCAATTCGAACTGGATGCCTGGCTGTGGATTCAATAATTGATTCCTTGGCCAGACGGCTGGCGGCCTTTTATACGATTCGGCAGAGCGAAGCCTTTTGCCACTGAAGATGAGAAATGTGCTGCGAAAGTCAACGGAGCCAAAGAAGTCAAAGAAAGCACACACACAAAATAATAATAAACTCACACGTCAGTGCCAATGATTTGGCACTCTTCAGCCCCAAAAAACCTCAATCCCAACCAAATCCCAAACACCCAATGTCGCATACGCATCTGTGCCCCGAACAGCCGCACCCTGCGCATCCTGCAGCCCGTTCGGAATTTGGAGCTCTGCACTAAGCGTCTTGATGGCTTTGTGATTTTGACAGCATTTATGATTTTTTTCTTCTTTATTTATTTTTTTTTGTGTCTGCAGTCGAGTTCTTTGCTGGGTATTTTGATTTCGATTTTGAGTTGAACCTGAATCTTGTTGGCCGGTGTATTTGTTTTGTTGTACCGCCCGCGGCTGTAATGTGTGTCGGCTACAGAAGCACAGAAGCAGCCATTGCCACAGTTATGGCCCCGACTCGGAGCCACGGTTCATTGACCAGACCAGCGGGCCACGTCATCCTACCTACCAATGGCTCAACTGTTCCCATCGACAGCTGCCGCTCTCCATGCTAAAAGTGCGTCGCCGAATTTCGTGGACATTGAATTTGGCCAAATGTGTGCGTCCATTTGTTCCTTTTGCTTGTCTTGCCTCTTCTTCTTTTTTTTCTATTCGATTTTCAGTTATTCTTTCCCTCCCCCCATATTGTCGAACACTTGTGTGTGTCCTTGACAATGGCGACAATGGTTGCCCAGCTGCTGGCTGCTGGCTGATGCCTGATGGCTGGTGGATGATAAATGCCTGACAGTCAGAGCACTCCGCAGAGTCATCAACAATGTGCATTATATTTAATCGATGACTGGAACAAAAAGGCGTCTGCCAGCAATTGAAATTTGGCCCATTTCAATTGTCTGTCAGCGGGCAGCAATAATAACAGTAATAATAATAAATAATAATATTTATGGTTGTCTTTCCATACCCTGCACTGACTGCTTCTAAGGGGTATTTGCAATTTTGTTCAAATCTATGCAACAGGCAGAAGGCCACATCTTGATCAGGACGATGCGCCGAGTCGTTATAGTCTTGTCTTATCTGTCTGTCTGTGTGAACGGGTTGAGCTCGGCTAAAATCTTGAATTGTATTACACAGTAGTCCAGGATAGTCCTTCTCTCTTGGGCTGATAATGTCTCATCGATAGGTATTCCATCTCTTTCAAGTGGACACTTCTATGGAGCGGAGTCCGCCAAAGAGAGTTTTTAGCAGAACGATTTTCTTGTTTTTTATAAATCGATTTTCATAATATCGACATATTTCATAATAATAACGCACATTCCGAATATTTTAAAAATAGACGCTTTAAATTTGAAGGTTCTCCCTATATGTATGCTATACAAATTCTGAATATTTATCTTTTTTTTTACACTTTTCCACATAGGCTCACAAAAGAAAATCAAGCATATCTTTAAGTATATTGATATTATCACACATTTGGTTAACATATTAAAGATCGTTTTTCATATAATATTTATTTATATATATGCCTATATATATTCTATTTTTCAGCTCAGCGCTGAGTGCAAGGTATCTTTTTGTCGTACACTCCCGCCTGGAGCACTACATGTTATTTTTTTGCCACACAATTTAATGAAATTTACTCGACTTGCCATATGAAAAACTTGACTATATGTAAAATCAGTTTTAAAGCAGTGTTCACTTCACCTACATACTTCACATCCATAATATACATAAATCTACCAAAACATATACATGTCTGTATAATAGACTCAATCATTTATTGTGCGCTCGCAGTGCACAATGTTAATCGACCGCAAATTTTATTAAATATTTCATTTAATGTCTTTACGTAAATAATAATTAATATCTCAAATAATTGATTGATAAATCGATTTATGGATGCAATGAGTTTTTACAGCGACTGTGCACATTTGTATATTATAATACCCTGTTTTCAGTGGGAAAATGGGTGTATATGCATGCAGTATATTGAATAGATTTAGGGCCTATTACGAAAGGGGAATAACTTTGGGTTGAGAATCAGCTGCTGTTAATTAATTTCAAATAAAATTGCTATAAATATTGTTTAAGATTGGAATACTAAAATTAAAAAATAAAAATCTGGCATTTATCTAAGATATATAAAGAATTTAAGCCAGACCAAAAAGAAGCTGAGAATAAAAGTGTATTGAAAAATTAACTGAAATATGAGCTGAAAAATTTGCTGTGGATAACAAAAGTCAACTGTTTTGGTAGAAAATATGGGTTAAGTGGATTGAAGATGGATTCAGAGGAGAGCAGAGTAGGAGAAGGTAAAGCTCAGTGGCTGTGCTTGTTTGAGAAAAAGTACATAAAATAACTTAACTAGTTTAAACTGCAAACAGGGTATCGCGTAGTCAGTAGCTTTCCACTGCACTTCTTCACTGTTTTGAGCTAAACTCGAATTTGAGAAATTTGAATTTTCAAAGAAATACTTAATCATAAGATGCAATTTATAATCATAAAAAAAACTCAAATATTTGTACTTTTTAAGTTGATGTCACAGTGCGTTATTTATTGAATCGATTGATTGATTGATTGATTGCTGGATGAGCTAATACCTAATTAATGAACTTCTTTTGAGATAAGCGATGCATGAATCTGTAATTGTTTAGCGATTGCTACGAGAAATGTTTTTCAATCGCAAATAAATTGCTTGTGCTTAATGCATTTTTCCTCATAAATAATTAATGACTACAATTAGGGCAAAAGAACTTTTGGAATATTAACTGCAGCTAAAAGCGTGTTCCTTGAACATTACTGCTGCGAACTTCACCTGATTAAAGCGCAAGGCAGTCACTCCTTGCTCTCTCTCTCTCTCTCTCTTCCTCTCTGGCCTTAGCCCTGGCTCTGGCTCTGACTCTGTTTTAGTATTTTGTTTTGCGTAGGTGTCGTAAGTGTTACAGTTCTCTTGGCAACCGGTTGTAATCTGGTCATTAAACGAGTGCAATTAGCAGGTAACCCAGCCAGTCAGACAGACACTTAGGCGGATTAAATTCCACACGTCAAGCTGAAAGCGCTATTAATAAATTTAAACGTTTTATTCGGCTGAATTTTGACAGATCGTAGCCGGCAGTTCCACTCGGGCCCAGGCACCGTTAGGTCGCCAAGATGGGGGGCCTTTTAATGCGCCACCGAGCACACACTTGGCGAGAAGAGGATGGGGTAACAACAATTCCCAAGTGGCATTCGCGCGGCTGTAAATGCAGCGCCATAAAAAATGAATTCAAATGGCGCTGCGGCCGCTGACTGCAGCTGCAAATCCGCTGTCAACATGAGAGCGCACACAAATACACACACGCACACACACTTGCACGCAAAACAACAAACTAATAAATATTTTTACCCATATAAGCATAAAATATTGTTTCAAGTTTTGTGTGCGGCCGTGGCCAGAACAGATCCGTAGCCGGGACAGCTGCCTAGCTGCCTAGCACCCGGGACACCCAATATAGCTTCCTTTCTCCCTCTCCCTCTCCCTCTCCATCTCCATCTCCCTCTCTTTCGCTCTTGTTCTTTCCCGGGTCCCTCCAGTGGGGACAATGGCAAACCGAAATGGCAACTCAGCTTGTTTGTGCGCTGGCATTTTGCACAATATTTCATTTGCCAGCATTTCCGTGCAGCGTTTCCAACTGCCAAGTAGCAGCGGCCCCTGTTTCAAGCCCAAGCCCAAACCTAAAGCTCAACCCCAATCCCAGACATGGCAGTCGATGGCCCGGCCCCAGTGTGGTATGTGCAAGTGTCTGAGCCATGAATTTATATTGGTCGATTTCGATTTGAAAGTATTTCGGTTACATAATCTCAGCATTTTTATCACATTCCAGCCATGTCGACGCACTGTTTGATGATGGCCCAGTTCCACAACAAAGTCAAAAGTTCCCAGTCAAGTGTCGACTCGGGTCAGCAGCCCGGACTAACCAACTAAAGAGTCGCTTCTGCTGCTGCTGCTGCTGCCCCCTCCTCCTCCTCCTACATATCCTGTGGCATGTTTTGGTGTAAATTGCTCAATTATAGGCCAAAACGCGTTTGTATGTGCATCACTTGCTTTTACTCTGCACGTCTCCGTCTGTCTGTCTGCCCGTTTGTCTGTCTGTCAGTCTGTCTGCTTGCGTGAAAGTTTGTTGCAAGTTTCTGGCTTCCACTTGATTACTGCATGATTTTCACAGCGCAGTTGGCGGCAACTTGAGTTATTTAGTTGTTTGCGCAAAAATTTCTGCATCAGTCAAACACTTTTTAGCCAAAACTTGCCGCCAGCAACACAACAACAACAACTTAGACCACGACGACGACGACATTTGACACACATTCTATGATATATATGTTTCGAATGTTTTGTTGTAGTTCTTAGGCGATGTAGACTGCAGGATGACACGGACATGGCCATGGACGTGGACACGGACATGTTTAGTCAGTTGACATTCGCCTCAGGGCCAAGACAGCGGCCAAGAGCATGGCGACGAGAGAATGCGAGAGGGGGTTGCTCGGCCAGGAGCCAAACACCAACACGGCGCATCGCTCAGCTGCTTTGTACCTTTCGGTATGCAACAGCTATTTGCCACCAATATATATGTACATTGAACATGAATAAAAACGAGGGTATCATCAAGTTGTGCAGAAGACAACATCGGCAACCTCTAGAGGCAGGTGGAAAACTAGTATTATCCGTTAACTATTTGCATTTCAAGCATTTTCTTTCTGCTCTCTTCATTTTCCCGATATCTACCTCCTGCGTTTGACCGTGTCTTGCAGATTTTAAGCCTAAGCTTTTCGTATAGTATGCACAGATTGGGAATATTTTAATTTTTGTATATCCTTCCTCTAGGATTTCAGGCCTTCTCAGAGCTGTCTACGGGGTATCGCACGTCGTCTAGCTTTAAATAGAGCAGCGTCACTTGACTTAAGCTCAGGCCTGCGAGTTATTCTCGGCAGCAGGACTCAGACAAATAAGTTCTACTCAGCTTAAATTGAATTATAACTTCTTTATCGATGCTAGCTATGAAATTGACCGAAGAGCTCAGCTTTAAAGAGGAGAAATTTCAATGCTTCAATTTTATTATGCCAGAAGTAGACATAGAGGAGTTAGACTTAGATTATAGATATAACTATCTAAAGATACAAATCGAATTAAATTTGATTTACAAGTAGACTTAGAGTTAGACTTAGATTATAGATATAATTATCTTAGTCTAACTTTAAGTCCACTTTATCATCAATTAAATTTGATTTTTATATTTAATTTATATATTATATGTTCTCACTACTTCTTTGAATACTCATCGAATTTCGGTATTAATTATTTGTAATCCTTTTAAATATCAAGTTATTTTTTACATAATTTACAAAGCATCAAACCCGGCTTGAGCCAAACTGGTTTCAGTCCAGAATTCCATTTATTTTTTATTATAAACCAAACCTTAAATCAAACTAATTGATCCAAAAACAGCCAAGTCGAAACCCGAATCGGATATTTATATTATGTAAAATGTTATATTATGTATATTATTCAAGATATATGTTTGAACAAAAACCGTGCGTTCAAGAAAATGTAAAAACCGCGATTACAAACCGCATTTCAAAGCAGGGTTTCGAATCGCAATTTGAACCACCGACTTCTTTACAGCTCTGGTTATTTATTTTATATTTATTTAAAGAAACTTTCAACGTAAGACATCGTAACATTATTGGGATTTATATTGTACTATATAATATTTTATAATTTTATGTTCTTTATTATTATTATTATTATAATTATAATTATTATTATTATCATCATTATTACTTAGCTGTAATTTGTAGACTTTAATTACGATACGCTTTGCGTTTCCAGCCATCCCTGGCCCAAGATGTTACTTCCTTGTGCTCGGCGCCCTGTTTCTAGCCACGTTTCCAGTTAAATTCACATGGCATTTTAGAACACTGTTTATTTGTTTTTATTGTCTTTTTGGTGACTGTATAACGTTCTTTAATTTTATTTTGGTTTTTTTTTTGAGTTTATTTTTGGGTTGGCTTTTTTGTTTTTGGTTTTTTGTTTTGTTTTGGGAGACCGAGATTTCTATCTCTTTGTGTGGGTGCGTCGCTGTTGCTTTGTTTGGGTCTGTGCGGTGGGGCTGGTAGCTGTTCGGCGGCTTTGTGGCCGGCGTCTGGCGTCTGGCGTCGTGTGTATTCGTATTCCCACAGTTTTCAATTTTTGGCGATTTGTTGCGGCACTTAACGGTTTGTTAGCTGTCATTGTTGCTGGTTGCGTTGATGAGGCGCCTTTTGTGCGGCGGCTCCCGCAACAGAATCCGCTGTCGACTACAACTTGGGCTCCAAATTCTAAGCAATTGTCTTTTGCCGCTTGCTGCCAGCGTTAAGGGGATGGGTAGATGGTGGGGTGTGGGGTGTGGGTGGTTCTTGTCACATCCGCTATTCTATTGTCAATATATTTTGTTGTTCTTGTTGTTTCTGCTGTGGCTGTCTTGTTATTGTTGTTGCTTAAATACAAATTGGCCTAAATCAACAAACGAGCGCCAAGTTTTGTGGCGAATATCGCCACAAGTTTTGTTTATTTCACAAGTAACATCATCCCAGTGTCGTCTATTTGCATATTCCGCTCGTGGTGCTGTCACACAGACAAACAGCGAAACACACACAAAACAAACCCTAAATTGAAAACTGGTTTACTTGGCTCACGTTTTTTATATAGAGGATCTATTTACAAGATGGACTCAAAGGGCATCAGGCGGCTGTGCACGCTAGCACATACTCATTTCAATAAAGATAGGGTATATGATCTATTATATTTTAATCGAGAGAGCGAGAGAATGAGGGAGATATCATTTGATACTTCAGAGAAGAATCGCGTCAAATTCGTATACCTTCCTTTCGATATCCAAATGCATCATATATATGGAAATGAATATGTATTTAATGGATATTATTTAAAGAATTTGTGAAAGATCGAGGTAAACAGGATATTTGAATAAAGTACAAAACCAAGCCGCAAAATCGTTGTTTTTGTATATGGTGATAGATATATCTATATGGCATCTGTTTTCTCCTATGTGAGTAATTATTCTTATTTTTATAATAAAATATACTATTACTATCAACAATATCGAAGTTAAGCTTGCACATTTCACATGGCAAACGTAGGAAATATAATAAAAAAATATTCATATAATTATTATTCTTATTATTTCACATAATAAACCTTGCCCAATAAATAAAACTTCAAGTTTCCTTTTATTTGATTTTATTACGTGCACAAAAAAAAATCGAGCTTAGCATCTCGGCAGACATAGATAGACATCTTGTGTTATCGTTATCGGTGCTATCGATTAAATTTCAAACAGCGCACATTTGGCAACTCATCACGGCGCACACGAGGCGGCTGCGTCAAGTACTCCACTGCAAGAAAGGAGTTGGGTTTTTTTGGTGTACATAAGTATATATACATATGCATATATAAGTATATCCGTATATTCATATATATACCTGCCAGCGGATGATAGCCATGTGCATCGGCGCGATAGCAGCGCAGCTCATATTGAGTTGTATGACCGTAATTACGAGGCTGGACATAGAAGCCTTCGACCACCAGACCATGCTGCTGCTGCTTCGAATAGAAGCCACGCTCCCAGCGGCGCACGCCGTTTGGCAGCGCGTAGCTGTGCGGTTGAGTGGGTTAGCGAGTGGGTTGCATTGGCTGCTGGCGGTGACTCACCCAAATACGTAGCTGCCGTCCTCGTTGCGGTCGTTAAAATTGTCACGATACGGATTGTATTCCTGCTGCGGCTCCTGTGCCGCGTCGGTGTCCGTTTCCGTATCCGTGTCCGTGTCGGTGTCCGATTCGTTTTCTGTCTCATCGCTGTCCTCCTCGCTGGACTCTTCCTCGTCACCAGAGTCGGCAAAGCGCTGTGCAGCCTGTGCGCCCGATCTGGGCGCCACAATGGCCGGCTGGCGGCGACTTAGGACGGCCAACGGCGTCGCTGTCAACGGTGCCACAGCGCCGGTCAACTGTTGCCCGAGCACTTGCCTTAGCTGTTCCCGTGTATTGTCGTCGTCGTCCGCGCCAGCAGCAGCACCAGCAGCAGCAGCAACATTGCCGTCGAAGATCTCGAAGCTCTCTGCGAAGGGCAGGCCGGGCGCCAGCAGCTGCTCTGTGGGCACAGGCAATCTCTGGCCAAAAGTGGCCGCAATGCAGCCAAAGCTGATGAAGAGCAGCAGCGGCTGCTTTTTCGTCTGCCCGTACATGATGCTGGACTGATCGGGAAGGTAGGATATTGGGGGTGGGGGAGCGTGTGTCTAATCCAGCGCTGTGATCAGCATTAAATGCGCTGCTCAGCATCAATTGCAACTCATTTATATGAAGCTATCACAAAATCGCGTAGAGTCTCGCCGGCTGCAACAAATCAGCGCAGCAAATGCATAAATTTCTAAGCCCCATTTGCCAAAATGACATGTGATGTAGCATTAATTTGCATTCGCATTGAGCTGGCAAAGTAAAATATCTACAAACGGCGGACATCGGACAGCAAAGCATCGATGACGTGCATTATACGGTCGAAATATCGCATTTGCCAAGCCCGAAACGCTGTGAAATTCTTCGACTGGTTTTGGTTCTGATCTGGGTACTCGGACTGCGACCGGGATTTGTTTACGGGCTCGATAATAAACATTCCCATGCGATGAGCTTTTTGGTTAATTGGGTCAGTCAATCGGCGACCGGTTCTTCAGCTCTGCTCAGCTCTGCTCAGCTCAGCTCAGGTGTGCCGCACAGTGTCCCCAAATATAGGGTCTACTTTCAGGGCTAGCCACAGGCGTTGCTGCAAATCTATAGCATAGTTTTGGACATGCTGCTGTTGCGGTTTCCGTTCGTAATCTGTTTTATCGACCAATTTAACAGTTTGCATTCTTTTTTAATTGGCATACGTTGAAGAGTATTCTTTATAAAGATGTCCCGAGCACTCTCGACTTAATGTAATTTACTATATATAATTTTATGAACTCAGGTTCTTGGCGCGGATTACAGGGTATCTACCAGTCGGGCACTTTCGCCTAGAACACAATTGTTTTCATTTATATTTATTTGTTTATCTGAACTTTCATCGATCAGACTAGAGTCGAGAGCAGAAACTGGGCACAGTTCGAGAAGGTGTCTCTTAGAGATCAGACTTGATCTGAAATCTTGTTAGGGTCCGCAAACGCTCCACTTATTACTGTCCAGCTATCATTAAGCAATTCCCTATTCGCATATCATTTGGTGGAAAAAATGTTGACCCTTTAGAGTTGTGCATTAAAAATGCTCCGGTTGCCGACGCACAACAAGCAGCACAGGAACGAAAGGTGTGGGGCAGGGTTTGGGTTTGCCTAACTTAATCTCAATTTACATTTAACCGTTCGCAATTATTAGGACGGTCACAGTAGGTGGGGGGAGCAGGTGGTTACTCTGATTGTCGGTGCCTGCCGACTGCTGGCGGCGCTGTCAGATTTGCCAGCATCATTCACCCGCAGCGATTTGTCATGCATCATTCATACGCTTGCCGTGTTAATTATGCTGAAATACGGTCTATTAAAGTTTCAGCAGCTACGGCTGTTGGCGTACTCAACCACTTATATTCCGCAAATCACTGCAACCTGCCACAGGGGCACTCTCCCACCGCCTACCGCCTACCGCCCACCTGCCACCCTTCCCTACAGCTGCTAACGCTGCGGTAAAACGTAATTAATGAAGGCGCACTTAAATCATTTTTGTGCGTGGGCGGTTCCCACTAACACGAAACGCGACAAAAGCATCCGCAACAACAACAACAACAACAGCAAAAGGGACTTAAAAAATACAATTAGTTAACTAACAAGTGGGAAAGGAACCAACAGACATAACATAAAAAATACACACAAGGACAAGTGCTCGAAATTGCGAATGTTTTACTTGCTTATACCCAGCAAGCCGTGAGAGCTTCTTTGTCAAATACCCTATAAATGATTAGTTTTAATAAAAAAAAGCTATTCACGTACCCCAAAGCCCAAAAGACTTTTGGCTTCTCATGATTAAGCTTACAATTATCCTAGATTATAAGTATATTTCTATATATAATTTGATAAAAAAATGCTTAAGTATAATCTAATATCAGATATAATTTATATACAAATATAAAATAATTCTTTAGCAATCTTAAAATAAATATAATTCCAAAAAAATCTTTAAAAACATCTATACTATATATTATATAATATATACATATATATATAATAATTCGCACATATGTAATCCTAAAAAAAAAAATATATATAATATAAATATAATATATACATATATGTTATTAAAGTTCTAAACATATCCTTAATTAAAATATGAATAAATAATAATATATTTAAATTTTTAAAACAGAATTTTAAAAAAATTCTTTAATAAAGTATAATATACATAAATATAACATATATATTATATATAAATAAAATATAACACATATAAATATATACGAATTTTTAAATGATATTCTCAAAATTTGCGATATGCTGAATTATTAATTGTTTTAATGCTAGATTTTTGATTTGCTTTGATTAAAAAAATGTTGTATACAAATTTAAAATAGGTCCCCAAATCCCAGTGGAGAAACAAAAAAAAAAAAAAATTCAAGACCAGAAAATCTTATGCTCAAATAAAATACGGCCAGTGAACAGAATTAAAGATATAATCGGCTAACTTAGCCTGAGTACAATATAGATTAGTTAAATCGGATAACCGAAGATAAGACTGAAAAGAAGTCGGCATACTCTCTGTCTGCATTATGCGTAGGGTACAAAAGGGGACAAATGCTACAAGGGGCAGCAGGCCGCGCGCTAAAACGTTTCAGTTTTTCATAAATATTCAAAAAGGTAGCGCACAGTGGCAGCGGCAACAACAATGTGACAACAACAGCTGCTGCAGGTCCTCCATCTGGTTAAAGCAGCTATTCACGACTTTGTGGAGCTGGTCCGCTAACAAGGCGCAGGATTTCTCATTCGACGGGGACAGCTCAGCTCGGTTCGGTTCGGTTATTGCCTTCGTAGCTGTATTTGCTGCTAAAATATATATTCTTATTTAGTATGTGTATGTGTGTGTGTGAGTGTGTCTGTGTATGCGTATATAAAAAAGGAGCAAAACTTTTTCGATTTAAGCAATTTGTATATATATTTGTATGTATATTTAGCTATATACAAGCCGCCTAACAGTGTGTCTGCCGATACTAGAGCTGAAGAGCTGAGAGCTTCGAGAGCCGACAGTCCAGGCGAGTCCGTTCCAAAGTTCCAAGGGACACCCAACAAAGAGCGCTCAAAATAAATGCAAATTTATATCGTGGAAAAGTTTTCAATTTGTTTTTACATTTTCTTTCATTCGTCGACGTCGTCGTCGTCGTCGTCGCTGGCAACACAACCTGCAATGTGCGCGTCCGGACACGCCCCCTTCCGACGCCAGATAGCGCCTCCCCGCTAAGCATTTTGTATTTTGCCAGCACAATTTGGCCATTTTTGTGCCATAATTAACGTGCCGCCAGTGCCGGCGGCCGCCACAGTTACCATGCATAGACGCCGCGGTGGAGGCCGAGGCTGAGTCTGTGCCAGAGACCCATGGAAACCAAAGGACGCGTTCGTCCTATGCCTATGCCCAGCATTGACCATATTCTTGGTCAGAGCCGGAAATAAAGATGGTCGAAAGCACTGTGCAAAATATTTTAAGGTCTTAGCGGAACACAATCGAAATTCACAAATGGAATGCCATCCATCATAAAATCAATAATAAAAACAATAATAATAATAATAATAAGGTATATCAATCAATCGATTAGTTGAAATTCTTAAGAATTACCACAAAGATGGAATCACGGTTTAAAGTAATTCCATTGCTTTAAATTTTGCTTCGTAAAACCAGGTTTCCACATATTTAAATTTCATTTATTATTAATGAAATTCTTTATATTTATAGGTTTCTTTTATTATTACTACAAGCCTCACCAAAATGTTTGCTGGTTCGGTTCAGTTCGAACTAATCGTGGTTCCATGCCATATGAAAAATTTGATTTTCAGGTTTGCAGCAACCAGCTTGCAGCTTTGCCAATATGTTGGTTACATTTTCGTGCAGTGTATTTGTTGCTGTCGCCCATTTTGGCCATTTTAGCAACACAGCACTGAGAATGTTAAGGCCAACTGGCAGCAACAGCGGCGGCGGCAGCCAGAGGCCAGGAGCCAGAAGCCAGCCAAATGCCGCAATCAAGTTATTATTAAGTTTTTCTATTTATCCAACATAATTCATAATTTGTTTACAAAGCGTATAATAATATTAACGTCTTGTCTTGGCCATCGTCTCCAGCTTTAGCTACATCTCGGTCGAACGATTGCCGCCTTTGTTCGCAGTCTACGCGACCGCGCTGAATTTTGCTGTCAACCTGGCCAGATAATCAGCTAGAAAGTCGAGACGTGAACTACTGCCACATCTTCTTCTTATTCTTGACGCTGACAGCGTCGTAATCCCATTAGAGAGCCACACGGCGGACCCAAATGCGGGTCGGTGTCTGTTTCGTTAACTAGAAGTTGGAGCTCGCCTAACGGCCAGCCAGTTGGAGGCCGTTGTCTAAAATCGCATTAGCCAAACGAACGCATTTTCCATAGTGACAGCATTTAATATACATAAACATATATATCTGTGTATAACTTGTTGTTGTTTTGTTTTTTTTTGCTGCATTTTTTATTTATGTGCCTCGACTTCCGGGCACAATGGTGCGTAGAGCGTTGCCAGCTAATTTTTTTTTGTCTATTCGTTTCGTGAGTTTCCTCTTCCACTTTACATTTGACACTTTTGGCCAAAGTGCACACGGTTGAGTAGTTTCCGCGGGTGATGCTGAATAATCGTTGAAATATAAAATAAATAAAAAATACATGAGGAATGTGTCGGGCCAAATGAGCAACAGCATCAGCAACAGCAACAGCAACAGCATCAGTCTCCCAGCCAGTTTATGCAAAAGGGAATTAAGTTAATTGAGAGTCGGCGACGGAGACGGCAGCCCGAGCAACGTGTACGGGGGGCCGCAGTCGCAGCCCTGCTATAATTGCGCATAAAAATGAAGCGATTTATATGCGCGTATTTTTAATGTTTCATAATTGGGTAAGCTCATCTAGACTGGGTTCGCTCAGGTTGCTAGATAAGGGATACCGCGGGTGCGCGAAGGGTTACGGTTCACAGTTCACAGTTCACGGCTTACGTTTTACGTTTTACGGTTTACGGTTTATACGTCTACGGCTCGCCGGATGTCTCTGCGGCTGTCTCTCCGCTGTGCTTTGCCGCTGGCTCCGCTTACATTTCCTTCTGAGTGCACAGCGAGATAAGTAGGAAAAGTCGCGCACAACAGCAACAAGCCTCATCTCAACTCATCTCAACTCAACTCAGCCCATAATTTTGCAATTATCACTTGACTTGTACACAATTTCATCCAGTTGCTTGAGTACAATTTATAAGTCTTTAAACTGACGATAAACTGATTACTGATTACATTCGCGTGTTTTTTTTTTTAGGAATCATAAATTTCCAATTTTGGCAGAATACATTTCTATTCCATTCTAAACAGCTGCGCATATATCGGTCGATTTGCTTATATCCATGAACATCCCTTATTAGATATGTATTATAAATCAAGGCTAAAAATTTAGAGAAAATTGTTTGTATCTCGGTTCTTGGTTTCAACCAATGTCTTGCTTTAAAATTGGGTGCGTGAACCACGCATTCCACATTTTTTAAGTTCTTGGTCCGCATTAATCTTTAACATTTTAAATGAAACATGAAAACTGTTATTCAAAATTACACACGATTAAGCCTAACAGCAGGATAGCATCTAGCAAATTCTTAGGATAATATCATTTAAGGTCAGCCAATATGCAACCTATTTTATGTCTCTTTTTTATATATATACAAGTATACTTGAAACGATTCGAGTTAGGGGAGGAGCATGCTGAGAAACGGTTCTCCCCGCTGAGCTTCCCACAAGATGCATAAGAATCGACTAATATACATATATCTAAAACAATTTACTTTTGTATGTACATTAATATAAGCTTACAATTATTAATTATATTCATTTTATATCAATTAGAATTGCGATCTAATGTTTTAGAGTTTTGTCACTCTTGACAACTTGATTGAAAGGAGGTTTTTTATAAAAAATACTGGAGTTCATGTATTAAATCGGTTCAGTTCAAGACCTTGCCATAATTACATTGTTATGAGTCATACACAAACGTTTGCATTAGATTTTTGCTGATATTGAAGTGATATTACAGTTAAAACTTGCTGGTGTGAACAGCGATCGTAGGATTTTATTTGTCCCCTGAAGAGGAGTGTTCCTCTGATAGAGGATGAAGGCATGGCCGGATTTATGTTGTTGTTAGAAAAAATGTACGCCCAAGAGGGTTGTCCGCCTAATAGAAATGTACGTTAGCACAGTTTTCACTGTACACATAATAAAACATAAATTCCCAGCAAACATTTTTATCTTAAAAGAAAAAAGTTCGAAACTAATACTGCGAAGCTTCGAAATGGGAGTTACTTGTCTTACTTTTCTTCCATAGATAAAAATTAGCATACTTTTAGGGAAATTCGAATTCACCAAAAAAATAAGTTGACAAATTAATTTTATAAAAAAAAAAGATACGCTAATGATAGTTCCAAATTTTTCCAGATGTTTTCAGACTTTCTTAAAGTATCCTTAATCCTTTACAACTGTTATAGGATTATTGGCATATTCTTTACGGCAATAGAAAGATATAATATATAAAAAATTTTTTTTTGTTTTTTTTTATATTCCGCAAATATGTAGCTAGAATTTCCTCGTCGATCGTTATACATGCTGAGGATATGTAAGATCTTAAAATTTCGCAAATATTTGACTGGGATTTTGCCATCGATCGACTGCATGTTGCATACACTTGCACAACTGAAAAATGCACAGTTACGGCTCGTGTATGGGTATGGATGGGGGATATAAAGGAGACATCGAACAATGGTTAATTCCCAATGTACTCGTGCAATACGGCCTCATTAAAAATAATATCAAAGTGATTAAATCTCAACTCGCATTACGCTCAAACAATTAGTTGACGAGCTGATAAGAATGTTTATTACCATAAAGCATAAAGTGCGTCGCTGGCTGTCAGTGCAGCCAACAATAACAACAACAACAACAACAACAGCAACAATAACAACAGCAACAACAACAACAAATGATAGCCGTAAGTTATAAGTAATAAATAATGCGTAATTCATTTGTATATTCAGCATTTAAGCTGAACGTGGGTGGACGGATACTCATTCGGTGGAGCATTAACTATTTGTATTCATTTTCCATGCCAACGAAATATTCATTATCACCCGCGATGAGCTCAGCTCGGCGGACGGTTGGTTGGCTGGTTGGTTGGGTGCCGGGCTAGACAGTAGGCGTAGTGGGGGGTGGGAGCCCTCATCATTAAAATTGAAAAATGCCACTTTAATGAATTTATTTGCGACACTTAACGCAAGTGAAAGCAAACAGAGAAAAATGATGTTCATTAACATAAAAATTGCGCTTTTCGTTGCTTACCGCGCCGCGACAGCGTATTGACGTTGCCAGTAGCAGTGGGCGTGCCACTGACAATAGCAGTGGGCGTGGCAGTGACAGTAGCAGCGGCCCGTGGTAAGGGCAATGTGCTTAGTCGTCGCTGGTTTGGGTGGCTCTCGGCAATTGTCATTACCATTACCATTTTGACTTGTCGCCGTTCTTAAGTCTAAAGTTGATGAGTCAATATGTCAGCCACTCGACAGCTCACGTAGCCGGAACAGCCACGTCCCGCGCCGCCCCCCTCGCCTTTCAAGCCAAGCATTGTCTTTAAATGGAATGCTTAGTATTTTGGCCCGTTTCCATTGTCTACCCTTTAGCATATAGAAAGCAAATCGCTTGTAAAAGAAAACTATTATTACATTTTATAAAGGCCATTTTGATTAGGCACAATGTGCATTAACTTATAAGATTTGAACACTGAATTATTTGCCGGGATTTGTTACGGTTCCGGCAGCAGCCGTATTTTATTATATTTATCTGAGAAAAAAATTATAAAATCTGCTGGAAAATATTGTATATCTGAAAACGTTCCCATTCAAATTGTGCACCTTAAAAAGCGATTTTTACTTTATTGGGTACAGGGTAAAAAAAGTAGCTCTAAAATGAAAAATACTTAATCTCTATATACTATTCTAGAAGCTACATATCAAAATTGGTGTCCCTAGCCATAAAAGCACAAGAGATTTGCTCTGAAAACAGGATTTCGATATTGATTTTTATCGATTGCTTGGAAACGGGGCAAATTATCGACTATCGGAAACACACTCGTACTGCGCGGACACTGGGGCACTAGGCTCAAAGTCTCTAGCTCTTAAAGGATATGTGATCGTCGCGTTCATGTTCAGTTGGACAGACAGACGGATAGAAGAACGGACGGACGGACAGACAGACGGATGGACAAACGGATGGACATACGAATGGCTGGATTAAGAATGTACACTTTCTGTGTGCAAAGTTTCAAAGCGACAGCTTTACAACCGAGAGACTAGTTCGCATTGAAACAGACGGACGGAAGGACAGACGGGCAAGACTACAAGAGTATGTATAATATATACTGTGTAAAGCTAAAATCTAAAATCTAAGTGTTGTGGTATTAAGTTAAAGCTTAAGGCCTTTGTTAGCCAGTAATATTTAACTTACAGCCAATAATGATAGCAATCAAGAGTTGTTGTGTGTGAAACATATAATTAAAGACGTTTAAGTATGACACCTAATCAACAGTGGAGTTTCAAGTGAAAGACAATTCAATTGTTTGTACACCTGAAGCTATTTCAACTGGAAACTCATCAGCTTCGGGCTGCTGGCGAGACATATTGTCCGCTTGCGGGCTTAAGTGTCTGGCTGGTTGTACCTGACGTCCAGTGGCAAATGGATGCGATGAAGAAGCGAGGAGCCATTGAACGCTTGAAGAACCAGACTGAACGGAGTGAACAAGTGTTTTTGTTTTGTGCCAGCTGGGCAGCTGTTGTTCTGATGTTGATGTAATGACCGGAACTTAAGGAGCTTGAAAAGTAATTCTAATCAAGTTGATAAACAACGTTTATTTCGCTGGCCAAAGGGGTGGCAGCAGTTAACCCAAAACCGATGACTCGAAAGTGTCCGACTGGCCGCTTACTAAGGTCGATTCGGGCGGTTTAGGTCAGGTCAGGTAAGGTCGGGCCAGGTCAGGGCTGGCATTGCAATTACATACGCTTGGGCTTTTCCAGCTGACGAGCGGCAACAGGAGCTGCAGTAACTGACGCTTTGTTGCTGACGCCTCAGCTCGTGTTGCTGTTTGTTTTGGGGCTAATTCGATTGTTTAAGTTCAAGTAATGAACAGCATTTGTGGCCCAGACACACTTACACGCACTCACACACACACAAACACACATGCTGCTTAACGCTTCATGGCACGTGTGTTGGTGCTCGACTCCGACCCCGTTTCAAAACCCGGCTGGGGCTTTTGCGGTTAATTTGCGCCTGTCGAGTCCAAAGTCAACAATGGCGCTTGCAGCTGCCGCCGCTGCATCCTCATGATTAGCATCATCATCATCATCAGCATCTTCATCATCTTCATCAACAGGCACTCGTCGTCGTCGGCATTTTGGAAGTTTGTTTGCCAGCCAAGCATTGGCGAACAATGGCACTACCAAACGAATCCTCGGGCCCCCAGTTAAAGGCCTATGGCAGCTGCGAGCCACAGAGTGGGTCCAGCCCGTTGAGCACTTTGTCAGCTCGGTGGCCTTTTTAATGCGCTTTGCATTGGATTTTGGTCAAGCAGCGTATGGAATGAGCCTGAGCCACTTGCCGCATGCCGCACGCCGCATGCCACTTTCCGCTTTTCACATGCCACTAGGCGCATGCCAATTTTCATGCCGCATAATTTTGCTACATATTAATTGCCATTTGCCATGCTGAAATTAAATATGGTGTGGGCAGGCCGGACTGGCAACAATCTGTGTCTATAACAATGCCCAAATAATTGGACGACGGGCTGAACTTTCCGGTTTAAGCCCAAAACAGGATTAGAGGGCTTTCTAACCAATGACATCCAATAAGCCAATTTTAGAATTAAACTCAAAGCCATTTAACAAATACATGATAAGAATTCGGAATTGTTTTAAATATTTGATAAAATATTAGTTTTCATTTTCAATATTAGGCAAGAATCGTAAACAAAACAGACAAACAAACGCACTCAGTCAATCTTCAAGAGACATCAAAATATGTTTTGTGTTAATATAAATATCCCTGAATATTGCCTTTCCATGCGATTCTCATTAACTTACTTTTGATGTATTTTAGTGAGAAAGCAACTGAGATTTTAAACGTGAGGACGAGATAAGTAAGAGTGGGGTTGTGGATAGGAAAAGAGAACAGAGAGACAGGGAGAGAGAAAAACCTGTATGCAAAAGTATTCCCCCCCGTGAGATTAAAACCTACATAAAAAATATTCCCCAATTTAAAATGTTCACTTATAGGGTGTTTATTGCCCTCTTTCAATTATAGGCACACATTTTACAAAATTAAATTAAAAATTAATCGGTAATCTGTAAATCTGGTTCATATAATTCACGTAGACGAGCGATTCATATTAAAGAAATAGTTTCAAAAAAGTAAAATAAACATGATCTTGTGATCTGATCTGATACCCAATTTCGTAGCATTAATAAAGAGTTGTTTATTGCCCTCTTTAGGTTTTTAGCATAATGGATATCGGGTTCATGAAAATCACATAGAAGGGCGATTCACATTTAAGAAATAGAGAGTTTTAAATTAGCTTATATAAACAGGATATACGTGTGCTGGCAATAAACATAGAAAAATAAATTCTGTACTTTTAAGTTATCAACATATAAAATGATTCTTACCTTCGTAACAAGCACTTACCTGAGTAGAGCCCTGATTGCGCTCAGAATAGAGTATCTGTCAGTCAATCATTTTGTACCAAAATCTTTTTATGTATGTTTTTTTTTCTTGTTTACTCGAATTTGTGTGCCGTTGTTTATTTGTTGTAAAGCTGTAAAGTCTTGTTTACTCCTGGGCTGCATTTTAATATTGTAACAAGGTTAACTTATCATGTGGGTGTATCTGAAAGAGGAAATGAAAAGTTATCAATAAGCTATTATTTTCTTTATTGATTTTAGTATTTCGCAATGAAAACAGCGGCGATTCAGGCAGTGCTACGATAGTTCAGCTTAAGCAAAGGTAAGTAAAACGCGATCTTTGATACCCATTTGCGACAAGGAAGTAATTGGATTTGTGTGCACGGCAAAGACTGCGCCTACAATGTGTTTGTCTTTGAGTTGGCTGTTGTTGTTAGGTATTTGGGTTTGACAAAACTTATCAACTTTGGCAGCATGTCAATGGCAATGACTACCTCTCGCCAGCTAAGCCACCGATATTTAAGGCACACTACTTGCTTGAGCCAACGGCAACGACCCACTCACAACTTCATCGACAAGTGTCACGTGTGCAATAACCCCCCAACCGAACCGGGGCCAAGTGTCGACAGGTGAGGTCTAGGTGAGGCTAAAGACGATAATATGGTTGGGGCTGGAATTGGGCTTGGCATTGGGGCTGAGGATGTATACAAAGCGAAGTTTACTCTATGCTGCGTGCCTGTGCACACTAATTGATCTCAACGGTCGGATTAGCAGCGCAAGTAAATTGATAGCCTTAACGGAAAAGTTTGATGTCAAGGTGAGCGCCAACCTTTCCAGCATTGCAGCACACTCACACACACACACACAGAGACACATTCATATAGCTTGTAAGTCTGCCGAAAGTTGTAACTAGAGCAGTGTCAACTTCGCTTTGGCTTCTGGCTGGCGCACAGACGAGCGGTTGTTGTGGGCCAACAAGTTTGGCGCGCGTGGAGACGAGGATTTCCACTTTTGATTATCTACGGCTTCAGGTCAGCAATTACCAAACGAGCCAAGGCGGCAGCAGAAACCGCAACACACAACACACAAAACAAAGCAACGAAACAATTCAAACACTTGCGCCGCAGCAGAGGGAGCAGCAGCAGCAGCAGCTGAGGCAGAGGCAAATCCGTCTGGGAATCAGACAAATGACTTAATTACTTTTCAAGTCAGTTAATTAGTGCGCGCAGCAGCGGCAACAACGGCAACTGTGTTGCAGTCTTGGTTAGCAGCTAAAACTAAGCAACAGCAACAACCAAATGTCGCCCAGGCAGACAGACAGACAGACAGACAACCAGACAGACAAATGGACAAGGGCCACTTGCATGTCCTGCCAGCCTCTCTGGGCAACCGCAAAGTTTAACATAAATTACAAGCAATAGAACAGGCTCATTTCAGTACCAAGAAATGACCAGCAATGGCCCAACTTTGACCCTTCAACTCATTAAGCTGCTCTTTTTCCTTTAATGGCTCAAGGTCCTGCTCAGATGTCCATTGAACGACAGAGCTTCTGGCCTTTTCTTTCCTTTTTGTGGCATGTCTGTCATTTGGCCCGGTTGCCAGGGAGTTTTGCATTCAATTAAAATACAATATTGCTAACTTGCAGTGTCCTCAAGATTTAACTACATAAGCTTAACCCACAGTGGGACATTCCCCCTCCGCCCCCTCCCACATTTCAAGCACAAATGCTCAAATATCTCAGCTCGCTGCGCAAAAATATTTTCTTGTGATAACAAATACCAAGAAACAGATTTTCTGCAATTAATACCAAAAAATATGGCTGTGCAAAACAAAAGTGTAAATAGTCAAAGTAAGAAACAAAAATCATAGTCTTTTATTAACTAACGCACTCAATTAAAACAAATACCAAACTTATTTAAGTAAAAGCAAAAATCCTAATTTAAACATTGCTCAATAAATAAAATAACAGATACTGTCTCGCTTAAGGTCTTAGTTCAAAGTAACTTGCGATGGGCTTTCTCTCGTTTAAATAAATAAATAAATGAATGATAAGCGGCAATATTTCTAAATATTAAAATGTATATAAAAACAAGTAAGAGGTTCAAGTCGGGAGCTTCCGACTAGGGGATACCCTGAACCCTCATTATTTACCAAAATTGCTCAAAAAACAGGATTTCAATATTTTTATGGATTACTTGGAAACGGGGCAAGTTATCGAATATCGGAAACAAAGTCGATCTGCGCGGGGACTAGGAGAACCTACAGCTAAAATTTCAAGTCTCTAGCTCTTGCTTCTGAGATCCTTGCGTTCATACATAGGACATACATAGGACAGACGGACAGACAGACAGACGGACATGGCTAGATCAACTCGGCTATTGATGCTGATCAAGAATATATATACTTTATGGGGTCGGAGATGCTTCCTTCTGTCTGTTACATACATTTGCACAAATACATTATACAATGGGTAAAAACCACTTTTAATGGGTTCAGGGTATAAAAAACAAAAAAAAGAACTTCATGTAACAGGTAATTGTTAATTTAACTGTTAACTGTTAATCCATTAAAAAGTGTTAAATATAATTAGTATAGAAGCCACTTTCACAAAGTAAATCTAGACAATTCGATGTCTTCCCCAGTTTTCAGTTCCTTAAATGAGTGAAAGAAATGTCAGCTGTTCTTTTACTGTTAAAAGGATTTAAAGTATTTACTTATCTTATTTGCTTAAGAGACACTTAATTTTGTCTATTAAATGATTTTTGACTTGTAGTCGAAAATACATAAATCACGAAGGCTCTTCACCAAATTCTTGAAGCTGTTCTTATACCGTGGTCAAAGTATTGCACAGTGAAGCAATTTTGAAGCTCTGCGACAGAATTTACATAATCTTTAATCAAGAGTCAGGTCTGTTAGAAAAAGTTCAACCCATTTGCATTGTAACTGAAATCAAATTACAAATATAAATTACAAAAAAATGGACACCATATTAAGTCATGCCCCGCGAAAATATGATTGGAAATTGCTTTTGTTAATAAGCATAAAATGTAACGAATACATTTCATTATTACTATTATTTTTTTGTTATTTTTTTTTGGCTGATTATGCAAATTGCTTAAAATCAGTTGCATTGAGCTTGATGCAAATGCATTCATCAATAGTTAATGGAACTTGACAATAATTAAAACTGCATTTGAAATTCAAATTAAATTTGACTGCAATGAGCCCAAGTGATTTTCAAATTACTTACGAATCGTTTCAAACGCTTTGTTAGCGCTATTTGTGCGTGTGTGTGTGTGCGTGTGATTATTGAACGTAAATCGAATGCAACAATGTCACAATGATTCTGATATGCGCATATTTAGCTGATACTGCAGCAGCTATTTCAATTGTCAATTCCAACTGTGCGCATAAATTGTGAAATTAATTGTATTTTCCATTTTCCATTTTTTGTTTTTTATTATTTTTTAATTCGTATTTGCGCGCAGCTTGAATGTGGTCAAGTATATATAATCTGCAGGCATTGTGTGGAAACACATGAATGCATAAATAAATGAACGAGTGAACAGTAGACACAAAACAGCCTGAGACAACCTCCCGATAATTCTATTATTTTTTTTTCTGAAATGTGTAACCCATTAAAGAAGTTGTCTCCGTTTCCAGCAGCATCAGCTCGCGCGTCTTACTGCGTGTCCCATACCTCAGTTTTATAATCCATCCGCTTATTTTCACATTTGTTCTGTGCTGCAGGCTCTCAATATTTAAGAATTCTCCAAACATTATTTCATATTAAAATACTTTAACATACAGCAGCTCGAGAGGCATTGCGGAGCATTTTATAACGCGCTTCGCAAGGCTATTTAATCTTCAACCTGTCCTCTCATAGGTATACCCTGTATACACATCGAAAAAGGTATATTCCCTTTATACAAATGCATTTTAATATAATAATAATGTCAATATTAGAACCTTGAAGCTAGAGACTTCATCTTTGTAATCTTAGCTCTTGCATATTAAACTCAAAATAAGTTAATTCTTCTGACATTTTTTCAAAGTCTAAATCTATTTACTATTTTTATGGCTTTGATTCATTGCGCAATTTCCAATTAAAATTATCAAATTAAGAGACAATTTTTTCCTGTTTGCTTTCACTACCAAATTTGTTGTTATTTATGTTCACATAAATCTTGCACAAATGGGGAGTATATCGTATTTTGTATGATTCCAGCCACATGCCAAATATATTTATGGAATATGCACACAATTGTTTAACAATTTGTTAGCCCAGTCAAATGATGAAGCCCAGAGTAAGTACAGAAGTTATTGAAGAACACATTTGTTATAGTGAGCGGGGGTGCTGGGGATCAAGAAGGAAGTACTTATTACTAGAACAGCTGCTGCCTGGTGCGAAGGAGGAGGGTATCATCATATCGGGCACTCACATTCCCTTTCTATCCGTCTCTGTTAATTATTTGTTTGCGTCTCGTTTGTTGCTGTCCTGATTGCTAATCCGGATTGACGCTGTGCTCTCGTGCGCCCACCAGCCGGTGGGCGGTGGGCGTGACACGCCATTGCGTGCTTTATAAATACAAATTAAATAGCCGGCATGCGATACGAAACGTAACGAAACGAAACGAAACGAAACGAAACGAAATGAAACAGCGTCAGATTAATTGTGCGCACTGTCAAATTACTCATACGTCCCGTTGCCGCTAAAGGTGCCACGAGTCCGGAGCATAGTTTGGGCGGAATGCGAATGAATTCGCAGTGAAGGGTTAGCCGTTGCTTAATCGTAAGAATGCTTTATAGTCTCGCCGTTTGTGTCATTTACAGTTACGGGCCAGGTGGCGCGGCGGAAACGGGCGCTCGTAAATTACTCGAATAATGAAAATTACAATATTTACTCTTTAGCAGGCCCCTCGGGCTGCTGCTGTTGCTGCTGCTGCTGCTGTTGCTGCTGCCAGCATTAACACGCACCGAAAGCTTCAGAAAACGCTTTCTTTGCAATTTCAACACATAAATATATGTGAGAGTATCGCTACAATCCTTCCACGGGCATACTTTATGGCGCGTGCTGAAAATCGTAATTTAACCATGGAATATATTAAAAATTCTTAAAAAAAAAGAATATCAAGCAGCAGTTGCTCAACCTGTGCGCGAAAAGTTCTTTAACGTACATTTTGGGCTCGTTTTTAAGATGCATGCGACAAATACGAAAGTTTGCCAGTGTTGGCCACAAAATTCTAATGAGCCCCGCAAAGTATGCCATGTAATATGACATGATGCGCTGAAAAGCATGCTGCATACTTTTGAAAACCGTGCAAATCATTTGCATTGGCGTTTTACGGGCATTTAGAAGACACTGGAACCGCCGCACGGACAGTGGACAAGCGTGATTCCAAGCAGTTGTCGCCGCTAAAACTCACAATACAAACAGAGCCAAACACACACACACACACACACTTCATGTGTATATATATGGAAACATATATATAATAAATGAGTTTCATTATGTACGGCGCGTCTTTGCGATTTAATTAAAGCGCAACTAGGGCACGGCGAGCGCATTGGGTTGTCGGAGTCGAAAGGGGCCTGATTGCTGCCATTGCTGCGAAATGTTGTTTTTACGGATTTCGCCAGCGTGGAAAGCATCATCGATGAATTGTCGCTGGCGCAGTTTGTAGACAGCCATCGTGCACGTAATTTCCGTTTCCGTTTCCGTTTCAGCGAACGCCAGCCGAAGACACGCGACAGCTGTTTGCACATACTTCACACACACGCACACGCACACACACACGCACAACCAGTCAGAGTTATGCACAGGTAGAGATTCATCTACGGCTTACACGTGTCTTACTGTGCCATTGACTGCGAATCGGAGCGTGAAGGCCATAACAAGACTGATTATATTAAATCGAAGACTCAATTTTTACAATCGCACACGCCCATCCAGACACATTCTGTGGCTTCCCGCGTGTTCTCCTCCATGCGAAAAGAAAAGGGGAAAGCACAGCTGAGGCAACAATGGATACACTCCCAAATATGTTTTATCAAATCACACGTGCGATGTCATTTATTATAATTCGCTTTGATAAGGCGCCGATTGGGCTAGACAAGCCAAATTGAAAAATAAGCTGCTTCTGCTGTACACAATATAGGGTATACAAAACTAATATACTAAGTACAAACAGGTGTACGCACTTGCACTAAGCACTTTTCTAAATGTTTGCTCGTCAGCTCACATGAAAATAAATAAAATACGCGCTGCAATTAAGGACATCCGACAGCAACAATGGGAATTGGCAGCAAGTGTTGGCCAAGTAGTTGCAATGCTTACGAACAAAAGCTGCTTGTCTATTAGATGCCACAAAATAGCTAAATCAGCTAAAAATCCTGCTGATGAACTCTACAAGTACCCAAATTAAGCTAGAAAATAGCTGAGTTAACAGCATTGTGCAAAAGCAGCAGCTAAATTTCATTTTAAACAGTTCGCAACAGTTGAAGCAGCGCAGAGAAAAGTCAGATAAAAATAGCTAATATTTCCCGGCCCTGTCCGGTCCAAGTTTCTACAAATTTTAGGCATTTTTTAACTATTCATTCATTTCTTATGCAGGGTTTTGAGCTCTGAAAAATATGACATAAGTTTCTTTGACCTCCATTTGCCACCAAAGCTGGGTGGAATTTGCGACAAGTGTCAATCATGTCTGAGATACATTTTCTTGAAAAAAACAAACTTCATTCACCAAATGTTTTTCGCTCTTTTTCACCAAGTAGATATGGATTTTACAAAAAAAGTGAAATTAATTTGCACAAGGATCCTTGAAAATGAGTTGAAATCCGATCGGATGTTAAGCAAATAAGTTACAATCCACTTTTTCCACACTTGCGGGTGGAATTAGCCAAATCCCTGTCTTAGCGTGCACGCTCAACACATTAGGTAACTACAGCAAGCATTTCAACTTCCCAGCTGTAATCACCAACCAGTTGGTCAGTCGGCAAAAGCATACGTTAAATATTTATAAACATATGCATGGGAGCACATGCATGGATATGCCATGCATATGCACAGAGCTGCAGCGAGTTTGCATGTTGTGTGGCTGCATAATTTGGCTAAAATAAAGAAGAAGGAAGCATAGGCACCGCCAGGTCGGCGAAGGAGCTCCACCAAACAGTATCTAAAACCGAAATCAAAACCATTTCCTTGAATGCAAATTATGTTCCGTTGGCCTCTGCCCGGCCCTGGCTTCCAGGCATCCAACGAGCATGTGTGAGTATCTGCAGTCTATGGATATCCTTGCATATGTGCGCCTTTTTGGGGTCCTAGTCGTACTGTTGCGTATTTCGATTACCAAACGGATGTCGCGACATTCCACAGTAAGCAACCTTCCCTCGTCCACCGCACCACCCTCTCATCATCTTTGGCTGGCGGTGTTCAGTGGTTTTCAATTACCAGCAAAGTTAATGGCATGCACATACCCAATGTGCTCACAGTCAGAAATGGGTATATAGACTTAAGCGATATGCAGCTTAAAATGTTTCCATATTAAGCGCAGGGTATAGGTAGTCGTATATATGACACTATAGCCTTAGCTTTTTCACCGTGTATTTAAACTTTTGGCAAACACTGTAACTTATCTGGTGATATATGTATATAACCTGAACACATAATTATTGTTGAAAAGGGTATAATGGTTTTGAGTATATGTAGGTGACTGGAGAAAGCAGGCTTTGCCGATAAATTATATATATTCTTGATCAGGCCGACAAGTTGAATCGATTTGTCCGAACTCGTCGTTCTCGGAAATCACATTCTTTGCATTTCTTGTAGAGATCAGGCACAGCTTGATAGCTTTAAGAGCTCGATAAAGCAAATTGGCTTTGTAGGTTCTAAGTAGCAGCCATTCCAATCAGAATTGGAAAAAGAACCTTTCTTTAAAGGTAGATGTTTGGGCCTTGGTATGTACACACTTTAGTATGTCATATTTAAGCTTTGAAAATTTTATAAAAATCGGACTATAAACGCCGAAGTTCATTAACTATGCATTCTTATATACAATGTGCTGGGAAAAGAAAGCACAGCAGCAGCTGCGTGTGTGTGTGTGTGTGTGTGTGTGTGCATGTAAGGCAGAACGTGCGAATATGTTTTTATAGACAGCTTGACGGGCATCTCAGGGCATCTCGTAGTCGGGCACTCCCTACTAGAGCATACTGCTTATTGTTTAAATATTTTTTCTGTTTCTTCAAATGTAATTTCATTAAATCTTGACGCTAATCTGTAGCAGCCACAGCCAAATATGCAAATAAACAATTATAAAGGCAGCAGCAGCAGCAGAAGCAGAAGCAACAACAATAACAACATTCAAACGCAGACAATCAACAGTCAGTCGCAGGTGGCAAGGACCCGAAAACCGCAGTCCCAGCCATTGTCATAATTTTCTTAGGCTTAGCACACACGCACACCCACGGACACCCTACCCGCGCACACCCACGCACACACAGACTGGGAGACAGAATGAGCTGCCTTAAGATGTTAAGCCCGTTTGGCATTTCTTTAATTTGGGTGGGGTTGGGTGAGGGCCGTGGCGGGTTGACAACGCGAGGCATCTGCCGCATCATGGCGTGCAAATAAAAGCAACATTTAGAGCAACAACAAGTGTGCACACTCACTACATGCGTAATTACGTAATCACACCGGCAACAACAACACCAGCAACACGCATTGTCATGCCTCGCAGTGGCGTGTTAAGCCCCAGCTCAGCGCTCAGCGCTCAGCTCGGGCCCAAGGCTAGGGGGATTCAGTATTTGGGGCGTCGGAACTTGGGCTCACACTTACGTCTATTTGCGGTGGCTCTCAAACCGTGTAATTAAATTTTCCGCCACGACAAAAACTCTGTTTGTTGCGATTAAACGGCAATTGTTGCTGCTGTTGCTGCTGTTGTTGCAATTAAAATGAGGCTAACATACACTAGCCTAAAGTCTCTGTTTCTTCAGGGCAAAGATATCGATGTATTGAAGAGCTTGTGCTGATCTGAAGACCATTTTGTTGTAATATAAAGACGAGCTATCAGACAGTTGAGATCTGCTGGGTTGCTCAAAGTCTGTCAAAGTGCTTCAAAGTTCGGATAGGATAGCGATATGATGAGAGAACTGGACACTAAAGAAAAGTACATTTGAGGCAGTTTCTAGTTAGATAACCTACAGCTTCTCCTGTCGACCTTAGCGGACAATACTTTGCCATGCCAGGCCTAGTTGTATTTCTTTCTACCCGTTTTTCGACATTTCATTTGAAAAGTATGCAGCCTTTGCCTTTGCGGCCGTTGATACTCATATCCCTGCCAGGGGCGGATTTGCCAAAAAGTGTGTAATACACATCGAAATTGAATTCACATAAAACCCTTTCAAAATTAGATTGACACCTATCGGAGTTAAACTAAAGAGTTTTATACAAACGCTTTCGACCAACATAACATTCGTAAAGTGCAGCAAGAACTAAAGAAATCAGTCAATCAATCGATTCGTCAATTAGTCAGTCAATCAGCCAATCAATCAGTCAGGACAAACTCTTTTATGGAGATAAATTGAATTGAATTTATTAGTTTGTCTTTTTGAATTGATATACCTTTTGAAGAAACAGCCAACCCCAAACTTTGTAAAATGTGTAATAGCTTAAAAGATTTCCGATTCTATGAACTACATGCATATATAGCATTTGTGAATTAGATTATTCTGCGCTCTGTTTCGGTTGGCAAGGGTCAGCTAAAAATTATTACTATTTTTAATTGGTTGTAAATTAATACTTTTCTATCTTGTATTCTTTTCTAAGAATGGCAAATAACTTGTGTGCTGTGCTTTTTAATTAAAGCTCGTATCACATGGCGTATGAGCAACGTCCTAGAAATGGGATGCCCGTGCAAGCGAAGCCCTGGCAGCCTTTAAGAAATGCTTTGCTACTGTTACGGCTACGGCTACCGCTGCTGCAGCATGCCTGGTTACGCTTTAGCGGTTATTTAAATTAGCGTTTCAGAGCCAGGTAGCGGTATGGCAGCGTTCTGGCCAACATAATTGGCCATTGTCGGTGTCATTGTCATTATCATGACCGTCATTATTGGCGCTGCCAGCCTTTGTTCACCTGCCGCACACCCTCCGCCCTCCCACTGCCCACCTATGTCGCCTGATGGCGCACAATCTCATGCATATTTCATCAACTCTCATGGTGACAGCAACAAACAGGAGGAGCAGCAGCAGCAGCAACAGCAGCAACAATACTGACTACAACAACCATAACAATGCCAGGCAACAATGGCAGCGTTAAACATCAAATAAAACAAAGAGGTATTTAAAAATTAAATTAAAGTTAAAAGCTCAACAAATAATGAAATGAGCAAAATTTGTTGTGCATGAACAAAAAAAAAAGAAGGAAATCATGTAAGAAGGTTCTAGTCGTAAGTGCTTCACTCTGCAATGCCCTGTACGCGATATATATACTATCGATAAAACATATATACTTTGACAACACTATATAAGTATATAGATAGTTTCAAATCACAGACAATGAAAGAGTTTGTCCAGAACTTTGCAGATGTAGTAGCTGCCTCGTTAGCATACAGCACCAGGAAAAAACGAAGTCAAACAAATGCTGTAGATATATATTCCATTAAAGCTTAACTTTTTTCGTAATAAACGTCTTTTGTTACTCTCTTAAAAAATTGCGGCAAAACAGAATTCTGTAAGCAGAGTTGCGTCTGTTTCCTGTTGAACCAAGTTTGAACCAAGCCGTTTTAGACCCGGAGAGAAAATTTTGTATTTACCAATAATTGAACTTTAAAATCGGATTGGTTGCATAGAGATTGATTGAACCTAAACCTGAACCGACACATATTTAAAAAAAAATAATAAATTGGTTCGAATCCAATTTTTTTTATATTTCAAAAAAGTATTCCTTAAATCGCGAACTTTTTTGTTCACCGAAAGATAAAATTTAAGAAAATATTTTTGGCATTTTTTTTCAACATAAGTTCAAGTAAATTTCTAAGATTTTTATCCAGAAGCTTGTGGTTAATAGTTGGACTCTTTAGAACATTAAAAAAGTCACATTCGTATTTCAGAAGCAATAATATTTAAACCTGTAGCCAGAAAGCTGAGCCCTGACTATCTTCGCTTCTCTTTTCGGCCACATCAAGAACATAAATAAATTCAGTTTAGGGCATGCCAGCTTTGTGTTACATACATTTGCATAATGTTGTTATGCCCAGTTGGCGTATATTAATTGGTGCGTGGTATAAAAATCGTGGTGACAATTCAATTAAAATATTTTTGCATACAATTTCATGGCCTGCCAAAAGCCACTCGAGCAGCCGCAAATTGAAAATCCCGCCCAACGGACCGTAGGGCGCACGCCAGGGGCTGCGGGCAAGGGCATTGTCGATCTGTATATATACATACATCTATGTATGTGTGTCACAACCCATAGACGTCCGTGCGTATGATGGTTAAGTGACGAATCAGTATAAATGTGTTTGTATATATATTGTGTCTGTGTGAGTAAGTGCGTGAGTAGTAACTCGAATGCACAAGCGTTTGGGATGTAAACTATTCATATGTGGTACTGAAATTTCTGTAAAAGTTGAAAGTGATTTCCATCAAGTCAATAGAAGTTGCCATATTCACTGTCACGTTCGGCAAAATGTGTGGAAAAACGCTTGGCTTGGACCAAGGCGGTCGAATATATTTGTTTTGCACATACAACTTATTAGATATAGGTAAAAGGTGCGTTGTTCTAGTTATCATTTATGATGCACTCACCTGTTAATTCACACGTACGACTCCTTTATCGTCATCTAGCAGTAGGCGGGAGAGAAACTGTTATATAAACACTTTTCTGAAAGACAGAAAAAAAATATTGTTTACTAGATTAGGAACCCAGATTGCTTGCTAAAAAAATATGTGAGAATCGCGCGGTACTTTAAAGTACATTGCTTTTAAATTTATAGCGCTGCTTGCATATAACTTTGATTAAATTTGCTACATTCATGCATATATACACACAAACATACATACATACAAACATACATGCATACATAAATACATACATAAATACATACATACATACATACAAACATACATACATACATACATACATACATACATACATACATACATACATACATACATACATACATACATACATACATACATACATACATACAAACAAACAAACAAACATACATACATACATACATACATACATACATACATACATACATACATACATACATGCATACATACATACATATAAACAAACAAACATACAAACATATAAACATTACCAATTGTACAACCACATACCTTTATATGAACACAAAACTTTTTCCCACAAAAAAAAAATACCTGCCACGCTTACTTGAATTTATGAGAATCGAGGAGGAAGGCACCACCTTACAGCACGTTTCTTTTAAATTTACAGCGCTGCTTGAATTTAACTTCGTTTACATTTCCTTCATTCATGCCTACATACACACACACAAACACCCATTCTTACACACACATAAATACACATATATATATGTGCTATATGAAAGTCGCAAAGTCTGCTACTAAATTTAACTTTTTAAGGACTGTGAAAGAGTATTAAGCAGCCGCTTGCATTCAACTGCAATATTTTTACAAGTTTTTTTGTCGCACTTTTCTTCTGGCCTGCACTAGCGTCAATTTAGTTGTATAAATAATAACAATAAAAAAAGGACGTGCGTATTTTCGTGCAAGGCTCTCACAAATTGTCCACACGGCTGCCGTGTGTTTCGTGCGGTTCGTAATGTTCGCCTTTGGTTTTTTTTTTATTTTTTATTTTTAGATGTTGTCCTGTTTCTGTTTCTGTTCTGTGTCCAGCTAACTGCCCCCATTCGAGGCATTGTCGACTGTCAATGAATGTGCAATGGCAATGGCAACGGTAACGGCAACAACCGCAACAACAATAACAGCAGCAACAACAAGAACAGCAAGAACAACAACTGTATTTGTAACAACAATTTGCGGTTTCTGACAGTCCGTCAGACATTGTTGATAAACTGTTCGCCTCGTGTTTGGTTATTGTCGCCGTTCTTGTTATTGTTCCTAATGTCGCCGCTGTTGCTGTTGTTGCCATTGTTAGCTGTCTGCCACGTTTGCTCTTGGGCTGTTAGTGCAACATATTTGAGCTGGCGGCTTGCCATTTCAACCACTGTGGCACAACATACCTGGCAGCCGATGGGCTTCACAATGCATGCTATAAGTACGTGTACGCGCACTTGTCAATGCCATTTCCAGTACGCCGCCCAATTAATCAGACATTGCGTTATTTGAATATGCCTCAAAGGCCAATAAAAGTGCTCTTTATCGGTGTTTAATGTCCGATCTTTCAGAAAACACAAGTGCTTTTGTTGTTCTTTTGTGTGGCAATCGGAGGAAGGCATATCTAAAAATTGAATTATTTTGGATCTGTGTATACTACATGAAAGTCTACAGGCAAAATCTTGGTGACGAGTTCGACGGACATGATAAGGTCGTTTATATGGTTCATTTATCATCAACTCATTTCTGTTCCGACTAGTCTTACATCTCGTTAACCCTTCCGGGTCCTCTGTTTGATTACAGGGTATTCTGTCTCCAGTTTAGTCTTTAGGATATCAAATTGATGGGGCATATGAACATGGCCAGCTCGAGGCAATATCTATAATCCGCCAATTACCAAGAAAAAAAAACTTTACAGGATATTATGTTTAAAGTCTTCTAATCCTCGCATCAAATATCTATTCTTCATCATTTTGCAAGAATATATTCTTTCCTCATGTACTCTAAGGAGTTGCATCGGGATTCACGCGATTGAAAACCAATTTTCCTTGGAATTCCACCTGCATAAGCGGAAAATGAGTGAAAACCTCTGATATTCAACTTTTCAACTTCAAAGAACACCTATACAAAAAATATATATTGAGTAGACAAGACAGACAGAGAGCAACGTTGAGATGAATCAGTAGCTGTCCAATCCACACGCACAGACGGAAAATGAGGGAAAAACCAACATTTGGAGTGAAACATTTGGCTAGCAAAAGGCTGCTTTATACCAGCCAGTATTCGTGTAGTCCAAGGCTTCAACTTCTGTTGATCCTGAGAATGACTTGGCTGTGGAATATATATACATATGTATATACTCTAAGAATGTAGTCTAAGCATAGTTAAATACCTTTTCTACTAACGAGAAGAAGTCTTTGGCAGAGGTGCAAATGCCACGCCCAGGCTATTGTTGGTAGCATAATCTATGCATTGCATATGCATTCATGTGTGTGCGTGTGTATGTGGGTGTGTGTGTGTGTGGGTGATAAAGCTCAGTTGTCAGGTTGTAAAAGCCTTTTGTAAGTCAAAGTCGGTGCTCCGACACGCGCCACAGTACACCTGATGTAGCAAGCTTCTTATTTGTATACCCTGAATGCGTTAAAGGTGTTTAAAACGAGGGTATAATGGGTTTGTGCAAATGTATGTAACAGGCAGATCCCTTCAAGCAAACACACATATTTTTTCGGGCTGCACATTTAGCTGAGTCGAACCGGCCCATGTCCGTCTGTCTGTTGGTCGGTCAATCTCGGAAACTACAAAGGTAAAGGCTTCTAATATGAAAGCCATGCGCAAAACGAGTTTATCATTTTTTGTCGATAACTCCAACCATTTTCAAAGTATCGATAAATATCGATATCGAGCTCATCAAGAGTGCATTTCCTATGGGTAAGGGAATGAAGCTATAGAAAGAAGCTATAATATTTTTTAAAGGCAGCTCGGCGCTGGGTTTAGGGTATCTGCCAGCCATGCACGCCCGACTGGAGCACTTCTAGTTGATGTTGCTGTTGCAGCTGGGGCATGTTTTGTATTAGCCGCATTCGGGCTGGACGGTTCATGCAACTAGTTGCAACTGGCACAGTGTTTTGCGGGCCTCAATTGTGCGGCAGGTATTTCACGCCTTCCTGTTATACATTTTTGAAACGCACAATATCAAAATTTTGTTGTGCTCTGCGCGTAGTATGTGTGTCTGTTTGTGGCAGGCAGCATTGCATTTTAATAGTTTCGAGCTGCATTCGAACATGGCCCAAAACTGACTTTCGAATACCATTTGATGGAGCCGCACAGGTGTGGCTGGTGGGTTGGGGTTGTGCGAGAGGGGGGGGGGGGGGGCTGACTACAGAATAAACAATGCGAGTGGCCGCCGCAGTGTATATTTGATTATTTTTGTTGCGGCCACAGTCATTGTTGTTTTAATGGCCGCAAGCCATGTTCTGTGGCCAGACACACACACCCCCCTCCCCCAATTAACCCCCGTCCACCATGTCTCTTGGTCCTTTAATTATGGATCAACCTGCCCCGCAGTAGCAGCTGTCGAGCCCCAATCACACACTGCCCCCCGAATAGGACACGTAACATACCTGACGCCTGCATTAGTTAGTCCATATCTGGGACAATTCATTTTGTAGGAGCTTTTGATTACACTATTTCAGCCGAATGTCTGCATAATGAACTACATTCGAAAATAATCGAAATGCGCAAAACACAAAACAAAAAACATAACAAAACAACAACATTTGATTGAAAGCCTTGAAATTGCTGCACCCGAGGCCCACTTCTCGGCGTGGCGAGTCGGGCCTGCCTTGCATTATAAATGTGCATATAATTTGATCTGAAAATTTGATTCGTATTCTGTTTTTCATTCAATCAAAATTACAATGCATTCGGACTGTTGTTTTTGTTTTTTTTGTTTTTTTCAATAATTGCAATACGAGAGCTGTTTATTTCGCTGGTCTTCAATTTAATATACTAGTAGAGTTCTGAAGGACTTTTAATATTGACAGGTTTTTGCTGTCGTTCGAATTATTAAAGAAAAAATATATTGTATAATATATATTAAATAAAGCGCTCACAAAGCTTTTTTTCTCTATTTTAGCTAACAATGAATTTGAACGTAGATATTGAATCCGATAGAGAGAGTTTTCCACGCATTTTCTGACCTTGTTGGTGGGTCTTACCAAAAACATATATATTTCTAAACTTAAACCTTTCCAATAAGTCTAAAGGTTAGACGAAACTTAAACTTTCGCCCATAGAACCTTGAACAAATCCTATATTCACCCGGCGGCGTGGATTTTCTGAAAGCTGTGAAACCCAACTCTAGACCAATCAAATCACTTGGTAAAAAACAAAGCCAAGTATGCTCGGACGAGCATTGACTTGATATAAATATCTAAAAATTACATTTCCCTTAAATTCAAACAATTCGTGTGATTTTTGAAAGTGCAACTAGCTGCAGGGAGGGGAGGAGCTTGGGAGGCAACAAGCAGTTGCGTAGCGAGAAAGATGAATTTGCTTTGACAGCTTCGGATTTTGACATTTCAAGCATATTTCATTAATCAAGAGTCCTTGTGCAGGCAATGCCACACAAAAGCTGGACTTGATCGACTCGGAAATACCCTGTACAGAGCTCGCAATAAGACGCCGAAGCGTCTAATGGGATCTTAAAAAATAAAGAACTTATGTGATATATAAGTTCAATGTTGATTCGATGATCGCGGTCTCCTGTGCATGTCCACCTATTTTCCACACGTGCGGGTGAAAATATCCAAAAACGTCCGCTTTATCGTGAATTTACATGACTTTTTCTTAAAGTAGCTACAGTACAGTACAGCTGTCATGAGCTATGAGTCGAAAGTCAATTAATATATATATACAGTTTGCTTTGACTGATTGATTGATTGATTGATGGATTACATATATATATATATATATATATATATATAGGAGCTCAATATAAGGATTAGTAGCAACATGTCTTTAGTGAATTCTACCAAAGATCCTTGAATATGAGTTTGAATTTCCACACTTGCGAGTGGAATTACTTGTAAATTGAGTGCATTAAAATGTCGGATTTCCAGCTCTTATGATTTGGGCAGTGCGTAGCTCATCAATCAATACAGCAGTCAGTCAGTCAGACAGCTGGTCAATCTTGTGTTCACATTGATTTATCGCACCTTACTTTGTTTGTTATAGTTTGGTATACCCAAGTGCCAAATTTTGTTGCGTTTAGGGTATGCAGGGTATAATTACTCGATTGTAAGTATTCGTTCTCGAGTGACCAATCGAGTACAAGGGTATGCCGGAGTCCTTTGCCTCGGTAACAATTGTGTCTGGCTGTGGGTGTGTGTGTGTGTGTGTGTGTCTGTGTGTATGTGCGCGCATGTGTATGTGTGTGTGTGCGCTCTGATTGGACCCGAGTTGTATGGCTGCAATGCAAGTTAGTAAAGTATCTTGTGGATTAATTAATAATTTTCGAGAATATTTTGCACAGAAGCGTTTATTAAGCTGCAGCCCCACGCAAAATGCCCTTAATTGAGTAGGTGTGTGTGCGTCCAGGTGTGTGTGTGTGTGTGTGCGCGTGCAGGTGTGTGTGTAGATACGTTGCTTAGTTGCTATTTAATGAAGCTTGCATGCAATATGCATCGCTGCCGCCATTGTGATTGTTGCTGTTGATTGTTATTATTATTGTTTTGCTGCCCCTTCGATTGTCCCTAATCAGACTCGGCGGCATTCGAAATATAACCCAGTGGGGGAAACACATACAAATATTTAATGTGACATAAATGTACTGGAAACAGCATAAAGATGGTAGATGGCACTGATAAGGGGGTGGGGCGGGAGGGGGAGGAGCTTTGTAAAAGTGCGAGAACCAAGCACAAGCCAAATCCCCATTGAAACGAGCAACAGCTGCTGCTGAATGTGACAACCTTTGACCGTTGTTGTTGTTGTTGTTACTGTTTTTTTTTGTTGCAAGTTGCTGTTGTTAGTTGTTGTTGTTGTTGTTGCTGCTGTTGTCCAAACTACAATCGGGCCATCGTTGCGGCTGCTGCTGCTGCTGCTGCTGCTGCTACTGCAAAAAGCATTCGCTTTTTCCGTCCATCTTCAATTTTTTTTCCCTGTTGCACAATGCGGCTTGTGGCTGATGGCGTCTCAGTTGCTGCAGCTGCTCAGTTGCCTGGGAGACTCGGCTCTGTTCTTGTCCTAGCCAGGCCTGGCAACGGACCGAGCCGGAAAAGCGTCGGGCAAGCAGCGCTGCGTGGAAACTGCAACGCCAGCCAAAGTTCAATTGCTGTCATGCTTTTGTTACCCTGTTCATACAGCGTCAAAGAGTATATTGTGCGGCCCCTACAGCTGGGGGCGTGGCACACACACACACACACACACACACACACACACACACACATGTCACATTTGGACTTTTGCCGAGTTACTAGCTGACCCTCCTTGCTAGCTGTTTGGCAATAGAGTATTGCGGAGTCGGTCATTCAGACTCCGATTTGACTTATTTAAGGTTAGTTTCAGTCAGATAATCCTTTTTTTATACTTATCTCTCCTGCCCGTCACATGCTTTAGTTTGGCTCATGTGCCTGCTTCTCGTCCTGTTCCATTCATCAAGACCGAATTGAATTTGTACAGCAGAAATTCGTATTAAATGTTCTACGGTTGTCATCATATTCCCTTAAGCCCAGTGGAGAAAGGCTATTAGACTCCAGATAAAATTTCTGCCCCTTCAAACGGAGAATTGACTTGGCTGGGCTACTGAACTTGTCCGTTCCATTACCACGTTATTAGACTCCTCCTAATGATCCTTCGCGCGGACTTTCATAAGCATTACAGGGTATTCGGCTCGGCTTCCAATTTGATAAAACTATTAAATATGTAAAAAATCGAATTCGAATCAATGCTAGAAATAACCAACCAAAGACTCTGATTGGCTCGGACCTTGGTTTACTTTTATATCAAAATATAATTAACTGAATTTCAGGATCAGCATCAGGACAACAGGCTGAATCCAAGCAGCCAAGTCTGTCCGTCAAATGCGCAGATTTAGGAGGATAATGGTATTTTGTATTCGTAAAATATCCTGTTTTCCCAAAGCGGGATATGTATCGATATCGATCGGGGATATTCTCATAAATAAATTTTAAAATTAAATATCATTTTCTCCCAAAAAACCAGATCACAGAAGATTTCACTTTTGAATACTTTTCCCCATTCTTATATCCGGACGGGATGAATATTGGGATAAATATTGATATCCACATCTTGAGAAATTCAGATAAATAAAAATTTCCCTTTTCAATACCGAAAACTAGTAAAAAGCGTTGTTTTATATGTGCATGTATTCACCTAAATTTAAGGTACAGGGTATCGCATATAGGTGGCTAAAGGGTTTTCCCGACAAGGGATATGTGTATATCGACATCCAAGTTTTTTTCTTTTGATAAAATATTCTTTTCTCCCAAAATACATATCAAAGAAGATGCCACTTTTGAAAACCTTTCCCATTCTTACTACGAATACTAAAAAAAACGTTATATTATATATGCTTCCATTCATTTAAAATAAACGTACAGGGTATCCCTCAGTGTTTTTCTTTTGAAACCGAAATCCCATTTGAAAAGATCTCATTTGAAGCATGGCTCAAAACCAAAGCTGCAGTTGGGATTCTCACTCCGTTCGCATTTGAGTTAAATTCTGCGATCCTGAGTACATTTTTTGATATGCCCCAATGAGGCAGTACCAGACATTCTCATCCCCATCCTCTCACAATCGAGTTCGAGCTCGTTCTTGGACGTCGCAACAACTTCCTTGGCCGTAAGACAACGGAAGTCGCACGCACGGCAAACGGATATGAGCCAAAAGGCTGCCAAACATGGAGTCCGAAACGTATTTAAAGCACTCAAATCTAATCCACTCACGCTCGCAATTGCATTGCTGCTCATTTAAACGCTCAAATGCTGCTGTTGCTCGCTCTCATTGGCGTTGCGCTTGCATAGCGAGAATATGGGGAAATTTTATGTGCTCGAGCTACAACACAGCGACACGTTGCCAAAAATATAACAGCTTCAAATAGCTCAAAAGGCATCGCGTGCAGCGCTCGGCTTTGAGTTCGGACGCCGCTCGTGCCTCGGCTCGGCGATGCTGTGCTCGTGGCTCGCGCCTGGCGACGATTCTGGGCTATGGCCGCCACTGACTGAGTCATTGTGTCAACGCAGGCAACCGATGCGGACGCGACAAGCGGTACATTTCGCTCTGTCGTGTAGCAGCTGCGCGGCCACAGCTTTAGTAAGCGTCGAGTTCGCCACGTGTACGGACACGAAGAAACATGTAGCGCGCGGCGTGTCGGAATTGTGTGCGTTTCTTTTGAGAGGAATGTCGCGTGTGCGCGACGAAATTAAAAGTGCGACAAAGTAAAATACAGCCAAAATAACTAAATAATATAAATTATTTTATTATTTTCATATTTTTTTTGTATGTTTGTGTCTGTGCTGTGTCATGTATTGAGAGATATGTATATGCAAGTGTGTGTCACTGTCGGCGACTCAATGCCGTTAGCCGGCAACTGAGTGCGCGCCAAAAAAAGTGCAGATCGAATTTAAAAGAGCGCACATGTTCGCCACGTCAATAAAAACAGCAACAACAACAACAACTATTAATAACTACAAAAGACAACAACAAGAAGCAGAAGAAGAGCCCCTGCAAGGCAATTACAGTTAGAAATTGGCCAAAGCAAACGGCAAAGACAAAAACCATTTGAATACAGTGAAGCACCGTTAAAAAATAGAAAGTGCATGCGTGCATGTGTTTATATACATGTATGTATAACAAAATTAATTTACTAAGTACACACATACATACATATACACATATGTATATGAAATGGGTTTTTGGTTTGAAATGTTAATTAAGTTGATTTTAGCATAGAATTTTATTTCTTTAAAGTTAAGCTGAGATTATTTTTATATAGCACTCTAAAGTCTCTAAAATCGATTCGGTTTTGTGATTTCTTTATTGGAAGTTTCCAGTCTTCTAGGAATTTGAATATCCGATCGAACAGAAATGTCCCTTTAAAGGAAATTAGGACATTTTCTTAAATTAATTACATTTTTAACATATTCAACTTTTGAAATACTTGTGGGAAAGGGTATTTAATCATCGGCCTAACTATGCTGCCTATTTAACATTTATATATATTTTATGTTGAAGTTTTTGGCAGCTATTGTGACTGCACTCAAATGGAAGTCAGACACACACACATGCATACGTACGCAAACAATATAAAAAAGTTCTGTCGTATATATATATAGGTACATGCATACGCCAATACATTCATACACACACATACTCATAAATATATGTACAACTTGAGCCACTTAGCGAATTGGCAGACATATTTTTAGCCATAGCCCAAAAGTAAAAAGCAAACGCAGCCAAAAGACGACCACAACAAGAGCAACAAAAACAGCTGAGCATAGAGAGGACAGCAGCTGAAGAGGTACATATATAGGAAGAGGTAGAGGTAGAAGCAGCAGACGCAGCTGCCGCTGCCTCTGCCGCCGCCTACTGAGCATAAAAATTCATTAATAAAAACAACAGCAAAAATTAAACAGATGCCATCAACTTCTGCTGCTGCCCGCTCGCGCGTCCCCCTCACGCTCACTTCGCCGCTTAACTACACACATTCTTCTTCCTTCTTCTGCTTTTCCTGTTCCACTTCCCTATGCAGCAAACAACACAAGGCACAAGGCAGCGCAGCACAGCTGCTCTCACAAAAATTATGATGCTGCATGTATTTGTTTGTGTGTGTGTGTACGTACATTTGTTATTGTTATTATTTGTTTGCTTGTTGTTGTTGTTGCTGCCCATGCCAATAAGAACAGGCAACAACAAAAAACAACATATTGATAACGGCAACTTTGACGAAGGTTTCTCTCTGCCCACTCTACTGGCATTCTTCTCGCACACACTCTATTCCCCATATTTGCCGCATTTTCTTTTCGCCGCAAACTTTGCATTATGGACGTGTACAATTTTGCGTGTTGTTGTCTCGTCTGCCGAATGTAGCTCAAGGCTAACACGCACAGCGCTGCGTCGTCTCATGTCTTATGTCGCATGTTGTTTTCATTTGCCTTTATACCCTGCAGCCACGAAAGGGCAACATATGGTATGCACAACGAGCACTAAATACAAAACTCCACAAGCTTCAAATTGATAAATATCCCAATATTAATGCTCAGCGATCGGTTTATAAATTGATTGCATTAGTTGTTCGTTTGCGTCGGGAAATTTATGCGTGAAAAACCAGCTTCACAAGCAGTTCCCAATTAAGAATTGTCTCGCTTTTATGCATCCAAAAATTTTTGTGTTTCTTCTTTTAGTTTTAATTCATCTTTCATCTTAATAATAGTAATGGGAATAAATGGAAATCTAACAGATTTGCATAGACAAATTAGTGATCAAGGGAAATAGCCGATTCAGAAAAAAGGGATACATATTTATATAAAATTTCTTAAGCTTAGACTCGGTTTAGATATTAAGTATATAGAATTTGATTCAAATAGATATATGCTTGCACAAAGTTTATTAAAAGTTGTTAAAGCCAAGCTGTGCCTCATGCGATTATTTAAGAGTACTCGGAAGATAGTTACAGTTCGTAGCCGCCATTTTGTATTTTCGTGCTTGACCGCTAGAACTTTTTACGCTTCGAAAAACAGTTTTATTTTATATTTTTTTACCGATTACGCTGGTAATTTTATTGCGCTGAAGTCCAACGCAAAGCAACTTGGGCCAAAATTGGCCAGCGGTTGAAATATTTGCAGCTATTTATGTAAATTCTTGACCTACATTGGCCAAAAACTGTACAAGAAAAGTGAACAAAATTGAGAAAATCATCAAATTGGGTTGGGTTGGACATGCAGATACTTGTAATACAATGCAAATGTTTGGACAAAGGCAAACTAAAATAATAAATATCAAGTTTGCAACAAGTTTATAAAGCAAATCAACAAGAATTTGGGCGTCAAAATTGATTACAATGCCGCAGGGCAACGACAGGGGGGTTAGGGGGAAACTGTTAATAGTTTGCTCTTTAATGCCCGATTGTTAACGGTAGATAAGGCCGTGTTTCATATTAAAATAGGGCAAATGATGCACTTAAATGAGCTGCATTCGATCGATTTAATTAAGTCAATGCTTGTGTCTAATGAACTGTTGATTTATTCGATTTTGCTTAAATCGATTGTAAAAAATAACCGACATTTTAAAATTATTTCCTTAAAGAGATTGCATTCCAAGCATGTCAAAAGATTGCGTTAAGGCCAATTTTATTATCGATAAATATATATAATGTTATAAATATACAAATACAAACATAATATGAATATATAATATGATAAATAAACAAGTAAGAGGGCTCTAGCCGGGAGTGTCCGACTAGGGGATACCCTGACCCTTCTTCTACCAATACCACATGCAGCTATCGCTAGGTGGAAGGGGAGGCTAATGAAAGATACTTCATCTGTTTATAGTATTCTAGAAGCTACATGCCAAATTTTGTGACTCTAGCTCTTATAACCCAATAGATTTGCTCAGAAAATAGGCTTTCGTTATCGATTTTTTTCAATTGCTTGGAAACGGGGCAAATTATCGATTTTCGGAAACAAACTCGTACCGCGCGGGCTCTAAAATTTCAGTCTCTAGCTCTTATAGGTTCTTAGATCGACGTTTTCATACATAGGGACGGACGGACAGATGGACATGTCTAGAACGTCTCGGCTATTGATGCTGATCAAGAATATATACACTTATGAGCTCGGAGATGCTTCCTTCTGCCTATTACATACATTTGCACAAAACATTATACCCTTATATAATTAAAATTTGTTTTGGTATATAAACAAATTAACAAATATATTAAAAATATATAACATAGTAATGTTATATATTATAGTGCATAAATAAATATACAAATCCATAAATTAAAAGAAAAAGATTAATAATTGCGTCTGAGTAAATCTTATTGAACTTCTCGACCATCAACTGCCGCAAATTGAAAAATCGTTTTATTATTTTGCCTAACAGACAAAATACTCTTCAAAAAATTCACCTAGAAAGAGATAGAGGAGGTGAGAGAGCGAGAGAGACAGCAGATATCGAGCGTGGTTTTCAGACTTGTGACCATGCATATTCTGGCATGAATTCGTTCTTCTTCTTATACAAATTACAATCTCTGCCCAGTTTTGCATTTGCAGAGCGCATCTTCGGTTTGTTGTGCACCAATTTTGCAATTGCCACAGATATGAAAACCACTGCAAAGTGGCAAAGATAAAAATACGCACACACATTTCGTATCTGCTAGGTATATAGATATAGATGTGTGCCTGTATGTGTGTGCGTGTGCGTGTGCGTGTGTGTGTGTGTGTGTGTGTGTGTAAGACAGCAATTTAATTTCATTATTACGCAAAAGCAAAATAATATGAAAAGAACCTAAAGAAAAACCAGAAGACACACAAAAAAAAAGAAGACTCGTTGGCTAAAAAGTGAAAGCTTTTGAATTTTGCCCAGCCGCAGCTCCGCTCGCCCCCCTCGCCCAGCTCTGCCACGCGGTTCATCTCGGCTGCTCTCAGCTCTTGATGCGTTGATTTCTTGTTCCCGTTTTTACTTATGGAAATTTCATTTTGGTTTTCCATTTTCATGCACCGAAGCAAACGCACTTTTTTTTTACCGGCATTCCTTATTTTCCTCTTTTTTTTGTTACTTTTTGGTAAGTTTTCTACTTTTTCTACTTATGGCTTTTCATTTTTTTTTTTTTTATTGTAACGAAAGCGTTTAAAAAGCCGCCAGCAACTCGAACGATAATCACCAAAAATCCAAACAGACGCAAGTGCAACTGGGTGGGGTGAGTGGGCACAAAGAAAATGAATCCTTTGTGAACGGCTACTACCCGTCTTCATTCCCATTTCCACTTCCATCTCCATTCCCATTCCCGTCTCCATTCCCATGCCCATTTTCGTCTCCGTTTCCATTCTCATTTCCATAGCAATTTTCATTCTCATTCAGTTTGCAATTTGTTAAGTCGTCTGGTAAATTTATGACATTTATTGAAATCCTTTTTGTGTTCGTTCATTTAAGTTGCACCACTTCTGCCCCGCCGTTGCAGTACCCTCGCCCTCTCCGGCACGCCAACCAACCACCGCGGCAACGGCTCATTGAAGAATTTCGACGTAGCCGCAATTAGTTTTATATGCCGCGGCAATTTCTCTGCAATTTGCGCAATGCCTCAAACAGCTTTTGGCCACAAAAAACCGCAAACGAAGGAACCTGTTGAACATATGAAACGAACTTGCTTCCACTTTGTTTCTTCCCTAGCCATGCGAGAAGTGCTCTAAGAGATTTTGTCCTGATCAAGAACACATTTTCGTACCAATAAACTCATCACGATAGTCCCAAATTAAAGAATGTAAAGCTGTCTTTTGACATTATTTTGTATGACTAATGCTAATGCTAAGGATAATGATAATTATAGTGATAACGCTCATGCTCATGCTCATGGTAATGCTAATGCTAATGCTAATGCTAATGCTAATGCTAATGCTAATTCTAATGCTTATGCTTATGCTAATGCTAATGCTAATGCTAATGCTAATGCTAATGCTAATGCTAATGCTAATGCAAATGCTAATGCTAATGCTAATGCTAATTCTAATGCTAATGCTAATGCTAATGCTAATGCTAATGCTGTGTCTAATGCTAATGGTAATGGTAATGCTAATGCTAATGCTAATGCTAACGCTAATGCTAATGCTAATTATTATTATTATTATTATTATTATTATTATTATTATTATTATTATTTTTATTAATATTATTAATATTATTAATATTATTAATATTATTAATATTATTAATATTATTATTATTATTATTATTATTATTATTATTATTCTTATTATTATTATTATTTTTTTTTTTTTATTATTATTATTATGATAATGATTATGATTATGAATATGATTATGATAATGTTTATAATGATGATACTGATACTGACATTGATTATAATGATTATGATTATGAATATGATTATGATAATGTTTATAATGATGATACTGATATTAATAATGATAATGATAAAGCTCATGCTCATGCTAATGCTAATGCTAATGCTAATGCTAATGCTAATGCTAATGCTAATGCTAATGCTAATGCTAATGCTAATGCTAATGCTAATGCTAATGCTAATGCTAATGCTAATGCTAATGCTAATGCTAATGCTAATGCTAATGCTAATGCTAATGCTAATGCTAATGCTAATGCTAATGCTAATGCTAATGCTAATTCTAATGCTAATGCTAATGCTAATTCTAATGCTAATGCTAATGCTAATGCTAATGATAATGCTAATGCTAATGCTAATGCTAATGCCAATGCTAATGCTAATGCCAATGCTAATGCTAATGCTAATGATAATGCTAATGCTAATTATTATTATTATTATTATTAATATTATTATTATTATTATTATTAATATTATTAATATTATTATTATTATTATTATTATTATTTTTTTTTTTTTATTATTATTTTGATTATGATTATGATTATGATTATAATTATGATTATGATTATGATTATGATTATGATTATGATTATGATTATGATTATGATTATGATTATGATTATGATTATGATTATGATTATGATTATGATTATGATTATGATTATGATTATGATTATGATTATGATTATGATTATGATTATGATTTTGATTATGATTATGATTATGCTTATGATTATGATTATGATTATGATTAAGATTATGATTATGATTATGATTATGATTATGATTATGATTATGATTATGATTATGATTATGATTATGATTATGATTATGATTATGATTATGATTATGATTATGATTATGATTATGATTATGATTATGATTATGATGATGAGACTGATACTGATATTGATAATGATTATGATTATGATTATGATTATGATTATGATAATGATAATGATAATGATAATGATAATGATAATGATAATGCTAATTCTAATGCTAATGCTAATGCTAATGATAATGATAATGATAATGCTCATGCTCATGCTCATGCTCATGCTCATGCTAATGCTAATGCTAATGCTAATGCTAATGCTAATGCTTATGCTAATGCTAATGCTAATGCTAATGCTAATGCTAATGCTAATGCTAATGCTACTGCTAATGCTAATGCTAATGATAATGCTAATGCTAATGCTAATTATGATTATGATTATGGTTTTGATTATGGTTTTGATTATGATTATGATTATGATTATGATTATGATTATGATTATGATTATGATTATGATTATGATTATGATTATGATTATGATTATGATTATGATTATGATTATGATTATGATTATGATTATGATTATGATTATGATTATGATTATGATTATGATTATGATTATGATTATGATTATGATTATGATTATGATTATGATTATGATTATGATTATGATTATGATTATGATTATGGTTATGATTATGATTATGATTATGATTATGATTATGATTATGATTATGATTATGATTATGATTATGATTATGATTATGATTATGATTTTGATTATGATTACGATTATGATTATGAATATGAATATGAATATGAATATGAATATGATTATATATATGATTAGATATAAATATTATATATGATTATGATCATAATTAAAATAATAAATATAATAAAAATTATAATAAAAATTATAATAATAATTATAATAATAATAGCAATAGTAATAATAATAATAATTATAATAATAATAATAATTATATTGAAATATAATAATATCAATAATAACGAAAGTATTAATTATAGAATATATTACTTGAATATAATAAATTTAAGAATTTTATAAATAAAATTAAATTGAAATACATAGAAATAATACCTCGCAGGAAAGTCTTTAAGCTCTAATTGGCACATTTATATATTATATATATGTAATAAACATACATACAGACATACAATTTGCCCAAGCTTAAATTTGTATTAATAAGGGGCAACTGCAACTCTATAAAGGGCAAATAAAAGCAATCAATATGGAGGGACAGAGAAGCCTGCATATATTTTATACCCAATTTATCATATCCATTCGCAATAAAGATTCCATTTGTATTGGGCGGCTGCCGAAACAGGCTGTTGCTCTGCGGCATTTCGTGCTGTTTATCTTATTTTCCTCTTTTTTTTCATTTTATTTTATTTTTATTGTAAAAAGCAAATGTGTTAAGCGAGGAAAATGCGTTGTTAACTCAATTACGTGTGCACAAGCGCAGGTTCGTTATCAGCCATTTTCATGGGTTTTCCATATTCTGTTCTATGCGCCTGATCTGTAAGTTCACGAATGCCAAAGTGCTCGCTACATGCCCTAATCAAATCAGACAGTAATTTTTATATTGATGAGATAAATTATATTTGCCAGTACGTCGATTCTAGTGAGCTCTCGAGCTGCGAATCCCAGCTATATATAAAGAAAGCTGTCTGAGAGAATGCAACACTATTTGCTGTCCAACTTAAGTCTATGCAAATCGCAGAGAAAGGCGGTATTTACTTTAAGTCCTGTAGAAAGGCACAAAGAACGTTTGCTTGAATTTAATAGAATAAATATTGATAGGATACAAGGTATTTGCCAATACGTAAATTCGAGTGAGCTCCCGAGCTGCGAATCCCAGCTATATTGACAGAAACTTGTCTAAGAGGATAGAAATGAGAGAGCATCCAAAAAAAAATAGACTCACATTTTGTATTCCCCATTAAACTGTAGTAGAAATGAGATAAAAAAGCCAAACTGCCTGCTACCTAACTTGAGTACATGAAAATCGCATAGAAAGGCGATACTTTCTTGAAATACTGTAGAAAGACGAAAACAACGGTTGTTCGAAAACTACAACCTCTAAAAAGTCAAGTTCTATTACAATTAAATCCTTATGCTAAACACAAAACGCAAAGTTCTGCATCTTTCAAGATGACAACCTCTCACGATAAAGCCAAGAATAAGACTTTTTCGAGACTTAAGAGAAAAATATTAATAAAATCGAAAGTAATAATAATAAATCAGTTAAAATAATATATATGTATGTTAGATTTACAAGTATCTTATGGATATTACGTATACGGCTGAATCAAGTCAAAAGGTATTGCCCCATACAAATAAAATAATTTTTAAAATGAAAATAAAAAGAAAGTAGAGCATATCCCATGCTTAATAAACTTCTCATTTCACAATTTTGTCTGACAAACTCCGTAAGATTTCCCCCTCTGATTTTCAGTTTAAAAATTACGCATACGCTTTGTTGTCGCGACCCCTGAGTTAGCTGCAGGCGAATCAGCAGCTAAATTAGCCAAATATAAACACAAATCAATTACTGTGTGCATGTGCGTGTGTGTGTGTTTGTGCGTAAGTATGTTTAGCTAGCTGTTCATGATTAAAGTTAGCGTTGTCGCCTTGTCGCTGCTCACCGTCGACGTCGCTGTCGACGTCTGCAGCAACCTTCGTCTGCTCGGCGGCAGCAAACTAAAAGTATTTGGTTCAAGTGCCAAATGAAATATTGACTAGGCAACGCCAATCGCCGCAAGAGACGCAGCGACGCGACGCGCCGCAACGCGACGCTCAAACTTTTAGCATATGGCGCGCGTGTCTGCAACGCTGTGTGTGTGTGTGTGTGTGTGTGTGTGCGAGTGTGCGTACGTGTGTGTGTGTTTGTCGTGCGTTCGCTGCACGACAAGCGCCTGCCTGTTCTCTATATATACACACTTTTATATTGTTTCTCTTAAATAATAATAATAATAATAATAATAATAACAATAATAACAGGGCAAATATTTTTGTCTTCCTCTCAATCTTCGCGCGCATCTCTCCGCCGTGTGCTGTGCTGATGGGTTCTGCTTCTTGTTGTTGCTGTTGTTGGCGGCGACAACTACACAAAATTCAAGATGGCAAAAGTTTATATTTATGTTTGCGAAGATTAAATACCCTTGCATACATATTCTTTAAAATATATATACTCTATAAATACACAATCAAAGAATCGAACAGACGTGCATAGCTGATAATTACTGTAAATGCCAGCCGTGCGGTACACATTGCCTGACAATATTGTAGTATGCTGTCTTAGGGTATAACAAGGCATGTCGACGATTACGCCCCTGTCCATCTTTTTGGCTTGTTCCCTGCGCCCCTCGGCCTGTCCCTGTGCTGTACTCTTTCTCTTTCTCTCTGTCGCTCTTGATGCTGTGGGACGGCCTCGGCGTCAGCTTTTTTCTTCTAATAATAAATTGCCAAAGAATTTATATGTACTTGTGAGTTTGGCTACAGAACAAGAGCAAGAACAACCGTTGGTACATACTTGTTGCTGTTGTTGCTGTTGCTTTTATATCATTTTTATTTATTATGCTTTTCCTGCTTTGCGCTTAGTTTCGTTTCTTAGTTTCTTTGGCCGCTGCTTTTGAAGGTGTAAAACAAATTTTTTTTTCACTTTCACTTTTATCGCTCGCCCTTTATGTCAGCCTTTATACCCCCGCCCCCATGCCCAGCCCACCGCCGGCAGGGTCTATTCTTGGCGGCCGTTGCGTTTGGGCGCTCTTGAAAAACCACTTAAGATCTCAGCGCCTTTCAATTTCAGCGATGACACAAAACTTGCCACCGTTCGCTGAATGCTTAGCATGAGCTTTAACATAGTCAAATGGGAGTGCGATTTCTTTAGCTGTGTGAAGAAGCACCCACACACACACACACACACACACACACACACATTGTCAAGGTTAGGCACAGTGGGTGCACGCACTTGTTGTTGGTCGAACAGTGGGCTAATAGTTATATCTAAGGATCCATAGTCTTCAAGCTATGAAGACTGAATGCAAAAAAGGTAACTTTTCCTTCTACGTTCTAAAGTGAGAAACTAAAACTAATGAAATATTCTATATTTGACTCCTTATTTGGGTAGAAATGTGCTATTAGAACACGATTTACGTACTAATACAAATAAGACACGTAAATGTACAAGTTTTTAATTGCAAAACATCAAAAATATCTGTTTTTTACTCTAGAACAGCCACAATGGGCGTAGACACCCAAAATTCTGTTGCCCACACCTAACACCCTTAAAGGAATTTACAAATATTTTATTTACTTGCAATATTGCCGCCTTATATCTAAAAACTTGGTTTAAGGTACCATTTTAGTGTTAAAAGTGTTAAAAATAAAAATAACTATTGTGAACCAGCTTCTCTAACGCAGGAACTGCCCCTTATAGTAACATTTTATCATTCCGTAAACGGCTGCATATCGATAAGTCATCGATAACAGTGTTGATTAAAGCTAATCTTAATTATTAATATTGCATATGCTTAATATTATAACCCTTTCTATTATTGCACTTTTCAAATATTCTTAAGGTTTATTGAAGCTTTGCTAGCTCATTAATTTTTCTCAATATCTTAGTTACTTTTCAATTAGACTTTACCCATAATTTCGATTTCTTTTCCAATTTACTATGTTATATACTTTGATTTTGTTTCAATCTGAACTGAATGCCCAATTCTCATGCTTATCGAAGCTAAGCTATATCCCAATCTTTGCCCCACTGTGCGCGTGTTTTGCTTCACTGTTTAAGTTTTTGTTTTTGCACTGATTCGGAAGTAGTTCAGCTGGTTATGGTTGGTTTTAATTGAGTTCATCTGTTAGACTCTGCAAGCATATTTTGAAAAAGTGCGCAAAAAAACAAGGAAAAAAAAAAGAACTTGAAATAAAAAAAGGAAAAACGTGTGCAGAAATCGGTGCAAATTGTGCAAGCTGCGACACCGATGTGTGAAGCCAAAATAAACTGCGTGAAAAGTTCGCTGAACGTTTTTCAATTTATCCACAAACTATTTTACTTGAGTGCAACTTTCACTTGCAAATGGCGCAAACTTTTCTCGGCAACTGTATGCGGCTCCTACGTACGAAATATAGAGATGAAACTGAGAGATGTGTGTTTGTGTGTGCGTGGATGTAAGTGTGTGTGTGAAAATGTTGTCTGCCGTCTGCCTGCGTAGTGCGTCGCATTAATTAATAATGGAAATAACTATGCCTGGCCGCCCGGCTGCCTCTCCGCTCGACCCCGCGTCCGACCGCCTGCCTGCTGCTTCGTTGCCAACGTTGCCAGATCGTTTGAGTGCACAGCAAACCCATTTAACAGCCCCGTCCGTCCTGCCGCATCCGTTACAGCCCCTAAGCATATAGTTGCGAGTGCTTCATTTAAAGTTAGTTAGTTACAGTTTAGATATTAAAGAGTGTAATTAAAAATTCAGCGCACAATTTACAATTAAAGCCAAAAATATTACAACCACGGGGAGTCGTTTTATTCTGTACGCATTTCTACGCTTATTAGTTTTCCATTTTTTGTTTGCTTATTTTTTTTTTCTGATTTATTTATCTATTGCTCATGCTGTTTGCCAACCAAAAGACGTGCCATTACAAAACTTTCTCTGTGTAACATTCGGTTTTTCTAATTTTCTATTTTTCATTAAAATTTTAATTTTCCTCGATTTCCCAACCAGACGGGCCACGCCCCAAAAAGAGCAAACACTGCTTCAATCGGCAGAGTTATATTTTTATAGGTTTTCACTTTCAACATTTTGAAATATCATCCCAAACACAGTCAGTCAGTTAGTCGAAATTATCAATTTACTTTTTGCTCGTTGGCTAAGATTGGAAATTAAATAATGAAAAATTCAAATAATTTTTTTTTCATATATAATAATTAATAATAAAATCATATAAAATATCGAAAAGCATTTTATGCAATTAATTTACCTAATTTAAACACATAGAGTGCTCTCGTTGGGAGTACCCGACTAGCGGATACCCTGAATATTCTTCTACCAACACCAAATGCAACTCTCGCTAGGGGGGATGGGGCGGTGGTAGCTTTACAATGTAAAATACTTGATCTGTTTATACTATTCTAGAAAGCAAGTCTTTAGCTATTATAGGTTCTAGTATCGACAAGTTCATACATACGGACAGATGGACAGACGGACGGATAGAAGGACGGACGGACATATCTAGATCGACTCGGCTATTGATGCTGACCAAGAATATATATACCTTATGGGTTCGGAAATCTTTCCTTCTACATATATTTGGTTGCAAATCATAATACACACACCTTATGCTAAATCTACATTAGACCGATGCTACATTATTTTGATATATATTAATATATGTATATGTAGATTTATAAGCTCTATTATTCACAAATTTCCAGTTAATTTCATTTGCCTTTGCCTTCGGCCAACGTGTTTACACACATAAATTAATTACATGTAATTAGCTTGCGAATGCTTCGAATGCGCACGTTAAATCACAAATTTCTTTAATTTTTTGTTGCGATTTGCGCTAATTACATAATTAAAAATGCAAATCGGTTGCAGTTGTTGTTGTTGCTGATACTTACATATATATATTTATAAAAGTGAAGTTGATGTGTTGAGAAGAGCATTAAAATGTATGCATATATATTATATATTTATTATAGAACAACAACTGGCTGCAAGTGAGTTTCAAGTAATCACAAACAGCTGCAAACATTTATAAAATTTATAAAAATATAATTAATTAAAACACAAAACGCAAAACAAGCGGCAAGCATCAGGCCAACATGGCGTATGACTAACGCCACTTGTTAAGTGCATTGATTAAAGGTAAGTGTCATAATTCACTAACCAATTATATTTAATTGTAATTGTGTGGCTGCTGGCGAGTGCGTGTGTGTGTGTGTGTGAGTGTGTCGCCATAAGCGGCAGTGTTTTGTCTATAGAGCACTTACCAACACTAACTACCCGTCATAAAAAACACATTACACAACAATATAAATAATATATAAAAAAAAAACAGAATCATGAAAACAAAAAAACTTTTTTTACATTTAACCGCATATGAAAAGAAAAAATGTATTGTTAAATAATAAAAATACTAAAAATAATCTGGCACGACTAGGAGATACCCTATAACCAGTTTGTTTATGCTTCGATACCTATTCAAATGTTTAGAGTTTTAATCGTGCTCACACAAGCACAAACATACCCGCTTAAGTCACTTTATGACTACACGGTATTCAAAATGAAAACAATGTTAGCCCCTGGGAGCTTTATCGGCATGGCTTTAGGCATTCCACATATCGAATTGTGGCATGTTTTTAGCGCAACTTGCAATGCAACAATTAACGCCGAACACAAAAAAACTGCCCCAGTTGGAATTTATTAGGAACAACATTTGTAATTATCTGGAAAACTGAGCATTCAAAATTATCCCAACCAAACCATAAATTCCACAAAGGAAAAAGCCCAAACTACATTAAACAATAATTAACTTAATCTCTCTCTCTCTTTTTATATATATGTGTATATCATAACATCGATCTATTGATATCCTAAGTACCACTCGGATATCTCTCCTTTCCCTGTTCGCCAAAAATCTGAAAACCAAAAGCTTTATTTATAAGAAGAAGGGCATATTCGACTTTTAGCCTTGGGATTACGTATACAAACACATTTGGGTTCGATATTTAAGACCTTTAAATTTCAAAAGGCGTTGACTGTTAACATCGCAGCTATTAAAGACTGTATTTCTCATAGTGTGGGGCTGAGGGACAGAAAGCACAGCTGCTGCGTTATGTGCGCAGCAATTGGCTTGCGTGCAAGTGTGTGTGCGTGCTACTGTGTGTGTGTGTACAAAGAAAAAGGCAGTTTAAGCTAGACGTTAGGCAATAGACCGAACCTGACGGTCTAGGCCTACTGGCCTAGACGCCTTGTCTACATTTTTGATGAGATTCGCAAAGAAAGGCGCATCAACTAAAGTTCTCTTTTAAGGAATGCAATAAACAAGTCTGTGCTCCAGTCGAGAATGCTCGACGAAGAATTTTATGCACTCTAAACTGACTTGCTTTAACTCGCCTAAATAAAAAACTTCACGGTTGCATGTAGTACACCGGATATTTAATTTAAGCAACAAGCTTTGGTGTCTACTAAAAACTAAAAGTATATGCTGTTGCTCACATTTTTTTAGGAGCGCCACTTTGCATTTAAGCTAGTTTACGCGGATTTTTATGCAGTCTTTTTTTTGCTTATTTTTTTTCCATATCCTCAGCCACAATCGAGTGGAGCCTGAGCCGACCGCTGGGCGCGCGCACCGTCTCTGGCTCAAGTTGTGGTTGTTTCGGTAATGGAAAAAGCAGGAAGAGGACTGCGCTGGCAATGGTCGGGACTGGTTGCCAGTGTGGCAGTGGCAACGTCGAATGCCCTTGTGAAATATGATACAACTTGTGGTGGGCAAAAGGGGCTGAAGTACCAGGGGGTGGGGTGGGGTTAGGCTGGGGGTAAGGGTGCGACGCATTGCTTTTGATTTGTGTTTGTGACCCACAAAAATGCAAAATGCCGCAAACAAGCGAAGCGAAAGCGTAACAAAAGCAAAAATCGACAGGCAGACGCGAAAATAATAAAGCACAAGCGGAAATACGATAATGCTTGCTGCATTTTGAAGTTGTTTCAGTGTGGTAAGGGGGGAGGGGGGAAAGCAGCTAGTTGCCAAAACTCAGGCGCACAATTTTCCAAGCTTTCAGATTGATACCGAATGCACAAATCACACTAGCTGTCTCACCCAGGCTGCGCTGGGTGTGTGTGTGTGTGTGAGTAGCTTTAAAAAAAATTATAAAATCCAAGAATGCCTGACTTAGAGACACCCTGCATCTAGTTACTAATGTATAACTATGCAATTTAAACGCATGACAAACGATATTAATCGATTTTCAGCTATCGAAATTTATATAAACTTACTCTGCTGTTTTGCTCTAGGCAGATGAGCAGACACACGATCATGTGTTTAGATCGTTGTTCTGCTGCGTCCTTCTGCCCCTGGCTTGACTTCAGCTTAAACTAAAAATCAATACTAATAGATGATATCGATATATATTATAGTAGTTATCGAATATATAGATTTGCGATACAAAAGAGCCTTTATTTCACGCTAGCTCTAGAAGGACAGGCAAATGCCGGATGCTTCTTTATGCGTGCTTCACAACTTTATCCCTTTTTGCCCGGTTTTATGGCTGCAGGGTATAACGAAAAGCCAAACATTATAAGGCCAGATGCAACAACTCACAAATGCCGCACTCTGGCGCCCAAAAGTTGACGCCTATAGATATGTAAAAAAAAAGATCCCATAACTGTAGCACACTTTAGAGCTCTTGTCGTTTGGTCCCCGCTCGCCCGCACACTTAAGCTAAGAGGGTGACAGTCAAAGTTATAGTTACATTCACATTTCTCGCTCGCGGTTATTGGCCTAAAGTGTTGACAAATTTATTGCCCTGTTTTGCCTTTGCCATTTGTTGGTTGATTGAAAGTTCTTCACAGCTTCAACGTTTTTCAGCCCTCCGCTGGCAAATTGATGGCAGCTCGTGAAGGGCATCTTGCCCAAAAACTGTCAGTTGGAACAGCTTATGGATTGCCAGACGCTTCTGGCAGTCAGACAGTTTAATCGTCAGCTTAGGCAAGGATTTCTATTAACAGAACGACATTAATAGACGAGTAAACGGCACTATTTATCAGCTTCTAGCTGCGGATTTGAGTTGAATTAGGAACAGTATTTCTCACAGTATTTAGTTTATTCGGAAAAAAAGAAAAAAAAAATGTATGCATGAGCTAGTCCGGAATTGAAGTGCTTGCGTAAAATGTTCAAGCACATGGTGTTATTCACTGTCCAAACTTTTAGTTACGGCCAGCCAAACAGTTGGTCACCTTAAAGCTACTGAGGCAGACCTTGGCGGTGCGATCGAACCATTGGCCAGATGGGCAGGTCTGTCGTCTGGCACGGCTATTGCGGCACACGTAGTACCGACGGCAGTGCCTGGTATCTGTTAAGAGCGTGCCATCCTCCAAGCCACGGCAGTCGCGAATTGTGATCAGAGACCTAGCTTCTTCTTGATCAGGCACATTATTCGGGCATTCGGGGCATACATTGTTCGAATCGGGGGGGCATACACATATATCACCGATGGGTGGAATTGCTGTGGTACAAGGTGTTGTTGTTGTTGTACAAGGTGGCGGCGTTGTCGTACAGGGTGGCCTTGTTGTGGTACAGGGTGGCCTTGTTGTTGTACAGGGTGGCCTTGTTGTTGTACAGGGTGGCCTTGTTGTGGTACAGGGTGGCCTTGTTGTGGTACAGGGTGGTGGCGTTGTGGTACAGGGTGGCGGCGTTGTTGTACATGGTGGCGGCGTTGTTGTACAGGGTGGCGGCGTCGTTGTACAAGGTGGCGGCGTTGTTGTACAGGGTGGCTTGGTCGTGGTGCAAGGTGGCCTGGTCGTGGTACAAGGTGGCGTTGTTACACAGGGCTCTGGTGCATCTGGCTCCGATTGGGGTGCATGTCCTGCACTAGAGCCAGCAAATGCAATCACAACGGTGAACAGGTACACTATATCTGCAAAAGAAAACGCCAGAAAGATCCTTCGTTAAGGGAATACGTCCGTTCGAGCACTGGAAACAACTCACAAACATTCATTGTTGCGTTAAAATCAAATGTGTTTGTCTTCTCGCCGCTGTTCGGCGGCTTTTATAGCCAACCACTGAGATTCTTATCAGCCGGAAAATACTCGACTATTTGCAGATCTCTGGTATGTCCAGCGTGGACAAGTGCCAGGCACAGGTTGTCAGACTACTCTTTGCTTTTAGCAAATTAACTGCGTTTGTTTACCGATCAGCAGCAAAAGGTACAGAAAAGATAAAAATTTTGTAAGACAATTGCCAAAGTCAATATTTATGGCTTGAAATTATTTACTTTAATAATTTGTTTAAGAGTTCTGTGACGCATTAAAAAACACAAATATTTTTGGAGGCTTATTATACCCTTCCAGACGGTATTATAATTTTGTCACGAAACGTGTAATCCATAGAAGGAGAGGTCTCCGACCCAACAGAGTATATATATTCTATATATATTCTTTTATATTCTTACAAATCTGCAAAAGGCAAATGCCTACAAGGGTATTAAAGTCTTCGGCATGCCGGCTTTTGTGAATTTCAAGTCACATAAGCAAAAGAGAACTTTTCATATTAACATATTTGACTTTTCTGGTCTAGATATTAGATTTTTATAACAATTCGTTGCAAATGAATTAAACATATTTTTTAATATGTCTCAACAGGCAGGTCAATATTGGCATATTCGATTGTTTTTAAGGGTTTTTTTTTTTTAGCATGCGCTGCACTTCTTACACCAAATTGAAGTCGGGTACAAAAAAGTTTCATTTTATTTCTTACAACACCCGCATAAAGAATAGCTGAAAAATTGTTTGAAACTTCTTGCCTTTGATTATTTGAAACTAGCTTTTGCAATTTAGTGCAATGTTCTGCAACCTAATCAGCTTACTTTGGAATGTGCTTTTACATGTTGTGCTAGTATTTAAAAAATACCCCACCGTTTTGACAAAGAGGCACGGAAATTGGCAAAAAATAGAGAGAAGAGAGAAAGAAAAAAGGAAACAAAATCAGCTCAAAGGATTTGCAGTTATTGATGTCCTCGCTGCAGACCCTCGACTGTTGGTTATTTCATGACTCGGGCTCGCTGAGCATGTTGATGGTATTGACATTTGGCTCCGGTCATTTGGCATGCCGAACACAGCCTGTAAAATAGTTGAAATTGCCTGTTAACTGATTTAAGGGCAACGCTGCGAGCGGCACAAAAGAAGTGGAAAGCTCGCTTTATGGCTGCGCCAGGAATTGTCAGGCCACTGGCCAAATGGACAAATGAGCGGCTGAAGAACTGACTGGTTGGCTGGTTGGTTAGTTGAGTGGACAAGTAGCCAAGTGTCGCCCATTTGGCAGCCGATAAAAATCATGTGCGCTCTAAAATGCCAATGTGCCTAAAGCGTTACGGCTGCGGGGGCTTGTGTGTGTGTGTGTGTGCGTCATAATTTTTGGGGCACAAAATACCGCTGATTTAAAACATTTGGCACGTTGCAAACTATATGGACGAGAACTATGCCATAACGTCTGACAGCTTGGAAAACTTTTGTAATTAAATGTGGCTGCTGCACCAAAGATTTATGCAACGCCCTTTTTTTTCGACCGCAGAAATTTATGCACAGACAAAACCAAAGATACAATGCACAAAAAAAACAATACAAAACGAAACATCTGATTTGAACGAAGCTTAGATGCCCTTACTGATAGTTTTGAGTAGCATTAAATTAATATTTTGTGCAGAGGCAATGACATTTTGTAATAAAGCTATGATATTTCATTGTTTGAGAAACGTTTAGTGTATGAAACCTTTTTAATCTTATCATGTTGCCCCTTAACTTAAACTTGTTGAGAATTTTAACGTCCATTTGCATAGTGTTTCCACCCTGTTTTTGGCAGAGAGCTGTATTGGCGTAGGGCTTTTGCCTTTCGCAACTAAACACTGGCCGCACGATTTGTAAAGCTGCTGAGACATTGAGTGGAGCTGAGCTGTATAAAGCAGGAGGCTTAACTCATACAACTCTGCGGCCGTGGGCCAAGTAGCATTAAGTTTAAATAGCCTGGCTGTGGCGAGTTGTATTAAAAGATCTTATATATGCACAAATATACTTTAGTTTACTCTGCAGACCAGGCATAAAAACTATCAATACGAGTCGCGATCTCTTTATCCCTTTAAGAGTATAATAATTCGCTGCTCCGACCACAAAATATGCCAGCTAGACAATCAGCTATTATTTATTTAAAGCGCAAAAATAATAATGAAATTTTTGTGATTGGTTCAACTTTAGCCCACAATTGTTGGGAATGTTTCGCTGTTGTATTTTTTATTAATGCATAAATTATGCCATTTGTGTATTTTTGAATTATTCGTCTGGTTGCGCTGGGCTCGTGCAGCTAGCATTGCCGCGACTTAGCTATTTGCATTTTGCCACGTGCCATCTGAGGTTTTGTTGCATTACTCATACGCCGCGTGTGGCCGGCATACCGGCAGACGATGCAACTGGCCATTGACAGCATTTGAATCAATTGAAATGAGGCTTGTGGTCATGATGCATTGACTGCCACCCATAATGCAAAGCGTCCATTCACAAACGATTTGATAAACTCGTGCTGTGTCCAACAAGGCTTGGTACGAATAATATTACAATTGTTTGACTATATTTAACATTTAATTTGATGGCCTTTTGTCTTATATTAACCTGGCATTCCTTTGATTCATATTCATCCATTCCTTTGGTCAATATATGTATTTATAATGTTCCGGTTGTTAGCTATATCTATTGATTGTTCTTCGATTACACCAAGCAAGATTTCGATTGAACCGATTGTTTTCGCGATGAGCCATAAAAACAGTTAAAACTCTCAGATATTCCAAAATGGGTTGGAAGAATCGTGAGCTAAAATGTCATCTATATTCTTGGGATGTGAAATTGTGAAACGATTTGACAAAAGCATTTCTGATTGGACTAAAACGAAAGACAGTTTCGAGCCGATTAGGTTTATACACGTCTATTATTAGTCAACTTTAACAGCCAACTCGTTTCCGACCATGTCCGTCCATCTGTATGAACATGCCGATCTTAGACCCCAAGTTTCAGATCAAGCATGCTAGCTTGGAAGTCTGAAGCTAAGATTTTAACAAGCAATAACCTATTCGACGCATATTCAATATATCTTTAGGAGCGAGTTGACATTTTGTCTACTGAACTTTTGGACTTTTTCCCGAATTTCGGAAGTCAACACTTCCCGATTCAATTTAACTTGTATTCCATTTTTTTCTATTAAAATTTTGAATATTTCCCAAAATATTAAATTAATGTATAATATGTCAAGAACTTTATTGTTGTTGCATCTATGGACTTTCTATCGGTCTGAAACTGTTTGAAATCGGTTGAGCTTCTCGAGAGTTATGACGAATATAGTAGCCCAACTCAGAAAAAAGGGTAACATATATTTAAAATGTAGAAAAAGCTCAAAAATCCATTTTCCCCTAGTAAGACCTCAGTCTATTCAACAATTTGAGCTTTACCAGTAACAGAAGATGAAATTCTGTTGCGCAGTGTTCTTTTGCATTTTCCTTTTGTTTTCGTTGGATTTTTTATTTTTTCAAATTATATTGCATACAAAGTATAAAATTAAGTTCCATTATTTGAATTAAATTTTTACTGAGATGGGATTAAAAAATGATTGAAATATATTTTATAAAAACTACTTTTTATTTTACTGAGGCTCGATGGAGTTTAATAATAACAAAAAAAGTATGGTATGGTATTAATATTAAAGAGTGCTTCAATTGTTCGTGAATGTGTATATATTTAAGCCCCATTCTTTATTTACCATGAACCAAACCTTAGTTAAGAAAATCTAAAGAGGAGCTGCACCATCTTTTCAAAAGATGAGTTCTTAATAAATACTTTTATTATTATATTATATTAATGTATAATATTATTGAATTATTTGTTTGCTGAAATTTTTGTGCTTTCTTTTCGAGAAGATACATATTTTTATATTGTTTTAGCCCTGCCAAGACTGGCCTTCTATGCCCACTTTATTACGGAGGATAGCATTATTTATATTTTATATATATATTTTTTATTACCTTGGCTAAGACTGCAGCAGTATGCCTGCCAAATTCTCTTTTCGGGGCTTGCTGTTGGCTTTCGGAATTTCAGAGCTATCTTGGAGCTGGTGCAAGCGCATGTAAATGAATTCGAGGAGCGCAAATTAAGTACTGAAAAAGTTTTGTTGGGCCGTAATAGGCAGAAATGATAGTTGGGATGGGACTGGGGCAAAGGCGAACGCAAAGACAAACAAGGACCTGGCTCTATGGCAATTTGTTGTGTACATATGACTATGGAAATTAAATTAAGCATAGTACTTGTAGACACACACACACACACTTGCAGTGGACTTAAGCATTGTTGTGCGTGCGTGCGTGTGTGTGTGTGTGTGTGTGCAGGCGTTGTGTCAACAAATTTTTCTATTCTAAACATTGTAAAACTTATTAGTGAAGTGACCGGAAATCTTGGAAAATCTTCACAGACACTAAAAGGATTCTCACATCTGCATAGCTTTGCCCACATTTACGCACACTCATACGCACACACACGCACATGGCGCATAGACATGGCCAGTGGAGCAGTCATGCATATACTTCAATTTTTCAACAAAATGAGTGCACATTTGACAAATACACCTTCAGTGTCACGCTAGAAAGAGCAAGTCCCGACAGGACCCGAGACATATGTGCTGCCCACTCTCTTAACCTTCCCCTCTCACACTCACACACACACACATACACACACACATTGACTGCTTGTAGGTTTTACAATTTACATGTTTTTTTTTCTCTTGTGCTGTCCAAAATTTGCCGGCAAGAAAATATAAAACTTTGCACAAATTTGTATGTGTGCACACACACACACAAACACACCACCCCCTCTGCTGCTCGTCGTCTGTGTGTGTGTGTGTGTATTTTTGCAAACCTGATTGGCTTTGTATGTGTGTGTGTGTGCACAATTCAAGCTCATATTTTACAAGAAAAACAAAATCACTGCATAGCTGACGCTGCTGGACAAAGTTTGAGTTTAAGCCCTGCCAGCAGGTGGATGGTTGAGAGGGGCCGGAGAAGCGATGGCGAAATCTGTAAACAAGGAAGTGGACAGGAACATGGACAGGCACTGTTGAGCAGCAGGCAAACAAACGAGCTGGTTTAGCAAACCCAACAGCTTAAGATTTGTGCGATCGCATAATGCAGTGAGGCATAGAAAAAATATGTACAGGCACACAACTGTGTCCCAGCGCGCGGAGCAGGTGGCTCTTAATGGGGCCTTTAACACAGATCTGTGCTTTGTGTGGCAATATGACATACCCTGTAAATGCCTAATGGGGTATTTATCACACAAAATGCTTTAATGCACAGACGAAACAAACCATATTGACTCAGCTATGGATCAATATAAAAAGCAATGCTTATAATCTATTTGAATCAATAGCAGGCTCTCTTAAGCTAGCTTTTTATTAGACCACACTGACCACATCATTGCTTGACCACTTCAGGAGCAGCCTTGGGTGTAGCCCCTGCGGCTGCTTCCTCTTTAGTCGGCTGGCTCGAGCTGCGAGCTCGTTTCTGCGCTTTGCCTTTCCAGTCTGATGCTACGGCTAAGTCTCTGAGATTCTTGTCTGATGTAGAGCACTTGTGGGTCTCTGTGGATGACCGAGTTCCTTAAAAAAGCTTGCCTTTGGAATTCTTGAAGAATTTGCATTTGTGGAGGCTGTGCCGCACACTCGCATGCCATCTGTTCATATTGGTTTGAGGTTGGCCCTGCAAAACAGAATTTTATTACACAGGCTGAGTTGCGACTAGTTGCTGAGAAGCCAGTTCAGTCTTTTAAGCCAGTTTCTCTCCGACTGTTAAACGAGACGGAAGTGCGTAGCAACCAAATCAAAGTGATTTACGATACAATATCGGCGTGCAATAAACTTTCTGACGCTAAGCGTCACTGTTTAAGTTTTGGGCAATGCTGTTACAGCATTGCCGGCAACGATAATTTACAAAAAGCTAAAACAATTATAATAAACAAACAGAAATTAACTTGCCCAAGGGCAATAAAACGCAGCGCAGGCGGCTGCAGCTGCATAGAAGCGAAAAAAAAAACGTTTCTTGTCTATTGCGCGCGCGCACCCTAGTGCGTGTGCGTGTGATTGTGCGTGCATTTGTTTACGTTTTTGCAGTGCAGGTGACCTTTCCGCAAAATTTTTGAGACTTCTGTTGACCGTTGCGGTAAATTCTGCAAGTAATAATACTTCTCAGTATGGACACGTATAGCGACTCAAATGACTCAGAAATATACAACTTGTCACCATCGTATATTGCCAAAATGAGATCTATAGACGCCCAAGCGAGGCGACTAGACGAGCGGTATAAAACTGTGCTTTGCGAGAGCCAGATTCCCGCTACCTCCTCCAGTTCAGTCTACATCACGACCATAGCCAACGCATCCGCTATTACCGCAGTCACATACGCAGTGGCTCCAGCTACTTCTGCGACGGCTCGCAACACAGCAGGCCCCAACAATGCACAAGGCAGCAGCAGAAAGCCATCATGCCACCCTACAACCACCCCATGCGCCGCTAATATGCCCATCAACACTCCTGTTGCACCGGCAATTAACACCAGCACACAAGTCGGTACTGTGCCTTATATCGATCCCCCGAGTTCGGAATGGCAAAAAGGTGGCACTGCCAGACGCAAGCGCCCTAGCGCTCCCCTCTCGCCTGACCAAACCAACAAAAAGGGTAAGACCAAAATTCTATCTAACCAGCAAGCATCAAGGGTAGTCCAAACTAGCCGGTCAAGCGACGACATCCCATCTACGTCAAAAGATGCTAGTCTAAGGATGAATCGATTTACAGCCCTTGACACTGTCGACAACGAGGCTGACGAAAATCAGAAAGATACGGAATTAGATGATATGGAGACAGAAGCCAGCATGCTGGAGGACCTACCACTGCCTGCGACAACTCCACCGCCTCCTAAGTCTAGAAAACCTGGTCCCATCATGGTTCCGGGTATAACAGATATTCACAAATTCCAGGATGCCTTGGACCAAGTCATTCCACCTAGCAGCTACTCAACTCGTACGTCTGGCTCAGGCCTAACTAGGCTATACACCAAGGACGTTCCAACATTCCGTAAAGTAATTGCTTTCATGGAAAAGTCTAAATGCCAAAACTACCACTACCAACTCCAAGAAGATAAACCTTTTCGCATTGTCATCAAACAGATGGCGTCCTCTACAGCCCAAGGCTTTATAATAAAGGAAATGCTAGACAAAGGACACAAGGTAGTCAACATCTTCAATCCTAAAGGCAAGACCTCAAATGGCTCTGAGCAAAGCAGGCTAAATATGTTTTTCTTAGACCTCAAACCGGCTCCCAACAATAAGGAAGCACTAAAAATAAACCTTTTGTGCCGTCAAGGAGTCTTAGTGGAGCGCCCCCGCCGATCTGCTGACGTTGTCCAATGCCACCGCTGCCAAGATTATGGCCATTCTAAAAACTACTGCATGAAGCAATTCGTTTGTGGTAGATGTGCTGAAGAGCACCCAACAGGATCGCCCCTTTGCAAAGCAGTCCAGGAAGGCGACTTCTTTTGCGCCAACTGTGGCGGAAACCACTCTGCCAACTACAAAGGCTGTAAATGGTACATAGACCGAATCAAGGTACGCAAGCCGGCCCCCAATATCTCGGCTACTCTCCACAAGGCGCATAATAACCACGCTCGGCAAAACAACAATGCAAATCAATTTATCCCCCCTCCCATGGTAGCTGGCAAATCTGTTTCATTTGCGGACATGCTCAGATCGGGCAACCCTACCAACAGCCAGCGAAGAGGCGTCACCCAATGCATACCAGATGGTAAAGCGAACGAAAGGCAGCTCAACAACATCCCCGGAAACAAGCCGAGCGAGGATACGAACTCGAGAATTTCGGCTCTTGAAGAGGCCATGCTAAGCCTTACCTCAAGAATGGACCAGATCCTTAATACGCTTCATAAAAACTCCGAAACTCAGCACATCCTGATGTCGCTAATTTCTCGCCTTATCCCATCAAAATGAGCCAATTAAGGATCGGATTATGGAACGCAGATGGCCTTAACAGAAAAATCCAGGAACTAAGGACTTTTCTCGCCACCCACGTCATTGACATAATGCTCCTAACGGAAACGCACATGCACATGTGCTCAAAAATATATGTCCCCGGTTATACTACATATATAACCCAACATCCCTGCAACTACCGCAGAGGAGGTGCCGGCATCTTAATCCGCCATAGCCTGAGCCACCACCCCCTGGAACACATTTCCCAACCACATCTGCAGATGGCCGCAGTCAAGATAAGCACTAGCAGAGGTGACTTCACAATTGCTTCTCTATACCTCCCGCCGGCTGTGCCATGGACCAAAGCAAATTTTGAGTTCCTAATAATGAACCTAGGACAAAAATTCATTGCCGGAGGGGACTGGAATGCGAAACACAGACTATGGGGAAACAACAGAGCCTGTACGAGAGGGCAGAATTTGCACGAAGCCATCATCGACTGCAGATGCGATGTCTTGGCTACCGGAGATGCAACATACTACGCGTACAACTCGCAACGCACTCCTAGTGCCCTAGACTTCTTCATATATGGTGGCCTTAGGCAGAGCTCACTCTCCATCGAGACCAAATATGACCTCTCTTCGGACCATCTTCCTCTTTTGGCTACTGTCCACACCAGCCCTATGCAGCAGCCAAAAAGAAAGAGTCTACTGCCGCCAAATGGGGATGTTGAAAGATTCCAGGCTGAACTCAACAACACAATCAATCTCAACATGATCCTGACCTCCCCTGAAGACATTGAGGATGCTATCGATAATTTCATGGCGAAGATTCGAGCAGCAGCCCAACTTGCTTCACATCCTATAGACCCGATCCGGATATCGCCCCCTCGAGGCTCAATCCATCCGGCGGCAGCTCCACTTCTGGCATTAAAAAGGCGGCTACGCAAGGAGCACGTGCGCACTGGTGACCTAAGAGTAAGCAGGATATATAGAAGGATATCCAACAGGCTCCAGAAAGTCCTCGCGGCCATAAGCAACCAGCAGTTCAGCAGAAAACTTATGGACGCAAGCCCAGATGCTAGCACGGGATACAGCCTCTGGCAGCTGACAAAAAGCTTTAAAAGACAGCCCGTCCGCAAGAGTCCCATAAAAAGAGAGGATGGTTCCTGGGCCAGATCGAGCTTAGAACGCGCTGAAACTTTCGCCACGCACCTAGAGGAGCGATTTAAACCGTTCGATTCCCCCCACTCGCTCCATGAAGAATACATAGACAGGACCCTTGAAGCACCACAACAACCTGATCTGTCCACTCTCCAGGTGACCCTCAAAGAGGTCGAATCACAAATCCAAGCGCTTAAGATTCGTAAAGCCCCTGGATCTGATGAACTGGACAGCAGAACAATAAAGCTGCTCCCCACCAAAGGCATACTCTTCATTGTGCTCTTATATAACACAATGCTTCGAATCGGACACTTCCCAAGGCAATGGAAAAGCGCTCTGATTGCCATGATTCCAAAACCCAAAAAATCGCTCACGCAAGTCGAATCTTATCGACCAATCAGCCTGCTTCCGACCCTCTCCAAAATATTCGAAAGAATATTAATGGCCAGAGTGTCGGAGCTGGATTGTGTTAAGCGCATCATACCAAGGCATCAGTTCGGATTTCGAAGACGGCATGGGACACCGGAGCAGCTCCACCGAGTGGTGGATTTCATCCTCGACAGCTTCGAGAACCTCGAGTATTGCGTCGCGGCATTTGTTGACATCAAACAAGCGTTTGACCGAGTGTGGCACAAAGGACTCCTGTTCAAAATAAAAACTTTGCTTCCCCCCTCTCTTTTTCATATAATCCACAGCTTCCTCAAAAACAGAAAGTTTGTAGTGGTAGTCGACGGCACGTTTTCTGCAGTCAAGGAAATCCAAGCTGGAGTCCCCCAGGGCAGTGTCCTTGCTCCGTGGCTCTACACTGTTTATACAGCCGACATGCCGACGGTGGACCCGACGACACTGGAGAATCCGGATAGCTTCAACCTCGCCACGTTCGCCGACGATACAGCAATCCTCTCAAAAGCCAGCTGTGTTTACCAAGCCACTGACCAACTACAAGAATACCTGCACGAGTTTGAGACGTGGGCATCAAAGTGGCGAATTGCCATCAACAGGCAAAAATCGATATGCTGCACATTCGCGATCCGGAGAGATACCTCGCCAGGAGTATTCCTCCAAGGCGAACTTCTTGAGCATAAAGACGGCCATCGCTACCTGGGAGTCTACCTTGATCGCAGGCTCACTTGGAGCAAACACATCGCAACAACATGCCACAGCGTACGTCAAAAACTAAAAAGTATGGCTTGGCTCCTTAAGGCAAGCAGCAAGCTTTCTCTGAGCAATAAGGTGCTGCTTTATAAAACCCTCCTGGCCCCAGTCTGGCGCTATGCAAGCCAAATTTTCGGCACGGCAGCAAAATCCCACTTGAGGAAAATAAGTGTCTTCCAAGCGAAGGTACTCAGACTGAGTGCTGGGGCTCCCTGGTACATCCGCAACCGGGCCCTAGCAAGAGACCTAAAGGTCCCCTTGGTGGGCGACCTCTTACGTCAGCAGTCCACCAGCTACATGGCCCGTCTTTCTGCCCACCCCAATATATTGGCTAGAAGACTTTTCAGAAGAAAGCGACGGAGACTTCGCAGAATCCACCCCATCGACCTCCCAAACCGGGTAATCATTTGAAAAAAAAATAAATAAAAATAATAACAATCATACTAAAATATAATGTATATTGAATAATTATAAAACTTAATAGGTAATATTAAGTATGTCTATCCCATTATAGTCAAGCTAGGTTAAGATGCTCATGTATAGTATCAATAAATTAGCTAATAAACAGAGAAAAAAAAAAAAAAAAAAAAGTCTTTTAAGCCAGCCAATTGAGGCTGCTGTCCAGGGTGAGACCTGGCCATTTTACAGCGTGTGTAGAGGGACTCATCGCACCGTTTAGGCTGATTGGGCTGCAGCTTGGCCTTCTATTTGCAAATGTAATTTAGACAGACTTGTTTGAGTTGAGCCTGAACTATGGCGGGATGCATCAGCTAGATGGGATCACACTATCGTATCTCTTACACGGCATCTCGTTTGTTTGCGAAAACATTACAAAATTAAATTCCTATCAGTAATCAGAAAATGTGTTTTATTTCTTCTTGTTACTTAACCTGATACAGGTTCGAGTAAAACTGTTAAATCGTAATAAAATGTATTTTCATATTCACAAAAGAGGAAAATTGTGCATTCCATTTTAACCTGTACAAAGACATTGTGATAGCGTGTGGCAATTACTGGCTGATCCAAAAAGATTTTCAATAGTTTTTTGGCCAAAATTAAAAAAAAAAAAACAAAAATAAAACCTTCCAACTTTCAACAAAAAAATATTCAACAATTTTCGTGCACATTATTTAAGCAAAAGTTTGAAGTACTTCAGCCGTACAAATTGTTGAATAATTGCTGTTGCCCTTGTGCTTTTTGTTGTTTCTGTTGCCATTTTGCTGCACGTTGCTGTTGTTGTAGTTGTTGTTGTCGTTGTTGTTGTGATTGCAGCTTTTCCATTTTTCACTTGCCGCCATCCGCCTCGCCCGCCTCGCGTTGCATGTCCCAATGCAAATTTGCAAGTTGTTAGTTTTTATTATCAAGCTGCTCGAATTGCCGCATAGGTTCCTTGTATTTTCGCATACATGCACACAATTTTTCATTTTACTTAACTTTTTTTATGCTTCATTTGTCGTATTTGTATTTGCGGAGCTGCTTTGGCACGTTTTGTGTGCTCCTCGCATTTTGTTTTCTTTAAATGTTCGCCAAAAGTTTCGAAAATACTCGACTGAAGTGTGCGTAAAGTGCGCCCAATTCGGCGAGAGCGTATATCCGAGACTAAAACCACGACTGCACGAGTGCCTCGCAACAGGCCACAAAGCTGGACGGCATTAGCACAAAAGAGCGGCCAAGTCAAGCAATTAAACTTCTGCAACAGCACTCAGTTAGCCGAGAGGATTGGGCCCTGGCAACCGGCAGCGGGCAGCACAGGGCCAGCTGTGGACCGACCAGCATTGTGTTGTGTGCAACAATAACAAGCGATTCGCTGCACTTCCACATACAGATACAATAACCAATGGATTTCATTCAATGAGTCTTAAATGTGCAAAAAATAAATTAAAAATCAAGTAAGCTGCAGCAGTTGCTACCATAAATTTGTTTGCTCAACAAAATTTTTACTGAAAGTATCCTGCTTCCATGGACATTTGGCACATTTATGTATGTATGCGTGGGCAATGGGGAGATATTTTCTAAAACTGAAATATTTTCCATCTGTCTATATATACACAAACGGCCCTTGAATTAAGAGATCCTCCTTCTAAGCATTACATATTACATATGCAAGGGAATTTAAAATGGGGCGAAAGCTAGATAGACGGAAGTATACCCATTTCTGTTTTTATGCGATCGGATATGCCTTCTTCTTTCTGTTACATGCATTTGCATAACACTCTTTTTTAAGTTAACAGAGTTCTGTCAATTAACTATGTTAAAAGATAATCCTTCTAAGCAATACAAATTTTTTCTAATGCAAAGGTATTCAAATTAGGGCAAAAACTATTTCGTCTAACCATTGCTTTTTTTATGCGATCGGATAGGCCATCTCAAATCTGCTACATGCATTTGCATATATAATATAATATAAAGATTCTCCTCCTTCTCAGCATATCATATTTTTGCCGAGACAAGCGTATTAAAATAGGGTGGGAAGCTGTTTCGTCTAACTATTGTTGTTTATCTGCAATCGGATATGCTTCTTTCTGTTAAACACATTTGCATAATACCCGGTTTTCAACAATGGGTACAGGGTATAAGGATAGCTGTTTTTCTCATTTCAACATACTACTTTTCAATATTGTATATATTAATTTAACGTTTCCTTTGATTCTCATTCAAATGTTAGATCTACTGTTAACATCACGTAGTTAACGTTGCACTGTTAATTTCTCTCTGCTAAGAGATCCTCCCTCTTGATGAATCACATATTTTTTCTAAAGAGAGTGTATTCAAATGAGAATCCGTCTAACCATTGATGTTTTTTTGCGATCGGCATTGCATTCCTCTTTCTATTGTACCCTTTTGTTTACAATGAGTTCAGTGTATATATACTAAAATTTTTCTCATATTTGTTCATCTGCATATTACGTTTTAATTTCATTTATTTTCAGTCAACTTTTTAAATCCACTGTTAACATCCCGCAGTTAAAATTGCACTGTTAAAAGCTTTACTTTCACACAACAATGAATAATATTAAAATGTTATTTACTCGTTTGCAGGTATATGTAAATACAACCCCTAACTTGTTCGATTTTTTATGTTTTGTTATGTCTTTCTTTGTGCTGGCCAGTTTGAACTTGGTTCGCATTGTATTGTATTTCCGTGGCATTGTTGTCGACGACTCGTTAAGTGCGTTGGGTATGAGGAAGTCTTTTTTTGCTCGCCTAATATTAGTTGCCAAAGTTGTTGCGTGACGGTCCAAACTAGACAAATGGATTTGGAGCTCGATTTAGGTTCGAATAAAGCAAAAATTTGCGCGCCAGTCTTTTGTGGGCACTTTTCTAAAGCGCCTATAAATTTGTTTGCCTCTGCGCTTACGTGTCGTATGCGCAATATTTTCCTAATCCATCGAGCACATACTGAAGGTCATCTCTTTAGCACTGTTCAGCAACAACAGCTGCCTTGTTTAGCAAATTAAATTACCGCTAGTAATTGGCACATGGTCCTTTAATTAAAAACGCTGCAAAGTGTGCTATGGCATTCATCGTGCTCACCGGAGCACTTTAGTGTTGCCGCTCATTTGCGCAAAAGATACCAAGTTAATGAAGAGCACACACACACACACACACGCAGACACAGACGCAAACACCTTAATATCAAGGTAGTAACATATTGATGAGTGTGCAAACAAATTGATAAATGCAACAAGAGTTTCCACAGGGGCCGTGCTTGGAGCGCAATAACAAAAGTTGATATTGGATAGCGGCCAAGAGACGGTATATTGGTGTGTGTGTGCCTGTGCCTGTGTGAGTGTGTGTGTGGGCGCTGTTAGAACAGTTTTGCCGCTTGCCAAACTCTTCTTTCCTTTCATGCTGTTTTTCCTGCAATTGCAAAAGTGCTGAATGTGCCATCAGGTCGGCAGGTGGTCCACCAAACTCCCCCCTCTCGCCACAAATCGTTGTCGGCGCCCACATGATTCTGCTTCTTTTTGTTCCCGTTTGCGCCCACCTTTGGTTCACAGCGCCGTCCCGTGGTCAATGCTCAGGCACAGCCACACCCATTTACACCCACACACCATCATTGAATGTACCTTGGCTGTTACGGGGCAATACAACGCGTTGATTGATATCCACACTCGGGCTAATTGAATGAACGCTGGCTCTGATAGCCTGTTTAGTCCTTGATACCGACAAGTCCTCGCTGGGTCCTTTGCTGCTGCAACTGACAGGCGAGACACCTTTGTGATTGTATTAATTTGCCCGTCAGATTTTAGTTTGTCCATCGCCTTTGCATATTGCATAAATATGCACCACCAAATTTAATTCCATATTCATATCCCTGCCCGCACACAAACTTGCCGGACAATGGGCGAGCTTCACATGGCAGCCCGCCCACTCAGCCACAATTTTGATACATTTTTGAAAATTCATTGGATTTTACACGGGTGCGCTTCTCCCTTTTTACCATTTTAAATGGTGTCCTAGTTGTTAACATTTAATGCGCCCGGCGCACATAAATCGTGTAAGCCAAAAAGCTTGAATGACATAGAGAAGGTGTAAGGAGACTTGTAATTGTGATACCTGTGCTCTTTTCTTATCTATCAGTATATGAATAAAATCTTATCCGTCTAATGAGACTATCAACTTTTGATCAGGTCAGGCTTCTTCTGTCCTCGATCAGCACTTTGAGCCTGATCTGCACCTAAAATGTCTTCCGAAAATATAAATATTATTATTTTAAAATAATTTATTTTTTTTTCGCTTCCAGCTTTGAAGGTGCATGAACATTTGTATCTATTTCTTATTAGTAAACATTCGAATTGTTGATAAGTAATTGGATTTTTCATGTAATATACCTATTTTGCAGTCCAGCTTGGAGCACTTTCTTTGCGAATCTCTCGCTGCTCCTTCTCCCAGTATCACACTATCTGTGTAGCTAAAGCATAACGACAAATGAATATATATACAAAAAAAAGTAAATAAATGTGACTTCTCAGTCACACGGCAAAATGTGTGTGGGTCTGCTGTCTGCAAATCCGATTATGTGAACAAATCGCGTTCCGTGCGCGAATTACTGTCGAGAGAAATAAAATGCAACATTATTCTTTGGTCATGGCGTTGGCCATTGACAGTCCCCGTTGGCCCCGTAAACGCCACATATTACCTAACCGACCACAATGTCGACAAAACCAGGACGAGTATGCCACATTGAAATGTGGAAAATGCGAGGAGGGGAAGGTGGAACTATGGCGTGGCCAGTGATATATAAAGTGAAGTGTGCGCCTTGTCGGGCGTGCTCGACTACGTAATACCCTCTACACCGAGATGATGTACCCAAATAATTAGATAAAAATTGAGATAATGATTTAATTATAAAAACTGTTTAAAGATTACCTCGAATTTCCTTTGCCTTGAAGAATCTGATCTTATGAGCGAGCTACTGGTCGTTCCTCTCGACCTTGTTTGCCAAGTTGCCGCTTATAGGGTATTGTGAAATAAACTTAACAAAAAACACAAATGCGTGGCCGTCATTTAGACAAGTTGAAGCGAGTTATAAAGTGCTCAAGCTTGTGTTTATAACGACATCACAAATTAATCTTGCATAATGTGCCGTGCGCTGCATCCGAACAAAAAGCAGCTTATTCTTTTCCGTGGAAGTACTTAAATTTCACACACACTCACCACCTTCTGGCAAATGCTGCTAAAATGTTGTTAGTTGAGGAAATAAGCTTTCAAATATAGTTTGTTCTTTTTTAATATCTAGTTTAATCCTAATTTCTGGCACTGTTTTTAAGTAAACATCAATTTGCAATTTATTTCAAAGTGCTTTTTATTTTTTGTGCATTATCGCTACAAATCCCTCGTCTTCTCGCATCTTGGATGCCCAAACTTTGCGTGTTAGTGTATGAAAAATTACAGCTTTCTGCATCAGGTATTTCGTGCGATAAATTGTACTCAGCACACACACACACACACACACGTTTGTGTAGGAGATTCATTGCTTATTATCTTTTTGGAGCTCGGCTTGGGCTTTTTTTTGCTTTGTTAATTTAGTGTGTGCCCTGGACTCACAATCGAGTCTAATGATTTATGAACTAAATACGCGCCAAGCTGAGCTATGGCGCCGCTAGTTTCCCCTTTTATTATATTGGCTGCTGTTGAAATTTTGACATCTTTGCATGCGATCTTGGGGCGCGACGAGCTGAATCGAGGGCTCATCGAGGGCACGCCTCGGAATTGGGGCTCTACGAGGCGAAGAGCGCCTTTAAAGCAAGGGCTATCGTAACGGGACGAGCGCCTCGGGACAGGACGAGGACAAATCCTCTAAATCGAGGGCTCTCCGGGACGGGACGAGCTTCTCGGAACCGATGGGGCGCTTCGAAGGCTCTCCATGACGGGTCGAGTGCTCCGTGTACAGAACAGAGAACCGAGCGCCTAAATAAAACCGGATCCTGTTGGACAGGCGACTCGGAATTAAGGGCGAGATGAATTAAATATCATTTAACCGTTTGTCTCATTGCGTTATCTTTTTTAACAAATTTCTACAAGTTAAGCTTCAACTTTGCTTTTAAGCCCAAAAAGTGGCTCCAGCAAGCAGCCAGTTTTAAGTTGCTGTCACAACCCCCAAAAGGCGCTCGTTGGGGATTTGTTTCATGTATTAAGTTCGCTTTTAGTAGCTTAAGCAGCAGCAAAAACTTGACGGCATGTAGTTAGTTTTTATGCACGGCACACGCAAACTTGGCCATCAGTTGATAAATGGGCAAAGGCTTTAAAGAGAGATGCCACCCCGTCCGGCGCACCATACAGCCCAAGCCCCTCCGCACAGTTGTGAGTCGTGAGTCGCTTTTAATGAAGCGTCGAGCGTGCCCAGGCTCAAGTGTTAGCTGCTGGTTCAATATATGTCTTTATATATAAATATATATATATGTGCACATAAACTTGAACATATTCTGTAGAAGCCAAAAAGTTGGTCGACCAACAAAACCGGAAGTTGCCAAAATGCCAACCAGGCAGTTGTTATTTGGCATTGCTTTTTAGGCGCGCATGGAGAATTGACACGCCGACGCCGACGCCGACGCGGACGCCGTTGTTACTGGCTGCTGTGAATTTAATTTAAATCAGCGCCAGCCCAAAACAAGCAACAGTAGCAAATCAAAGTCGCTGATGAAATCAAACTCAACGTCGATGATGAAGTCAAACACAAAGACTGAAAAGTCGTTGCGAAATCAGAAATTCAGCACAAAAGCCTTTAAATTGACATTGACGTTGCCAAGAGCTAAAAGCAGCAGCGGCAGCAGCATCAGACAGATTTATTATGCTTTGCGACATAAGCTCAATGACCACATATATTGTGCTTAAATTGCCATTGTTAAAATGGTCTTAAACAATTTTTGGCAGAAAAAAACAATTCGCTTGAAATTTCTGATTGCCTTATTTATTTTATTATTTTAATACGAATCCTTCGAGTGAAGCTGAGCTAAACAAAAATATCCCTTGGAATTTCAGACAGCTTTAAAAAATTTTCAAATGAATCTTTCGACTTTAGATGAGCTGCCAAATCTCGCTTTGAATTACTGATAGCATTAATTATTTTTTAATTAATCTTTCTATTTAGATTGGTTTAAGAAGAATTCTGTTGGCAATCATTAATATTGCTTATTTATATACCTTAAAAGTAATATATTTTTAAATAAACTTTTCGCCTTTAAAATAGAACAAAATATTGTTCTGGCTCAGAACAGAACTGCAACTATATTAAATAGATTAATCAAAACTGCACACGCAATTTTATGGAATGCCAAACCGCAACGCTGCTTCAGCTTGTCAACAGCTCCTCGCCAGAAACTGCCAGCGGATAATTGGTTGGTTAGTTTCCCTGGCTGTGTTGCCCTGGTCGCGACGATGTCAAAGCAAGACAAATAATTAAAATTTCGTGCATGTGGTTTGATGGGACCATCATGTGTCCCACTGAGGCAGCTGCCAGTCGCAAGATGGAAATGGAGACTGCTTGATGGCGCCCCATTGGCAACCTTTAAATTTACAAATTAATTTCATGTTACAAGCAAATTCGTAAACAAGTCTTAATGTGCAGTAAAGCGTGTTACCAACTCGACAACGGAGAGAGGGCGGTGCCAAAAACCACCCATGGATACAAAACCACCCAACGAATAATGTTGGGCGCCTGCCAGACACGAATTCAGCATTTATCTAGCGCCACTTGAACAGGCGGCAACGTCGCCGTCGACGTCGACGCAGGCCACAGTTCGGAGTAGGAGCTAATTTCAACGCCTTACAAACGCACAGTGGAACATGGAGCTGCGGATTAGCCGATATGCCACACGCTCTTTTTTTTTACCTCAGAGCTAAACTAGCTAAACAAAATGTGACAGCACTTGGCGAACTTAGCTTTAATATGATTAAATGGGAATAGAAATCATATACATCTTCAACAATTTCAGTATTTTTTTTTGCCACTGTAAAGGCTTTCGCCCGCTAGCTTGTTCATCGCTGCCACCAACTGATGTTCTGATTTGACTTGTTGTTGTTGCTGTTATGTAGATGCGAGAGAATAGGGAGAAGGTTGCGGCATTCGCAATGGCCAGGGCCATGTTCAAATTTGTTTCAATTCTATTCAGCCCACATGATGCGACACGTAAGCGGCATGAAGTCATGCGACTGCGAAGGCAGCTATAATGGGTAGAGATGGCAAAAGTGAAAAGAGAGGAAGGCTGCCAAAGATAGGACTGTGTTCTTAATGCTAAGGAAGGTAATTGGGATAGCGATGAAGTCAAGATTATGCTTGAAGTTGGGGGCGGTGGCAGCGTTGGCAGTTGGCGAGTGAGTTTCTAGCCCCTTGTCTGGAGAACTTGATCAAATTAATCAAGTACATTGAAGGGCACTTGTGATTTTCTGCTGATTCAGCATTGGGATATAAAACCATGCGTGGGCATCAGGCACAGGCCAAAGGCCAAAGACAATGAATGCACATAAAAATAATAATTGGAAATGAAAACAATTTTCATGGTCGGTGCTCAATGAAATGGCACAAAAGTGGAGCCCAAAAAACGAAAGCGTAATTTCAATTGAGTGTGTGGCAGGTGCATAAATATTAATACATATGTACATATATATATATATGTATATATATATGAATGTACTACAAAATATTTATACATGTAGTATGCCCTTTTGACCTTATTGAAACTCTTCAGGGCAATTATCGCGCCTTTTGGAACAAAATTGACTGCAAAAGTGATATCGAATAACCAAATGGCAGATGGCGATTGGCAGGAGACAATGCCAATGTCAAGGGCCAACGGCAATGCCAGTCGAAGCCAGTCAAGCTTAAAATGCGCTTATCATTGCGACGCACACACGCGAAAGCCACTTACTGTTAGCGGATCACGAGTGCCTTTGCATATGCATGAGGCCCGCGTGGCGTATGCGCAACGTTTTGTGCGAAACCTGCAAAACGGCAGCAAGAAGCAGGCAGCAGCGGCAACGCTTGGAACAATTACCGAGTGCCTGCGGCTGGTGGCATCAGCAGCGGAAACAAAGCCTGCTGGCAATAAAAACGCAAGCTATAAAATGAATTTTTATGTCGCATTTTCGCAATGCCTGCAGCATTGCGCCCATAAGTATGCTACCTTTTTTTGGGGGGTACCCATTGCTGCAAGTGTGTAGATCGAACCGAACCGAACATATGTTATTTACTAAGATTGTGAGTAAGTAAAATATTTTACTTTATGTATAATTAATAAAAATTTGAATAAATTGTAGGTTTTATATACAGTATATCTTAACATCTGAAAATCAAATATATCCAATAGGAAAAGCTTAAATGTTGCATTAAACAAATAAACAAATTAAATATAATAAACTATCATCTCCCTCCTTTGACCCGCATTTTTCACTCTTGTTGAATGGATTTTGCGAAAGGTGGGAAACACCCCTCAAATGAATTGAAACAAAGATCTTTGAAAAAGATTTTAAATACAATCGGTTGGTGGCAAAAAAGTTTCATACAAATCTTTTTCACAAGAGTAATCAGAAGTCGAAGTTAAACTCTCTGTTTGTTTTGCTCTTTGGGTTCGCATTGGCTAACTGCTAAAAATATGCCCCTGTTGGTCCGGAGAGCATTGCTCATGTATGCAGCTGCAGTTTGCAGCGAGTGGACGCGGGGCACGGACAGAGACAGGGATGCCGAGGTAGACAGAGGAGACACATTTACACATGTAGTGCATAAAATGTTTATGAATTTCAGTTTATGGCGCGTAAAACACGCCAATAAATGTTCCAAGGCATTTAAATGCTTTTGCTTTGGCAGCTGGAACTCTTTCCATATGCCGCCCATTCCACACACCGTCTGTTCTGTGTTTTCGCTGTGTCGCAATAATAAACAATCAGAAATGGCATAAAGTATGCGGAATCAGCGGCGCCTTTGCACCGTTGCCGGTTGCCGTTGCCCCGGTGGCAACGGTGCTGGGTCTGATGGATTTTGTAGGTGCTGTTGTTGTTGGCTCTTGTGGGCGTGGGCGCATGAATATTTATGCACAAACGTTTCTTTTCAAGCTTCAAGGGCGGCCTCTGCATTGCTTTTGTTTCACATGCTGATTTCCGGCTTTTTCTTTTCTTGTTTAGTGTGTGTGGCTGTGTGTGTGCGTGCGTTGTGCCAAGTGCGCTCTAATGCACTTTATGACACTTTATGGCAGATGCGGTGTCGCCTGCGCTATAAAGAACAAGACATTTGTGCTCGCTTAAGCAGGGGTTGGGGTGAGTAAGAGATAAACATATGGAAAAACATAAGCATAGCTTATGCCAGATTCATAGCTCTACATATCTGCATAAATATTTGCATATTGATGACAAAGGAAACGGTTGGAAAGTTTGACACATTCGCACTAGCTAAGCAATAGTTCATAGGGGAGAATTATTCGAGCAATAATTGGCCCAAAAGGCGACCAGCCAACTTTTTAGTCAGTTGGTCAAAGGAAAGCGTGCGATTAAAGCAAATAGGGAAATATAAAAGGATGAGAATTGCATAGAAAGGCAATGCGCCATTTAACGGAATATATACATATTTATAAAAATAAAATCAGTTTAATGAAAATTGCATAGAAGGGCGATGCTGAATTTGAATTTATAAATACACAGCTACGGAAATAATATCAGCATCTTGTTGAGAACTGCATAGAAAGGCGATGCTGAATTTTAAAGTAGTATATAGTTATGAAAATATATTAACATATTGATGAGAATTATATAGAAAGGAGATGCTGACTGTTATTTTTAAGGGAAACGAGGCTATTTGAAACGCTGCTGAGCATACTAAATCGCATACATTATCCAATATATATATATATATATATATATATAGTATATATAGACAATCGAAGCTCTGTGCATTGAAAGTTGCATATAAACATTTGAATGCAATTTATGTCCAATTGTCGTTTAGCTACTAACTGAATTGAAGTTTAAATTGAATTTAAGTTTAATATAGAGTTCAATTGTGACTACACAGGGTTAATTTACTTTCGTTTTTTCTTAAGGCTGTTCCTTGTTATTTGGTGACAGGTGGACGCGACACCTGCCGTTTGCAGTTCGACCCACATCGATGGCTGGTTTTAAAATGCGGCTAGTGGCGCCATAAAGCATGACCCAATTGAATTGTTACGCTCAGGCTAATAAAATTTTATGCGCGGCTATTATTAGGCTCTAGAGCCGCCTTCCCCATTCTAGCAGTAAGCCCCCAGGGGCGTACAGGCTGGAAAAACAATGGTCGGGCGACCGCAGTGTAGTAGCAGCAGCAGCAGCAACAGCAAAAATAACAACACATTGTCATTCACTTGATGCCACCAGGGTCAGTAGATAACCAGCGCCCTTTGGTACTTGTTTTTTTTTGTCGGCTTTTGCGAATCCGTAGCCGTGTGCCCGAATCTGAATTCGCAACCGCACACGAATCGGAATTTGAGTACAACACGCCTACATTTTGTTTTGTTTTTCGTTTGGCCTTTTGGCTTTTGAGCCGAAACTAATTTATTTCCTGTATTGATTTTACGCTCAGTCAAGTTGGCGTCCAAAATTTATGCATAACTTTGTCGTCCTCGTCGTCGCTTTTGTTGCTTTGATATCAGACACTTTGATTACACGCCTCGACTGTGCGTTTTTTTGGTTCATGGAGGAGGAGGAGCTGTGGTGTGGTTGTGTTTTTCGCATTTTTTGCGCTTCACTTGTCCTAGCAGGCGGCTCGTGGCGTTAAGTACTCGCAAAATTTCCATAGTCCCAGACAAGCAGGCGCACAATCCATTTGGATAACTGCGGCCAAGGCGAACAAGTTGGCCGTGCAATAAGCTCAACCAATTGTCAGGCAATATACTGCCGACATGAAAATATATTGTTTAATAGCGCCTAGCTATTCCTGAACAGCACCCAGCTAATGTTAAAGTACTCAAAAAACAAATTATTATGAATACACACTTATACTTATTAAGCTGGTCGAAGCTTGAAGTTGTTGGGAATTGCAACGAAAAAACGGCAAAGCGAGCAAAAAGAGAGTTCATCCAACTATTTTAAATAAAGAGCTCACTAAAGCCAATTGTCATTTTAAACATACATTTATAAAACTTAAATTCTAAATGTAGAAAATGTTTTTTTAACGTATGGTAACTTATCTCATAAAAACTTCCCATTACAGATACGGCTGGAGCTGGAAGGCGAGCGCGCTTAGCAAGGCCCAGGCCCGGAGAGCTGCAGGTGGTGTCTGACCTACAGTAGCATTGTGGGTTTTGCGGCTCTGTGAAGCAGTGGACCAGTAGCTGCTGATAGCACAAAGACAACAACTGGACTGTCGCCAGCAGACGCAGCACAAAATGAGGAGCATCGGCAGATGGTTATGTGGAATTATGCCCCAGCCTAGTTGCTGGCTGCTAATGCTGCTAATTGTTGGTCAGACTGTTTATGGTAAGTGTGCTCTCCCCCCAACCAACACACACACACACAACTAACATAGCTCGATTCTTATCAAGAGTCATCACACACTTACACCCACCGACATACAGCCACACATACAGACCAACAATTGAGATAAGTGGCTCTCGACTGGGGGCAAAAGTGAATGTGTCGAATATAAAACATTCCATTGCCGCTGCCCGCTTGACCTCATTAGCCTTTCATTTATCCCTCTTATTTATGCAATCACACAAACACATACACATACATACACATACATACACACACACACACACACAGACACAGACTGACGGAGAGCTTCAGCTCATCTGTGGCACATGTCTTTGGCTGATGTCTCCAATTGCCCCGGCATAAAAACCAAACATTTTTATTTGAGGTTTTTGTGTGGCATCCCTAAAATATTGCCCCAATGTCCGTGGCGGCGCTCTATTTACAGCTAGCTGCCACGAATTGAATGCCTCAGAAAGTAACCTGCCAAACACGTACAGAGGGATTGAAAGAGAGAGGGCGAGAGAGGAAGACAGAGACAGAGAGTGAGCTAGAGACTTGGTATACTTTTATTCTCGCTGGCCTGTAATTAATTGACTCGCATTTTCGCATCGAACGTAAAAACAACTCAAAACTTTTGCCAAACAACTTTTTTACGGGTGTGCGTGTGTGTGTATGTATTATGTGTGTGCATATGTATTTGTGTGCGTGACCGAAATGGCCGACAGTTGCATTCACTGCAGTCAAGGTCATGCGGCAAAGGAAAACTTTTTTCCCGTTGCCAAATTGTCGCATGTGGCAAGCAGCCAAATTCTGGTCAACGAATTATAATATATATCTCTATATAATATATACACTTAATACATATATATATATATATCTATATATAAAACTGTTTGTCCTGACTGACTGACTGACTGACTGACTGACTGACTGACTGACTGATTGGTGATCAACGCACAGCCCTAACCGTAAGAGCTAGGAAGCTGAAATTTTCACTGTAGTTACCTTATGTGATGTAGGTGCACGTTAAGACGGGGTTTCGGGAAATTCCACCCGCAAGTGTGGAAAAATCGCAAAAAACGTTTGTATGTAACTTTTTTGTTGACCATCCCATCGGCCTCAAACTTATTTTCGAAGATCTTTGTTCAAATTCATTTGAGGCGTGTTTCACACTTTTAGGAAAATCCATTCCTCCTTGGTGGAAATGGAGGTCAAAGATTTGGTGGGTGACGTTTCGCTCTCAAATTCATTTCCAGACATCTATAAGAAAAATCATTTGAGACGTGTTTCACACTTTTCGCAGAATTCTAACTTCTTCGGGGGGAATGCGATTTAAAGATTTTTTGGGGGAAGTTTTAAGTTGTGTCCGATTTGCTTCAAACTTATTTTCAAAGGTCTACATAAGAACTTAATAGATACGTATTTCAGCGATTTGGGAAATTCCACACGCAACAGTGGGAAATTGTCGGAAAACGGTTGCATGAATGTTTTTTGTTTACCATCCGATCGGCCCCAAACGTATTTTCAAAGATCTTTGTTCAAATTCATTTGAGGCGTGTTTCACACTTTTATGAAAATCCATTCCTCCTTGGTGGAAATGGAGGTCAAAGATTTGGTGGGTGACGTTTCGCTCTCAAATTCGTTTCCAGAGATCTATAAGAAAAATCATTTGAGACGTGTTTCATACTTTTCGCAGAATCCAAACTTTGTCGGGTGGAATGCGACTCAAAGATATTTTGTGCGAAGTTTTAAGTTGTGTCCGATTTGCTTTAAGCTTATTTTCAAAGCTCTCCATAAGAACTTAATGAATACGTATTTCATCGAATTGGGAAATTCCACCCGCAACAGTGGTAAATTGTCGGAAAACGGTTGTATGAAAGTTTTTTGTTTACCATCCGATCGGCCCCAAACTCATTTTCAAAGATCTATGTTCAAATTAATTTGAGGGGTGTTTCACACTTTTTGAAAAATCACATTTCACATTTGCCGCAAAATCTAAATCCCTTCGGTGGAAAATGCATTTCAAAGATTTTTTTGGTGAATTTTAAGTTTTGTCCGATTTGCATAAAAGTTGGTTGATTCCCGTCCGATCAGTTTCAAAATCATTTTCAAAGCTTTTTGAAAACATTGATTTTATAACATACGTGCCACGAGCAAGGCCGGGTTATACCCGCTAGTGTATATATATACGAGTACATATACATATATAGCAAGATACATAATATAAAAAGCATCGATATTATACATTATTACTGCTAAGCGGTAATCGCCTTTGGTGAACTTATTTAATATTCATGTTTAAAAAGTTTAGCGTGTCGCTTGAACTTACTTTTCCTGGTTTCTTGACACTTTTTTATTTTGTGAAGTTCGTAAAAACCATTAGAAAAGGTGGCAACACTGCATAGCCAGAGTTTGCTTGGTACACAGTCAATTTGGCCGTGCCTCTTCGATGAAGCGATTCACAATTTAAGTATTAATAGTTCCAGTATATTTTCTAGCAAAAATGTCAAAGATATTGCCTCATATAAAGTCCCACTAATTCACCAAAAAACTTTGAAAACATTGCCGTATTTTCCAAAATGAAACAAAAAGAGGGCGAATTATGCAACTTGTTTTTTACAGACTTGATGATTTAAGTACTAGTATATCCATTTCATAATCGCTCCACTTTCTAGCCAAAATGTATCAAATATTGCCTTGAATACAGTCCAACTATTTCCTCAATAAGCTTCTCAATCATAAATTAAACACATTCCCGTATTTCGCAGAAGTTAGTTTACGCAACTGGCCCCTTCCGTTACTGATTTAATTACTAGTCGATCCAGTTTATTTTCTCCGTTCTGGCCAAAGTTTGAAATATATTGCCTTGAATAAAGTTCAAGTATTTCATCAATAAACTTCTCAATCATGAATTGACCACATTTTGGTTTTTTCCAAAATTTAAGAAAAGGAGATAAATATACACTACTGGTCTTTTTTGTTACTGATTTTAGTTTATTTGCTCTATTCTGACCAAAACTTGAAATAAATTGCTTTGAATAAAGTCCAAGTATTTCATCAATAAACTTCTCAATCATGAACTGAGCACACTTCCGTTTATTCCAAAATGTAAGAAAAGGAGATACATTTACACAATTGGCCTTTTTAATAACCAATTTAATTACTAGTCGATCCAGTTTATTTGCTCAGTTCTGGCCAAAGTTTGAAAGATATTGCCTTGAATAAAGTCCAAATATTTCATCAATAAACTTCTCAATCATAAATTGACCACATTTTTGTTTTTTCCAAAATTTAAGGAAAGAAGATAAATATGCAATACTGGCCCTTTTTGTTACTGATTAAAGTTTGTATGCTCTATTCTGGCCAACTGGCTTCTATACAGTCCAAGTATTTCATCAATAAACTTACTAATCTAAAGAAAAAAAAGAGATATTAAATTTGCACAACTGGCCTTTCATTACTGATGTTCCAACGCTCAACGATAGAAAAATAAACATCAAAGTTATTAAAAAATGCTTGTCAGTAGAGGTTTTAATATGATATTTTTACACTTAAATGCATTTTAATATATATGAGCGCAAGAGGTATATGAAATTGTTTGCATATATGTATTTCCCACATGCATGACAGAGTTTTCATATATTTTAAATGCACTGATTGTAATATTTTTCAGAATCTTTTGACATTTTATTCGTGCTTCTGTTGGATTAACATGTCGTAAATATTTTAAAATTGCACTCCATAAATTAAATTGAGATTTGCCCTTGTCAAATGAAAAGTATTTCTCAAAGAGTAGCGAAGTTGCTGCACAACAAAAATTGCTGGAAAAAAAAATTTATTGGCTTCTTTGTTTGTTAATTGCAAATATTGTGGCCATTTATTACAACGCAATAAAAGTATTGCGAATGTACGAAATGAAACGAAGTAAAAAGAAAGGATAAATCCCTTTCCATCTTTGAAATCGAATATATTTAAAGTGCTTCCCGGAAAGGCAACATGTTTTTGAAAGGCACAACCGAGGGCGATGTACTTAGAGACTTAATTGAAAAAAGCAATAATGTTTACTATTCCGGTTGCGAATTAAGCATCACTCACAACTGTAGTCATAACAATTAAGCCCACTTAACGGCCTTCTTCAGATTTGCGTGTGGCCCCTGGCTGGCGCTGATGATGGAGGAGACGAGATCGAAATTTTAGGATAGCGATAACAGCTGCCGGCCGCCCGCCCGTTTTCCCTATGCCGGATTGACGGAAAATTAATACATGCCATAAACACGACCTTTACACAACAGCCCAGAGCAGAAAAATAGAAGGAGCATCAAATCGGGATACATTTACGCTTACACATTCAATGTGGGCGCTTTATATGCTACCCTGTTTCTTTACCAGAATGTGTATAGAAATATAATTGAAAAATAGAGCCTGGCATTATCAATGTGTACCTAATTTATGTTCACGTCTAATTGAACATCAATCATCAACAATAACGGAAATCTGCTGATGTCAGCTACATTTCTGATGAAATTCGAATTCGAAATTGCGCACAATTAATATATTTTATATATTTCTGTGAGTGCGAGGTATCTGTTAGACGTTAGTCTGATTACTTTGAACATTCCTGTCTGCATTTTTTTCTGCTTCACCAATAATTAAATAATTTTGACATGAAAAATGGTACCAGATCCGGAATAATTTGCAATCCTCAGAAGATGCTAAGCTTCGTCACAGGAGCGTGCAGAGCAAAGGCATCTTAACGGAAATCTAAAAATCGAAAGAAAGAAAAAAAAAAAAATGTCAAAGGTTCGACCTTCACGTGTCATGTCTGGCAATATAACGGGAGAGTGGGGCGTGGCACTTCAATTGAATATCGAAAACTAACCAAAAAGCTGAATTCAATTTAAATATGCATAACTTAAAATGCCAACAACAACGTTTTCAACAGCTTGATCAAATTGCATTGCATAATAATGAGCTCCGTCTGGGTTTTCCTTGAAAACCAAACGAATTAAAAGGCAATAGACAAACAAATTCGGTTCATCGCCTCTGGAAATCAACTGGAGCGTCCATTTCTGCTGCTCCCTACAATTATTTGTTTGACTTTAAACATTTACTTGAAATTGGAAACTGGCAAAAGTGCTTCCCATTCCAGTGCTGGCCCATTAATTAGGCCCCCTCTGAAGCTCAGTTTTGTTGGCCAAATCAAAAGTTTAGCTAGCAGGTAGAATGTCGAGGCAGATACCATTTCAGGGTAATATTTTAAGTACATTTTATGCTATGTTAACGCAAACTGTGTTTTAATGTAGCATACAAAAAAATAAATTGTTACCACATTAGCGCGCGGAACAGGATAACGCTACAATCCATTAATCATTTATATTTAATTGTTTCTAAACTCCACAATTTTTAGTTAGATATGTGTTTATTACCATCATTAATCTCAACTGCTAGCTGGTCCGTGGTCCGTGGCAGCGATATCTATTGAGAAGCGGCACTCATTCTCATTAGTCCTTCTAATGAGACCATATGTTCATGTTAATGGGTTAGCTCGAGCATTACCAAGCTCTCAAGCTGCATTCAACATCGATTGAGCCATGGACTAACAAAAATGCTGCAAGGTCACAATTACTGGACTTGTGTTAACAAGAGATTGCAGAGAGAAAGGATTTAAGATTTGTAGATCAGATGTAAGATTATGACAGTTCCTGAGAAAAAGAACAGGTGATTGCTTGATTCAGGAGAACCTTGCAGTAAGAGTAGAAAAATCTCATTGAATAGGCATCGAGCAAGATATAGATATTTTAATATATATATATGGATATATATCTATTCCCTAATCGGATTGAAATTGTCTTTTTGCTCTCTAATACATTTGACTTTGCATTGCAATATTTTCCTTATTCATGGCCAGAGCCTTAAATTATTGATGCCATTTTATTTTGAGTTCAACCCACTCGTCCATTCGCCCCGCCCACAGTCTAATTGACAATTAATTTAATGGAACTTAAAGCGTTTAGAGCGAGAGTTGAAAGAGTTGGCTGGCATTTAAGAATATCTGAAATTCGAAGCTGTTTTTATGCCTCACTGTTTACGGCTCGTCGCATTTGCCAGTTTTGCTCCAAATGTGAGTTGACCCAATTGTGAAGGGACGCATTGCCATTGCCCCTGGGGGCTCATATCTGTGCCTGGGTCCGCTGCCGCTGACAGTGCCCCTCATGCCACTCGTGCAACGGCAGCAGCATCGGCAGCGGCAGCGGCAGCTTGCACAACTTTAACGAAATTGGCTTTATTTAACATTAGCTAATTTGTGTTTTTATTTTTGCCTCTAATTTCAGCAGCTAACGCGCTTTTTCCTACCATTTTCTCTTTCTCAGCTGTTGGCCATTTGAGTTAAGTGCCGCAACGCTTGCCCCATTGCAATTGCCGCTTGCAGCAACATGCTTGTTTGTTCTTGTCGTTGGCTTAGCTTGTTTTGCCAATGTTGTTGTTGTTCTTCTTCTTGTTGTGGCTCTGTCTTGACACTGATTTCAATTATAAATTGTTTTTCTCAAGCGCGCTAGTTTTTGTCGCTTATCCCGTTCGCGTTCCCATTTTCCGTTTATTTTCCGTTTGCTTATGTTTTCCCACCCTATTATCGTTCTTTTTTGCCTTGTATCTAAAGCGCATATCCAACAGGGTATCCCATTGTGGAACTATTCCGAAAATTGCATAAAGATAGGGTATGCACTCAGTAGTTTTTTGTGAAAATTATGCGAAGCAGACTTTCGATCAGCTTACAGGGTATCTCTTAGTCTCAGACGGCCGGCTTCGGATTGCTATCTCTCCAACCCACGGCCTCAGTGCGTTTTTGTGATTGCTTTCTCAATTGGCGCGCTGCGAACGCTGCTGGCTATCACTTTTAATCTAAGTTGGCAACAATGCGTCCATCCAACGACATGCTACCCCCGCGCCTCTCACGCTCCTCCACGCCACAGACAGTTTTTCTGTGCCAATGTACATTGTGTTGCGTGCAGGATGTTTGCTGTCCTCTTCACTTATTTATTTGTAAAATTTTCTTTGGCTTTTCTTTTTCTTTTTGTTTATTTTTTTTTTTCTACTCTACTGTTTAGCTGCGCTCTGGTTGTTGTTGTTGTCGTTGTTCAGTTCGCTGGTAACACTCAATCCTTGCGGCTATTATTCTTGGCCATGCATTTTATTTATCAGTTTCTATGTCCGCTTACTTTTTAATAGATAGACAGCTTCATAAGCTGACGAATAAACATTGCTAAATGAGCTGTGCTTTTGCTACTGACGTTAGATCGGTAATAACAACCGCTAAACAAGCAAACAAAGATCTTTATAGTGTTTAAAAACGGGTTCATTATAAAAGAACTAGTTCGTTTTAAAGCATGCAACCTGACGCCTGACTGACCCCTGAGGAGAACATAGTGGCTTTTGTGCTACGACATAAAATATTAATATATAACTATATTGATGCCTGCTTGGACTTGGGGTATCCCAATCTGGGGGCTGTCGAGCGGCTAGAGTTGTCCCAAAGCGCTATTTAAACAAGGTTGTCGGGCGCTCATTGGTATGTCCGAAATCGTACTCTATACAAAGATCTGGGCGTGTCTCCAGTCTGTGCCCAAATCAATTGGCACTTCAGTCGCTAAAACGACAGACTGCGGATCCATGCCAACCAACTTGTCCCTGAGGTAACCAGCAATACGTGACAACGCCCTAGACTTCTCTAAGGCGAACTTCGGGTCGCCTTTTCGACCTCCCACAGTTCGGATTGTACCCAACTATTAAACGACTGGACCTTTAAGTTCCTGTTTCTTTTAAGCATGCACGACCATGTAAATGGATGAGGCGTATATAAAATGATTCACGATATAAATTAAAATTATTTAATTTAATTTTAAGAAAATCTTAAATCCAATCTTTAAGCCCTGCTTTACAATTTTTTTTGCACAAATTCAATGAAACTATTGAATTAACAATTCTTAATTATAAATTCAACTGAATATTTTCAAGCCATATTTTTTTCTATTTGCAAGATTGGGGCTAAAATTGATTCAAGCCTTAGCTTGTCACATAAAAAATGACGTCTTATCAAAATTGGTTGGACAACAGATATTTATACCTTGAGACTGAGACTCAAAAGTTAGACATTTTTGTAAGTAACTAGCTTGGCTTATGAAATGGAAGTTCCAAACTCGAGACGGTGCGTTTCAATTAAAGTTATATTTAAACCTAATTGATCCTTTTGTAAGTTACTTTTCTATTTCATCCCTTGTTGGGCACAATAAATATTATTTAAATTTCATCCATATTTTTGACTAATTTAAGACAACTTACTCAATACAGCTCGTCTTCATACACAATTTCCTTTTATACCCCGATTTTATCAAAAAAATATAAAAAAAAAATTAAATTTAAATACCTCGAACACATTAAATATTGATAAAACATGCGTGCTATAGAGTTTTCCCATTTATGCATGTGGAGCGGTTCGGTTTTCTCGCCATTGGAGCTTGATATTCATATTTTTGTGCTGTGTTAGTCTCAGTTTCATCTAGTATGCTGACAGCTGGTAGCACTTTCGCTCACCTGTTGTGTGTCGATATATTCACTCAGATGGGGGGCTGCGAATTTTCAACAAGCGGACATAAAAAGCAGCAGCCAGTGTGAAACGCAGCCCATCCAAATCAAATTTGCCGTGTTACATTGACTGTTTGCTTGCAGATTTTCATTTTGGGCTCTATCAGGACATGCTTCACCACACACACACATACACACACGGACACACACGGACACACGTAGAATGTGTGTTTGGGAGCGGTTGGGCAAGTGGAAAGATTCATGGAGCTCGGTCACAGTGCAGTTCAGGTCTGTTAAAAAGAGTTCCATTCGGGAACGTTTCGCTACGTTTTCTGCTGGTCTCAATTGCAGTGCACGTGCTCATCTGTTCTGACGGGGAAGCATTGTCCTCTCCGCCGCACACTGATTTAATTTTGAAATCTTTTTGCGCTTTCACGCAAATTAAAATGGCAGCAGCAACGGTGGCGTTGTCGGTGGCAGGCCATGTGCCTCCACCATCCAATCGCACTTGCACGCAGTTGGGGTTAATAGATCATCATCATCATCATCATCGTCGTCGACGTTGTCGCGGCTTTGCTGTGCCTCTATGCCGTATCCCCTACACTGCACTCTACCCTAGCCAGCCGCTCCGTATTCGCTTTGCCATTTGCCTTTGCCATTGCCTTTGGCTTTGACATGAGCCTGCCTCTCCATTTGCTTGGCGCAATTCAATTGTCGGGCATTTCATTTCAATTTAACAATTTCGAACATTTTGCCGCGACGGAAAAGTGCAAAGCAAAAAGAAAAAAGAGTTACTCTTACCACAATATAAGCAAATTATTGTTTGGCATCGAGTCTGCGGCTCTGACAGTCCTTTGGTCTGTCATTACAAAGCCATGTGATACACTTGGCTGATTTTTGGCATCCTGTCTCCATGCACTTGGAAATTATTCCACCGTAAATATTTAGTTTGGCTTGACAGATTGACAAGCGGATCAACTAGTTGCGGTGGGTTGGCTGGCAGTGGGCTTTGTCCGAATCAACGAATCCCTATTGTAAATTGCATTTGTCATGCACAAAACAAAAAAAAAGTACCCGCATTAAGCACTTAAAACAACCACAATTGAGTTTGCCTAACTGAGAGTTACCCTGCCAAAAGTCATATTGATGTACACAATAAACATTTTCTAATATACAACTCGCAACTTTCAAGCGCTAATCGCCAACCCTAGTCAATCCGATTAAATTGAATTCCAATTGAAATGCTGACATTTGCCCAGCTCAAATAGCAAAAAGTAAATCTTCAATGCTTTGTGAGTTATGTAAATAGAGCGGAACCATTCCTAAAATGGTTCATTCAATAAATGCACATGCTGCACATTTATTGGTTTTTACACGAAACAATTGGAATTCAATTGGGAGATATCCGGCTAAGAGGATTGTGTTTGTTTCATCCGTTTACCTTGTTTATGCAACATCAGCTATATAATAGCTCCAGGCCAATTTCATCTGCTGTATCCCTATAAATCCGTTTCACGGGTTAATTGACACAACAACAAAAATTGCTTTGTCAGTGTGCTTTGATCTTAGCTGGGCAATATATATAATTAAAATTATGGAAAATTTAAAAAAAGGAAGAAATTGTTATGTTTAAGCGACAGTCGACATTTAATGAAACCGATTTCAACCGGAAATCTAGTTAATAAATATTTTTATATTAGTTGCTCAGGGGCGCTTGCTGTGCACATTGGACATTATCATTGGGGTTTGTTGAAGTTTAAATTATAAAAAAAGGGCGTAAAAGGAACCATCATCAATATTTTCATGAATAGCCATGAATAGCTGCAATTCAGGCTAACTCCTCACAAAGGTTAGCCTCGAATTTATAGCAGACTGCTGAAACTGTCGCCAGCAGCAGCTGCTGCTGCTGAATGTTCAGCCAATAAACGAGGGGGAAAAGAGATTGTCTCCCCAGCTTCTCCTTCAGCGTACTGGTGCCCCTCATCAGGAGGTAGGTGGAGCAACTCTTGCTCACTTAGGGAGCCCCAGGCATAACAATAGAGCCCTCTCTTTGTGAATTTCCCTTTGCATTCTATTTAATTTAAGGCCTATCAATCTTATAACAGACAGACATATGATTACCAGCTGGAATAATTGTTAAATTTATGACAAATTATATTCGATGTTGGGTAATTAAACAGTATATGCCAAATGTTGCCAGACTGCACGTTCTACTGTTAATTGCAACATCAGATTGTATTGTGGCGAAACGAGCACGTAAGTGAGTGACAGCCAGTCTCAAGATGGTGTGAAAAGGGGGCTGGGGTTGGCCTTGCCACCAAGTTTGTGCGTCTCTGAGTGCGCCACACTTGGCAGCTGCTTATGCCGAAAATAATAAAACAGATTTTATTTATGGGCGCTGCACAGCAGCAAATTGAAATTCAGAAAAACGAACGGAATCTCTTGATCGGGGCGTTTTGCCAGAAGGGTTTGCCATGCTCGTGCCACATATCAGCATCCGCATCCACATCCACATCGCCTCTCGATGCTGGCAAACTTTGGAGCTGCATTTGTCTGCCGCACTTGCGACGCAGTTATTGTTGCGCTTGGCCCATTATATTGAAGTCGACATCGTCATGCACGGCAGCAATAGCTCCCAGGATAAGGATGACGATGATGTTGTTGAAGTACCTCTGAATTATGTACCTGCCACTTACAAATAATGGCACGTCAGCCGTGAAAACATGCAACAAAATCATATCCCTGTGTTTTTGGCGGATGTACCTTAAGCGCTACGCACAAGGGCAGTTAACAAAGTTCAGATTGGGATGCAAAAAAGTGAACTCAAATTTTTGAACGATTTTCCAAGAAATTTTCAAGTCTGCAAACCAGACAAAACTTTTCGGTAGTTCGGTTTAAGGCTTGAGGCAAGGCCCCGCCCCGTTTATCTGACCTTTGACATTCGAAGGTTTTCAGTCTTGGTTCTATCGCAAACATTATAAACTACCCTCGCTCAGATGCAAACATCAATATTTCATTTGTAATTGCATTCAGCTTAAGCTATTTTCATGTATTTAAGCTTTAAATTGTTGAAATGCACAATGCTAACGTATTTGCGCTACATAGAGAACAACAATAAATTGTGCAAAACTTTTCTCTCTCGCTCGCTGCCCCAACTCCCCCCGTATATATCTATCTATGCTCCCACGCTGTCTGTTTGTTTCTGGCAATTATATGGCCTCTTAGTCGCAAGCCATTAAGTAAAGCTTTTTCAATGTTAATTGCGAGTAGCGGCCCGCAGTTGCACTTGTCTGTTGCACATTGCACGTTTCACAGTCGAGAATTTAGCAGGAGCACAAAATGTTGCCCAGCGTTAGCATGGGGCCAATTTGGAGTGCAATCATTCCCACAAGTCTATGCTCCTTGACAAGCAGTTCATATTTTCGACCCAGTTTCTAATTGAATTGGAAGTTCATAATTGTCAATATATAATACTTAATTTACTGCTTGTCAAATTGTTCAATAGTCTGATTCATTTGGACACAATATAATTTGACAATTTAAAGTGTTTGCAATGCTCAACAGAAACGCGTCTTAAAGTCAGTCTCAACTGCGAGAAATGCCAAAATAATATAAATAAAATAAAAAATATAAATAAATGTACAAATTGAATTCTTGAAAAACTCATTTGTTTGGCCAATTTAAAGAATGTTTGTTGTTATCAATCATCAGTGAAATTTTTGTCAAATTTTGATGATTTATGAGCCGAGAAGCTTCATTCAACCGCAACGTGTTGTCCACTCGACAGCAGACGCCCCCACAAATGATTTTCTAAGCCTCAAATGCTAAATGTAAAAATCAAATGTGCTCGAAACTGGCGTTTCACGAAACCAGTTTCAAATCCATCAAACAGGGCGTATACGTCATGTGCTGTGCTGAGAAGCTGCCAGCTTAGATGCTCGTATTGTTATTATTAATGGCAAATCCCGAAACTATGTTGAGAAGTTAAGAGTTCCGTTCCTGAGTTGCACTATATATTCTCATATATTTACCCTCTCAGGCGCTCGCCCGCTGCTTAAACGCATCTTAAGATACTTAACTTTGAATGATTTTTAAAGTCGCGTTTTTAGAAAGCTTTCTGGCGTATCAAAGTATTAAACTCGTTATGTTACATATATGCATTAGGGTCTAATTTGTTCAAGAGTTGTTCAACTAGCAGGACACTTTGGCTCAACAGCTGCTAGCGTAACCAATTAGTAACTTATGACAGGGATACTTCTGTTGTTAAGGAGGTCCTTTGGCATAAGCTGCTGTTGCTGTAAAAATAAAATACAATATTTGTTTACTTAGTAACCCCTTATAGCAGCAACTGCAGAGCCGGAGCCAAACTCAACTGGCAGGCAATCCTCTTTCGGATATTATGTTTTCCTGCTGCAGTTACACATGCATTTAATAATAATAATAACTTTATCTGCAGATGTCCTTATCAGTTTCATTTTATGCAGCTAACAATGGCTGTGCTTTCCCCATTGAAGCCATTCTATTCCCCCTACCCCCTCGCTATGTGCATCTCTCTAACGTAACTGAAAACTTTTTACGTTATTATTATTTTACCATATGAATTACTTGAATATTTATCAAGCTGTAAACTTCAAAGCGTTTGGAGAAAAGTATTAAAATAATTTTCTAGCTCTTAGTTTAATAAAAATATATAAAATGCGACTCGTTGACGTAAGCAAATTAATTAAATTAAAAATGATTCGTTTCCTTTGACAATTAAAATATTTAAAAAATTTGAATCAATTATCTTGAAATTCAAATATAAAAATGATTAAAAAAATATTATCAGTAGACTACAATCTTAATCAACAAGAAGAAGAACCTGCCATTGCTATCACCAGCAGACTCTAGGTTTTGCCAGCCCTTTTCCCCAGCTCGAGGCTATAACCACTTGAGAATTGTAAGCAGTGAAAAGTCGCGAAAGCCTACTTTAATGTGTTACTGCAAAAATGCTGATAATCTGCCTCATACACTTGCACTTCCCTCCTTTACCATACCCTATTCAGATTATTTGCTGGTAAGAGAAATATAAAAACTAAGACTTATCGAATAAGATCGACTTGAAAGCAGTTTGCCATGCCCAAGGCTTCATATTTTATGGCTTCCCCTGGCATATGGGCCAGAAATGAAAGTCCCTACAGAACGTCTTGCCAAGGATATAAAATGTTCGATGTCGTCGCATAAGGGTTTCGCTTTTCTTTTTTTTTGTTTTGGATAATAGCGTCGACGGCAGCAGACAATACAAAACTATAAATATGCACACAGTCATGGACAAGTCACAGTAACCGAGTGGTGTCGACCAAGGGGGTCGAGGGAGGGGCAGGGGATTGCAGGGCTGAGTAGGGGCAAACACATGCATACATCGTATAAGCTGGAGTCGGAGCTGTCTGACACAAAAATGGAATGTCGCAGGCAAAGCAATGCCAAAGCCCCTCCCTCTCTCTCTATCGTCTCCCTGTCTCTGGTTGTCGCTGGCGCTGCAAGCAAAATGCAAAATTTATTGCAGAAAACTACAGAACAGCGGGTGGTGCGTTGTGGCACAGCGAGGGGCGGTATGCCGCTCGGTGTTGCCTACACTGCCGCCGCCGCTGCCACCGGATGAAGTGAGGCGTGCAAAATGTGTTAAGTCTATTGAGTGTATTAAAGCAAATAACTGCTGCGAATGAAATACATGCAACAACAACTACGACGACGACGACGACGACGACGACGACGACGGCGACGGCGACGGCGACGATGGCGATACATGCGGATGCCAGTGGCAGCGGGGGCTGTATGGGGCGTGGCAGGGCTAAGATACGTAAATGCCAAACAGCTAACGCGCACACACATACACACCCACACACACACACGCTCGCACACCCACACACACTCATGCAAATATGAATATAAATGAACAGCGACTGAGCGCGGCTAAATCAAGTGTGTGCGTGTGTGTGTGTGTGTGTGTGTGTGTGTGTGTGTGTGTGTGTGTGTGTGTGTGTGTGTGTGTGTGTGTGTGTGTGTGTGTGTGTGTGTGCGTGGGTGCGGATACCAAAAGTTGAAAGTTAAACTTATGGGCGCAAAAGCAGATCGACAAGGGTATTACAACTAAAACAAAAGTGTGAACAAGCGCAGCTGCTGTGTGCGGTAATAACGAGGCCACGACAATGTGTGTGGCATTTCAAGGGAATGCGTAGGGACGGATAACAGGCGATGGGCGAGGTGCGAGGAGCGGTAGGGTGAAGCGTGTTAAATTTACAATTAAGCAACCCAGTCGCAAAACCTCCGATGCCCGCCGCCACGCCAGACATATTTGCTAAGCTCCCGTGACATAGTGGCAAATGGGCTTTTCGCGTCGCCACCTGCTCAGGTTCTGCCCTTGCATACCATTTACAGCTGCCTCTTTGCCGAGGCAATTCAATAAAGTGCCAGCACAGCCCGGGCTGCAAGTGTCAATACAATCAGTCACACTTAAAAGCGCAATTAAAGACACAAACTGAGCGAAAGTGCGAACCCATCAAGGAACAGTCTCTGATGAGGTGGCCCAAAAAGGACAAACAGCCCGAAGCAAACATCGAGCCTGCCAACGAGCAGGCGAAACTCACACAGTGCTGGCTTAACGAAAGTGCGCCAGCTCCAATAAATGGGCACAAAATGCTCAGGCTGTTCGGGTTGGGCATCATATAAGTAATTAAAACTTATATGCATTAATAAGTTGTGTACTAATTGAGCGAATTGCTCAAGATTGTATTCAAAACCAGCATGAGTCCACTTCACGTTGAGTTTGAATAGAAAATCAATCGACCAAATGGAACTGGGCCCTCTATGCGAATTTCATATTATCAAGTGAAGTGAATTATCATGTATATAATTAATGGCATACTAAAATATCATTTTAAATTTGTGGTCAAGACTATAGAAACACTAATTAATAAATGCGGGCATGTATTTAATTAGACTGGCCTTAACGCAGCCAAAGTTAGTCAATAAATCCAATCAACCAAAACACACACAATAACCATAGACGAAAACCCACATCAAAGTAGTTCGCAACCAAATGGTCTGAAATTTTGCTAACAATGCAAACAACGAACACGTCAACCCACACACACACACACACACACACACACACACACACATACACACCATAGACATGCCATTAATACTAATGGGATCAAATTAAAAAGACTCAAGCATTTCATTTTCCTAGTCTCAAAATAAGGCATGTTTTAATTGAAGAGTTTAGACCAAGCTTGAACTCGGTTTGCTCTTCTGATTTATGGATGCAAGTAGCAACAGCCTATATGTACATATTATTGGCAGTACTATATGCACATAAAAGCTAAATGAGAAATAGTATTAAATATTGTTGTTAAAATTAATTTGCATTTAATTTAATTTATGTTGCAAATTGTCGCACGATGCTAACAACGACAAGTGGCAGCAGCATCGACAACGGCAACGGAAATAAGCAGCTCTGACATACGGCAAATGGATGCCATATAGAGCACGCTCCCACTCACACACACACACACACACACACACACACACACACACACACACACACATGTACAAACTTTAACAAGTATTTACCCATAGATGCCACATGCGGCGCACAGAGCAATAACATCAACCTACAGCAAAAAGTGGCATCGCGTAGTAGGTAGCGGGCGGTGGGTGGAGCCGGCTGTGCGATTACAAAAACATCAACACTTAATATGTTTATTAAATTTGTTGCTACATCATTAGGCACTAGCAGCCATATAATGCGGCGCAAACACTTTGGCAATCGCAAACATACACACACACACACACACACCGACAGAGTGTACTGTTAATATGCGTGCGCATGTGTGTGTGTGTGTGTGCCACTGGGCGTTAATACTCTACGCCTCATAAAACGTATACTGAGGTAATTCAAACTTTGTGCAAATGCATGTTACACTTGCCAGCAGCAAAAGGAGCCATAAACGATATAAGTGTAGGCGCTTGCATATACACACGCACACACACACACAGCTCTGCATAGCATTAATAAACTTTGTGGTAACAAAAAGCCAACAAGAGAAAATTTAATTAATTATTACAGGATGCGGGTTCAAATGAAATAATTAGAACCTATAACTATTTAAAACAAAATTTCAATTTCCCTTGAAATAAAATTATATTAAATTTCGTTTGTTAAATTGTTTTCAATTCTAATTATTTTATTTATATTTTTCATAGATGAAAATAAAGTTGATTTCCATTGGATGAAATATAAAATGAGCTAAATGAAATTGAGCTTGAAGCAGTTCGGATGGTACACAAAGAAGTTTCATAAATCCATTTTTCACTTATTTTCCACAGTTGTAGATGAAAATTACAGAATCCTTTGCCTAGCGCACACTAACATCACATAATGTAACTTATACCTAGCCATTAGTCAAGACAAACAGTTTTATTTATATATATTTATTGCTTTAAAGAGCAACTAAAGGTCGCTCACACTTTATACAGGCTATTTTGGCCTGCAAATGCCAGTGCCCTACAAAAAGTGCTCGAAGCACACACACACACCCACTCACACACATAAACGCTGTAACTGCCGTGTGTGCTTTGGGCCACTTTACATGAGCTTAACGATTGTTGTTTAGACGCAGTTACAGTTACAGTTGCAGCTACAACTGCACTGTTACTTGCCCCGACAGTTCAAATATACTTAAACGAGTATATGAGCGTATGAGTATATACAAGTATGAGTACGAGTGCGAGTGCGAGTTTGCGTAGGCGAGTGCGAATTGACAGAGTTGAGGCTTTAAAAATGTGCATTGCCTACTTTTTGGGGGCCATTTGATGGGCGGTGTTGGGCGGCAGTTGGCGCTTGGCAGCTGGAAGGCGGGTGTGGGATAATTAATGTTGCCGTAACAAGTGCGTAAAGTTTGCAGCTGCTGCATAGGTGCAGCGAAAAGTTTATTTATTCGCTGTTGCAGCAAAAGTTATGCGCATTATTAATAAAAAGCAACGCGATTCTGGCATAAATTTTAATCCTCATGATTATTATTATGATAATACCCCGTAAATTTCATGAAAATATGCGAAACGCGCGCAAGGATCTCGCATAAATCCAGCTGACATCTTCCGGCAGCAGTGTCTAAGCCTTGTTTCCACTTTTCTTTCTACCCCCCTCAGCCGAGCCAAGCGAGTCAACACATTTGGACCCACTGACAATAAAGGCACGCGATCGAGACCACCAAACTGAGGTGAAAACCACCGCCAACGGCGCAGCATTTGCCACGCCCATAAGCCAATTGGACGATGAGGAGCAGGCGTTGACCATTTACCGGACGCCGCGGGCGGGCCGTTACGAGCGTCAGGTCGAAGAGGATCAGGTGGACCGTTGCAGGCTATTCGTTGAGGGAGATCCCACCAAGAATGAGCTCTACAGTCCCGAATATCCCAACCTGTATCCAAAGAACATTAACTGCACGAGAGTGATAACAGGTGAGTCACTTTGAATGCATTCACTTTTACTGAACACTTGTTTTATGTTGCATGCTAATTGCAGTGCGCAATTCAATAAGTCGAACAGAAATTCCAATTAAAAACCATTTCTGAGTCCCACGTCTTCAAGCGAGATAAGAACTTAGCTTGACTAGGTTATATACAGAAGACAGAAGTTTTTTATGGTTTTTGTAGCCTTGTAAGGGGTATTATATTTTGTTGTGAAATATATTACGCATAGAAGGAAAACATGTTTTCCACTCTTTAAAGAATATATAATATTTTAATAGGTATCTGCAGATGAGTGGATATTTCCATATCTTTCTCTCAGTCTATCTGTTTCTATGCAACGTAGTCTCTCAGTTCTAAAGCTATTGTCAAGCAACTTTGGATAGGTTCTTCTTTCTGTTGCAGGAACCGACCGGATCGGACCACTATATGTAGCTTACATAAGAGAGATCGGTTTTTCACAATTTGCTCTTAAATATTTCCGATAGTTTTACAAGGATATTTGTTCTTCGGTGTGCCGTAGAGAGCCGTTCTTTCTTCATTTTATTTAGCTAGGATTTTGTTTGATTGCTTCTAAGTAACGCACATAATGTTCACAAATGCTTTTTATTTTATAAAATGCGAATAGGCATCTGCAATTAGTGTCAGTCTAATAGAAGGCACTGTAATGCACACTTTTGAAATGAGTATGTGTGTACATCGATATGAGTAAGTGGTGCACAGTAGCTGGCATTTATTGAATACTCATCTTATTCAAAATGATTACTCAGTTTAAACATGCGGCAGTATGTGTGTAGCCTGCAGGCAATCGCTCGAATATAGTTTTATGCAAGCCAGTTCAGAGCCAACTTCCTGTGGCATGTGAATGCCGCCCGAAAGGGGGTGGAACAAGGTCTCGTAAAAGTTTATATGGCAAGCACTTTGCTGCTGACGCTACTTACTGCAAATAATTGCAAGTCTTAACCAAGATGCAGTGCGCGAAAACCATCGTGTTGACATTTCAGATGTCAGTCAGTCAGCCAATTTAGGGAGCCAGAACCAGAAGCGGGAGGGAGAAAGCCATCAGCTAACGCTTCCTATTAAAAGCGTAAGCATGTTATCCTGCTGGCCTCCAAATGCGATTTGGATTGACGCAGGGACTGGGTTTCAGTTTCTGTTTAAGATTGGGTATGAGTTTGGCTTTGGCTTTGGATTAGGATTTGGCTTTCCTGTGGCAAGGCGCAGTCATATTTGCGCTAGTTGCGCTTCACTGGCTTTTGACTTGACGCTTATCTGTAAACAGGGCCAAAATCATTTGTCAGTTAAGACAAAATGCGAACAACATGACTGCAAGCGGAGCGAGCAGCCCAGATAAAACCTACAGCGTATGAAGTGATTGACATTCTATAGGCACGCATCAGCGGATACCATCATCGGATTCAGCAGTATCTGCGTCTCAGTGAGTAACAGAGAGAGAGACTTTGTGTGTGTGCGTGTGCTTGCGTCCTGTATTAACTTTACATATGTGCGTTAGCTTAGACAGACAGCTAGAAAGATAGATAGATAGAAAAAGATAGGCTGACTGCCATGGGGAGTGGCAGGCTCATTTGCATAACAATATGGTGCGCCGGCCGATAGACAGTGCCTGAGGGCCAATTGGGTGGAGGGGGGTACGAACATGTTGCCTGTTGGCGGTTGTCTGATGCCAGCGATCCAAATGTTAAGCGGCTGCATTAGTATCAAGCGTGTGTGTGTGTGTGTGCTTGCACGTGTGTGTACGTATAATTTACTCCAATTCATCTCTGTCTGTACTTGTGTGTGTGTGTGTGGCAAGCGTTAAGGACACACGACTTCTCAGTTATGTAAGTCAATTGCTGTTAATTCATTCATCTTAATTCCCAACTACAAATACGGTGCAACTGATTTCTAAAGCATTTTGCTCTACACATTTCATGCAACAAATATAAAAAAAATACAAGATTAAGGTAAATGTAGTCTAGACGTAGAAGAATAAAAGAGAAAATGCTTGGAATTCAAATCCAGAACTGTGGCCACTGTGATACATATAAAACATACCACTGCTCCAATTTATGACTCCATATGAATTATGCTATTAGCAACTCTTATAAAATTCAAGATTACTTTAAAAAATGCGGCGAATCGATCATTTTCGAAGTAGGGCGAGAGTGAGACAAGAGAGGGAGTAACAGTGATAAAAAATTGGGAATACATTCATTTATAATTCCTCTACCAAATTTGCTGTTCGAAATCGAAAAAGGTCAAAATTTCGAAGAAGATAGCAGACACTGTTGATGCTGATCACAATGATCCTTATAGATATCTCATCAACTGGTATAGAGACATATTTCGTTTGTTTCAAACGAAAGAACTCAACCTGATACCTATTTTATGCACACACGTATATTTTATAATATTGTAAAGTACTGATTGCACATAAAACTCTAAAATCTTTTCCATTTGCATTGTCTAAAATACCCTTTGACGCAAAAGCTGACGTGGACATAGGTATGTGTCTCACAGGTTGTATACAATATGGCAAATAATTAGTTTTGGGTCTCAGAGGGAGCTCTTTGAAACGTTTGCGTAATGTAATTACAATGAGTTTGGTTTTGTCTATCAATTGGCATTGCCAGCTTTGTGGTTAGTTTTTCATTTAGTCTTCAATTTGTGTTGAGCTGCGTGGGCAGGAAATGCTATTCAGAAGTCCAAATTGATGCTCCAGCCCACATGCGCCGGAAGGGCAAGCGAGCGGCAGGGGAGCGTATACCATAGATGGAAGCTCTGCTTTCTTTCATTTCATTTTCTCCTAGTGTTTGTGTCAAGGCCAATCAGAGTGAAAATCCCCATTCACATTCAGAGCCAGCACAAACACATCGCATTTGTTTGACCAAACCTCTGTGATTTACACTTTCATTACATTTCCATTATGTTATGTATACCAAAAAAGGCCCTAGCCTAGCCTGGTGTGGTTAGCCCAGCTGCCGCCACAAGCTGTAGATCCTTTTATGGGATATTGTGTGTGCGTGCGCCTTTTCAAGTATTATACGCCGGGCCATTGATGCGCTCTAAGGTTTCGGTCGTTATCAGACGTTTATCCCATCTGTCAGCTCGGCACAGACGCATCTTTTCAGCGCCGGAGTTCATTGGGCTGAATTCTAATCACTTAAAAAAATAATAACCAAATATTCTAACAAACTATTGCTTTATGTTAGTTGAAACACGAATTATTAAGATCTTAGACATATCAATTTTAGACAGCTAAAAATTTGCTTATGTTAACATTGTCCTGCATTACTTTAAAATCAATAATGAAGGGACAACGATTTTGTAGAAGATAGGTGAGGACTATAGAAAAAGTTCGTAATTGCTGAGTTTGGTGATTGCATTTTGAAAAAGAGAGCTATATGATATAGTAATCGGATTTTTTAAGCATTGGTTCATATGCAAGGAGCATAATAAATATATAGAGTTTGAAAAAGATTTTCTGAAAAACAAAATGTTGTTCATGCAAGACCGATCGGTTCTATGTTAGCTATATGATATGGTGGTCCGATTAGTTTGGTTCCTTCAACAGAAAGAAAGACTTATCCAAATTTACATGATAATATATTTTCAACTGAGAGACTAGTTTGCATAGAAAGAGACAGACGGAGAGAGCGACATGTCTGTACCGACTGTTGTTACTGATGAAGAATATATATGGCGAGCCCATCTTCTCCTTCTATGTGTCCCGTATTTTACGACAAAATCAAAATACTCTCGTCTAGGGTATACAAAGATAAATAAATATGCTTCGTTTGCAAAACTATCGATTCAACTTTGAAATAATTCGGTATTGGTTTTATCTTCATGCTACATCTGATAGTTTGTTGAAAATGACTCTAATTTTAGCGAGTTATAGCATTTATCTCCAACGAATATTTGATACCCTTTCGCAGACTTGTTACGATATACGTTCAAATAGTTTCATTTTTGTCAAACGAGGCCCCTTCTTCATGTATTGTGTCTATAGCAAGGATATGACAAGAAGTCTCATTAACATAACTTTCTGCCAAATACTGAGAATTAGATAAATTTGGCTATTTGTATAGGCCTCTTGATGGCGACAGGGAACAAATATATATGTATATACCATATGGATTTAAACTTAACTTTATATTAAAACACAGCATAAGCTGTGTTTCATTAACATAGTCTGTCCCAAAAGCTTTGCCACAATTATTGTACCGTTGTACCGTTTCTGTATAAAAAAGTTAATTCGGAGATTAATTAGAGATAGCTTAACGTTATGTATATTAACGTTATAATTAAGCACTAACCTTCATGGTATTTTTAATCGGGAATATGAGTTTTCCTTACGCTGTTTAAATTTGTTTACATACCTACACTATCTGTAATTAAACAGGTGATAGTTTACACTTAAACCCCTGTGTTTTGGCTTCGGGGCTGTGTTAAAACAGTGTCAAAACGTTTTTTTTTCAATTGTACATATTTATGGAGTAAGTCTGTTGTCAAATTGTTGAGTAAGCCTGAGGATATTCTTTAATCTGATTGACATTGAGGCAATCTAAATAAATAAATAGATAGTTTTCATTCCTTTCATCCCTACGTGCACACATAACTTAAGGTTTAAACTGTTTATTTACTTCTAATTACAGCGCCGAAGGGACAAATCATACGGCTGGACTTTCGCAACTCGTTTAATATTGAGGCCAAGGAGGAGTGCAAATTTGATTTTCTCGAAGTAAGTAAGTCCAGCAATTATTGGACAACAACAAAATGCCTTCGCATTATAGATACAATGTTGTTGCCGGCCAAAGCAAAGGCAATGCAACGGCAAGAGCAGCAACAGCTAAACAAACCTTAGTCCGTTTCTTGGCAAAAAACTTTGTGAATAGTTTTCTTTACATTTTGCCAGCGTCGGGCAGACAAGCCCTTGGCATATCTCTATGCAGACATATTTGCATGGCCGTTTTTACAAAATGGCCCTCTCTATCTGCCAAAGTTTTAATTGAAAGTTGACATTGGACAGTTCCTTGCCAATTGTTTCAGCTACCGCCCACATGTCGTATGCGCAACGTCATTCAACAGGCAACTTTCAAGTGGCCGCCCCGCCCCCATTCCAAAAGTGACCGCCAACCCAGCCTATAAACTTTAACGACACATCCGCACATCTATGCACACACATATATGATAAAACTTTGCACATTTAGTGCTAGCTGATAATTAGAAAATAATTTTAATTGGCGCACAGCCAGTTATGTATATTAAAGGGTAACGAAACAAGTTATTTGTCGGTCTGCGGCAAAAACTAATTAAAATTACATTAGGCACTGCGTTAGGCATTTCGCATGTGTTAATATTTATGAAGATTTTTAACAGTATTACAGGCTAATGCTTCTGTCTTTTTGCCACATCATTTCTATAAGCACCTCAGCTAATTAGCCCGTGTGAACTCTGTCACACTTCAAGATATTACTGCCTTACGTGATGCAGCATATTTTTATAACATTGAATTTCGCTTTAGATTTAACTTGTCTCGGGTTTCGTTATGACACAAAAAAATAAATATGACAAAAGAAATAAAATTTGTAATTCCATATCTTTTTATCAACACAGTGAATGTTGCCACCGTGCAATATCAATTTTTATTTGCTTGATTAATCACTTCGGATTCAATTTGACATGGGCATCGCATTTCAGATGAGTTAGCTTGACAGTCGTAAATGACATTTTAAATTACGCGACCCCGGCCCAGCCAAGCTTATAAAAGAGGTGTTGCCACCTTGGCAACGCAGCGTCTCCACAGTTGCGCACAAGTATATGAGTTCCAGATTAAGTTTAGCTTGTCAACTCAAATGGACTTGAACTGTTCTGACAAGCGAAAACGGGATAACTACAAGCTGGACACTGGGCACTTTTCCAAAAGAAAATCCTCGAACAGTTATGACATGAGAAAAGAAAATCCTCTAATTACCTGAAATTAATATTAATTAACCTGCAATAAGCCTAGTTTTTTTTACCTTTGATAAAGTTTTTCATGCTATTTCGCTGACTTTTACAGATACGCGATGGCCAATACGGTTTCTCGACGCTAATTGGCAAATTCTGTGGCACAGATTTCCCACCGGAAATAACCTCAAAGGAACGGTATCTGTGGCTGCATTTCCATTCAGACGACACAATCGAATACACAGGTTTCAGTGCCGTCTACGAGTATCTGGATCGAAATCGAGAGGCGCCCAGCACGGACCTCAATTGCACCATTGAGAAGGATGGCTACGAGGGCTTCATTAACTCAACAGATGTCCCAGCTGACATCAGGGAGCAGGTGATACGCGATAAGATTGCTCTCGATTGCATTTGGCGCATACAGGTGAAAGACAACTGGAAGGTGGGTGTGGCTTCAATTTTGTAACATATACATGCAACGTCTTTCAACAAATTTCTTTCCTGCTCTCCGTCTCGTTTTAAGATATTTTTAAAATTTTTGGACTTTCATCTGAGCAAGCCGAATGACTGCGAGACCAACTTTCTGGATATATTCCCAGAGCAAACAGTAATGCCATTAAGGTAAGAGTTAAGAGCTATCCCAATGACTGCCGATGGGTGGCGTATACGCAATTTTGTGCCACAAACCAATTTCCGCTCCACGAATGCGCCACAATGTGAAGCCAGCCAAAAAGCATTTTCTAACGCTGTAAAGATCAAAGCATGTAAAGCAAAATTTCAATTTATTACCGGCCCAAGTAAATTGTATGACAGCGGAAGTTGCGGCGGCGCCTTTGACTCGTCCAACTGGAATTGTTTTGTGCCACCAACCGACGGCGACCCATCTGCCATCTGCCATTTGCCATTTGCCATGTGCCATGTGCCATTCAGTCGGGCACATCCCTCTTTCAACACGCCAACATATTACCACTTGTTGCGCCTCAGTCCCAGCTCTCATGTCGCCTCCCTCTCAGCCACACTCTTGCAATGCCATTCGATTTTGGGGCTAGCTCTAGGGTTCAGTCTTTTGTTCACACTGATGGGAATACGTCGCCGATGCTGGCGTCGAGGTCAACACCAACGGCAATGGCAACGGCATCGGCAACGACAGCACCACTCAAAGTGATTGACTGTCCGTCTAGCTGGGGCTGCCTGTCTAGTCGGTCAGGTCGACTGATACGGTGCTTGTTATACCCTTACGCAGGGTATTCAAAATTGTGACAGACACATGTGTCTGCAGGTAGGCCACTTATTCAGTTTTTAAGCCATATTGAAGGCACTTCTTCAATTGAATATCATCATCAAGCAGTTGAAAGTGAAAAATATTTCATAACTTGAGCTCTTGGCTATTCAATGCACATGCACTATAACCACGACTCTTTATTTAGCACAAAAAGGGTATTTAAATGTCAGCAAACTAAAGGGAATTGCTTCTGCCTTTTTTTCTAGTTGCCATTGCCTTTGGCAATACCTTTGATATTGTTCTCCGCGTCCCCTCGGTTTCTATTTAAATTCACTTTTCGTAACAATTTAGCAAGCGTGTTGGCCAGACAACATATCAACCTAACAATTCACTCAAGTGTGAGCATGACACGGTGTGGTCCGAGAAAACTAGCGTGCATAAGATGTATATCAAATTTTAATTAATTTTAACTCTTTGACCATATATAGTGGATGTTACACATATTTAAGCCCGGCATTGCAATTGTTTTTTACCATAAACTGAGTTGAAGAGAAACTGAGCCTGAACTTGTACCGGAAAATAGTTTGGTTGAAGATGATTACAACAATTAAAATATACAAAATCTGAAAACCAAAACTTGGTTTCAGACTAGATGTGAAAAGCCGGTTAACCGAACCAAGTATTAAGACGACGCATTGGTTCAAGCTGTGAACCAAATCAATGAATGTTTTTTATTGGGTTTGAATGTGAGCCTAGCCAAGTTTCAACTGAAAGTCAATTTGCACAATTTGAAGCTTATGCTTAATTTATGGTTTATATTAAGGCATATGGGCACATTCGGAACATAGTTTAGAGCTATGATAACTGATGAGGCTTATTAATTTAAGACCTAAAAAGTTGGGTATAAGGTAGTCTAGCAATTTAGCAGGAATACCAAATTGATTGGTTCCACCTTATTATTAACTTTAAGTTGCTTACATCATCATAGCGTTATAGAATATGATAAATAATTCATGAATTCATAAACTCTAAAAGGCGAAAATATGTCTAAATTAAATATATGTAACCCATTACAAAGCTTTCTTGCTTTAGCTTTTTCGTTTTAGGTTCAAACATGAGAGTGCACAATTTTAAGTTAAATGCTAAAAGCATTTTCACACCCCAATATTGATTGTACTTTTGCCATGTTTTCTTTTATTTGATCTGTATTTTCAACCTCTACCCCTTCCGCCGTTTGTTATATTCTTCTTTTTTTTTTGCAGAGTGAAAAACTTTTGCGGTTCGGCGGGCGAGAGCATTACGGCGGAGTCGAACATTCTGCACATGCGATTTTACGCGGAACAAAGTGCGATTAATTCAACATTCGCAATTCTGTACACAGCATTCCGGGACCGTGGATCGGGAAGTAAGTTTACAATTTTAACTAGGCCATTTCAAACATTTCAAAACTCAACGCACACTAAATTATGCTGGCGGTCGTGTTGGTTGCGGCAGCAAATCCTTCAAATTTGCGGCACGTGTGTTAACGGAACGTCTCAAAGCAAGCACCAGCAGCGGCCGCAGTAGATGTGAGGGCAGGACAATGGAATAGGGCAAAGCCTGGGCAATCCTGTGCTAAGCTAACGCTATCCCCAAGCCGCACCCAAACACCGCAAACGGCGTCGGCTTTTTGAATGGATTTTTGGGCGGCTTTTTGGCTGTCAGTTATTTTTTCTTTCTCTGTTGGCTAACAACTGTCTCTCGGCCTTGTCCATGCCTTTGTCTGGCTAACTACTTATGTATGTATCTCGTTGTTGCCTATAGACTAGCATTTACCGCCAAACTGTTTGTTTGTTTGTCTGTTTGTTTGTCAGTCTCCTAGCTGAGTTTTGCGTGATTGCCGCCTGTTGCCAAAGGCTAAGCACTCCTTTGTCATTCAACGATTGTCCTTTGTTCCTGGCATTTTGTTAACTTTGCCAGAGCTCTTTTGGCACTTTACAGTTAACAACTCCCAGCCCGGCGCTAGCCAAGGCTAACAATTGTTAGGTGACAGCCAAAACTGAGCCTGCAGCCGAGACATTGGGACGAAACTGAGCCTCTGGCTGTGAAGAAAGCTGAGCAGGAGGCAGAGGCCGAAGTCTGAGTTTTGTACTTTTAGCTGCCAGTTGCCGAAGCATTGCAATTATTGTTGCTGCAGGACGATTTGTGCTTGAGATTATGTCTATTTGCTTTTGTGTCTGCTACTGATGGCCTTTTTTATACCCTATAAAATGGCTAACGGGAGTAATGCCGCCGCAAACGTTATTTTGTAAACAGTCGTCCTTCTAAGAAGTAAGTCTGGTCTATATATCCTACTCACAGTTGGAAAGGAATTGATTACAGTCTTAGAGTCAGTGTAAGAAGACTCTTTTCGACTAATTTAAACTGTAATAACACTGCGAACAGAGTATTGCACAGTCGGTGCGATGCCGACTGTATCATTTTAGGGCAATTTAAGTTAAATTCTAATCATGAATCTTTGCCTACCACAAAAAAAAAAAAATAGCCTGCACCGAGGACGAGTACGATTGCGAGGACGCGACCTGCATATCAAGCGATTTAAAGTGTAATGAACGGGACAATTGTAAATTTCGCTGGGACGAGGAGAAGTGTTGGGTAAGTGAGAAATCAACAAACCATAAACCCACACAACCCACACAACCCACCCATCCGCCCATACACACAGCCGGCCGTAGTACGTGCACCTATTTACCCATTCACCCATTGAAGTCATCCGCAAATATAAGAGGAAAAGCATCTCCCTATCATTATGTAGGCCAAACTTCGTACATGCATCTAATTATGGGCAAACGAATGTGCCGCATACTCTTGCCTTTTATTTGAACTATGTTCAGCCACAGTGGCATAACACACACACACACACACATACATACATACATACATACAGAGCCACGCTCACAGACACGTACACAAACATAAAGTTGGCCAAATAAGTTTTGTTGCCAAAGTCTGAGATTTGTATTCGAGGCGTGGTGCCCCCACCCCCTCTCTGTGTTGTCGCCGCTTGTTGTTGTTATTGTTATTGTTTTTGGTTTTCCCAATTTTTATTTTTGTTGGTTCAGCAATTGTGTAGATGATTAGATTTGATAGGGTCACAGCCCAGCCAAGGCAAAGCCCCCTCAACCGTATTCCCTTGTGGCTCATTTAAGTTAAAAGCGGCAAATAGTTTGCATTTCTTGCGGGTTTTATTGCCCCCAAATAATGTGCGATTTTGTTGTAAATCTTGTTGCGATCGTAAAGCTCAGCTAATTGTTCAAACTCGAAAAACAACACAAAGCTGCTCTCACGCACTTGAAAACTTGGCAAATATTGAACGCGGGTATTTTACGACTTACAAGATTTGAATACTCTTTGTAAAAGATATGGTGTTTTTGAGGAGAGTTGTGTAACGTTTTGATTGAACGCATTTTACGTTTAATAAGGTAATATTTTATTATGTACTTACCCCTGTAGGTCTTGCTATTATACAAAAACAATATTTTCTAACAGATTGTTCCAATAGAATCCGATTTGAGATAGTTTTGCAGATATGCTAGGGGCATAGGAAAGCTCGTAAATGTTAAGTTTTGTCAAAATATCCTTTAAACCCATACTTTTTTTCGAACTAGTTTCTTTAATATAGGGTTGCGACCCGTCTGACTCCGATATGTAGTGTCTGCAACAAGAAGAGAGACCTGTGAGTAAGAGGGAAGCTTTTCTTAGCTACAAATAAAGAAGTTATTTGCCTACTAGAAATAATTCATTCGAAATTGAAGAGAAAAAAAAGTCATCAAACGAGCGTATGTTAGGTTCGTCAAATTGTGATAGAATGGAATCCAACTGGCAATTATACTTAATGGCACAGATAACATTATAATGCAAACATTTGTAACTATTATTGAACAATTAAACATGCGCCATGATAGTTGTTTGCTTATAAACTAATTTGATAGTTGCGTTAATTGCAGAACAAAAGCGTATTAGATTTCAAAATATCGTATGTCAAATTAGGTAGTCAAGCGATTTTTGGTGTCACTTATTTGGGTTTCGATTGTAAATGCATTACCAAATAAATCGCATTATTTTTTTGGCCACTTACTTCATAATTGGTCCAATGGCTCGATCGAACGTTCAATGAAGCGCATACACAATTTATGTTTATTTAATTGGCTCACAGTTAAATTAGTGCACGATTTTTAGGTAATTGTGTTCATCGAGCTTGCAATGGAAAAGCCACCAAAGCAGCTGCCCGAGCGTCAAATTAAAGCTAGTTGTGCATGTGGGCTATACAAAACTTTCGACAAAAACGTTACCGGTAAAATTATGTTATTTTGTATGTCGACATACTGCATAAAAAAAAAAAAACGGCAAAATACATTATACAATTTTCAAGCTGCGCAAAAAAATTCTTATTATACGTGCACCCATTGAGAAAAAGAATAGCAAAAATAGGATATAATAGTTTTGTAAAAAATTGTGTAACAGACATATTTATATTCGTAATTGGGAACAAAAGCTCAGTTGATCCAGCTAGGTCTGTCTGTTTCCCTGTATGCAGAAGAGTTTATTTTTTTCCTTTTCATATCTCCCATGTATTATGCATAAATGAGACTGGGAGTGCAGGTTGCGTGTTAGTCTAGTTAGTTTAGTTAAGAGCTGTATGTGGACTATTTTCAAAGTTATTTGGCTTCTGATCACATTTAGAAGAACAAATATTTTAAAAATATCTAAGTGTAGTTCAAGGTAAACAAATTACTTAATTAAGAAACCAAAATCAAGTAAGAGTGCATGACTAGCGGATGCCCTGAACCCTCTATCAACACTAAAAGCAGTTCTCGCTAGGGGGATAGTGGGGGAGGTGGCAATAGCTATAAAATGAAAGGTTCTTGATATTCTAGAAGCTGCATGCCAAATATGGTGACTTTAGCTCTTTAAACCAAAGAGATTTTCTCAAAAAACAGGATTTTGATATCAACTTTATCTACTGCGCGGGTAGTAGTAGGACCTACGTTCAAGTTTCTAGACACTAGCTCTTATAGGTTCTGAGATCGACGAGTTCATACATACGGACAGACCGATGGACGGACAGACAGACAGACGGAGAGAAGAAGAATATGTATATTTTATAGGGTCGGAGATGCTTTACTCTGTTTGTTACATACATTGGCACAAAACCATTTTACCCTTCTCAGCCATTTTCAATAGGTTCAGGGTATAACAAATAATTAACCAAGCTCTGACTATAAAACTATAAACTATATACAAATATGTATACAAAAATCATAAATAAAGTGAACGCTGCTTTAGATAATCGTATTGAGCAGTGATTGAAAAATAAGTTTATTTAATTTTTATTATATTGTTATTATCTCGTTGTATTCACAGAATGAAACGACTGGCCAATCCGAGCATGTGGTCATCATCATTATCGTATTTGGGCTAATACTTGGCGGCATGGTCATCACCTTTATCGTTAATTGCATACGCAAGATAATACGGGATCAGAAGATAATACGCGTAAGTATCGTAATATTGCTTGATTGTAATTAGGCAGCCCTCGGCGCGCATTTCTAGTGCTCCCCGCCCCCCACCCGTTTAGCGTGTCTTTGTCTTTGCCTACTTAATCTATTTGCCTTGCTCACACACTCTGGAATTCACGCCCTCTTGCTCGCTGTGCTTGCCCTGCTCGCTCTTGACACTGCCCTCCCCGACACCACTGAGTACACCTATTACCTCCCTAAATCCCTCCCTTTGCATTCTGTGTCAAGCTGAATAGAGCCCTTAAACTAGTCCATGCGAATAGTTTTTAAATGTTAAAATTATGAAATTTTATAGATTTTGTTACAACTGGCAATGCATATCGGTGAATTCTTTTATAATGCAGCGCACAAAAGCAAACAATTTACAAAATTTTAATGTATGTAAATTGTAAAAATTTGTAGTTATTCCAGCTGACCAGATATGCAAAATGTAACCTAAACAAAGCCTGCGTTTGCCCAAAAATTCGCTTTGCTTATTAATGCTCAGTATACGTGTGTGTGGAAGTGTGTGCGTGTGTGTAGTTGTGCGTCTATAATGTACGCTTGATGTGCGTGATTTTTATACCCCTCTTTTTATAAATGAGTACAGAATGTATTGCAATTTTCGAAAAGTATGCCTCAGCCAGAAGGTGCCTCTCCGACCCCATAAAGTATATGTATATATATATTTGAGGCCCGTATGTCTGTCCGCCAGTCTGTATGACCGCCTCGCTGTGAGAGAGTATGCTTCCAAATGCAGGCAAGGATCAATATCAAGATTTTCATGTCCCCCAAGTCGATATATTTAAATTTAATTATACGAACTTTCAAATGCCCGGAAATCTTATAACTATGTGACAATAAGCACAGCAGTTCTTTGTGAATAAACTTTTTATTAAGTGAGGCATCTATCAAGAAATTCCAGGAGCTTCCGTGGAGTGGGCCCCATTAGTCTATTGGCTACAGGGTATGTCAACTTCTTTCGGGCAATATTTAAAATTAGCAAAATCATAAAAATAAGCTCTAATTGGGGAACGCGTTACACGAAAATTACTTTAAAACAGGCCCATTATGTGTGCTATAATAATTATAACAACACGGCTTTCATTAGGCCTAACGTCTGCACTACGTAACAAATTGAGTTTTTCGATAATTAAAATGCGAAAGGCATCTCTTTGATTTGAATTGTCTGTGGTAATTTTTAAACTATATTCAATATTGCTTGTAGAAGAGCGAATCAAAGGCAAAGAGCCTTTAAATGCCTCATCCTACCCAACCTGCATAACACTTTTACTCGTATTCGCAATATTTATCGCAACACGAGTGTCGATATGTGGTCACAGATTTTTAGTTCAGTCTGCACCATACAAATAACGTATACGCCACGTGACGGGCCATTTGACCTTGACTCTGAAAATCAGATCTGTGTTGCCATTGTTGCAGATTGTAATTACAATTTATGGCACTTAGCATAAGGAAGGACAAGACCGGGACCAAATTTCATGACTCCTAGTTGGGCTCGCCCTGGGGCGTACCGAGTTCCTTCCATGGGGAGCTGCCCGCTGCAGATGCGTGTTTGCTATCTGGGGCAACATTTCATTAGCTGTCGATTTCAATACAATTCGTCTGTTATCGTCCGCCTGGCTGCCTTGCTGCCTTGCTGCCTGCCTGGCTAGCTGGTCCAGTTGCTTGGCCCTTGGCACTCAACAAGCAGCCGCATGGCTGGGAAACCATTTTATTGTCAACGCACTGCCAACGTCAGCCGCCCAGTGGCTCCCTGGGGCATTACTTGCTGAGCCAGCTCAAAAAGCGACGAGAAGCCAAGACAGAGACAGATAGTACGAGAGAGATTCAGTTTAACTTTGACTTTTGGAATATTGACGACTGGCGTTGATGAGAAACAGAAACAGAACCAGAACCTGAGACCGGAACAGAGCTCGCTCTGGAGCTTAAATTGAATATCATTCTGGACATGGCCAAAAATATACTGCATCTGCTTCACAACAAGTTAATTAAGTTAGTGTGTGTGGCCGTGGGCGTGAGGGCGTAACCGTAGCTCTGGCCCTATTTATAGAGCGCGCAAACCAGCTGCGCAGATGTTGGCAGGCCGCTTGATTAAACAGACGACCCGCAAGACACGCCCCCCTCTTTCTATTTAGCTGTGATTTGTGTGTATTTTCTTGTTTTCTAAAGCGAAAGCAAAAGTAAAGCCAAATGCTGAACACCTTTTGGCCAATTTAAGCTTACAAACACAATTTGAATTGGCGACGTGTGTGTCTGTGTGGGGCTTTAAAGTCAAAGTCTCTTGTTTAACATATCGAGTCTACCAGGCTGCCAAGCAGCCAGGCTGCCAGGCGACATCAGCCCCACGCAAGGATGTTATTTGGAGTTGGAGTCAACAACGATGACGCGTCGTCGGGTCTATTAAATTCCTACCAGCTACATATAAAAAGGCGTTCGCATCGACGCTGTCCTCGCACGAGACAAGGCGACAAGATTCCTATCACGCAACCTATTATTGTTTTACTAATGCGATTCCTCGCCAGCCACACCCACAGCATAGCTATGCCATAGCTTTTGCACTGGCCCTCAATCTGAGCTGAAATGTAGATCTATAGCTTCAACTGATGTACTTCAGCTGATATCAGTCGTTAATTAATAACTCCTCAGTTCGGATTTTTTTTTAATATTTGCTACATGCAAATACCCTGTACCCGTTAGTAGGCGAATAAACAGTATGATACATATATATATATATATATAGGTATTCAGGTATGCCAAGTTGGGCCAATTAAAATTTGAGTTCTTGAAGACCTTTAAAATAACGCAAATTAGCATTGAAAGCATGTTACAGGGTATCCCTAAGCTAAATCAACATCCTCACTGTTTTCATACAAATACTGTTTCGGGATGCCCATCAATTGTGCTCGAGAGTAAATGAAATTGGAGCTGAGAGGCCTCTTAAACTGAGCCAACTATTCAATGAATGCAGCATTGTGCTTAAGGACTAGCGAGGACAATACAAGGGTAGAGCATCTATTAAGTCAATAAATCCATTTAAAATTGTTGAGTGGCATTTCACAGCAGATATGCAGTGAGCTAAGCAGTTCAATCGTATCTGATCATAATGGGAATAATAGTTATTGCCAAGCTTACCAATTGATTTCAAGTATCATCCACGCAACATGCAAATGCCAACAGGAATTTTGAAGAGCCAAACAAGTTGGTTTGCAGACAGCATGAACATGAATATGCATCGGGGGAAAAGCCCGAACGTAGTCAAGGAAATCCCCTGTACCGCCAGCCGTAAGAGATACGCATTAGAATTGATTCTTGCAATTAGACGTGCCTTGTCTAACATTTTTCTGTTTTGAACACATTTGTTATTTGTTTATTTTTATGCTTGGAAAGCCAATTCCCTTGTGCTTATGTACTGAGAATATTTTTGTGGTAGCTAAAAATTTAACAAACATTGAAATATATGATTTCATAGCAAGGCCCTTGCCACATTTAAATTGCCCGAATCATAAAAATCTAAGGAAATCAGTTCGTTATTTCCAAATCCAAGCATCAGTCTAGGTTTCGGGCATCAGTCTAGGTATATTACAACCCATACGACAATGGCGACAGTACATAGGCCGTGTGTTGTTTTGCAATATAAACTTTTTTTTCAACCTAATTGAATTACACACTGTGCACAGTGGTACGCCCACAATCATGTACACAATTAAATGGCAATCAACAATTTGTGGAAAAGTTTCCACATCAATTGGCAACGCAGTGCAGTGAATTATATAGGTATATTTAATCATACCTATCGCATTAATTTAAAGCTAGCGCTCAATATTTGAAGACTTGTCGTATGGTTAATGCTCGCATAGGACAGAAGCTTTAAACAGCGATGGGCGGTGGGCGAAGGGTTGAGGGTGGGGCTTGGGGCTGATGGCTGCTGGATTGCTGGTTATTGATGCATGCAACTCTTAAAGGCTGACATATCCAGCCGAATTGTAAAACAAGCGCTGACTATGCACGTCGAACAGTTCAATTAACACACACACACGCTTACACTCAAACGTGCACCTGCACAAGGGAGTGCTGATGGTTGTTGGCACGGGGGGTTGGGGGGAAAGCTTGGCAATCTGATTATCGCCTCGAGTGCTTGGCAGAGGTTCAAGTGTGTGACTATTAGAGTGGGGTGGAGAGTGAAAGGGAGGCGCATTGATGCTCTGCGTGCCTCACCATTTTGGTGGTCGCCCTCGAGCGGCAGGTCCAATCCCAGCCCGCCCAGATCACACAGTTTTCTAGAACGTGAAAAATTATGCTATCGATGGGCATGGAAATGAAAATGGCAAAGGCAGCGGGCACAGGCGCGGGCGCGGGCGCGGGCGGTTGGCAAAGTAAAAACTCCCGCACTTTTTTATGGTCGCTCGCATTTATGAAACTGCATCAAATAAATTTGCACAAGGCGCACATCAAATCAAATCAATTCAACGTCAGCGGATTTGATGAAATCATTCAGCAGTTCGATCGATGTTCAACGGATAAGCTGGCGGCTTACTGCCGGGGCGGTTGAGTTGAGAGGCTGACTGACTGCGTGTGTGTGTGTGTGTGTGTGTGAGGTGCGATATCAATGCGTCGACAACCCACAAAGAAATTGCTTTGCAGCAATACCATCGATAGCTACTTTAATATGCCACTAAATGACGGCCCAACTGCAAATTCAACAAGTCGGGGAAAATAAACAAAAATTCAGCAAGAACAACCACAAGCAGAGCGAGAGAGAGAGATGGTTAAAGGGATACATATTTGCACAAACTCGTATACAAATGGTATATATACATATTTTATATATATTTCCATATTCCACAGTTTCACAGTATCCAAGTTGGGGTCGTTTGTTGCATGCAGCGCATTCCCCATTGCCCCGCGCTTGCCTTGCGGCATGCCGCCCATTCTTTTATCCGTTGGTGCTGCTGCTGCTGCTGCTTTTTTATGTCCTTAGACTTTGTGCAATTTCTTGCCCAAAAATTCTTTTACCACTTAGTTTTTAGCATGTACTTGCTGATAAAAGTATCTGCACACACTCGTGCGCACACACACCGCGCCATTTTGTTGGCAGCAAGAGCCGATCCAAGCCAACCAACTGCCAACTGTCAAACGCAACCCTGGCTCAAAAGTTAACCAGACTGTATTTGTCTATGACCTTAGCGCCCAACTTGGCAATCCGCAAACGCTCGTTTATAAATTCATTTTTTTCTCTCTCTCTCTCTTTGGTGTTTCCATATACTTGTAAGCCAAGTGGGGGGCTACAAGGAGAGTATAAATAAAGGCTTAATATTGACTGTCAATGTGCTTGTCAAAAGTAACGCAACACTATCGATACTAGCGATGATTCTGCTCCAATCTGAAGAAAGGGTCTTAATCTAAAATACATAATTGATTTAACATATTTGCTAGATATTGCTTGTAGAAGAATTCACAGGACACGCAATATATAAAGGCAAAGAGCTTTGCGTGCCTCATCCTATCCAACCTGCATAACACTTTTACTCGTATTCGCAATATTCATCGTAACACGAGTGTCGATATGTGGTCACAGATTTTTACTTCAGACTGCACTATAAAAATAGCGTATACGCCACGTGACGGTGCATTTAAATAATTAAAGACAATGTTTAAGATAAATCAAATAGATGATTCCAGAGGATAATAGTTCGGTTCGGCTGTCATCCAAAACTGGTTTGGTATCAGGTTGGGCGCACACTAAAAAATAACTTAGAATTCCGGCTCAAAGCCAGTTGCAGCTTTTAATAAGGTTGAAAGGTCGTCTATAAGACTAGTTGTGGGCGGCCTTCAATAGCCTTAAAGTACTTGCGAATCGGCTCATAACCCAAAACACCTTTATCAGACTAAAAAGTCTCATAGTTATATATATATAGAGCTGCGTGTTACAAATGAAATGAAATTCTTATTGCTCTTTTTGCACTACGGTTCAAATCGAATTCGCACTTTGAACCCGCAATGAAGTGGGCGGAACGCTTTGTGACAAGCTTGAGCTTAAATTTAGCATCAAATGCAGCGCTCTTTGATAGCGTCGCCTTGGTGCATATTGCACTTTCCATAACTGCATCCAATTTGGTAACAGCCGCAATGCATATTTGCTCTGCCAACAGGGCACACACAGACACAAACAAACACAATATTGCCTTGAGTGATATTTTAGTGTTGCCTGCTTGCAACCGAGTTGTTGCTGCTTCCGATGCGCAATGGCCAACAAAGACGAGGCAATAGAGGTTTAGGGCGTGGCAAGGGGACACTTTGCGGTGCTGCCAGTTGTTCTACTCCGTGTCTTGGCGGCCGTCTTAAAGATAAACAGCTTACGAGAATAACGACGCACATGTGTGCGCGCACACACAGACACACACACACACACAGTCCTGTCTATATGTGTACATAAGTGAGTACACAAGTTTGTCTGATAGTTTTATTATTTTAGCAATTTCGCTGTCAGGACACCATCTGACAAATGCATTTTAGCCTTAATTTGATGGTTGATTCAAATCCCCGTGCACTACAGATGCGCACCCCCCCCCCCTCGCACTCCCACCCCCTCTTAGTTACTCTCGTTGTCTGTTGGTCTGTTATTGTTTCATGTATCAAACGAGCATTTCATATTTCATATAAATTAAGTAATACGCGAGAGCGAGTGCGGCTAGTGTGGAGCGTTGTGACAGTGTGTGTGGGGCTTGTGGCGGTGACGTGGGCGGGGGCGGTGCGGGGGTACACTTGAGGAGCAGACAGGCAGGCAGCAGCGTAATGGAAAAACTGCCATTTCCGAGCAGACGCCGCTCATCCGTGTTGAGAGCTGAACCTTGGGCACGGGTATGTCTGTGCGTTTCGTACCGGGTACGTATCGGGTATTAAGAAGCTTTTTCTTCTTCTATAAGTTTATCTAACACACACGCTGCCTTAGCCCGGGCCCTGCCCTGCATTTGGGAGTGCAATATTTTATTTGAAACTGAATTCGCACACAGATTCCATTGGGCCAAAGTGATGAGGCGTGGGCGCTGATGTGGGTGTGGTTGCGGATGTGGTGGCAACGGGGAGATGGGAGGCCTGTTCATGGGCATGGTCATGGGCATGGACATGGGCATGGGCATGGGTATGGGCATGGGCATGAGGATTGGCTTAAGCAGCCAGTAATAACCAACTTATGTAGCTAACCGTATTTCTTCGCTCACATCAATTTTCCCGGCCTGGCCGCCCGCCGCTCGTTGCAGTGGGGCGAAATGAAATGAAATGAAATAAATCAAGCTGAAATGCAATTCGCAAAGAAACAGCCACGGCCATAAAATAATACAAAGAGTGTGGTGCGAGGGGTTGCGGCGGCGGGCAGCTGGGGGGGTGGTGGTTGGTTAGCAGCAGCTGTAGCTCTCTCTTTAGCTCCCAGTGGAGGATGCCACTCGGCGACGTTTCGTAAGATGGGCAAAGTGAAAAGCGAAAAGTGAAAAGCTTTGGCTTAATGCGAATTGAAATGCTGCACTTTAACTTAACACTTGGGTGTTTCCATCCTTTTCACTGCGTCCCAGTGGGCGTGGCCCCGTGACTGCTATTGTCATCTTATGATCCCGGCCATCAGTCTGTCAATCAGACAACACTCACTCAGCCAGTCAGCCAGTCAGTCAGTCGGAGAATTCAACGTTAAATGATTGTTGAGCATATGTATCATGTTCTATTTAGCAAATTGTATAGAGGTATCCAGCTTTTCTTGTGTACCCTATTTCGTTGAAATGTTAAACTCAATAAGTTCAATATTTATATAAAATATATAGAGAGAGAATCCCGTGGCTAAGACCACATGTGCCCCGAAAAGCTATATATGTTTATAGAGTATTGCATCTTCGACGCACTTTCTTTTTACTTAATTTCCATATAGTATATGTACATACACTCACACTCATATGTATTCATTGTAGAGTACCCTCGATTTGAACCACTTCCCACTTATGGATATTTTTTTATCCATTCCGTTGATAAAGCGATGTTGTTTGCAAATACGAAAAATGGACAGTGTGTAGACACTCAAGAGAGTTGCGCACATATTTACAAGTACTCAATGCTCGCACATATCGTTATTGTCATAGCTTTGATGCTCTGCTCGCACTGTGCATTTCCCATCCAGACTAGAAGCTGGTACAAACACTTTAAATCATGAATGTGCAATGTGCAATGTGGCATACAAAATATTTCGCAACGAGTTGCACAAAAAACTAAACTGAGTGTGGTTTATTACACGTGAGCATAATAAAATCAAATTAAATCAAATCAAATCGCTCAAATATTGAATGCGAAAGTAAGTTCAGCATTGAGGTTTATGTGAATAGAGCTCAATTGGCCAGCGATTGACCCTTTAAGTTGTGCGAATGCTCGTGCCACACGCCACATGCCACATGGCTGCATGCAGGTAACAAGCTTTTTCTCTTACAATTGGCTTGCGATGAGCAAGTTAATTTTCAAATGCCTGAAGCCTTTTGCCACAACACAAAGAACTCGGTAACCTTTGAGCCAAACTCTCTCTCTCTCTCTCTCCCTCTCTCTTCGACAAAGCCTCTTCCACCTGTGGGAAATTCCAATTAAACAAATGCCAAACTTTTAAATGCAAAGCAAAGTCAGTGAAGCGTTGATCCAAAACTTTTACATGCCCATAAAAATACATTTTACATGAATACATAAACAAAATAACTGATAAATATGAAATAGAAATAGAAATCGAAATGGAAACCATAAATGCACTGGAAAATTCTGAAATATTTGCCATGCTTATATTGTAGATAAACTACAAACTATAAACAGCAACAACAACAGTTCATGCGTAAACGGAAAATGGAAAATGAATAAAAATGTAGCCGAGAATTCCGTATTGCCATTGCGGTGTAACGACAAAATTAATTTTTATTTTATCTAATTCAAATATTGAATAATAATAATTCGAAACTCACGAGAGATTTTCCCACAATATTCATGATTTTTTTTATGCAGCAGTTTTGTGGCCAATATCAAATTGAATTAGAAATAAATTAGAACTGGCTAAGCGTGTGAGTGTATGTGTGTGTGTGAATAAGGCAGCCAAACATTTGCATAGGAGCTCAATTAACGCTGCGGCAGGCAACGCCAATAATTGGAATTCAACTCGGCAAACTGAGCGCGCAGACAAATCGAAATCGAATTAATTGCATCTCAATTAAATTTTCCAAATTTCAACAACATATGCATACACTAATAAGACTGAGAACGAGTCGCCAGACTAAAACAACAACAGCCTCAACTAGAACCCAAACGAAATCTGTGATTCGAATATACATATATGTATATGCTATATCTTATATGCTCGCAGAGGGAGACGTAGCCGTCTGCCAACTGCAGCTATGATCAACCGTAGCAGGAGGAAGAGGCCCAAACAAATATCATAAAAAGCAGAGCAAGTTTATGCAGAGCCAGCGTCGAGGAACTACCCTGTAGATAGAATGAGTGATTATAATTTACATTTTATTTGAATTGTTCGCAGGAGAAAACGCACCTATCTATATATAGATATATACTAAGTATTTTTGATTGTTGAATGTTGTCCTTTTTAAAAAACGTGAAAAACCTGAACTAAGCGCGAAGGTTTTTGTGAGGAAACAACCGACATTCGTAGTCCGTATGCTCACAGTTCATAATAAGTGCCCGGAAATCTGACTGTATTCGTGCACCAAGTGTAGAAATGCGATAATATTATAATCAGATAATATTTACTTAAATGCTGATTATTTGTATTATATTTAAATTCTTCGACACGGGCTCTCCTATGAAGCTAAGCTTATTATTTGATTGCATGTAAATGGCTAAACAAAATTGCCAGAAGGCGAATACTTATTCCGAGAAAACAAATCAATGAAGAATAAAATTGTGCCGGGTTCCCAATTTGCCATAATGCGAGCCCTTATATTGCATATATCTCAATTTAAAATAACACTTATCTATAAAATGGTTAAAGGGCATTAAATTCCCCTTCAAGTATCCATCACGAGTATGTCGAAAGAAGAAGTTTTATTTTGTTTTAAGAATCTTACCAGTCCTCGCAACAGTTGAATGACACTTATTGATTGGGAAAAATTACAGAATTTACAATACTTAATGTAAACAAAAAAATATATACACAAAACTGAAAACTCAGCCGCAACGAATATTGCCCTAATTGGCTCTCTAGGGCTTAAGTAATGGGGATTTCTTTAAGAAAGTGTCAAGCGAAAAGGTCAAACAATGAAAACTCCGAATAACTGGTAGGCGTACGTTTAAATTCAACGTACATTGAACAGATGGTATATACGAAAATTTCAAGAGCATTTCAAGCCAAGTCAAATATAAAAATAAAGCAAACAAAATGCTCAACGAGGAGTACCCAAGGACGACGACGTCCATCATCGTATGAGCCCAGGGCTCAATGTATCATGTCTGTCTTTTTATGTACAAAAAGAGTTCCAAGTGTTTGTGTGCTTATGTGTGTGCGTGTGTGTGCGTGTGTGTGCGTGTGTGTGCCTTGGTCTGCTTGCAAGCATTGCAGACTCCATCTGCAGCTCAATTCCAATTCCAAAGTTGCCCATTAATTACATGAATCTCACAAATATTTAACAAATGGAAGTAAGCAAATAGAGCTTGCAACAGTGCGAATAAATACATCTGTTCCACATGCCTTAATATAATATATCAAATAAGTATTTGAAACTATTGTGAGTAAATTATTGCACGAATTTAAATGAAAGCGTATTTGATTACTGACATTTATTTGGAAATAAAGATAATATTTATTGAACTTTTATCTTGATTTTCTGTTGTGTACTTTAAATCAAGCTGCTTCTTAGTTAGCCTGCGCTTCCACGTTTGCTTTGATACGCCTGGCGTCAGCTTCTAGATGGATTATTGTTTACTTATGTTTTATTTTTTTTGAAATTTGTGCGTTTTAATTGAAATTCGGATAAGCCGCTAGGTCTTCTCTCAGCTCCACGCTAAGAAGATTAAGTTAGCAGGCCTTCAATGTCTGCTAAACGCCTTCTGGCCTAGGCAATGGCCATGCAGGTTGCAGCCAAAGCCGAAGCCAATCAATAGATGGGTACAAAAAACAACCAGAAATGCTATGCACATATATACACGTTTGTGTACATTGGTGAATATGTGTGTTAGTATGGATTCCTGATAGCTTCCGTTGATATGATAGTCCACTTTATGCTCAGCTTAGCAGTTGAGGGACATTACCTTGAGCTAGCAAAGGGTAACTAATATTGAAGTTATATATTCGATATTATATTTGCATGCCCTGTAGCCATTGTAAAGGGCGGGAATGGGTTATAAAGGTTTTGTATTGCAGGCTAAAGGAAACACAGTATCATCATCAGACTTAAAAGCTGGAATACATACGATTAATATCGATGTTGTAACAAAAAATGTCTAGAAACAAAGATGCCGAATTTGGCTTACCCAAATACAGAACACTTGCCATTTTGAATACCTGCCTCCCGAGTCACAGGATATCTCTGAGTCGACCAATGGTACATATACATATATCGTTTTTTTATGGGCTAGTGCAGTTGGTCTCAATATATGTTTAAGCCATTTCGCAAGGATATATTCAAGCTTCGTTGCGTCCCAAAACTTATCATTATAATTTTTTCCTCGTTTTTGATTATGTTATGGTGCCCCGCTTTCTGTTTGTCGCATTTTTATATATTCGGTTTTTCTTTATTTTTTGTTGTGCAAGTTTTTAGGTGGTTCTCAAAGCATTTGACATAAGAGTTGGTTTGGGTATTTGCGGCTCGTGCGAGTTGTTGTCGGGTTTGCTCACTTCACTGATGTGGCTTGCCGCATTTTGTGGCAACATCGTTATGATAACTGTCTTTAATGTGCTTGTTGTGTGTAGTGGCTGCTGGTAGAGTCGTTATGCATGCGCCACTATTTGATGCACTTTTAGCCTTGCCACAATTTCCTGTATCCTATCGCCTGCTACTATGTCTGTCTCTTTCCTTCATTCTCTTCATTGTCATCGTCTTGGTCTGTCTCTGTCGCACATGTACACAAACAAACGCACGCACATTTAGCCATAGATTGGCACAACTCTCGATCTCTTTCGCTCGCGTTTGTCTCTCTCTCTCTCTCTCTTTACTCTTGTGTCTGTTCGTGTATATATCTCTCTCACTCTTTCTATTACACACGCACACTCTCTCTCTTTCTCTCTCTCTCTGTCTTTCCCATCTTCGGTATTGAACTCTTTCACACCATCTTCTCTACACACTGTCTGTCTCTCTCTCTCTCTCTCTTTCTCCCTCTCTCTCTCTCTCTTTCTTTCTCTCTCTGTTCTTCTGTTTTTCTATATGTTTTATCCACAGGATGTTCCAGCCCTGCGCGATAGCGTCTATCACATCGACTCCTTTGTCTTGGGCGCTCCAAAAAGCGCCATTTTCGTGGGATTACACAACGATTTCATGTGCGACTTTGCATACAATCTCGAGAACGAGCAGCGCAAGCAGCTCGACCAGCTCCAGCTCCAGCTCCAGCAGCAGCAGCAGCAGCAGCATTCGAATGAAGATTACAATGACCTGGAGCGGAGCGACTTGAACAGCAGCAGCAATAGCAACAGCAACAGAAGCGACTGCAGCCGCAGTAGTCAAAAATGCAACTTTGAGGCGCCGCAGCAGGTGGCGCCGCTGGAAGGCGACTATGATTGCGATTCCGATTGCGATTACGATTACGAATGTGACAGCAACAATGGTCCGGAGCAGACGCTGGCTTACGACGATGGCTGTCACTTTGAGCAGCAGCTAGAGCAACTGGACGAGGAGCTGCAGCCGGAACAACAGCAGCAGCATCAGCTGGAGGAGGAGGAGGAGGCGGAGGAGGAGGAGAATGAGGACGATGAATACGATGATGGTATTGGCTTCAGTTGTGACAGCGACAGTGCCACCGTGCCGGGGGATGATGAATTCGTGCTGGCCGCTGGCCACTGCATGACCCTAACCGATGGTCGGCTGGAGCTGCCCAGCTCTAGCAATTCCTACACTAGTTCGCTGCAGTGCAGCACACCCACGGGCACGGCGTGCTCGTCGTCAACATCCACCGAAACGGATGCCATACTGCCACAGCTAACACCGCCGCCACCACCGCCACCGCCACCGCCATCGGCCCAGATGCATCAGTCGAAGCTAAAAGCCAAAAAGGGCTTGAAATTCTTTAATAAAATCATCTAGAGCGTCGCGTCATCAAACCTTGGGATCGTTTAGGCACTGACGAGATGTGGGCGTGGCTGGTGCATCATTAAATGTCCAAGCTATTGCACAATCAATTCCACACATACACACACAATCACTTGACCACATTGGCCCCTGACCCCGTCCCTTTTATAGAAGAACAAACACACAGCCCTCTCTTCGCTGGTGGCCTTTGTAGTTGTAAACGTGGTCGTGGAACAGGTTGCCATCAGTCGATCTCATTTTCCCATTCGCACTGCCATTGCCCTTGTTGATAAATTTGACGCTTATTCCTTGTGAAAAGAGCCCCGCACTTTATCCCGCATCCGACTCAACTTTCAATTGGCTTGCTTTAGCATAGGTATTAAAAGGTGCAACAAATTGTCATATACAATTCTTTTCAAAAGAATCCTTGTTGTCACAACGCTATCAATTCATTTTGGCTTGAATATATTTTTCGCTTAAAATATATGTATTTGGCATTTGTATTTTTTTCCATTCGGACGAAAATTGGGAATATTTTCTTTTTGCGCTTGCGATTCAACTGGAACTCTTGAAAGATAATTCAATTGTCTTTTTATTTGAACAATGTCGAATCAGTTTATGTTTATTTGTTAATTTTTAAAATTTATGAATTAAAAATAGATCTGTTCAACTTTAAGAAACTATTATGAAATTTGAAGGGAGAGATATAATATTTAACCTAAGTATTTATTAAAATTTGTAAACTTGTGAATCTGTTTTGCGTGCGAAAAATCTATTTTAAAAAACCTACTAAAATCATCTTCGGCACACCGATAACTAAATACCCTTGTAGGCAGAAGTCTTACGACTTGCGTGGAGAATTTTGAAACTCAAGAAAGCTCAAAAAATAGATCGGCTGTTGATACTGATCAATAATATACTACAATCCTTATGGGATCCCCTTCTAAAATTAAAAAAATTAAAATGCTCTATACATGAGCATAGACAACAATTAGCTGCATTTACTTTAGATAGTCTATAAAGTAAAATTAGTAAAATTAGTCGGCTATATATGGAATACCGTGTTAGTTATCAAATTAATTGATTGAATAGTAATAATTGCGCATTTACTCAATGCAATATTTATGAAGACATATTTAACGACTGTGAAAAGACGCTTGAGTCAGTGAGTAAAGTGTTTCAAACAAAAGCAGAAACACACACAATCAAGATTTTAATTAAGAATAGCATTTCTTTTGTGTCATACATATTCCTATTAACCAATTGCACTTTAAGCTAAAATTTGAGCCACAAAGTGAATGGTTAACATTTATTTAAAATATAAACAACAACAACAACAATACCGAGAACACACGCACACTTACAAAAATCTGTTTACTTGTAATTTCTATACGCATATTTCTTAAGCAAAAGAAATCCTGCTTTGGCTTTTAAATCTATCATTTAAAGCAATAAGCCCTAAAGCTATTTAATAAATACTTCTAGTTACAGCCAATAATAATTAAAAACTTTGCAACCGGTTGGGAACAACTGCAGAATACTCTGTTCACATTTTAAAAACAAATGGAAATGGGTTAAAAGGGCTTCTAGTATGGCTTATTAGATCGGTTTTAGGACATCATAACCTTGCTAAATTTGGTGATTACAGCTTTTTATTTCTTGGAAATGTTTTCGTGATAGGCTCGCCCTTCGGTGGGAGGCGCTGCCAAAAAATTGACATAGAACTCAAAAACTGACCTGTTTCGGCCTGCCGAATTTTAATACCCTTGCAGACTAACCGCTTTACAAATTGAATATCCTAAGCGACAAAACATATGGCAATTGTAAGATCTTAAAATAAGATTAATTATTGTCTAGTTTTTCTAGATATCTCGAAAATCACACAAAATATTAGACGATTATGTTAAAATACCCTCTGCAAGGGTACAAAACGCACCACACCTTAGTCACAGTTGTGACCGTAAGAAAAAATACGTTGGGAAAACGCAAAAGTAATAAAAAAACCCAAACCAATTACTCAAAAAAGACAAACTATAAAAGTCCATAGAGGTTATATACATATATATAAAATTGCGGGACTTGCATATTGAAACCTCACTTTCTATCAATTGAAATTATAGTTGGTTTTTTATCTTTTACTTTCTTTGGGTTTTTTTTTTTTGTTATAATTGAAGTTTTAGTCGCAGTTATTCAAACTGCAAGCAGCTTAAAATGATGGACACAAAATGGAAATGGAAATGGAATATTGTATAATAAACAGAAAGAAAATGGGGGAAAAGCGTGGATCAAATGTTTGACTTGCGTATTTTATTATGAATGCAGTTTGGAATGATGTCGTATGGCGACCACAATGCGGCAATCTTGGCAAGGAGTGCAAGGACTCCTTCAGCTTGGCCAACTGCCAGCATCGCCAGCCGCGCGCTACCCTGCTCGAGTTGGCCGACCTGCCCTGATCCCCTTCAACCCGGCCAGCTACATTCCGTACAGCTCTGTTTCGCCCTATCCTGCTCGGTTCTGTCCTGCCCCAGCGCCTTCATTATTATGTAGTATTTGCGTATTTACGCTTCCTTTTATGCACGCTCAAGTGCTGCTCGATTCCTCGCGCACAATCGGCGTATTAATGACTTCGACTGCGGCGACGGCCAGTTGACTTGACTGGCGGGCGAGGGATGGCACTTGGGGGGGGGGGGGGGGGGGATGTCGGGCATCAGGCACCAGGAATCAGGTGGCGGGCACTTAATTGCTGCCCCGTAATCCAGTTGACAGCCGATGCCAGCGTAAAAGCGCTGAAAATTAATATTACGCATACGCCGCGGTGCACACAAAATGCGACAACACATCGAGCAGCTGCAGCAGCAGCATCCAGTTGCAGCCAGCATTCAGCAGCCAGCATCCAAGCTGCATCCACCAAGCTCTTTTGCTTTAAACAGTTTGAAATGCAGGCTTTGTTTATGGCTTCCCCTTACCCGCTGCTACCCTGCGCCACGTTTCCAAGCCAGAGCATTTCATAAGCCATCAGGCCCGCAAAATTAATTGAAAATATTTATTATTACGCTTATTATACCTATATATCGGGTATATACATATCTCGTTATCGCTGCCGTCTCTCTCCCTCTCTCTCTCTCTCTGTCTATAATTCTTTCTCTCTCTTTCTCATGCATTTTATTGGTTTCTGTGGCCATTTCGCTGCCATTTCTTGGTCATTGCAGGAGCACATACGCGAGTCCAAGGAGAGCAAACTGGACGAGGTGGGTCGCAATTCCAAGGCGCGCTCGCGCGAGAACATATCAAGGTGAGTATTTACCGAATAACCAACTGCGGCACGCTGCTTCGCACCCCACCGTAAAAAATAAATGGAGCACATTATCTGCACTAGTCAAGGCAGAAAAAGGTTACAGAAGCTGCTTTGCATTGCTAATTAAAAATCCCATTGCGAAAGTATTTTGTGTGCAGCCACCGACTGCGACTGCGGCATAAAACAACAATTCAAGAAGACAAAAAGCTGCGAGCTTGAAAAGTTACAGAATAAACAAAGGCAGTTAATAATTTCAACTTCAAATGAAGACAGCATTTTAAATATTTATACAAAGACTTCAGTTTGCAGGTGACATGGGATGACCTCCAAATGATGTGTGCCACAGTAAAAATAAATATTTCCTTACTTGTTTTAATTAAAAGTATGAATTTAGAAGAATTTTAAGGGAAATACAGAGGAATTCTTTAGTTGCATAAATTCTCAAATTTCGCAACAATAAAATAGAACAATTGAATTTTAAAAAAGGAATAGGAAAACAATTCATATGAAATACTTATTTACAAGACTCTAAAACCTGTCAAATTTCCAATGCTATCAGTTGAACTTATTGTAGATGTTTTAAAAGAATTAACAGTTGGCTTTCCTAGAGTAACATTTAAAAATATTAGTTACAGTCTCAGCTGACTTATCTCTAGCTAATTTCTTGATTTGACTAATGTAGATCGTTTCATTTGCAATTTATTTATGTTGTTTGATTGATTGATTGATTTTATGCATTGCAGACAAAAGCATTCGCAGACGTCATTACAAATTCTCGATGATGTTTCGAATCGTTACTATCGCGAAGCGGTGCCCATATCTACACAGTCGAGCAAGGCTGACTTTAAGGAGAAGGAGCATAGCATATTGCGTCGCCATCCAGATATGACCCAAACGAGCCTCTGCGGTGGCATCGATGGCGACGATGGCGAGTCCTCATCGACGACAACGGGAACGCATGACATGTTGATGACAAAGGCAGCGATTGCGACCGCACCGGTAAATGCCTGTGATATGGGCTGTCAAACGAGGTAAATGTATTGGGGATTTGGGGGATATATGGGCTGGACAGGGCGGGCATTATATGGCGTGGCGTGGTCATCATCATCAGCATATGTGCATTACACTAGACACGCCCATGCTATCATACAAATTGCAAAGTCAACGACGAGCAAACAGCAAAAACAATGAAAATGTTTTCATGAGGCGGCTGATGATGGAATGAAGCGACAGTACGTTTATAGAAATGGCTATGAGCTGGGGCATGGGCAAGACAACGTGTACAAGACCCGAAAACACAGCGCCTGATGCTTGTACAACACAAATCGATGCAAATATTTGTATTTGCATGCGTCTTCATTGGGCCAGGGCCATCTGTACACAGCTGAGTCAGAGCTCCCATATGGGAAAGGTAGGGACTAGGGCGCGACGAGTTGGCACAGAAATCACAAACATGACGCAAGCACGCGCGACAGAGATGAGCCATACCCGAAGCGGAGTCAGTGCTACGAAATACAACATAAAAATCGCAATTGTCAGATATAGCAGCATTAGTGAAGAAGATTTCCTTTATACTGTCAAAATAGATGCTAACATAAACTTAGCCATATGCCAGGTCTTCTTTTAAAAAATTAAGTGAAAAATGCAAATATCAGTTCTGAACACAAATATCGAGGTTTAAGCTCCCGTTAACTGTTAGAAGTTAAATTAAATGAATCGCAGAACCTCTAATAGTAACAGTTAAAGTAACTGTAGAGCTTAACAGCTTTATACGTATGATTCGCAGTGGTTAGCACTGTTACAGTCACTAATATGAATTAATTGTAACAGTGACAGGCTCACATACACTCCTAAAACAACGTATAGCTCTATAAAAAAAGTAACAGTAGCAGTTAAATTAACAGTTCCCGTAAAACAGCTACAATATAATTGAAGAAAACAGACTTTAATAACAGCAGCAACACAGTAACAGTCACAGCTTTATATATCAGTTACCAACAAAAAGTATTTGCAGAAATGTCCCAACGCACTATGCCTGGGATAAAGATATTTTAAAACAGTAAAAGTAACTGGAATATTAGCAGACATAGGTAGAGTAACAGAGGTGTTTACAATAGTAACAGGTAGAAACACTCGCACCATGACAGACCTTTGGCTCCACAGAGTAACAATAGCATGAGCAGTAACAGTAACACTAACAGTAACACTAGCTGTAACAAAACATAAACAGTTAGAGCAACAGTAACAGTTAAGGTAACAGCAACAGTAACAGCAACAGCCACACCAACCGTCTCAATTACAGCAACAGTAACAGGGAAAATATTGGTGACAATCACAGTTCACAGTTTTTGCATTGCCTCAAGCTTGAGGCACGCGCACACTTTCGACCATATGGTTGATGATGGGAGCGGAGCCCGAGCCCTAGCCCCAGCCCCAGCCCCAACTTGTGCGCGTGCCCGCACCCGTGCCCGCCACAGACGCACTGATTGAGCTCTGGCGCGGCGTATGCTGCAGGGGGTGTGGGGTTTATTTTAGGAACATGAAAGACAAATATTGAAATGTTTCACTTCTCTTTGCTTACCTTCGCCCCACAGGGAATCGCTGTTTGCGAACAGCCCCAGCGCCGTTGCGACGCTAATGAGACAAAAGTCCAGCTCATCATCGCTGGGCGGTGGCAGCGCAGCGGGCGCTGCTATGCCGCCGCCACCGCCGCGGTTCTTTTCCACATTCGGCTATGACCAGGGCACGGCCCCGGTAGCCGTATCGCCGTCGCTGCCAGCGAATACACCACCGCCACCGGCACAGATGCTGGGCACACTGGCGCGTCGCAGCCAAATGCACATGCAGCATGCACCGTCGCAGCAGGAGTCGCTCGAGCTGGAGGAGCGGCACAGCGGCGTGGGCAGCATGGGCCAGCGGTCGCATTATGGCGTGATAGTGGCCTCCGTAGTCAAGCCGCACGAGATCTGCCACCATCATCATCAGCACCAGCAGCACCACCAGCAGCAGCAGCAGTTGCAGCAGCAGCTGCAGCAGCAGCAGTTGCAACAGCAACGCTCACATCATGCACATCCTGCGCACCAACATCAGCAGCAGCAGCACCAACAGCAGCATATAATTCAACAGCACCAACCACCGAACGTTGCAACGCGGCAAATGCAGCTGCAGAAGGGCCACGGCCAGTTGCACGGCCAAACGGTGCTGCCCAGCAGTAAAGCGGGCGGAGGAGGCGCTGCCGGCAAACAGCAGAAGAACGAAGAGTCCAAAGTGTTCATCGACATACGGAATTCAGCGCCAGACGTGATTATCATGACGTCCCATTGACATTTAAGGATTGCCCGCCAATCAGCAACAGCAGAAGCAGAAGCAGCAGCAGCAGCAGCAACAACAATTGTGACCAGCAGCAACAAGAACAGCAACAACAACAACAGCGAGGATAAAAACAACGGAACAATGGCTGGCATATTAACCACAGCCACAGCGGCGCCGTTGACACGACACGGACATGCACACGGATACGGACACGGACACGGACACGAACATGGACGCGGACATGGACACGGCGTGGCGCAATCAGGCAAACGAATAGCAAACGCCACGTTTCCGGCCGGAAGCGAGTGTCGCATTCAGATGCATTTTTGGCTTTAAAGCCAGGTAATTTTAATTCTTTCGGCTTGTATTTCACCCACTTTCGGCTCTCAACATTGTCTCAAATTACGCCGGCAGCTGGGCGTTCGGCCTCTTTGCTGTTTGCCAGCCAAATCGCCAGCAAGTTTCTCGCCGAAAACAATGAGAGGACAGACACACGCACACACACACAGACAGACAGCACTTAGAAGACATGTATATGTATATAAATAGTCGCTGCTGTCCAGAGCCATGTTTAACTCGCATGCGTGCAGACACTAAGCAGACACTTGACAACGTGGCGTATGAACAACATGTGCCAGGACAACGACAACGACAACGACAACGAAGACGACGACAACAACGAGAACAGCAACAGCCACAGCGACAACTCGAATGAACACACAAACGTTGACCACCAAGTGGACATTGCCAGCTGCATTCAGCTGCCTCGACATAGCCAACCTCCTCCTTCTGTCTCCTGTCTCCTAGCCCTGCTCCAGACCGGCTCCTGTTGCTTAACTTGCGGCTTTCAGAAACTTCTTCTTCATTTACATGCATGACGAACGTGACACGGCGATGGCGACGTTGCCGTCGCAACGCAATTCCCGGGTAACAGGACCAGGTCCAGGGAGTGGGTCAGCAGACACAGTCCATCCATCACGTGCACGTGCAGCACGCCAGCCCTCTACCTATCTCCAGGCCTTCCCCTTGCCCACTGACTGTCGCAATTTGAGTGAAAACAGTTTTTAAGTGATTTTCTGTGCATTTCCCCTCTTAGCTCATCCTTGTCAGAGTTGTTGCCAGAGAGATGTTTTAATCATTTAATTAAATTGTTTTTAATATAGCCAACCACCACTAGCACCCCCCAACCCCGCACCCACCAGGACGAGAGGACAACTGCTAATTGGACAGACTCACATATTTCAACGTCAATTTGATTATCTGACTGCGTTCTGAATTCATGAATTTGATGCACAATCATCTTTGACATCGCCCCAACCAAGCTCATTCAAGCGTTCAAGTGTAGCTTATTTCAGCTTTTTTACGCTTTTCACTCCCCATCTGGCTGGGGAAAACTGTCAACTCACAATTAGCACGGTCACCATATTGCGTTGGCGGTCAACGTTTTTCACAGTGCGCCAATTGAAGCAAACAAATTCCCGTCTGACGTGTTCCAGCATTCACTTTCGTCGAGCATTTCTCGTATCTTTTTTTATCTTTTGAACATTTAATAATATTTCAGAATTCTATTTAAACTCTCATCTAGAGAAATGTGCATCAATATCTAAACGAGTTACTTCTTCGAACTGAAAGAATACATGACGGATAAAACAAACAGAAATTGTTTTGTACAATTTCATAAAACAGTACTATATGTAAGAATGTTAAGATTAAGAAAGAATTTTTTTGGAAAAGAAAATGAAAAAATGCTGAATTTATCAGCATTTTAAAAATATTTGTATCAATGTTTCTTCTACATAAATAATTCATAATTCAAGCTCTCCCAAATAGGAATTTTCTGTTTTGGAAAAGTGAAAGATTTGGATGGTGGAACAGACTGACGCAGGCAGAGGGGCTGAGGTGTAGAGGGCGTGGCCGTTGGCCCGGTACAAAGCCAAAAATGCCAAGCAATTTGATTGATTGAATTGAAAGAGGAACAGCGACACGGCCAATGATGAGCACGAGAGTTTAGGAGGTATAGGAGACAAGGGATAACAGATTAGGAACCGATTGCCTTGTGGGCTGGGCGTAGGGCAGAGGGCAGAGGGGTTCAATGGCAAAAACCACTCATTACTCTTAACTTGATGCGCTTGTCATGTAGCCTTGCACTTTGAAGCACAAATCATTAGCAGGATTAGAGGCTGATTACAAACGGTCTGGACTCACTCGAGGGCAAAGTCACAGCCAGGAGACAATTTGTATATGCTTAAAAGGCGACCTAGCTCAACCGCGGAGACAGTTGGACACATTATAAATGCCAGCATCAAATTGAATTTTCATTCTCTGACCGCAAAACTCATTAAAAATATGGAAAAATGGTTGAAAGTTTTCCTCATTTCACTTTTCACTTGCTTAAATAACACGTAACCTGTTTCAACCTGTATGGGTTTTACTTTTTGGCAGAAATTGAGAGCGAGGGAGCGAAAAAAACATGCTGGTTCATTATAACAATTATTTTTTATACGCTATTTTCAGTTGATTTTTTGTTGGCTGACCGAATTCATGTGAAATCAAAGAGAGAGCAAATGTTAAAAACATTTGCTGCACCAACCATATAGGGGCAATAATAACATCAAATTGATTACGCTTTTTACACCTTGTTGCTCGTCCAGGTTTTTCTATATACTTATAAAGGCATGCGGCATGCCTATCGATATGTGGTATTCCTCATCAATATGAGCATATGTTTTTGTGCAGTAGCTGTTTTTTTTTTTATTCTGAGAGTGTTGAACAACTGTGCAGCGAGGTGTAATACATTTGATTTTATTTATAATTTTTTTACGCCTGTTGTGGAAAGTTCTACAGACATGCCGCGGGCTTTGGATAATACTAAATATGCTTTGGTAAATGTTATGCAGCATCAGAAGTGAGTTTTTTTTGTACATTTTGTTGTCATCAAGTCTTGGCCCAAACACTCTTAGCTAATGTAATTTCAATAAAGTTTAACTTAAGCTGAAATTAAAGCCTAGCTTTGGCTATTGAGTTGACATATACATATATATATATATAAATATATATATGTACTTTTCTTTAGTTTTTTAAATCATTCGATTCTAGTGAAATTGTGTAAATATAAGCAAAACTAACCAAGCAAGCGAGCTGCTGTTCACTTGTCAGAGATTTAGCGATTTTACTACAATAATTAAAATTACAAGTATTTTACTCGTAATTGTCTACTAGATAAATAAGCCTTTGGATAATACTATAGTTTTTTTGTAAAGCAAATTTTTTTTGTAAACGAGCAACGCATACTTCAAGTATAAAAAAAAAAACCAAAAACCGAAACAGAAGAAAGAAAAAAAAACTACTACACTTTTTATTAGATGTTATATGCCTATCTGGATAAATATATATAGATAACTAATTTTTTTTTTTTGAATAGCATAAACACGCATACAACTAACGACTGCAAGCATTGTATGTAAACTATAAATGGCCCGGTAAAATTTCAAAACGGAGCATTAAAATGAATTAATGAATGGATTAAAAAAGAAATAAAAAAAAAACAATAAAAAATAATTTAGTTTAAGTGAAAATTATAATTGTGTGTGTGAAAATATGTGTAAAATACAAATAAAAACTACAAAAAAATTGTCTAATGCGACAAAATAAATTTTAATGTGCAAAGTGCGCAATATTGTGTTTTTATTTCTCTCTCTATAGTCCAATGTAGCCCAGCTATAAGCCACAATTGTTAAGGCTAGTCTGCAAATCAGATAAAACTATTCCCCTAAAAATGATAAGCTAATTAAAAATTTAATTAAATAATTTATGAATTAATTAAATTGTTTCCACTTCCACTTTCTAATAAGCTGCGCTCCAAGCAAAATATCATTAGCTTCCCACCTCGGAGCAGGCTACATTACTCTGGCAATATAAATCTTATTTTAAAATGGTATACTAGCAAATCTTCGTCATATGAGAGCACTATAACAACTAGCTCCAATAGCAATTTTTTCTTATATCCAGATATCTACAAGATGCAAGATCTTAGGGAAATACCATTTCCTTTCGATTTATAGGCAGAATTGGTTGAATAAATAAATCTCTGTATGAAAAAGGTCTCCATCTTAAATCGATCTACTAGTTAATAAGGTTTCCAAAGGCGCATCGAAAATAAGATATGAAAACTGTATGAAAACTCTGGAGGAGTTTTCATTTGTAGATGTCCTTCCCCTTCCCATACATTTGCTGAGTGGTTTATTTATACCGTTACACTTGAAAATCTGTTTAAAATCAGATTTGAAATAAGCTCAGCCAAAGCTTACACCAAATATTTGGTTTGTGTCCGAACTATGTTCTAACCGGTTAGATTTTGGCTTCGTTAAAAGAGTTTTTTCGTAAGGAAAATGTTATTGTTTCGTTAAAAGAGAAGTTCCATTAAGAGAGGCGGAGTGTGTATTGGCTAATTATTAGCACTTTACAAAGAAATGTGTTATATTTAAGGAAATTAATTGTAGATTTAACATATGCACACTTGACGAAGCGAATCGACTGGCATACTGTTATACTCATTGCAGTAGCTGTAACAAATTCTTTCATGGACTAAATAAGGTCCACGGTTGGTGGGTAATGATTCTAGGGAGAACTATGATAAAAGGTTGTTAAAAAAACTTTCTCGTTACAAAGAGCATTTAATTAGACAAAGAGACAAAGTGTGCTATATTTCCCGAAATTCGCCAAATATTTGACTTACGCACTCGTAACAAAATGAATTGCCTGTAATACTATTATACTGCTTTGCAATACCGGCAATACATTCTACACTTACTGATTAAAAGTCTCGTTAAAAGAGCTCTCTCGTTACAAGAAAAATTTCTTTACAATCGTTAAAAGAGAAGTAACGTTAAGAGGGGCGAAGTTTGTCTTGGCTAAGTGTTACCACTCTACGATGCAAGTTATTATATACCACGAAACTCGATCAAGATTTGACTGATGAACACTTTACAAAAGCAATGTGCCTGCCATACTATTAAACTACTTTGCAAAATCTGCATTAAGCTCCGAAATTGACTAAAAAAAAGTCCCACACCTATTGGGAAGTAATTCTTGCAAGAACTTTGATAAAGGGCTCGTTAAAGAAGGATTTCATTAATTTCGTTAAGAGAGAAGTAAGTTAAGAGAGGCAAAGTGTGTCTTGGCTAAGTGTTAACACTTCACGAAGCAAGTTGTTCTATTTTAGGAAATTCATTCAAAATTTAACTTATGTACCATTAACGAAACAAAGTACCTGTCATGCTACTATTCTACTTTGCAGTAATTGCAACAAATGGCTTAATTATCTGAATAAAGTTCGATGGTTTATAGGTCTCCTTATCTTGATTTCTTGTTGCAAGAAGCATTTTTTCGTTCCGTTATAAGAGGAGTAAGTTTACGAGAGGCAAAGTGTGTCTTGGCTAAGTGTTAACACTCAACAATGCGAGTTGTTCTATTTCACGAAAATCGTTCAAGATTTGAGCTAAACACACTTTACGAAAGGAATTGCCTGTCAAACTGTTATACTACTAAGCAGAAACTGCAACTAGTTCCACAATTGACTGATTGAGGTCCAAGGGTAAACATTTTAGGAACAGCTTTAATTTAGGGCTTTCGAATTTTCCAGTTTTGCGGCAAGCACCTGCAGCTTTAAAAGCCCACACATCCTAAATTTCATTTGTCTACGGACAGACGAAGAAAATATATTCAAATGTATATATGTATATTTGTTTCTCATATGGGTCTGATTTTCCCATAAAAATAAGCATGCTTAGGTCGAAAGTGCCCGACTGGGAAATACTCTGTACCCAGACTCTAAAAACGAAGCATGATATCTGATAAATTATCAATAATTTGAACTAAAATTAATCCGCGCGTTAACTTACCGTTAACTAAGAGGCAATAAGGGATTTTATGCTAAATTTAGATTGGCAACAAGTTGCTGAGCTATGTTGGCAGCGCCGAGATTTTTACAACGCATGCGCAGATCGAATTGGCGCGAATATTCAAATTAATTCGTTTTTCGTTTGAATATTGATTTTTTATGAAAACTGCCTTGTGCAGGTTTATTTACCTCTGTATTTTTCAAAATCTCGTTATTACAAAGGTAATATAATAATAAGGCCACGATCAACACAGTCTTCAGCTTTTTATACCCTTGCAAAGGAAATTATAATTTTGTCGTGAAATGTGTAACGCATAGAATGAGTCATCTCCGACCCCATAAAGTATATACATATATATCAACAGCCAGGTCGATATAGCCATGTCCGTCTGTCTGTTTCTATGCGAACTAGTCTCTCAGTTTCTGTAGCACTCCGTACATATGTCACAGGAACGATCGGTCGAAAAGTAGGTTCTTTTATGAACAACTTTTTTGTTTATCAAGATATTTTGACCAAGCTCACCATTTATTAGTTTTTCTATGCTTCGCATATAAATGCAAAATCCTATCAACATCGGACCACTATATCATATAGCTTTTAAATGAACGATCTGTCGAAAATTAAGCTGTTGCATGGAAAACTTTTTTGTTTTTCAAGTTATCTTAACCATACTCGGCATTAACTATTTTCCCTGTGCTTCTTAGATATCGGCAAAGCACTATGAGCATTATGAAAAGTTTGGGTCTGCAAGGCTATTAAATCCCTTCTTCCGCATTTAAATTAAAATAACTTTGTATCCAAATAGCTGTGCTGTATTTTAAACTTCGACTTAACATTAGAGTGCGCTGCAAAGCAATTTTTATAAATGTCATGATATGTATGTACCTCGTGTAAGCTTAGGAGAAAACTCCTTCAAGCCTTGCGAATGTACTTCAAAAACATTCATAACAAAGTTCGTAACTCTACCGTACGTAAAAATTGAAAATATATTGCAAAACTTTATTTTGACAACAACTACAGACTGATGAGAGATTTACTACCGCGTTACTATTCTCTCCTATTTCGGCAAGCTTCCCCTATTCTATGCATTTTAAACGAAGATGGGTTCTTAATGTTCTTTTACGTTGCCTTCTACAGCTTAAGCTGAATGAAAAGTTTTTAAATGATTTACCAGATAGTTAATTTTCTTACAGAATGTGCAAAAGGAAATATCAAACATGTTCGACATGTTAGATTATTATATTTCACATTTCGGGAAATATGTAAATCGCAATACATTAGTTTCTTAATCATAGCTCATGGACTCTCTCCGTCCCAAGAATAATCCAACTGAGTTTAATTATATTTCATTAGCAATGCTCTTGCAAGTATTTTACACGTCTTCATAAAAAGTCTTCGCTGGGCTGTTATTAAGGCTTTCAGCCGAGTTTGGTTCATAATTTTTATTTGTTTGCCCGCAGGGCTCAGGGAATTTGTATTCATAAGTTGGGCGCCGCAAAACATTTTCATGGCGGATATAAAAGCAGATTAAAAAAGGCTTACACTTTTAATAATAAAAATTTAAGGTTGCTTATTAAACAGATCAATCTTGTCCGCAACATAAGCATGTTTGGGCCGACAGATATGCCAGTAACGCCCCGCCCACCCAGCCTCTGTTTTCCGTTTCCCTTGGCAACCAAGCTCTAGACCACAAGGAAGAAGCTTAAGTTGAATTTTGAGCGACTTCCAACCACGAACCCCAAGCCACGAGCAACCCAACGGCAAGTGAATTCAAGTGAAAATAGAGCAGACAGGCGAAAAGAAAATGGCGCTCTTTAAGCGTGATACAATAATTTCCTTGCGCCTCGGAAATTTCCCAAGGATATACACACACATGCACACATACATAGGCGCTTGTGCCAGAAAGAGATACCGCACATGCTGCACAGTGGGCGGGATTCCATTCACGACGACGGCGCCCAACGGGGGGCGGTGGCCTGCGGCATTTAATTAAGTGCTAAAACTTGCGCACAACAACCCCCTGGCAGAGGCCAGGCTCGACGCGACGGTTGCATTATACGACAGGACGATCAGGACGATACGCTGAACAGCGTGCGATTTTTTAAAATTAAAACAAGCCGATGATTGATGTACTCGAGGCTAATAAGTGTCCGCCAGTTTGTTGCTGTGCACCAAAGTGAGGCCACAGAGTGAGATGGCAAGCGGCAACAGGAGCAAATATCCTGCAATGGGATTGGTTAGCCAACGACTTTATGTCCGACGAACAAGCTCATGCACACAGATTAATGAATATTATTCCCATTTTAAGAGCTGTATGCAAAACACAACGAAATAGGGTATAGTCGGCAGCTTCCGACAGCCAGATGCCCTGCTCTCTGTCTAGTTACAGCTCGAACAGGTGGAACAGATTATTTCATTCATCTTCCATCAGTTGTCTTACACAAATAAATGAACAGCGATATTTACCAGGCTTAACTTTTGTCATCCACATTTATAATGTGGATATCACTTTTCTGTCAACTACTCCATTTTCGCCCAGCGATGTGCATTTCTTGCAATTTGTGAATCACGTTTCAATCGAGTTACAGAATGTTCCCGACCGCGGGCTAGATTTGCCATAGTCGTTGGAACAAAGTACTTATTTATTAATTTATTATTCTTTTTATTAATTAAAAGATTCAAAATTGATCGAGCAGCAGTTTGATTTGGGGTCTTTTCAAGCTTGCTGCACACTTTCTACCGGTAACGGTAAGGGTAAATCAAGTATTTATTATTCATGAAGAGTTTTAAAATTGCAGGAGTTTTCAAAATCTGGAGCATAACAAATGGAAAACAAATAGATGCAAGAGTTTTCCAACTATCTTTCCAACTTTATGCAAAATTGCATGAAATTGTGCTATTTTCTTTAGGAAAGAACTTTACAAATGAACTTTAGTCCTTTGTGCACCTCTTTTCTTATAGGGTAATGAATTCTCCGAATAGCGGGAAATAAGTCTCCAACGAATAATCCTAGAAATCTAAAAACGCATTGACGCTAAGAAATTAAGGTTTATGAAACCCTTCACGAAAGCTTTCTAATATATATATATATACATATATATTCAAGGTTTAAGATTGCAAAATATATAAAACCGTTTGATTTTTTAGGCCGCAAAATGCAACTATCTGATTTCACTTAGCCCGTTTAATATTGAACATATGCGATGCATATTGGGTTAATGAAATCGTATTTTTATGGTTGATTTAATTAACAGTTGATTAATTCAGAAACTCGTTCCATTATCTGCGTGCAATTTTAACACTTTGGCCTAATTGTCGCAAAGATCTAGTGTAGAAACGTAAATCTGCTCATTGCTGGCCACAACACGTACTGGCCAACTGACAGACGGTCGGACGGACCACCAGGTAGCCCAGGCGGCAACTACGAGAAACCGCACAAAGAGTCGCATTCAATTAAGCGATTACCCTTCTAGGGGTGTGGGGTATGGGCTGTGGCGGGCCAAGCATAAAAGTAAGTGTATCATTTAATGTGTGGCACATGGCGAGGCATGAACGAGCGCTGACGCATCATTTGTTGACCAGCGGACGGCCGAACAGTTGACCAGTTGACCAGTTGACCAGCTGGGCAGTTGGGCAGTTGGGCGGTTGGGCGGTTGGGCGGTTGGGCGGTTGAGTCCGGTGAAATAAAAGAAATGCGAAGTCATAAATCAAGAAATCGGCAAATAAATTTCAATGCGCCAACATTTTAATATACAAAATAGTCGACAAAGAGACAATGCACCTCACACTGCAACTATAAATATATTATCTATAGTTTCCACTTAGCTGCACAACGGTGGCACTTACCGGACGACGCTTACGGACCGGCTCAGTGGTTTGGGTGGGTTACTCGGCTCCTTACTGCTTGCTGCTTACTGCTTACTGCTTTCTGTGGGGCGTAAATCATAACGGCATCATATAATGGCTAATGTGCACTCATAAATGGATAAGCGCTTGCCATATGCTTGGGCCGGTGGTTCGGTGGTTCGGTGGTTCGGTGTGTCCGACAATTGCCTGAACGGGCCGGCGTTCACTCAGCTCTAGCAAAATAATTTTGTGTGCGTGTCCTTTCATATGGGCGCTGTCATTTATGGGTCATTTACTCAACAAAAGTGGAGCATAATCGAAAAAGTAGTGCCCTATCTTAAAGATTGAGATTGTAAGCATTCAAATTGCAAGCTCAACCGCCCGACCCCTTTGCTCAAGCTTTATAGAAAGTGAGAGAGGGTCGACATGTGAACCGATGGAAATCGGTCTTTAAACAGTCGCACATAAATGCATCACAATTTCAGTCTGTCCACCTTTAAAAGTTACGGAAATCTGGGTTCAGACAGGCTTAAATTGATATCCTGAACCAGCATCTCTATATATAAAACTGTATGTACTGACTGACTGACTGACTGACTGACTGAATGACGGAATGACTGATTGGTGATCAACGCACAGCCCAAACCGTAAGAGCTAGCTAGCTGAAATTTTAACTGTATATACCTTATGTGATAAAGGTGCATCCGAACTGCCTCATGCTCATGTTCAAAGATCTTTGTTCAAATTCATTTGAGGGATGTTTCACACTTTTTGAAAATAGCATTTCTCCTTGGTTGAAATGGGGGTCAAATATTTGCTGGATGACGTTTCGCGCTCAAATTTATTTCCAAGAATCTTTATGAAAAAATCATTGGAGAGGTGTTTTTCTTAACTTTCGCAGAATCCAAGCTTCAAACTTATTTTCAAAGCTTAATTTAAGAATTTAATGAATACGTGTTTCAGCGATTTGGGAAATTTCGCCCGCAACAGTGGTAAATTGGCGAAAAACGGTTGAATGAAAGTTTTTTGTTTACTGTCCGATCGGTTCAAAACTCATTTTAAAGATCTTTTATAGAATTAACTTTAACCGTGCCACGGGTAAGGCCGGGTTTTACCCCCTATTATCCTATGTAGACAAAGGTCGAAATTTCCCACCCCCATAATTCCGTCAAATCTCATCTGATTTCCACGAGGTTGGGGTCTTTGTTCTTGGTTGGGCCTCTCAATCAATTTGGCATCTAAATCTAAAAACATTATTTTTAGTCAAAATTCATGTGATGGTACCCTCAAATATCCAATATAGACATAGGTCGAAATTTCTCAACCCCATAACTCGGTCAAAACTCAACCGATTTTCATAAGGTTAGGCCTTTGTTTATGGTTTAACCTCTAGATCAATGTGGCATATAAATCTGACAAAATAATTATAGTCAAAATTCATGTTGAAATGGTACCCTCAAATATCCTATATAGACATAGGTCAAAATTTCCCAACCCCATAACTCGGTCACAACTCAACCGATTTTCAAAAGGTTTGGCTTTTTGTTCATGGTTTGACCTCTTGATCAATTTGGCATCTAAATCTGACAAAATTTTGTGTAGTCAAAATTCATGTAAATATGCTACCCTCCAATATCCTATATGAAAATAGGTCGAAATTTCCCAACCCCATAGCTCGGTCAAAACTCAACCGATTTTCATAAGGTTAGGCGTTTTGTTCATGGGTTGACCTCTAGATCAATTTGGCATCTAAATCTGCCAACATTATTCTTGGTCAAAATTCATGTGAACATGGTGCCCTCAAATATCTTATATAGACAAAGGTCAAAATTTCCCAATCCCATAACTCGGTCAATACTCAACCGATTTTCATAAGGATTGGGACTTTGTTCATGGCTTGGCCTCTAAATCAATGTGGCATCTAAATCTGGCAACATTGTTCTTGGTTAAAATTCATGTAAAAATGGTACTCTCAAATATCCCATATAGACATAGGTCGAAATTTCCCACCACCATAAAACTGTCAAATCTCATCCGAATTTTACGAGGTTCGGCTCCTTGTTTTTTTATTTTATACGTACCACGAGCAGGGCCGGGGTATACCCGCTAGTATACTTATATATATACATTTTAACATATTTAAAAGGGTGGGGACAGTCAAAAACCTTTCAAAAGTCTTACATACACAATAACAAATTTAAGTAAAAATATTTAAAATTTGTCATGACACTCTTAAAATTATATGTGACACAATTGCTGCACTTGCTCTAGTTCTATAAACCAGACCACACGCACACAGAGAGAAAGAGAGACAAGTATAGAGAGAGAGAGAGAGAAAGAGACACCCAACTATATGACTTCCTGTCATGAAGTTGAATGTTAATTTTTCGATCAGCGACCCCTTTGAGATAAGGTCGGCGTCTTAGCATTTCCGATTGCGTCTGAGCAAATCCTGTTTACTGCCTGTCAACTTATAAACAGTTTTCCATAATAAAGAAAAACTTTTGCGGCGGAAGCATGCCGAGACCTTATACAAAACTCAAAACTACCAGGAAAAAAACAAATATATATAAAGTAAAAAATTAAGGATTATAATCATGTAATAGAAAATCGAAGAGCAGCAAAGATTGAATGCGCTGGGCAACATTTCCGGTTCGTACATGAGGAGGGGCCGACTTTACAGAAGAAAAATATATAAGAACTAACAACTGCGATGATGAAACAAAATGACCAAGGGCCGAGACGAGGTCGGTCCACGGCATGACGCGGTCGCTTCCATTTGACTTCCTCTCTGCCAGATACCGGGCACAAAGAGCTTTATGATTTTCCGGTCAATACAATTGACAACCGCTGCGATGCATCCTTACAAATCAACAAGCATGACACATTGCCATTGTTGTTGCTGCTCTTGTTGATGCTGAGGCAGCACTAAAAAAAAATTAAAGAGAGAGAAAAAACGAAAAAGAAAAACGAGCAGCCAACAACTCGCAGTGCAATGACAATGAGTAAGTGTTTGCATTGGCCTAATGCTCCCTGCTTTTTTATATTCTCTCTTTCAATCGCATTACAGTCGTTATTGCCATTGAAATCTGAACAAGTCGGCTTCGTTTTAGCCCATTGATAGATCAGCTAATGACCAATAAATTTCCGTTTCGTGCTCCTTTATCATGCACCAGCAGTTGCCCAAATAGAAATTCACTTGAGATTGTTCAGAAAATCCTTAAGGACTCGCCCAACTGGGTTTCCTTACACTCAATAGCGTACATTAAGACATGTACTGGTTGGTTTTTGAATATTTGTAATTAGTATACTTAAAAAAAATATGTGAAATAAGAGAATAATAATAACAATTTATATTACAATTTTGAAATATTTCCCCAATCTCCACAGATATACGCCATTTCTTGCGGCAAGTCTTGCATTATGAAACTGTTATTATAATATTGATTAAATGAAATAATTTCTATTTAATTGTTTAGGTATCTTTCGGTACACTTGGTCAAAGGCAAAAGTCAGCGCTTGGAACTCACCTGCTCCAACAACGCAAGATATCAGCTCCTTCCATATATTTGTTGCCACTTTTTGGCTCATGTATATTTGTGGTATGTTTTCCAACACATTGCTTACATCCACAATAATAATTAGTTCACTAAACTTTTCGCTGAAAAAATTGTAATAATATTATTATACTATAAGTTTATATTTGTCTCGAAAAAAACAGAAATTTGTTTATCTTATTGGTAGCCCAAGCTTGGAGATGTGCGATACTTACCCATGAATTATGGAGTTCGTGCAGCTGGTTTCTTTTAAGATTTCGTATTTTACAACACTTTTTGAAAGTTGTATTTCAAATGTTCTTATGTGATTAAATCCGACAATCGCTAGACTGTCTTAAGCTAAGAATTCCCCATTCATGCGCTTTTTCAACTGCTGTTGTTTGTTTCCAATCATGGAATATGGCTTGCTGGCTGGCGCAAATTTCTAACAATAGTTCGATCAAGGCTATAATTTGCAGCCCGGCACTCACCTGATTTCTCAGCACAAGCGAGCAACTTGTCCGTAGATACATATCTATTTTATCAGTCGCCATCAAATTCCCTCAGCGCCGCTCTCCAAAGCATTGTTAAAGGATCCTCAAATACTGAGCTATCTCTATAAATAAGAAAAAGTTATTATTTAATTAAGCATATCTAGACAACGTTAAGATCTTGATTGGAAAGTCACAGAGTTGTTTGAACCTTCACAGATTAAAATTAAAACCTAGAGATACGAGAGGCTAACAGATTGCCCAGCTGCTGCAAGTTTATAAAACTATCGAGCTAAGCTATCGGACATACTATCTATCGAAAAAGAATTTTTCTTATATTGAATGTTCCTATTGGCCAAGTTTGCATTTGTATTAATATAGAGTTAAGCTTATTTTGAATATTTTAGTGATAACCAATAAAATGAACTGAGAAAGTGCAAGTTAAACATAAACAAGAGTTTAGATACCAGAATTTGTTTTAAGATTTGTTATACATATAAAGAGTTGCAGGACTGGATATTGACTGTAATTTTAAGTCGAAATTTAAACGTAATTATTTTAAATGGAATATTTTTATTAACATTATTAACGCTATCTTGATAATTTGACCAGCTACACATGAAAGTATATGTAGATACTGCTTCCCTCTAATGGACTGTGCAATGTGCTTAGGGAATAACAGAATCATGAATTTATAGATGACCAACAATTTGTGTCCAGCTAAACATTAGCACACGGCTAAACGCACCATTGTAATAGATATACTAAACATGTATGTGCATATGTGTGTGCGTGTACAAACCCACTCTAATCATTTTGGGCTGGCATTTGATCTGTTCGACTAGGTTGTCGTAACAGCCCGCCCCGCCCAACTCTGCCGTGCCCTTTTGTCCGTTTTCCAGTTGCTCGCTTTGATTTGCACGCATGAGCTGCTCATGAATGCCCAAAACGCTTTTCGTTTGCCCAATGTTTGTTTGGCCAGTTAAGTCTATTTGGCCCATAGCTTGTGTTCGTGCACCCTCGAGGAACACCCTTGTGTCTAACCAGATTTCAATTTGTGCGCCCGGCCAAAGCCGGAGGAAAGTGTTTATGAGATTTCTGTAGCGAGACATGCTGCTAAATGGCCGGGTCTGGAGTCGGTGGCGGGCACGGCAACGAGGGCGAGAAACGGGATGACTGCCTGGAGATTTGCTCGCCTTTTATTGTGTTGTTATTGTATTTTGGTCTGTTGGCTGTGTGTGTGCGAGCGTGTGTGTGCGTGTGTCAACACCCTCGCAAACTGCACGGGCAACTTGATGGGCTGCCTGGTGCTAGTTTTTGATGTAATGTGACATGATGGCTTCATCAAAAGCGCATTAAAAACAAAGCGTATAAATTGCGTTAAGTAAAGACGGCAACAAATGCAAACAATGGAAGCAGCTCACACGCAGAAACAACATTGCCAAACGGGGCAAGCAATTTGTTTGCCATAAAGGCAAATGCCGAATCCGCATCCGAATCAGAAACCAACTCCAATTTCAATTTCAATTCCTATTCCAAAGCTGCTCGTAAATTTGCCAGTTTTCCATAATTCAAAGTCAGCGTTGCAAATGATTTACACAAACTGTAAGATAAACGAGCACGACTGCGATCCAAAATAATTACGAGACCAGACAACCAGAAGACAAATATTGCAAAAAAATAAGACAAGAGTGATCGACTTGAATATACCCTCCATTTAAAGCTAAGGATTTGCCAGAAGAAACAGTTATTCTGCCCGTTAGACACATTTGAAGCTGACTAATAAGCCCTGTTTGTGCATAGTAAATGGTTCGAGGGTATAGATACGAAGCACGAAAAACTTGCTGAACTGGGCATGGAATTATTACAGGCCAATGCACTTAACAAGTGTCCTGGGCAAACAAGGCAGCAATAACACAGAAACTCAAAAAGGCAAATCAAGCCAGCAGCAGCAGCAAAAGGATTCAGGCCATTAAGTTCCGGAAGTGTGTGTTGATAACCAGACAACAAGTACAAATACAATTGCAGATGCAAAAGATACGACTGCGGCCAGGACATTGGCCAGGACTGGGACTGGGACTAGAGCAGGGATAACGCCACTGTCCTGACTGGGAATACATTGCAGTAATTTGCTGCTGTCGGCAAGCAGGGCATATATGCAAAAAAAAAAAAACAGAAATGAAAGATTTCACGGTAAACTTTTGGCTCGTTGAAAGGATTTTATGCTTGCTATTTTGGCTGGCTCAGGCAGACACAAGAAATGCCCTACAACAATTGGAATGCATTTGATATACAAACATTTCTAAGCGCATGCTCATTCTTGGATTGTTCTCGTATGATGTTTGAATTAAATTAACCTAATTAAACTTATCTAAGAATATTTATTGCAAATAATACAGCAAAACCTTTCTTATTTGCCTTTTATTTTATTTTGATCTCTCACACAATAACTCAGCACAGCCTAGCTCTGGCGAGACAATTTGTTGTTTCAATGGCTCTCGCCTAGAAATAAATAAAAATGAAGCAACCCTTCCGCATTAAATAAATCATCAAATTAATCGCAAAAGCCAAGTGCAGACCACAGCATAAAAACTGGCAATGAAAATGGCAAAGCGTCAGTGACAACGACAGCGAGAGCGCAACTGAAACCGGAAACCGGAAACGCACACACAGTTAGCCACATCAAATCTCGAATGTGGCTGGGCCGAGTTCCAAATGTCATTTTGAAGTGGTTTTAAAATGATTTTGCGGCTGATTTTTCAAAATCACACAGAAAAACTTCAAATTTGATTTTAAAATCTTGACGCTACCATTGAACGGCGACACATTTCCGCTTCCGCTTGGCTGTCGCTGTTTCTGTTGCTGTTGCTTGGCCGAGAAAGGATTGACTATTGGGGTGGCCATTTGGCCATTTGGCTGATGTTGTTGCCCTTTGGCTTTACGTTTCATTTAGCAAACGATTTCATTAACTAAAAAGCGCAGCACAACTGAGGGGTGCCCCTGCCAGGCACATATTGTGCCTGTCTTCGTCCTTGTCCTTGTCCAAAACGAGTGGGCGGAGTGGGGCACTGTGTGTGTGCGTGTGTTTGTGTGTCCCTGGACTTGAGTTGTGTGTCGATTTTGTGACCCTCCTCGATGCTTGCGTATGTCGTGCGTTTTTTATCGCCATTCAAGTTTGTTTTTCCGCTTAAAGTATTTTTATTGAATAGTCGTCTTATCGTTTTTTATGACCAACCAACCACTCGCTCGTGTCCTGTGCGTCAGAGTCAGAATCAGAGTGAGAGTGAGAGTGAGAGATGGAGTCAGGGTCACAGCCCCTCATCATCATGTTGTTGGCCATCAACATTGTGTTTCGTACGTTGTCCATTAATGCTAATCTAAACAAATTTTGTCATTAAAGGCCGAAGGGGCCAACTGGCTCGCAAAAGCCACGCTATACACTTGGTCCATTCTACTTCCATATAAAATATTGTCAATCAATTCAATTACAAGTTGACATCATTGTTAGTTATTGTTGACGTCAATTGTTCTGACGCCCCCGCCCCCGTCTTGCACTCACTCCGACTCCAACTCGGACTCGCACCAGTGATTTATGTGGCACTTGGTGCCTCGTTACTTTTTCAGTGTCCAATGTCCAATGTGTAGTGTCTCATGTCCTGCGTCTACTGCCCAATGCCCCATATTCAGACATTCTTATTGTTTGCTCGAGCTTTTGTGCTGTAGAGCTTATGTTTGGGCCAAGCCAAAGCGGCCAAGTTATGTTTTACTCGTAAGGCGAAAATATGTGCACATACTGCTGAATAATACATATATATATGGGGGATAAAACAAGACTTTGCTTCGAAGCTCAAATATATTAGCTGATTTCTTACTGCAACTTCGCTAATCTTTAAACTAAGAAGTCCAAGTTTATATAAAATTGTACAAATAAAATCTTTTGACTGTTAATAAGAAACCTTCATTGGAATACATGAACGTATTTCAGGCCATAAAAACAAGTCGAATATACGCAAACATAGCAGCAAATACTATTTTTTTATATTTTTATATATTAAAGTTGTCTCCGCTTGGGTCAGCGGGTGTGCAGCAGATTCAGTGCGGAATGGTCCAGACTGTCCAGTCTGGCATAGTGTCGAACGCTATTCGAAAGCTCCTATAAAAAACTGAACTACAAATTAAGAAAGGGTACTAAAAGAAAATGTAAGTTGACATAGGATCTCAATTGCCTCTGTCACTTAAATCTTCCATGCCAACAGTGTATTCCAGTGATCCGAGCCAATTTACGCCAAGGTTGTGATCAAATCCCTTTCCATTGCCAATATTTTATGTCAACTTCGATCTACTTTTGACTTTAGTTTTTGATTTGTTATCTACTATTCCAAGCTCGGGCTTTATTTAGCCGGGATATTCCAAAATATAATCAATTATTTTTGATTTCAAAATCGAATCGATTTTTTTACAAAAATTGTGAGGGGTTGCCCCTCGATTTTTCAAATGTCAATCGATAGTCATGATCCGTACAAGCAGGTTTATTTCACATCCTGTTTACCTTTTAACTCGAGGTATTAAAACAAAATGATCAACAAATTTTGATCTCATTTTTGTCAAATCTGATCAGAATTTAGAAATAAATTTTGAAATGCCCATGGACAGCCGAGATCCCCACAAGTCCGAAAAGCTAAACTACTAGAAAATCTAACCATTCATTCCCGAGATATTCTAATTTAAAAATCAAAAATTTCGATTTCAGGATCGATTTAAAATCTTAGAATTTGATTTTTTTAATGCCAATCAATTATTGTAACTCGTGCGATTCCAAAATTGGTATATTTAAAAAAAAAAAATTATTTTCCGAACCTATTTAGGTCAGAAACCGCTTGAAACCAATTTTTGCTGGTGCATTGACAAGTCTTGTTCGGCTTGTGTTCTTTTGTATATATGATTACCAGGGAGTCCCTCGAGTCTTTTCCTTTCTTATGAATAATTTTCTCAGCATCTCTAAGCAAAGTAGAAAGGGACATTTTATGGGGTCACTTCAATTTGCAGCAAATTAGCGCATCTGCCTATCGAGTGTGTGTGTGTGCGTGTGCGTGTGTGTAGTTGTTGTGTGACGAGTCATCCAGGCGGTAAATGTCTACTCGAATTTCATTGCTCAGCCCGGGCACCCCTTTCAGCCTGGACGCGCGGCACCCACTCCCCCCGCGCAATTAGGCAGCACACGTCGTGAACCGCGCACCGTGAACCTCAACCCTTTTGAATGGCCAACTTAATGACTTCCGTTTGGTGTGTGGTTCGGGATCGAAGCGCGGCCAGTTAATTGCCGAATGCTTCTCAGCGACGGCGCCCAAATGCTGTGATGCGGACGACCAGAGCGAGGACGAGTTCGAGTTGGAGGATTTCTATTGATTGATTTCTCTATTGTCTGCACCCTCGAATTCGAGCTGACCGCGTTCTTGTGACTTTACCAGTGTTTGCATACAAATCGCTGTTTGTTTTCGTTATTGTTGTTGTTATTGTTGATTTTATTTATTTACAAATAATAATGCAATAAAAATCAAAGGTTAAATAATCGACCAACTTTTGTTAGCAACTCTATTGATCTAAGCCCAGATCTGAGTTGCAGTTGCAAAAGGAAGCGGAATAGAAAAGGGGTATCTGATCCTGGGCACTGCTCAGGTGTTGCACGTGTAACTTACCCCTAGATAAAGACAAAATTGACGTGCGCTGCTGCCACGCTAATGGCTGCTGCCACTTTATTGTTTGTTGATTTGAATTTTGATTTGCCGCGACCCCTAGCGACACGACAAAGTCATATCAATATCGTGGGAAGCACTAAACACACATACGTTCACAGCTCGGCATATTCAAATTAGCCAAAGAGCACAATACCCACACACACACACACACACACACTCATTGACAGACTGAGCTCCCAAATTGAGGAGGAATATCAACCGCCGACGCGAGGTCATGTGAAAGTGCAAATTTATATTGGTTTAATGGTTGTTATACCCTATACGGCGCAGAGGGGAGGCATTGGCTATATCAGCTTTATATAACAAACAAAACTCTCAAGAGGAGTGTTCGTCTAATGGGAAAGGAATAGGTACGGTCAGATTCAAAATGGCTTAAGAGAAAAAGAGAAAATCTAAAGACAACAAAATTGGACTATTATAAACAGAATATCATAAAAAGCTTAAATGTCTTGTTGATCTTAAACTGGGAAATTGCATTGAATTGCATTTTAGACAAAATCAAGATAGTTTTTTCAATTACATATGTATATACTTTTCCATGTCATCAGCATATATTTAAAATAACTTAACAATCAAATTGTGATTGAGAAAGTCTTACAAGAATCAATAGAATGGTTTTCAGGGTATTTGTGTGTGAGCACGACTATATATTTGGCGTAATTCGGGCTCGTAAACAGGGTATCTTAGACTACATCATTCTCAACTACACGAATCTTTCTTGTTAGGTTTGATTTTTGAGAGACAGCGACCTGGTCTCGCTCACCCATTCACACACTCATTCGATTGTTGTTGTTGTTGCTGCTGCTGCGTGTTGCCTTTTATGCAAATCATTGTAATGCAATATTTAAATTGATGTTCGGTGGCTTTTTAATGGCAAACATTGCCAGACACGCAACTTGGGCCATAAAGTGCTCCGTTTTCGGGGGTAAGTGAGCAGAGGACCGAAAGGTTTTCCTTTCGTTCCTTTCCTTTTGCTTTTACATGTTAATTATGGCACAAACGAACTGCGAAGCATCGGTTCGTGTGAACTCTCGAGCTGTGCGAGTGGTAAATGGATTCATTAATGAGTTCATTCAAATTGCAATTCACATGGACTGAAATATATGAATTGCTTAAATATTTTTATTAATATTTGACTAATACTTTCAACATATAAGAAACTTCTGTCCTATTTCACCTGAGCACATCAATCTCTATAAGAATATTCAATGATTTATTGGAATCTTAGTATTCGCCAAAAGTTGTTCTTCAATTTGATTTACTTGTTTAATGCGCCCTATAAATCATATTCGAACAATTTGCACTTGCTGTGCTCGGTGTCAAAAGGCAAAAGCTAATCCTGTCCGCAATGTCAATGGCTAAGCACATAAGTCCGCGCACCCGTTTATGTCGTAGAGCCCACTCCTTGCGGCTGGGGAGGTGTTCACAAATAGTCAACATATTGGTCGCATCTTCATAAATAAAGAAGTGTGACTGGCTTGTGGCGTGGCCAGTGGTCGGGGGGATGGGTGGGCCAAGCGCACGCGCCTGCACACCCAGAAGTTGCACGTGTACGGCTCACCCGAAAAACAACAGCGCGAACAACATGCACAGAGGGTGGGTGGCTCGCCCCCAGCCAGCACTTTGCCCACGCAGAAACAATTGACTCGACAAGATTACATGCAGGAAATTCAATTTTAAAAGCAGCTGCCACGTGTCCTTTTAGTGCTTGAAATTGTTACAGTTATTGAGCTGGTCCTGGCCAACGGCCTGATGCGACGTGTGGGCTGTTGTGGTAATGGTAATCGTAATGCTGGTGGTGGCCGTGGTGGTGGATTTCCTGAGCCAGCAAGCGGCCAAGCGGGCAAGCTATGAATATGTAATTTTGGCAACATCGATGAAAATTGAGCAATAAACGCGCTGCGCCGCGCTGCATTGCGTTACAAATAAACAAAAGGCCGCTGGCAGTGGCAACGGAAACGGAACACACACACCACCAGCCCACCAGACCGTCCGCCAGCCCGTCAACCCACCAACGCAGCCTATCATCAACCCACCAATCCAACAAACCAACAACCCACGACGGCGGCGACGACGTGTTAATTTGCAGGGTGGCTTTCTAGCCGCCGGGAAAGGCAACGGCGACAGCGACGGCGGCGACGGCGGCGACGGAGGCGACGACGACGCTGCGGTGGCTAAAAGGGCGTGTGATTGACTTAATTGACTATGAAAATGAGAAATTACATGCAGATAATGACGATGGCCGCGAAATGAACAACAAACAACCGCTGGCAACAACATCAACAACAACAACAACAACAACAAGGACAACAACCTCGCAAGGCGTTATTAAATTTTCCAATCGCCAGCCCCTTTCGCTAATCCCCAACCACTAACAACTGTAAAATGCGCCATCAACTTTGATTTAATTTGATTTGATTTGCTAGCACCCAACCCCCAAAACACCCACGCCCAACTGAGCCCATAGTAAGGCCCAGCCGAGCCGATCCGATCCGAACCCACGCCGCGGCCATTTCGCAGTTTCCCAGCACACCTCGACGCCCCAGGGCGATGTTTTCCGGCGCTTTATTGCAGCACATTGGCTAATTAGAATTGCGACTTTGCGACTTTGTAGCCATGCCACATGCCGCATGCCACAATGTGTGAGAGTTTTGTCATTAAAATTGCATTTTATTTGCGGACAACGGTCAAGCCGAGACCGAACCATGCCCAACTAATTGAAAAAACCCTGCATAGGCTCCCCAGGCTAATATGTCATATGACCCTGCTAGAAGAACTAGCCCAAGCAATCATTTTGTAAGAGATTTGCGCCCACGTTTAGGTATATTTGTAAATTTATTGGCGTATATATCCCAATCACAAAATTTATCAGATTTGTTAAATACTTTTTAAGGGCGCTTTGAAACAATCGTTTTTGAGCTACGTTAAGAGATAAAGTAAGCCATCTGTAGATATGGAATAAAAAAACGCTGCATAAGCTTCCCTAGCAAATTTGTTCTATGGGTCTGTCGGAATAGCTAACCCAAGAAGCATGCTGGAAAATGTATTTTATCTGATTTGTAAAATACTTTTTAAGGTCGTTCCGAAACAACAATTTCAGAACACCCTCAATAGATATTTTAGACAAATTAAAGGTTCAGGTGGATATCAAGTTTGGTAATTTGCTACAAGATGCGGATTTGGGTGGATATCAGACAGTCATTGATCAGTTTTTTGAACTGGTCATTAATGTAATTTCAATTGGGCTTAAAGAAATGTTAAAAAAGTAAGTGTTTAATAAAAAAACTGCAAAATTAAATTTGCCTCATTTAAAGAAAACTTTTATACTCGCTCACTATTAAAAATTGTATTATATCAACAAAAAATACATATTTATAAATTGTTTAGATATTTTATTTGTATTGTTTCAACACAAAATATCTATAAATTGTTAAGATATTTAGAAAAATTAGGAAAAATGTGCTTGAACAAATACCATAAATACCATATATATCACAAATGGTAAAATAATGGACTCTTTAGCTCTAGCTATGATGTTTTCTCATTAAGATCAATATTGATTTTAGATTTAATAGATCTAATTCGTTCGAGTTGCCTTAGTATTCGCTGAGAAGTATTAGCATAATCCGATAGTTTCTATCAATCAAACAGAAGGATGCGGGAATTGCTGTTCGATTATTGTGTTATATATATTCTCATTGAATTGAGCAGTCCGAAAAGCTTAGACCAATGGAAGGCGACTGCCTCGGGGCTTATCTAACGGCCAGCCCCCTAATGGAAGCGAAATCAGCGAAAATGTTCAATTGAAAAATCACACAACGAATTTGTTGACGCCCACTTGGAACAAGTGCCAGCTCACTGCGTACGCCAATTAAATGTCATTTCAGTTTCACACGCAACGGCCATGCCAGATATGGGGGCTATACGGGCCATACGAGGTATATTGGACATGGACTTGGAGCACCCGGGGAGCGCCAGCTCAAGTGCCGGCTGATTCGCGCTGTACGTTGTTAAATCAAAAACGCAATTAACTTTGGCCTACAATCAAAATAAAGGGTATAGAGTATAGCCAGCAACTGGGCAGAGCTCGTGCACTTATCGATTATTTTATATTAATTGTAATCTCATTTATTTGCTTAACGGTCTTTACTTGGCCTGTTTAATTTCTACATTTCTGTTCATTGATTTACGTTTATTTTGTGATAAATTTATTTATTCGATCAGCTCGCCATGTATGCATACATACATATATATATATGTATATGTATATATACATACATATATATATTATTTTGCGTTAATCAATTTTTCATTACAAACTGCCCACATTCGAATCAATGTCGTTGTCGTTGTCGTTGTCTGGCACTGTCTGCCAGCCTTATCAATGCCAAATTTGAACAACAACAGCAACAAATACAAAAAAAAAAACAAAAAATAAAATCAAATAAAAATAAAAATAAAGAACAACAACATTCATTATATCGACAGAAATCGGAGCTGATTAAGCGTTGTAAGTGGCGTTCGACTCACATGGCATTCTACGTACTCCTTGTTCTTGGGACTTGTTGGCAAGTGCTTCGGGCTGCTCAGCGTGGCTTGAAGTGCTGCTCTTGTTGTTGTTGTCCATTCGCTAACCTTACCTTGTTCTCATTACCCAATTAGAAGTATCTGCCAAGTATTTGCCAACTTGAGATGAGGCCAGGCCATGCTGCCGTGTGTGCTAAAATATGAAAAAGAAAACACATTTCAGGATACAACAAAATAAATAGAATTGAGCGAAATATATGCATACTAATTTAATTATAACTAACGTGAAAACTCTCGACAATGGACGCTCCTATTAGGCGGACACCCTTCGCTGTCCTTTCAAGAGAGTTTTCATTGCATTAAAGAGACTTGGTATAATGCAGAAAATGTAACTTCTGAATAAAATTGTAAATACGTGGCAAGCGATATGGAACAATGGCAAGAGTGCCGCATGGATCAAGTTGAATATCAATAACAAATGAGTACAAAGAGAAGAATAACAATATCATTGAATTCTCAAGATTTAAGTGACAATGAACCCACAATGGGCATTGACAGACAGGTGAAAATAAATTAAAACCGAATAGAGATAAATTGTATAATATAAACAAGAGGTTCTAGTCGGGAGCTGCCGACTAGGGGATACCCTGAACTCTCTTCTTCCAACAGGCGATAGGTATAAAATGAAAGATACTTGATATATATATGTATATACTATTCTAGAAGCTACATGTCAAGTTTGGCCAAAATTGCTCAATAAACAGGATTTCGATATCGATTCTTATCGATTACTTGGAAACGGGGCAAGTCACGAATATCGGAAACAAACTCGATCAGCGCGGGTACTAGGAGGACCTACAGCTAAAGTCAAGTCTCTAGCTCTTGCTTTTAAGATCCTTGCGTTCATATATATGGACAGACGGACGGACAGACAGACGGACGGACGGATAGACGGACAGACAGACGGACATGGCTAGATCGACTTGGCTGTTGATGCTGATCAAGAATATATATACTTTATGGGGTCGGAGATGCTTCCTTCTGCCTGTTACATACATTTGCACAAATACATAATACCCTTTTCAGCCATTTTTAATGGGTTCAGGGTATACAAATGAAGCACGTAATTGTGCTCTAGTTGAGAGTCTCCGAATCGTATCAGGCATTCGCATTTCCTCTTAAAGATTGTGCAAAACATATGCGGGAATATATTTTTTAATTTTCAAGTCTGCCGTGCATGTGCATTCAGACAAAACCAGAATTCTGCTAGGTATATATTTATATGGGGGCAAATCGAAAAAAAGGATAATATTGCTAGATTTTTATATTTCTTTATATGCCTCAGCTAATGATTTATATATCTAAAGATCATAAGTTTCTCTGGATCTAAACAAATATTGATAATTATTATTCCAATATTTATAAATGGCATTTAAATATGAGAGTCGTTTGCCGGCCCAACTGTGATTTTTTTTTTTAATTCTTCGATATAAAACAATTTAAATTAAAGTATATTTAGATAGATGAATGAGTCTAGTGAAGTGATTGTCGAAGTAAACAATGACTTTCAGGTACATTCAGAAAGATTATTAAATTTATAACTATTTAGTGCACGCAATATCTTGGCTGTGTACACAATTTAAATACAGATTGTGGGTCAGCTCTATCTACAGCCTGGCACCGCATCCATCAAGCGCTTACCCCATCGCTGCTGGCGTTCTCGAATTGATAAGCTCGCACGTTTGTACTCGACATGACGTCCACGCATGTATCGATGTGTGTGACGCGATCGCTGGCCAAGTTGTCCGGTCGTGCAAGACATGTCGCTGATACGGCCGGACACACACACACACACACACACACACACGCACGCACACATACAGAAATAGTGGCAATCAGGTTGACGCCGATTGGCGACCAGTTTGCACCTTGCGGGAGCTCTTCGAACACGGCTTATCTGAAAGTAAAGCGGGCAACAACAACAATAAAAAATAATATTATTAATAATAACAAAAAGTTTATTATTGTGTTAACTTCAACAGCCGCTGCCCGGGCAATATCAGTCTTGAGCAGCTATTACGTCTAATCTAGATCTTTGGTACTGAGTGGCGCGTATTATCAACATCCTGTGCGATAGCCAAAACTTTATGCAAATAAACTTAATGGCCCGGGAACGGGGGGTGGAATTTACGATTTTGAACAACCCAAATTTATAAGCCAATTACTTGAGGTGGTATTTTTATGGGGCCACTCGGAACTGAACTTATAAATATATAAGCTAACCCGAACTTATATAGATACTCTAGATTATTGTAATATGGACTGTGTAATGTAATCTTTCGACATAACTGGATATTATGATGATTAAGTATTTATCACAGCATAAAGAAAATAAACAACATGAAATAAAAGAAGACTATGCAAATGTAATTAGTCTTTATATTAAACTGTGATAATTGTGTTTTATTTTGATATTTATTCAAAATTCTAATGATTTATAAATTTAGTCGGCTGGAACTGACCGGCGTTAGATAAATCTAAATAAAAAAGAATGAATAAAGAAATCATAAAAATAGTATATAATATTTATGGTACTTCAGTAATCGCCGAGTTTATGGCCTGTGTAAAAATGTTGCTATTGTTGTTGTTTTTGTTTCTGCGCAAAATATATGACCAGGCACTCGATGTTTATTAATACTCGCAATGGTTATTGTTAAGCTGTGTATACCCTTTCCCTAAGCATATTAACAACGACAAGCCACAAAATTGTTATTTGGAGGAAATTTAAATAACCAACCGGGTAGTCGACTTATTGCAGATACTTCCCATAGCCACAGTTGAAAAGTCTCTGCCTATGGCTTTCAGTTTAAGAGTCGCCGACAAGACTCGTTTTGAATAAATGCGAAACTCGGGACAGAGTATTGCGCAGTCGACTGCACTCGCATGCAATGTGGCCACTTGTATTCAGATGACAAATGAAAAACTCAGAAGCTAACAGTGACATTCATACGTTTGTATGTAGAGGAGCGTGTGTATTCAATGTATCGTTTCGTGGCTCTTGAGTGTTTTCAGTGCTCATTGATGAGTAATTTAATTTGTAGTTTATTCGAATAGCACTTGTTTATTTTATGAGATACTCCAAAACATCTACTTGAGTTCGAGTTCTTTATTTGCGCAAATTATGTGCCCTCACATGGAGTAGAGAGTTAAGAGGGCCTCTGGCCGTGTCCCATGATTGCTGATTGTCTCTATTGATGCGTCTTGATTTCGTTGTATTTACAATGTATATTATGTATGCTACTTGTTCACAATAATCTGGCCATTCGACGCTGACATGCCCCACTACAAGCTCATTATACCACACTTACCTGCCATGTAGTTTAGCTGCCTTTGTGACTTGCTGCATATTACGGCCTCCCACTAAATTAGCTATTGATGGTCATACCATAAAGTCAATATGTAGCAACCGGGCAATTATAGTGCCATACTGTGCCCCATTCGTATTGAATGCATCGTCTGGGCACGGGGCCGGGGCCGGGGCGGGCTTATCGCGAGGCAGCATTTCCAAAGTCCAAGCGTCCCCTGACCGTTCGGGCGGGTATTATGAGTGCTGGTAGTACAATTCGTATAATCATTAATGGATTACGATCCCAATCGCCGGGCTGCAGACCTAAACGGTAGCTAAAAGCCATAATCAAGTTGTATTTATGAGCTGCTTAATGTTTCCACCAGGTGCTCGCACCTGACACCTCGTGTGGAGCCTCAACTATTTGAACCACTATCTGCAGCTTGTCGACGCCTCTATGCCCCTGCAGTTCTATCCACCTATAGTGCATTATTCAGTGTAACAATATACTTATGTGATCTTAACTAATGTGGTCTTAAATAAGTTGAATAATGTAAAATGAGAGACTAAGCTGATCATGCCTAAATATAACCTGATAAATAAATATAAATATCTGTGCATATATTCTTAACCCAACATATTTAACTTCTTAAATATATATATCTCGATTCAGAAAATACCTGATCAATATACCTGTTCGAACTATGTTTTATTTTGAAAAATGACTGGTAGAAATAGTTCTGCAAAGCAGGGCTGCAATCCGGGCTTGCTATCCGATACGCTATCGGATCGACTTGGGAAATTTATAAATATATTTTATTTAGAATTGATGCCAGTTGCCCCAAGAACAGGCGAGCTGCAACCCAAACCAAACCATCCTTTTTTCAAAAATATACCTTAAAATTAAACTTAACTTTTGAGGGAGACTCAGCTCCAGAGCATACCTAACTTGAGTCCCAAGCATTGGATTAATCTGACCATATTTGGCAGATGCCAATTTGGGGTAGATATCAAATTTAGCCCGAAACTTCTATATGAAAATATCCATGGCATTGGAATATTTTCAGTCGAACGGGCAGCTATAAATTCAAAATTGAATTGTTTAACGAAACTTTTCAAAATATATGATAAAGCAAAGCTTGGACTAAGGATTGGGATGGGTAAAATCGGGTTAACGAAGGAAACCTTCAGGCAGGGAGTTGGCTTGTACTGTATCGGTTAGTTGGGTTTGGTTAGTTAGTTCATTGAAGCTATAAAATATACATTCTTTATATGTAGCGTAACAGGAAGTTTATAAAGTGCTATAGCTATGCGTCTTCAAATTTCAACATGTTATAGAGACTGACCTCCTTTTTCGGATTAACGATATACATACATATAATTGATGCCAGTTGCCCCAAGAACAGACGAGCTACAACCCAAACCGAACCATCCTTTTTTCAAAAGTGCAGAAAATATTGCTGATTTTGCGGTTTCGAATATTGTTTTCTTCAAAACGTTACAAATTAGTTGACCGAATTGAGAAGAAATCTATCACATTCAGGAACATCTGGAAACATAATCAATTATTAAATTTTTTTAATGCATTCTATTAATATTGTTTTGAATTTTTTATTTTTTCCTTATATTACAAATACATTTGTTAAGGATTATTTTGTGTGTGTGTGTGTGTTAACATTTATGAACTCATTACGCGCTATAAATTCAAAGAGTTTGTTTTTATTTATTTATGCACTATACAAAAAAAAAGAAGAGTTGATTATTTTGGGATTTCATAATTATAATTTTTACATTAACAGTTACGACTTCGCATGTATGTATTATATATATGTATGTATTGTGTATAAACAAATGTAAATATGCCTACAAATTGGACACTAGTTTTTTATTGTTAAAAAATATGTACATGATTATTTGCTGTATTATCTGCATTGATATTTGAAATATATATAATTTTCTTGTCATTTTCATGATTTGATTTCCTTCTTTCCAGTATGTACAAAACGAATTTATTAATTTTTGTATATTTTATATTTGAATAAAATAATGATTTAATTTATTTAGGGCTAAGCGAAAAAAAAACTTGTCACTATATCTAGCATTTTATAAGTATTAACGACTTTTGTTAAAAAAAAAATTGTAAAAAAAAAATCTTACGGCTAAATGGCCCGCAGCTTTAGAGCTGCAGGAAAAAAAAATGTATTTGTATTTATAGCGATTTATTACACGAATGATATATGTATGTTGTTGACATTGTTGCACATGCAACATGCAACAACAACTTTTGCTTGGCGAAGAATTCTTCAAGTTGACCACTTGCTGCTCCCGGCTTGGCCTCGCCACAAGCTTGTGGCAGCTGACGCCTTCCGCTTGTTTTTTTGCTTTTTTGCTTTTTCTAAATTGTATTTTTTGAGAAGGGAGACGTGGAGTTGGAGTAGAGGAGAGTGCGTCAATTGCTTGTTGTCGACCCATTGTTATATATTATTGCACCAATTTTGTTTGTTTGTTCGAATTCCCAACCGAAATGTGCCACAAATTGTGGCAGAGTCACACAGCTGCGACTTTGGCAGCGAGTTTATTGTCCAGTATTCGAGTTACCAGTCATTTGGCCGCTCCCACCCAGCTCGACCAACTCGAATCTAGGCAGCTAACAATATTAGGGCCACCAGGCGGCGCGCTGCGCATGCGGATGGGCGTGGGCATGGGCATGGGCGTGGAGACCAGCCGCTGCGGCAGCCGCTGCATGCTGATAGGCGGCGGCACCGTTCAGCGCCACCAGATGATGTGCGGCGGCATTTTGCATCGCGGTGGCAGTGCTCACACAATCCTGCGTCAGCTTGGAGCCATCACCCAGACACGGCTTGCCATTGCGCACCAGCACGGGCACTGCGACGCGCCGTGGCGACGGCAGCGCAGACGGATGATGTGGATGTGTGGCATGCCCGTGCATCAGGCCCGGATGCTCATAGCCCTTCTCGTTCTGGGCCCGCTTGGTCTTGTAGCGATGATTCTGGAACCAGATCTTCACCTGCGTCGGCGTCAGCCTTATCAAACTGGCCAGGTGCTCGCGCTCCGGCGCGCTTAGATACCGCTGCTGCCGGAAACGCCTCTCCAGCTCGTACGTTTGCGCCTTAGTGAAGAGAACGCGCCGTTTGCGCTTCTTGTTGGGCATGCCGTCGGCGTTGACGCCGCCGCCGCCGCTGCCGTCCGCATCGTCCACATCATCGATGTCCTCTTCGATGCCATCCTCGTTCAGGCTGTCGTCATGGGCGCTGCCGCTGCCGGCGCCTGCGTCATGCTTCAGGCTATTGTTATTGTTGTTATTATTATTATTATTGTTGTTATTATTGTTGTTGTTGTTGTTATGCAACGCATGCGCCGCAGAGCTGCCGCCGGCTGCACCGCCACCATGCAACGTGTGCAGCGCATCGCCCACGGAGAGCGCATCGCTGTCCGCCGAACGGCTGTAGCTCTTGTAGTCGCCGGAGAGAGCCGGCGACGTTTGGCAATTGGAGCCTATATAAGTGTAGGAGACCTCCGACGTGACGGGTGAGGTGCTGTCCGGACTGGCCGGCTGCTGAGTGCCTGCAGAGAGAGAAAAGCAGAGAGCGAGAGAGGGGTTACTAACGGCTTGGCATACACTGAGCGAAATAAAGGCAACCAATTGAGTGCAGTTTACTACAGTTTATTAATAGCTACTAAAAACCCCTAACAATTATTTTATACCGATTGTTCACGATCAGAATAGAGAATATATATATAGAGAATAAAAAAAATGATACTTATTAATGTTAAAAGGTAAAAGGTGAAATTTCCTAAACTACATTCGATGTTTCATAAAAAGTTCAAGATTTCGCTCGTTGCGATCTTCGCACACTTTTATTGCTCAGTGTAGTTAGAGAGTCAATTTGTCAACAATTTGGAAAATTAATGCACTCACACACAGCCAAGCACACAGGGGCAGACATACCCCAATCAGCATGAGCAGGCAGAAATTGGCAGCGGTGCTAAATGAATAGTCAGTGAGTAAACAGATAGAACCGCCAACGACTCGTACAATTGGATTATGTTCTGCAGCTAGGCGGCGCGGGGAAGAGATCGTGGTGGCCAGATGCGAGCTACCCTCCTCGAGCCACACCGCAGCGAGCCCAACTAATAACGTCAATTAGAGGACCGGGCCATTGACAAGGTTCGATCGATCGTCGGGTGCTACCTGGCTGCGATTGTGTTCCCTGCCCTGCGGGGCAACCCTGCCGAGTTACACCTTTTGGGCAATTGCTCGGCTGCCTTCTGACCTTCGAGGTGTTGCCTTTAGCGTGTAGCGTGTAGCGTGTAGCGTGTGTTTGCGTGCGTGTGTGTGTGTGTGTGCGATCTTTTTTTGCTGCTGTCATTGTTTGCCGTTTTGAGAGAGAATACACAACCAAATGCTAATGAAAATACATTAAGGTTTGAAACTGGGCAACCAACTGGGAGACAATGGGATGCGACACAAAAGCCAAACCTCAAACAGAGCTGCCTTCTAATGGCCGCCCTGCCCCTGACTTCTGTGTCCCTCTGCCTGCATCCGGCTCCCTTTCTTCCGTTTTGCCGTTTTACCCGACTTTCGGTCGGTTTGCCAATGCTGCATACGCCCACTTTTTTTTTTTTTCTATAGGGATATAGTTACTTTGATTTATCACACATGGGCGTTCAAGCTGTTTGATATGTTTTTCCTCTCTTCTTTTTTTTTATACTTGGGTGTGATCTATGTAGAATATCGCATAGTACATTTATTACATGCATGCAAGGCTGGCTTTAATAATAGACATTCCTTCACAATTGACTAAACAGAACATTGACGCAGTCCATGTCCCAGTCCAGACCCATCTAAGCCAGCCCCAGTCCAGTTTCAGTCCTGCACTAGAATCGTCTTCACCATGACAACTCAACAAATTAATAACTTAATATAATCAAAACGACTCGACTTACAGCTGTGAAATTTCCCAAAAAAAAAACAAAAAAAACTGCAATCAGGCAACAATTATAATTTGTAGCTGAGCACCATATCAACAAAAAGACAAAAAGAAAAAAAATTGGAATAATAAAACAAGGAAAGGTTGTGCAAAAGCGAAAAAAGGACGAAGCGGAAGTGCGTGCCATAAATTTCCAGGCTTATATGAAAGGAATGACTGAACAATGTTGTGTCCGCGACAACAATAAGGGGGGGGACTACGACAGCGACATGGTACCAAATAAAAAAACGGAAAAGAAAAAACAAAAAGCGAAAAAAAAAAAAAAAAAATAACAAAATTAATCCTCAAGTGTGAAGCGCATACAAACTATTAGTCAAGATTATGTTGGGCCACAGTTTCTAGGGTATGTACTCGTAAGCGCCCAAAGGGGTGGTTCCGACCGCGGGCACTTCGCGTTTCAAGCACCTGAATCGACACATATCGCATCTAACACTACACTACACCACAATACATAGCGACTGCCGGGCGGGGCGTGGCATATGGCCACAGCCAAGGGTTAGCCCTCATCGAGCCCTCGGCGAGTGGTTCCCACTGACTGACGTCGCCCGTAGATATGCAAACACAGCTGCCTTTTGTGAGGCAATTATTGAACAATATTATTAGGCGTTCGCTCTCAAAATTCCATACCCCTGCTTGTTCCCGGTTCCCGATTCCCCAGCTTAAGTAATTCCAGTATCTGCAGCTTGACTTTACGAGAAACGTTTTACTTGCACAAAATTAAGTTGCTGAAGCTTTGAGATATAACTAAAAATATTTAATAGCCATATTTTCAAGGGAAACTCAACGTTTGGAATAGATTACCAAATACAGAAAGATACTAGAATTCCTATATTGGGAAACGTTTAAAAATTATAAACGAAAAATCGAATCAGTATAAAAATGATTAGATATCAGACAGATTCTCAACTATTTGACTAAAGGATTCTTTTAATTTCTTGGCAGCTATATTTTGTTTCAATCTAAAGAATCTTTGGCTTATCCAAGCCTTTAGGGCTTATGGGAAATAACACCGATTTGTTACTGCACACTTACCATATATTTCGTTCTCCTTGATCCACGCACTGCGACCCGAGTGGGAGAGCATTGTCTGGGCCATGTGATGGTATGAGGACATTTCGTCACCGAAGTTGCCGGCAAAGTTCTTCGGCAGATATTGGCCGGCGGCAACAGCCGCGGCGGCCGCTGCATTGTGACTGGCCAGCAGATGGGCAGCGGCCTGCGCTGAAGCGGCATGGGCATGGGCGCCCATATGGGGCATGGGCGGCTGAGCGCCGCCAGCGCTCTGATGATGGGGCAAGTGCAGCGGGGCAACGGGCTGATGCGGCTGATGGTGCAGGTGGGGATGATGGTGTTGTTGCTGCTGGTGCTGGTGAAGGTGGAGGTGTTGCTGCTGCTGATGGTGCGCCGACTGCGCACTGTGCTCCGTGGTTGCATGATCACCATGCGCTGCGGGTGCCACATGCTCATCCCCACCGCTGGGCGGCGGCGGCGGTGGCAGTGCTGAGCTGGGCGTCGGCGACAGTGTTGATGGCGCTGGCGGATGACCATGACCATTGCTGGACTCCGCGCCCAGTTCCGCGCTATGGCTGTGCGTATGATGCGCCGCCGCTGCCGCTGCTGCTGCAGCGCTCTTCAGCTCGGAGCCATCCAAATTGAGTATGTCGGATATATGAAAGCCGGAACGCTGCGAGGACGGCACCTTGGCATCAAAGAGGCTGCAAGTAGACAAGAGCACAGTTTTAATTGTCGATTCACCACTTCCAGCACACACACACGCAAACACACATACACACACACTTGCTGCATATCGTTCTAGGTCCTACATCCGACATCCGGTGTCGTGTCATGAATGAAATGGCCGGAAAGCAACACAATGGACGCACACTGCAGTTTCAGGTCTAAATTTCTACCTGGCCAAGCAGCAAGTACCTGACGCACTGACTTTACCAAAAATTGCACCGAGCTGCGAGTCGGGCCCAGATTTTTCACACTTGCTCGGAATTAACTTTGATTAAGTGCCAGCCAAATCGCTGGATTATTGACACCTAGTCCCAGTTGCAAAACCAAAACCCCAGTCACAGTTGCAGACCCAGTTTCAGTTCAGTTTCGGTTTCGGTTTCGGTTTCAGTTTTAGTTTTAGTTTTAGGCTAAGCTAGGGCTAATGCAAATTTGATTTTCCACTAATACCATCAACAATTAAACTCAAATCCGCTTTTGGTGCACCGATGCACTACCTGGGCGATCGGACGATCGGGCGCGGGTCTCTTTGGTCGGGCATAACCATTTTTCGGCCACATGTTGGCGCAAGTAAAAAGCGCTCTCGCTTCCGGTTTTTCCACGCTGAGTTTTCCCAAATTGTGCGCGCGAAATTCCCACGCGCTCAGGTCCATCCAGGACGCGGGCATTCCCCGCATGTCTGAGCGGAATTCCCTTTGCACTCGTCCCGGCCTTCGAGCAGACAGTGTGACGCCGTCCTCGTCGCCGCTGCTGTTACTGTTGCCGTTGCTGTTGCTGTCGTCTGCTGCACACATGTTGCCAGGTTGGGGTTTCCCTGCAACTCACCTATGGGAATTTCTAAGCCAGCCAGGCCAAACAGATCGACGTCATTTGCGTCTTTTGCCACTTGAGCTGCGATCGCCAATCAATGCCGGACAAGAGTGCCGCACACAAATACAGGACCTTGAGCACATTTGAGCATGCACCAGCCCAGCAAATCTGCGGATCTGGTCTGGGGGAATTACGTGTGGTCACCGTCACATCTTAGGGCTGCTGCAGGATTTGGGTAATTTGCTTCGGCAGGCTCTGCGCGGGGCAAGTGCCCGAAACAAGTAGATGGATAATGTTTAGGGAGTAAGTGGCTTGATTGGATTGCCGGCTCAGTGGCATAGCTCGTTACAGTCGGCTGGCTTAGAAGGCAAAGTTCATTAGCTGAACGGGGCCTAAAATAACACTGACACGGGCCACGACAGCGAAGAGGGTGCGGCAAGTGCCCTAAAAAACTGTACCCTTAAATTGCAAGGCTTAACGGATGCTTTTAATTGTCCCAGCATTTGCAATTATTCTATTAGCAAAGTTGAGCGAAATATGACAGATGAGATGCTGTTGATCTTAATTACAAATATTCGAGGCTTGTTTTTACCGCTGATCTATTCTAATTTTAACAGGAATTAATGTATTGCATAAATCCCGAATACGTAACCAATTTAATTAGTATATAATCAAGTATAGATATTGTTGTCGTCATAATTACGTATAGTTGTAAGCTGATTTATCTACTGCTCATAGCTCAGAGCGAAATAAATTACCACAGGTTCGGTTTGCACCAACTTCCTTCTTTTAGTTTCGGTTCGGCTGTGTTTTGGTTTAAGGTTTGGTTCATCGTAAAGCATACATTGGCATTCCTGGCTCGAACTGGTTCAGTCTATGACTGGTTCGCAGCCTGGCTTGCAACTTTACAACCTCTTACAACAGTCCGAGATCCGAGCTCGAGCCTTTGTTTTCAGTTGTCTTAATACATATATGCATTATATAAATATATAGAATTCAATGGACTGATTGATGTTTTATGCTCCAAGTTGCTAAGAAAAATATTTGATAAGAGCCTTCAGTTTCTCTCAAAATGTTCTCAGGAAAAAAGGAGGTTGCCTTTGGTGCTAGCTTTAAAATTGGTACTATCCATATATTATTTTACGGCTAGCAAAGAAACCTAGAAAAAAAGACACTAGAAGAATTTTCAGCGTGTGAAAATCCCTAAAGTAGCCACCATTTTTGCTAATCGCAACAACGACCATCAGGAAATTTGTACAAGTGCGAGGTGAGCATTGCGTGTGAAAGAGGTAGAAAGACAGAGGGAGAGAGAAAAAGGGCGAGATATCTAATCCGGGGATCGGGAATTGCGGTTAGCGGGTTTTGATCAATTTTTCTTACCCGGGCAAAGCGTTGCGCAGAGCCGCCGGATAAAAGGCGGCGGGCAGCAGGGCATGGCTCCAAGGGGGCAGCAGTATGGGCGACCAGGGCAGGAAAGGTGCAGCCGCAGCGGCCGCGACCGCCGCCGACGAGGGCACCATTAGACTGCTCATGCTGTGCAGCCCGGGAAATCCGCTGAATGCCGCCGCGCCCGTTGGGATGCGCAGCTGCTCGGCGGCCGCCAAGTTGGCGCCACTCGTTGGCGTTGTTGTTGGCACCGTGGTGCTGGCGGTGCTTATGATTTTGGATGCCCGCTGCTCCACCGAGGGCGTCGATGTGCGCAGCGGTCGCTTGGGCGTTGTGGGCGTCCCAGGACTAACTGTGGCCGCACTCTGCGGCGAGGCGGGCAAGCTGCCGGCACTGCCCAGGCCGCTGCTATTGCCGCTGCTGTTGGTTGTCTCTGTCCGCTCACGCTCCCGCTCCCGTACCCGCTCGCGCTCCTTGTGCTTGGACGGCGTGCGCTCCAACGCCGGCTGGCTGTGCGTGGTGGTCATGTCCGTGGCCGTTGTGGGCGTCGTTTGGGGCGCTGGTATGGTTATCGGATGTGTTGCCGGTGGCGTCGCGTTGCCCGATTTTCGCCGCTGCTGCGCGGGCGGCGGCGTTGGCGACGGCGTACCTTTGCGTTTCTCCGCCACTTTGCAGCCGTTCAAATCACAAGTGTCACACGTGCAAAAAAATAAACAACAATAACAAACACAAATCCAAAAGGATCGTATTGTACAACACTCTCTGCTGCAGTGCAACACTATCTAACACTTGACAAGAGCTTTGACTGTGCTGCCTGTTATCATAATAATTTGGAATGCAATTCACTTGGCGCGGTTGCGATGCGATTCAATAGCGCGACAGCGATTACGTTAAAAGTTTTGATTTGGATTTTGGCCACAGATCTAGCTTCAGTTCTTGATTTCAATCTCGTTGTCGACTCGTGCTCGGGTTGCGTTGTCAGCCGCACTCTAAACATTCCAAACTGAAGTGTCATCAACAACTAACGAGACATCAAGAACTCGACACGAGTCCAAGCAGCCAACGGCGCAAAAGTACCAAAAACTACTCTGCACACAGGCATACTCGCACACACACACATACATGGATGTAAGTGTTGTATATGGTGCATCCATCCACCATTGGGTATATAACCTCACACACACACACACATATGCACACAGCCATAGAGAGTCTCTCTGGCTCTTGTTTAGCCGCGGCGCGTTCGTCGCATTTTCACTAAGTGGCTTCTCATGTCCTTTTCAACAAGGATACTACGTCGGCAGCAGCAGCAGCAGCAGCAGCAACTATGTGAGTGGCTCATTCAACCACCAGCAAAAGCAACAGCAACAACCACCACCATTTGTTGTCCAACGCGCATCCTTGCGCCAAACAAGGCCAGCCTAGGCGTGTGTAAGCCTGCCATCTCGCTTGCACCCGCTCACAACTGCCAGCCGACGAGTGCCCACTTGAGCCGCCTCTCTATATACATGTGTGTTTGTGTGTGTGTGTGTGTGTGTAGAGAGAGCTGCCATTGTACCGCTCGAGTATCGGCCCTGTAGGTAGAGGCTGCCAGCCAGTCAGACAAGTCGCCGCATCCCAACACAGTCCGACGTTCTGCTCTGGACCTCTTTCATTCATGGGCACGGCGCTCAGCCGGGTTGATGGGTTGACGGGTTGACGGGTCGACGGGCTGACTGGCTAGCTGAGGCGACTTCTGCCCGGTCCAGCACTTGATGTTGTCAACAATTGCCGTGTCATTATATTGTATTTATCATTATCGTCTCTCCAGTGACCAGCTCCTAGCCCTGGCGGCTACTTATGAATGCGTGTGCATGAGCCATCAATTGTCCTGGCGGTAACGGGGTCCCATTTCTGCGGTATTAGCCACATTTGGCATCTCATTAAAGAGTTTTCCCTCTAAGCTCTGTTTCGAGTTCATCAACTCTCACATATCTTTCAAACTCGATTAATGTCTAAACAGGACTTTTTAATGCACTCATTTGCTAACGTCTTTCTAGCTTTAATCAAGTAATAATCAAAGCTCGCTGGGATAGGTAAAGCTATACTGACTTCTTATAATGCTCAATGTATCTTATCGTAGATTTCATACAATAGTCATCAATATATTTGACTATTATTAGCACGAAGTCCACGAATTCAATTACTTCAATTAAAATAAAACTAAATAAGTTCATATACATATATCGAATAACATACGTTATCTCTGATGACGTCGTCTTATATGAAATATAATATTTAACTAGCCGTAGTCGTTAAATCGATGTAGCCTTAGCTAGCTATATATAAGCTCTAAGACCTACAGACACCAAATTAGGCATATGATATCTGGAAGTCAAGAAATCTAAACGGAGCACTCTTAAGTTAGTTTTTTCAAGTAAATCTCACTAAAGATCACTTGTTATCTAGACTTAAATCGGGTTTGAAATTCAATATGTTTTTTTTTCTTAAAATTTAATAAAAAACTCTTGCTTTAAGCATCTGGATATATGATATAAGCGAATAAGAGTAACCTATTTTCCTAAACTGAGAACAAAGATTTTTCTTTTTTCTACAGCGTATCTTTCTTTTTAATTTCGAACAACAAAAAGTTTAATTATTTAGCATATCATTTATACAGCGGAGCTAATATAGTGGGTAAGTTGCATGGATAATGTATTATGTTGAAGTATATATAGATGCACTTTAGTCCAAAAATAAGTAAAGTTCCGCTGTTATTTGTGTATAATAAACCCTTGTGGTCGTCTTTAGGAATGTGATTTTATATCAAAATACGTTAATTGAAGAATTTTCCGCAAAGAAGAGTATATTTAATTTAAATATACATAACTAATTTAAAGAAGTATTGTGTGAAAACACTTGTTATGCAGTGATTCTTTCGTAAAATATAGCGCTTTAATTCCAAAAGGGGTTATATACTCTAAAAATTGTAATCTCTACAATTTTCATATACTTTAAGAGGGTATTATAATTTTGTCATTATATGCGTAACGCACAGAAGGAGACATCTCCGAACTGGTCCCTCAGTTTTAAAAATATTTTTTTAAAATTTTGCATACGCCCGTCTTTCTATTACTGACAGTATATATATCGGAAGCGGCCTGATCGGACTACTATATCATATAACTGACATAGGAACAATCGTTTGATTGTTAAGTTCTTGTATGAAAAATATTTATGGCTATTCAGGTATCTTGACCAAACCCGACATTTCTTAGTTAAAAAAGACTCCCTACATATATATAAAATCCTATCAACATCAGAACTCTTTATCATATAGCTGCCATGGGAACGATCGGTCACAAATTAAGGTTTTGTAAGAAAAAGAGATTTGAATTTTGAGATATCTAGGCCAAAACTTAGCTTTTTAGTGATTTACTATTTTTTCATATCTGCAAAGCCGCAAGGAAAATGTATATAAGTATTATATCTTCGGTGTGCCGAAGAAAACCGCACTTTTTCGTTATATTTTTATCAATTGTTTAAATTGTGTAACAATTTCTAAATTGGGACTCAAAGCAATTCTTTTTTCTGTAGTATTTAATTTGTATGTTATATATTTTATATCTTAGAAAACCTATCCTAGAAAACCTATCTTAGAAAACCGGTTTTTAATTTAAGAAGTTTTTTTTAAGATTTATTTGTTTAGTAATAATTAAATTATTGTTTAGTAATATTAAATGTTAGTAGCCACAATATAAGTAAAGGTTGAGTATGAACTCATTGAACTGGTTGTTCAATGTAGTCGGGAGGACTTGCCAAGCACTTGAGGGCACAGCCGGCATATTTGAAATTTGATTTTATAAGTAAACCCATGATTAGCTAAGGTTCTGCACAACAACTCCATATACATACATATATAGTCACATATACACACACACACGCACATATGTATGAACATGTGGAGCTGGCGCTTGTCTAATATTGGAGAACACACCCAATTGTGTAGGTGGCTGTTTGGGGTGGGGGTGGGGGTGATAGGGTGGCCAATGTAGGGTCTGCTGATGAAAGGAACATAATCAAAACGACCATTAGCTAACTTGAACAATGCCAAGAGGACGCGTGCAGGGCGAAAAGTTTTAGCAATTGAAAAAATAACATGGCAGACATGGCGTGCATGAAGGGCTCCCATTCTGGATAATAATATATATAGATGAATACATACATATATATATGTATTTGTATATGGAGGGTCCCTTTACATAAGCAGATCCACATTTATGTGCATGGCACATAAGAGGCCACTGGCACTCTATGGCCGTTCATGGCTCGGATTACAAATGAAAATGGGAAAACACGCGCACACCTCATCCAAAAACAAAACACACACAGAACACACGCCTGGGGAAATTACGTGTAATGCCGTCGGCGTCGCTGTTGCTGTTGCGCCGCTGCTGCTGCCTCCGCCGCTGCTGCCGACGCTGCTGCTGTTCTTGGCACTGCAAAAGTGGGCGCGTCGCTGTGTTACCTCTGGCCAATCGCAGTGCGGCGCGAGCAAGATAGCTAGCATGCATGGCGCACTTGCGCGCTGGTGTTGGGAAATTTCCCAAGTTGTCCAGCGGCAGGATAACGGTGCAAAGGGAAATTTTGTAGTGCGGCAACGGTAAGCACCAGCAGCAGCAGCATATCGCACGCCCATTTTGTGCGCTGCCTCTTCTAAATACAAGTACATAGAGAGCGCTATGTGCGCATGCAGTGTGTGTGTGTGTGTGATGGCCATTGTTATGCGCTTAATGATGATGTTGCATTAAACAATAGCAGCAACAATAAATACAACAACAAGAATAACAACCAGAGGGAAGCGAGCTAACCAAAGTAAAAGCCTTTCAACGTTGGCAGCGACGTCGCTGCGACGCGACGCGACGCGTCGCTTTGCCTGTCGGTGTTACTTTCGTTGTTGTTGTTGCTGCTGCGATTGTAGTTTTAGCTTCCGCAGGAAGTTTAAGTAGCCAGTCATCGGCAACAACAATAACAACATGAATGAGTCTCTCATATTGGCAAATGTATCTTGTATCTTGTATCTGTGGCATTCAAATTACATACAAATTCAATTGAATTTCGCGCACAAAACTTGTTCTGTTTTTCCGGCAGTTTCAGCTCCGTTCACCTATTTATTTATTTATTTATTTGTTTATTCTTTCTAACACTTCAAAGTACTCTAGCGGGTTGTTGTTGTTACGCTTGTTGTTTATTGAAGTTGTTGTTGTTCTTCTTGTTGTTTTTGTTGGTTTGCTTGGCTCTTGCCTATTTGTATTTTTGTTTAGGGTTAACTAACTCGAATCAATTGGCTCATGTTGTCGTTGTCCCTTTTTTTATTTTGTTAGCCAAAGGTTTTTATATCTTTGAATTTAATAGACTCTAATTTATTTGCATTGCATTGAGCGTAAGCGTCTTAACTGGCGAGTTCATTGTGTGATTCTCTTATTGCTAGCAATATAATACCAAAGACAATGCCCCACAAGTAGGTATTAAGAATCATTATCAGATAATATTTGCAGTTATTTAAATTTAATACCAAACGTTATTAGATCATTATTAATTTAAGCAAAAAACAATAACTCTTCATTAAAAGGAGCAAAGTTTAAAATCGTTTAGTGTTGTATATAAGTTATAACCTACCGAAGAATACAACCTCTTGTTTCTTAGTAAAATTTTCATTAAAGCTAACTTTTAATGATAAATGGTTATCAATTAAAGCGCATCCTATCATATATTTATAACCAAGACTGCAAATCAGCTTCGAGCCAAACCTGTTTAACTCCGCAATTACTATTTTTTCTTATTATTAAGAACCGAATCTTAAACCAAACCAAATGTCCTAAAACAATATAGCTTTAAATTAAATACTTTGGGTAGAGATCAAATTTAGCCTGCAAATTGCGAGGTGTTTTAAATTAAAGATTAAAAAATTTCCACGGCTTGCAGCCTTGTTTCTATATATAAGTTTCTTAAATGGAAGATCCAAGAAGATAAGAAAGTTACCAGTTTCGAAGATTTCTATAGAAAGTTTGAATATCGTAACATAATTTTTGCTATAGATACAATAAATGCTTGCTTATAAACTTCTAAGCAAAATTTTAAGTGGCAAAAAAAGGTTATGTATGAAAAATTATAATTTTGTCGGCACTTGAGTATTAAGTAAAATAAAAGTCATAGAATTTGAGCTGATCATTGACTTAAAACAAAAATATATGTTCTTCAGATCTGAGTGACTGGCTCTGATTGACTGATTGACTGGTAACCAACACCCAGCCCAAAGCGATCAAGCTAGAAAATTTTTTAAGTGCATGCCCTGACGGAATTTGAACGAATTTCCACTCGCAAATGTGAAAAATTGACGGAAAACAATTGGCAAGAACTTTTTTGTAAGCCAAGCAGTTCTATGCAAATATTTCGCCTTTCATCGGAGCTCTAAACTAAAAATTCATAAAAGTCATGTTTCGTACGTTCCAGATTACAGTCATTAAATAACGACTGTGTAACAGAATCAATTGTGAATTGGTTCATACTCAAATAAAATGTATTTTTGTTAGATGGGAATATAAATATCTATGACTGATTATTTCCAGATCCATCGCAAATCTTTGAAGCATACTAAAACGTAGACAAACTTCCGTTTATGAAATCTTCTAACAAATCGTCCGAAGAGTCGCGTTCGTTTTTTTTTTCCCTTGAGATTATTTCTAATCTTCAGTTAGACTATTTTGTACCTGAGCGAAGCGTTGTAGAGTACTAGCAAAGCTCCAAGGAAATTGCGTGTTCTTCATATAAGTACATACTTTTACAATCTAGATCTAATTACCAATACTTTATTGTACGCTTAGATTTGATACTTAAGGTTTAGTGCTAATCATTCTACAATGACACATGACAATTTTATTAGTTTCCTTTCGTTGATAATCCCAAATGTCTTATACGAATATCATCAAGTCGTATCTAGACATTGGAATCTTTTTCTATTCAAGATATGGGTGAATACAAATTTTCTGCTTGTACTAAGATTATCATATATCACCTAACAGAGGAGAGGTGGGCATATGTTTCGGTGAGGTGTTACGTAGCTTTATAAAACACTTAAATCCCAGCGAGATTCCCAATTGCTAGCTTCAATTAAATGCTATTTTTGGTGCTAGCAATCTTTTTTTTTTGATTTGCAGCTGTTTCAGGGGCAACTCGTCTCCCAATGGGCAACTCAAACTGAAGTGTGACAATGCGTAGGCCACTCAAACAAGCCGTATCCGGGAGATACAATTAACAACAATAGCTCGACATGGTGACTGCTAATGTTGTTGTTCCCATTGCTGCTGGATTCGAATCTATACAAATGCAATAAAATATGTTGAATGTCAGAATGTTGGGCAGGCAAAAACCGCGCGACAGTTTTTCGGCGTTTAGGGGCGGGCGGGCTAACAACCCCAATTAAACGGTTCGTTGCCAACACCAAGCGGCGGCTGCTGCATTGAGCGTAAAAAATCAGGCACGCATACGGATATTTATGTATATATACATATATAGATAGATGGATAGACAGGGCGCAGAAGAGTTTTGGCAAAAGGTGTTTGCTTAGCTGCAGATACAGGATACATGCAAGGCTTGCTAACTACGAGGTACTTTGCAGCCATGACAGCACAGCGAGCAGAGTGGCGTGCCATGCACACCTTTGCACACACACACATACACGCACGCACACAGGCACACACACTCGAAGCTGAGCGCAGCCATTCATTCAATGCTCGTTTATAGCAGCAACAGCAGCCCGTCTCATCCATTGTCATCCATTTTAATTTACCTTCCGGTTTTCCTTTCGTTACATGCCGTCTGCCCTCGCTCTCACTCTCACTCTCGCTCTCTTCTATTTTATTTGTATTTTATTTTTCAGCTTACCCTCCACCTCAACGTATCCATGAGCTCGAACTGAGCTCGTGTTGTCAATTGACGGCCATGACAATTTGGGTTCCAGATTCGTTGCGCGGAAGTGATTTACCCAAAAAGTGACTTTGTTCCAAGGAGTTTCGAATGGGCGGAAGTGCCTCATTCAGCGCTCACCTTTTGCGCAATCTTTTTACCCGGCCCATATGATATTGATTGATCTCGGGTTTGTTTAACAAGCCCAGGCCCCGGTCAGTTGCTGGCGTGATCTCTGTAACCAGCCTGCCCCTTTGTCGCATCCTATTGATTCTAGAGAATCTGTTGTAGTTGCCAAAATTTTGAATGGGCGTTACTTTTGCCGCTTTTCATCTACTCATACTTAAGGCTATTGAGCTGATTTTCAAGCTATAGCTGTGTGTAAATACAGCTGGAAGCTGGACTCGATGTACCTTAGCACCTGGCAGGTGATGATCCACATCCCACAAAGGCGATACGTGTGCAGCTATTATCTTTAAGCATAAATGTTACACAAAACGAAAGTTTCCTCTGCCCAAGTATTTCATATTAGATAAACAAAATTATCAATCATTGGGAATATGACACCTGTAAAACGAATTGTGTCTAGTTTAATATGTATGTGGGTTGTACGTGATCCATCCACTTTGTGCTCTATAAAGGTTGTTGATACAGAAATTGATATATGTTTGGCGCTTACGCGTGTGCTCAAAAGCAAAACTGTATTGCTTAATTTTTAACATAATGACAAGCACTTGACTAACATAAGAACCTATTTTCAATTACTTGACGAGCATAAGAACCTATTTCTAATTGCTGAATTAATCAAACAGTTAATTTCATATTCAATTTTTGAACTTTTACATTTGTAACTGAGTTTTTTTAATTACTAAAGTAATTAATCGGTAATTATGTATTGTATTTGTATTTATTTGTCAAATAATAAAATGCAAATAACCAGATTTGCTTTATTTCAGAGGGATTGATTCCGTGGAAGGATGGGCTTGAATGAGTGTTATCTGTTAGGGCCAAATCGTTCCTGCCTTGCATTTAGCATATCTATGCCTCCTTAGATACATAAGATGTTCTAAAATTTAACAACGAACTGAAAGAACTGAAAGAAAGCGTCTTTCAAATCGAATTCATTTGTATTCTTCAATTTATTAAAAATCTCTTCACACTCGTCAGTTTCTCTTTAACTTCTATGTGCTAGCTGTTTGTTTAGCTGTTTGGCAAATGGCATAAATCAGCTTAGGACACTTTCACACAATTGTCATTAGCTCATGTAGCTGGACGAGGAACGCAATCAGAATTCCATACGGAATGCAAAGCGATTTGATGCGTTCGGCTTAGTAAATTTAGATAAATTACTTCCTTCTTTCGGGTTCCCCTTTCCCGTTCCCCTTTCTCGGTACCCATTTGAATTGCGCAGCCTGCGTCTAATGCCATTTCATGGGCTCTATTAAAAGGACATCGACGTCGATGTTGGTATACGAATCGGTATCGGCATTGGAATCGGAATCGGAATCGAACTCGAGCAGCGGATGTTGTGCTCTCCATGCGAGTACCTCATTTCGACTTTGAGTCAATGGATCGCTAAACGATTGAAGGCAGGCAGCCACACACAAAGGGCGGGACAAGCTCATTGACTAATAAAAAAAAGAGTAATTGTCTGTTAGTGTGCGTGTGTGTGTGTGTGTGTGCGTGTATTTACAGCTGCGAGAGTCGGCTATGAGTATCTAATTGTGAGTGCCATAGCCATAAAGTAAACCCGAACTTGACAAATGGGTTTGCGCTGCGTGTCCCACTGTGCCAGTGCCAGTTGGGCTAGTTTGTCAGTTAGCCAGTTTGTCAATTTGTCAGTTTGTCAGTCATGCCTTTGGCTACAAACTTCCTTTGCGCACTTCCTACTTCCTTCTTCACAGCTTGACGCATTCGCCAGTTACACATTTGCAATTTATTTCAAATGCCAAACAATTTCAATTGCAATATTTTCATGAATGGCACAGCGGCCTTTTAAACACACATACACACACAGACACAGACACAGAGACACACACAGATTTACACACACCTTGCCCATTTTTGTGGTATTGTTTTTGGACCCTTGCAATTGTATCTGTATCTGTATCTCTGGGCATGTATCTGTGTATCTTTTGTGCGTTTAATTGTTGCGTTTTGTCAGCTTTGATTTGTGGACTGAAGTTTTTGCGCCAGGCAGCAAACTGCAGGCTTATGAGACATTAGAGTCAGGCCCAAAAACGATTTCAGCTGTACGTTAATTTTATTTTGTGGACGGGCTTCCCCCACTTGCATGTTGAGGCGCCCGTGACACTTCAGCCAATCACATGCTTCATTATAGGCCCATCAAACCATCAAAAAGAAAACTATACGAATTTTTAATCGGGAGTGGCCGACCAGCAGATACTCTAGCGTATAATAAGATAGATGAGTTAGCTTTGAGGTGGCTAAATTAAAAATACTTAAATGAAAATGAAATTGAAATGAAATGGGCTCGATGCCCTGAGCAAGAATTATTATACCTTATGGGTTTGGTAAAGCATTCTTCAATGCGTGACATATTGCATGACAAAACTTGAACGCCCTTTGCTAGGGTTCGACAGCGACCTACGATACGATGTATTGCTTAGCAGTAGATGCAAATTTCATTGTGTTATTTTCACATTCGCATGGCGCATGCGATCTGCAAGCTGACTGACTGACTGCCTGACAAACTGGCATTAAATGTCACAAAGTCACGCGTCGCGCCGAGTCAACTCGAAAGCTGGGCAACATTTTGTTAAATGTATCAATTTCTGATTTGGCCCAAACTGTCGCCATTTGAGCCAAACTTGCTGCCACAGTGTCTTTTCTTTTGTGAACACCCCGCTCTCATGACATGTGGCACAGACAAAAGTTTAGCAGACGGAGCGGAAAACGACAGCAACAACAATGACAGGCTGCGCTGGCAAGTGGCCGCTTTGACAGCGTCGTTTTAGCCAGGCAGATACCAACAAAAAAAAGAATATGTAAAAGAAAAAAAAAAAAAACGAAGCGAATAACAAAATATAGTTCGCGGGTGACAGTTTGGGCAACAACGAGCTGGCTGAAACCAAATGCTCAAACTCCAGGGTTGTCGAGTGTCTCCAATATGAGCTGCAGAGTGAGTCTTTTTTTGATCAGTGCCCATTTGCTCAAGACCACACAATTTGCATCTTAAGTCAAAACATTAATTTTAAAGTGAGTCTTAACTTTAAATTGCGCTTTTTTCAGACTCTCGACAGCCCTGCATTGCTGGCCAAAATAATAATAAAGCAAAGAAGTACGACTTAACGTTAATATTTGCCCCAAAAAAAAATACAAATTATCGCGCGTAAAGGGCGTATTAAACGCATTCAAAACATGCAACACACTTGCATACCCTACAATTCAAACTATCTGCTTTGTGTCGTGTCTTGTTTCGGTTGCAGTCGAACTTTTACATTGAGTTAACATTGAGTTATATAATATTATGCTGAAAGCCCCGGCAGCCATTATTATTTAGCTTTAGCTCAAATCCTTAATTTATATAAACTCGTGAAAGAAAACATTTAATGCACAATGTTGCTTATTTTCAGAATAAATAGCTTAACATAAATAAAAAGAAACAAGTTTCAGATTTCAAGTCAAAAGCTCTTATCTTTTCTTCAGTGTAAGTTAGTATAAGGATTCCAAATAAACTCATTTTATTTTTTAGAAGTTTAATTAAATAAATATTAAATTAGTTGGTTCGTTTAATTAAATAACTATCGAATAGAAATTATTGGCTATTTTACCAAAGACCCTTCTATATTTTTTGAGAATACACAATTATATGTATTTTAAATTCGAAAGGTAGCCAACTTCTGCTGCTTCTTTTGCTATAAATGATAATATGGTGAATCAAAATAGGAAAAAATATAACTCAGTATGCACAAAGTCATTCAGCTATAGAAACAATGCAAAAGGAATGGTTACGAGACCACCAAAACTTTAATCGGACAAATTGTAAATCGAACCTTCATATCGAATATAATAAAATGTAGGGTATTCGAAGTGCTTGACAGTCTGCCAGGGGCAACGTTTTAAATATGCTGGCTGGCGATTCGTGTGTGTTTTGTTTACTTCCTGGCTCATCCGACGGGGACGATGTTGATGATGACGACGACGACGACGACGACGACATGTGCTCATATTCCCAGGCATTCGAAGCTTACGATTTCTGGAGTACGTTCAACTTGACTGACTGCGTTTCCGAGTTGCGTTTAGTAACGCTTAACGTTACTTTTTTCTTCTATCGTTACTTTTTTGTTTTATTAATAAAAATTGTATCATCAAATAAAATTATGTTTTCGAACTTCATATTTCAGGGTGCCAGACAAGTGCATAGCGTGTCCTTTTCTACTCCAGAACACAAGTGAGTGCGCAGACTGTGAAAAGGGGCAACTTATAAGGCCGAACTGGTTTCATATTTATTTATTTTTATAATTTTTTTTTGTATCAACTTTGGACAAGAGTTGGGCCTGTTGTTTGACTGGCTGGCTTGAAGCACTGTGAGAACTATTTGCATTTTGCAGAGGAGATCTTTGGATTTTTTCACTTTTTTTTTGGGTTTTGTTTGTGCAAGCAACAAACTGAAGAAAACCAAACAATTTGCGGATTTGTGGTATAACATGAGCTAGAACTATAAACAAATATACAAATTAGTTCTTTTTGCACAAGACTCTCTTAATAAAAATTAATGCTGGACTTAAAGGCGCACAATGGCAGCAAATTGCGAAAGATTTTGCCGAACAACCTGTGCCCCATGGCAGATACACACACACACACACACACAAAGAAAACAAGCAAAGAAAAAAACATAGGAAAACAACCGAAATGCAACCTGTGACAGGGGAAATCCCAGAGAGCTCCTGTCCAGGTTTAGTTTTGGCCAAAACATCAATGAAAAATGATTCGAAAAAACAACAACAGCAACAACAATGAGCATGAAAATAAAATTGAAATAAAAATAGAATTGCTTTTATTTGGCAAACAGTATTATCCGAGATTAGCCGAGGGTTCGATGCAACGATTATGGACAAACCCAATTAAAGTAAAATTTGTGAAACTCTCATTCTCTCAGTCTCAGTCACAGTCTCATTCGCACACGCACACGCACACGCACTCGCTCTATCCCGTTTTCATGTGATTTTCCAAACGATTTCACAAAACATGTGTTTTGGTTTTCAAAGTGCAGCCGTGAAAAACCCCGTCGCCCCGTTGCCGTGCCAAAAATGCAAAAGGTGACAAACTGGAAATAATGCGCATTGTTGAGAGTGCGTCCCTCGCAACAGCCTGGCTCTGGCTCTGGCCCTGGCTGAGCGACACCTTTTGCCCTCGGCTTATCACACATGCTCGGCCAGTCAGCCAGCCAGCCAGCCAGTCTGTCAGTCAGTTCTAGTCAGCGGCAGTCAGTCAGCTAGCTAGCCGTCCTGGCCGGCCACATTCAGTGCTCCGCTCGCTGCCAGCATCACAATGCCGTAACATTGGCTTAGGGCAACGCACTGTGTGTGCGTGTGTGTGTGTATGTGTGTGCGAAAATCAGGGGCTTAAAACGGGCTGATATGCGATCAGCACAATTTCATTATGTTATGCCATTAAATGTTAATACGTTTGCCTCGGCTCAAACTGAATTGATCCCTTTAAACTTCGGTCTTCGGACGGATCTGGCCAGGTCTGGTCTCGTTTTGGCCCTTGTCTACGCTTCTGTTTTCTTTGCTGATTTAAAATCAAATTGTTTTTAATTGCCGCAACGATTTCTTGGAAATGTTTTGACACTTTTCTCTGTGTGGGGCTAAGCACTGCACTTGTATACTGCTTATTGTGGTGAAATATACACAACTACATGCGTATATACCTGATATTTTTCACTATAATCCAATTAAAATTTGAACATGAGAAGCTCCAAATGGTGACCCAGTAGTAGAAGTAGAAACACATTTGGGCCCAGATATTGCATACATCTCATAATCGATGCGCCTTTTGGGTAGGGATCAATTTTAGCCCGCAACCTGCATATGAAAATATTTACGTTTACAATATTCTCAGTACAACGGGCAGTCGTTAATTTAAAATTGAATTATTAACAGTTTCAGAAGGTTAGAATATGCAAAACTGGATTCTCGAATCGAATCCCCAGCAGGGTGTTGGTTCGAATCGTGAACCGAACCACTAAACAATTCTTGGGGCTTGTCTAACTGATTTTACTATGTAGGCAAGATCTTTAATATACCACAGTATATATCTTGCATATATATAAGTATAAAAGAAATGCTTATAACTTTTTGAACAGATCATTGCTTTAGCTTAGTTGAAATAGTGGTCATATGTGTAAATGGAAGAGTTAAGCATTCTATTGATAACTTCTTATAGTTATCCCGATAAACACAATATTATTGAGGATATTTCTTGTAGTCTAGTTAGGCCTAATCGAAAACTTGTATTCATATAAATCATATGGCTGTCATAGCATGAGGGACAGTTGAAAAAAAAAAACCATTTTCGACAAAATGTGTCTGCTAAAAAACTCACTGCTATCAGCATGGTATATGCCCTGGTATAATTGTAAATAAATGAGAATTTAACACATTTAGAAAGTAAACACATGAGCTGTTATAGTTAGTATTGTCATGAGGCGTGCTATTTATTACTACAAACGAATTTATTATGGCCGAGTCGATTGGGCCAAAAGGCTATTGCCGTCGGCATTTTGCATTGGCTGCGACTTATTGACCCTCATCGTGTCGTAAGACGCAGTTGAGATTGTTGCTATTATCCATTCATTACATGACGTTTGGCAAAGGGAATGGTAAAAGGGAAATGTGTAATGGAAATGGTAAATGGAAATGGAAATGGCGCTGAGCCAATTTGTTTTGGGTACTCACTCGTAGACGTGTTTGTTGTATTCATAATCCGGCTGCATGCAATAATCCTGTTGATATACATTATTTGCATAATAGCTGCAATCCTCAAAGTAACCGCAATTCGGATTATAATTGCTCATAATTAAAATTCTTGACGCTGTTGCCGTTTGCGTGTTTTGACAACAACAACAAAATGAGAACAGAAAAAAAAAAATTAATAATATATATTTGTATATTTGTACGTTGTATATATTCTTTCTAGGCACTTGGCACTGGGCGTTGGGTGGTGGGAGTTGGGTGGTTTCTCAATTGCACATTGATTACAATTAACTTTTAAGCTGGCGGCAATTATTTGCACGATTCGTTGTTGCTGGATCGATTTTTAATGCGCGATCGCTTTTTAATTTGTGTACAAATATAATAACGAATAACAAACAAAAAAACTAATTGGTCACGATTTGGCCGTGTCACGACCACGCTTTGATTTATTATTGAATCCAATTCAAATACTAATTCATTTATGGCAATTTACTGGCTTTTACTGCCAATGCATGCAATTTGGGCCTAATTCCAATTGTTGGCCTTTTATCGCGCTCCACTTGACGCGACGAGTGCGGTTAACGGTTAACAGTTAGCAGTTAACGGTAGCGACGGGGCTCGTTACATTTTCTTTGGGTGCTGCCGGGTGCTGCTGTTGTATCGAGCGGTGCGCGCGCTTTTGACTGTCGTCGCGATTTCAATAAGCCATAAAAACGCCATTCGGCGATCCGGCGAGAGTCCGCGGTCCCACTTACGCACTCGCTGATATGGCGACGACAGCGACTAACTAGGCAAAAACAAAAAGAACATGCAGCAGGTCGTCTAATACACATGCGCGTGCGCTCTCCCACTCTCTCTCACTGTCTCTCTCCCTCTCTCTCTCTCTCTCTCTCTCTCTCTCTCTCTCACTCTCTGGCTCTATACGCGATTTAACGAGTCGACGATCGGCGATCTGCGACGTGCGATCAGCGATCAGCGAGTAAATCAGTGGAAGCGCAACGTTCTGCAATCGCTCGGCGATGCGTTTTTTGGACTCTGCGTCAAATGGAATCAACTGACACGGACTAACTGGGGGCCAGGAACGAACGTTGCCTGTGCCTGTGCCTCACTTGCCGTTGATCCAAACACACACACACAAACACACACACACAAACACACTCACACACACGCACACGCACAGAGGAGAGCTTACAGTGAGCACTGAAGTGGCGCAACGTTCGACACTTTAAATGCTACAACAATCACTTATTAAAGTCAAATAGGTATTAAACAAAAAGGTAGAAAAAAACCGAGTTTAACAAATATAAATAAAGTACACAAGAACATCGACGAACGGGCGTATATCGATAATGTATCACTGTATGCGTGCGCCTGTGTGTGTGTGTGTGCACTCAGATATCGCTGGCATGAATATATGAATACGAATACGAATATACTCAGGCTTATGAATATGTGGAGCCCCTGCCACAGATATAGTCACAGATACAGACACAGACACACGGGCAACAGGCAAAGATACTCGCAACAGGCAACGTTGGCTGTTGATTCTAAATCGGGGTTTTTGCTTGTATTTGTTCTTGTACCCTTTTTTTCCAATAACGATTTGGTGGTCTGCCGCTGCGTGCACAGTGGTATCAAAATGTCAAAAAATACACAAAATAAAATGCATTATTAATAGCTAATTAAATAGTCTAAATCAATAGCAAAATATTAAAATATTCTTAAATTTTATATGAGTCATATAATATTATACATTTGCATTGAATTAAATACTAAAAAAAAGTGTTGTATAAGATGCTACACGTCTCGAACCCGTAACCACCCGTCTGTCAGGAAGACCCTCGGACACTTATGCCATATAAACCTGCTCTTTCGATCTACCCAACTACTAGTATATTGCGACGTTCTAGCATAATTCGTATTAATATAATAATATAACTACTAAAGCTGAAATAAACCCCAAGAATTCATAAATATGAGTCATTATTGTCCCAAGGCATCATTGGCCTCACCTAATTTGTTTTAGGGTTCCCATATAGTTAAAGCAGAAAAGGAATATAATATAGATATATCTTATACTTGTGCGTAAATATACCTAAAATATGTTCATAGTGCATTTAAATTGCCACATGCCCACATACCACTGTACCCCCGCTTGCTGCCCCAGTCTGATATTCCAGAGGCGAGTGGAATGCAATAAAATAATGCCAAACAGTATTATTATGATGACGATTATGTGGCGCATATGTTTATTGACAAACAATAACTCCCGATGCCCGAGCTGTGGTAAATGCTCGTATAACTCCCGTATGGCATTCCGGCTGCCCAGCATAGCCGGTGGCCGTGCCGTACTGCAACTGCCACTGCTCTAGGGTTGCGCGGGCAGCCGCTTACTGCTGCTGCTGCTGCTGTTGCTGCTGCTGTTACTGCTCTACGACAGTGTCGCTTACAACAACTTTATTTGTACACAACTCGTCGCGATATCAGTTGCGATACGGTCGCTGTGATAGTGCTCCATACAAGCTGAAACAACCTACATACGAGGCGCGGACTGTCAGCAGTAAAGCACATACAGGCTACATACTTAGCCATGAGGTAGTCGTAATTGTTTACCTGTTGTTGTTGCCGCCGCTAATGTTGTTGTTGTTGTTGTTGTTGCTGTTGCTGTCTTATCATATGTATTAAAAGTATTTTGATATATGCTTCGATCATGCGTTGATTATGATTTAGCTCTATTGAGCTCAACCACTGCTAGCTGTCTTTCTGGGCTGCAGTTGGGCCTTGTGCGCTGCAGCTTATCGTGCCCGACCGGTAGCCCTGTTTTGATATTCAGTTAGTGCTGCAGCAATACAAACACAATCTTTGGTTGTTATCGCCCCGACAAACATAGCTACAGATATCTGTCGATATACATACACACATATATATATATATGTATATATATATATCGTATGGGTATGCATATATGGTATGTGGTGGGTTGTGAACGTTCGGCCCCCAAAAGCAGGCAACTACCATGCTAAAGAGGCCGTACTGTTGTTGTCCCTTTTTCGCTGCAACTGCTGCGGTTTGGCTTTTGTTTGGCCGCTTATCTGATGCCAATTCAATATGCCACTTATCGCCCAACAATTGCCTATGGCTGGCCCCGTCTTACGCCCTCGGCCGGTGGCAGCTACTGGCCAGCCTATTCTAATAGCGTGTTCGCGCCTTCTCGTCTACTCATGCAGATGCAGCAGTACATACGAATAACCTCTGGTGAACTCGACACGAGTGGGCTAATTCCTTTTTATGTAGCTCAACTTAAAGCTCGAATTTATGTTTAGATTTCCATACGCAAAAGTTGGCCTGTAGGCTGTTCTTGGCCAGACTTATCAGCTCAGCCAGTTTTCAATAATTTCTTCAAGAACTTCAAGTGCATTTCAAAGTTTCTCTGCCAGAACAAGTACTATCTGCTATCTGTAGAACAGTATCTGTATCTATATCTGTATCTGTTTCGGTTTCAATCTCTGTTAGTACATTGTGTGCACATTCTGTAAGTGCATTATTTGTTAGTTGTCGTGTAGACGACGGTGGCCACTTGGAATACGAAATGCACTTTGGAAAGTTTGTCGACCAACAACGCAGCTATCGGGCCAACAACAACAGAAGCCCAACTGCTCGAATAGCAAATACCCTGGTACCAGACCAAAATGTCCTACCAATTAATCTATATCATATAATAAATTGTTGAGTATAAGTAATTAATATATAATAGAATATAATATAATATATATAAGAATACATAAACTCGTATTTACGCAAACAGTCAAAATGGAATCGATTTGGATATTTGAATTGAATAAAAAGGGTCTTCGAATGCTATTTTGCGTAGTATAAATTGAGGAAAACTTTAAATACAATTATAAATAAATATAATTAATTAATAATATGAAATTTGCAATACAAATGAATTATATTATTATATTAGATATTGCCCGATAAGAAACAGACAGCAGGTTGAACAAATGAATATACCCTTTGCGAGTACATAAAAATTAGGTATTTATCACGCTGCATTTTTAGCTCAGAGTCGTGATCTTTATCTATGTCTATGCCGTGCTCCACATTGTTGCTTCACATCGATCATTTGTGTGTTTAGCTCGAGTAGGTGGGCCATCAGGCAGGCGGAGAACCACCCAACCACACAACCACCCAACTACCCAACCTCCCAATGGTTGCTGCGTTTGCCGCCGTCTGTCGTTTTGGCTCATATATCAAAATGTACGTCAATTTTCATGCTTTGGACACTTGATAGACTGAAGTGCTTTACATTGATTTCACGTATACTCCATACAGTTTCAAGTGATTTATTGTAAAGGCTTGTTCGTGCACTCCAAGTTGAAACTCATAATGAGCACACATCATAATCAACGTAAGCGCTGCGGCATAGAAATCACCTTATATTAAGTGGCCCAACAGATCCCTTTCCCCCATCTCTATCTGTATCTCTCTCTTTCTCTCACAAGCCTGCACACTCGCTTTCTGTCTCCCTCTGTCGAAATAACTTACGCAATCTAAGCATTTTCTTTTGGTCCCCCCCCCAGCACCCGTGCCCAGCGTGAAGGACACGGACCAAGGGCCACTTCAAATGCCAAACGTTGCAATTATCTACGCCAAAGTGGCGAATTTATTTGTTAGCGAACACTAAGCTAACCAACTGACCAACAATAACAAGCCTCCTTTAGATAAGCTGATACTATACGATGATCAAAGCGTTCAAAAGGAATTTATCAAAACCGACTTATAGGAATGGCAAAGGCTGAAACTCCAATGTTTAGCTTGCCTTGAGTCTTACCTCAAATCGGACAAGTTGGATAAAGAACAATTGCACCTTAACCTGAATCATAATTTTTTGAAAATATTGCAAATATATTTAAGATATTTTCAGTACTTTAAATAATAGAAATTACCTCATTTCGATTAATTTGAAAAAATGTATTGTTATATTTAAGAATTAAACCCAGCCAAAAGAAATATTTGAACTAAAACGTGCATTGATCCATATGATTTCTATAAAAAGGTTTCTTGCAAACCACTTTTGAGAGTTTTTTGACCCAGCCTAAATTTTGAATTCGGCCCAAAGCATTAGATTAATCGAACTTTATTTGGTTGATGTCAGTTTAGGTAGAGACTGAATTTAGCCCATATATTGCATATGAAAATATTAATGAATAACAATATTTTCAGTAGCACGGGCAGTCATAAATAAGAAATAACAATTTGAAAATATATGAACCAAAAAATGGGTTTAAATAGTATGTAGTTCACCTCAAAGCAGGCAATTAAGCGATAAACTTTTGTTTGGCTTCCAGATGTGGAGATGTCTTAATAATAAATCCCATAGGAAATGCATCTTATGGTTAAGAATTAAACAAAGTTAAACATTCAAGAGGAAGTAAATTCATATTCGATTGATCCGAAGCAATTGAAAAGCGATTTTAATTTACGATGCGTCTTTATTGTATTGCTTTAGTTATACCGCGCTTATATACATTATCAAAGTAAATAGTTTGCAATAAATAAGCGAGTGAATTACCGCAAGTCTCTTCAATTATGGTTGCCACGTTTTTATTCAAAACGAATTTCGCTTTCTGGAGCAATAATTATCAAAGTTTTATATAATATATGGTGCCTAGTGGGTAGGAAATTTGAAAATGGCTTATTAAATAAATCATTGTAATCTAAAGACCAAAAGGCATTATGTCGGCTATCAACATAAGGTAGGGGGGCTTCAAATGGTTGAAGCTCTTGAGAAAGAGAGAGAGAGAGACAGAGAGAGAAAGAGATGGAGAGAGAGTGGGAGCAAGAATGAATAACGCACTAGCAAAATTAGTTTTTCTGTTATTTTATTTTATTTATGCAAAATATTTCGAAAAAGAACACAAAAATTCAAAATAAATTATATGATTATACAATGAAAATTATTTTGTTTGCCATTTAGTTTTTGTTTGTTGTTTTTTTCTTTGTTTTGCATTTGGTTTTTTATTTGGTTTTGTTTGCTTAAGTTGTATGTTTTGGTTTTGCATTTTTTTTTGTGAAACATTTTACAATTTGTATGCATAATTTGTCATGGCTTTTGTGTGTTTGTTTCTCCTCTTGCAATTTGTTAGCTGCATATTCCATTTTGCATTTGCTTGCCGCACTCGGGATCTGTTTGACAAATTCAAGATTTGAAATTCCAAAATTTTAAATTGCAATTACAATTTTTCAGCTGCATGGCGCAATGTTTACACTTTTCCACATTAATAATAATATATATAGCGTACAATTATTGTTGCAATTACAATTGTCTTGAGTACATTTAATATTTAAATTTTTCTTATACGTTTTCATTTCAAACCTATGCAAAAATCATAGTTGACAAAAAGAATTACACATTTTTTTTTTGTTTTTGGTTTTGCATTTGTTTTATTTTTATGATGAGACTACGACAAAAACACATGCGACTTATTACACGTTTTCTTATATTTGTGTGTTGTTCAATTTTCTTTTTTTTTTCTGAATTTTTTTTTTTTTTTTGTAATTTGTTTATGTTTGCTTTTAAATTTTGTGTAAATTTTTCATTTATGATATTTTTTTTATTTTTATGTTTAATTTTATTTACGCAGGACGGGGTTTATTTCTTACACATTTGCATTTTTGCTTTCATATTTTTCTCTTCTCTTTTTCTTTTTGCTTCACTAAGTGTAAATATCAATTGTTGTTTTTTTTTTTTTTTTTGTTGCATTCTCGCATTCTTATATATATGTATATATTTTGTCATTTTTAAATATTAATGAATAAATTAAAAAATATTCAAGCTTTGACTAGTTAGATTTTCTTTTATATTTATTTTTTCTGTGAGTGTGTGTCTTGAAATATATATTTTTCTTGTAATACTCTAATGCCATGTGTATGTGTATGTGCGCGTATATATACGTGTATGTGTGTGTGTGTGTGTGTTGTCGGTGAGTGTGAGTGTGTGTGGGTGTTCAAGTGCAGCGTTCATAATAAACGACTTCGCTTAACACTTATGTCGATTTGCTGCTTACGTGCCGATCTTGGGACTGAATATGACATAATTTATGTATATGTGTTTACGTATAGCGAAAAAAAAAAACAAACAAACATATGTTTAGCGTTTAGTGGTTTGCTTGGAGCGTAGAAAAGCTTTATTATATATGCCTTAAAGCATTCTGCCATGTTTGCGCAGTTAGCTAGATGGAGGTTATGAAATATTGGTGTCACAGCAATATCTTGTGGGTGGAGGAGGGGGAGGGGCGTGGTAGTTGCCTGAGAAATGCAACCGAGACGTGAAGAAACTAATAGATATGATAAATCAAAGACATATGGAAATCGAATAGAAATCATATGAAACAGCTTGAATATCAACATCAAGTGCTATTTTAAGTTATATACTCATTTATAATTGTTGCTTCACTTTATGGTTTTGCTATATATATACATAAATATATATATATGTATATATATATCAAATACAAATTAGTATATATATGTATGTATATATATATATATTTATACATATATATATATACTTTATATAGGTATACAAATAAAGTTACAAACTTTGATTTATAGCAAAAAATGTACTACAAATTACATTTATATAAATTGGATCTGCTCGTGTTTTTTTGATTATATATAACTGTATGGGTACATATATATATATATATATCATTGTGTATACACACACATACATGTGTGGGTGTGCGTGTGTGTATGTGTGTCTTTCTATTAAATAACAAAGCGTTTCGAATCAAGCATTCGGCATACACTTGTCCAATATTTGCCAAGCAATCGAGCTGAAAAATTAAACTAGCAATTTCTGTCGGTTTATCTGTAGCCCTGCCTATCTGTCCCACTGTCAATTGCTTTGATTCAGTCCGTCTGTCTATCTGTCCCGTCTGTCGCATGCAGCTTTACACTATATATATATATATAAATATATATTGATATATAAATTTGCCGTTATAATTGTTCTGCTGCCATTGTGCAATCGGCTTGAAGTACAACTGAAGAACTCGAGCGAACCCTGACTACAGCATAAGTATACTTATGAATGCACTCATGCGAGTACCCGTTTTGGCTGCATAATTTCAGTTCAAAAATTTGTAAAATTTATCAAACTATTTGATATAAACAAAAGCCAACATATACCAAATTCTAGCTGCATGCGCAAAATCCACATGTCTGTGTGTTGGTGTGGGTGTGTGTGTGTGTGTGTGTGAAGGTGCCTTCTGTGTGTGTGTTTGTGTGTGTGCTGAAAGAAACAAAAGCCAGTTACAAAAATCTGGAGAAAATGTTCTAAAAGAGCTTTTGCCGTTAGCTTTGCTTTTTGTTTTGAGTTTTGCGTTTTGCATTTTGTTGCTTAATTTGCTGCTTGTTATCTGCTTGTTAATTTTATTTGGTTGGCTTAATAGCTGAGTTTTATCATTATTTAATTCTTTTATATATTTATTTATTTTCTGGGTGTTGTGTATAGATACATAAATACATTTATGGACATTTTGCGTTTGCGTTTTTGCGTTTTTTTTTCTTTAAATATATGTGTATATGTGTATATATATACATATATATGTATATATAATTTGCCTTTTTGCCATTTATATAGCTGTATATGTGAGTATATATATGCTTAAATACATATATATATGTACATACATATAAAGTAAATGTATATGTATATATATATAGATATATATTTATATATATATGTTCATATAGAGATTAGTACGCGTAGGTAGCTCTTAGGTTCACATGTGTCTGTGTCGCTCTGTTTTGCAAGTGTGTATATGCTTGTATGTGTTTATGTGTGTGTTTAGTTGTTTGCTTACGTATTCGCCTTGCTTTTGCTTAATGCATTTAAATTTTTAGCAACTACTAACTTGCATGCAGCGCAGGTTTTAACTTTTGCTATGCTCAATAATTTTGTATAGTTCATTTTGTTTGCTGCAAAGTATGCAACACTTTGTTGCCTGTGTACTGTGTGTGTGTGTGTGTATTTGTTGGTGTGAGTGTGCGCGGTGAGTGTGTATTGACTAGGAATATATATATTTGGTTTCATATTGTTCGCTTCTGCTCAAATTTCTTGAAACGCTGCAATTCAAGTGTTTTACTTGGTTTTTTGATAATAATTTTTATGATGCCAGTTGCGCGGTGTGTATGTGTATGATTAAACTTTTACATTAAATATGCTTGAAATTTTTTCGCGTTACACTTTTAAGCTTTTAATACTTTTCTAAACAAGAACAACACAGTACGAAAGGAAACAATTCGTTTGACTTCTTTAGTTTCTCTTAAATTTCACTTTTAGCAAATGTTTTCTTTCTCCTCAAGTAATGTATGTTTGTGTGTTTATGTGTTTATGTGTTTATGTGTCTGTGTGTCTATGTGTGTGTGTTGCAAATGAAAGGTATTACCTTTTTCACTGTGGTTTGTATGTGTTGCACGTTTTCCTTATGAAACTCTTACATTTCAGTTGAAGCATTTTTTCATTTTCTTACGTTCAGAATGTGAGAAAGGGAAAGAGCTAGAGAGAGATGTTTATTTTTTCATTTTACTGCATTTTGTTAAACATTTAAATACTTAAATTTAATTGCTTGCATTATATTTTTGCCTTTCATTAATTTAATATATAGATGCATTACATTTCACGTACATTGCGGAACTGCGGTCCTTTAGACAAAAAAAAATTTTTATTTTGTTTATATTAATATCATTTAATTTTTGTTTGTTTTTCTTTTATTTTTTTTAGTGATGTGCCATGCTCTTGCTGATTGTTGTTGCCTTTTTTAGGTGCATGCATTTTGTTGTTGTTGTTGTTGTCGTTATTATTGTATTATTTGTTATTTTTATTATTATTTTTCTCTTTTTGCTCTAGGTGTTTACTCTTTCACTTCGAAATATTTGTAGGTTGGATTCTCGTACCCATTGATTTGCATATTGGGTACAATTTTCTCCTCTTGTACGATGGGATGATGTGTGGTTACATTCTGCAGGTGTAAAAGAGAGAGAGAGAGAGAGAGTTATTGAGTATTTGTGTTACAGAGAGAGAAGTAAGTGAAGGATACTTCACACAAAAGAGAGAGAGAGAGAAAGGTCCATTCTTAGAGCGAGTAGTTTGCAAATGCCTCAAACGCATAACCATTAAGCACAGTAAAAACTCTCTTAATAAACATTCCTATTGGGCGGGCATTCCTCCTAATATGAGTTCCTATCTGAAGGGTATTCCTTTCTAATGAATGGGAGATTGCCGGTTTTTACATTTTCCTATGTATAGTATTTAATAATTTAATAATCTGTATTTAACAAAGGAAATAGTTGTTTCATGTCTTCAAGTTTTGCATAGTAAACTTCATAAAAAACGTTAGACGAGTTTTCACTATATATATACACAGTCGGATGTCAAATTAAAGCCATGAAGGTTGCATAAAGATCGGACTATGAACACCGAAGTATTCCAAGAGTAAAATATTCATGATTTGCTGCGGGGGTAAGACGAAGCATGGTAAGTTATTTGACTCCTCGGATATGTGTATGGGGTATTTCCTGGTCGAATATTTACTGTTAAGTTAATGCTTTGCTCCCCATAAACTTTAATCGTTTTATCGAAGGATCTGTTCTCCCCTTAGCCACCCTTATCAAACATGCTTATATCCGCAATGCTTCTCTACGTGTTGCACAATGTTATACGAAAGAGCGTGCAGAAATGATCTCATATGGTACAAAGCTCTCTCTTTTCTCTCTCCGTGTAGAGATGTGCTTGGTCTGATACCTGATCGACTTCAATGAAGCCCTGAGCGTGCGGCGAGCGAGATGTTCGCCATTTGGCAACGGCCACGCCCACGAAAACGGCAGCCATTAGGGCGACGCCGGCAAAGGAGAGCGTGAAGTAGACGTTGCGTCCTTCCTTGGCCGCGTGCGCGTGCGCAAATTCACGTCGCAACGAGAAGCTCTGTAAGGAGAACGAGAGAGGATAGGCTTTAGGCAGATGCGACGTGAGATGTGAACGCTGCAGCACAAATACCGATTCACGGTGGCCCAGATCGTGGGTCATGAAGTGCTGCACCTGCGGCTCAGCCTCCTGATGGGCCACTGCGGCGGCCACATCCTCCACCGCGCGCTGCACGGCATCATCATCCACTGTTGGCAACACGGTCTGCACCTTGGTGCTGAGTGTTAACGCGAGCGGGGAAGAGGAGAGAAAATATGTTAGATGATCTGTAAAAAGGGGAGAGGCGTGATTAAGAGTAACTAACCTGACCGTAGCCTCGGCGTACTCGGCATCGGCTAGGTCCTTCTCGCTCTTTGTTGTATCGATGTTAAGATTGGGCACGGTAACCAAGCCGCCAGGACCCTTCAGCTCCTTGCTCCTGTCCTGCAACTGTTGCTGCTGCTGCTGCTGGGATTGCTGCTGCTGCTGCTCGGCCGCCTGCGACTTGAGCATGTCATCGACCTTCTTAGCCTCCATGCGGAGCTTCTCCTCACGCAGCTTCTCGCGCTCGGCGGCGCGCTGCTCCTTGCGCTGCTTTTCGGCCAGACGGAGACGCTCTTTTTCGGCAACCTTGCGCTCGATCTCAATGCGATACTTGTCCAGTATGCCAGCCTCTGCCTCCTCGCTCATGCCCAGGGATGAGCCGGGTATGTCATCCTTGCTGCGCAACGCCAAAATGTAATCGTTCATCAGCTGCGCTATCTTGGCCGACAGCTCAGGATAGCGCTTTAGCATGGTCATGGACTGGTTAACAGCACGATCGATATCAATTAGGCGCTCCAGGGTGCGTGGTCGCTCCGATGCAGCCGCCTCTAGCCCACCTGGTCCGCCCGAGTTCAATAGATGGCGATAGTGGGCCAAGGCATGAGCCCGATCCTTGTGCAAGGCGCGCAACAGCTTCTGCAGACACTTCTCCACATGATGTGCCTGCATTCACAAAAACAACAACGACAGCAATATAAATAATAATTTTCGGGTTAGGCGGCTGGAGATACTCACGTTCGGTGGCTGCTCGGTTAGAGCCTGGGTATAGCAGGTCATGGCCTCGCGCTTGCGCTGGTTGATGTGGGCGAGGACGCGCTGCTGGTGCATGGCCGCCAGCTGGTGCTTCTCGGCGTTGCCTTCTTCCTCGAGTGCCTGAACAGAAGTCTAAAATTACATTCCCATATAAAGACGTATTGCACACCAAGAGAGAAAGATTATCAGCATGAAGTTGAATTTTTTAAAACTTTGGATTGTTTGATTTATCGATAACAATTTATCGATTTCAATTTCGAATGCAGTTATGTTTCGTTGGTTTTTTTTTAAGTACAGTAACGTTTGGCTAAATTGTACAAATTCTTGGCTATAGCTTGTCCTTAGTTAAGTTTGTGTGTGTCTGTGTGAGTGTGTGTGTGAGTGGGTGGGGGATTATAGATCGTTCGATAAGTGCTGCGAACGTTTCACAATACTGTGCAGAGAAAAAGTAGATCGAGTCTGTGAATTGCAAATGCAATGAATGATACAAACAATCCCCAACATCTTCTATGCTCTATATAACATCATGAATGGGCTTAAATCAAGGCAAATAACAGTCATGTATCTGAATCGGAAACTGAATCGATTGACAAAAGTTGCAACAGTCAGGCAACCCAATGGAGTATGTTTTGACATGAGGTTGAATTGGAGTTAGGTTCTTAAGATCTACAATAATACATTTTCTATATAGGCATGAGTATATATGCAAATTATGTACATAACTATATAGGCGATTCATTCCTTACTAATGCATTCTATGAATTGATATATTTGTACGTTTTTTTTTTTAGGTTTATGCTAATGCAGAAAGCGCAGCATTTGAGGCATTTGATTTTTGGTTTAGCATTTAAGCGGCATTTGATTATAGCTGAGTATGCACTTATATGTATTATACACATACAGAGTTTGCGCGCGCGCGTGTGTGTGTGTGTGTGTGTGTGTGTGGGTGAGTGGGTGAGAGAGAGAGAGGGCAAGAGTCATTCATTTGTTTCTATTGAGTTTTGTTGAGTTAGTTGGTTTGTTAGTTGGGTTTGATTTTGGTTAGCGCTAATTGATTATTGGACAGAAATGAAAATGCGTCGAAAACTAAGGGTTATACGAGTACATTATAAAGCCAATCAGTTCAACTACTTAAGCACTTTTTGAGTACAATAAATAAATGTTTTCTTTCATTTGTTTTTTTGATGTTCTGTAGATAGTTGTTTGCTGTACTTGTGGTGGGTTTTGCTTTCGTTATAACGAGTATGATTCATAAATCATAATGCTTCTTTGCTGTTATTATTATTATTGTTATTATTATCATCATTTTTATGATTACAATCTGATGCCTCTTTCGCTCCCATTTGCCATACATGGATACACAGAGAGTAGGAATTACAACTACATACATACAGATACAAAGTTAAGGAAATTATAATTTCAGGCAGAAGTCGTATGTTAGGTACGGCTACAATCATTAAGTGGAAAGCGACAGGTGCATTGATATTGTGCTGTTAACTTAGGCAAATGATAAACCAACACTAATGATAATCATAATGATAGTGTTAATGATAATGATAATATGGATTATAGAATATAGAAATGATAATGATGGTGACTAGATAGAGAATAGCTACTTAAAGGGGGCGCATGGTTTTGCCAAGGCTTCGAGTTGGAGCCAGACACAACTGTGTGCCCCCTCCTAGAAGACAGACGCAGACGGACACACACACATACATACATACATAAAGGTATGTACATATATATGTAAGTAGTTCGATATACATACATATACATATGTACATAGTTTTCATCTTTTTCTTTTTATACAGATAGTGAGTTAGTGCGTGAGACAGAGATAGAGATAGCCAGAAAAAAACAGACAATAAAACTTGTGACAGGTTGGTTGGATTGGATTGGGTTGGTTGGGGCTTGGGTGGTTGTGGCCGGATGTAAGGTGGGTTGGTAGGGGTGGGGCGGGGGGATCGGGGGACAAACCTGGAAACGTGCGGTCATGCGCTGCTTAAAGCTCTGCGCTGCCTTTGGATCGGCCAGACGCATATCCTGATATTTCTCCTCAAGATCGGACCAGTCCTTCATGACACGTGTGACCTTCTCGCGATGCGATTCCTCAAGGCGCTGTTGAGCTTCCTTTGTTTAGAATACGTTTTTTTTTGTTTGATAAATAAACCTGCGCCCTCATCGAAAACACTTACTTTCTGACTTACTTTGTAGCTCTGATGCTCGTAGTGCGGATCGAAGTGGGTGAAATACGGATCTGAGGTGGGCTGTGCCGTCGATGGTGGTGCGCCAATTGGCACACCTGCAGCTACTGCTGCAGCAGCGGCGGACAGCTGCGGTGTGCCAGTGGACAGTTCCTGCTTCAGCAAAGACGGCTTATTACCCACTTGCTCGGCAACGGTCAGACTTGCGGGCGATGAGGCCAGGGCGGGTGCTTTAAGGGGGGGCTTGGCACCGCTTGAGCTGCCATTGGAATCCCAGACATCGGCAATGCCGGCCACTTCGCTATCAGAACCGGCGCCATCCTCCTCGTAGTTGTCGCTGTCCTCACCGCTCTCGTACTCGGCATTGATGTCGTCCAGGGCGCTGCTATTGGCATCGCTGGCAGCGCCAGTGCCGCCCACCGTGGCTGCCTCGTCGGCGACCATTTCGTCCTCTTCGTCATCGCCCATCAGGTCATCCTCATCATCGAGCTCATCGTCATTGGCATCCTTCGAGTAGTTCGAGTCGTTGCTGTCATCGTCCTCATTCACGCTCAGCTCCTCGTTGGCACTGTTCAGCTGTGCTGGCGGCATAACAGGAATATCGGTCTTCTTCACGCGTATCTCATCGGCTGCAGAAGCAGAAGCAGAAAAATGACAGTGAGTCAACAATATTATGCGCCTCAGCTGGAGTCAGCTACTCACTCTTAAAGTGCTTGGGGCAGCAGACGAACTCAACTCCCGAGAAGAGCGAAATACCGCAGGGCAAGAGCATGGCAAAGCTGCGCATCTGCATGCCTCGCTCCTGGCAGGCGGCGGCTCCGGTCTGATTCCATCTTACAAAGGGCCAGCAGCGTGAGGCATTGTGTATGTGGTCAAAGAGGCAACCCTCGGGCACCAGCAGCGCGTCCGATTGGAATGGTCCTTCTGAAGCCAAACGAGTTGCCAAATTGCCAGTTGGTTCGCAGCATTTGTGGAATATAGAAAGCAGATGGTTCACATTGGTGGCGGCCGTCCAAAAAACGGAAGGCTCATCCAGCTGCTACTTACCCAGGCAACGGAATGGCTTGATCCAGCGATGGGCACCCTTGCACTTGGCCGCATTCAAAGAGCCCTGACGACACCAGCCGCCAATCTTCTGATAGTGCGATGATTCCACAATGTTCGTAATATCTCGGTTCGGATAGGCCTGCAACAACAGAGCAGAAAGCACAAGTTAGTTATCTGTCCAACAAAAACATATGCTATATCTATCGTCATTGCTTGCGATTTGCGAATCTGTTGAGTATTGCGCAACGATTTATTAATCTCGATACATCTCGACATCGAAAAACGTAATATTCATCTTAGAATAACCACATTAAGTATTTTAGTGTACTTTCCTCAAAATAAATCTAAGTTTCATCTAGAATCGTTCAGTGTTAGACATTTAAAACACCTTTAATAATTGAATTTGCTGATTAACTGTTACACAACACTGATAACTGATGTGTGCCCATGTTTTGCTCTCCTTCAAAAAGTCATCAACTTTTAATTAACATAAAATATATATAATTTTCCTGCTCCACTACAGCTCTGATATCAACTGATGAAATAACAGTGTTGGGTAACAATTCACATTTCTGGTACACAACGTTGCGGATTGACACATATCAAATGTTATGAAAACTAATTAAACATTTTAATTACTTTCGAAGATGACTTTATGCCACAACCAGTGCACATTGTGCATGGTGTCCCATGACTTCGAAGCACACACATCTACAGAGATTTCAGTGCTGCAAGGTGCATGCATACGACAAGCCCAACACTAGACTCCATATGCATATGCAATTTCTCAGCCAGGCCTGCCAGATCGCCCGATAAGCTGTTGCCGACTTATGCAAGTGGCATTTGCCCCATTTTAGCACTTTGCTGACAAGTTGATGCGAAAAAGAACTGCAAGCCAAATAAATATTTGGCAAGAGTCAATTAGCTTGAAGTATGCAGTCAATGTGAAATTAAATGAAACAGGTTTTGAATTTCGACAAATTGATTTCCGCTTCCTGGAAAACTATAAACTCAAGCCTGACTGCTATTTCGCCTTGAGTCCCAGAAGTGGATTTGCTTATTGAATTCTTTTCGGCAAGGCATTCGTAAACGTTTCAACCTTGTTGGTATGCTATTTGTGAATTGGACAGAGCCACAGTCAACTCTCGTGAGTGGTTCTCAAGATTCAAGATTTTGGTTTTCCCTTTGAGTTGAGCTAAGCAAGTGGCCTTTTCATTATCTCTCAGGCGTTATTTCATGTGCACAATAAATTCGTCAACTAATCCAAATGTTTATCCCTACATGCTTGCGTCTCTGTTTATGCATGTGCTATTTTTGGGCCCTAGCAACAACAACAAAATTATCTCGTCAGCATCAAGAGTGAGTTGTGCCAAGTGGCAGCAGCTTCTTGTCAAGTGCGTGTGTGTGCGTGTTTATGCGTGAGTGCGTGAGCGTACTTGAGGGCACATGTAAATTGAGTGCAACGAGAAGCCTTGGCTTCGATTTTGACACCTGACTGCTGCATACACACACACACGCGCACGCACACGCACACGCACACGCACACTCAAGCAAAATTGGAGCACATACACACACATAAACACACAAGTACCCATAAGTGGGCAGATGAAAGTTTTCAGTACGTTTCGCACCATTGTTGTGGCTGCCTGCAACAAAGCGAGCCACTTGGCGTATACGTAATGTGCGCATTTAGCACTCAAAGATCTATGAAGAGCAGGCTGACATTAGGCCTAGCCGATAGCTCTTAATGTTGATTAGTGCGTATATTTACAACCTTCTGCTTATCAGTATCTACCCATATCCCATATCCTCAACCGTATCCGCATCCGCGTCCGCATCCGTAAGCGCTTAGTCTGCTTCAGTATATATCCATCGTGTGTCTGTGTGCGTGTGCGTGTGCATATCCTCCGGGGAATTTCGAAGTGGATAAGCGGTTAAATCATTAGATATTTATAGGTTCCAGTTTCATTGTCTGTGCCAATGCTTAGCCAAGCATTTGATGCGCTTTTGTTTGGTCAACGAGCAGTAAAACTTTAATTGGCCGCCCAGTTTGATTGACTGGCTAAATGACTGACTAACTGAATGGCCTAATAAAATATCACACACTGCCACGTGTTACCCACATGCATATACTTATGTGTGTATGCGGTATGTGAGTGTGTGCTTGTGTGCTTGTCTGTGTATGTGCACTACATTTGTTTCAAACAATTATGTGCCGAGTGCCGCGCACACACACACACACATACCCACACACACACACGTAACACCAACAGCTCATGAAAATGAGGCCTTTTTAAATGTTGTTTGAGTGTTTCGCTGCAAATAGCACACACACGCAACACACACAACAATGTATATACACATCACACTCACACATACACACAAAATGAGTGCAAACGGCACGTAGGCAACGAATCGCTTAGCGCTGAGCCATACGCCCAGACAGTTAGTCCCAACCGGATCCTCATAGGCCCCCCTTCCCGGCAGCGCCTACGTCACAGCTTTTGACGTCCAGTAGGCCTCCTCAGTCTGGCTGTGAGTATGCGATGTATTGCCGTATAGCTGTTGGCAACCGGGCTAAATAAAACATTAAAAGCACAAAATAATGATGCTGATGCATGTCAAGTCAAACTGAAAACCGAAACCCCAAAGGCACCCAAACCCGCTGAACACTGAAAATAAAACAAGACTCGGCAAGACCCCACATTGCGTGGCCATACATTCATGCAAATACATATACAGATGCAGACGTATACATATTTAAACATATATCTATATATGGCTGTGTGAGTAGTATGTAATACATAATCATATAATAGCACAGTGGCAACCTCTTGAATGGAGCATGTCCTCAGAATTGTTTCAGCGTATTCAAGTGCTTCATTTCAAATAAATGTATTCCATTTTGAAATTTTCTAGAAATATGTGATATTCTTACTATTCATTATTATGCTATAGATAAGTATATTTGAATTTAAAGTCAAGTATTTATTTTACCTTGGCAGCAAATCGGATTTAAACCTAAGCGGCTCAAGCTGCGACCTCTGATTTATTTTTGACTATGAACCCAAAACAAATTATGTGTCCAAAAAATAGCCGAACCCAAAATTGTTTGGCTTAAAATTAAACTCTTTTGAGGGAGATTCAGCTCCAAAGCATTTATAACTTAGGCCCCAAAAAAGGCATTTATTTTTGGTGGATGCCAATTTTGGGAAAAAATCAAATTTAGCCCCCTTTTTGTATATTTATATTATTATTCCAAAGGGCAATTATCAATTATAAATTGAATATGCCAATGCCTGGGTTCAAAGCTGTGGAAATCCTTAAGGCTGGGTTCTGGTTCGATCCGTGTATTGAACCATCTTAAGTTTTTCTTTGGATTAGCAGAATTGAATATATAAAATTTAAAGCCAAGAATTTGAGACACATTGTGGTACGACTGCCGCCCTTCCACGTTCATTAGTTTGCTCAAACTTAACTTATTTATTTGCCTCGATTAGACAAAAAAGATTGCTAGCCATATGCACAGGTGAACATATTTACAACTTAACTGGGCAGTTAACAATAAACTTATGCAACAGTTTATTGTAGTCATGATTTCCTCTCGAAAAGGCTTGCAAGCTCCAATTCTATTATTGGGCCTGGCAATACGATTGAATAGCTCCACTTGAAATCATGTGTCTATTGAAATGTGCAATTATTATTATTGTATTGTATGTATTATGGCAGGCAATATACGTTGTTACTGTCAACACAATTAAATACACCTGGCTGGTTCTTGAAAGCGGATCCACGCTGTTCAGTTGGCCAAGTAAATGAGTCAGTTTGTATTTGTCGCCCGCATTTGTGCTCAGTTAGCCGTTAATTGCTCAAGTGTTGTGTAATAGTTTACGTTACAGTCACGAATAAGATACGACATAAACTGTCAGGTCAATCAGTGGCATCGACTATAACTGGCCAGCTGTGAAATTGATGGCCCACTGTGCACAGTGCACAGTGTGTTAGGCTGTCGCTGCGATAGCGTGCGTGCGACTTGATATATGAGCACCCCTTCCATGCCCCACTTAGTTGCCATTTAAAGGAAAATATAAAAACGCACATCATCAGCAGTGGCAGCAGCAGTAGCAACAGCAGCAGCAGCGATGACGACGTCGACGGCATTCACACAACGGCCTCAGCCTGACCAGCAGCGGTCGCTGCTGCCGCTGCTACCGCTGCAGCTGCTGCCGCTGCTTTTGCTGCTGCTGACTGTGGGTGACTGTGAGTCCGTCATTTGTTTGGTCGTTGGAGTATATAAACGTGCCAACCGAATGCGCAAACCAACACACACGTACACAAACACAAACGCACACATTTACAAAACACACACAAACACATACAAACACACACACACGGACACACACAGAATCACTTTCACACGTACACGTGAAAGTGCGGCGGAGGGAAAGAGAGAAAACACTGTGAGTACTGGCTGGGCTCTTGGGTGTCCTGGCTACCCAAGCAGCCGCAAGCCCTGCCCAACCCGACCCTGTTAGCCTCGCCTCAGCTCGTCCTGGCTTGGACGGGCTTGGCCTAGCCCGGCACGGCCTGGCCGGGCCGGGCTAAAATGTGTTCGTTCTACTTGGCTTAATCAAAACATATTCAACCGAGCGTGAGGCTGTTTAAGTGCTTCGCTCGAGAGAGCTTGCCACAAATACACACGCAGCGAAATTTATTGTAACAGAATTTGATTCTTTTGTTTCTATAAGCATACACTCACACAGCCCACTTGCATGTGGGGTAAAATGAAAAGCAAATTTAATTGTATAAAATTAGCAAAATGCGCGGCTCCCATGTGAGTCTGTATATAATTGTGTCGGGCTGTGTGGGTGTGTGTGGGTGTGTGTCTGTGTGTGTGGGTGTGTGTGGGTGTGTGTGCGCTAATGACAGGCAAACAATTAAACTTGACATTTTCTCTATTGTCCCTCGCACAGAAACACGCATTTCTGCACACAGGACACGCGTGTTTTTCTATTGTTAATCGTGCTTATCCTTGAGCAATGCAATTAGACAAGTTTCAATACAGCAACCAGAACAACAACAATAGCAATTGAAACAACAACAACGGCAGTTGTCACAAAACATTAACAACAAGATGGCGTCTCCACATATTGAACACAAAATGGCGGCCATTGTTGTCAACCTCATCAGGAACAATAACAACAGCCACAGCCGCAGCAACAGCAACAGCAACAGCTTGCGCTCTGTCCTTGAAGGCAACATACTATATTGTTTTAGATATATTTTATTTTTTATTACTTGTGGGCTCACATAGTTGGAACTAATGTGCACACTTGGCCAGCAAAATGCAGCCAGACACAAATTGACATAATAAATAGTTAATATTAAATAAATATGAAGCACGCAAATCCCAGAAAAATTGGAAATTATTTACGTTTTCCGCATGGAACCAAATTCCTGTCTAGAATTTTGTTTTTAATTCAAATCAGGATTTAAGTTTTTTCATATATTCTTGATTGACATCGCTATTTGCTATGCAAAATAGAAACAGCTGCTCGATAAGAAGTTTACTGAAACAAATTTGATTGATTGCTTGAAAGTTTTCAATGTTCGGCTCAATAGATTGAAATTTTCTGCAAATTCCAATGCAATAGGATAAGTGAAAGCTCTTTTGCTCAACTTTATAAAGTCTGAAAAATGATTAATTTTAAACGCGGCCCATATTGATAATGCCAAATTGGCTGGCTTCCCTCACTTTGATTTTAACAAGCTATCGAATTTCGTTCAATTCGCTGGCTAAAAACAATTGCATACTGCGGCGCGCACACGGGCCACGCCCACATATCAGCGCCTGCAGCTGACAGTTGGCGGCTTGGGCTTTGAAGTCGCTGCGACTTCGTTTTGCGGGGCACGCCCCAAATGCCCCAAGTGCTTGACAATGCAGACCAAATGCAAACAATCAACTAGCGTGTGTGTGTGTGTGTGTGTGTGTGTGAGGCGCTGCAGCTGAACGCGTTATTGAAAATGATTTTTTAATGCGGTATTGACGCGAGGCCGCTCAGTGCCGTCATCCGCCGCCCTCCGCCGTCACTTGGCCACGTCACTCTTCAGGCCTTCATATCTAACGCCCTCTGGCCACCAGCGCACTCTCCTCCGCTTGCGCACACTCTATGCGTACGCTGGCAAATCATTTTGTGGCAGCTTCCTATTCGCATTATACAGTTGAAGGTTTTTTTCCTTTTGATTTTTTTGATTTTTTGTGCTATTTTTCGCGCTCGGGCTTGGCTTAAAGTCCGTTGGGCGTGCCTGAGCCGCCAGCGGCATTTGTTTGCACACGCCGAGCTGAGCTTGTTGTAATTTAAGTTCTACCTCTAACGCCACGCCACGCCACGCCACGCCGTGCCTCCCCTTGCCACAAAAGCCCTGCGGCAGGCAGCGCAAACAGTTTGAACTCGTGTCGTATACGTATTTTTAGTTCAGTCAACACTGACGTTAGTAAGTTACAGTTACGGTTACGGCTACTCATGCCAACCGTTGGCCTGTGGCCAACCACCAGTGACCGCTGCAGACCCCCTTCCTCCCTTCCACACACGCACACACACACCCATTCCTTAACTGGCCCCCGGAGAGAATCTGGGCACTCGGCCTTCGCGCGTGTTTGGGCCTCAACGCGTTGACATTGAAATTGTAAAAATAATTTTTCCTTTGCCACGTTTCATTCACACACCCACACGCACACACATATAAGCACACTCACATCCGCTGACACACACCTAAAGATACACATTCACTCGAAAACACACACACACATACACGCAAAGTAGCACACACACACACACATATATTTAAAATAATACGGGCAAAAGGCTAAATGATGTGTTCTTTCCATTTGTTTGTTGCTTTTGTTGTTGTTGTGGTTGTTGCTTTGGTGGAGATTTTGTAGTGTCAGTTCAAACTTTTGTGTCACAAAGTCATTTTTGTCAAATAGGCTAAGCAAACATATTATAAGTTGGGTCTTTTTTTACTTTGTTTCTCTCCTCTTCTACCTATCGCTCGATTTTTTCTCTCTTTCTGCATATTTGTGTGTGTGTGTGCATGTGTGTCTGTGCGTGAGTGTTATTTAAAACTCGTTTAGACATGCGTTGTTGGTCAGGCCGAGCATTTAGTTACACTTTTTAATAGGCTCTGCTTACAATGCGTATACGCCACGTGTCCTGAATAAAACACCTCAGTTTCACGTATACCCCTACGCCATGCACACACCTCGAGGTAAATTTACATATATGATGACTATTACTTGAATTTCTTTTATTTCTCATGATGTGCATGTTCATACTATGAGTTCGTTATGATTAATATCTTCTCGATATTCGATCTATATAATATCGAATTCCTGTTTTTTCTAACATTTTTCAATCATTCGGTTTTGTCTCACTTGCTCTATCACTTTTGCTTTCTCTATCTTTCGCCTGCTCACTCGTTATAGTATCAGTAAAGTCTTTACGACTTACTTGAATTCGTGAGAATCGCATAGTAAGGCAATCGCTATAGTAATTCATATTTATTGGCATATTGCATTAGGCTGATAAATTAATTATATTACTTGCAATTATTTATGAGACTCTTATATATATTGTTATACTGATTTATACTAATCTATTATATTGATGTAGCTGTTATAATTCTCTAAAAAAAAAATGTTAATGGCAACCCACAAACTGAAAAGCCCCACGCTTTCTCCACTAACCGCACAGCGTCCTTTGGTCCATCCTTGCTATCATACACTAATGTATGTATGTGTGTATGTATGTGAATGCAATACATCACCTTTAATGGGCATTTTGTGTTAGCAGGCATTTAGCCCTAAATGGCCCGGCAACGTTACAAACAATTGAATTAAGACTGGGCCGCTGCACAATTGTCCCTCGCAGTGGCCCGCCCTCGTGTTGGGCCTCGAGCAGCCCCCTACCCTTTATTCTTACTTTGTAATTTTGCAGCCATTTAAGGACCGAAGGTCCAGCCCATGGGCCTTGGCGCAGGCTGTGGCCCAGGCTCAGGCCCAGGCCCATTTGTTAGTTGTGGCCAAATGTTTTTATGTATCTATGCCAGCCTCTTTATATACTTATCTATTTATCTCGCTGCTGCTTCTGTTTATTGGCCAACTATATTTAGCTTTTGATATACACACGTCTGTGTATGCTTTGTATGGCTCGCTGGATACTGGGTAAACGCGACTAAACTACTTTTTGCCTGTTCACTGAGTTTCAATGGGCACGCGGCATTTAATTATAAACATATCAAACATATACGTATGCATATAAAATGTAGAATGAAAAAATAAAAACAACAAACGCGCACATTAGCTGTGTTCTTATAAGCCAAGTGGATCAACTTGGCGCCGAGAGTTGTGAGCGCCAACAATTTGTTGCCAACTTGAGTCAAGTACCAATTACAGACAGCAGCAACAACAGTCAATAAAATTATGCAAGAGTATGTGTGTGGGTGCGTGCGTCTGTGTGTGTGCGCGTGTGTCTGTTGCAGTCATATTTGTGCATATTATCAAGCAACTGCTTGCATATACAAATAAAGCGCCATTTTTTGATTCATTAATTTGCACTCAAAGTGCTCAAAATGCAGTCAAAGCCCGTTGCGCATACGGACTTTTAGCGTTTTGACTACACTACTCAAATCAAGAAACGTTTACTAGACAAGTACACTTGCGATTCGCATTTAGTTGTGAGAGGTGGGGGCAAGGCCTACTTATAGGGCTTATAAGGGCTGCTAACAATAAGCTTGTTAACGGGTAAGCTGCTTAACGATGAGAGCAAGTTTCAGCTGCGGGTAGAATAAATGAGTAGATTTGCCTAAAGACAAGTACCAGTACTTTAGAAGAGAGTTTCCGACTAGGGCATACTCCATGCCACAAAGCCTTAACACAAATTTTCCATTTTGGAAGCATTTAGGGAATTTAACAAAATAATTGCAATGCAAGGCGTATCTTTGGGTAATGCACAATAAGCTACATGCCTGACTGTTCCTGGATTTTTTAAAGTCTTCGAGATTAAGTTAAGGAAAAGTAGGTCGACAGCGCTCGACTAGAGAAGCCCTGTACCCATCCAAAAATCGTAGCTTAGGAGACCTTACTTAAAAATTTGGTGTCTCTAACTCTTAGACATGTTGAGCTGTTTAAAATATAAGAACTGCGAATGAAAGAGAGTATTTATATATTTCAAAGGAAAGAAAGACATTACTCCAGCGACAATTCAATTAAATTTAAGGACTCAAGGCGAGCGCAGAATAATTGTGTAAAATGTGAAACCTGTCTATAAGATCTGACCATTTAATGGAGAAGATTGGAAGCATGCGTTATCTAGTCGAACATTTACTCGCGCTGATATATGTATAGCTGTTTGTTTTAAGAAAAAAGTAAGCATTGGAAAATGCGCCACATTTCCTTCTCTAATTTACATAAGTGCACGAGACTCAAGATGCCTAAAAATATGATGCGAATCGACAATTTAAGTGTTTATCATGATTCGCATCTGTGTTAATGTCCTTGGTTTATGTAAGAGAATAGCATATGTGCGTCTGTGTGTGTGTGTGTTTGCCTGTGTGTATGTCTCATATTGCCTGTTTGTCCCCTGTCTGACTTGTGTCCTGCCATTAAAACGAGTAAATTGCATTTTGAAACATAAATCGCATCTAAATTCAATTAGCTGCATTAACTGCCAGCACTCGGTCAGCTTTTAGAGAGACTGCCTTGTCTGCGGAACGTGGACGGGGGAGCGATGTCAGGGCGAGCCTGGCGCCTGGGCTGGAGCGCTGCCCACATTTGTAAACTCATTTGCCGCAAAATCTCATTAACCGAGTGCGATCGAGGCGAGGGTCACGCTTCCTCTTTCATATCGTTAATCAGGAAGGTTCTGTAATCGAATACACTGAACCAAACCGAACTGTAATGAACTGACTTAACCGTTGCGATGCTCCCAGTTGCCCTATGAATGCCCTCCATTGTGCATGCTTATCGGCAACGCTTATCAATTTGCCATTAGCAACCATCTTGGTTGTACACACAAATTCTATCAAATGGCTGTTTATGCTGCTCTGCTTAGGCAAATCATATTTCGAATATGTTCTACACAAATGTATTCCACATTGAATCAAATTGAAATGCCTTGGGGAGCACTTTGTTTTGCTTGTAAAATGTTAAATTACACAAAAAAAATATGAAATAATTGAAGTATTGATAACATGTCAATCTCTACACAAGACCGCAAGCAAAAAGTGAGCTCAAAATATGTTTTTTAATAGACTCTAAGAAGTTGAAGGCGTAGAATTAGGCAAATTAAAGCAAATTGTTTAATGTCTAAAATAAATTAAAATAAATTTATATTGTAATTTTAACAATTGGAATTAATCTAGTTGTCATGTCCTAGCTGAGGTCATCTCGAAACAAAAAGCTACATCAAAGACTATTTGATTTTTTGTTCTCATTTTTTAAATTTAATAGTAATCGACTTTTGCGGTTAACACAATTGGGTTTTAATTAAATAAAAGCAGTGGCGATAAATGCACACGTTTACGTATGTATGTTAAATATTACATAGTCAACGTAATTGAATATTTTAAGCACAATAGAAAATGCCTGAAGAACTTTGTAAAATGCACATTAAGAAAATAAACAATATTGCATTTAATGCAAATGAATAAGTTAAATGATAATGAATAAGTTAAATTCCTCAGCAGAGATTACGAAACTCTGATATTACAAAATGTAAATTTTGAATAAATATTTTATAAATACGTGCGTGTAGGGACTGGAAGGGACAGGACATTTGTAGATATTGTTTGCAAAATGGCCAAAAATCAATGCTTGTTCAATGCAAATGAGTACAAAAGCGACATCAGCTTGTGCCATACGCTTGGCCACACCTCTCACGGCTTGGAATATGTAATTCAACTCATTACTAAAACCAAACAACAAACAAGAGCCAACTAACAGCAGCAGCAGCAGCAACAACAGCAGCAACAACAATAACAACTAAATGTGACTGTTCAAACAATTAGAGAGCAACAACGATTTTTGGTAGCCTGACACCGATGCGGCTAAGTAAACAACATTCCACCGAGCGACCCCAATCGACCCAGCCAATGGCCAGGGACAAACGTAACCACATGTTTGGTCGGCGGTCGTTTGGTCGTTTGACTCACGTTAAAGGCGCTGCAAATTAATTAATTTCCATTTGAATGGCAAACAGCGAAATGAAAACCAAAATAATGCGAGAGAAAAAAAAATACGGGGAGAGAAATCAACAAAGCGGGAAACGTACAAACAAACAAACATTTAAATATGCATATACATAAATGAATTTGTTCTGCTGCACTTGGAGAACTACGTCGTACCCCAAAAGCGCAGCCAGACCGACCAACAACTCAGCACCAGCAACAAGCAAGCAGCGACAACAACAACAACAACAACAACAACAACAGCAACAACAACAACAGCAATCACAAAGGACAACAGGTTCTTTTGTGTGAGTGTTTTTTTAATTAATTTCTTTTTGCGACCGCCATCAAATTTTTTGAACGACTGTTGAAAAAAATGAAAAATGTGTAGCATACTTTTGTGCGGCTTGATTTATTTTGGTTATAAAGGGTTGGTCGAGGGGATAAATGTGCGAAAAGTGCGAATGGTACGAATGAAGTGCAGGGGGAATGAATGCGCAGCATCCGCAGCGGCCTTCTGTTTCTTTGTATGTGTGTGCGTGTTGTGTGTTTGAGTGTGTACGTGTTTGTGTGTGTGTGTAAATTGAGTGTAAACTCTGCTCTGTATGCGTGTTTGTTTGGGGTCAGGGTACTGTCGCCCTCCGCATGAAAATAGCCAAATTAAAAAGCAAGCAAATGTTTAAGAAATGTACATACAGGCACACACACACACACACACACACACACACACACACACACCCACACAAAAAGCAGTAGCCCCTTGCACCAAAACGCAATTTGCTTGCCACGTTGCAGCAACATCAATTTGGCTTTTTGCACTACGCTTGACATTAATGGCCACCGAAGCTCGGCTTGAAAACGCTTTTATTTTTTATATACCCTGCATAAAGGGTTTATAATCAAGTTGTGCATATATGAAAGACACTGAATGCTGCCCGCCAGTCAAGTCGAACTGCTCTCCATCTCTCTCTCCCCCCTCTCTCTCTCTCTCTCTCTCTCTCTCTCTCTCTCTCTCTCTCTCTCTATCACTCTTTCTCCCTATTTTACGCGCTATCTCTCTAGGTTCACTCAGAGCCATCAAAACTTTTGGCATGTAGTTGTTCCACTCTGATGCAAATTAAAACCAACCATATTAAAAGCATTAAAATTAAAGTAACTAACATTATAAATTTACCTGCGGAATGCAGTTAGTGTTGACTCTCTATAAAAACAAAGATTAAAAAGTAGACTTCTAATTCAGCATCATTTTAGTTCCCTGGTAGGTCAATATTATACCAGGAGCTGTGTATTGTGTTCAATTTGAGGAGCACAATAACACTTTGAATAGATGAATTTGCTTTAAATACTTATCTTCGATAATACAAAAGCTGATGTCTAAACATATTGTATGACAGCTTTAACAAATACTGGTGTGGTTTGGCTGAGTTTTACGCATGACAAGTTTCATCAAGATTTTGAGGAGTGAATCATTATAGAGTATATATGTTATATGTTACAAATAGTAGGTAGTAAATCTTTACCAATTACAAGGACATAAGGAAGGGGTTCGACTAATACTAATACATAATATCAGCGCATCACCTAGCATGATACGCTATCATATGAAGACAGTTTCTCAATCAGAGTATAGTCAAGTCGAGTAACCTTTGACTATATTATTCTTACTCGAAATTTTGTTGGGTTCGTTAGTGGCACGTTTCAAGGCTATTGAGGCCATAGTCTGCGCCAAAGCCAAACAAAATGCTCGAATGGAAAATTGCGTGTACGTGAAAAATCAGCACAGGCGGTGGGAGAAGGAGAGTGGGCAGCAGCAGAGGAAGCAGCAGCAGCTCAGCACTGGCTAGCAGCTGGGATTTGTGTGGCTCTGGCCATTTCTAGTCGTTGCTATCGCAGTCTATGTTTCGGCTGTATCAGCAATTGCAACAACGTTGGCCAAATATTTCGAATCCAGTTGCTGCATCTTCTGCAAAAAGCACTCTGCATTCGCTGGCAAGTGCTTCCATTGCGCATTACGCATACGCCGCGTTGTGTGGCTTTCAGTTAATAGACGCATGCCGAGTGGCCTCCAGTGTGGTTGCTCTACCAATAGACTGCCAAAAAAACAGCATGCTCAATTTGCTGAGAAAAAAAGAAAAAAAGAAAACAAAGCAGGTTGTGCAGCTGTTGCTTGCTAGCATTAGATTCTGATGGGCTTGTCGATAGAAGATTTCCGCACGGTTAAGCTTGCTAGCATAAAATTTAAATTTGTTGTTTACTCGGGCCACGAGGAATTCTAATATTTGAATATTGAAAATCTTTGATTGTTTTGCAGTCAGTAGTCGGAAATGAGATAAGAGTATGTTTGCCATTTTGAATAGATATCGTTGCAATTTGATTAAAATACTAATTGCGCACGTATGTGGCCCATGTTACGCAATTATTGTTATTGTTGCTTGAAACGAAGCCAATTTAATGGGGTTCCTCTTGAATTGTCTGTTTGATATGGTTATTATTATTATTACGCGTATATTGCAATTTATTACATTTTGTTTTGGACACTGGCAACGATGGCAGGCGAGGCGATGTCATCAGTAACATGTTCACATAAATTAAGCATAATAAATAAATTAACATAATTATAAAATATGGCAAACATGGAGAAGAAAGAAAACACGCATGAAATAAACAACGTAAATTGCGGACTGGCAACTTTCAACCGGGTAAAAATAAAATGCAAATGTAATGCCAATAAAATATTTGCCGCAAAACCAAATATAGCCAGCCATATATGCGCACACATATATATGAGCACATTATTTCTGTGTAAGTGTACGTGTGTGTGTGTGTGTGTAATTTGATTTATGATGTGGCAAAGTGACAGCAACAGCAGCAGGTCGCAACAAATTTGCGTGTCAAATCAAGTGCGACAGTTTTGACAGCCCGCAAGGCTCATTAGAAACATCCACATAATGTTAAGGCTGTGCCTCTAGCGTCTGATATTGCTAGACAAATGCAACATGAAGAGCTTAACTTGAATTCAGTTCAGGGCTTAAACAATTGAGACATCAACTCATGCAGATTGTTAAATTGGAATTTAAGTTAAGATCTAATGCGAGAATCGTTTGCATTGTAATCAATAGATTTGCAATTCAAAACAAATTAGTTTAGCAATAACATTGTTATATAACTCTCGCGTACTTGTCTTCAAGCACTTACACTTACACAAACACAAACATGGATAGGGACTCGAATGCAATTTCCATTTATTCACATATTTCCATCCATATTGTTTTCGAGTTGTTGCTGTAGAGCATTAATATGAATGCACTCGATGATTCTGCCTTTCGATTTCATTGCCTTAGCATTTCACTTAACACTGTCGCCGGTGTCAACCGGAGGAGCATGTGGCATGCTTTGTCTCTCAACGCTCGACATCCTCCTTCCCATTCAATTGATGGACTATTGTGAGGCTCGATGCACGTCAGAGAAAAGCGCTACATTAGCCGAGTGGAGGGCTAGTGGAATTTAATTAAAAAGCCAAAGGCTGTCGTCAATGCCAATGGCATGCCAATTTATGAGGGCGTATGCGTGATGTGATGTGTGTATCAGTTGATGAGGGAAGGGAATGCACGAACGTATGCAAAAAGCAAAAAGCGAAAATTAATGGAAAATTAATTAAGTGTCGTTTAATGTTGTCTCAATGTAAACGCTTTCAACGCAGCGCAAATTAAATTGTTGATGCTCCACACACATCCAACTACAAAGTTAACTGCCCCAATCCGTCGTGCCTGATATGCCTACGAAATGCTGCTCTTACTGCCTCTTTTGATTTATTGCCTTTCATGTTGCTGCTGCATTTTGAGTGTTTCCTGAGATGGGGACTGCGGCTGGCGTAAAGCATGGAAGATGCTTACTGCCCTGGTTGCCAGGCCACAGAACCCTTTGCTGGTACTCCTGCTGGGGCTGCTGCTGGTGCTGCTGTTGTGGTGCAGCTTCCGGCTAGCCACTTGAACGTTAGCGTGGCCATAAAATTACATTTTGCAATGGGGCCACGTGGCGTATGCGCAATCTCTGCATACTTTTCATATGCAAAGTAAATGCAATAGTGACTGCAAATAGCAATTTTCATGCAGCTTCAATTCAATCAGCAGCGCATTACGAACACGTCTCCAACCAAAACCAGCCCCACTTCTGCCACCGTGCATCCTTTCGCCCCTAGCCACAATACACTTCGCATTTTCATTCCACTTGGATTTCAATTCGAATCGCAATCTCTTTACTTACCTTCTTGCAGTAATCAAGCAAATCCATTTTATCACGCAAACATGTGGCTCCCGTTGTCTTCTTGCTGAGGTCCGTTACCCAGCGCCCCTCCTCGGATAGATATTGCGGCTGGTAGATTTGTCCAGCTTCACAGAGCACGGCTATCTGTGGCTCCCAGCGCGGCGAGGCGGCCTGTGAATATTTGCAAATGCGAATGGACCAGAGATTAGATGATCGTATCACAAATATCAATTCAAAATAGCTACAAATATGGGCATGTGCACATTAAATGTGAGTGTATGTTCTGTGGGTGGGTGCTGCAAACAAATCATATGTATATAAATTTACGTTCATATTTGCCCGGGCAAGGGGCGTGAGTGCTTATCAATGCGATAAACAAACATTCATGTCACGTTTGTCGCAAACACTCTCGGCCAACAGTCGCCGCCACTCGAGTCGGGAACAACATGCAACTGGCCAGCTGTCAGCTGGGTGTTGGGTGTTGGGTGAGTGAGTGTGCGGATGGGTGTGTCTATGTAGAGTGTTGCTTTAATTGCTGAGCCCAACAGCTAGTAAAGTGTTTCAAAAAGGCAAAGGCACAGTGAGGCAAATGCATAAAAATAAGAATGTTCCCCAACAAATTTTATATGCCACTTATCTAGCTATATCTAGCTTTAGCTAGCACCAATCAGTCAGTCAGTCAACTATAGATCACCGATAAGTATAATATTTTCACCATTCAAAGCTTATCAATAGAAACCCCAGTAAATGCGTGAAGTTTTTTTCTCAACGCGCATTGCACTGTGCAGCATCAATTGCAGCGGTGCGTATGCTTAATGTGTCTGGGCCAAGTGGCAAGGACTCGACTCGCAGAATAGACAACAAGACATTAATCATACGCCACATTGTACAAGCGAAGCTTGCCGCCCAGAGCCCGTTTCAATGCTTTGTGGGCGGGCTAAGCGATAAAAAAAAAGCCAGATAGAGAGTAACAGAGAGAGGGGAATCTCATTTGACTATGGATATGACTGGGATACAACAGCAGGCGGCGCATATGGCAATCAAGTGAGACAACTGAACTCATTAGGCGGACCTGGGCGGCTAAGCAGAGGCATGCATGTTGACGACGGCAGCTAAACCTCAGCGATGTCTTAAATGGTTCATTACAGTTGCCATTGCCAGGCGGGAGGCAACAGACAGTTGGCAGTTGCCAGTTGCCAGTTGGCAGTAGGCATGTTGATGAATGGCCAGCTGAATTATGCACAGCAAAGCGGCCTCAACTGACGGATTGATTGAATGATTTCGCTCTGATTTAGATCGCATCTGTTGGCCATGAGTTACTTTGGCTCAATTGGCCCGGTCATCTTCATCTTTTTAGTTCGCAAATCTGCAATTGCTTTGAGGCGCTTTTCTCTGGCACTCTTTAGGGACTTCAACTCTCAATTAGTTGCTTTTGTTTTCATAGCTTTTGCTGTTTTCCAATGACTGTCAAAATGCACACACACTCGCACGCACACTCGCACGCACGCACGCAAAGGCGTGCACAGACATCAAATAAAACATTTCGGAAGCGGCTTATTTTTTGAACCAGTTTTTGTTCCCATTTTCCGTTCTTTTCCTCTTTTGTTCCCATTTCGCAAAACTATGGTAACAAACAGATTAATAGCCAGTCCAACAGCTAGCCCATTCCGCTTTCATTCATCTATCCAGGCTTTGGGCTCGTAATTGTTTTTACTGCTGCTGCAATTTCCATTAGTTGCTGCCATTGTTTGACATCAGCTCTGATAAGCTGCAGGTTGATGTTTCAACAAACTGAATGTTGAATGAATGCATGCATTTTCGCATCTGGTTCCATTCAAACGCAGCATTCATTCAGCCTGCCATGGATTCATTCGTTTAGTGTGCGAACTGAAAACTCGTCAGCGAAATGCTTTCAATACAGCACATGCATATGCAGAGAATGCTTTCACATAAAGCATTGTTTGGCCAGATAAAGCTAGCTCGTCCATAAACAAACTGTCAATTTTCACGTGAATTAAATCAAACTGTTTTTAATATAAATATATATACACATTTAAAAAAAAAAAAGAAGCTCTTTGCGTAGATATTCGGCTTATATAGGGCGCTATTGATTTAAAGTACTAAATACTAAATGCACCGCAACATTTCAATCATTTTCTAAAAACCTCAAACGAAATATTTTAAAATGTACATAAAAAGATTATTAATAAAAAGAACTGACGGATTAACGTAGCTCTATTCAATGCGTCGGCTCTGAAAGAGCTTATCTACTTAGGGCAGGAAAGTCGGTTGTTTTTTACAAAAATGTGTATTGCACATATTTTTAAAGAGTTAATGTCCATTCATTTAGCTTATCCTGCAGCTGCACGAGTCTAAACATCTTTCAGTTTCTTAAACACTTTCTCAACTCTGTGCCGTGCTAACTGATACTCTTGAGCGCTCTTGATTTCATCATCAACTCAATCAACATTGTGCCTTGTTCTCAATCTTTTGAGCTGCGAGCTGTAGCTATACCCACCCACATGGCTTAGCGTGGAGTTTATAATCTAAAATATTCAAGTTTGTTTTTGTTTTTATTATGTTATCATGGCAGTACGAAAATTGAGTTACCCTATGGCAGAGGGCGGGGCTCGGCAGGCGACGGCGTCTATGCAAACTCCATTATCAAAATGCATTTGAGCAACGTTACGTAGCTGCACATCAACTGCGTTAAATAAGACTTCCTGCCTGTCCCACTAATAAATATAATAATAGCCTGCGCCCCGGGCATGTGTGAGCGGCGCGAGGAACAGGAGGACTCCAGCCAGGACGTCGGCTCCAATGGCCCCAGTGCCCGTGCCCGTGCCCGTTTCAATCGTCTCTGTTTGACTAACTGGCTTCTCAGTTCATCCATCCAGCCAGACACACACCAATTGCCATCATTCATGTGCCTGTGTGCGTGTGTGTGTGTGTGTGTGTGAGTGAGTGTGAGTGAGTGTGTGTGCGCTCAACTATTTCAAAAGTAATTAAGTTGGCAAAAAGGCGGCAACATGGTCGTTCTTTAGCTCAACGTCGCCTTGTTTGTGACGTGCCAGCATTTTTCCAGGCAATCTAATAATTCACAAAACAGCACACACACACACACACACACACACACGCATGTACATAGGCAAGTATATATTTATATATGCATACAGATTTACATTTCGCTAGTTGTTTGCATGTGAAAAATTTGTTGGCCCAAGCTTTTGGCTTGGCTTGTGTGTTGCCTTTTCAACGTTATTATTGCAATCAGCTTTGTCGTTGTTGTTGCTACTGCCTTTGTTGTTGTTTTGGCTACTGTTGTCATCGGCGACACCCGAGTCTATGCCAACAAACAACAAACAGCATGAGCTGCAATTGCAGCTGGCTTTGCAGTAGGCGGCATATTTAATATTGCCGCTGTCCGGGCAACGCAATCTACCCAACATAGAGGCAAAGGCAAGCAAAGTTATTGCAAAATAACATTCGTGTCAGCACAGGGTATACCCTGTAAACATACTAAGGGGCTGCTTATCTGCATAGTCTTTTGAAAATACAAAATTGATATCGAGCTTTTTTTCGAATCAAATTCCTATCCCAAGATTCAATTCGCAAACCTGTTTTCCGCAACATTGAAGCCAGGAGTTGGTGCAATTCTTGGTGTGGCATTTATTTTAAAAATGTTGATTAAACAATTAATTGACATTCACAAAAAATAGACATTTGCTGAATATGTTTAGATGAATATAATGGTTTGGAGACCAAGTTATCTTCGCTCCGATGCTTAAGCTTCCTGCAACCAATGCATTCTTGAAGGCTGAATATGGTTCGATACAGAGTTCGGTCGGTTGGTTTTATTTGAAGGTTCGATCCACAGTGAAAAATAATTCAATTTTAGGTGTGATAAAAATGGAGTCTGTTTTATGACAAGTGAATCTTTGGCAATTGGCAAACGCAGGACATTGCGGATTACGACAAAGGTCAGATGCGGCGGCAGCAGCAAATCCTTAGCAGAATTGATGGACTTGAATGTAAGCGAATGCTGCCAATCATCGGAAATGAGTCGGCAACAATTCGCTGGTGGCATTTGCAAGCAGAGGCAAGCGGATGAGTGAGTCAATGGCAGGCGGCAATCCAAATCGAAATTAAACACATCACGAATACACACAAAAACACACACACGCGCGCGCACACAGGCACACACGCAGCAGGACGGGAGGCACATGCAATGCAGCGGAAACGGAAACGGATGTTGCAACGGGGTGGGCCAGGCCCACGGGCAAAAGGCAACGGCAATTGCATTTGCCAAAAGTCTATAGGCTCACATATTGCATATGTATGCAGCTCCGCAGAGGCAGCCCAGGCCGCCCAGGCAGGCAATCAGCCACGCCCACAGCTGTCCGCTGTGGGGAATCAAAGCTGCTGTCGCGAGCCAATAACAAGGCAACAGGGTAATCAAACGCACGCCTTCAATGCTTTTGGGCACATGGGCGTGGCATTTGTATACAGTTCGCGTCCATTCGCTCCCTGCCTGGGCTGTTTCGGCTGGCTTTGCTTTGGTTCAGTTCAGTTCAGGTGTCAGCAACAAAGACAGCCAGGGCGTCGAGTGTTTGTCTGTCAGCAGACAAGCAGATTGTTGTGGTCACCTCGAACCGACAACTGGTTCGAAATGTCCGCTAGAGCGCGTGTAATCATGGCCAAAGAAAGCGCCCAGGTACAGGTGCAGGCCACTTTGAAATAAATGAGTGCACCGTGCAAGTACATAATTATAAGTAGCACAAATTGCAACTGCAAATTGATAGCATATCAATAAATAATGAGCAGAAAAAGCAGAAGCAGCAACCATTACCTGCTGTGTGTAGGCGCTGCTTTTCCAACAGGGCGCACAAGTTTCCCTAAAGAGCTATTCACAGGATTCCGGGAAAAGGGTGCACAAATGTGTCCTGCATCGTTAGAGTAGATGTAAAAATAGATTTTCTTAAGGGGAAAAACAAAGCTGATATCATCCCTTTATCGACTCCAAGGATGAGGAGCACAAATTAAAATAGCTCCCACCCACACAAAGCCCACCCACCGGCAAATGGATGCAAGTGGGCTTTGCTGGAACTCGATTTAAGTCTTGCAATCAGTCTATTGAGAGGTTTTATGCTTGTTGCATAAATCTCAAAAGACTCACAAAGTATTAAATTTGTAAAGGCAGCACTCGCTAGAAGCGACCCCCAGTCATCTAGGCAGGTAAGCAAATCCACAAATCGGTTTGCAAACCAGGCCAGTGTGTAGATAAGGTATTGTCTTAGCCGAAGGCCATGCCAGTTGCCATAGCTACTCTGAAAGTTGGGTGGCTTGTTGCTATATATATATATGTGCTATACCTTTAACAATGAAAGTTTGTGTAATGCGCAGGGCAAAGCGAAAGTTCGGAGAATGATGTTAGCTGAAACTTTCAAGTGGATTAATTAATTCCACTGAAATTAAAATGAGTTTTCAGAACTCATTTTATGAAAAGAAAATTGGTTCGTGTGCTGGCAAATTCCAAGAATTGTAACACATATCCAGTGAAATGCCAGAGGACAGAAATTCTTGCTTAAAATAAATCCATGTCATTTATTTATACAGTTCCACAAATTGATTCCTGTAATCGAATTGTACAACAGTCGATTTTAAATCGAATCCAATCATAAGTATTTTACGCACAGCCAGAGACAGGCCAAAAGTGCTCCAAGGAGAATAGAAGAGAGCTGCAAAAGCAAACTGGGCATTAAGTAGATGTTACTTATAATGCGGCAGACGACGCAGTGGCAATGGCCAGAAACACAATTATGTTAATGTTTACTCGACCGTAATTAACTCAAATTTATGATATTTTAATTTCGCCCCTGAACGAGGGCGCAGGCCGCGAGATGTGGAGCGTGGGCCGACCGGCGACAGGCGACACTTGAGAGAGCGCACAAAAGTTGAAAACGTTTCAAAGCAAAGCGTATACCAAAAGAAACAAAAAACAAAAAAAAAAGAAATTGCGTTATAATGGAACACGTAATAAGTTTTTCCTTTCTTGCCCCATTTTTCCATTTCACATTTTGCTCAGCAGCCGGAACCAGAGCCACAGACAAATACATTTTTAATGCGGGCGCGTTAAAAAAGTAAAAAAAAAAAATAAGACAAACATGAAAACTTGTCTCCTTGAGAAGCCGAAATTTGAATACTCTAGCTGATATATATTTATATATACATATGTATACATATGAAAAGACTAATTGGTCTGATTTTGAATGTTGAGACAAATAAATTGCAATGCTTCTTATTTGGTTCATTGAGCTATTCATATGGGCTCATTATTTGAGTTCAGCCTTTAATGACAGAAATATATTGTATGCTGATTCCATTTAGATGGCTTGCAGAGTAACACACATACAGACAGACAGTGTATTTATATTAATAGATCCTTAAATTAAAAGGGGATCTCTTCGGTGTGCTACACGTCTGGCGACAGATACCTAATACCCCCTGCTAGGGTATGACAAATGTATTAAAATTGGAAAAAATGAGCCAAAAATTTATTGTTTGCCAAAGTCGCTGAAGAGGCGGCACAAAGTGCTGCAGCGTGGCGGCGGCGTTGCCACACAAAATATGTGTATGCCACCAGAAAAGAAAAAAACCCAAAAAAATAAAAGAACAAAATAATGGGAGAGAGGGGAAATGATGTTGTGCATGTTAAATGCGGACAGGCATGAAAACAACAACACGTAGCAAATGCAAGACAAATAGTGAAAAATAGCAAAAAGAAAATAATAAGAATGGGCGAAAATGGGACAGGCTAGCAATTGTGGGTATTGCTGAGGGGGTGAAGGGGTCGCCAAAATGTGTGCGGTGGTTATGGTGGGGTGGCGGTGGGGGGCAAACACACACACACACACACACTCACACAGAGAGGGTCGCCCCTTAAAGTAAGTCAGTTGAAAGTTTGCGACTACAGTGTTGCACTGCACATACACACACACACACTACAATCACCTACACACACTAATACTAATACAACCACACACACACTGTCACACTCTGTGACAATTATTTATGAGCTTTCTACGTTTTTGCCTTTTGTGCATTTTTCGCTTTTTGGCATTTAATTTTTTTTTTGGTTGTTTTTTTTTTTGCCTTTTTGTTTTTGTTGTGTTGCGGCTCAATTTCGAGTGTCAAAGCATTCCGCAGTTGTTGTGTTTTGTGTGTTGCCACTTGCTGACTCAGCAAGGCACAACACACACGCGCACACACGCGCACACACGCGCACACACGCACACACATAGGCGAACAGCCTGCAATTGCGTGGGTTGCTTGTTTTTGTGGCACTTTCGGCTTGCCCCTGGCATTTGCCATAAAATTTCAGCGCTTTGTCTCTGTCCGTTTGTATCTATGGCATCGAACTAGTAGCTGGAGACTTTGTATACACAGACGCACACGCACACTCACGCTCACAACCACTCACAACCACACACACACATGGTCAGTTTTGTGTGGCATATTGAAAATCTGCTTGGGCCCGCAAACATGAAAGAGAAGCCAGAGGAAGATGCACGCAAAACTGAAAAGCCACCAAAAACTCAAAATCTAAAACTTTGGTTCAAAGTTTTCTGCCAAGTGAAATTCGAAAATTGTTGCCTCCAGCTCGGCTGGCAGTTGTATGCGCATGGAAGGGGCATGCAGGTAAATCAGACAAGTGATTTCTTTGATGGAAAGCATACAAGCGGACACACACACACACGAGTGCAAGTTTAAATTTATTTTGCCTGAAAGTATGCAACATTTTTTTGGGCAACTCTCTACCCTGACTGTGTGTATGTGCAGAGCGATTGAGCGTGTGTGCACAGTACTTCTAATTGACGTTGCAAAAAGCAGTTTTAATTACATTTGCTAGCACAGCTTGAGTAGACGTAGGCTGAGGGGCTGTGACAGCTGCTGCCAGCTGCTGGTCTGATTTTTGCTCTATTTTGGTTATTTTACTTTGATTTATTTCTGATTTCCTTGAGAGTGTGCGCGTTTTTTCTTCTAACAACTGCCTGTCGCTAAGTAACATTCTCATCATCAACATAATTATTTTGCCAGCGAGTGCACTGGATAGAAGTGATCGGAAGAAACGCTGGCATTTCAATTACTTTCTTATCAAACCAGAAATGCACTTTCCACTTGCTGCTATCGCAACGTTCATCTAATTGATTTTGCATAGTCCTCTCGGCAGCAGCTGCAGCTGCAGCAGCACTGAGGCAGCTCTTCAATTATCCAACTTTGGCCAAATGAAATTACCTCGGCTTCTTTTCAGGCGAGCGGACTGGGCTGCAGGGAAGGAAATAGGGTGCAACTTTTATTTAATTTTTTCTGTTATCTGAAAAACCAGTCCTGAGCAGTCTTCGTTTCGGATTCGTATTGGATTTTGAGTCTCCCCCTGCATTGGTGTGTGGCTTTTTAGCTGTAGCTATACCCACCTACCGCAGTGTCACAGCTTGTTATTGGTCGATTTGGCAGAGGTCACCGCGCCAAATTGCCTGCCGTTTTACCGTTCTCCCGCTTTCCCGTTTTTCCTTTTATTATTTTGTCTCTTCTCTTTTTTTTTTTTGGAGCTCTGCATCGAACTAATTGAGTGTGATTTGAATGTTGGAAGTGAGGGCAAATGGAATTGTCCTGTTCGTTTAATGGTTATAAAGTCGCTGATGCCGAAGCAATGCCAAGGAAAAGTGCGAAAAAGCGAGTTATTGAGTTATCTCTGGCATCAGAATCTGATTTGTGGCACTTGTGGATGGATGGAAATAATAAATTTCAATTTACCTTGCCAATTGAAAGCGTGTCAACATTAATGTTTTGGTATGGTTAGGCATTTTACAACACTGCTTTATTTAAACAGTGTTGCAGAACGGAGACAGGCAAAGCGGAGGCTTATAGATAAACTACTGAATCTCTAACTACAATCTGTATATAGCTTCATATCTCTATCTGCAATCGATTATCTGTATACGTATCTACAATCTGTATTTGTATCTATGTATGCGTGTCTATATATGCATATTCATCTGTACTTGTGTGTGTATCCTATCTGTATCTGCTTTTTGGATCTACCTGCAACCTGCACCTGTATATGAGCTTGTCAGTCAATGTATCTGCAAGTCTGTACCTATATTTCGAGTTAATTTGCTTGCATATGAAACATCATTAAAACCTGTCAGCTTTGGGCTCTACATAATCAACGTACCGAACAATGAACTGCCCAAATCTATGGACCGCAAATGGACGTGTAAGACAATACAAAACACCAAATATATATACAATATATTTGAAAAAAAAAACCAAAAACACAAAATATAAACTGTAAATTAAGCGCACAGCAAATTAATGCTGAATCAGCAAACCAATCAGCAAAATTACGCAACGAAAATGCGTCTGGTGCGGTTCGGAGTCGGTTATGGATCCGGTTCCGGCTCGGACCCAGTGCGAGCGGGGCTCAAATTATTTGGTAATGGTGCGGCAAAAATGTGAGACCACGACTGTGACCACGTCCGTATGGGATATACATGGACATAAATGGGCCTAAAACGTTCTGCAATGCATTAAAATAAGGCTTACAAATTTTAAGCTGGCCACAAATTGTTGGGGCTTAAACGAGCGGCCCCTGGAAAACAAAAGCGCTACATAATAAATATGATTAATTTTACAGGCTCACTGCCAGCTTCTCTTTATATTTATTTATACATATAACTATATTTATATACATGTGTGTGTGTGTGCGTGTCTGTGTAGTACAGTTTGCCACAAAATTCATAAGCGCTGATGTACTTTGCATGCAATGCATTAAAGCTGGCCACAGAGAATTTCGAATCAAAGAAATATATGAGTGCCGCAAAATGCTGCAACTGCCGCCTGGCCGAGCCATTAGCGTATAATCGAATAATAAAAAACAAAGTAACAAAAAAAAAAGAAGAAAGAAAGTGCTGCTCGCTTTTGGACGCTCTGTCCATGACAAGGCACTGCAATTCAATTAAGTGTAAAAACTAATTAAGTGACTCTGGCAGGCAGCGCGAGGTCGGCCCGAAAATGTTGCCTGAGCCTGAACGCAGCTTTTAGGGGCTTTTAGGCATGGCCACGCCTACAATCCAGATGCTGGCGTGTGTGTGTGTGTGTGTGTGTGCGATTTTGTGTATGTGTGCGAGTTTGTGTGCATGTGTACATTGTGTGCTGCATACTTTTTGGTAAAACTTTAGCGTGCGTCAAAAATAAATTGAAACCGGAAGCAGCCACACACACACACACACATACACAGAGCGAGGTTGTGTGTGCGAGTGAGCTCGTGCGTGTTTCAAGATGGCGACTTTGACAACACTTGGGCCTAATGGCAGTCTGACAGTCTGGCTGGCAGCCTGACAGGCAAAAACTTTGCCCTGACAGCGACTAATTCTCATTCTGTTGATGCACAGTCACCCCTCGGCTCCACTCTGCTGCCACTGCTGCCTCCGCCCGAACGTTCCCAGCACCGGCGCAACCAAATCCATTTCCATACTCGCCCCTGCCCCCTGCACCGGTATTTTGCCATTCCCCCAATTCCCATTTTCATTTTAATCGCAAGCGTAAGCGTAAGCCAAATGAAAAGCTTTTTCAATTTATTTTCTCACATCTTGCCTTACCTAGCAGCACAGTGTAAACCTTTGATGCTTAATCATTTGGCATGGCAGAGGAGCAATGTCTCGACTCCGGCGCAGCTCAAGCTGCTGCCACACTTAATATCCTGCATACACACACACACACATTCAAACACACAAACAAAACCAAACACACAAACACACACACACTCACAACAATAACAATGGCTACAAATCGGTAGATTGTGTTGGCGGGTAGCCTTGGTGTTGCTTGGCATAATTTATGCTTTTTACAATATTAAAGCGGATTGTTGGCTTTTAAAGATTGCAGTGAGTGGAGCTTAGTGCAAATTGCAAAATGCAGTCTGGGCGATGGCACAAGGATGCCAAATTGAGCGCCTCTTATAACTGTAAACATAAAGCTGCAACTTTGTAAGCTTAAAACGAGGTTCCGATAAGCTGGCTGCCAGGCAGCCAAGCAGCCAAGCAGCCAGTCAGCCAGTCAGCAGGACTCTCGAAGTCGCCAAGCCAACGCTCTCCAACTACTAATTGCATTGCCTGCCACTCACACGATGATGCAGCTCAGCTCTAGCCAGATAATTGCAAAGACGAACCCAGAGTTACCGCACTCACAGTGGAGCACCCTGGAGAGAGGGTAGGATGAGCGAAAGAGAGAGGGAGTAGTTGTCAGAAGGGCGCGAATAGACAGAAGTCATTGCAGTGGCTTCGATAAGCGCTGATTTAAGCTTTAGTCATTTCGCGCTCATTATACTTAAGGGCAGCCGCATACACGCACACGCACACACACAAACGCATACGCACACACACATGCACACGCGCATTCAAGTGCTCAGTTAAAGGCAGCTGAAAGCCATGATTGGATCGCCTAAGAGTGGCACACAAGTTAGTACATTAAATCAGCTTGTGCCGTAGTGCGGGCTTAGCTAGTGTAGCATTGTGGCTGTGGTTGTATCTATGTGTGTGTTACTGCAATTATTTATCTGTGTATGTGTCTTTGTTGATCTGCTTATCTGCTTTATCTTGCTGTTGTTTGTCTTCGCACTTTGCTTGGCATTTCGATTTGCTTTGCTGTTCCGTTGCGCTGGCAACGTTTGCGTTTTTCTCATTATCTCGTTGAAGTAAAGTCAATGAATTACACATACACACAAACACACACCCACACCCACACACACACGCTTTCTTGCATAAATTACAAACAGACTAGCAGCAAATGAAAAAAAAAAGAAAAAGAAAAACTCTATTCGGCACATGGGGCGTTTGCGCAATTCGGAAAAATGTTAATGGCAGCAAGGTGTTGCGTAAGAGGGCGAGGGGCCACACCGAAGCAGACCGAGAACGAGACAGAGTGCAGCTTACGCCCCAGTGCAAGCCGAAACAGCAAGAGCAAAAGGTTCCAGAACATATAACACATAAGGTAAAGGCCACAAACTTCTGCCATTGAATTTTGCGGTTGCGTTGAAAACTGGGGTTAGATAGCAGGGGGCAGAGTGCCAGAGTGTCAGAGGTTGTCTCCCAGGCGTCTTAATTAAATGTAAAAAGTGCACAGCCGGCAGCAGCAGCAGCAACATCAGATAATAATATGACCCAGCCAGCGGACAATGGTGACAATTTAATAATTTCGTATGCAAGAGTTGAATTCGAGCACTTAGGTATTTGTGTTAGTTTCGATATACGATAGCCGACACCAAGAATAATATGGAAATGTATAACAAAAAAAAGAATACTAAGCACAAGCGAACTGGAAGTCAACTCATATTGCCAACAGCCTATTCAGCAGTTGGATTTCAATTTTCTAATATGTATAGCTTAGATCCCCACTGGCAGCAACAATAACAAAAGGAATATATAAACGACACATTCATGACTGCAAATCCAACAAACGTTCATGAGCTCAGTTTTGAGTTACATTTTTGTTTCTTCGAATTTTAATGCATCTTCAGTAAAACTTTTCAAAATGTTTCCTACCAAATTATTAATATTATTTAAAATCAATTAAATCTTAATAAAATATAAATAATTCAAATCTAATTGAAATGTTCACTTCTAGAGGACTAAATCTGGTTCGTTCCAGGTTTAATTTCGAATTCGAAGTGGTTCAGCTCAAAAGAACCTCGATTCCTATACCCATTCAGTTCAATTCTAGCTAAAATATTTGACATAAGAATATGGTTTTTTAAGATTCCTTTCAATTAAACTGTAATTGTAATAATTTGCAAGCCCAATATCGATATATAAAGATATATCGATATTAGCATTGAAAAGTTTAATTTAAAATGTAGATCTGCTTCCACGATTTGAGCCCATTGTGCGAGAGAGTTGATGCGGCGTCTGCGTTCCGACTAACTTGGTTTGTACTATGTGTGTTAATGGGTCGTCGGGGGAAACAAGGGGTGGGGAGGGGGTGACGACGTTAGAGCAGCACGCGTTGCCATCTCAAGACTCAAGCATACGAACACATACACACACAAAACACATTGAGGCAAAAATGATGATGATGATGATGGAGTGCAATTACTTGAGGCGGAAGTGACAGTAGTAGCTGCGTCTTTGACAGCATTGCTGGCTGTGGTGCGGCATGGCGGGGGCGTGGCATGAGGCAAAGTGCGCCAACCAAATGAACTTTAATTAAATTCTTTATATGCATGCTTGTGCGTAAATTTTTTGCTTCTTCTTTGCACAATGCCATTATAAAATGGCATCTGGTGTGGGTAGCATTTAGCAGAAACAAAGGGAAAGACTGCGAACTGGCCTGTCTGCCTGGTTGCCTGTCTGCCTGTCTGCCCGCCTCGGCTTTAAGAAGTCGCTGCTGAATTAAGCTAACAGCTCGCCGCCCCCTCAATCTCAAACTGACCAGAGGCAGGAGCAGTGGCAGGCAAGGACACTCATTTAAAAATATTTGGGCATGTTTTCAATGGACGACTGGCAGCTGGGAGTTGTGCTGCGACTCGAAAAATTTCCAAGGTGTAGCAAATAAATTAAAATTGCAGCTTTTGTCAACTTTGCCGTGAAGTTTTACACTATTTTTTTTTATAATTTTTATTTTTAACAATAACTTTGAGTGCATTTTCCGGCACCGACACAGAAAGGTCGCACAACTTTTCACTTTTCTATTCTAGCTATGAACTTTTTGTATACCTTCCCAAAGAGCGGGCATTGAGAGATTGTCACAAAACGTGTAACGGCTTGAATGGGATAGATGCAACTCTATATATATATACATATAGATACTGTATATATATGTATAAATATATATATATATATATATATACACTCATGAACAGACTGTTGCATTGAATCGAGGTGCTGGTTCAAGTAACTCTCAGCTGCTTGTTGGAAATATTTATATGATCGATTTATTTACAATTTTAATTTGAAAGAATAGTGGAAAAAGTAACCGACACATTAGGAATTCCAGGCCACACATGCATTTGTTTTAAAGAAAATTCAGGATGCAAGTAATTTTCATAATCCTATTTAGACAGCTCAAGAACATTTTCTTTAAAATTCTTTTCCTTCTTGGTTTCTTAAGAAAAAATCATCTTTTTGTTTCCATGGTTATTTTAGTTTTCAGTTAAGATATTATTATTGAAATACATTTGACTTCAGTTATAAATTTTGGAAACGTGAAACCATTTATAATAAGATTTTAAGCAAATAAATTATTTATAAATAAATAAATATATTATTGTTTCATATATTATGGCTGTGATGTACTCATACGTGTTAATACCATGTAAGTATGTTTAGTCAAGAGATCAGAGACTAACGAAGAGAGTAGAGACTAGTTCAGATCGAAGATATTTTAGATTTAGATAAGGATTATCCCTAACGAAGAACTGACTTGGCCTGCCTAGGACCTGAGACCATGCACAAGATCGATTGCATTCCAAATTTTCACATAAATTAATTTTTGTTAAAGTCTTACTAAAGAAAATCTGTTTCTGGAAGGGCGTTCGGGGTTCGGCATGCTCAACGCAGCTCCTTCCGCAATGTCCGGGGTTGTCCACTCAACCGCCTGCTGCTCATTATGCGCGAGTAAAACAACATCAGGAGCAACAACAATAGCAACAAACTTCTGTTTTGATAAAAGTAAACGAGCTTCATTTTTTGCCGAATAAAATAAAAAAACCAAATTATTTTCAAATGCAAAATGTGCAAAAGTTTTGCCCTTCTTCTGTCAGCTGCCTTTTTTTGTATTTACTTATTTCTCTTAGTTTTTGGTGCTGTTTACGTTTTGTCAACATGACGCCATTTTGTTTTCTTGTTTAAACGCCCTGTTACCGTTATAGTTTTCGTGATTGTCGTCTCGCTCGCACACCTAATATTTGTGCATAAGTATTCAGCAAAAAAGATGCACTCAAAAAAAAAAAAGTGCAGCAAAAAGGAAATAAAAGGGAAGAGCGCTTAAAAATTAGTACAATTAAGTTTAATAGACGTAATTTTTAGTGATGCCAGCGCCAGAAGGACACGGCGAGTGAGTAGAAAACCCGCTCGAATAGCTGGCCAACTGTTCTCGAAGCAACTGGGCAACTGGGTGCCGGCCAAGTTGGAACTGTGGACTCTGCTCTTTTGGGCCCTGAAACTGAGGCATTAACAAGTTCATAATGGCAAAATATGCAATTTGAGCAGCGCGCCTTAACAACAGTTGGACACTTGAATGGCACCCAATTACAAAGTGTGCAAAGTTAACCAACAAGCGGGGGGAGTTGCAGGGCGGGGGGGGGGGGGTGGTGGTGGGGACTATAAAGTGACCAATCATATGATATGAGGGTTACCGAAGCAGAGCAGCGACTTTTGTTATCACATTTTATAGCTGTGTCCTCTGACAAACAACATAACAAAGGGCTGGAGAGAAAGAGAGACAGAGAGGGTGAGAGCGAGGAAGGCAGAGCAAATGTGAGCGTCAAATAATGAGTGCTACCATTATTTATGTACAAGAAACTATTGAGTACTCTGGGGACTTGTTTTATGACAGAGGCTAAGCGCAGGATAACGTGCTGCCAAGGGTATAAGGGTTCGATAGACGTGACAGGTTCAGCACTTACTTAAAAACACGTTCTGTGACTTAATACGGTTTAAAGATTCAAATAAGCCAAAAAGAAACAAAGGATTTAAGCCAATGCAAAGTAAAGCGAATATTGCAAAATATAAATTGATTTCGAACGAATTTAAAGTAAAATATAATCTCACATTTAAAAAGGTTGCGGACCGATTACTATTATCTGCATTCACACTTTATCGATAAATATCGATGACACAAAAGTCAGCACTGGGCGTTGAGTTTGTCGACAGAGTTGCCACATGACAAAAAAAAAACAAGAAATTGTTGCCCTCAGACTGTTAGGGTTGACAGCCTCATTGTAGCCTGTGATGCGAGTTGCTTGCAATTTGCTTTCCCTTGACATGTTCTTTGTGCTTTGTTTTATCATTGTCTTTGTCTTTGGCTTTGGCTTTGTTCTGTGCGCATCTTCATTCATTAGACATCTCGAATTGGCTTTGTTTTGACTTGTCCTACTTCTTTGGGTTTTCTTCTTGTAATCTGTAAAGTCTGCATTGCTTCAAATCCATAAAATACACACGCACACACGCGCGCGCTCTCAGACACAGATAGAAGTCGAGTCCAACCCCAAACAGGAGACAAATGCCCCAAACCAACGCGTAATTTTCTTTCTTTGCTGTCGCGTTGTGGCGTATTTTTTGTTGTTGCTTACTTCAAGAGATTGGCGGAAGGAGGCGGCGCGGGTGGGTAGCGAGTGGGCGTAGATGGGCGTACAGCTCGGCACGGCCGAAAGGAAGTTTACTTTGTCGCAGTGTCATTTATTTTGGCATTTTTGCCACTGACGTTCGTCCTGGCTGCTGTTGTTGTTGTTGCTGCTGCTGTTGCTGATGCTGATGCTGATGCTGCTTTTGTCGTCATCATAATCGTTAGTTTCGCCTTTCTGTCGCACTCACTGGGACTCCCAAGCCTTGTTGTTTTCCCCTGCCCACCCTCCCCCTTGTGAGTTAAGAAAAACCCAGAGCATTGCTCCAAGTTCTGTCTCTGTGTGTGTGTGTGTTGGTGTGCGTTTTTATGACTCTTATCTGGTTGTTGTTGTTCCAGCAACCACACTGCCAAACCTCCCCTCTCAGCCACTCAGCCGCTTAGGCAGCTCATCAGGCACAGCGGCAAGCCACTTACTTTCCAACCCTGTTCGCCGCCCAGTTTTTCGAATTTTCCACTTTTGCATTGCATATTTCAAGGCGCAATTTTTCGTGTCAATAAAATAAAATCGATTTTTTTTTGTCCATGTTGTGTCGCTTATGTTGCTGTTGCTGTTGTTGGGCTGCGGTTGCTTTGGTTATTTTATTTTTGTCTATTTTTGCTGTGCATCGATTCAAAGGGTTCAACAACTTTGTGCCACATACACAAATTAACATGCGCCTGGCAATGACAGCCACTTGACCTGTGCCAATAGCACAAACATGTCAAAACAATGGCAAACAGGTATGCCTGTGTGTGTGTGTGTGTGTGCCTGAATGTGCCTTCATATTGCTATTTGCAAATTAAGCGAGTATATTGTATCAATTTCCTAATTAAGTTGTGGACCTAAACGGCAGCAGGAAATAACAACAACAACAACTGCATTGAACATTGGGTCGACCCATTAGCCGCAACAGCAGCAGCAACAACAACAACAGGAACGGCAGCAACGAATCGGCAGCAGCAAAGTGCGTACAAATTAAGAGCATATAAAAGTAAATTTGAAGCGTATTTAAAATAAAGTACAACGCGAACACAACCAACAAACACCCGCAACAGCAGCCGAGCCAAACGAAACCACGCGGCATCAGCAACAGCAACAACAACAGCAACAACAACAGCGACAGCAACAACAACAGCAACAACAACAGCGACAGCAACATCAACACCACGCAACACAGTTATACAATGACCCAACAGTGTTTTTGGCCCTGGACGGTAAAGGGGGTGGGTTTAGTTAGTGGGAGCTAATGGTTTTGGGGTGGGGTCAGGCGCTGTCGTCGCTATGCAAAAGCGCCACGTAACTGTCAGCGTTGAATGCCTGTGGCAAAAGGAGCCACACGGCAGCAGCAGCAGCAGCAACGGCAACCCTCACACACACACATAGAACGAACAGCACACACAGCACACACACACGCATGCGGACATTGCAGCCGCTAAAAGCAACAAAACAAGAACAACAAGCGAACACCAAACAATTTTCAGCTAACGTAAAATGCTCGACAACAAAAACAACAACAACAACAACATCAAGGAAATCCCGTAGCGCCTTGAATGAATGCTTGAAATTGGTTTTTTGTATTACAGGCGCTGCCAGCAGAAAGGTATGCTACAAAATATACCAAATCCACACACAAGCACGCACGCACACAGACAGCAATAGGAGGCCGAAGCGCACAGCCAGGGACAGGGCCTCAGGGAGGAGGAGTGGCGCAAATGGTGACAGGCAGCCAGGCAGGCAGCCAGGCAGGCGGACAGGTAACCCGAAATAAATTCGAAATAATTTATGTAAAATAGACGAGCAGCAGCAGAGTGCGGGGAATCAAGTAGCAGGAGAGGAGCGGGAGACAGTGAAGCGGTCACCTGCGAGCTGGCTGTGGTGAAATTGCCGGCGGCAGCAGCGCAGAACCTACCACAAAAGTACAAAAAAATCCACCACATGCCCTGCAGCTCACCTTACGAGGCTGCCCAAAATGTATATCACGACAAGGCCAAAAGAGAGAGAGAGCGAGACAGACAGAGAGAAGGGCATTGAGAGAGGGGGAGAGATAGCGAGCGAGCGAGCGAGAGCGGGCGCAGATAAAAGAGGAAGAGAGGCGATGCGATGCGAGTGCGAGTGCTTAAGCCCTGGAGGCTCATAAGCAGGCACAGATAAAACGACTGGCATTAGCAGCTCTTGAGAAAGTTTCGCTGCGCCAAAGGCGCTGAGGTAAGTATACACACACACACACCCACACACCCACACACACCCATACATATATAGACTATGGCACACTAAACTGACTTACTGACACTCACAAACACATTCATTTGCATTCATTTTGCGCCCACCACACATCGATTTGTTTCCAAACGGGCCCCTTATTCATTTTTCTGTCATTGACTTAATTTAAGAATTCGTTTAAGCCAACAACAACTTGTACAACAAGTCGGCAGAAAATTGAATAGCTCGCGTAATGTTTTTCTTTTTTTTCTGGCCTGCGGTCAGCATGAATACATATATACATATATATATAAGTATATATGTATATAAAAATGGCAAGAGGTCGCACGTTAGCTCATTTCAATTGGGGATAGGGCATCGGCAACAGCCCAAAAAAGATTATAAACCAAATGCGGGAAATCCCGTTTCCGTGTGCTCATCAAAATCTTTTTGGACATTATTCTTCTTCTTGAACATTTTCACATTTCACTTGGGCCACAATAAAACGAGGGGGAAAATATTTTGCTGGCCCAAAAATTATTTCTGCTCTGTAATTTCCTATGCTACAACTGGTAAAAATAAAAAAACAAAATATTACTATGTACTATAATAAAGAAGAGAAATAAAATACACACCCAACCACACACACACACACACACACCAAAAGGTCAGAAAAGAAGGCAAACAAGCCAAATGCAAATAAGCGAAATAACTAAGCATGGAGCAACAACAAAACGAAGGCAAATGCCGAATCGTGCGAAACGAAGCCTGCCAAAGCGGGCGAAGTTTAAATTAAAAAGACTTTCACATAAACATTTTGCCAACACACACACACACGCACACACACACACTCGAACACGCCCCAATACACACACAAAACTGGCCAAAAACTGTCCGTGAGCTGCCGTTCATTTGGCTTAGGTCATTGTAAGACAACAAAAACAAGAACAACAGCGGCAGTAGCGACAGCATTAAAGGTAGCAGCTACACCTTGCACGGGCGTGGATTCTTAGCAATGCACTGCACAGTGATACAAGTTTGTGAGACAATTGCCTTAATTTTATATAATTAATAAATCAAATAATAATATATAAATAAATCAATAATAGATCTTATCAATGTCAATTTTCGATGAAATATGCGCCAAGAAAATTTATTAAAATTTTGTTTACTCAATGGAAATAAAATAAACATTTTGTATAGTAATAAAAATACCCAAAGAACCTGATATTTATTTTATGATTGACAATTTAATATGTGTCAGAATAACAAGCACATAAGATGCGTACTTTATTTGAACTTAATATCGTGAATTGATTGATATTTTATACATTTAAAATGAATAAATTACGTACTATAGGTTAAGTTTATGAAGAAAACTCTTTAAAATATTGAAACCTATTATTTTACCAAAAAAAAATTAAAATTTGCATATATGATATGCATACTATATATGTATGTATGTTTGAATGTATATTTACATATTATATGTAACTCTATTTCATTATATATTAACCAAAATATATTAATTAAATAACCAATCAAAAAACAGTAATCAAATAACTTATCGATTAAGGCGCATACAAAATCGATAACAAACTGAAAAGCGATTTGTAGACAAAGCGACCGTTATATTAACTAGTTCCTATGCAAAGTACAGTTGCCATAAGACATTCGATGAAAAAGTGGCATGCATAAAGGGGATGTGGGGTGTGTGGGGCTTGGGTAGCCTAGGGTCGGCTAGTTATATAGTCAGTTAAACGTGCTGTGCTACGAGTGCTAACCACTTAATTTTCCGTATCATTGAAAGGGCATATTAAAAAGGATATGCCAATAAGTACCCAACTATACCCTTTGCCATCCACACACAATTTTACATACACTCCACACTCCACACACAAACACTCACACACATACATGTGTGTCACACACTCTCGTTTATTTCTTTTAGCAAACAAATTAACTTAACTGTCAACCGCAAAATCACAACAGATGCAGTCGACACTCAATCACAGTGCGCGTATTTGTGCCGCTTCGAGTGCCATGTGCGTGTGTGTGACTGTGAGTGTGTGCAAGTTGGGGAAAACTAAAGCGGCTGCCGACCCCAAAAAATATGCAGCACACACACACACACACACATACACACACACACAGAGACACACTCAAAAGTCTGTTGTGTGTGTGAGCAAGGGGTTGTAATGCTGGCGATAAAAAACACTTTTTATGCCTCTGGCCTGAGTTCATAATATGACAGCGTTCAGTTTTCAGTGTGGCCCTCTGCGGGCAGACACTCAATATCAATAGCGCTTTATTTACGTTAAAAATCAGGCTACACACACTCGCAAACATACACTACCGCACACATGCGCGCGCCCGCTGGAACGCATAAACAATTTTGTAGCATACTTTCAAGCGCTCTTTTTTGTAGTCGTTTTCGGCTTTGCTTTCTGACCAGATTCGCACGAGTATTTTATTTTTGGCGCTTTATTTATTTGCCAATACGTCAGTCCCACACATTTTTCACAGTATGCGTGTGTGAGTGTGCGATGGGCGTGCCAGCAGAGGCGGGCAATGTCTTTGATTTCAGCAGAAAAAAACATGCATAGAAATTGAATGGAAACGCCCCCTCGGCAGTCATGAGGCTTTCAATTCTAGTAAATTTATGATTCTGTGTGCATGAGTGTATGCATGTGTATGTGTAAGTGCGTGTATGTGTGTGTGTGTGTGTGTGTATAGGTAGTCTTTGGGTGCACACACATGACCCTGGCGACAGGAGTTGTTTGCTGCTTGGTTGCTCATACGACACGTTCGACCATAATTTTGGGCAGCAGCAAGAACATTTAATAATAAAATAAAAAAAAAAATATATATAGAGATAGAGCCAGAGAGAGAGAGAGAGAGGGAGATTGCGAGAGAGAGAGAGGGAGAGGGCAAATATGGAATGTCATCAAATTTAACGCCTGACTAGTCATCAAGTGGCCAAAAGTGGCCAAAAAGTTGCTACAGCTTATGTATATAAAGAAATGCGATTGGTATAGATTCTTTGCACACACACACACCTACACACAGTCGCACACACGCATATCGATAGGCACTTATCGATGATGCGCGCATACAGACGCCGCATTAATCAATCGAGCGCACAAATCAGCGCTTAACTGGCAATTGAGCTTAATGGCGTTCCATATTACCAACACCCCAGCCCCAGCCCCAGCTCCAGCTCCAGCTCCAGCCCAGTGTGTGGCTAACACGCCCAAAAAAAAGAAAGAAAACAACAACGTTGCCTCGCCAAGGGGCGCCACTAACTACGCAGAATACAACTGGCGAAACTGGTTGAAAATGTCATTACTTTGGTTGTGCTGCACCACTAACAATTTGTCTTGCCCCTTGGTGGCTGGGGCTGAGACTGAGGCTGGGTCTGGGTCTGGGGCTAGGGCTAGGAATAGGGACAGTGACAGGGCTTGGCTCTGGGGTGGCGGGATTGGGTTGATTTGGTTTCGGTACGGCGTCTGCTAGTCATTGTCGCATACAAGTGGCACATAATGTGCCATGCCACGCGCTGCAAGCCGCATGCCGGGACATGACGATGTTGTTGTTGTGTCTGTGGCACACTTGAAATATTTAAACGATAAAGCACCAAGCAGCAGCTGTGTGCATCTGTGTGTGTGCATACTTGTGCCTAATAGAACCCAAGTGACAAAGGCATTAACACACACACACACACACACACACACACACACACACACACACACACACACACACACACACACACAAACACACAGACAGTGAGCTGAGAAGTGAAAGCGCTGCTGCAAACAGTTTGGGGCACGAGCGGGGCATGCTGTCTCGTTGGTTTGGCTTTGGCCATTAACTTTTTGCCACAGCTGCGCATAGCTGGCAAATTTTAGCCACAAGCGGCAGAGTTTAATGGAGCTGCCCACACAGGCAACTCACTTGCATGCAACAACATCAAAAGCAACAATAACAAATGTTAGTCGAGTGCAAACAACTAGGAGATACCCTGTACCATTCAAATGCGCATCGGCTATACTACATTTACCCCGCCAGCTTTTGATCATGAAACGCGCATTCTTTAATAAGCCGAGCAACATAAAATTATCTAGCCAAAAAACGTCGAAACGAACGGGGAGAGTAAATTTATTGTGTGTGTATATATAATATACGAGAACCAAAATACCAAATGTTGCGCAACGATATTCTGTCTCTGCGTATGCGTTTAGGTTTAGGGACAGATCAACATAATGTTTTCTTTAGGGGTTCGACCTTATGCTTCACTCTGAATATAACATACATTTCCACAGAACATTCGTACCCCATTTTTAAAATGGGTACAGGGTATAAATATGGCATCTAAAACAAGAACAAGAACAACAGACATACATGGCATTGAGTGCGTCGTTGTGTGTGCCTGTGTGTATACGTTTGTGTGTGACAGGCTAACAAATACAATTACAGTTGACACCAAACACACACATACACACACACACACACCTAGTTAAACAGGACTCGCAGACATTATGCGCCGCAGCGCATACAACGTTATTTTATTAAGTGCGACGGCGGGTCGTGGAAGAGGGGAACATCACGTTGAAGTGTGTGTGTGTTGTGCCAGGCGAGGGAAAAGCGGGGGGTGAGTGTGGGAGGCTTGACAAGGAAGCACAACAATGTGCGTTGGCTCGTTTTGGACATGGCTGGTTAAGTGTCACAGCGCGGCGCGCGAAGCCGCAAAGACACGCGACACGCATCACATGCGGCAGTGCGAATGCCACAGGCTACACACACATACACGCACACACACACACACACACACGCACGCACAAAAGTAGGCATCAGCTAGAAAATCTCCTTCGAATTTTTCAGTGTTGTTTCTTTTTTTGTCAGGTTATTCATACGCACTCTCTAGTTAAGATGCTGCGTGCTTGTCAAGACGTGGAGAGGGGGCGACGGGACAGTTAAATTGTTGCTTCATTGCCAAGTCATGTGACTCAGGTTGAGCTGTCGGGAATCGAATCATTTGGCGCATTCGCTTGAAATTCAATTTGCATGAATTTAATGCAAATGTATTCAATTTAAAGTCAAACATTTTATTTACTTTTTGTTCAAGTTGCATTTCATATGACATATAAGTAGAAACTTTTTTTGTGTGTAAATTGAATATATAATTTATGCTAAATGTTTTTTTTTTTGTTTCTTTTGTCAATATTTAATGCAAATGTTTGCTGCGCTTGGTTTATTTAAACAATAAGTTGAAATTGATTATGTCTAATAGACATGTGTCCGTCCTAGTTTACCAGCTAGCTACACTTTCTTCTTTATGCTGCCAGCTGCATTGTAACTTAATGTCAAAATTATATTTGCTTATTGCACTGTGCATCTCGAACATTATTTGTTGCTTTCGCTCTCTTTTATGCATTTGCTGGAGAGGCGGCGACTTGCATTCTCTTGGCCGGCAGTCTGATTAAGCAAACATAAAGCTTGGCAGTTTGCTTAACCTAATGTTAGCTTTACAATGAGCTTGACAAACCAGCTCTTCGTTTATTTATACAAGATTGTCTTTGCATTAGTTATATTCTTGGCTCCAAATTCTTGAAATCTGCATTGCTCAGCTCAGAAATGGCGCCCAACTATGCTATTTGTAATTCTGTCTTCCTGTCTGTCAGTTTGTCTGCCTATCTGTCTGTCTGCCTGCATGTCTATCTGTCTGTCTGTCAATCTGTCTGCTTGGCTGTATTTCCTTGCCTGCTCGTCCAAACGTCTGTCTGTGTATATAAATTTCATTATCTGCAAACGCGCTCGTAAAATTCAATTCTTCTAGCAGATGGGCGACTTTCGTAGCCCAGCTCCACCCCGCTTTGCAACTTCAACTTCAATCTTCAGCTTGCCCCGTCCGACTGCGCTTTATTTGCGTGGTGTTTTTTTGTTCCCTATGGGGAATATATATATATATGTATATACATATATATATATATATATGTATATATATATTGCTGGGTGTACTTTGAATGAATGTGCAAATAAAATTTAATTTAATAGCGAATTTTATGTCACAAATATTGCGCTTCACTTGACACAGCCAACACATGCCCCACGATACACGCACACACACACACACACACAGGTTCCGCCAGAACCACAACAATTGCAGGCAGCATCATCCCGCCCAGTCAGCGCATGAGGCGCACTGCCCAATTTTATGACCCTAAAATGGTTTGGGGTTTTGTCCGGATCTGCTCGTCGATTTGACAAACAACTCACACCCTCGCCCACACCCCTGCCCCTGCCCCTGCCCCTGCACCCGCAGCCACCATCGTCCACATATCGTGCTGATAGCCAAATGGGATTTGGGGAATACGACGAATGATGCCGTGGATATGACCGCCCCCCCGGCGCGGCATTCGTATTAATGTGTCAAACTGGAGTTGGATTTGGGATTGGCCTTTGATTTGGTTGCATTGTTTGTTGCTTGGACCAAAGCTGGAGGCAAGTGGTGCCAAATTGAAGCCAGACCCCAGAGCAGTATTGATAACTCCCCAGGGTATTTTCTGGCTATCCACATGTGAGCAGCCGAGCATTCGATCCGAATCAAATGAATACATTTCAAAATATTTTCTTATAAAATCCTATTTTCAGCTTGAGGTTCATAACAAGAATTTATTTAGTCTAAAGTAGAACTCAAGAGGCAGAAAAGAGAGCGTAAAAAAAAGACAGAGAGCGAGAGCGAGCGGGGGTGCAGAAGGCAGCAGAGGGTAAAATTTCCGAAGAAAAGCCAAGCAAGCGAAAACTATGCCAATTGAAAAATAAGCCAAACGAGAAAAGCTAAAAAAGTGGAAAATAAATGGAAATGGAAATGGGAAAGGGAAAGGGAGCGGAAGTCAAAAGTGGGGATTGGCTGAGGCACCAAGGCAAGCAGCAGTCCAAAAATGCAATATTGCGATTTTATAACACAAATTGCTTATAATCACCCAAAAACAACAACAACAACAACTACAGCAGCAGCAGCACCAGCAGCAAAGGCATCAGCAGAGGCAGCAGCAGTAAAATGTTAAAACGGAAATGCACGTTGTAATGGCCTGGAAGTGGGCGCACAAGGCGTGGCTGGGGGCAATGTGGGCGGGCGTTGGGCTTGTAGCAGCTGCTGCGTTAACTGTGCCACGGGTCGCCATTTTGCATGGGAATGGCATAAAAATCATATTTCCGTTTTATTATTTGCTGTTAATGAAAATGCAAATAAAATTGGATTTTCCGTGCCGCACAAAAAGCCAGCTAAATAATAATAAAAAAAAAAATGGAAAATGCTGCGAAGTGCAGGAGGTAGGGCAGGGGCGGGCAGGGGGCAGAGCAGGCGAAATGCTCCAAATGTATTTCCTGGCGCACATTTCAAATAAACATTTTGGCTATCATCGGTTTTTTTTCTCTTTTTTTCCTCTAGCTGTTAAAAGCAAAAATTTTAAAAGCCAACGAATATTTCTATTTGTGTGCGTCTCTGTGTGTGTGTGTGTGTGTGTGTGTGTGTGTGTGTGTGTGTGTGTGTGTGTGTGTGTGTTTAGTATTAATTGGGTCACGTAATTAGCAGCTTGTTTGTATGCTTTTTATGCAGTATGTACGTAGCCGAAATTTGATTATTTGCATTTAAGCGGAGTGTTTAATGGCAGACCAGGGCAACCTGTCAGACAACCCAAGTACGGAATTGTAAGCTAACCGAAATTCCAAATCCCAAGTCGCAAATCGAGCGAATTACATGACTCATTTGCTATGCCCCGGGCATAAAATTTCGTGAACCTCAACAACGAAGGCAGCTAAGGAAAAGTGTGGAAAAACCCATGCTACGCACAAAATAATAAAGTGTTTTGTGCTTGAAATAAAATATGTATATATATATAAAAAAGATCAAGTGTATATTATATATGAATACTGACGGCCTTGCCTTTGTACATCACATCCACGAATTTTCCGCTGCGCTAGAACTGTATTCTGCGAATTTCTCGAACTTGCGGTGGATGAGGGATGGCGTTTTTTTTTCATTTTAATTAAATTCTAGAGCAGGGCCTTAAACGTAAATTAAAATCCGTTCGGGTGAAACTTAGGCATTCGTCTATAAGCCTTGGCGGCCCATATTCCACCCACGGGAGCGGATTTATCAAAAAGCGTGAGACATGTCTCAAAAGAATTTTTACAATGAAGCTGATCGTTTTTCACCCAATGGATGGAATTCTTCATAATCCCTGGCTAGATCTTACGGCTTGGGCAGCATAATCAAGCATTTAACCTTTTGCAGTACATTGCAATTCGAGCTGATTGTCAAATAAGAGTGGGAAACATTCAACTAGAGTAGTTCAGATGTGGAACAGATGGGCCCAACTATGTGCAGCTGAAGGACTTTCTGTAGCAGAAACCTAAAGTACTAAATGGGAATAGTACCTATTAATTATTCTAGTAGAGCAGATGGTAATATGTAATTTGGGTAGAAGCGTTTCATTTGTATGCAAGAGGCTAATAATTGATTCATTTATTCATTCATTCGTATGCCGCATCATCATTTATCTATTCGGTTATTTATCAACGGACTGGCCAAAGTGCCTAGCCCAGCTCTCTCCCTCCCTCTCTCGCTATGTCTTTCTCGGTGGCAACCACTCGTCGTTGAATGCTCGACACTCGACCCATGGCTAATGACACCATCGATAATGATGCCCCTTGCCGCATGCCGCGTGCCGCATGCCGCATGCCTCATGCCTCATGCTGCAGACGAAGTTCGCCCAAATGTCTTACGAAATCTCACAAAATCCTCTGGCAAAACAATTCGCGTGGAAAAGTCAAGACCAGATTCATTCGCAACGTATGCAACGGATTGTCTGCCACACCTTCTGGCTTCGCATTAGGTAAGAAGCCGACCTCCTGCGTGCTCGGCAACCGGCAACTGGCAACTGGCAACGTGACTCCTGCGAGCCGATTGAAAAGTGGCATGCGACTCAAATGAAATCAGCGGCGAACTACTTCGAATCTGCCAAAGGATGAGGTTGGCGTTCACATTGCGCACCCACTACAAACCACTTGAGCAAATAATGCATGCGGCTAGGTGGCATGTGGACAGGGTTATGTAGTATAGGAGGGTCGGGGCATATCACAACAAGCAAAGTCGTTCAGGCTAAGTCAACAAAATGCCAAATTCAAGCACCTGCCACAAGTTTCAGTTTGGCACGTTGTCGCTGCACGTTCCGAGCAGTGCTTTGGCATTTTCCTTTAACGTTCACGTTGCTCCTACTCCCTATTCCCTATTCCCTGTTCCCTGTTGCCTGTTCCTATTACGTATACGCCTATATATACGTATGTATAGGTATATGTTTATATAAATATACTTATATATATGCTTACAGCGACGTGCAATACAAACAAACCAGACGAGCCGGACGAACTTTTATTTTCAGCTTCAGCAGCTTCTTTCAGCGCTACCGCCCGTTGTGCGCCCCCCTACCACCCCTCGGAGGTGGGCGAGGGGGGTGCTATCAATGAGCCCGCGCCCACCCACATTTAGCAGCTACTGTTTGCATAAGTTGAATCCCCGCTGGAGTTTCAGCTGGATGGTGCACCCTTTTTGAGCCTGGCAAAATGGCGCCCGAGCGGGTCCCTCTTACACACATAAACACTCTTTCTCTCTCTCTCTCTCTCTCGCTCTCTCTTTGTCTTTGTCTCACTTTTCTTTCTGTCTCTCTCACACACTAAACTTGTGTCATGTGACAGCTGTGTGCGTGGCACGTTTCTCGGCTTGCTTATTCGACGCCTATTTGCCTTTTATATACTTGCTAAGGGCATTCTAATTTTTTCATATTCTTGATCAGCATCATCAGCCGAGCTGATATGCCCGTCTATTACTCTGTCGCTTATTATTAAATCTGAATAAAAATCGCCTTTGTTATAAAAATCATAATCTATGTTTGCCATAAAAACGATTGATCGACAAATGGCTTGCGTTTATTATCGCATTTACGGTAAGGGTATTTAATCGTCGCCAGTCCAAAAAATACATTTTTATCTTGTCGTGCCTTCCGCTTCGTTTACTTGTCTATTCCAGGACCCCTCCATCGCCTTCTGGTCGCACATTTTTATACCTTTGCTTTCGCGTTTCGTTTGCTTCATTTGCTTAATTGTGTGAGTCATCATTACAATCGTCATCATTATCATCATCATTATGATCATTTTGGCCGGCAGCAGCCTGAGGCTCCTTTGTGGTGGCAGCAGCTTAGGCTTAACTGAAGAGCCGTCACCTTGCGGCTGCCGCAGGATAAGTGTTATTGACCCACGTGGCCTGGTATTGCTTGTTGGCCAAGGGGGGAATGTGTGTGTGTCTGAGGGGGAGAGCTTGGAGCAATTGCAAAAGTTCAAGCTACCAATAATGGCTCAATAACGTCCGTTTGCCATGTGAAATTCATCTTTTTCTTTTATCCTTATCGACGATAATTTTGTCACGGAATAGGCAACTCATAGAAGGGGACATCTACGACCCTATAGAGCGTTTATATTCTTAATCATTATGAACAGACTAGTCGTTACAGCCATGTGCGTATGGCTGTCTGTCTCGTAACGTAAGAGCACCTTTGCTTTGGTTCGCCTTTCTGTTGGTTTTTTGAGATATCATAACCATGCTCTGATTCTAAGAGCTTTACTTGTGAGATAAGTATCAAAAACTTCGAATTACTAAATCATAGAAAGAATCAGTCAAAAAATGAGTTCTGAAAGGAAAATTGTTCTATTGCCCCCGAAATTTTGACCAAGTTCAGCAATAGTGGGAATTACTTTAAACCAAACATATCTGCAAAATCGTATCAAATCGGTATACTATATCATATGGCTCCTATGGAGGTTGGAACTATTGCTTTAATTTAAAAGCATTTCTTGTCCATATCCCGGTAAGGGTATTAAATCTTCGACGTGTCATGCTTTCCTATTAATGCAGACAAGGCACTTAACCCTATTTCAATAGCCTATGCCTTAGGCTAGACTTTGGCTTCAGCTCCAACTCAATCTGAGCCAGAGGCTCCGGCAGTGATTGTGGCTTAGGACTTGGCTTCGGCTATCGGCGGTGGTGCAGAAGGCAGCGACATTAGCCTAAAACAAAGCCATCGCGCTTGGTTGGCGCTGGGGCAGCCGGGGATTGGATGGGGGCTATATAAATGGCTGGCGGGGGTTGCGCCTTTGTCAACGTTGAAATGAGCAAAATGCATAATCGAAAAAACCATTGAGGCGTAAACGCTTTGTAACTGGATATGGGTGCAGATATGATAAAGGGGACTGGCGGCATGCCACGAGCAGCCGGTCAGAAGAGTCAGGAGGCAGGACGTAGACAGGACATAGTCAGGACTAACATAAAAAGCAAAGCTGCACACAAGCAAGTGACAGCAGAAAAGTGAAAGAAAAATAAGAAGACAAATAAAGCGAACCAAATAGCGTAACGAATTCAAAACCAAACCAAACGAATCGAAACGAATCGAAACGAAACGAGTCGAGTTAAGGATTCGAAATGTGGCTGAAGGACACAGCAAACAATGATGAAGGCAAGGCTGAAGCCAGCAAAGGCAGCAAGAAAACGCAAAAGGATTCCAGCTCTGGCATGGGAAATTGAAAGGAAGTGGGGTCAGTGCACAGTCCATTTGTCTGTGTGTGTGCGGTGTGTGTGTGTGGATGGGGGTTTTGTGGGTGTGGATGTGTGGACTGTGACACCACAACTAATGAATGTGCACGTACAGCAAACGACTACAACAATGACAACAACAACAACAACAATGAGAACGACGAACTGGCTGTCAATGTGGACGAGGACAATCGTCAGTGAGGCAGCAAACGACAACGCTGACCAAGTTGTTTGGCATTGCCAAGCCTGATAAATGCTAACGTATACCGATGGGAGTGAAGCGGCCAACTGGGAAAATGGGCGGCGGGGGGTGGGGGGTACTGCTAAGGGTGCATACAGCAGTCATAAGAGGCGTCACACTGAGCCAGGGGCGGGAACGCTGCATTTGCTATGCGAGTGACTAAGTGCATGCAATAAATGCAAACCTCCGGCCAGCCATGATTAAATGCAACCAGAGCGACAGAGAGAGAGTGAGAGGGCGAGAGAGAGGGAGAGAGGGGTGAATCTATCGCTAGCAACAACAACAACAACAACAACAAATTGCAGGCAACAACCAACACATAAACCACGCACAAAGCCAAGTCCTTATTGCCCTGGTAAATGGTACCCATTCGATTAGCGGGAAATTCAAATTGAGCACTTTGTGGTTACGTCCAGTCAGGTTGGCAGCCCTAAGGCACATAAGCTACAAGTGTTAGGCTTCAAATTCAAAACGGAAAGCTAATTATCTTCTAGATGCTTCTGAATATCACACACACATGCATAGCCTAATGGTGCAGAACTAGTGCCGAAGTGGTGCCAAATGCAGTTGGTTTGTGGATAGGGAAAACCAGACTAACTACAAGGCAGGGATTTGGCTTAAACCCCAATGTTCTTGAGGCCTTGCAGTCTTGGTGTTTATTGCCAATTGCTAATACAAAACTGATCAATTTTAAATGTTACTTGGTGAAGAACTACTTACAAAGTAATAATTGAATCAGGAAGTTCGTGGATAAGGAAATTCAGATTTATGAGCCGCAACCAAAGCCAGCTACTTGTTTTGAGCCCCCGAAAAATATTTCCAAGGTTTGCAGCCCTGATGCTTACAACCAATTGCTAATAGCAAATTGAGTAATATTATATAGTAGAGTAGACGGCGTAATTATTTTGATGAGACAAGTTTTTATAAATATTTGTTAATATTTTGTAATAAATAAGTTTTAAGCCACATCGATTGCGTACTTTGTTTATATTGACTTTGTTTCAAGCTGACCTAAGCAGACGTCAATAGGCGAGGGAAGAGTTGGTCAACATAAATATGCCGCCCACTGTACATACAAAGGGTAGTAGTGCAGAACTAGTGGAAAAGTGGTGCTAAATTCTTGCTTAGCCCGCCAGCACCCACTCGATGTGGTTTTGCACAAACAGAAACTCATTCGCAGCTTTATGATTCATATTTGTGGACTTGTGCATACTAAAAGAGTTGCAAGTTAAAGGCTCTAACTGGCCATCAGGCAGGTTTAGTGGACGCGACCCTAGCACATAGTGTCCCCAACCCCGAACTTAGTTTAGCTGAATTACCGTAAACACGGCATAGGGGTTGCTTAAGCTGAGCGGGCTGCGAATTGACAACTAGCTGCCTGCCAGTTGCCAGTTGCCAGTTGTCAGTTACCAGTTGTTGCCCCGACAATCAAATGGCCAACGCCCCCACACCGGACCTCCCGCTAACATTGCGAGGCTTGATACGCTCGTAACTAGAGGGGCTTACGTATGCGACTAGACTTTGTATGGGTTGTGCCAGAAACAGGATCCAGGCTGTTGGGTTGTTGCGTGGTCGCCTGGACATATGGCAGATTGTGCCTGCCCGCTTCGTAACTGTCTGCATGACGCATGAGTCAGACGCGCGTGCGACGAGTCCTTTGAAGCGAAATATAAAAAAAGGACACAAAAGAAGGGCAGAAAAATAAAAAAAACTGGAAAATACGCACAGCTCCCCGCAATGCAAGTTGTATAAGAAAAATAGAAATGTACGTAAGCAACCACCGACAACAGCAGCAGCAGCAACAACAACAGCAGCAGCAGCAACAACAACAGCAACAATAGCAACAGCAACCACAACACGAAAAAAACCGATATCCTGGACAGACCGAAGCTAAGATTCCCTTAATGAAATGATATCATATGAAAGCTTGTTACCCAAGTAATTATATTAAGCTCGCAATTGCTGAGTTTGGTCAAGATATCGTGAGATCAATAGATTTATAGAATAGAATATATAAATTCGATGTTTATAGTATAGCTCTAACATTCAGAATTTGCTTAAGATATCTTTTAAAACCAAAAAGTTGTCCATGCAATTACTTAAGTTCGGCCGATTTTTCCTATAGCGGCTATATGGTAAAGTGGACAGATTCGGTAAACTTTCCTTTATATTTAGTGGCTGCAACAGAAGGACAAATCTATGCGGACCGATGGATCTACTCGGCTGTTGATATTGATCAAGAATATATGTATATATGCTTTATAGGGTCGTATAAATCTTCTTTTATATGTTACCCATTCCTTGACATTATCACAATACCCTCGACAAGAGTATAAAAACGGTGGAGAGCGATGCGTGGGTCTGATAACGTGCACAGCAATGTTGACGGCTAGCTGTCGAGCGCTGTGATGGGGGGTGGCTTGAGGGCGGCGGCGGTGGTGCTGATGGTGGTGTTACTTGAGGTAAATATGGGTACAGAAGTGTAACTGAAACTGGCGCTGCAAGTGGTTGCCAACTGTGACTGTGACAGCCAGAGGCAGCAACGTGCCCTGGGTCACTCATAAATTGCTAGGAACAAAGACCGATATGAATAGCGGCATTAAAGTATCAGGCAACACACACACACACATATATATATATATATATATATATATATATGGAAGAGGGACATTCATTGGGGGCCAGGGCAATACAAATTGCAAGCTGCATACAAAACAACGGGCCTGAAAGGGACAGACAGAGCGAGAGGGACAGAACGAGAGCCATACTAACAGCACCTGAACATAGACCCAGAATCGGAAGCAGCAGCTGGCCAACTTATAAATCAGCTTAGTGTTGCCCGCCTGCCCCCCCAGCGGGCCCCGGAAAAACCACCCATTTGGCGCCCGCTCGTATAATAGCTCTTTGAATGTGCTGTGTGTGTGTGTGTATATGAATTTGATAGGTTTTAGTTTTTATTTTTTGTTGTTTCTGCTTTTGCCTTAGATTGCAAGCTCTCAACGATGTGTGTGCGTGTCTCCAGAGCTATCCTGTGATATCCTTTCTGTGCAAATTGTTTAAGTATGGCAGAAATTGCCATGGCAAAACACGTCAATAGGTGGCAGTTGGCAGGTGGCAGCTGCCCCTAAGCCAGGACTCAGGCAAATTGTTTTCTGAATTCATTTGAATAACATTTTCACATTGAATATTTATCCTGGCCACACACACACAATACCCTGAGATATCGATGAATTGAGAAGCTGATGAGTGCTTCCTTAAACGAGTTGAATGGCAACTATGGCGTCTCTATGCATCCTGATTGAGAGCCTTCTGTATGCCGCTTGTGGTCAGGGCAACGGCACAAGCTGAAGCTGTGCACAATCTGACGTTCAACAATACTGCCAAAACCTTGCCTTTGTGTGTGTGTATGAGGGTATTGATTCAATCAATCCATGGCGGATTATTAAATTAATTAACTGCGCCAGCACAGAGCTGAAATCCCAATTTTCTATCAAACACGAACCGTACCTTAAATTAAAGCCGAAACAAATATTATTTTAAATTATATTTTTGCCATAAGCAAATAATATAATAAAACTGTAAATAATTGCATTAATAATTTAAGAAAACAACATTTAATTTGTGATTTTCTAAATAGTTCTCTTGAAAATTGAAATTATATTGGCGAGTCAGGCTTAGAAAACCAGTTCCGCGAACCGAAGCTTAGGACTTGGCCTTCTTTTTTGAACCGTGAACCGGAGCAGTACAAACGTTTGCTGTGCTTGCAGCCAGGATATGTATATATTCTCCAGACTAACATTTAGTTGGCAGGATTAAAACTTAAATAGCTATCATTAGTTAATGGGTTTTCTCGGCCCTATTTTCGTTTTGCTGGGCAGCTGGGCAGCTGGGCCTTACTTACACCTGCTGCCCACCAGGTGCTGCTTTCATATGCAAATTGCTCGGGTGCGTGTTGTGTAAGTGTTGCCTGCGCCGGGGGCGACTGCCGGCGCGGGGTCTGCCAAAACAAAAACCCCAAAAAGAATGGGTGAAAAAAGAAGAAAAACAAAAATGAACAGCAGAAAAAAACGGTTCAATTAAGCCAATATTTGCGCACACTCGCGTAACGCTGTGCGTCTGTGTGCGAGTGTATGTGTGTGTGTTTGAGTGTGTGTGTGTGTGTGTGTGTAAGGACAAGCGGCGAGAACTTAGTCTCTTTTTGGCTGGCACATTTTTGCGGCTCGCTTAGAGCAGCTAGCAGCTTGGACTGTGTGTGTCTATGTCTGTGTGTGTGTTCGTGTGTGTGTTAGGATTTTTGGTGTTGCATGACTCACCTGCACTGTGCCAATAAGCACAACGGCGGCCCAAAGGCTCCGCAGCAACAAATTACGACGCAGCGAGGCGCACATTTTTTTTATTTTTAGCACTTTTTGGCTTTAGCGCTTCGTCGAACGGTTTCTCGTTGCCCTTTGAACGTTTCTTTATTTGTGTGTTTGTTGTTTCTTTATATCGTTTGGTTCTCTTGCTTCGATTACACTTTGTGTCTGCTTCGGTCTGTTTGTTTTAAGCACTTTGCTTTGGCTGCAACTGCAACTGCAACTGGACAACAACGAAAGCCAGCAGAACAATTGCGATAAGAATGATGTTGATAATAATAATAATAATAAAAGGGTATAGCAATAAAACAAAAGAAACAAGACGATCGAATTCGCTGGCGTTCTGTTGTTGTTGTTGCTGATTCTTTGCGATGCCCCCAAAAACTATGCAACGAAATATCGCGCGTGTGTGTGTGAGAGTGTTTGTGTGTGTGCGTAGTAGTATTTGATTGTAGAACGTAGTAGAAACTGATGTGAGCAAAGCAGCGAGCAGAGGATATGAGAGCGACAGAGAGAGAGAGAGAGAGAGAGACTAAGTGAGTGAGAGAGGGAGGGAGAGAGAGCGTCGCACGTCACGGAGCACAAAAATACGTCTGAGCATTTGCCTTTGGATAAGCCACAAGCACACAACTCGCCCCGCCACCCGCACATCCTAATCAAAGTACTCGCTACTCGCTATTGTCTGTACTCGTTGCTCGTAGCTGGACATAACTTTGCGTAGGCCCTGCTCAAGCTCTGTAGTTATCTGTAGTTACAAGTCGATTCAATTCTATACATAGCCCGCTTGGAATGTATCTACATGTACGTTTAGACATGGGTAAAACCCATTAAAAGAGGCATACTACTTGCCACCAGAAAGACTTCTGGGCGGGCAGTCGGAGTTCGTGGAAACTTATAGAAAACAGCTGCAGTCAGTTTTGGTTACAGTATTCAGGCTTACGCAGGTTCACACCCCGCCAACACATCCCACATTTGTTCACTCTTTCTCTGCTGTCTCTCTCTCGCTCTCTCTCTCTCTGTCTAGCTCGTACTCGTTTCATCTGAAACAACTGCGCACGCACAAACACACACACACACTCTCACACATACTCACACACACACTGACTTCTCTTTCTCTCTCCTTGCTTTCTCGCATTGCGCAAAAGACACAACAAAAAAAGAAATTTACAATCGAAGACTGCACAAAAAATTGGAAAATTTTGTTTTTTTTCACTTTGCTTAGTTTATTAATTTTCTTTGTGTATTTTTTTACTTTATTGCACTTTGTTTCTGTGTTTCTTTTTCATTGATTTCAACACGCACACGAAAAAAAAAAACATTTTCAAATACAACAACAATTTTTAAGCCGACACTAGAAACGGAAAAAAAAATGTTTGGAATTTCGCCACACTCTCTGTGTGGTATAGAACTACAGCTTGTGCTCTTTCAAACCCTCTCTCTCTCTCTCGCCGTCTCTGTTCCTTGCTCCCCCCACTCTGACGGTCTCTGTCACTCTATTTCTGAAGCAGGTTGACAACCTTGCGCTGTTCAGTCACAGTTATGCTTCGAATGCGCCAGGAAACTTGATGAGTACCTAGCGCTGCGAACGCTCACAAACGACTGCGAGTGGCGTTGACTCATCGAATAACTCGTCGCCTTTGGTGGACTCGGTTCACGGTTCTCGGACTCGGAACCGGACTCGGTACTTTGAACTCGCCAGCGTGTTCGACCTCGGACTCCAGCTTGATGGCGACTGCGACTACAACTGCGCCTGCGCCTGCCTCCGGATCGATATTAAAGCCGAAACGGCGGTTGCAACTTGCCACAGGGGGTAGCTACATATATTTATAGATGTGTGTGTGTGCGTGTGTGTATGTGTGCATGAGTTTGAATGTGTGTTACTTCAGCAGCAACAGCAGCAGCAGGTGCTACGCTTGCTTTTAGGGCTGCTGACTATAAAGCTCGGTTTGCGTTCACAGATGATCCAGTTCATCTCTAGTGAAAGCAAACCACTTAAAGAATATTTATATATATATTATTAATTAAAGAAATTTGTTCAGAAAAAAATCAATTTTCTAGACTTATCCAAAATAGAGGTAGTATGGTCGATTTCTAATCACAAAATGTGGAAAAAATAATGCGTTTTTCATTTCTTGTTTTTTTATACATATATATAGAACTTCAATCTTCCCGATTTGAATATTTCACGTAGAGCAGAAAACATAAATAATTAAGTTTTCTACAAGCTAACTCAGAATGACAGAATATACACAAGCAGTACGATATATGAGCACAACTCCCAATTCCTCCCAATTCCTAAGATGCTAGAGACTATAGGCTATATTGAAAGTTTGCTTTGCATCCCTGAAAATCGATTAAATGTTCATATGTAAATAATTCATCTTCGAAAAATGGTATGTATGTAAACATGCAGAGGCGAACATTCGCTCAGGGGTTATCGTTCGAAAATAGATCATGCAAGTTTTTAGGAAAACTATAATGAATGAGGCGCAGCCTCTTGGGCTTCGCAAGAAAATTGAGTCTTATCAAGAGAGTACGGTTATTAGCTGAAGATTTAATATCCTTGCATCTTTAGAAAACGATAATTTGGGTTTAGGCGCCAAAATGATCTACTACTCCGATTCGATAAGGTTTTGCAGATATTTTAGGAGAGATATTCAAATTTAGATATTTTTATATATTTTAATATATCTTGATATATCGTCAAGATATATCCTCGAGAGAAATATGATTTATGATGATGAACTACCAGTTCATATGTTGACAAGATTCGGTTAATATATAGGGAGAAAAGTGCAAGGGTTGGGCATGATCATGATCATGAGAAACAAAAGGGTTTTTCACAAAGAATATTATTCTTGACAACCGAAGTACTATTTTCTATTGGCCTATGCACTTGCATTCAGAAAAAAGGGCATTTTGTTCAACAACAAAATTAAAGTAAATCGAATAAATCTATATTTAAAACATTTAATTTTACTATAGAACATGTATATTCCTTCAAACTGAGTGCGCGCAGCAAACTGAATGTTTGATATGCGGAAATACCATAGTTATACTTTTCGAAAATGATAAATGAACAAAGTACTAAAAGGAAAGTCGAAAAAACTAACTTAAACATATGATTTCCCAAGAAAGTTGCCTTAACTGAACTTATTGTTTGCAAGTTGCATTAGCAGAGTCTACAATGTCCGGGATTCGGGTGTGTTGAGTCGAGCGAGCGTATACTGTGTTAGTTCTCATATTAGATCTTAGTTTATATTTGCTATAAAAACAAACAGCTCAAAAATAACTATTTGCGAATATTTCAAATAAAAAGAAATCGAAAAAGAAACTATGCTTACTGCGTATATTGAACAAAAATATATTTAAATTCAATGTATACATTTTAAATATGAATCGAAGAATTCATACAGGTAACTCTTCGCCTCTGCGAGTTTGTGACAAGCACTCAAAGTCATTCAAAAAATAAATTCGAAAATAGGTCATTATAAAGATGCTGAAATACAATCTTTATATAAAATTTTCAAAAGTTGTAATACTTAAAATAAATAAACAACAAAACACACTTTAACACTTTTTACTGCAATTCATTTCGATTCTCCTCGAGAATCATCATTAGGGAGAAACACTGCATTCGCTTCGTCAGCTGTGGGGTTTGACGATTCTCGAGGAAAGTTGAGATATCTGAAGGAATTAGTGATATATTGTGTTTTAATAAAACCACAAGAAAACCTAGACCTTGCCTAAGGTCAAATCAAAAAAAAAGGTAACAAATTCTCTATACATTATAAATATTCTATTTTATAAATCCAATATAATATATAATAATATCCCATATTGAAAAATAATATATTTTCCACACCCGGCCTATCACGTTGTAAGATACGTACTCTAAATAGGTCCGAAAATATGTATAGCTTTCAATCATAAAAAAAGCCAAAAAGCAGGTCCTAAAATATTGAGTTTAGGTATTACACAAATGTAGGAAGCTATCGAAAAATTAGGTTATCATGTTTTTGCTTTAATAAAAATAATTAAATTTGTTCGAAAAAAATGTACAAAATGGAAACAGACGGAACTGGGTGGATATGCACAGTTTGTCGACCTGAACATATCCATATATATGTATATATTTATCTATATACATATATCATACGCACTGTCGAAGATACTTTCTTTTACATTTATTTGCCAAAATCATTTTACCCTTTTATAAACCTATTTTCAATGTAATGCACATTGCTTAGGATTTGGAGTTGCCTGATTTTGTATTCCTCAACAATTGCATTCGATATCTATATCTATTTTGTTCATATTTTACATTTTGGTTGGCGCGCTCATATACACTTGATAAACCTTATAACTTCGAAAAACGCCCAGAGCTTAGTTTCCACTCTCTAATTATACTCTATTTTCGAATAGATAAGGAGTATATTAGCTTTCGAGATTTCCGTCTGTCCATCACTTTTACTTTGACAACAAATCCCGGTCGCCAAATTGAGAAGAAAGTAACTCGTACTTATTTAAGACAAAGCAACAATATTCGTTTATTATATTACCTTTATAATTCGTTTTTCCGCCAACCTAATTAACTAGCTTTTTCCCAGATACAGTGTATTTAACAGTCGGTAGCTGTCAATTCAATAACTGCGGACGGAATAGCAAAACTTTGCAGAGCTTTTAATAATTGTGAACAGTTGGGTGCAGGGTGCGTGACTTGGATGTGTCCTTGAGTTCGGTTTGTGTCTATACTTGATTATTTTCGACAAGTGTATCTTTTCGTTTAGTGAGAAAAAGGTAGAAAGCTATCGATGCATAAAGTTTAAAGTTTGGCGTTTAGACAAAAGCTTTCAGATTTCAAAAGCTGGCAGCCGTATTTATCTTTATAATAGTATCTTTTAATATTTCTCCTTCACTATATGCTAAGCTGACGATACGATGCACTTATCCAATGCAGCAATTAATATCAGAGCCCCTATATCATATTATAACATTACAAATATATGGCTTTAAGATATTATGTTTCACTTGTGACACATTCATTTGCTACACCTTTTCATATAGCTTGTATGCTTTACATTTCTGTTATTATTTAATAATATAATTTATGATATAAAAGAATTGTGAAGAGCAGGGCGCTTTGCTTTCTTTTTAGGTTAGGGGCGTTGGGAGAATGTACGCAATTCGAAAAATATATAGAGATAAATCTCTATAAATAAATACTGTACTGTACTTACCAAACTTTGTATATCCAGGTCCTGTAGTATCCGAGGCATTTCTAGTCGTAGTTGCCGACAAACAGATACCCAGCATTTAGTGCCAAACTTATTTTTCTCGTAGGCATACACAGTTTGCAGCAACTGTGCATCTTCTGTCTTACATAGTCGGAAATGCATTCCTGTATACGTTGTAATCCGATCCGTAAATCAGTGCATAAAAAGGTGTGTATATACGAAAGCGCAAGATGTTTTTTTCCTAAACGAATATTTGATATGTGTATATGCACTTACCTTATCTCCGAAATATGACTATAAACTTGTTTTAAAATGGTTATGGATTGATAAGATATATGTATATAAATAATATAATTAATAATATCAAGTCTTTAGTCGGCTGGGTTTGCAGATGTCACCCTCTGCCTCAATTCTCTCTACAGGGTATTCAAATACTGACACGCCCACGGCTAGCCGCGTTTATCAAAACTGTTTTATATTTGTCTGGTACATTTTTTTTGGCACTTATGCGCGTTTTCTTGTTGCCGGCTTGAGCGGGATTTTAACTGGGAAGCTAGTTTAGCCGTCGGCAGCTCGTGATTCCAATACCTCAACATTTATTACGAATGCGGAAGTAATTAGTTAATTAATAATCAAGAGAAAAAATGTAAATATATGGCAAGACGAAGCTTAAATACCCTTCTGCGGCTGGGAAGTGCTATTGTGCGAAAGCTTGGGATGCACCGATTTGGGGTTAAATGTGTATATGCATATGCTCGATTCAATGCCGCTATGATTATATATACATATATATGTATATCCTATATGCTTTCGGAGACTTCTTGTTCTGTGCGACAAACTTGCAATACCCTCGACAAAAGGAGGTGAAGTAGGCCCGTGTGCAGCAAGTATTGCATCAAAGCTGGCAACTTCGGCGGCCCCCATTAACCCGCCGGCAATTGGTTCTATTACATATTCGTTTAGAACAACGCAAATGAAGCTTATCAGCAATCAGTTGTCTAAAGCAGCAGCAGCAGCAGCAACAGCAGCAACAGCAGCAGCGATGGCAGAGATCCCAGACTCGAGTCCAAGTTCAAGCTCAAACAGTGGGCTGGCAGTCGCAAGATGAGATCGGCGGCGCTTGCACTGTTCTATGTGAGCTTGTGGGTGAGCTCGGGTTCTCTGGTGCTGGGCAAGCGCTATATGCGCTGCGAGCTGGCACGGAAGCTGCTGGAGCAGCACGGCTTTGAGCGCAGCCTGCTTTCGAGTTGTGAGTAGCGGGGCGGGGAAGAGTTGCGAGTGGATGGACTCTTAACATTGGGCTCTTATACACACAGGGATATGCCTGCTGGAGCATGAGAGCGATCTGGACACCGCCAAGGTGACAACCAATCCAAATGGATCCCGCAGCTATGGCTTGTTTCAGATCAACGGTCGCTACTGCCAGGAGGCGAGACGCGGCGGCGTTTGCAATGTCAAGTGTGAAGGTGAGTTAAAAAACCTCGCTTTCTTGCTACTCCCGCTTGATCAACTAATGTTTGTTTAAATTCAAGAGCTGCTCGACGAGAATCTGCGCGAGGGAGCCGCCTGCGCGAAGCGCATTCAAGCTGCCGAGGGCTTTCGCCATTGGAACGGCTGGCAGCGCTATTGTCGCAACCTTCAGAACCTGCCCAATCTGAAGGTCATATGCGGCATATAACTTATTTTACTGCTCTAAGAATCTCTTAAATACATATACATAAATATATGAAGATACAGTGCCGAACAAAAAAATCAGTACAGTGGACTGTCTCATATGTATATCTATTTTTAAATTATCGTATAAAAATGTGATCAATCGTGTTGGTAATTCAATATGGAATGACAATAAGTCCCTTTATGTAAATCCTTTTTTTTTCTCCGTGCCTCGGATAGAGCATTATTTCAAAAAATAATTAAATAAAATAAAATATAATATGAATAGTTTATAAAGTTTTGGCATAATCACAGTTAAGGCGGCTGTCCGACTTTTGTGTCTACTACTGTAGATAGTTATGTGCTTCGAGGCTTTATCAAGTATATATACATACATATGTAAATATATTCATACACAATCACACAGCCGAAGCTTTTTGGGCACCTTTTCAAGTGAGTCTCGCCGCGATTCTCACACGTACATGCATACTCTCTCTTTCTCTATCTCTCACGCGTTCTCCGGTTTGTCCGCTCTCTCTCTCTCTCTCTCTCTTTGCACACGCTTCGACGCCGTCAGCTTATGGGGCTTTTGGGCCTCAGTCCGCTTCAGGGGGATTTCATTAAGTGACGCCAGCTGTACCGAGGCAAACGTTTGTGGAACGTTGTCCGCCCGCCACATTTCAATTTTGATTGTTGTTGTTATATTTTAAATACGATGTGATGAAATGGAAAACAGAGCAGAAACTAGTGCGCAGTGGTTGCATAATATGCCTACACATATGTATACATTATATATATATGTACATATATGACATACATGTATTTGCAAGTACTTTATAATATGCACAGCATATACTCGTACTATTCGAATAGATGCAATGATCTATTCAATGTGTGTTTCCTAGTGCCTGAACCTGAACCTAACCCCCGAACCCAACCCATGCGTCTGTGACTTCAGCAACCGGTTACTGAAAGCAACTCAAATGAGCTGTTCATGCATATGTATGAGTGTGTATATATGTACATATTATATATGAGTAGCAATCGAACTTTTGCGCAGTCTCGAAAGATTGTGCTTGTGTCTTGTCATTCAGTCAGTTAGCTACCGTGTGCCAAAGCTGATGTACATACAATTAAGTGGACCCCAAAAGAAAAAAAATCTTGTAGTATTACAAGAAATTGTGCTATTAATTAAACCATGCAAAATCTTAATTTAAATTCGTAGAGCATGTCCTCCCACTTACTGTGTTTAATTGAAATATGACTAAATTGTCAGAATATAAATATATATATATATATATATATATCAAAAACACTTGAGTGATCTACTTGATCGAAATGTGAAGTTAGTTTATGAAAATATATATGAATGCAATGTACCCCTGTACCATGTACCAAAAGTACCATACGTGGCCCCTTTAAGACCAAAGAATAAAAAAGGAACAGAACTTTTTCTTTTTTTTTTTTTAATAATTCAATTGTGTATACACTTTGTATGTGTGTCTGTTGAAAGGAGCCCAATATAACCTCAAAATGTAGCATAATTTAACAATGATAAATTTGCTAATAATTGTTTATAAAATATAATAAATATATGCCCAAAGTAACTAGTAGAGGTATTAAGTTGCATTGTGCAACTGTTGGGAACACAAAAATAAACCGTGCAAATTTAACTTAGATGATTGAAGTCTTCAAATTATTCTTCTTCTCAAATACATATATGAAGTTTTAGTGTTCGATAATTATATGCCTAGAGTCAAAGCCAAATATTAAGTACTACTTGTGCGTACAGTGTGACCATAATTGAATATGATGGAAGTCTTCAATTTCTATATAGCCTCAATATAATCTCATCTTTCAAGCTTATGCTGTGTTTTTTTTTTATATTTTCTTTTAATCTAAAAGTGAAGCTCTAGTGTGAAGTATAAAGTTGTATTGAGCTACTGTTGGGAACAAAAATAAAAATAAAAAGTGTGACCCCATTCTTAAATGATTGAAGGCTTCAATTTCTATATAACCTCAACGTTTGGATACTTTGGAGCTTATGCAGTTTTTTTTAGTTTTTTTGTTATTGTGAAAATGAAAATTAAACAACTAAAGGAAATAAAAGCCCAAATACACAGTTAAAATTCTGTCAAATAAAGTAATGAGTGGAACGTTACCTCGACTTTAATTCCAGATGAATGTGAATGAAGAAGGATATAATCCCAAATTGACTTTTGCATGAATAGCCTCATATACAAGGTATATGTTGAGCTGTGGAGCATTATGTTGATTAGCCGATTATATATGCACATGAATATGAACCAGTTCAACTGTTTGCACATGACTATGAACCAGTTCGACTAATGCATGAACAGCTTTACATTCTGAGCTGTGGAGCATTATGTTGATCGGGTCATTTCAGATGAATTATGCATGCTATGTAAAGTGGTGCAAAGCCTTGATCCACTTGAATTCTATTTACTCTTCTTCAGTAAGGAATATTCTAGATTTAAGAAACGTTCGAAGGCAATTTCATCAGAATAGAAATAAATTTCCCATTGCTGATTCATTATATTGCGTGCCGGCGTGGCACCGCTCCAGTCTAGTTGAATATATTTCACCATGTTGTGAAATTGAAAACAAAACAAATCAAAAGGTGCCTATGTGTGTATATACAATGTAGGGTACATATATACAAATGAGCAGATGTGTGTGTATGTGTGTACATATAAGTATTATGCGTGTGTGTGGAGCGGGCTATTTTTATCGGCTGCAGCTCTCAGGTTTTTGCTGCGACGCATTAACTGGCTCCCCACTGCTCCAATGTCAGTCAAGCGTGCCCGCTCTCGTGCTCTCTCGCTCTCGCACACTCTCTGTCTATATTTATGTTTATCTTTTTATCTCCCTCTCTCGCTCTCTCTCACTCTCTCTCACTCTCTCTCTCTCTCTCGCTGGCGTTGCGTCGCTGCCAGCGTTAAACGTTTACAAACGTTGAACGGCGCGTATAAAAGTTGCCGGCCGGCAAGCGTCCATCATCAGTTAGAAGCTTGAAGCTTTGTGGAGCAGCCAAAGAGAGAGAGAGAGAGTGAGACGCAGCAAGAGAAAGGGCATAAAATACAATAACGAATCGCAGAAAAAATAACAATTGAATATTGTTTATAAAGTTGAACACAATTCGAAAGGATAAAGACAAAAGAAAATTGTAAACAATGGCAGAGTTAGCTAAGCGCAATGAGACGCTGCTGGACGAGCCGACTGAGGTCGTAGATTGCGACATTGACTTCGAGGATGTGGCAGAGCAGCCACAATCCTCGCAAGCGCCAGTGCAGAAGAGCGGCAAGCTAATCAAGAAGGCGATCAAGAAGGCGTATAAGGCGCAGCGCATGCTGCAGCAGGCCATGGATCAGCTGGCCGCCGAGCGGGCCAAGGACCAAAGGGCTCAGGTCAAGGAGGCCAAGAAGCTGAAGAAGCAGCAGAAGAAGCAGAACAAGAAGGCCAAGAAGCAGCAAAAGGAGCAGCAGGCTCAGCAGTCAAACCTGAACATGGAGCAGAATGAGCAGCCACGTCCGCGCTCTAACAGCGTCAGCTCAACGTCCAGCTCCTCGAGCTCATCCAGCGGCTCGTCCAGCTCGTCGAGTAGCTCGAGCTCCGGTTCGGAGCACAACTTTGGCCGTCATCCCTGCCATGGCTGGGGCCGCAAGTGGGCTGGACGCCATGGTCATCATCATGGCCGCAGAGATCGTTCCAGATCTCGTTCGCACAGCCGCTCCGATGAACGCTGGCGCCGGCATGGACATCATGGACATAGGCACGGCCTTGGTCCCCATTACTTCGGACCGCATCACTTCGGGCCGCATCACTTCGGGCCGCATCACTATGGACCGCATCATTTTATGGCGCGTGGCGGCTTCGGTGGCTGCCCCTGGCCAGTGTGGGAACATCAGCAGTTTTTTCGGAACGGCGGCCTGCCGTGGGCCCTGGAGACGAGCACGGTATGGCCGAGAAACCGATCGAGATCTAGGCCGCGTTCACTTTCCCGGCGCAGAGGTGGTAGACATCACAGCATTGGACACAAGCGATCCGGACACGGACACGGACATGGCCACAAGGGTCGTCACCATGAGCGTCGAGTGAATCGCTCTAGCTCCAGTTCGAGCTCCAGCTCTAGCTCTAGCTCCAGTTCCAGCTCTGGCTCCAGCTCTGGCTCCAGCTCTGGCAGTGACAAGGAATGGGGTCCTCGACGTGGACATGGTCACCATCGAGGCCCCCCTCATTGGCCACACCACGGTCCGCATCATGGTCCCCATCACGGACCACATCATGGTCCGCATCACGGTCCGCATCACGGCCCACATCGTGGTCCGCATCCTGGCCCGCATCATGGCCCACATCATGGGCCGCCTCATGGACGGCATCATTGGCCACACCATGGCCCTCATTTTGGCCCACCTGGACCGCCAGGTTTTGGCCCACCGCCATGCGGTCGCCCCAGCCGCTCACGCTCGCGCTCCCCTTGCAAGGATGGCAAATCAGCTGAGCGTCCGGTGAGTCCCACTCGCGATACTTCGAAATCTGGACATCACAAGCACGAGAAACACGGCAAGCACGAGAAACACGGCAAGCATGAGAAACACGGCAAGCACGGCAAGCAAGGCAAGCACGGCAAGCATGGCAAACATGGTGGGGGCAAGGACAAGCACGGACCGAATCGGGAAGGTATCCTATTTGACGAATTCGGTCCTTGGAATAGATTTGATTGAAATAAGAACGCCTTTAATTGTGCATCGAAAACAATTTCTATTTACATTTCGCATATATCAACATATTATCTTCAATCTATACCAAAAAAAAAAACAAAACAGAACAAAAAAAATACAAAAGGAAAAGGAAAAATAACAAAAACGAACAAAAAAATATTTACAAAAAAAAAAATTAAGCAAAAAAAGTATTACATAAAGTTTAAATAAATTCCAACCAAGTAAAATTGCATGTAAACTTATATCAAAATAAATATATATATTGTAAAGCCAAAGCAAATAATTGAGTTTTTATTCGGGGTGTATTGGGAATGTTATCGGGAATGAAACACATGCCACTTTAAATTGCCAGCAATTCGCGACTAATCGGGTAATCAGCTCGCATTATTGCTAAGCCAGCGTATTTAGGGCTTGAATCGATATAATAATATTTATTTATGCTCAATTCACGCTGTTTAAACTCTAAATAATTCACTTGTGCGCAACAATAGTTAGTAAAAGCGAAATAAATATTTAAAATTAAGCTTGCTAATCAATATTAAAACCAAACTCATGTTATTTCAGTCATATTAGACTACAAGCTGCCCTCATATTGTGTATAGGGTTACAGCTTGGAAGCTGCTTAGAAGCTTCTTTAGCGGTTTAATGTGTTTTTAAGCAAGGCAGAAAACCTGTTCTTATCCGAACCGGTTCGAGCTCGGAACTTCAATGAGCCTATTCCACGAAATTAAGACCAAAATACGTATTCCTTACAAATAAAAAAATTGTTTTCTTTAAGAGTACACGAGAGAAAGGAAGTTAGTAACATATTCTAAACTCGCGCTATTTTAACTTACCGAACCGGTTCAAGCCAAGAACTTCACATTGTTTTTTGCCAGGAAACGAACCTTGACCCAAACCAGTTGCTCGTTAAGCGGCCGAACCGAAATGAAATGTTTTTTAACCCTACACGAAAGAAAGGGTGTTGGTGAAAAAAACTCAACACTTGCGCTGATTCAATTCCTGTTGGCTAGTGTAATCAAACGCGCGTAATTAATACGTCTATTGTTATAGTACAAAATAATAATGGCAAAAAATAAAACAAACTCAATTACGCGTCGTTTCATGCTGCAATTTGAATGTTTCGAGACCGCAAAGTTGATAAATGACAATAAAAACTAATTTTGCTGTTCGAAATGCTAAAAATTAAATACCCGATTCGATATATATACTATATTATTACATATTAAAAAATAAAACTGAGCAGATTTGGGCCGATCTAGAGTCTCTTTCCGCCGAAACGTCTAAGAAACGAGATAAGATAGAAAAGAAGAATAAATAAAACAAGTAAGAGGTTCTAGTCGGGAGCTCCCGACTAGGGGATACCCTGATACCCTCTTCTTCCAACAGGCGATAAGTATAAAATGAAAGATACTTGATATATATATACTATTCTAGAAGCTACATGTCAAGTTTGGTCATTTTGGCTCTTATTATTTACCAAAATTGCTCAAAAAACAGAATTTCTATAGCGCTTTTTATCGATTACCTGGAAACGAGGAAAGTTATCGAATATCGGAAACAAACTCGATCTGCGCGGGTACTAGGACGGACGGACGGACAGACGAACGGACGGACATGGCTAGATCGACTTGGCTGTTGATGCTGATCAAGAATATATATACTTTATGGGGTCGGAGATGCTTCCTTCTGCCTGTTACATACATTTGCACAAATACATTATACCCCTTTTACCCATTTTCAATGGGTTCAGGGTATAAAATGAAAATACTCGCTTAAATCAAACGAAATGCGTGTTAATTTATTATTGGTGCAAGCGACTTTTTATAAACATGAACACATATGCATTGACCATACTTTAGTTCGTTTCAATTGCGAAAACAACAAGAAATTGCAGCGTAATTTGTTTATACTTATTAATTATAACGTGACGTGCCGCATTGAAATCCAGATAACATTCCGGGAGTGGCAAACAAAGTGAATTACTTAGCTGGCTTATGGGCTTCCTATCAGAACTACGAAAGACATAAGATTGCCTGGAGAGGTTTTCCCCATATACCATGATACATGCGAAAAAAAACACGTTCGATAAGGCGATCGATAAGTCGATGCCAAATTCTGACTAACTTCATAGGTGGTTCCACCGAAATAGAATTTCCTTGTCCAACCTCGCGCTACGTGTTTCCAAAATTGTGCTGCCTAATCTAATTTATTTAGATGACAGGGTTTTCTAATAATACCATAAAGCGCTAAGGGGGCCGGTAAAAGGCTGCTAGACTCCAGAGGGGCATGCTTGGGCAGAGCACACGGCACTGTTCCCAATGGGGAAATGTGTTCTCAACTGCTGTGTGGTCGACATAAGAATGCACCTAACTGAACCACAGCTTATTTAGCTACAGATATTGTAATAGTTGAGACTTTTCAAGCAAATATATCAATATATAGGTAATTCAAATAAACAAACAACTCACAAACCTAAAATACGATCATGAAATAAGTTAATTCAACTCAATTTTATAGCATGGAAATAAATGGATATTTAAGTAAAACAATTAATTGAATATTTGTCGGCATTTACCTAAAGCGCAAAACCTTTGCTCATGGCTGTGCCAGTAGGCACAGATATTTCGGAGTAGAGTACTTGCCTTGTGCCAGTTAAGAGCGTGTCTAAGAGAGACAATACTGGGTACAGTTTGCCGGCTGTGGGAACAGCCTTACCCCTTATCAATTCGAATGGGTACAGTTGCTGTGCTCGTGGCTTGCATTCTAGCTGTGTGTTACGGCCAAAAGGCGGCTGCCTTGTGGCCCAAGTGAGGTTTAATTGTAATACACACGCGCACAACCACACACACACACACTCACACACACCTACACACACACATGCGAATTTACATTGCATGAGATATATGAAAACATAGCTGCAATTCTCGGATTTCACATTTTAATTGGAGGTGATGTGTGTACATAGACATCCCACGCAAGGGTCGACTGATGGACAGAAATTGTTATAAAGGGCAGCGGGGTGGATGGGGTTGTTGTTTGCGGGGGGAGGGGGGGGTCGACTAGGAACGCGACTGGGCCCAGGCTCAACGGTCTTTGGCTAAGCGCTAAAAGCTCATTGCGCTCGACGTTGTTTTATTTAATTTAATTTTATTTTTGTTTCATCAACAGGTGCGTGTGTGTGTGTGTGTACACGCGCACAACACACACGCACACACACACACGCGCACAACACACACGCACACACACACACACACACTCACACACACGCATTAAACCACTATATGCGGGAGCATTGAAAATTTCAAAGTGAAACTTTATTCAATTCTGTGACAATGTGACAGGAGCAGGATCCACCATCACGTCCTGTTGCCTTTTTCAGTTATTTTTGTTGTGTTTGTTTTTGTTTTTGTTTTTTCTTTCTGGCATTTGAGCAGTTGGCTTTTGTGCATTTGGGGTCCTTCATTGTCAGCGGCAGGCATCAACTTTGCCCAAACCTGTATAAAATCTGCCAATCTGTGATTTATTTTAAGCGCCATTTTTTCCAATTTACTTAAAACAAAAAAACACAAAATAAAAAAAAAAAACAACAGCAAAACAATAACACGAGGAACAGCGAATGCGGCGAGGACATAAAATGAGCAGGAAGTGGATTTTTGAGCGGAAATAATTTTGCCACATGTTGGCAAATAAACACAGGCAAGGTGAAGGCAGGCCTTATGGAAAGGCGCTGGGCAGGCGTTACGCTCCCAGACAATCAAGCAAGCAGCCAGAGCCCGCCCAGGCAGTCTGGCAGCTGTTGGGAGGCAGCGGGCGGTGGCTCAAATCCATCCGCTTTTATCGCCAACAGCTTAAAATTCAATATAAGTGCACAATTCTGTTCTCGCCCCATTTGTGCTGGTGTGCGTACGCACTTATGTATATCCGTACATATATGTGTGTATATATAAATATATGTATATCTATTTTTTTTTCTTTCGTTTTAATAATTTTGTGGCAGCCAAGCCGAGTTTTCCCTGTCTTTTGCCCTTTGGTAAGTGCGTGTGCGTGAAATGTAATTTTGCGGCAGGCGAAGCTAATGCATAAGCTGCCCGCCCAGCAGACCCTGCCAACCCTGCCACTGCCCCCGCCCTGCCCTTGTGGTGTGTCTGTGTGCCGCACGAAGAAGCTGTCGCAAGCTATGCAACAACAACTGGCATCCATATGCCCATTGATTGATGATGAGCCAGAACTGAGGCAGAGCGAAATCTACGAGTTTTAAACGATTGACATCAGCTTAGTTTTAGGTGTCCAAACGACCAGCAGGACGACTTGCTGCTACAGGAACTTGGCCTGCCGGAGCTAGGGCAGAGCAGTCTGAGACGTTGCCATGAACAGGATATACCAATCAGCTTGCTCTCATTTAAATTTCACGCACACTTAAATATACTTAATATAGTTAAATTGCTGCGACTGTCTGTAGAATATTCAATTAATATGCAACGTTAAAAGTTTTCATTTCAGCCAAAAAGTATGCAACATTTCTAGGTTGTAGCGCGTAATAAAAACATTTCGCGATTGCTGTTAGAATAATTAACTTTATAATTATGCAACTGCATGTGTGTGTAGCTCTGCAAAGCACAATAGAAACAGGAACAACAATCGGCAACGGCAAGCGGCAGGACGAAGCAAGCCTCAGACCTCAGAGCTTGGCAATTGGGCAAAAGTTTCGTGCAATGGCACGCAAATATTACACAATAGATATTGCGCTAGCTGGCAGTGCGAGGCGAGACTGTCACGTGGAGTGGTGTGGGGAGGGGGGGGGGGCTTTAAAGGGCATGCTACGTGTGATAAATGCCATGGCAAGAGCAGCTACAACAATGCACTGTCTGAATAAGCCTGGCCAACTGGCCAACCGGCCAACAACTTGCGAGCGCTTCCCGAACACTGCCCGCAGATCCCGTGGCGCATTTGGTATGCAACACTTGTCCGGCAACCTTAACAGTGTCAGCCAGCAAAAGCAAACACAAAACAAACCAATACACGACCACTGCAGCAACAATAACAGCAACAACAAGAGTCGCTGACTTCATACTGCGAGAGGGGCGAGTGCAGCAAAATAAAGTGCAGCTGCTGCGAAGGCAACGCTGCGTATGCGCAATGTGGGCGCACACAGTGCAAATCTTTGCGACCCACCTCCCCGACCAGACAGTTGCGAACGTGCGTTCGTGAGAACGTGCCTTTTGTATGTGGTCGGTGCGGGGGCGTGGGCGCGGGCGCGGGCGCGGGCATAGGCGTTGCTGTTGACACTGCAGTGTGTGTCCCATTGCTTCGTGCTGAATATTTGAAATGCAGCTTTACGCATGCTACGGTATCCTATTTTTCGTACAATTTTTCTGTCATTACACATACCCTGTAAAATGCTCAAAATAATTGGTAAGCGCTTAATAACACATCCAACAACCGTAGAAAAAATTAACAGTGAATTTTATCAATTTCCATTCCACTTATTTTCCACAAAGCTTTGTTTCGCAAAGCTTTGTAAAAAGGCTATTCAATATTTTACTTCTTGATAGAGTCCAGGGTGCTGCCAAGTCGAGCATTGTCAGCTATAGCTTTATAAACATTTTTTTCTTTCATTTTTTATTTGGCTCCAATCGGCAAAAAGGGGAAAACGCAATTTCCCATGTCGCATTGAAAATGCATTTAAAGTGCCAATAAATATTTGACTTAAATTGTCGCTGATTAAAATATCGCTAATTAATTTGTATTTTCCTTTAAGTCCAACCAGAACATGCGAAATTAACACCCATTTTAATTGAAAAATCATTTCACTCTTTAATTTACAATTTTTTGTTTGTATTAACTGCTTGAATTGCGCTTAAAGTTAATTTTAATGAAATATTTCAGCACTTTTTGAAAAGAGAAAATAATGTTAATAAATTAATTAACTAACTTTTGATTTGATTTAAGTTTTGTGCTCCTCTTTAACATGCCCCAAACGATATCTTATTATATTAAATTTCATAAATTGTGCTTGAAAGGCTCGCCCTGGGGTTCAATTCCTGGCGAGCTTAGTTTCCTTAAAGTTTTTACAACTTTGAAAAGAGGAATTCTGTATGTTTTTAAATATTTTCATGTATATTCAATTATTGAAATTAACTACTTATATTTTACTCTTTATTTAACGCCAAGTCGAAGGCCTTAATTTAATGCAATATCATTTGAAACATGCCAAAAAAAAACAAGTAAATGGCTCTAGTCGGAAGTTACCGACTAGGCGATACCCTGAACCTTCTTCTACCAGCACCAAATGCAGCTCATTTGCTGTTATACAAATAAATTCAAAAAGAAAAATATTCCCTTCATTGGATTCTAACCCGACTCGAACTGCCTGGACTTCCTGCAACCGCCTCTACACGACAGCCATACCAACAACTTCTTTCCAGCCAAAAAATCGATATAATTTAAGATACTTGATCTGGTAATACTTTTCTAGAAGCTAGAATTTGGACCTGCGCTCAAAATTGCAGTCTCTAGCTCTTTTAGGTTCTGAGATCGACGCGTTCATACATTCGGACAGACGGACGGACAGACAGACGGACATCGCTAAATCGATCCGGCTATTGATTCTAAAACAAAAATATATATAATTTATGGGCCTGTTATATATTATACTCTTCTCACTTATGTTCAATCGGTACCGGGTAGAAGTATGCATCGATTTAGTTTAAAAACTGGCTGAATTTTGTATCCAACTGATACACTTGAAAGTTTTTTTTGTTGCCAGTGTAAATATTAAAGCCGAACTTTGGTGTAGTGTGTATATGCATTAAATAACACCCTGTATTCAAATGCATAAGTATGCGACACTTTGTTGCATACAATAACAAACACAAAGCCAAAAGCGCAGAGCCGCTTGAGTTTATTGACTCAGGCTCATATTACGCAGCGCGGACCGCTAGTACCGCTAGCAGGCTGTTTAGCTGACGGCGCATATCCCACGCTTGTCTTATATACCAAGACTACCATATATGTACTCACTAATGCATGCACATACCACAAACTCTCTCTCTTTCAATTATGCTCTGCTGCGACAGAGCTTTACATATAATAATACCTATATCTTAGGTTTTGAAGCGGACAGAGTTCCGAATAAAGAACATTCAAAATATGACTATAAACCAGCACTGACGTGCAGCGTGAACTTTTATTTCTACATTGGGTTCCAACCCTTCAGAAGCCTTGATCTGAATAAAAAATGTCTCAATTACATTTTTTTATTATATTATAGGGTATATTGCCGTGGCTATTTTCACTTTGTCTGAAATTGTGTAACGCCCCAGGGAAACACATTTCTGACGTGCAGAAACAACTCCTGCTCAGTTTAATTCATTTACCACAGAGCTCTGAAATGGATCAACAGGAGAAAAGATTTTTGTTTTGGACAAATATTTTACTTTAATTTGGCAAGGATCAGGTGACTATGGCATATAAAGAAATGTGATATATCGTAACTTTGCTGGAGAATCTATTGCGCTGATTTTCATGCAAGGGTATCAGGAGTTCGGCGTGTCGTAAGTAGCCAGGCATTCATGTATTTTGTTTTGTCTACTCGCACAGATTGTGAGCAGAAATGAAATCAAAATCTTTGTGAAAACATTTCATGCAAATGAATAAATAAGCAAGTGCCAAAGAGGCTTTGACTGACAGCAGACGAGCGCAGAGGGAAGCAGGATGCAGGACGCAGGGCAAAGGACGAGGTAGGCAACAGTTACATATTTACATAAATATTACACGGCTATTACGATATGCCTGTAGCACGCCCAAAGGCAGTGCGTGCGTGTGTGGGTGTGTGCTACTTGTCACAGGCAAATATGTAGTTAAACATGTGTGTGTGTGTGTGTGTGTGTTGTGTGTGTGTTTGGTCTGTGTAAATAAATGTATGTTACTTTCTGTCATGCATTACAATAATATGAAAATTATTTGAAATGTAATTTCAACTTAATAAATTTTCATAAAAAAGGAGGCGTCTCCTCACAACCCAATTGACAAACACTCACACACACACACACACACACACACACACACACACAGATACGCATACACACAGAGAGATACCAGCATGGCTAAGTGTTTAAACAGCGCCGTAGAAAGCAGTCGAGACGCCTGCAAGGGCTGCCTCATTACGGAAGCCAGCGATGGCGAACGACGAAGGAAATGCTGAAAGGGAGACGGCGAGGAAGGCGCAGGACAATGAGGACGCCGGTGAAAATGGCGACGACAGGAAGTGAAGTTGTCGAAAGTAAATTTGCATAAACGTATGAAAAATTTTAATATTTACGACAAATTTGCAGCTGCGTTCCCCTTGCCTCTGCCCGCTTGCCTTTTATCCGCATATAACTTTTTATGCTGCACAGCTAAAAGCGTGTGCGATTGTCTCTGCGAGTGTGTGCGGGCGTGTGTGTGTGTGTGTGCGTGTGTGTGTGTGTGTGTACGCAGCAGGGTGGGCCAGAGCAAGGCTGGCAGAAGAGCTACTATTTAAGACAGACCTAAATGAAAGTGCGGCCTGCAGCTGTAGCTAAAAATGAGAAGGCAAAACTGAAACTGCGAATGGCAGTGGGTGTGGCAATAAACTGGGCATGGGCAATGGGTGTGGGCGTGGTCCTAGGCCAGCTGTCGAATGTAGACTAAATCAAGTTAGCACACTGAATGGCCAATGAGCAATGAAAACGTTCCCATGGCTATGCACTTTCACAAGTCATTTTTTTGCGTGTGTGAGTGTGAGTGTACATGTCAAATCTCTTTCTCCGCCAATTCGCCAACATTTTTATATCATCAATTTGGGCTAGCGCCAAACTTTGCCAACTACTCTCGTGTTATGTGGAAAATAAGGAAAAAGGCAAAGCATTCCACACACACACACACACACACACACACACACGCACACACACAACTTTGTGGCCAGTTGCCAGGATGAGCTTTTGTTGGTGCATTTGAATTTTGTTCTATGGGATTGGCTTATAATATGAATGCACTTAAATTAAATTCCATATTTTTATGTAGTTTTAAAACTTGAACCGTAATAAAATGTTCTCGACATGAAATACACAAAAGCCCCTCAGCATTAGCTAATTAAAACAAGTAAATGCCATGTGAGTAAAATCTAGTTATGTGTGCAGCATATTTCTAATATATTTATCTTAATTCATATCCAAATCTATATCTACATGTTATAGTCTGTGCACAACATTTAACAGTTAAATAGCGCAGACAGTTTAAAGTAAGGAGTGTGTGTGTGTGTGTGTGTTTGTGTGTGTGTTATACACATGCACGTATACATAATTTACATTTGCATATGCATAATTTATGCATATATTTAATGTAAATGTGCATTTGTGTAACCAAGATTCCTCTTAGGAACGGCACTCATATTTTTTCATTTTCAACCAGAGTTTTCTCTCGTTGGGAAATGCAATTCTTCACAGCTAATGGCAATGCGCACTAGGCCAGGGCATTTAACACACGTAAACAGAAGGCGGGGGGCATTCGCTTTGTTTATTATCACAGCACTGAATGGTCTTTCAGCTGGATCTGTGGCTATGGAATCGGTCTGGCCAATTGACGCATACACCTAAGCCCATTATCTTGTTGGCCATTAGCAATTAGCGCTGTCATTTAAATGATTTTTAAAATGCCAAATGCCTGGCTTCGTGTCGATATTCAATTGTCTTGCTACCCTGGACAATATCAAAAACGAGCATATTATTGTGCAAGCGTGGGATAGCTATATTTAGTTATATAGAGTGGCGGGAGTTGGTTCATTCGATATGCAGATCTAAAGCTTAGGGTATTATACTCTCTATAATATCTCTTTAGTATCTCTATACTCTCTCTAGAAATTTTGGAAATCGATCAGGCGAGGTAGATGTAATACTATCGATATAGGCCAGCTTTGACTGTCGAGAGACGGCACTGTTCCATTAATCGATAGTTTTAAAGAATCGATGCTATCGATAATGTTACTCTACCAACAAGGATAGTCTTCTATTGTGTCTGGCTATAAGGGAAAAGCTAATTTATGTAACAGTTTGTTCAAAAATTGCCTCAAAGGTATTTAAAAGTCGGCACTTAAAATTTGAAATTTCTTTGCGTTTTATTTGACGACTGTTTACTTAGTGTGCATTTAATTGGAGAAGCGCCGCACAAATGCCAATTTAATTGAAAGCACTTGTAAATACACTTACTCTTGCTCGTATTGGTTCCCACCGATTGTTGCAAACATATTTTGATTTAATTGAGGGATTCTTTATCTGTAATCGTTTTAATGTATGTTTTCAATGCCTTTTAATGGTGGTGGCAAACTAGCAAATGGCTCTCGGCTTGCTTAGGGCACATTAAATTGCCATTGGCCACGTGGCTAAGCCCCTAATTGCCCAAATGATATGTTGCAGCCTACGATATAATAAATGTATATTTCACTTTAAATTTATTATATATATCGATTTTCTAGGGGTATAATCAATTCGGGATGCTTATAAAGAATGTATGAGAAGTCTTGCAGAATCAGCAGCGACTTGTGTAAATTACAGTACTTAAAGCCGAACCTAAGACATGAAAGCTCGAGCAACTCTATCGATCACATTTCAATTGATAATTATCGAGAGATTAAGATCTTTAGATTATAATCCCTATGATACTCTCTTCTCTGCGAATTCAACAACAGTCGAAAAGGAATCTTCGTGTAGTAAACATAAATATTATGTTCATATTCCTTTACTATCCTATGATCTGCAATTGACTTGCCAAATTCGTTATTATTACAATTACCGTAGACTTTGCAGCAATTATTTTAAGCATTCTTGTCCTTTGTCCTTACAGTGTAATCGAATAATACAACAGTCTGGTGAAATGTCATTTCAACAGTTTCCATGAAGACCTGAATGGATAATCATATAAGTATTTCAACGCCACGCCGAAGCCTGATGATATTTTACGGAGCTTCATCATGCTTAAACGCCTTGTCAATTCGCCAAGTCGTGTGCTCAGCATGAAGCTGTGTTTACCTGCGGGGATTACATGCCACATTTTGTAGTATGTGCAACACGTGCATTAAGTGGATTCATGGGCAGACAGCTTGTTGATGAGGCCCTTTTCTTGTTTCTGCCTGTGCCTGATTGTAATTAAAACTGTTTAATTTGTTGTCAGCTCAGCCACACACTCCCACGCACAACCACACGCCCACACACACTCACATCTAGGAGAAATCAGTCAGTTACCGGACTTAACGCCTGCACGACTTCATTGTGACTTTCATAATGCTCATCGGAAAATGTAAACGATGCTTTGTCTTACGTCAAATGAAATTCCATATTCCGAGTAGGGTTCGTTCAATTAATTGTATTTCTTCCATGTTAAATATGATACCCTGCCGTTGATTGCAAAATGCAAGCGACTGTGGTCAACTATTTTTTAACCCTAGCGGGATATTAAGTTTAACATCACGGATTTTATTTTTTGATTATAAAACACTTAGTCTTATGATTTTAGCTGGGTCAGAAATTGAAACCTAAGAAGTTTTCAATTATTAGATAAAGCACACAATCGCACAGATAGAATGCACCTTCCGCCACGCCTACATATGATGGCACTGACGCAGTTAGGATTGCTTAACATTTGAGCTGCAAGTCAATTTCACGTGGCACTGTGTGCAACGACGGGAGCGACAGGAGTTATGCGAACATGCAAGGCTCTAATTACATTTACCCAAAAGCTGCCAAGTGCAGCGAGTGCAGCATAAGTTACCTTGACACGTGGCCCCTCGACAAAGCGGACAGATAGACCAGAATAGGGTGAAATATAATAGGTAGCTGGTCGGTGAAGAGCTCACTTCGCCAGGCACTTTAATTCACATTTTATGGTGCTGCTCAAACCTAAAGTGAATTGCAGTTCAGTTATAAAAGAGCCAAGCATTTGCACAATCATTGATCAAATGCATTAATGCTAATGGTGCTCAACGTTTTGTAAATCCTTCATCTACTCAAAATGTGTACGAGAATGGATAATGAAGTTGTACAAATGTTTGTATACGATTTCAGACCAAACTTTTCATATAGTTTCTCCTCAATCACTTGCAGATTAAGTTTATTTCAATATTTGTATAACTGAAACTCTCTTAAATTCGATCAACAATGAAAGAATTAAAATAAATTTTAGCATTATTGCGAGTCAATAAATTGGCGCTCGTACTATTACTTTTCCTCAAACTCCTTCTTTTTCTCTCCCTCTATCTTTTTATCTATCTATCTGTCCATCTATATAAGTCTCCCTCTCTCTTTCTTTCTCTATCTTACACGTAACCATTGAATTCTCTTTCCGACTCTCACTCTCTTCACCTCTCTCTCCTCTCTCTCTCTCTGACTTATCCCACTTTCTCATTCACTCTGCTCTTCGCATTCTCTTCGTTATTTTAAATATCGCTTTCCTATGCGATTCTCTTTATTACAAGGGAAGTTTACAAATGTATATGCTTTTAAACGTAGTCTATAAAAGTCATCGTCCAAATTTACTGACTGATTGAGTGACTGATTGGTGACTGATGGCCAACACACAGCCTTAACGGAAAGGGCTAGCAAGCTGAAAGCTTGATGGAAGTCTTCTTCCTCTCACAAAAACAAGCTTTCGAAAAGCATACAGGTATTCGGTGGTTCGTTTGCGGGGCAACCCAAATTTGATGTGCATATCTCTGTTTTCCTCTCTTGCTCGATTTCTCGGCTTTCAAACAACTGCGAACATCAGTTGCCTTACATCTCCATCTTTGCCTATATACATATATGCATATATATTTATTTACTCATGTATTTGTGAATCTTTAACCGATGAATTGAAAAGCCGCGACGGAGGCATTTAATTCAGAGCTGCCCTTTAAACTTTTAGCCAAATCAAACAAGCGAGTTCTTGATTAATTACTTTTCAAATAAACCAAGTCGAAGAACGCCTCGTCCGACCCTCATTCGAGCAAATCATACTGAATACTTTTTGTTAGGCATTTACTCGATGCCTGAAGGAGTCTAATCCATATTCTCGTATGGAGATGGGTGACATCTCGAATGGCATTTTAATTAACCAAAAGCGTTTTAATGGGTGCCTGTTTAATGACAGGACACAGGACATGGGACGGCTGGCAGGCAGACTGTACAGGACGAGGCAGGTTAGGAGTGAGCAAGTTTGAACATGTCATTTAAGTACATAATTTCATTTAAATCTTGACTAAGCCTGCTGCAATGCGAAGAGTCGAAACAAAGGACATTAAATTGTAATGAGGGAGCCGCAGAGTAATTTCCATTTTGCCAATGGCAAGGACAAGGTCATGCGCTTGCCAAGCCGCTTAAAACGTTAACTTATTATTTTTGTTGTTTTACTTCTTTTCGGGTTTTTATAAAGGCAACAACAGCCACAATAACAACAACAGCAGCAAAGAAGAGGCAGAGCAGTGGCAGCTAAGAGAAAATTGCTTTCAATTATGTGGCCCAAGTCTATGCCTGGCTCGTCCGTTAGACTAAACAAATGTTTGAAGTTATAATTGAGGCGACATACTTATTATGCTTGGAAAGACTGAGCTCTAGACTATATACATATGCATGTGTCAGTCTTCTGCGTGTCTAAATATACAAATTTATGAGAGCCTTGCTCCGATTATAATCAACTGCTAATTAAGTAGAGTCCAACGACTTACATCTTGCAATTGATCAATTGACAGCATTAATTTCCAGCTCAGTGATTAGCTCAAAGCCATCTAGAAATTGAAATTCCATTTGTGAGCATCTCCAACTGAACTACAGGTCGGCCCACATACTGATATTGTCATATGGCATGGCTAGGTCTGGTGGCCTGGTCTTGTTGGGTCTCGTCTAGCCTGCGGGCAAATCATTTCATTTTGATGGCTCCACAAGAAACAGATGGCAAACGGCAGGCGTCAGAAAACTGTGCCACGTGCTAATTGCCAACGTGAACGGGCTTTCAAAGCAAAATCCTTGCCAGTTGTCAGACAAGCGCTTACCTCGTCTGCTCAACAGGCGATTCGAAAAGCTGGCAATTACATTACGCATACGACACGTTGCCGAACGGAACGTCACGCAAACGCCACCATAGGCTTGCGTGTGTGCGTCTGTGTGTGTGTAATGTGTGTGTGTGTGTGTGGCGTGTGTTTGGCATTGCGGTGCTGTAAATGGCATAGCATCTACTTAATCAGACAATTATGTGTCGCTAATATTGATATAATCTTGAGCTTAATGCTTTTAATTTAGCTCGTTAGCTGTTGAGCGGCATATATTTGTGCTTCGTAATCAGCCCTAACCAAGGCACTTTCCGTCTATATTTTGGACTTTATGCAAGTTACTCAGTCGGGCGCATATATGAATGCATACTTCCGGGCCACCATTTTGCATACATTTTTATTTGGTTTCACTTTTTTTGTTTGGCATACACTTTAAATTTGAATGAACCGCCATTTCAACTTTTTGCTGCATTTAGTTGCGCAATTCCAAATTCTGTTTATGCAGCTGAACTTGTAATTAACTCGACTGTAATGGCATTTGGGCACAACTTCCGCTGCGTCCCTGCTAATATATGCCGCTTTATGCGTCCATAAAGAAAAAACCCTGCTAAATTTTCGACAATAACAAATTTATGGTTGCATCACAGGGCTATATATGTAAGTATATGCTTAAGATTAATGTGAGAATGCTCAGTCAATATGAAGGCAGCTCTTCTAATTACATAGAATATAATATTGAATATAGGAGATAACCATCTCCCAGGTCTGAATGTGTTCGATATTCTTACATATGTATCAATATATTTTCAAAATTGCACTTACCCACAGCTCCACATACATACGCATGATTATTTACTTGTTATAAAATGTGCACATGCGAATCGCATAGTATTAATATTTGTTCATCATTTTTTTCCTTTCCTTTTTTATTTAATCTGCGATTGATAAAAGAAAACATGTTTGTATACAAATATGTATATATATTTGAATATGCATATTTATAGGACGTAAAAATATAAGAATAAACATACACACATGCACACCAACATGCATTCATACACACATACGTACATACATACATACACGCATACATGCATACATGCATACATGCATACATACATGCATACACATGCATAAATACACAAACGACTCTTTTTAGAACAGGATGAACAGAGAATGAAGACCTGCAAGTCCAACTTACATTCATGAGAATCATGTAGTAAGGCGATAGTGTAATAAGTGTATATATATGTTCAGCATTTGAAAGAACATGCATACACACACACACACACACACACACACACACACACATATGTACATACGTATACATACGTATGTATGCATATATACACGCATAGCATGAAACAATACATGCTTATAGATTTGCTAGCACAAATGCATCTTAAATACAAATGTATGCGTGCATTTTCACATGAATACAAATTTAAATATGTACATACATAAATACATACATACATACTTATTATATACATATAACCATCTATGCATTAGTTTATTATTTAAGTATTTATTTAAGACACGAGCGCATTTACCCGCCCATTCGAAAATCAACGTATTCTAATAACTTTGTGATCAGTTTATCTTTTTCATAAAGAAACCCTATTAAACACAAACTATTTCTGTTTCTACATCAAATCATCATCATTATTATAAAAAAACTTAAATAAAACCTTACACAGTCAAAATAAATTGATATATTGCAGAGTATCTGCAGTGTTTTAAATTGACATACTCATGGTTTATAGAAATGGAACGAAAGTTAAATTCACGTGCAGACCACAACATAAAGGTCGACTTTAGGTTTGAAGCAATCGCAAACACTTATATAAATGATTTGTCAACAGAAAAATTCATGTGTTTGTGGTTGCACTCAAAATGTTTGTACAACATTGTTGTTTGTATTTTATATGTACTCGAGCTAGCTCTACGCAATTGCCTAAATTGTCTAAATTGTCTTGGTTAATAAATGGGCATTCTTATTTGGGGCGGCTTTTACCTTTGGCATTAAATTCAAATTCGTTTAACGTATACATAGGTATTTTGCCTTTGATGAGCTCACATGTCAATTACAGCGTTTTTCGTAAGCAAAAATGGAAATACAAATGCGGAAATACTGGTGCCAGCATTGAATACCCTGTAAAAGCTGTTCAGTTGCAAGGACAGTTGAGGCGAATTTTTCGGTCTGACTGTCTGTCGATAGTTGTCAAGCGAATTCTCCTAAGTAGCGCCCGATACCAACGATCAATTATCGATACGATACTATCGATAGCAATGGCGATGATTTTGTTATCTTTAATCGTGGCATGCAAAATCGCAAGTCAATCAAGGTTCTGATAATCTTTGTACAGGGTATCTGCTAGCCGTACATTATCGGCTGCTGTCATTCCTACTTTTTTCAGTGCTTGTTGCTGCTGATAGCTACCAACTGAGCCAAGCACAAATTTGTCATATACGCCCTCACACCACCCTCCACATCAGTCTGCCCCACCAGTCAAACTTGGTCTGGGCTAGTTCTTGGTCTCTTTTTTAGTCAACACACGCCCAGTGGGTGATTGGAACGCAAGCAGCATAAGCAAATGCACGCACACACGCACGCACACACTCACAGAACAATAAGCAAGATAAGTAATAGCAAATTGCTGGCCAACTCCGCTTCTTAGCTTTGGCTTGTTGGCTCGCTGGCAGCTTGGAATGCCTCGTACACAAGATATCCGGCTGCAATCTTGCGGGTATTTATGCCAGTGGAGTTGGTGGTAGTGCTGCTGCTGCTGCTGCGTCTCATGGTGGTGGTTGGCAGTGTGTTGGCTTTACTGGCTGCCTGGCTGCACGTACCAAGCTCAACAAATATGTATCTCCTAATTACTGCTGCGGAAAGTCATGCGGCGTTTGCTGCTGCCACAGCTACTGCTACTGCTGCTGCTGCTACTGCTGCTGCTGTTTCTGTGGTAATCATGATTTAAGCGCTAAGCTCCCTTACACTTACATCCTCACACTCGCCACTGGGTCAGGCTGCTGGCTCGACTTCAATTTTCTGACACACGCTTCATATGTGCGCTACGTGATGTTGAAGTTGAAGTAAATCACATAACAGTCTTCACATGGCGTTCGCAGCGCCGTGAAGTGGCTGGCTTTAAGCTCAGGACCAGCGCCGCCACCAGCAACATACCAGCCCAGGGTCAGCACAAGAGCCACGCCTCGCGTTGCGCCCCCAGCTGCATATTAAATATGCAGGCGAAGAATATTTCAAGTGTTTAACGGAAAAAGGGGCATAAAGGCGTTTAAAGCAAATACGATAAATTCAATTTGTAACTAACACACACACATACACACACACGCACACACACATTCCATGTGCTGGGGTTAACTGCTGCGTGCTACGTTGGGCAGGGTGGCAGAGCATTTGGCCGCAAAGAAATGCCAATAACAAAAAAACACGCGTTACGCCAGATATTTTGAGGCTACCCCCAGCCTTCGGCGCCGTTCATAGCCCCATATTGAGCAAAACAACAAAGTCGTAGAGTCAAAGGGTGCGCAGCGGGGGCGATGGGAATGGAGGGGCACAGCTGAAAGGAATAACAACAAAGCCATTTACGTGCGGCAAGGCAGAATCTTTGAAGAAACCCAATAGGAAAACCTGCAGGTCAAAGGAAAAAACATAGCACAAAATAAGCAAAAAACCAAAAGATACAGAAAATACAAATCAAAACTGAAAGCTAGCAAATACCCTGTACAAATATGATCAATATATATTGTACGATATTTTCACAATTTGAAAAATAGTTCTATTTTTTATATTATATATATTATCAATCTATATTATATTATATTAAAAATTTTAAGAAAGGAAAATATGTACAAATTCTATATACCCTTCTCATATATGTATATATATATTTGCATGTATTACAGATAGATATAACTTTAATATTCCAACTCGGACACAACATGCTCAAGCTTACAGAGCAGCTAATTTTCTGATTACACATTTTAGTGCGTATGCCAAATGTACGATAAGCACAACTTGCACATACCCTTTTGTGAATTTCTTTTATTTATTTTGCTTTTTATTTCGTTTTTGCTGCGCACTCTGAAAAAGGTAGAGCCGAAGGCAAGGCCAAATCATTGAAAATGGATAACCCTACACATGTGAGTCAAGGATATTACCAGCTCAAGCAGAGCGTTTATATACATGTGTGTCCCCTTGTGTGTGTGCGTGTGCGTTTTTGTGTATCAGGCTGATGGCATTTTGTTATTGCCTCAAGTGATTTACAACAAAATTTGAATTCGAAGAAGATAACACAGCTGCTGCAGCAGCAGCAGCAGCAGCAGCAGCAGCAGCAAGCACATCTAACCGGAAACGGAAGTGATTGTAAGTGTAACTGAAAAACGTGACAGCGGCGACGAGGGCTTGAACCTTTCAACTTTCTTATTGCTGGTTACATCATAACACACATCATAGCTGTCCGCAACGTGGTGGGAACCTGTTAACGAGCATTCGATGTGCATAACCTGGCTGCACACATGGCGTATGAGCAATAATCAGAGGACACTTCTTCTGCGAGGCGACTCAATGCAAATATCTATTTTGTTATTGTAGTCAATGTGAGTCGAAGCACGCAAATGTGTTCAGACATGCACAAACGGACGGCTAGCAGCATAAATATGAATCACTTGATATGACTCTGATTTGCAAATGCAAATCAAATGTAGCCAAAAATTGTTGCTTACGAAATCTCAATAGACTGTTAGAGAAACGCACAATTCCATTTCTCGCCCAGTGATTGTTGATCACGTCCCAGCGCACAAAAATGCAATTATAATGGCCCCGAATGTGGTCACTCTCAAAAAGAGCATTTCAAAGAATCGGCTACCCTGACGTGAAATGGCCCTCAGCAGCTGCTGCCAATTGGAAGCTCGTAGCTAAACTAAGCCAATCACCATGTAAATATTATCCAATTCAAATTTTGTTGAAGCAAATTGCGCAATTGATTTGTTCAAGAGTTGCAACGAAATATTAGATTTCGACTTGATTTACTTTCATTTATTTTATTTTTGCGTCTAAGCTAACTACTTTAAGATCTTTTTGCCAAAAGATTTGAAAGGGTTTCTAATTGGCAATTAATATAAACCTTTACCTTAAGCGCACATTAATATGTTTTATTCTTTCGACAACTTGTTTGTACAATTATGAATAAAAGAATTCATTTAAATTAACAGCCTCAACAGAAAGGCGTAGCAAATTGAAAAAGGGAAGTGCTTCAGCTCTTTTGAAATTTAATAAAGTGTTTTGCTGAGACACACATAAATATTGTCTACATTGAACCTTTTCCTTATTTGATTAGCAATTTCCACAATGCAAATGTACAGATGGGCAAATAAATCTTATTTACCTTTACTTTTTATTGCGTATCGCCTTTCTATTCGATTCACAAAACGAGCATATTGGTTTTGAGGAATGTTCTTTTTGCTCTCCGTCCGCTTCTCTGTCTGTTAGACACTTGAAAGTAACTTTCGCATATTTTTATAATCCCATCAGAGCATGTGTTACCTTTATTGGGTCACGCCTACCAGAGGCGGGCAAACCACGAATATCTCTGTCTGCCATTGTCTTAATGCTGGGAGACTTTTAAGGATGTTGTGTAGTCGGTGGCAGCCGACTGCAATGTTTCCACTGTATGTGTGTGTGTGTATATAGTAGGTATATATATCCGAATACAGGCTCTATTTTTATGCATATTCACGGCGTTGCCATGGAAATTTAAATTAAGAGATACCAGCCTACATTAAGTGGCACTCACATCATGAGCATCATTATATGATGCGAATGTTTAGAAAGGAGGCAGCATCATGAAACAATCGACTACACAGACTTTCGATTGCGGCCAAACAAAAAAAAAAAAAAAGACTTCAATGGACAACAGGAAATCAGTTTTGCTGAATTTCACAAAGCATTTTTTGTCTCGGGTGGGTCGTGTGGGTCGTGTGGTCGGTACTCTAATAAAAGTCATTCAACTGTAAGGTGAAGTGAACTTCTAATTGTTGCCCATATGAGAGAGACGCAGCTGACATTGTAACCAGCAAAACGGGACGAATATTAGGCATTACGACGACAGCAGGAGGACAACAATGATGATGATGACAAAGAAGCAATCAAATTCGTTTATATATACTTATAATCAAATAATGGTTCAATAGAAATCGTGCACAAGAAGGGGGGCTAAGGGCACAGGAATTAATAGACACAACAAAAGTCATAAATAAATCTATGAAACTGATAAGGAAATTGCATTTGTTGAGGCGCAGCTACAAAAATATCTATTGAAATATATATGTACATATATATCTAAAGCTATGTACACGATATGGTATGGATGTATTAAGTATATGGAGCACGCATAAAAGTTAATGACTTTTGACATCTTTCGCTGCAAGTCAATGGCCAAAAGTCAAGACAAGAAATTAAATCAAAAGCATAAAAACAGAACAACAACAAGAAACACAACCGACGCACAGTTAAAACCATAAAGCAAATTTTACATGCACTTTAGCTCGAAATGGGTACAGCGAATATGTTGCCTGATATGTCAAAAAACACTAAATATCTAATAAGGTGGAATTAAATTAAATTTAAGCTATTGAAAATAGTTACAAGATTATTATTTATATATTAATTATATATATTATATATATGTATAATAAAATTAGTAATAAATATAATAATAATACGTATAATAATAATGATAAGATTTATTAATGCAATTATTAATGAGAAGTTCCTGATGGAAGGAATATATCGATTATTGCCGCGCCCCCAACGCAGCTTCTATTAACAGAAAGTCTTTTTTTATATCCGTATTAAACAGTGCTTAGATTAAAGAATTCCAATTGTAAGTAAAAGATTTAGACGAAAGGGTATTAAAGAATCGATGCTAGCAAAACGCGTTTCTAGCGCAAAGTTGTGATTGACTGACTGACTGTTTGGGGGAGCCAACAAGTAAGCGAGTGAGTGAATGAATATTTCGTGTATGTTGCGGTAAAGTGTCAAACACCTAAAGCAAAGCAACGCAGCTGTCGGCGGGTCGGCGGACGGCGGCGCCAAACAGCAACAGCTGAGCAGAACCACAATGCAAGAGGCCAGATGTTGCTGTTGCTGTTGCTGTAAAAAACAAAGCGCTGTTCAATGTGTTAAAAACGTTTAGGCAGCCTGCACAAAGAACAGCAACAACAATCGCAACAGCAGCAGCAGCAGCAGCAGCGGCAGCGGCAGCAACAAACAGCAGGCAATCAGTTGTTGGCAGCAGGGGCGATGTAAACAAATCGCAACGCGCAGGCGCGCGGATAAAACATGCTCGTGGGTGGCGTACGGATAGCCGGATAAAGCACTGGCGGATACAGTAATGCTCGGCGCTGGGAACACTGCCAAGCAAAGCGTCGCGACACAACCAGCAACAGCAGCAGCAACAACAACAGCAGCAGCAAAAGCGCCAAAACCACCAGCAGCAGCAGCAGCAGCGGCAGCAGCCGCAGATAAAGTCGTCGCCGAGCGCTAAGCACGGAAAACTGTTTCAAATATAACCGACGAAATTTGTTTGTTTTGATTCAGTCGTTGCGGGTTTATCAAGGCGAGCAGTTCAGCCAGGAGCGAGCCAGAGCGGAACACGTTCATTAACATTTAACAAAACACAACCAAAGTCAAAAAAAAAAAAAAATAAACACATAAATAATTAATTTTTTTAAACAATTGGCAAAGTGCGTAGTCGAATCTTTTTCTTGTTTTTTTTTTTTTCTGCCGGCCACCCAAATGTGCCAAATCAAAAAACTAGCCAAAAATAAATGTTTTCAAAATGTTTATTTTTGTTAATTCTTTTAAAAAAGATTCGTACAAATGCTAAAAACATTTTTTTCAAATTGTTCAAAGAACAATAAACTTTTTTTTTTTTTTGTATTTCTTTGGTGTCAAAGTGCAGTGCTTGAAAACCTTTTGAGGAAGCAACTATACACAGGTAAATTAACATGAGAAATGAATAAATGTGCACACTCATTAATATTTATTGGCAACATTTTGCATAACAAGAGCAATTGTTGTCGCATTCAGTTGACAATTTAAATAATGACCCGAATATATTGTAAGATTATCCCAACTTGACCCAAGCATTTAACTTAACCAGATCATATTTAATTAATGGCATTTAAACAAATTTAGACAAATATTTCCGTGTGCCTCTGCTCAGCTTGAGGCATGTGGGTAGGCAGGCTTTTGTTGCCTTGTCTTTGGAGTGGTGGCAAGTTGTCTTTGGCCCTTGCAGCATGCAATTAAGCTCTGTGAGTCGCCTAACAGCCTTTGATTGCGTGCCACACATTCCATTCGTATGCCGCTTCCGCCGTCTGTCGGGGCACGGAATTTGCTTGGCAAATGCCGAATGTTCAATTCTCCGCATACAACTTGTTGTTTTCAATAATACAAATTGTTTGTCTCAAATTATTTCCAAAATATTTAATTTAATTTTCTTCCAATTAAACTTTGAATATCCTGAGAGCCGTTCTAAATTAGCCTAAGCAGAAAAGTTGTTCATTGTTAATAAATTGTTATACTGAAGAAAACTTTTAAGAACTCACAAAGTATGCTATAGAAAATGCTAAGACGGCCGCTTGCCTTAACTCATTTTGGCTTATTATAATTCCTGCAACTCCTCGAAAATGTTTAAAATATTTCCATTTGAAAAGGTCTCATTTCAAAATGTATATTATCACAATGGAATGCTGCACCTGCTGCTGTTGCTATTGCAGCAGCCAGCCCAAGTTTTAAGTTTTACGATTCGCGCATAGTTGACGGTTCTTTCGCCCCACCAAGCCCATCCTGCAAGCCTTGCTCCTTGCATTAAAAGTTAAAAGCCGCATAAGAATAAGAGTCCAAAATGTAAAAAGCAAATAATAAAAACTCCGATTCTTTTTGGTTTTTTTTTCGGGCAAAAAACAGCAAAATAAAATTAAGTAAAATAAAGTCTTGTGTTGCAAACTTGTCGAGCAGCAATTTTGGCTTGAGTTTCTTCTGCACTCTTAATTTTTGGTCCACGCGCTTGCTTAGATAGATAGATAGATTCAGATGTACTCAAATAAATTAATGCGTTTTTAATTAAAGAAATTAATGAGTTTCATTTGTATATTCATTTCAAATAATTATTTTGAAAAAATTTAGAAACTTATTAGAGATTCATTTATTTACTTCGAGGCTAAATAAAATTTTTAAATTAACAAATATTAAATTCGTTATATGACATTAGAAAATTCTTTGAATCGAAAGTTGTTTTTCATTTATGAAAAGAAGCCCAATAAATGAACAAAAATTTTTTAGGCAAAATTAACAAATCTTAAGATAGACTTGGACAACTTTTTTTTTTTATATGTTACTGTTCAAATTGAGAAGAACTATTATTTAGATAGGATTTAAATGGGATTCTCGACGCATTTAGCAAATGAAGAGCATTCTAGTTTCGACTCGATGGCGGAATGGATGGAATTTCTTGCTCTCTAGCTTTTCGTGTCATGTTGGAAACTGTAAAACTGTCGAAAAAACGCATTTCATATGACAGGATGTTGCCCCGTTTTCGGTACAGTTGAGCGTAACATTTACTTGAGATAGAATCAAGTATTCTGTCGCTTATTCAACGTATCGATTTTCAAGCCAACTACAATATGTAGGGCATGGTTGGGAGACTCGACACAAAAACCTATTAAAATTACTTTCAATGCATTTTAATGAAACGCGATTACGACAAAGAATAGTGTTGGGGCTTGGGATTGATTAAGCAAGTTGCAAGTCAATTGCAACGTTGCAAATTTTCTAAACTCAATTGCCGGAAAATACGTAAAGGCCAAAATGTTGTGGAACCTGCAGAATTCAATTCGAGCTGAACTGAACTGAATCGAAGTTCATATAAGTCGAGTGCCACACGTGCCACACATATAAATCAATATGGTCATTAACATTAATGAGCCAAACGGCATTAAACTGCTTCGCCGGACCTTTGACATCCTGGCTCAGTCGGCCAAAAAGTTAGTCACAATACGTCCACTGACGCCGAACGCCAAGCATATGCAACTAGCCTAATACCCTGCAAAAAAATTTATTAAATGGAATAGCTAATAGGTGCTTGGCAGGCGGCAGAGACATGGCCCATTTGTTAAAGTTTTCGTACAGGCACAAAAAATGAATTTATTGAATAAAAAACCAAAATGCCAGAGCATAAACATTTGATTTTTGACCTGCGGACAGGCCACAGAGCACATGACCAAAAAGAACAAGTAAAAATCTGCAGTCGGGTACTCTCGACTGCGCCATACACTTTCGAGAAGATAAAGACTTTCCGCCCTCAGGTGATAATTTTGAACCATCTATATATCAAACTGCAAAAAATATAGATTTCTAACTTTGCCACTCGTCCATTGTGCATATCCATAGTTAGATATAAATAAATAGATAGATTTCAAGTCTCCAAGTTCGAAAGACGGACATTGTAAAAGCCCAATATACTCGCTTACACCTCCTGAACTAGTACAAGAAGAAAATAAAGTAAAGTAAAGAATAGAAGGCGAATATAAGCGATTGGCAAACATTTTTGCAAGCTTGACGCAAAAATACAGCACAAAGGCGAAAAGTCGAAAAGTCGAAAATCCAAAACTGGAAAAGAAACCGAATGAGCAGCAAAAACCTAAACGAAAACCAAACTTAACCTAACCAAAGCGTAAACATAACCATAAGCATAACACAAGCCAAACAGAACCCTTTGCCGGTGACCTTGCGCCCTGTCCTCTGTCGGTTTGTCCTGGAGGGCGGGTTCCATGCGCGAATTATTGAAAGAAAAACATTAAGAAGAAATAACTCGGCACATCTCCGACTGCCCCTCGGTCGTACTGCACGTCATAACTTTGTTGCTTGTTTGCGGTCAGTTGGCTTATTTGCTTTTGCCCATTTTTAATACCCTCACAGAGGGTGTTATCAACTTGTCAGGAACTGTGTAACGTACTAGAGGAGACGGCCCATAAAATCTACGGATTCTTAATGAGGCAGGCAGCTCATATATCGGAAAAGTATATTTGTCCTTAAAGATATCTTGTTCATCTACGATCTACTATAGCATATGGCTTCTATGGAAAATCGTTTTGAAATTGTAAGGGTATTCAGTAGTTGTTGCGCCGTAGACAGCAGCTATCGCTTGCTGCTGCCCTTTGCGGGCAACGAGTCCACATTGGCGCCCCAATGTGTGGCCTTTTGTGTGTAATTTTTCTCTTTCATATTGTGTTTTGCTTTCTTGTCGGTGTCGGCTCCTTGGCTGGTTGCGTTTAATGGCACCTGTGGCTGCTGGCTGCTAATCATGATTTTAATGACCTTCAGCAGCGGCTCCACTGAGGGTCAGCCGTGCCCATTTTGGGCCACAAGACTGATTTTTGTGTTTACGAGAGCCGTCGCTGAAAGGTTTATCAAACGTCGCTGCTTTTGCCCACAGGCTGCAATTAATTTTTTAAATACTTTACAACTTGGCCAACTCGCTGCCTGAGTAAGGAAAATTATAATTTAGCCGGCGGCCTGTTGGCTAACTGGGTGTTGATTGAGTACAAAGCACATATTAAAGTTAACTCGCATTTTAAAGACAGCTCGAAATTTGATCCATTACAAACATAAAGAATAGGGATTGCAGACTTTTTGAATTTCTGCAGCCACAACAAAGTTCTTCACAATATGTACAAGATTCTGACTTATCGAAAATATGTTCTCCGAGCAGGAAGTTTCTGTTCGCCAGCCGAAACGTTCTTCCATCATCAGAATAATTAGTATTCAAATTATTTTCGTTAAATTTTAGAGAATAATTTACACCCAGTATCCACTGAAAATAGATTAAAGAGGATTTTTCATTCTTAGTTTTTATATCCTGTCCCAAATCTTCGATCAAGACAAAAAGCCGACCCGATATAGCCAAGTCCCTCCAGCTATATGTCTGTCCGGCTGTAAACCGACATCAGACGTGATATTAAAAATAAATGCCCCCGTATATCACACTTCCCATAAGCTTACCCTCTTTTGTGATAGTTCCCTACATTTGCATAATATCGATAAATATCGATTTCCAAATATGTTTTCCTATCGGAGTATATATACCAAGCACTTTAAACATATGTATATGCATGTACTCATTAATTGCTCAACATTTGGACATATGGACTGCAACAAGAAGTGAGGGAGGTCCGCTCAATGGGCTATCATATGACAAAGTTCACATTGAGATTGCCAAACATTGGATTCCTTTCGCGTAGTGTCCCATTCCGTTTCGATTCGGTTCGGCCCGCTGACGGCCTTGGGTAATATAATCGCCAAAATCCGACACCACAACAAACAGACAAAAAAATATATTTTATTTCAATAATTTCATTGTGATGTCTGATGCTTTATGTGCCTCATGTCGGATGTCGGATGGACGATGGCTGATGGTCACTGATTGGCCAGCTGCGATTGGGTTTCGTCTTGGTCTTTGGTTGTCGTAGATGACGTAGTTGCAGACGTAAGCATAGCTCATGGGCTCTGTCAATATTGGCACAACACTTTGTTTACTCGCTCACAAAAAATTGAAGAAGAAAACACACACACATGCACACATAGAAACGCAACCGTGGAGCGAAATATGTTAAATCGACAACATATTGAATTTAGATTTAGCATCGCTGTGGTGCAGGATGAATTGGCACCCATTGATAGGGCATTGGGTTAGGCCGGGCTAGGGCGGGTGCGGTGAGTCGCTGTAACGGTGGCCTTGTAGAGGAAAATGTAAACACAAGGCACTGGCTGCGAGGAAGCGCAAAAACGTGCCACCGCAGGTTCGTTGACATCTGCTCCAAAAATGAAAAGATAACAAATGAGAGACGCCTCAGCCTTGGCCCGTCACACGATACCGCATCCTGCGCCCAGGGTTGCCAACTTATGCAAATGTATTCAGGCGGCGTGAGGCAATTACGGGCACAACAATAATCACAGGGCATCCGCAGGCAGCCGGCAATGCAGCGTGCTAATACGTTCTGGGAGCGAGAGCCAATAATGAAAAGAAAGCAGCTAGGAAAAAAAAAAGAAAGCAGCGCAGGTATTCCCTGTGATGCCCCAAGAAACGACCCCAAAGAAAATGCTGCAAACAGCATACGGCAAACACAGCAGCCGTTGAATTATTGTGCAAACAATGAAAGGATTCCGAGCATTGCCAGTCATTCCTCTACCGCTGCTGCTACCCCTCACCCCTCCACCCCATCTTCCTGCTTCAACTTCTAATTCAGCTGCTCTTATTGGCTGGCAGCTGCCTGTGGTCTGTTCGTGCAACAGGTTATCTACTGCTCCCGCCTGTAGTCCCCAGCCATCGGTCGCCTGCGGTCGAGAGAATGTGGGAGACTGCGGCGCTCGCTCCCATAGCGGGCTCGGAAGCATGTGGTTTAGTTTTTGCCTAGCTCTAGAGGGACGGGGCCATGTAATTTAACACTCTAAAGCAGTTAACCAAACAAGTAAAAAGTACCCTGAATGCTCAAATTTGAGCGGAAATAGTTGAAGAAGCTTAAAGCAAATATTTAAGAAACTTGAGAAATCTGTGGCAAGTTTGCAAAGGTAGAGCACGTTTTCCAAACTAGCCACAGAAATGTTTGCAAATATGCTAAAATAGTTGTAAAATATTAGGTGAAATACCCCTACAGAGGTCAAATATGTAAGGTAGTGTGAAGGAAACTAAAGGCCCGACCGATGCATTAACCATATTTGCTAGATGACAATTTTGGGTAGAGATCAAATTTAGCCCGCATCTTGTGTATGGAAATATGTATGGCTGGCAATATTATCAGTCCAAAGGGTAAAAGTAAATAAAAAAGTGCAAATTTTAGATTATCTATGAGATTTGAGTTGTGGTAAACTAGATTCACGAACCGAACGTCAAGGCAGAGAGTCAGCTAGTAAACCGAACTATAGGCCCTTTCTTTTTGGTATGCAGTCGTAGTGCTGGCCATCTAAGAATTAAGTTTGTGCCTTTATTCTAGCTGAGCTTTCTTAATGCAGAATAAGAAATAAGTATTTAATTAAAGTCAAATTTGTGTGTCATTAGGCAAGCAGCTTAGCATAAATGACTTCTTAGCTTTTTTTGCTATAAACTATTGAAACATCTTGAATTTCCGCATTGTTTGTCAGAGCACATATACACATAAATTACTTATTTTATTGACTCGAATGCTAACTAACTGAGTTGCTGAACCCTTTGGCTTGAGTGTTTGCATTGGGTCTTAAATCTGAATGCAATTAGCAGGGAGCAGGGATAGAGCATAGCTGGAAATTTTGATTACTCAAATGCTAGGGAAATACGCAGCAAGTCGATAGCAGACGTTATTCGATCTGAATCGCCTTCATTTGCGGCTGCTGCTCTAATTTGTGTGTTGTCATTTGTAATTTATGTTGTTCGCATAGAACAATAGAAATTGAAAATGGAATTTACACATGCGCATACATATAATCTACTACATATAGAATATATATTTGCCATCAATTGCGCTGAAAACTGTTGACTAATGTCTGCAATTAATTAAGCCTGCATGTGCGCATACACACCTGCCCACCCGATACAGCTGGGCGCAATTAGGACACCTGCCGCGTGGCAGGGGTGCGTGCTGAGGCCCTGCTAACTAGCGCTGCAAAACGAAGCGTTTATAATTCATAATTGTTGTGCACGCATACAATTAACACATCATTAGACAATTAATGTCTGCATGTGTGTGTGTGTGAGAGAGAGTTTATGCTATATTTTAATAATTCTTGAATCACAATTAACCGCATAACATATCTATTAAGATATAGGAATGCGCCAGCACTGACCCAACTGCTGTGCGTTATAATTATTTATCGCGCTGTTGATATCGCCAGAATAACACGCATACGCACTGTTTGCCCAACTCACATTTATGTGCATTTTATTTTTATGTTGCGCATTTTAAATTGCTGCGAGCATCGATCAGAATAAAAATTGAATTAATCAATTAGCCCAGCATCGCAAAAGATCTATGCTGGACTGTCTGTTACCTCAAGTAGTTGTCACAGTTCTTCGAGGAGCTCAATTTGCAATGAATTCCTCTAAAGCTATTTACAAGAGGCCCAAGGCATTTAAGCCCTTTTTGCTTATTCGCAAAAACATTTTCGGAATGAACTCTTTCGATTTGGCTAGAATGTGAAGTGCCTGATGATGTTTTTATTTTAGTTAAAATTGTATTGATATATGTACAAAGCCTTGGCGGAGCTTGGTAGCTTAGAGTGAATTTAAAAGATTAGACAATTTATGATGAACTTTTGAGTGGCACATAAATTCGGCTAAAACCAAGATGTTTGTATATATGTATGTTGGTAGACATCTGGAATGCGGTACATACTTTAAAGAGCAACATTCGCAAGTTTTGGACTCTGGCTACCTTACTGCTAGGCTATCATATGTCATATCATCTTTCGTATCAAGGGCATATAAAGCATATTTTTTCATTTATAATTCCAATAAAAAATATATGCATATACACAGACACAAACACACTCTATGCGCGGTTGCTTTTTGTTGTGTTACATGCATTTGCATAACTTTATGATACCCTTTTGGCTCATTTTTATTGGGTATAAAGGCATAAAAATGCCGCAAACAGCCAGACAGAAAATGCCATTGTAATTGCTGACTGCGGCTTGGTTTATGAGCTCTGCTCCTGTCGTCGTCGTCGTCGTTGTTGGTGTTGTTGTCGTTGTTGTCCACTGTGCATCCATCAAACTTATTTAATCAGTTATATAATCAAATTTACTGATTATGCAAACATGTACATATGCATATGGATATGTACAATATGCATATGTAAACGCGCTCTTACCTTATAGCCGAGCATACTAATATATATATATATATATATGTGTGCATACATCATATATCATATCTTTCGTTTATTGATATGCGCATTTTTGGCTGCCACTGTCTGTCTGTCTGTCTGTCTGTCAATCTGACTGGCACACACCCATAAAACGCCCACAATAAGGATGGGCACGCACACAAATCAAATAAAATAAAGTGCTTCTTCTCGTTTTTTTTGGGAACCTTGTGATACCCTGTAGCTAGGGTCATAAAAAGCATACCATAAAATATTGACTTGCAGCACTTGTATGCTGCGGCGTAGATTACAGGGTATTGCGAACATGTTTAATAAACTCGATAGCTGCCAACTCAACGCATATTGCCTTGCGCCTGTTGTAATTAATGTTGTTGTTGTTGCTGTAGTTGTTATTGCATATGTTTTGTGGCCCCTTTTATCAGCAACTTTATCGACAACAGTTGTTTCATCACCTAAAATTCTCTCTGAATTTGGGCATTCAATTTTGTTTTTGCCTTTCCTTTTCCAATTTTTCCTTCAGTGGGCCATTTTATGTTTGATCATTGTGCTTTTTGGGGGGCTTTTTGTGTTTTTGGCCTAAGGATTACTGAAATTTCTCAGCAACGAGAAAACTCTTTCATGAAAACAATAAAGATGCTACCAATTAACAATATACATCCCCTGCCCGAGGTTAGATTTCGCCCAACTCTCGAATTAAGCGCATTGGGATTTCGAGATTATTTATCCATGCATCTAAACGTAAATACTAATTGAATTGATGGGTTTAATGTGAATTAATTGTCATTGTTTATTGTTTATTATACCCAGTCGCAGCTCATGGCAGCTGGCGAGTCCCTCAGTTGAGAAAATCTAGACTGCAGCTGCGCCCCCATCCTCCGTTTTGGCAGAGTGTGCTGGGAGGGACATGACTTGATGGCTGGTCAACAGCTTTGATTTATTGATGATGTGTCCTGCTTATGGGAGTGTGATTTATGCATTGCGCCACTTCTTTAGCCATCAATTCAGTATTTATATGTTGAGGCAATTGGCTTATGACTTGACTGATTTTGTATGCGAGGCGAGAATGCAAAATGTGATCTTAATTAATTTTGCAGCCAGAGACGTGAGCTTATAAGTATTGAGAACCGAGCTACGGCTAAGCTGCATTATGTAAATAATTTGATTTAGATTGATATTCTGCATTTTCCCAACTACGCTCGTTGCAGCTGAGAATGTTTTGTTATATTAGACAAAAGGATGCGCTCAAATTGTTTACAGTTGACTTATTAAATACAACTGACTTTGCTATGAGTCGTTATTTTGTATTTCTTATAATGGTACTCAACTTGTTAAAAGTCTCGATATGCTTGATTCCTTTCACCAAGTCCTCTATCGCCTGATAGCCTTCGGAGCAGCAAAGCCAATGACAGTATACAATAAACGATAAGTAGTAAACAATAAGCCATAAACAATACACAAGACTGTGACACTAACTGGCTGTGTGCAAGGCTCTTGCCAGGTCGGCGCACATGGCGTATGTGTAACATTTGTCGCATGGCTCGCTGAATGTTTTAGTGGCTGCGTACGTCGACAGCTTAAATGAATAACAAAAGCCACTAGCCAGAGAGCAGTGCACCCACACGAACAAGCGAGCACACACACACACAGCTGGCGCACATAACGTATACGCCATGCGGCCGTTTAGCCGCTTTGTTGCTTTGCTGCTTTGTCGCGTTGATGCCGCGTCGCGTAATGAATACTCATTAAAAAAAAAAAAATATGCAGGTTGTGGCAAGTGGTTAGCAGGCTGCATAGCTTGGCCGCGTATCTTGAGCCGCTTATGCTAAACTCAACTTATATAAGTTTTTATCTTGCGTTCGCTGGCGCGGGCTGACCTTGTGCCTGGCTGCTTGTCAGCACCGCTGCGTATACGTAATGTGCGAACTTTCATTGATTTTATGAGCTGCGTACACAGGTGTCTGTCTTTTTTATGACCCAGCCGAGCACCCACTCCCCCCGAACCGGACCCAAAAACTATGCTGTTATGTGTTAATGCTTGAGTTGTAGTTATCGCAGCATTTAATGTGCGCCACATTCTGTGCCCTGTTGCACTTTGTTTGGGCATTTTAATTTGTTTTGATAAAGTTGCGTAAGTTTGGCTACGCCAGCAGCTGGATGTTGTCAATGGTAGGGTAGGGGTCTCCAGCTTGTCTGTCTTTTTATCAAAGTTATTAAGTTGCCGCATAAAACTAAGCTGTGTGTATGTGTGTGTGCAATAAAGCATAAAAACTTTGGCCAGAAACTTGTCGACTGGCCAGCCGCAGCTTGATTAAGACTTAGTTCCAGCTACTGCTTTAATTATGTTCCATAATGATAATGTAGATGCTGCTCAAATTATGTCATTCTTATGCCCGCCTTGTGGCTGTATTCACGTAAAATTAAGTAAATAACATTTAAATTTTAATGGCTAAACTGATACAATGAAAAGACATTTGATTTGACGATGAACAACAACAACAACACGCATCAAATACGAATGTTGCCAAGGCATTGGGGGCTCATTAAAATACTAAAAACAACAAGGAAGAGCAACAACAGCAAACGCAAATAAGTAAAAAATCAACAACAACAGCAACAACAACAAAAAAGGAAAAGACGTTGGAATTTTACAGCAGTGCGGTAACATTTGAGTGGCTGCCCAGAAGGCAAGTAATGAGTATTGCGAATATTATAGCTGAACAAACATCAAAAAAGACACACACACACACACGCGAGCACACACACACACACACATACATACGCAACGTGCACACAGCAATATATTAATTTGTGTGTGTAGGTTGGCAAAGTTTTATGAGGCTGGCTTCAATTATTTTTTGTAGTTGCCCGGGCCAGGCCCAACAGTAAAAATGTACCTAACTGCAGCCATTTTCGGCTTCTTTTTACTTATTTATTCATTTATTCATTTTGTCTTTACAGCCACTCCCCAGGCACACGCACACACACACATTCGTACACACATACAGAGAGAAGGCTGGCAGAGCTGACAATTAGCCACGCCAATTAGTTGCAACATTATTATTTTCTACAATTATTCGACTTAGGTGAAGAAAACAGTAAGGAGCTTATACAAGCATATAGCCTCTTTTACGCCTCCTGCTACACTCAGTACTGTTTGCTCGGCTTTATTGCCATCTGCATCACATTTTGTATTGGGCATTGTGAAACGTTATGTCCTTGGCTTATTAAAGGCAGCTTCTGCCCACAATTTGCATATGGGCCGCACGCACAGCAGCCCCACAAACCCACATTGCGTATACGTAATATACACACATAGACTGAGAATTTTATGCTGTGCCAGCTTCAATTTAGCCCATCTGTCTGTCTGACTGTTTGTCTTTTATCCTTGCTTGTCCCTCGCCCACTTTGCATGTTTATTATTGTTGATTTTATTGCAATTGAGCGACATTTGTTGCGTGTCGCGGTCGCTGTCAAAGGTACAACTATCATTTCAAGTTTTATATCTTGTAGCTTTTGTATGCGCATCGTTATCTAGCTGCAAAACTACAACTGTAAAGTGGACAGCACTTTTCGCACATAAGTGCTTCCAAGCATCGATAAGTAGCATCGATTACATTTAGTTTTGATCTTTATTTGTTGCTGTAAATAAGCATATGCACAGCATAAACAACGATTTTAATGAAAAGTGTAAAACTAGGGATATTCAAAAGACAATTTTGGGTATCATGTTATTTTATCGAATAGTTATAATTCGAATTGCCGATATTCAATTAAAATGATAAATTGTATATGTCCAACACTAAGAACAATAACACACAAAAAAACAAATTTGTATTGCTTATGAACGGCAGCTCATAACTTTATAACTTGCACGTTAACCCAGTGAAATCTCATTTGGGAAATCAAATCAGAGATTAAATATATAAACACAAGAAAGAATCAGTTAAAGAAACTCTTTCTCTCTCTCTCTCTCTCTTATTCATTTAAGGAATCAAATAGTCAATTATATATATATGGCTATAAATAATGAATTGTTGAGCAAATGGCAAAAAATCGCATTATTTTTCGAGCGAAAGGATCTCGAATGATGATCTTTAAGAGGCTGCCGAAAGCCTTAATCACATATTACCATTCTCGCACAAGATCGCATGACGTGAACTTATCGTATGGATATTTTGCATATTAGATAAATTATATACATTTTATGCTCAAGCTTGGAGGAATTGTTCTACGACCTATGTTATCTGCAAGCAATATTTGTAAAAATTTTAACACATGTACTTAACATATTTAGAGTTTTAGGTCTGAAAGAAGCGTTCTTCTAAAAATGACACAAAAGGTTAAACATTCATAATGTCATCTTAAGCTGTCACTCCATATCAACGGCGCATATTTTAATAAGATTTTAATGTAAATCTACTTTATTAAAAAAACCTTGCATATTTCTAGATGTTCACCCTAAGCACACAGATTTGAAATGGTTTATAACGTGTCTTCGTGTTGGCTAAAATGTTGGCCGCTCTGCAATGCAAATGTTATTGCCATGCCGATTCTTTCTTTGCATTAATTTAGCATTATTTCAAGCAGACTGCCTCCTCTTAATGCCCAACTTAATGCCCGCCTGTGCTGAGCACAGACTACGCCTTGCATCCTGCGAAATGGCAGCAAACATTACGTATACGCAATGCAGCTGCGCTGCAGGTAATCGCATATTTCACTTGTGCATTTCGTTAGCTATGAATTAGCCTTTATATCGCATTTATATGTGTTTTGTGCTGTTGCTGACTCTTATGCCAATTACCACAAGCATTATATAAAAGAGTACGGGTCCTGGTAAAAAAAAATATATAATAATTTATAGAAGTGGCGACACGCGCGGCCCAAGCCCAACAGCCAGAGGCCAGCAGGAGCAGCAGCAACGGCAGCGAACAACAAGCATATATGTGCTTAGATATGAGAACTCTTCAAAAAATTATTATTTTTTATTATCCTGCAACAAAAGGGACCCGAGCAGACGAAGCTGCGACCTGTGATTTGCATTGGAGAGTCGTCGCATCTTGAAGTTGACTTCACTTGTGTTCAAGTTGTGCCATAAAAATTAATGAATTTCAAGAACCACAGCCAGAGCCACCCGCAATCACAATCACAGTGACTGGCACTGGTTGCCAGTGGGCGAGTGACTGAAACATTTTAGCTGCTACATAAGCCAGATGAGCACTGGAATTACGCTAATACAAGTGGCCGACTTGGGCCAGCAACAGCAACAACAACAATAAAACATTCACATTCACATTCACCGCACCCCGGGCGGGCAACCGAAGCAACGAAGCACCGAGGCACCCAGGCACCCAGGCACCCGGAGACATGAAAAACAATTGAAAGGAAACACTTGGGGCAAGCGAAGTGCAGCTAAATCCAAGCAAAGTTCCTGCAACGGAAGTAAACGCAAACCAGCTGAAAAATTACGCACAACTTTGAGTGGAAGCGCTGTTAAATGAGCGTGTGGCCAGCAGCAACAACAACAAGCACAGCAACAGCAAAAGCAACAACAACAACAACAACAACAAAAACAAAATATAAGTGCGTCTGCAGTGCAGCTGCAACTGTTAGTTGTAAATTGTAAACTGTGTGCCACTTAAGTGGCAACAAAAAGCAATTCAAGCTGATTGGCACAGATAGGGCCAAGACCGAAACATTTTTCCGCTTGCTGAATAAATACGCGAGCAATGCATTTAATGTAGGCTCTCGCTTGTATACCCTGCATTTATATTTTATTTCGAAAGAAAAAACCAAGCTGAGTCAGTCTAGCGAAAGAACGGAAATCCCAATGGCATTCTATTTAGTTTCTGGACAGCACAAAAGCTGTTGATATGAGAATTTTTGTGTAATTTCTGCGCATCCATTGTGAGACCCTTGCAGAGGGTTGTTTCACTTCGTTCACAAGTTTCATTGGACAGGGTAGTAAACATGCTCAAAGCTATAAACAAAATATATTTGTATATAGTGGCAATATACTTTTGCATTCAAGTTTAAGCCCGTCAGGCTACTTTGCATACAGGGTATTTTGATGTAGATCAAGTAGGACTCGACTAACTTGTATTTACAGTATCCATTGTATGTCAGGCTGAAACAATTGAGCTTCGGAAAATCAATTGAATTGTATACAGATGAGGCACAACAACAGCGCGCCGTCAATTCTGCACAATTTCTTTTGGTTCGATTCCATTTTGCCTTCATCCAACACGAGCTGCCATCAAGTGCGAGTAAACAAATTCTAGTTAAATTGAACAGCATAAAAATATGTAAATTTTTTGGTTTTTCTAACAGTGCCATAAAATGTCTATATGTAAAGAGAGGCACACATACACACAAACACGCACATAGAGAAGACACGAAATGAAGCCGAGAAACAAGTGGTGCGTAAAACTGATGACGCGACACGTTGACAATCGACAATAGATACAACAACAATAATCAGCACAACAATATCGACAACAACATCAGCCATGGGCTGTTATTAAAATGTGCGTCAGCGAGGCGTAAAAAAAAAAGAGGCACCTTTGGATGTTTAATAATAATCACACACACACAGGGACACACGCACACTCAAATATAGGCTGGCATATGCTCGCGCATTTAAAAAAAACATTATTTGAAGGTTTGTCACATTAGATTAGTCAAATTGATTTTAGCAAAACAAAGTTCCTCATTTATTAAAATTTAAAAAATGCATCACTTTAATAGTCTGTCAAAGCTAGCAGGCACTTTAACTTGTAGTTAAGCAGAAGTTGTTTTTTTTTTAGTTTTTAGCAGTCATTTATCGACTGTTAGTCAAAGCTAGCAGGCATTTTAACATGTAGTTGGGCGGAAGTTAATTCTTATTAATTAACAATCATTTGTCAAACATTAAAGCCAGAAGATAAATTAACATGTAGTTAAGCAGAAGCTTATTTTACTTAATATTTTATGACTTCTTCAATTAGTGAGTGGGCAGTTCAGCTAGCAGTTGAATATATGTCAATTATTTTAAATTATTTTAATTTTTAAATACTTTGTGGCATGCTGATTAATTCACTTTATGCTTCAGCTTCTAATAGGAAAATTTTCTATTTATAAAACTAATTCGTTCTTCAAGACATGCCAACAAAATTATGAAGCCATGTATCGCATTTATATATGAATACAATCTCTTTAATATCGAACTAATTTTCATATAGCAATTATTTAATATTATTCAAACTTATACTATCTGTGGGACTTCTTGGTGTCTGCATATAATATTCTGTTATGTATCTAGACCTAACCATATACTAATCAACATTGTTCATTTAAAAGTCTTATAAAATAGTTGACAGTGCTAAAACTATGAATACGAATGGTTACATAAATTTACCCAGTATATAAAACTTAAGCAGTTTGATGTGTTGTCTAAGTGACCCAGTTTATTTGGGCAATTAAGCGACGAGGATCCGGGTTCAAAGGCCACGCTTGTGGACTTACATCAAGTTACGTGTCTTAACAAGATACAAAGTTAGTTCTTAACTTTGTCTGCATGATGTCGGAGATTATCGAAACTGACCAAAGAGAGAGATAAAGATAGAGACAAAGAGAGAGAGAGAGAGAGAGCAACTGAGAGACTTCCGTGTCACCTACAGGCTCCAATGAGGTTAATTTATAGTATCCGATACATTCATCTTCTTGGTTAGTTGAAGTCGAAATACGACAGCGCCCTTCTTTTAGGCCAATGCGCCATGTTGTTGTATGCTCCAAGGCTATATGCTTGTATCATATAGATATATATATATATATATATATATATATAAGTATGCATATATGTATGGATTGCTGGCTAGTGCGGCCCGCCCACTGGACAAGCAGATGCTAACTGGGGCACGCCCAACAACTTAATCAAAGGCAGGGCCGCTGTCGAAAACAAGAGAGCGAACAATAACAGTAGAAGTAATACAAATACCGATGCGACCGTGACAGTTAACACCTTTGGGAAAGGGGAAAGGGGTTTGGCTACTGGGTCAGGCATGACATTGGGGTCGCAGCCAAAGCCTACGCCTCACTGCCCGCTGTCCGCTGTCCGCTGTCCGCTGTCCGTTGTGTCCCGCCCCCTGCCCGCTTGGCATCTCATTTATCAAGTGGCAAACAAACAAACGCACGCCCATTGTTATTATTGGCATTATTGCAAAATAAACGATGGCTCAGAGACGGAGACGTTACGCTGGCGCACAGATACAAATTGCTCTATTCAAAAATATGCTGTTGTGTAATTTAGCCTGTCACATTTGCCACGCCCCAAACATGCCACACATCAGACCGGCATTCACCTATGGCATTGTATATGGATGATTGTGTGACCAAAAAGCCTTTCACAGTGCCAACATAAATACATTGATTGTTATGGCCGCTATACAAATAAATTATCAAGCAAGGATACATTTCACCCACACTCATACACACACACACACACACACACACACACAAAAACACACAGCCACACAATCGAGCGGTAGATAAAAATATGATTATTTTAGAGGGCTAAGGTGGGCCTGTTGTCAATAATATCGCGTTTTTATCGCTTTGCTATCTTCGAAAGGATACAAATAGTATTTTAGCTAGAGAATAAGATAAATTCGTAAAAATAAATGAGGTTAACTTACCACAAATATTCACTAATATCGCCTTTTTATGGCCATCTCATCTTACAAATAGCTTCGTATGATTCGACACGTTTTCGTATTGTCTGAAATAAATATAGTTATACAACATTAGACATATAATTTATAGTTTCCTATATTGCTAAAATAATTTCCAAAATGCTGCAATAATATTTTTCTGAGAATAAATTTCCTTGGGCTTGATTTTGACGATTTTTTATTTAATAAAAAGAGATTAAGTGTTTTATTTTGAACAGATTTTGACAATTGCTTTATTCCTTCGTGTCTTTCTTTATTTGTTTGTTTCTTTCTGGACGCATAAAACATTAAGCATACGCACCGTGTGCCTTTGCCTTTGCATCAATTGAGACATTCAACAAAGGGCCGACGCTGCCATTTACCTTTTTTGGGTGTGTGTGTGTGTAATGAATGTATAACATGCTCTGCATTCCCTCCCAACAAGCACAGAGCACAGTGGGCTAAGTTGCATTTGACTATGTGTATCTTAACAGCATTTGGTCGCAAATGGTGTTGACAGTTTTGTTAGATGTTGCAATAGCTATTCTGAAGACACGGGAAATCCAAGTGGTATTTCACTTTATGCATACGAAATATGTGCTTTTTTTAAGTTTTCAGACCACTGTGCAATGTTTTTGCTTTTCAAAAAGGTTCCTTGCGTTTTAGTGCCCAATTTTCTATGCGCTGCATATGCAGATGTGTGTGTGGGTGTGTCTGTGTGTGCTTAAAACACTGACCATCTAAAGGTTCGCACTGACCCCTCCTCCTCTCCCACTCCCACAACACCCACTCATTCACATACTTGCACCATTTTTGTTTTATATTATTTATTTTTTGTGTTTTTATATATATATTTCTTTTGTTGGTCAATTTCTTTGCTGCTCGTTCAACGCTCGTTTAGACATCGTTTTGTCATTTTGCTACAGCACTGACCCCTAACCCGCGTCCCCGCCTATCAGCTAGACAGTCATGGCTGAGGGGGGAAGCTAAGTGCTGGACGTGTGCCTTAAATGTCAAACCCTTTTCAAAAATAGTCAGACACGCCAACGAATTTTTTTCGGCCAGACTCCCTGCTAGAGTAAGCAGCACGCATCGTAAATTTTCGGCTCGTTTTTGCCGCAATTTACATACACACTGAGCGCGCGTGCGTGTGTGTGTGTGCGGGTGTGTGTGTGCGTGATGCGTTTGTGATGTTGCGTGTGCCACATAGGCAGATAAATAAAATTGTATTATTAACACGTTTGAAATGCCAGGCAATGTTTGGTCAAACGTTGCTAATACGAGCAGGTCAGAAGATGCAAGACGATTTCCATAGCCATTTGAGACAGCCCCTACTAGCCAGACACTCCTGCTGCTGCTCCAGCTCCTGCCCCTGCACCCGCATGTGTCCAAGTGTATGTGCGCGTGCTGGCGCCTAATAGCCTTTCATTGAAATTGTTTACTTGTCAGCCTCGTCTGTCTGTTTGCCCAACTGCTCCATCAAATCGCAGCGTCTGCATATTAATCTTCAGCGCACACAGATTTGAGTAGCCCCTGGACAGCCTCTGGAAAAAAGACTGGATATGTTGTCACCCTTGCCAAGCTACTTGTCCTCCGTCCTCCGTCCATCTGTGTGCCTGTCGGCCTGTCGGCTTGCCTGTCTGTCTGTTGTGCTGTCTAGCTGCCAACCTCAATATAATGCAGCGACCTCCTGTCCAGTCTACGGTTGAGAGAGTGCAATTACTTTCATGTTAGGGCATAGCATATCAAAGCCAGAGACCGGAGGGACACGCAATGCTGAAATTACTACGCCCACCATTTTCAATGAAATTGCAAATTCTTTATCAAATTAAGTGGCCTCCTTTGCAGCCGTCAAATCTGAGCCAACATTTCGAGTTCAAGCGCAAAATGTCAGCGCCCGATAGAAGTCAGTTGAACTGCTCGACTTTAAACTCATACTCATAAAAAATTAATAAATCAATTAATAATTGAGCTAATTAATAAGAATTTATAATAAAAATGTTGACAATATTAAAAAAATAATTAATAATATTTATAATAATATGACGAAAATAATAATAGTAGTAATATTAACAAAGCTAATATTATAATGAATAAAATAAAAATAGATAAAGACAACACGAGACGCATCTCAAGATAAAAGCAAACAAAATCTTAATTAGTTCACTTAAATGACGACAATCAGGACAAAGACTTGGCATTTATTGGTTTTGTTCTTCAAGTGTTTACACTTTGTCTGCAGTCGGCTAACTTTTCTATATACCTATATACGTCTAGCATATATATATATATATACTTATGCCTGTAAAACAGTTTTAGCTTGGGGCAGAAACTACGTCAATTTGCTAATTAAAGAAAAAGCAATATGTATAATAAATGCAAAGAGAAATATACAGAGTGCTTGGCTAGAATATACCCTATATTTCTAAAAGGCAGGGATTGAAATTGACTGAGCAGACTGAATTTTGGGTCGGTATAATTTCAAATACTACTTCCTAAGCCGAGCTTACAATCTATGTATTAAACACAGACGAATCGAAATTATTTTCAATATTGCCAACAGTCTGGCTTAAACTCATATCACATTTCCTATCTTCAATTTCATAATGCCCTTTTGAACACTGTTTATATACAGGGTATAAAAAGAAAAGGTACAATCCAGAAAATCAATCACGCGATTGCATGACATAAAAAAACAAAGACGAAATCAAGGTTAAAGGCTTTCAATCTACTGAGTAGCCTATAGTTATTTATGAAACTGAATTGTACTCTTAGTGGGTGGGCTTGGCCGACAGGCAAAAACTCTGATAAAGTTGCAGCTGCTCCTGCTGAGGTTATCCGGACTACACAAAGGAACAGGCAATAGGCAACAGGCCAAAGTCGGTGCATTGCACTCCCAAAGGGCCCGGTTCGGGCAAGTACTAGGTATTATCAGGCTCAGAGTTTAGAGCTTGGGTGTTGTGTACTTTTAGGTTTTATTGTTTTGACCGTTTTTTGTTGCATGTTTACTCGAATGTCCTCGCATTGACCCTCATTTGCGAAAGGGTCCCGTATATATTTATGTATGGTATGTGCGGTGCTCGGCCAAAGCTTTTGGCAATTAGCAACAGCTACCGTCCCCACCAGAAATTGTTGACCTTACTTCAAATTTAATGAGTCGCGGCGCGAGCTGAAACCGAAACTGAGCCGCGGCTTTTGCAATTTATTTGAGCTCAACATTTTAGACAGCATGTACCCGAAAACAAATTAGAAATCGACCCCCGGCCACCGAGCCCCCTACAGCTATCACAAGCCCAATGCTCAAAGTACTCAGCACATTACTCATCGTCAGCGGGGCTGTTGATCAACGCGAGCTCAAAGCCTGCAAGTGACAAAATTATGCAAAAACAAAAAAAAAATAAATAAAAAAAAAATAACATAAAAAAAGTAACAGCAAAATTAAATGTTTAGCTGGGCTTCTGACCCCGAAGGTCGTTGCTGGCCCCGTTTTGCGCTATGTATGCATCGGTTTGATTAAATGCCACTCCTTATAAGCCGCCAGCCAGCCACCCAATCGGGCGTATGCGTGATAAACGAGTTGAGAACTGAAAGCAGAAGGATGACAGCTTGGTCCTGGCCCAGCACAAATCAATAATAATATAGCCTGAAAAAATTACTAATTACACTTTAAACTCAATTATATCAACCTGCCCAAAAATAACAAGGTTTACGTACTTTCAGCTTACATCAAAAAGCACTCGAGTATCCGGCGAGGAGCAGGACAAGTACTTGTATAAACGTGAGTGTCATCATAAAATTAATACTTGAAAACAAATCAAAGTGAAAACCGAAAGTTTTATCTAATTCTTGTGATTTATGCACCCATATACTCAAAGACATTGCAAACACGCAACAATCTGCCAAGTCTTGTTCGGAACTTGGGTCGTAAACCGTAATATTTGTGTTCCCATTTGATATAATATTCATTACGCAGCCACTTGTGAGTACCTCAATATCGATTCGAGTGCACTTGCGGGCTATACTCGGGGCTAATTTAGGGCGTGGAGGGTCTATAAGAAATTCAGTTAAATGAAATATGGCAAGAAATTCAATTGCAACATTTGCGTGGCAGATAAAAGGGAATGAAAGCAAAGCGAAGGCACCAAATATTAACAAAATCTTTAGCTGCAGTCAGATTATACAGCTGTTGTTGTTCTTGTTGTTGTTGTTGTTGTATAAGGCTATTGTTGTTGTTGCTGCTGCTCCTTGCTGGCCAATCGTAAATCGTGAGCTCGTATCTTGATTGGCATTTTGAATGCCACTTGGCTTGTCTTTCAACAGCAGCGACAGATGTGGGCGTTCATTTTTAGGTTGAGGGCGACAACAACAACAATAACTACAGCAACAACAGTAACATCAACAGTGACAACAACAATGACAACAATGAGCAGCACTGGACAATGAACAGCATGACCTTTGCTGCTATTGTTGCTGTTGCTGTTGTTGACGAGCGCTGCTTTTTCGATTTTAAAATGCTTAACAAGCAAGTGGCAAGTGCTGAAATCACAAATAATAATAACAACAACAACAACAACAACAGCAACAACAAAGAACAACAAATTTATGTAGCACACGCGCCAGTCTGGCCGAGATTTTTGGTGGCCTCTTAATGGGAAATTGGTAATTGATGTGTGCGACTCCAATGCAGAACCCATTAAAAAACTAACTAACTAACTGACAAGCAAAGGTCGGGGTTGTGCTTTAACATGATAATCGAGTTCTTAATTCTTGCGAGGACAACGCAATTAATGGGAGTTGCTCGTGTTTATGTGTTGGGCTCAAGGCCCTGGGAATAAACTTGCAAGTCAACTTTACGACGTGATAATTACGATACGCAGGGCAGATAATCACAAAGTAAAGGAGACAGAGAGAAGGAGAGAGAGAGAGAAAGAGAGAAAGGAAAGAGAGTCAGAGAAAGTTGAGCAGCCACAGAATTTGAGAAAAAGATAGAGAGCTGTTAGTTATGCTTTCTAGGATCAAGTGCACTGCGATCACCTAGGCTAGGAACACGAATCGCCTTAATCATTTAACGAATAGGTTACCAATCGTAAAAGCCTTTGAAGAACACCTGAGAACATCTCCCCTCTGCCCTGGGTCTGTTTTGCATTCTGCTCCTTGCTCTCGCTTGTTGCCCCCTACCCGAATATTGTGGGTATCCATATGAGGCCTGCTCCGCTCTGCTTTAGTGAATCTTTCGGTCCGACAGGCTAATCAGATCCGGCAATGCAATAGAGACAACTTTTGGCTGATACCTCTAGAGGGGCTTGGATTTGGGATATTTTGTACTTCCATTGGACAGAGAGTAGGAAGGAGTAAGAAAAGGAGATCTCTCGACTTTCGGTAATAAATACGGTTGTTCGAATTGACTCTTTATGTTTTTCAATATTTATAAAGTCTACGATTTAAGCTTAAAAGAATTAATATGATTATTACCTTATTTGAAATATAATTTTGTCTATTTTATGTTTGCTAGCTAAGTAAATATTGGAATTAATGAACCAAAATATCTACAAGAGTCGAACCACAATCAATGGTTTTTGAAATCTAGCCACTTTCTATTCATTTGCATGCTGCTATTGTGTGAGTGTGGTTGGGTATTAGTGTGCCTATTATAAGGAACTTTCGGTTGCAACCACCTATCGGCAACGGTTGAACGCACGCAATTATCTCAGTTTGGCCACAATGCTGCCATAAAGCATTAAATTGGCCCCATAAAGCATGTCCGTGCCAATGCCCTGCCCTCAAATCAGCGACTTATATATAGTGTATATGGGGTCAGACTTAAAGGGTTGGCGGTGCTGTTTGCGGGTGCTACGAAGCGCAGACGGGGCTCGGCAGCTTGCCAGCTATGGGAATGGACTAACTAACAAACTCTTAACTTTTTTGATGCACAACTTTTATGTGCCGGCTGGCTGTAAATTTGGGCCAACTGATTACGAGCATAGAGACCAGAGACCAAAGAACAATGGCCAAACAATGAACCGATCCCGGCCAGCATCGGCCTGCGGCAATGGCCCACAATGTTAAGTAATCAGCATTGAGAATGAAAATTTTACGTATGTTGGGTCTTTAATGGGCTCCAGTTTCCAAAGTGTTGGCAATTTACACACAGATACATGTGTGTGTGTGTGTGTGTCATTAATATGAGTCGAAGGGTTTGCTTGCCTCGCTATGATTTATAGTTGTAATTAAAATCTATGCGCGCCATCAAAGGCGTCAGTTCCATTGTAAGTCTTTGTGTGTGTGTGTGTTTGTGCGCGCTTATGTGTGTCGCCGCAATAAGCCGTTAAGACTTTTGTTAAAAGGCATAAAAAGACGACCACACACACCCACGCCAAAGCGCGCATAGCTTTAACCGAACCAAAAGAATCCTTTTGTGCCGGAATTTAATTAAGCCAAATCTCACTAAACACACACACGCTTAAGCACACTCACACACAAACACGCACACACGCACACACGCTCACATACAGCAACAAGGGAACCATCAAAAGATGACAATGCCTGTCCAGCCTCATGCAATATTGCGTTATTGTTTTAAGCCCTCGGCTATGCCACACCCGCCATTTCCGCTAGCCACCATATAGGGGCGACCTCGCCTGCTATCTTTTGCGTACAGCTTGCGTGAAAGTATTGCCTGCTTGCCACACAGCCCAACGAGAACATCAGCAACAACAGCAGCAACAGCAGCAACAAGCTCTAAGTCACAGCAAAAATAACAAAAAGCTGAAGCGAATAGCCAGTGCCATGTTCACGCAGATTAAATACCCTTCCAGGCATATTATTTTAAAGTCTTGTTCGGACTTACTAAAACTGCAACAGTTCTCAGCTTGTGACGCCATATACTGAGCCTTCCTTTGTTGGAAAACTTTTCCGGAAAAGCATTCGAGTCCAGAACTATTTTCTTTTGCCTTGCAATCAGCTTAGGCTACCTTGTTTATGCCATTAAGAATAAACTTTAAGCTGCAAAGCTACTCAGGAATGCATTTCGCATACTGAGAGTACTGGGTATATACAAGTCGGACACTCTTGCTTGTTTAGAGTAACAGTGTATTACGCCTGTTAGAGCTGATAAACGTTAAACTATTTAAAGCTACTTTGTTAGTTATTATCACTTGTTGCAGTTCATTCTAGCGTGCGAAGCAATTATAAGAGAAGCACTTTTAAGAAACAATGTCATATTCTTGGAATTAGTAGAGCTCTAGTGCATAGTTTTATATTTATAAGAGCTTAGTGTTGGAAAATAGAAAATCTGCTACAAATTCTACTTTTCTAACTCTACAAATTACACAATTACTCTCTTAACGCCATCAAAAGTGCCCACAAAGAATATACTTCAAAATGCGTCGCATGTGGCGTATGTGTAATATTTAGTAGAGAGTGAGAACATGTTATTCAAATGAAACAAGTAGAGTATGAATTATATGTATTTTTTAGTAAAATAATATGACAATAAAAATCATTTATTGGCAGCTCACTGAAACTAATTCTTGTTTGCAACTAACTTGTTTGCAACTAACTCTAGGACTAAGTCAGACTACATCACGAAAAAGCTAACGAGCAGGTCAACATTGCTTCGACTATGCGGCAAGCGCAGCAACTTAGACGCATCTATTTGATTTGGTTAAATAATGAGAGTTTTCTCTGCTTTTAAATAGTTAATTAATAAGCTGGCACTTGAGACAACGCCGACTGAGTGTTGACCGAGAGCTTTACGCCTTTGGCGTCTGTCAATGAACCCATAGCAACAGCAAAACAGCAAACCCTAGTCCAATGCCCGTTGTCTAGTTCTGGCTTTAGTTAGTTGGACTCCGCATTAGAAAAATATCGTACATTGCATAATTAATACTCATTTCATATGCTGACAAATTGTCAAATTGTTATTTAATTACTGCATAGTAATAAAAAGCCAAGCAAAGAACTGGATGGAGCGAGGTAGAGAGCGAGAGAGAGTGTGTGTGAGAGCGAGATAGAGAGAATTGCCCGGATAGACAGGACATTTAATTCAATAACCGTTACCCGGTCTGCCAGGCGTCTCTATATAAAACTCAATTTAATGGGTGCCAAGTTTGTAGGGCTTTTGTGTTCGTCCTGTTGGGAGCCTGTCAACAACAGTCGCCGCTGCACAAAAGCGAGAGCAGCACGTAAAACTAAAACGTAAATACCCTGTACTAAAAAACACCTAAAAGTCAAAGCTGTCCAATTTCTTCAATTCTTCAGGTCAAAATAATAATTATTTAATATAGGCCCACAGGAACAAGCGCAAGTGTCGAGTATATATTAGATATATAATTTATGCTTACTGCGTACAGGATATTTGCTAGACGAGCACATTCGGCTGACGCACTTTCGCTTGCTTTCCATGTACTTGCCTCAAAATATGCAAATCTATTGTGTCGAGTTGAACTTTAAGTTCCTGTTAACTTTAACGATACTTGCTTAAAGGCAAGACAACAATTCCCGATGAACAACAACCGACAACAACACAAACAACAACAAATAACATTGAATTTCTATAGAAATTAAGAGGTCATGAACCCACACGACATGTAATTATGCCCACTTGGCGACGCTTCAATGAAGTGGAATCATTCTAAAGATGTACTTATACATATATATATATATGTATGTGTGTGTGTGTGTGTGTGTGTGTGTGTGCGCGTGCATCAGTCAAGGGAATTTGTTACGATTAGGAGCAGCAATGGAAGGACATAATCGTACCTACAGGGGGTACAAGACCTACCCCGCCCAGCTCACCTTGCGCCCTCTAGGCGAACGTTCGACGACCTCAGGAGACATCAGGAGAACATCAGGAGAACATCAGCGTCGGAGCCAGTGCTGCCAAATGATACAATTGATTCACTTCGATTGATTCTGGCAGGTTGTCTGCGTCTGCCTAGGAGCAGTACACTCTGTCTATAAGAAGTGGCGAGTGGGGGGCATAATAATGTCGAGGCGACAAAGGGAACACATAATGACGTGCCGGTAAATTCAATTAGCTCGTTATGAGCAGCCCTGCGAGTATTTGTTTTGTGTGGTATAAGATGGCATTCGGATCGGAAAAATGAGAAACCATTTTAATAAGCGTAAGGTTAAATGTCCAATTAAATATATATATATATATATATATATATATATACATATATTGGTCTGATTAACTGACTGATTTGTCAAAAATATCAGGTCCAAAGTTGGAGAGTGTACGGTATACCATTTTATGATGATATTTTGTTTTTCACCCATTTAGCTTTAAGCTTATTTTCATATCTATGTGAAATCGTATTAAAGACAATATTCGCATTAAGTGCTGGTAATGGAAATATACAGGAAATGTTCTTAACAGATCGAGTTAAAAGATCTAACCACGTTCCTAGATTAATCTCTCGGACCTAGGGATACCGAAGTTGATACAAGCTCGATTTGTACGCTAAGCTAATGTTTTTAGCATATATTTGTTTACAGGCTATCTAGATATCGATTTGATGGAACAACTCATCTTGTAGATAAGTCAGGTAAATATGTTGCAGCCTTTGGTATCTGGAACTTATTAAATGTGTCTCCAACAATGGCAAAAGGCAAACATGGACATCTGTTGTACGTTATTTGGCGACTGTCTGGCCCATGGTCAAGTACCAACTGGTAACTGGCAATTAGCAACAGGGGACAGACATCTGGCTACGGCTGGGGCATTTGACCGCCACAATAGAGAGCTCTACATTTTGGCATTATGCTCCAACTCCAACTTAAACTCGAACTTCAACTTCAGCTAAAATACTGAAAGTTGGCTGAAGGGGGCATATTATTATTATTATGTTGCTCGACTCGTGCGGGCCCCGTTCTCTACTCTTCTCACCATCTATATCTCTCTCTCTCTCTCTCTCTCTGTATCTCTCTTTTCTTCTCTTTCGCTCGCTGGCTATTTCAAGTTCATATTTATGTTGCCAGTGGGAGCTGTTTACCAAGACTTAAGTGATTTCATACGCAATAAGCAAGCGTCGCCCCATCGGACCACTCGCTAGCCCCCAACAACCACCCAGAAACAGAAGCTACAACAGAACCATCATCACCATCACAGCTCCAGCACTGATGTTCTTGGTGCTCTGTTCCCTGGTCTCTGGCATTTGATATTTTGAGACTGGGGCATGGCGTGTTGGGGGGACTGGACAAGCCTGCCCGTCACTTGACGTGCCGTTTGCCTGATGTGTCTGCTGAACTGTATTTGGATTATTATTATTATTATTTTCGCTTTCGTTTTCATTTTCATTTCCATTTGCAGCACCCAGCCGCCTTTCTGGCCAGGTATTTATGAACGCTCCATAAACATCATGAGGCTGGTGTTCGAGTTGGAGTTGGAGTCGATGTAGGAGCCGGACGGCTTGTCGCCAGAGATGATTCGTTCTGCTGCCAGTTTGATTCTTTTCTATTTGGATGACATCTTAACATCTTTTTCATCTTTACTTCTGGCTTAATTGTAACAAGAGCGAGGGCCACGTGCCAAATAGGAACCAAATATAGACCGTGTATATATATGTGCATATATATACATATATATATATGTGTGTGTGTGGGTGTGTGCATGCGTGTACGGTACCAAAATTAGGTCACATAGGCGTCTAATATATGCATGTTATATTAAAACTTAACAGCTTGATTTGATTAGAACAGTTCAGTTCCATAGGGTTTGTTTTCTCAATACAAATATATAAGGATGGTTATATATACGAATATATAGGCTTTTCGTTAAATCGACTACAAAACATGCATCACAAATAACGATTCTTATTGCTGAATTGAAATCTCTAATTTACATATCTTCAAGAATTATGCAAGCTCAGTTTCAGTTTTGAATTAAAATTTTGCTTAATGTTTGTCACATTATTTACATGCTTTTCTTCGAAATGTTCTTCAGATTTCCTCTCATAGCTTTTGTTTTTCGGAGTTCATTATGATGCAAAGTCTTGTCAAATGTGCATAATTGAGTGAAGTGCTTATGGCTAACCGCGAAGCAACTTCTGAGTAACTCAATGGGGATTAGAGAGTTGACAATGATACACTACCCAGTCCCCATTCCGTCTCAGGCACTCACTCAATCTGCTGTCTGAGAGCAGAAAGCAGCGCATAATTAAATGCAATTGACATAAAACTTTAAGCTTTTGTCTGTGGCCAATGAAACCAGCAAGAAGAACAATGCAAAACCACAACAGCGAAAATTGTCTGAGAAGTGTGGAATATGCCAGTGACAGCGGCACCGCCAGATTCTTACACAATGTCAATCAAAACTTGAAGCCAACGACGTGGCGCGTTGGGCGCGTGAGGCGTGTGAGGCATGGGGCATGCAGACAATAACAAAACGACGCGCCAAAAAGGAAGACTAATTGGAAGCAGGCGCACGAAGCATAAACTAATTAAATTCAATTATGTTCTTTCACCAGGCGCATATATCTTTGACAAGATCGTAAATCGCTTAGCGCCCTAAACAAAACAAAATAAATAATAATAATAAAACCAGGCCAAATCTCTATATATAAATAAAGATATTAGTTTGCACATACATATATATAGAGATGTTTACTATCGCTCTTCTTAATATGCTGCCCATATATCTCGTGTGCGGCTAAAAAGTCTTTGATTTTGTTTACCCGCCGCACGTAGTTTACCCGCCACTCTCGTCCTTACCCAATCCCGATCCCAACCCCATTCCCACTCCCACTTTCGTTTCGATTGCGAATGCTCAAATTCATTTGATGCTGCTGGCTGATTCGCTTTTTCTCTATTCAATGGACAGTGACGCAATCCAGCTGCACTCGCACTTCAATTACACGACAGCCAAAAAAAGAACACGATATCAATAAAAAAATATAAATAAAAGAAAACAAAAAACTCCCACCACGTGCTCTTGGACTATTTATTGACGCAATCAGCACTACAAACAATGACGGAATTTGTGCGCCAATTAGGGCGACGATGCGAACTGAAAGATGAGCCATGCACACACTCACTTGCATACTTAAAATATGTTTTTCAATAAGGTTAAATAAATATTTGATTATTTGGCTGTGTTTATGAATTCATCAATATTCTTGACAAGTGTGCAGAATAATTTTTGATCAACATTGGTGTTGATTTATCAATTTAATTGATTTTTATTCCAATTTTAATTCAAAAGAACTTCACAGGCATTATTATTATTCGGTTTATTATTATTATCATTATTATTATTATTGTCATTATCATTATTATTACTATTTAAGTTATTATCATTATTATCATTCTTATTATTATTATTATTATTATCATTATCATTATCATTATTATTATTATTATTATTATTATTATTATTATTATTATTATTATTATTATTATTATTATCATTATTATTATTATTATTATTATTATTATTATTATTATTAGTATTATTATTATTATTATTATTATTATTATTATTATTATTATTATTATTATTATTATTATTATTGTTATTATTATTATTATTATTATTATTATAATTATTATTATAATTATTATTATTATTATTATTATTATTATTATTATTATTAATATTATTATTATTATTATTATTATTATTATTATTATTATTATTATTATTATTATTATTATTATTATTATTATTATTATTATTATTATTATTATTATTATTATTATTATTATTATTATTATTATTATTATTATTATTATTATTATTATTATTATTATTATTATTATTATTAATATTATTATTATCATTCTCATTTTAATTATTATTATTATAATTTTTATTGTAATTATTATTATAAATTTTTTTATTTTTATTAAAAGGTCAGACTTCAAATAAAATGTTAAATGTGAAGCTTTAACTTGTTTTCAATTTTAAAGAAAAACAGCCAAGTGAGCATACCCAAAAGTCCTCTTTCTGTGGCACACAAAACTAAACTGTTAACTAAATTTTGCTGATGATAGAACTATCCTGAATTGGCTATCCATTTAACAGGCGCATTTTTTTGTTGATATACCTTTTTGTCAACAAGACCCCAAACCTACGAGCTTAATATTGTTGCTAAATTCAAGAGGTCACTAAAACCAATTGTCATTGCTGTTGATTTAAAAGTTGAAAATGACAACTGCGGTTGACATTGCATGTGAAATGGACTGCTTGTAGTTTGTTTTAGGCAATGCCGGAATACTGTCAAATTTTTGCTTGGCTACTGAATATTCCCTTTCATCGATTTCGATAGCTGACATTTAAATTATTTCTTAAGCTAGCACAAAGTTTCGAAGTAACCGACTTGCCCCTGGCCTCTCTCATCCTCCACTATAGTGCAGTCTTCTATAGTTTTGAAATAGGAAAATTGATATATTTCATCATTATAAATTTTTGTTTGCCCAAAGTTGTGGTTGTTGTTGTTGCTGTCATTGTTTTTGGTCAGTTTATTGTTGGTTGCCCGACAACCGCAACAAAAAATTTGAAAGCCCACGCCCGCTGCGTGCATTCGCTTGTACAGCATCTATTATTAAAGTTCAGTTTTTGTTGAAGTTTTCAATTTCATTTTTGCGAAACAAAAAAAAAACGTTATATAAAATATGTAAAATACATAAAGCGAAATTGTTGAGGTACAGGCAAAACAAAAACTAAAAGCTCATGGCAGAGTGAACTGTTTTTGGTCTGCGGTTGAGTAATTGTTTCAACCATTTCAAATTCGTGTAATTTTAAAATAAAATCCTTTTCAAAAAAAAATATGTTGTAAATTTAGTTGATTTATAGTTAACTTGCGACTTTTCACATTGGCAAATATTGTTGGTGTAACACATTTAATGGGATTTCAAATGGTTCGAGTTTTCCGAATTCTGCTGCCACAACATAGAACGTCCAGCTTACGCTCAAAAAGCAATTTACACAGCAATTTTAATTTCTAAGCCTTATTAAAACTCAATAATGAGATCGCATTACTTCATTTCGCAGTCCAACAAGAAAAACCTCTGACTAAGTTAAGAGCTCGCATGAAAATACATCATCCAGATGGAGTCTAACCAGATCTGATTTTATCGAAAAAATGTTAAATAACTGCTGTTAGATTATCAGTGCCTGATAATATTAACATACTTTAGATAACCCTGAGAATTAAAAAATATCGAACTCTAAGCACCCAACTTATTCAAGCATGCAACTTCTGAAGTACGGCGCTAGGCATAAGGTGTCTTCGTATCGTGCTCTCTAGATCAGGGCACTATTAAACGTATTTATATGCGACTTTTCCAATAGGATGGCTTCTTTGATAAAAATATAACATGAGATTAAACTGTGATTCTGGACTCGAAGCCACAAGAAATACCAATAACATTATTAATATAATATTTACCTTGATAAAGTAAATTCGTATATTCGTATATGTATATGCCTTAAACGGAATATTCCAATTCGTGCAACTTTCACTGATATCTCATGTTCTGCCGTTCGGCTACATTTCAATCACAGTGGGCCATAAATATCAGCAGACAGCAGCTGGCGAATGCCTCGGCTCATATCAGTAGCTTGTCACATTAGACATACAGATATGTGTCTGTGTTTTTTTTTATTTTTATTTATTTCGTGTAGCTGCTTTTATTGTTGTTGCTGTTGCTCTGACATGTCGTTGATGGACACTATTTGTTATTAAATTTGCGGCGCTGTACACCTAATGACGTCCTAAGCGTTAATAAAGCCACTCGGACGAGCGCTGACCACGGGGCAGATTGGCTGGCCAAGTGGCCCACAAGAACCCAGCCGATTTAATATTAATATAAATGCCAGCGATTTGAGAAATGTGCACAATTGTATTAAATGCCTGAGGTATTTTTTAATACCAACTAGAAGGCCACTTCTGGCCACTTGGCCCACTTTGGCTACCCACATTCAGGCGCCAGAGGTAGGCCAGTGGCAGGCAGTCCTCTTTGCGGCAAGTTAAATGCCGCGTTAAATCGAACAGGTGACAACAACCAGCAAACAGGCAATTGCCAATTGGCAACTCAGCCAAGTGCCGTTTTGAGCCATAAAACGGAACGCAAGCCAAGCACTTGGAGCCTGCAACACAATGCCGCAAGACTATTACTATTTGGGCTGCCAAGCCAGTTTACAGCACATTGAACATAGTCTGGGGCCAATGTTTCTGGCCAGCACAATCACCTGTCGACACCGCCCCACACCAGGGAAGACCCTTTAGTCGACGCCGGGTCGCACTGCTAGCTGCAGCCAGGCAATATTCTTTCAGCTGAATTCGATTGAGCTGCACGTTGAACGCAACGCTCGCTCCTTACCCTTCCTTACCCCTTCAATGCCTACTTTCTATTTATACAGCGAACAATACAGTAAATACAGTACTATGGTGAATTCGACACTGGCAGGAGCACGGCGCGCATTTTAAAAATCTGTCAGAGAACTCTTGTCTAGTGAATAAGAACGACTAGAAAATAACCTATTCGGAGTGTCCTTTCAAACATTTCCACTGACAAAAACGCCTATTTACTGTAATCCTTGCTTCTCATAAGAAGGATATACCCTCATCTTACCCCTTCTCATGAGAAGGATTCACCCTGATCTTAGCCCTGACTCTTCCACTAAATCAAGTTGAAAGATATTTGTTACACCCAAGATAGCCTACTTCAAATCATTTCTTTGCTACAGAGTATTTAAAAGACCATAAAGTGGCTGAAAAAGTTTTAAGCATGTGCCGATTGTTATCATAGAAAGGCAGCCTTAGCAACTTTCTATGGTTCATAAGCAAAATTGCAGTTGAGCTAGAGTTGAGAGCAATTTAAATTCCGATTTTGTTTGATTTGTTGATTACTTAATCAGGATGCTGTATGCCAAAAATTGTCTGATAACCGCAACCCTTAGGCAACTCTCAAAAGGTCAGAGTATATTTTGGAGCCAGTTTCTGAACATCATATCCACACTTGGGTCTCAACTTAGGTTTGGGGCAATTTCGAAGCTCTTCAAGTCTAGATTTTTATAGTCACAAGAATTTGCCAACATCTTTGCCACAAATTGTTGCTTGACGCGCCGCAAATGAAATTGTTTTTCAACATATTTTTGCCCATACATAAGTACACCTATCTATACATGTGTGCACATGTGTGTTTGTGTATGCTTGTGTGTGCTTGAATGGCTTTTAAGCATATATTTTCTGAGCCATGTGCTTGAGCTGTTTAAATTTGTTTAAATCTTGCGGACATATTTTACTTTATAGGGTATACTGCATATATGAAAACTAAGATCGGAATTAGTGAACCTGTTGATCAATAAAAATAAAACAATTATTGTTGTTTTAATTGTCTTTATATCCTGAGCGTGATCCAGCTAAGAATTTGGCTGGGAATGGTTTTTATTCTATCACAGCTTCTATAAATTATTAACAGGATATCTATGCGTCAAATATGGTAGGCATATTGCCTTTTGTTTTATTTTGAAGAATTCATTTTCCTTTTTGTGCGTTGTCTAGTGTGTTTATTGTGTGTATGCTTCGTCAGGGGCCCAACACTTTAGTCACTTTTGAATTAAGGCAAGCGTCTCGGCTGCTCGACCCATCTTTTTGGCCAATGTCTTGTGTATGTATGAGCAGCTCGTATATTTTCAACAAACATTTGCCAAATTGTTATAGAAAAAAACGTATGTGTGTGCGGGTGTGCGTGTGTGTGTCTGTGTGTGTGTCTGTGTGTGTGTATGCATACAAGTTGGTCGAGAAACTTGAACACAACATATGTTAACGACGCGATTGCCTTTGGTTGCCGCTGGATCTCTGCTTCTTATTTGACAGCGTAGCCAGCACGTGCCGCCAGCTTCTCTAATGGTGACACACACAGTCACACACATATGAATATATACACACATATATATATATATATATATATATATAGTATATGGCGTATGCCAGACAGCGTGCCAGTGTACTGTTACATAAAGAGCAGGCAATAGGTTGGAAAACTGGTTCAGAGCACCGAATTCAAAATGCCCTTTACTAAAGATTTGTGTTAAGATGAGCCCTTTTAAAATATTAGTAGGCAATTATTTCTTCCCGCTCTTGGCAATATCAAAATTCAACCGAACCCATTTCCACTTATAGCTGTGGATTAATTGCAATCAAATTTCGTATTGTATAAATCTTAAAAATATGAGTTTAAGGTCGATTCAAAATATTTGATCAACATAATTTTGATCAGTCTCTTGGCTCCGTTTTGTTTAGTCAGAACAAATATTTGTATATATTGTACATATACATATACATATATACTTTATTGAACATATTTTAAATCCTATGTTCATTGTCATATTTGTATTTCGTAATGCTCTGATTCCGTAAGCGCATCAGATCCAAAATCTCACATGTTGTCTCTTATCCCGCGACATGCCCATTCGCCCCACTGTGAACGCGTTGCGCGTGTGTGCCGTATTTTATTATTCTCAAGCGAAATAGATTTATAAATCCAGCAAATTGCGTTTAGCTGCATTACCCATTAACCGGTCGACCCCGTCCACCCTGCACCCTACGCCGCCCCTGTCGCATTTTTGTAAATTTATAATTTCGTTTTGTGGCTGAACAGAATTTAATGCGGCGACGGATTAAATATTAAAACGTGTCCCACGCTTCACCTTGACCGCCACGCATCTCACCTTCGTGCTTTCTGCCTGTGTGTCGGTCTGTCTGTCACCCTGTGTGTCAGTGTATCTGCCTGTCTGTCGGCCATTTGCATATTTTGCTGCACTAACTGTTACTGTAACGGTAAAAGTAATGCTTAGCTTTGCAATGGCGCCCGCTTTGCTATGTTAATCGCGTGACGTTTCAAAATAACAAACCTGCATTGCAAAGACACGTAAATCCACACACACCTACACACACACACACACATACACACATACACACCTGTCTTCCATTTAGTTTGTTGAACCCGCTTTATGTGGCACGCTAAGTTGAACGAACATTTTGGACTTCATTTCCGGCGCTTCTTTTACCTTAACTGAGTTATCCCCATCCTCCTGCTGCAGGTTCGCCCTTCGCTTTGCTATCTCTGGCTTTGCCTGGCATTTCAATTGAATTGCTAATGCGGCGAGTGAAAGTTGCGAAATGGCAGTGCAGCTACTTAAATGTTGCAGTTACAGCTACCTTTCAACCCCTCGATCTTGCCCCAACCCCATTGAGAAAATAGAATGGATAGCAAAACAGAGCTCTCTATATAATCTTTTGTGATAAATTTAGTTCCCTCAGTTTTCTCATAGTGCGCAATAGTTTGCAGCATGATTTCTTTTGAACTGTCTGACCTCTTAAAAGTTTTGCCATTTGTCAGCCAACTAATGATAAAATACTAACAATAAAGCGTAATTTGAAGTACTTTTTCTCTGGAACAGGTGAAGCAAGTGCAAGGAGTGCGAAAGTTTGTGGAATTAAAGGTACTTTGTCTGATCTCAATTTCGATTAAATTATTTTATTATTGTAAAAGCCAACGTTAGAAGTTAGCTGGTTAGCAAACCACGAAAAACAAATGTTGAAAAGATCTTCAATTTAATTATTAAATATTTTAGATTATTTAAAAATTTTCATTTAGTTCTAAGTTAAAATGAAAAATAATAATAAAAAAACTAAAAGGTAGCTCGTGTGTTCACAACATATTTCAGCGCTTATGTAAATAATGAATAAACGCACAACGATATAGGGGCGCCCATTCAAATGTTTATTGGCATTGCAGCGTACAGAGGAGTTGGCACATTCGGATGGTCAATCCTTTTATTTGGCTGGGCCACGCGAGTGCGCCGCGATGTAGGCAACGTTTGCGTGCTGCAAAATTGGCGTCTGGCAGAAGCAATTTGTATAGCGGCTTATCACTTATCTGGAGGAGAGGGTTAGGCAAAGGGAAGGGTGGCGACTGGTGGATGAAGGTTTTGGAATATTCGATGGCAACGAGAACGATGACGACGTCGGCGTCGGCGGCGGCATCGGCGTCTTGAGCAGTCAGAGTCGGGGTCGGAGGTTACACTCTGGATTTGCCCATTAAAGTGAAAGCGAAAAGCGAAAAGCGTCAGCGATGCGTTTAGGGCGGCAAGCGAAAACTTTTTTCGTGGCAAGGGCACGCGCGCTGTGCGTGAGTCTGGGGCGGGGGGAGTTGGGGTACTGCTGCTATTCAGACAGTTGTTCCCATTGTTCTTGTTGTTCTTGTTGTTGTTGCCCTAGCTTTTTATTTTAATTCCCAAATCGAAAAAGTTTGCCATTGCGATTACACTAAAACTCTAAACGCTTTAAGCGACCCGGCCCAGATTCTGCAAACGACTCCGAACGCCTTTTTATGTTGGCCCTTCTGCTGGTGGGCGTGGCCATGCGAATGCCATGTATGTGAACTACTAATTCGGCATGTCTGGGAAGTTTCCTTAACCGGGCCCCCAGCTACGCTCCGCGTCGAAGCTCATTTCGTATGCCTAACTGTGAGCCGCAGCCCAGGCATGGGGAATTCGTTAGAGTTTTCTTTTCTGGGGGGTTTGCCAGTGGGTGTGGCTTAACTGAATGGCTGACTGGCAATAAGCATGCAGCATTAAACGATTACAAATGATTAAGTCAACAACTTGGCGTGAAATTTGTTCGGCATCATGTTGCCGTATCTAGACAGAATGGGGCTCACATTAAATGCAATTTGGCCTTATCTCTGCGCATGTATCTGCGGCACTAACACAACCAGATGATGACAACTACCAACTAGTCGCAGCAGCTTTGCGTATCCCCCCAGAACCGCCCGATCTGAGCCGTCTGACCTGGCTATGCAAACAGAATGAAAATTAACCGCATTCGATTCCCCAAGCGGGCCAAGTACAATTTCTTCATTTTCATTTATTATTTAGGGAATTAATTATGTGCTCTGGCTGACATACGAGAAAGCCGCCCCATCCCAACCCATCCCCTTCTCTTAGTGCCAGAGCCTGGCACATACGCGCTGCTGCATGCTTTGCCCGCTGGCTGTGAAATTTATTCATTGGACCACAATAGCGCGAGGGATTGAAATTTTTTGTAAAAGTCTGCACAGTGGCGAAAACGGCGAATTACGCGCACTTAAGCCATTCAACGACCACTGCCCAAAGTTGCCAGACAGTCAGCCTGTCCGTCTAACCAACCCGTCACATCCAGCCCTCCATTATGTGAAGTTGGAGTCTGCGAAGTGTCTGAAGCCGTTGCGGCTCTTTCAAAAAGTTCAATTTAGCCGAGTGTACCCTACAGGAGGGTAAAATGAAATTTGCTATCAACGGATTGTATAATCTTTTGTACTTTGATTCATATTAATGAATCGTATAAATGGCATAGTTCTCCGCAATTATAAATATGTATACACTTTTAAATACATATGCATAGGTATTTCTTTATTGAATCAAGTCCTGGATTGTCTAGTAGTCCAAGTCTTCGAAAATTGCAGGACCTGAACAACGAGCATCCGGACTCAAAAATTGCGCTTAATTTATAAAAGCTTTATGCTCAGATAATTATTGCATTAAAATCTATGTACGCTTTCAAGGGTATTCCATCTTCGGCAACTCAATGCAAAAAGTTTTCGCTTGTTTTCATTTTTAAGTTGTCCTCGCATTTGTCCTCGTTGCTCTGGCGGAATGAAAACAAGCGCTGCAAATTGGACGGCAAGAGGGCGTTGCAGATAGCGTTAGGTAAACAAAGTTCCATAATAACGACATAGATATACTCTACACTCAAACAGTCTCAGCGGCAATTAGGAAATCTACAGCATTAAATATCATTCTTGTGAATGTACGATATAAGAAATGACTTGAAAATGTAGTTGCCTATTTGGTATCAAACGCTGTTAGCGCCATAATATACCCTGTTAGACAGCCAATATTATAGAGCATAGAAGCCAAGTATTGGAAATTCAGTCATTCATTCATTTGAGCACGTTGCAAACTGAATGCGAAATGTCCTTCAGGCCTTCTTTTTGCATTTAAGCCTGTATCAGAGGCACTTTAATGGCACTTTTAGTTTCACTAATCGCTTTATGATGATGTCTTCACTATGGCACTGTTTGTGTGCGTGTGTGTGTGTCTTTGTGCCTTTATGTTGTCTGCACAACAGTGTGAATGTGGAGCAGGTGGTCTTGTTCTTAGGCGTCTGTTAGAAGCCGCCAACATGCATAGCGAACAGCTGTGTGCTAGTTAAAGTTTTTATATGAAAACAACTCACGTAGTTGTTGATCAAACACGATGCTGGAGGAGCATGAGAAGCTAATGGCTGCCTATGTTGACTGCAAATTAAAATGACTCGAACAGCAATAAAAATCTCTAGCAAGCGTCGTCAACATATTGATTTAGTCACAGTTTGATCGAGGGTTTCGCAGCTGCCTGTTAACTGGAGAAAGAATATGTCTTCTCCATTCTCATTTCCACACAAGTTTATAGCTGCCATTTTTTTAAATTGTCTGTCGTAATTAGATAGATGCAAAGCTAAACACATTTTAATGGACGGATCAGTGAGCCCCATCAAAATCCACAAGTTAAATTGATTGCTTGCTGTATCCTGTAGTTAAATATAACTACCACTTAGTTAATTTGTTGTCTGTTCAGACTTTAAGCAATTGCAAGCTGGTCAATTATTATCTACAGTTGCATTCGTTCGCATGTCATCGAGCGTAACCAGGTGGGCAGCAAATGGATTGGCAATTGACCAAAAGCGTAAACATGGCTATCACATGGCTGACAATGAGTCAAACTGTCTGTTAAGCTAACTGGCAATTTCTCGTAATGGATTTGCAATTGAATTCCATTGGAGTTGCCAGCTAACCAACTGTTTTACATTTTTTAAGGCCAATTAAGGCGATTCTCTGCTCGAGAGTCGCCGACCACAACAATGTGGCGGGCAGGCACTGTTAGGATTTGGCATATTTGCGCCACGGCTTGCGGTTGCTAGACATTGCGCCGGATAGCCATGACCAGGAAGGGGGCTGAGGCCAGGGCAGCAGTTGGTCAGAAAATTGCCCGATTTCTGTGCTGTTTCTGTGAGCTGCTCACTGGATTGACGGCCTAATCGAACAGCCATCGACTGGCTGCCGCGAAAACATTTGCCAAGGTTGTTAAACACGCAAATCTCTTGAATTCATAATGCAGCTGTCAATTTAAAATTTTATGGCCTTAACAAGGCTATTTGCAATGGAATAGCTGATTAGCTCCGTCAATGAACTATGCGGTGATAACTGTAAGACAAGACATTAAGACTGAAAATTATAAATAAGCAAACGAAAATTAAACTGGGCATTTTGTGTATACAACTCCTGCAAGGCATGCTATCGCGAAAGAGACCGGAAAGAGTTCCAATGAATATCTACTAGATTCCCTAATCCCTTGCATAAGAGTCCCATTTAGGGAGTTCCCCTTCAAATGTTCGTGTAAATTCTTTTTTGTTATTTTAAGTTCACTTGGCCCTAATTATTTAAGCTACTTTTATACACATTGCTCACTAACCTATTTCATCAGTACATACGCTATTCATATAAAATATAATAATGCACATATAATTATTTTTGTGTTTTACATACTTATATGATAAACAAATATATAATAAACAAATAGTAATTGTCCATAAGACCAACATTTTGTTTTCAACTATAATAAATTAAAGTGAAATTCTTTTGTTGCTGAGCCGATTTGGATACCAGATGGCAATTAAATATTGTTGAGCGGGCAGCATGGCGTATGCGTAATATTTATCATTCTGTTATCAGCGGACAACTAAATCGCATTTGGCATGTACGACATGGCATGGAAAGTATCTTTGAAATATGCCAATGCCTTTAAGGCCATATTCAATTTTGTTTTCAGCCTCGCAACTTTCCGCCCCAGCCGTTCCTTCAATGCCCCAGGCATGCCATGCTGATTGCCAAACCCAGTCGCCAGTCTGTTTCGGTTCTTTTATGTGGGTTAATGTGACCATGACAAAACTTGACTATAAAACTCTGTGTGTGTGCGTGTGTGTGTGCGTTGGTGTGCCATTTCGATTGCGAAAAATAAAGCCATTAAAAAACATAAACATACGAAATGCTCGCTCTCAGTAGTTAAGCAGTCTCTGTCAGCCGGACAGAGATCACAATGAAAATAATGCGTGAGAAGTCAGAGGACTGCAATAATATTTACGATTTAAGTTGCGGATTACATTAGGCATTAAATGAGGCAGAACTTCATTTTGAATGGAATTCGTTTTACAATCCTGCAGCTTGTTGCATTCAATGGGTTAAACGGAAAGTTTATGTCTACTTTGATAGATGCTTAATCCTTTGATTTCCCAATAATAACAACTATAAATAAAAACAAATTGCCCATTTGTAAAATAAACCAAATTTTGCGATTATGATTATGGCGCATAAGCATAAAATAATACTTCGCAGGGGTTAAAACCCGACGAAGGGGTGCAGTGTATGTATTTAGTTAAAAGCAAGGCGAAGTCTTGATACGTAAATTGAAATTCAAGAAAAATGGATATACAGCAATAGTGATTGCATGTTAGCTACCCTGTACTCAAAACCAATTTGGCATGCGAGTCTATCCAAAACATTTTACATGCTGTCAGACGACAGGTCGACACGCCTGCTCACATATCCCTTCTTTTGGTGCGGGGTGTAATAAAAACAAATTGCGGTTGATTTGGCAATGTCCATACAAATAACTCAAATTTTTCGAAAATATTTTAACATAAACATCAGCAATTAAAGTGAGCTACAAAAAAGGAGTATTGCCGGCAAATGCCTTGGCAGGGCATATTTGCGACAAAGCCCATTATTATGGCCTCGATGGGAAAAGTTTGCGCTTGAAAGGGTCATTAAATAAGAAGAAGCAGAGTTGCCAGTTAGGCAATAGTACACAGTACACATATAGATACATAAGTACATGTAAAACTTTCGACATCGAGTTTTATTTGTGAAAAGTATTTCCAACTAAAATTGACTTCTTTCTTTCTTTGCAGACTAACAAAAAAAAAAAAAAAACAGAAAAAAAGAAAGGAAAAAACGAACATAAAAAGATGAAAGCAGCTTTGCTAAATTCTATGAATGCAGCAACGACAACAACAACAACAACTACAGTAAAAAACCCAAAAGTTGAGCACCCGAACAATCTGTAAACGAAGGGTAGGCAGCCAGCTCAATTCTCAAGCAGAAACGCCAAGAGAATTCTTAACGCGAGCCATTGACAGCAGCTGGTTGCATTTGACATGAAGCCCAACACATGGCCAGGAGCATCGATCAAAGTCTTCTAATTGAACTAGAGGAAATATCAACCTTGACCGCCGCAGCGACAGCCGCAGCCGAAGCATCCAGCATGGATAATAATACAGTCTATTCGTACGATATATCCGCAACGGACGTGCTCTATCAGTGGAGCGCAGCGGCCAGCGGTGCACGTGCCGTCGCCCAGTCGGAGGCATCTGGCCCATTACCCACAGCATCCGTTGCCGCCGTGGCAGAACGTTTGCCAGACCTGGTCGGGTCAATGCTGGAGACACGCGCCTCCCAGGCCAGCCTGAATGAGACACAATTTCTGCTGGTGGACTATGCGACCAGTATGAATGAGAGCCTCGACTATGCCTCCTATCAGCAGCAGCTGGGCAGCAGCGAGTGTCGTCAGATGGATGGTAATATGAGCTATTGGAATCTCACCTGCGATTCACCATTGGACTACGCTCTGCCGCTATACGGCTACTGCATGCCCTTCCTGCTCTTCATGACCATAATATCCAATTCGCTGATTGTGCTCGTGCTCAGCAAGAAAAGTATGGCAACGCCCACCAACTTTGTGCTAATGGGTAAGTGCCAAGCTTGGCAATTTATTATATATATCATAAGGCTTAAGTGTACAGCTGTAGATTACAGTATATCACAATAACCTTAAATTTTGCTGGATTGCAGTTTGAGTGCTAAGCACATTTTATCTGTCTCATAGAAGAATACGGGGCTTGGAACACGGAACGTGCTGACAATCCTTTCTCAGTAAACTCTAAGAACTAACATAAAATTGTGAAACTTTATTGCAGCGTTCAAGTTTATCAAGCTCAATAGATGTTTCTTTAGTAACAAAAATAATTTACTAGAATTTGCCACGCCCTCGTCTGAATGGCTTTAAGGCATAAATTCATACTTATACGATTATTTTATTGTCTTCTATTAGGAGGAGGGAGACAGACTCTCATATTTACATCACTGAAAAAATAGATAATAAGAAACATAGTTAGAGTAAGAACAGGCAAAAGAAGAAGAATACACAAAGACAACGGTAGGAAAAGAAAGACCAAGAAAGAAAGGGATATAGAGTATACTTTAGTGGGGGAACGATAATCTAATACTCATAATCAAGGGAAAACATACTGATAGATATTAATTCATGAGAATCGCATAGCAGGGCGTTCTTTTAAAAATACGTTTTATTTAATTTGCTGAGAAAGCGCGAAGTAATTTCCACCCAGCAGACTGGATTTCCGTTATCGCTGCAGCACTTTTGAAAGTTCAACAGCACTAGCAGCATTTCGTTATACTTCCGTAAAGAATTTTGTTAAAGTATTTGATTACGGATGATGATTGCGCAACTTGAGCTGCTCAACTAAAAAGTTTCTTGAGATTCAGTTAGCAACAAAGTATCGAAAATCGAAATTTCGATTGCAAACGATTCGCTCGCTGCTGTTTTCAAGGGCGAGGCCCAAAGCATCGCAATCGCTTTAAGCTCAGCCCACACAGCCAGCCCTTTTTCCCCAAACAATTTTATGATTATTACTTATTTTTTATTCCATGTCATTTCATCTGTGGAGTGCCCAGCCCTCCCTCTCCATCCCAATCCCCCTTCTCTGTCATGGAACACGCGCAGATCCATTTAATGCGTCACAATGTTAAATCAGGCAGAAGTTTTGCGAGATTTCAAAATAGCTGGCAATGTGCGTGCCAGGTTTTGCCCCAACACAAGCCCACTGCCACGCCTCCCCCCTTCCTGACTCTATATTACACTGGTTTGTGCCACGCGTTCCGCGCGCGGCAACTCCAAGTAATGCTGAGATATTCTAATAGCGTGTGTAATGCTAATGGCTGACTGACTAGGCGGCTGGGGAGAGGGGAGCTTTGTGCTCTGCGGCATTTGCCACTGATTTATGAAAAGTCGCTGACGACGGCACTGGGTTGGGACTTTGTACTGGCTGTAAGTGGCTTAGAGGCGCCTATCAGCCAGAGGATTGCGTCTTGGGGCAAGCCTAACTAAAGTGCACAACAGATAGGCCTCGCAAGCGATTCCGATTTCCGGCAAGGGGCCTGTCAATGCAATTTGTAGCCACAGATTATTTTAGCCCAAGAAGTTTTCAAGTAGAAATATGGGAGCTGAGCGTAAGACAATGTTAGCTACAAAGTGTCGCTCATAAGCCACGAGATGACAGTTTGAGGCAATTTTCAGCAAGCATTTCATAACGGACAACTGACAACTGTGGCATGCCACGCCACGCCACGCTGCTTGTCAATGGGTTAATCTCATTCAATGCGTGTCGAAGGGGGCGGTGCTGGTATGGTGTCCTCTGCAGGAGACGGCTAATCGCATTTGGCTGCCAGCAATGGGGACAAGGACGAGGCGAGCTAAGCGACAATAAATGACAGCAGTCCGAACATGAAATGAACTTTGACTTAAGCAAGCAACAACAACAAGCACAGTTGACTGAAACTGAACACGAAACCCCCACGGGGCAAAGGTCGGGACAGCGGTTACCCAGCAGAATAGTGAGAGACACTCAGGCACCCGCTAGTTCAAGTGGTAACCGACTTTGTCGTTGTGCCGTTCTGCTTCTCGTCTCGTCACACGGGGCGTATGATGAACTTGAACTTTAATGCAGCAACCAAGTAGAATGTAATATAAATAAAAACACAAAGTTGATTAGCTCTTGTTGCCACTGCCACCACTGCTGCTGCTGCTGCTGCTGCTGTTGCTGCTGTTGCTGCTGCCAGAGTGGCTGCAACTAATTAAAGTATCTATTTATTTAATTGACTCTTTTAAAACACTCAGCTGCAACAAGTGGGAACAAGTTAGTTGGCTATTCCATTATTGAATCAAGGATTCAACTTGGCCAGCCGCTCGTCTCTCTCGCTTTACTGGCATGGAAAAATATTTCATTCGAAGCCGTTTTCCCATGTTCAGGACAGAACTCGCGGTAGTTGGCAAGAGAATAGTCGATAAATCAAATGAGGTAGCAGGGCGATATTCGCACCCGTAATGTAAACAACTTATTTAGCAAGAACTGCAACTTTGAAGCAATATTCGTTGTTGCCAAACAGCTTTATTCATTGGCCAGATTTAACAAGCAGACAGATGACTGTCAACTATTGTCAGTGTGATTCTACTACTATCATGAGCAAAAGACAACAAAATCTGGTATGCGAAAGATTATGCTAAAGTTGCCAAGAACATGCAAAAATTGTCCCTTCATTTTGCTGTTTTGTTTATCGCTTAACATTTGTTTTGTCAGCCATTTTTATTTTCAGACTGACTTTCTTCGAGCAACTGTCAAAACATGGCATTAAAAACTTACTTTGCAGTCCATTCAGTGCGCGATAAGTTTGACAGTTGTCTTTTAAGCGTTGCCAACTGCAGTAAAGTTTGAGTTTTATAGGTGAAGTGTTGCAAAACGAAATTCAATGTGCTTTAGTTCTATTTAATAAAAAAAGCTTTAACTCACGTATAGTAAAAGAATTATTAAATTAGTAAATGTATATGTGCATAGGTATTATATTCTAAGGCCTAATGTCTTTTTAAAGTGGTCCAAATTGTTGGCTAACCCGAAATTTGGCCTTGGAAAAAGGGTCAAATTAGCAAAAGCCTTTTAAAAGTTGGCAACTACAGTTAAGTTTGAATTTAATAGGTTAGTTTTATTTGCACACTAAGCTTATGATAATAGTTTATACCTCTCGCCTATATATAATAAAAATAATTATAAATTAAACCAAATGCCTTTTTGAAGTGTTTCAAGTTGCAGGCTTAGCTAAAATCGGGCCTTGGTAAAGGGGTCAAATTAGCAAAAGCCTTTTAAGTGTTGGAAACTACAGTTAAGTTTGAATTTTATAGGTTAGTTTTATTTGCACACTTCGCTTATACCTCTCGCCTATATATAATTAAAATAATTAAAAATTAAACCAAATGCTTTTTTGCAGTGTTTCAAGTTGCTGGCTTAACTAAAATCGGGCCTTGGTAAAGGGGCCAAATTAGCAAAAACCAAATTTGTTTTTAAGCCCTACAATGAGTTGGTCATCGCCATCAATCCCCAGTCTAATCCAATTTGTCACATTGTTTGTTGTTTCTCTAACACTCGTTCTTTCTCTTTCTCTCTCTCTCTCTCTCTCTCTTTCCAGGCATGGCCATATGCGATCTGCTGACGGTTGTATTCCCCGCGCCCGGCCTCTGGTATATGTATACATTTGGCAATCATTATAAGCCCATGCATCCGGTCTCCATGTGCCTGGCCTACAGCATTTTCAATGAGGTAAACAACAAAATAATGCAAACTGAACCGCAACCACAACCACAACACGACACTGCACTACAAAAAAGGGAATACGCGGATAGTGTAGTGTTATTAAGTGCAAAAGAAGCAGCAGCAGAAACAAAAGCAGAAGCAGCATCTTTTAATTGCTTGGGCAAGTTCAAGAGGGTTCCTGCTTGGCATTGGAGTTGAGTGTTTATTGTTTGCTCTAGGACTCAAATTTAGCTGTATGTGGGGCAAGGTGGATACGTTGGGTGAGATAGAGAGGGGTTGGCGGAGGGCATATTGTAGGCGCTCATTGACCTAAATAAAATGCTTGGCTGCAAGTTGGCATCCTTTGTCTCTGCCGCTGCCGCTGCCGCTGCTGATGCTGCTGCTGCTGATGATGTATGACGCGTAAGCATACTGGGTCCTGAGGCACAGTTATTGTAGCTTCTACCCTTGGCCGTATCGTTATCGTTATCGTTATCGCGCTTACTGCTACGTTACGTTTGCACTTTGTGTGTCATTTCTGTCAGCATAATGAAAGGCAAAACGTTGATGGAAGCGCAAGTTGTGTCTAGTTGCGACAGTTTCAAGTTGCCGACTGCCACAAAAACTGAGTGCCAAATAGGGGGTAGCTAGCAGGCACCCGAATTGCCCACTCGTACAACATATTCAACACATTCATTCACTCATTCATTCATTCAATCATTCGTTTCTTCATTCGTTCACATTGCTCACACTTACTTATTCAATCGTGCGCTTTTTACATTATCTCTTCCTCCCCTACACCAGCCGGGGCACGAAGTCGCTGTCCGTTGTCGCACGTTTGCCTTGATTAATCAACATTTTCAATTTATGGCACTCGTTTAGAGCAGCAGCAACAGAGAAGAGGTGTGTCGCGGCTCGAGGCTGCGGCTGGGGCTAGGGCTGGGAGATGGCTAAAGATGGTGGCATAAAGCAAAACTGTTTACTCACTTCAATGGAGTAGTGTCGAGCTGATAAAATGTGCCCCATTGTTGTCGCCGTTGTTGTTGGCTTTGATGTTGCTGTTATTGTTGCCGCTACGTGCTGTGACCGGGCTCCCAAGGGATTTGTACCAGCTAAATTCCACGCTGTGCCCCGTATTGCAACAAGGGAATGGGCCCTGCCGTGCCGGAGTAGGTTGAGTTAAGTATTCGGATGGAGTCTCTAAATGTGTCTCTGGCTATCTGCGTATGACGGCCATAAAATTCAACTCACATACAAAGGGCTGTAATAACCGCCAGGCGACCATTGCAACTGAAGTTGAAGATTTCGTTACATTTCCCTTGAAATTTATATGCCTCTCGCAAGTCTTGAAAGTCTCGGGCGGCGCGTTTAATGGCCATGTTAATGTGTCAGCCGTGCAGTGTCTGGAGTGGTGCTCCTCCTGTTTAACAAGGAAACTTGCTAGCACTCTTAGCCGGAATAATAACATCAGCATTATCAGCAACAACAACAACAACAACAGCAACATCATTAACAACGACAATAACAACAACAGTTATGAAACAACTATCTAAGCCCCTAGTCTGACACTAGGTTGGGTGCTTCTTGTAATTGCAGCTGTGCCTCTTGTCAGAGCTGTCAGATAAATTCCCATAAATCGGATTAGTCCACAGTTAGCTGCACAAATGTAGTTGGCATTGCACTGTGTGGGCGCAACGTGTGCCACAGCATGTAAGCTGCAAGTGGATTGAATAACAGCAGCATTTTGTGAGCTGAACTTCTACGAAAGGCACATGGGATTGCGGTAGACTGGAGCTGAATGCTGTTGCGGGTTACTGCTGCAGTCCCTTACGTATTATAGCACATAATGCATAAATTCCGCATGGCAGACGACTTTCGCATTTTGCAAATTTTAAAATGTTCCACACAACAGATTCATAAAATGGACTTAACTATGCACAAGTTGGCAACACTCTAGGGGTTTAAGTCTTGAGCTCATTGAGAAATACCCTTTCGGATATGTGGATTAGATTTGTTTATATTAAAGCTTTATTTCCTACTGATTGCTGCATTGGTGACATATTATATAGTAGACCGAGTAAATAAGGTTTCACAGACTTTAAACATGACCGATCATCCCTAAGTCAGCTGTAAAATAAAGTGGTTCGATCAGGCCGACTTCATGTAACAAATACACGAGCTGAGTGACTTGATTGTATAAACTCTTGATGCAGATTAAGAATATATATACTCTTTGGGCTCGGAGATGTCTCCTTCTATGCGATAATCCATCTACACGGCTATCCTAGTGAAAATATTGTTAGAAGTTAACGATACATTTATGTCTTCGAGTCCGTCAGTCGGCGCAATTAAAGGATTTGCCAAATCGGACAAACACAAACGCAATAACATATTCACATATGGACTTATATTTAACGTGATTATTCTACGACTTATGGTCTTCTATCTATTTACAGATTATGCCCGCCATGTGCCACACCATCTCCGTGTGGCTGACTCTGGCGCTAGCCGTGCAAAGGTAAATATAAAATAAATGCTTTAGCTCACATGTTTAAATATCAGTCATCATCTGGCTTAGACTTTGACTTTGACTCTGACTCTGAAGCTGACTCTGTGCCTGACTGGGACGCATACGCATACCCCTACTCGGACTTGGCTGACTGACAGCGAGAGCTCTTGACGTGTCAATGGCATAATAAATCAGCTGTGGCTCAGTCGACTGCGTTGTCGTGTTGTCAATACACTCACAGCTGCCTTTGCCACACAAATTGTGCGCACAAACAAAAAGTGAAGCTTCAGCCAGGACCTGTTTTTCGTCCAGTTAACGCCGCGTATGAGTAATGTGCGTGGCAATGGCCATGAACATGGCACATACACACATGTGTGTGCAGCAGTGTGTGCGTGTATGCGCTCAATCAATCGCATTTGTTTTACAAATCTCGTGTTGTATTTTCTCTTTGCGGCCCACTCAAACAAATGAAAGACAAAATATGCTGTTGTCCACGTGCAAAGTACGAATTTCTTCAGAATGACATGCATACCCCTACGAAAGTATATATTTTTAAGCATGTCTTTGTTTCATGTGGCTCAAAAAGCAACGCTCATTGACGATGCACTATGCCGAAAATACTTGACTTTTGCGGCATAAGAGTATTCAAATTGAATATTTTCTAGTCGTGGCTATTTGTGTTTAAATATATGCCGAGAATTTAATTTAATTAATGAGCAAATATCTAATAATAAAATCTAAATACACTCTTTGACTAAATCGACAAAAAAAAGTCCCTTGGCGGAATCGCGCACCCACTGAGAATGAGTTTTTTGCAACAAAATGTCAATTGGCCGCAGTCCTTAAATTCAAATTGTTTTTCTATAAAGCAATAAATAAGCCCAGCAACATTAAGGACCGCTCAGAGTGGGTCAATGCTGTAAATGTTTTATGTGTACATAAATGTATATATGTATACATATATATGTATATATATATATATATGTACATGAAAAGCAAAAGAAAACGCAACAAGGAAAACAAAAACAAAATGAAAAACAATAAACTAATATGTATAAAATTGGCAACATAAATCGTGAATGTGTCGGTGTCTGCGCCCTCCGCCCACCCCTGCCCTTTGTGACTGCTTCTGTGAGTGGCAAATGTGTATAAAAATTCACATCTAAAAATTTTCAAGTGGTATGAAGCATGGGGCAAGGACCACTTGAAAGCCGGCGCATTGTTCTATTAACTCATGTGTGGGATCATAAATTTTATAGCTTGCAAATAAAAGAAAAAGAAAGAAAAAAACAACAACAACAAATTTCAAAGACAAAAAAAAAACAGGCTCTGAGCCGAAAAAAATTTCTATGAAAATAGTCATAAATATTTGTGCCATTATGCGACTTGGACCGCTTCAAGTGGTCGCTGGCTTGCAGTGTGTGTGTGTGAGTGTGTATGTTTGAGTGTGTGTGTGCTACAAATAGCTAAATAATATGTTGTGGTGGCATGGGACACATTCAGCAGACATCCCTTTGCTCACATTTTCTAAAATGCGTTGAAAATTGCCAGAGGACAAATAGCGCGATAAAACAGTCAACGTTTATTGTTATTATTGCCTTTATTGTTGGTGTTGGTGTTGTTGTTGTTGTTGTTGTAGTTGCTGTTTTTGTTGTCGTTGTTGCTGTTGTCCTCCTGCTGCGTCCTTGTCAACTTATTGTATTTCAAGTGATTTCATGGCAAACAGAAGTAAAAGAATCGTACGTCAAAGTTGGACGCTGTTACAAGCTGCAGCACTTTGTGCAAACTGTGTTTGCGGCCGTGTAAGGGTGTGTGACAGTGTGTGTGAATAAAATACGTTAATGTATTAAGCAAGAGAGATCAGCTATTCGCGTCTTGCCGAAATATAAATACCCTGCTAGACAAATTGTTTGTTTTCGATCAGTTTTGAATATAGCGAAGATCGAAATATCTTGAAGCAATTGACACACATTTTCCATGCTTGAACTTCATTTTCGACTGATACTTCCTATAGCAACAATAATTCCTATAAAGCAATAATTCCTATATAATTCTACGATCCAGACTGTGTCGACATATTTATTGTCTACAATTGAAAATCGGATCTGTGTTTACTGGCATGACGATAGCAACTAGATAGATAGATAGATAGATAGATAGTTTACTTAGAAACAGACTGACAGATTCAGCTTCGGCGACTCGACTATTGACATTTATCAAGAATATATCTAAGTTAAATGGTATCTGCTTCTATGCGTTACGCATTTCATGAGAATATTATAGTACCCCCTACAAGGGTACAATTAATAAGTAATTAATGAATCTCTGATAGAGCGGCAGTAGTAGCTGTGGAGGTGCTCGATTCACAAAGCCAATAAACTGGATTATAACCAGTTTTCAAGTGTAATTTACTAATTAGTCATGCCGACTGAGTATGTGAATGAGTACTTTTAAGTAGCATCCATAAGCTGAATCAACGGTTGCGCCAACTGTTGCCCAATTACCAAATGAGCGTAATGAATTAGCTGAATAATTGAATGACTATAAATAAATAGCAAGCAGGCAAATTGTGCGAAAGGATATTTTTGAAAACCTTTGGCGAATTTAAAATATATTTGTGCTCAGCCGTTTTGAAGGGTTATGCTAATTACTCGTGCTAATTATTTGGTTGGGTGAATTGCGTATAATTTCTTGATTTATTATGCCGCATCGCTGATGAATGCTGGTTGCCTTTTATGGCAAATCAAGCAAATTGCAAGTGGACAGGATCAGAAACAAGCAGAACACAGACTCGGGGCAGCCTCATAAATGTTATTCATTCAATTATTAATATCAATTCCATTTAGGGCTAAACGACTGGCAATCGCTTTGTCCTTTGTTTACGATTGCTTTCAACTTTAATGAAATCCCCGCTTGACAAAGGTTCAATGAAAGATTGATTGAGAACCATTTTGAAGTGCCGGCGCGACCAGGACGAGACAGGCCAGGCCAGGCCAAGCTAGGCCAGGACACGGTTTCAACTGTGGGCGTGCCGATAATTATGCGCATAAATTAAGCAGGGCACAGCATTAAGACGACCAAGCGAAGAGTCTAGCAAAGCTGCGGGAGCTTAGCGCAGACATACTTTGTGGACCACAACTTTGGCTAGGGTATTTGGGTGGGAATTAGGGAGTTGCCTTCAAGTGCAAACTATAAGGCGGCGCAAAAGTCGCGGCCAAAAGTTTCCACAAATTCCAAAACATGCGCGGCAACACCGTCCAATATCCTGGCCTGCTTGGGCCTGCTTGGGCCAGGGACCCAATTTGCTGCAAGTTGACACCGAGCACTTTCCACACAAATTACTCAAATTACAAAAATTATGAAATTATTAAGCGCCAAGTTGATTAGCTTTTCTTCAGATTGAGCTTTGATTGCGTGTGGTCCTGGTGCATCTGGCAATCGCTGGCTAGCGACAGGTGACGACATTGTCAACACATTGCTATCATAAATTGAGACCAGCAAAATTGTGTTATTCCATGGCCAGCCAGAGGCTATAACATTATATTAGGCAAATGCGCAAAGGCAACGTTGGCGCTTTTATGCCTTAACTCGGCTAACATTTCATGAATAAAATCCATTGCCAGACGCTCTAATGGCCGCCAGAAAGCTCCAACATGAGACGCACAGCAATGCACATTAAAGATTTAGCCACAGATTTAATATATAAAATATAGCATACATTTTTAAAATATGCACAACAGCAAGTTCTTTAACACTTATGGTTATCTTCGTTCGATAAAGCATTTTTATATTGAGCTCGAATGAATTTAACGAAAATCTAGAAACCTACACAGACAAGGGACATTCAATGACATTGTAAACTTTTTAATTGCAGGTACATTTACGTCTGTCATGCTCCGATGGCGCGTACCTGGTGCACCATGCCGCGAGTAAGGCGTTGCACCTTCTACATAGCCCTGCTGGCGTTTTTGCACCAGCTGCCGCGCTTTTTCGATCGCACCTATATGCCCATGGATATCGAGTGGAACGGCAACGAGACAGAGGTTTGCCATCTGGAGACATCGCTGTGGGTGCATGAGTACGTGGGCGTCGATTTATATTACACCAGCTACTATCTATTCCGAGTACTATTTGTCAATCTGCTGCCGTGCATTATTCTGGTTACGCTCAACATTCTGCTGTTCGCTGCCTTGAGGCAGGCGCAGGAGCGGCGCAAGCTGCTGTTCCGCGAGAACCGCAAGAAGGAGTGCAAGAGGCTGCGGGATTCAAATTGCACCACCTTGATGCTGATTGTTGTCGTCTCGGTCTTTTTGATTGCTGAAATACCCATTGCCGTCGTTACCGCCATGCACATTGTTAGCTCGCTGATCATTGAATTCCTGGACTATGGCATTGCCAACATATTTATAATGCTGACCAATTTCTTTTTGGTGCTCAGCTATCCGATTAACTTTGGCATATATTGCGGCATGTCGCGACAGTTTCGCGAGACATTCAGGGAGATATTTATGGGGCGTGTCGCTGGTAAAAAGGAGAGCTCGTCCAAATACTCGATTGTGAATGGCCCCCGCACCTGCACCAACACCAACGAGACTATCCTCTAGTAATTGGTGATGTTGGTGCCGCGGCGCGGCAGCAGCGACCAGCGTCGCGGCACCGCCGTATGCACCGCCGTTGCCGAGGGCTCCGCCGTGACCACGTCGGATGCACAGGGCAAAGCGCCGCAGCGTCAACATCTGCAGTTGCATCATCACCATCATCATCATCATCATCATCGTCGGACCAGCAACATGGACATCATAGCCGAGGAGCGCAATGTCTAAGGTTTGCCAACATCATTTTGGCTCTGTGGGCGCAGGTAAAGATGGTAAAGATCATTTGTTGACTATGTAAGAAATATGTGCGAATTCTCTGGTTTCAAACCAACTAATTAAATGTTCCATTGAGTACGACAAAAATTGAATAGCTATGAAGTTCGATTTCGATCTTAACCCTTTTGCCAATTAGAATATTTTCTTGGCCAACACCTTTATGTCTGTGTGTGTACGTGTGATGGCAAATACGATTTGATATCCAAATGCTATATACACTAATGTTAATCTTTGATCCCAGATTATCAAACTTACGGTATTCATATACTAACCAAAAATAAAATAACTAAATAATTAATCTGAAAACCATGCAGATTTTAGATGTTCAATGTTTGTTCAAGTTCACTGATTAAAATGTTAAATACCTATTTAAATATGTGTATTTATGAATGTGTACCAAACTATAAAATATGTATTACCAAATATTAAATATGTATAATGCATCACTAGAGAACATTTGAAATTAGCATTCCAGTCTACTGGAACTTCAAGTTTATGGAGTGAAACTTGATTGGTTTACAATTAAAAAAGAGAGAAAAGTGAATTAAATGTTTAAAGAATTGGCAAACTTGAAGTGATAGCTAACTTGAATAAATTATATAATATACTTCTTATTAAATGGCGTAAGAATAAAAGAAATGTTTAAGCAAGCTCTGATAACCATATACAACAATTAGTTATGTACGAATATATCTATACCTTATCAAAACAATTTTGAAATTCTATTTGAAACTAAAAGATATAATAAATGTATAAATTAAATTTAATTGAATACAAAAATAATTACAGGAACCGCATGGAATAGTGTAGTATGTATTCAAAAAATAAAATAAAATGGAAATAAAAAGAAATAAAACAGAAACTGACCTAAAAAGTATTTACATAAATAAATACAAAAGATGCTAATCCAAAAAGTTTATTTTTGTGTGATTTTTGTGCGGCATTCGTAAAAGTTATTGTAAACAATAACAAAAACAAAAAAAAAAAATAAAGAATTAAACTTTAACAATAAGCTGATTTTGTGTAAGTGAAAACTAATCTTAAGCTAAACAACAGACACCGAACGAAAATATATGAAACTCATTTAAATTTGTAAACCTTTTGAGCCCCAAAGCTTACGGATTTAAATGACAGCAAATATTTTCAATAAGTAAAATCAATAAAACGAATTTCAAGTTGACAAAGTAGCAACAATAAGTTTCAATCTTTGGTGTTTGCAAGTAAAATAACTATATCCAAAAATATATATATATATATATACATATATAAGTACTTGAAAATTTGAAAAAAAAAAAAAAACAAAAAATACATTCAATGATATTTAACAGTTTTAGGATTTTTTGTGTAATGTTTTTTTTTTTTTTGCCTAGATCTAAGCAATTATAGGCACATATACAAGTACATACATATACATATATAAATGTAAGTAATAAACCGAATCAATGTTGATATGTCTGTGTACAAGTATTTATTTAAGAGAGAAAAAACAAAAATAATACAAATTTCAAGTTTAAATGTTTTAAATGGATGTAATTCAGTTGAATAACAAAAAGAAATATAAATAAACCAAAACTTCAAGTTTTCTGTCTGAATGGAAATAACTTTTACGTGTTACTTTATTAAATCTTGTTTTATTATCAATTCTGATTTCAGAGAATATCCGGCCAGAGGTGCTAAAGTATTTTGTCGTCATTTTAAAGTTAACCCAGCCAAATATCTCGTCTTAACACTCGAGCGCACAATTTCCAGATTGCTTCTTCAATTTGTCAATTTATAACTTATTCCTTATTTAAATTAATATAAATTAAATTAAATATTGATTTGTAATAAATAATACAAAATTAATTAGCTAACGAGAACTTAATGACGCAGGTCATTATAGCAAATAGTCTAGTATATATATATTTTTACATAAATCACTTACAAAATAAACAACAAAACAACCGCATCTAATAGCGATAGCGGAGGCGAGTGAGTCAGAGACTGTGAGAAAGCGAATGAGAATAGCGAAAAAGAGCGATTGAGAGGGAGAGTAAAAGTAGGAGAACGTGCTAGAAAGTCAAAGGCATATCAGCATGTTACCAACTTGACTTCATGAAAATCGCATAGAAGGGTGATTCACCTTAAAAGTGAACCGGCGCAGTTGCAAAGCCAATTGAGTTACACACATCTTGTAATAAAAACGCAATTTAGAATACAATAAATAAACTTTTCATAGCAACAGAGATTCTATCGTAATATATAAGGATATACAAAATAATATATTTTTTATTTTTGCCTGGGTTCCAAGCTAAGCGGAGTTATTAGAAAGGAGAATGAAAATTTGTCTCCCAAATGCCACATCGAATGTCGCTAGTTTCTAAAGTTTTCGCGACGCAGCTTGAAGTTTTGATCATATTTATACTCAATATACCTCTATTTATGCGTTTGCATTTTTCTGTTCGATTAGCAGCATCTGCTTAGAGCCTTCATCAGCTAGTACAATTGACAGGGGCTTCGTGTCTGTGTCCACTCACAGCCGAAGGCACATGCAAAGGGCTTGGAGCTGGCGACGGCATCGTTGACCCGCTGCCGGCTACCGCCATGGAGGCTGCTATCCTCCAGATCCGGATCGTCCTGGCAGAAGAACTGGGCAAAGTTTAAAAAGAAATGCTGCTGCACTGTGTGCCCCCCTTCGGATGGAGTGTCGTTGTCAGCCGTTGCATTTGAGCTGGTGGCCCTAAAAAAGCTGTCATAGGCCAAGCCCAACCCATTCACATCGGCAAATTTCTCATCGGCCATTTGGTCGTGACGACGAAACAGACAACGCCTGTTACTGCTAAATCGCCGATTGATGAGCAGGCGAATTTTTTGCAGTCCTGTTGCCTTCCTGCCACGCCAATTGTAAAACACATCGGTGGGCGCAAAGCCATGCGATAGCTCGTGTGCGAGCAGAAAGCCCAGTGCGCTATGCGTGTACAGCTCCGCCTGATGTGGTCGGTACAGATTAGCACCCAGCAGCGATTGCGGTAGGATTACCATATTACGATCAGGCAAAAAGAACGGCGAGGCATAGCTGCCAAATCCATCAGACTGCAGTAAATATAGTTCGTTGTCTGTTTCCACATGCTCCGCCCTGTCAGCAGCTGCAGTCGCCGCCGCCCAGCGCTCAGCCTGGCCCAGCATTGCCAACAGATTGCCATAGTAGTCACTGGCATTGAGCTGCAGCTGAGCGTAGTGCGCCTCAAGCGTTTGTTGCTGCTGCTCCGCACTGCCCAAAGGCAGCACGCCGACACGTAGCCGCATGCGTTTCAGCTTCTCGAGCAGAAAGCGCTGTGTGGCGGGCCTAAACTGATTGCGATTGTCCAACAGCCGCAGCTCAAATCGCTGGCGCAGCTGCTCGAACAGCTCATGCATTGTGGCATTTGTGAGTTGTCGCTGCTCCGGCGGCTGCTGCTGCTCCAGCAGCCAAACGGCAGCATGCGTCAGCAGCTGGCGCGACTGCGCGGCGCACTCTTGCCGCCCAAATGTCGATGCCGGCAACATGTCCAATTTGTGCATAAGCCGCAGCTGCAGATAGCGAGCGATGAGCGGTGCCGGCTCCGCGGCCAGCATAACGGACGCACAGCGCACGTGGGACTGCAACTCAATTGTAGTCAATAGTTCTGGCACTTCCAGTAGCTGCAACCAGTAAGTAGGGAACGGCATCTCCCCAAGCTCCTCGTCGTGCTCCCTTTCGCGGACCTCCTTAAACAATTTTCTAAGGCCACATAACAATAGCTGATTCTCCAGCCGTTTGACCTGCAGCCAGAGCTTGCCCTGTGCCACGCCCAGCGGCTGTAGAGCGTGATAAAGTTGTCTGAAGCGCGTGCGATTCAACGGCTGAAAGTCATCCAGAAACTCAACCGCTAGAACTGGCCATGGCGGTTGCAGCTGCAGCAGCCACAGCTCCGCATCCGTAAGCTTCAGAGATTTCGACAGTGATTTCCGCTCAGTTTCGTACTGCCACAGTGAGGGGAGCCCATAGCTCTTTATTAAGCGCAGCAGTGGTCTCCAGTCATTCTCCTCGGTCTCCATATCGACGTGGCTAAATTCGCGCAGCCAGCGCACAAATCGCCCCACATCGTAGCGTTCGTTGAGGGCTCGACAGGCTGCATAGCTATCGCGCAGCAGCTGGACAAAGCGCGGCTGGCCAGGGGATGGCGGCTGCTCCAGCAATGCTGCCAGCCGCTCATGGTACACATAATCCAGTTGCTCCAACTGACTGCTGTAAGCGTCAGCGACATGCGCCTGGGCCCAGCCACCGCAGGCATGCTCATAGAAATCCACGCACGCATCGGCGCTGGCGTTCATGTGGCGCACCAAGTAGCCGGGCAGCCTCTGGCTGGCATTGCCCGCCACAATGCTGGCGAGGATTGGCAGCAACAGCGACTGCAGCTTGCACATTGCACGTACGTTGCCCATGAAAATAGCGTGTGAACTGCGCAACACCATTTGCCGATGCGATCGATGATAATGAGGCAAGCGCTGTGCCTTTTGAAACCGGCAGCGCTGACGCTAAATGCCCCCCTTGATAACCCACTCAGAGTCTGCTGCTCTGATGACATCATCGCCTTCAATTCAATGAGCGCCGATGCGCAGGGTAAGTAATATATTACCTAACTGAAAAGCGAACTACGCAACTGGCAATAAAGCTGAGTAGTGAAGGTGCTATTATCTTATATATGGCTTCGTGGCTTGACCTCTAGATCAATTTGGCATCTAAATCTGGCCACATTTTTTAGTCGAAATTAGGTTTGGCTTTTTGTTCATGGTTTGACCTCTAGATCAATTTGGCATCTAAATCTGGCATCATTATTCTTGGTCAAAAATATATGTGATAATGGTACCCTCAAATATCAAATATAGACATCGGTCAAAATTTCCCAACCCCATAACTCGGTTAAAACTCAACCGATTTTCATAAGGTTAGGCTCTTTGTTCGTGGCTTGACCTCTAGATCAATTTGGCATCTAAATCTGACAACATTATTTTCATTCAAAATTCATGTGAAAATGGTACCCTCAAATATATCCTACAGAGACATAAGTCGAAATTTCCCAATCCCATAACTCGGTCAAAACTAAACCGATTTTCATAAGGTTTAGCTTTTATGGTTTAACCTCTAGATCAATTTGGCATCTAAATCTGACAACACTATTTTTAGCCAAATTCATATGAAATTTCCCATATCGCTGAAACAAGTCTTCATTAAGTTCTTATGTAAGGCTTTGAAAATAACTTTGATGCAAATCGGACAAAACTTACAGCTACACCAATTAAATCTTTGAATCGCACTTTCCACCGAGGAATCTTTGATTTCCAAAAATGTGAAACACTTTTTAAATGATTTGTCATATAGATCCTTAGAAATGAATATGAGCGCAAAACGTCACCCACCAAATCTTTGAACTCTATCTTTTCCCCCAGCAAGGAGGAATGCCATTTTCAAAAAATATGAAACACCCCGCAAATGAATTTGAACAAAGATCTTTGAAAATGAGTTAAAGGCCAATCGGATAGTAAACAATAAGTTTCATAAAAATGTTCACATGCGGGTTGAATTTTCCGAAACCCCTTAAGGTAACCACAAATTTCAGTTTCCTAATATTTACGTTTTGGGCTGCGCGTTAATCATCAATCACTCAGTCAGTCAGTCAGGACAAAAAGTATTATATATAGAGATATATAGTTAACGGTTCGAAACAGCAGCCAGCCTTAGGTTTGGCTCATGAACCTGGATCAATCTTTGGTTTGTCATTTTCATAAAACCATTCTAACTTTGAATACCAGCTGCCGGGTTTTGTTTTTACATTTCATATATATTTCCATATACAAGCTCCCCATTAAATTTAATCTCTAACAAAAAAGTGATTCTATGCAATGGCTCAAGTTATTTAGGTGCTGAGCCTACGTCTCCTTGAATTTTTTTTTTATAAAGTCAAAACCTATTTTTTTTTTAAAAAAAATATGGCTTTTGGTTCTGCTTTAACCAAAGCTAGCTTCAAATTGCTTCGGTTAAAAAACAGTTTACAATCTTTAAAGACATTTGTAAATTTTAATTTTTAATTCAATTGATTATTTAATCTCAGTAAATTTTTGACTTTAATTTGACTTAATTGTATAAGCTCCAGTGCCAAAATGATATACTATCTATAGGTAAGACTTGTTCATTTTGATTATAATTTTATACACTTTTAATAAATAATTTACTTTAAAGTTTTAGTTAAGAATACTTTTTCTCAACTAACAACTTCCTTTTTTGCTCTAAAATGATGTGGGAAAAGTGGCACAGCTGTTCGGACATATGATGTTGGTGATGTTATTGGAAATTTTTATATTCTCATAGAGCCTTAAGCTCTTAATTTTTATATTTTAGTGTATTTAGTGTTTAGGTTGACACTCGTTTTGTCGACCGTTTAAAAATAAAATAAATAAATAATGTAACCCTAGGATTTTACCACAAACTGACAGCAAAGCTTGTTTTACAAAGCAGAAGACAAGAATATTGCAAGCACTTTAGAATTTTTGATTAATGACGGGCAAAAACTCATCATATTCCTTATATCTATTCATAGGGCAACATCGTCAATTTATATTATAAAGTGAAAGTTTTTAAGAACAGTAGTTTGTGAGCCAAAATTCAAGTAGGTTTTCATTTGCATAAAACGCTTCACGTTTGCCACTGATTTAACTGTTTTCTGGGGGCACGGCCACGGCCACGACCACGACCACGACCACGTGGTGGCTTAGCAATGTTGCCTACTGCTATACAAAATGCGTGCGACAACTATGACAAGCTGAAGTGAAATGTGAAGGGAAACGGAAAGCGAGGAGGCGGCAAGAAAGGGGCCATAAAACAAAACTGCAGCACACACAAAAAATGCAACGAAAATGGGAAAAGGCTGCGTCGTTTTCTCATTCAGATTTAATGCACTTTCTGCTGAAGTGTTGCTTGCCGGGCGGTCCGGGCAGCCGGTGGGTGTGGCTTGCCATGGGCGGGTCGATGGGCGGGTCGATGGGCGGTGGTCGGTGAGCGTTGGGAGATGGGTGCTGGCTGCACTTGAAAGTTCTCATCAAAGTCATGAGATTTCGTTGGCTTTTAGCCTTTGGTATTTGTGTGTGTGTGCGCACGTGCGTGTGTGTGGGTGTGCGTGTGTGTAAGTGGCAGTGCGTACCAAGAAAGTGTCCTTAGATTGTGATGAAAAAAACCACCAAAGTGCAGTTGCCACACTTTTGCAGCAGCTGCCGTTGCCGCTGAGATCTCCACTCAACTGCCACTCAACTTAGGCTGGCAGCTCTGGCTGTGGCATGCGACCCCGATGGGTCCTGTGGCAAGGCTAACCGCACTCAGGCTTTCGTTAGACATGAGCTATTTATAATGGCTGCAGTTTCCCAGAAAAAATGAATATATTATATAAAACGACGAGGTTGAGGAAGCAGCAGTCGAAAACAACAGCAAAAGCAAATGATAAATTTTAAGCCTTTTAACGCAACAGCGGCAGCAGCAGCAGCAGCCCCAAAAAGTAGGCAACAAATATGCTGCACATGCCTCATTTATTTTACTCCAAATTGATTGACGCCATCGTACAGCAACACAACAACAAGATACGCACACAGTAAAAAGTGTGTGCGAGGCAAAGTTTCACATTAAAGTAAACAACAGCAGCATCGACAGCAACAACAACAACAGCAACAACAACAGCATTAATATGGGGCCAACAGATAATCAATCAGATGCTGCTTATTGGCTTTTCAAAATGCGTCTAACAAAATAAATAAAAGTCAAGGCGACAATGTGTTATGCTGCCACAGCCGCTACCAAAAAGGGGCACACAGCCAGAAAAACCCACACCAACCCCCTCCAACCCACCCCAGCCAAAACCCAGAGCCTACAAGTAAGTCGTGGCCAAAGCTGGACCCATAGAAATTGTTGTTTGCCGCCGCCTAATGCCAATTTAATACTATGTGTGGCTTTGGCATGCATGCGTCAGTGTGTGAGTGAATGTGTGCGTGTGTGTGTGTGTTAGCGTGAGTGTGTGTGTGTGTGTGTGTGTAAGCATGCGACTAAGCCCATAACAGCGTCCAAGTATCGATAAACGTACATAATCAAAGTCAATTAGGTTTTTGAGTATTGTTTTTGGTCTCTAGCTGTGCGGCCAACGCTGTCTAATTAATTTTCAATAGAATTTATGCGCCTAACAAACAGATACTCACACACACACACATACACACACACACACATAGCCAACAACAACGGTAATATTATCAGCTTTAAGGCGTATATGGAATTTGAGCTTTTCATTAAATGGAATTACGGCCCTAGGCTAATGTTTATTGGGCTCAGTTTAAAACTCGCCTGTACCCAATTTTGAGTTCAGCTTGAGCTTGTTATTATATATAGAGAGTTCTTATATCGCTCACCCACCGTTGTTAACAAAACTTTTTGTGATTTAAGTGAAAAGTGTTTATTTTATTGTTTAACTAGCGGTTATGAGCCCCACATCTCCAATTATATTTTACATATATATTTAAACATGAGTTTGAAGTTGAACGCATTTTTTTTTGATGGCATGAGAAAATCCATTTTATTTAAAATAGTCGAGTGCATGATACAAAAAATAAGATTGTTATCAAATTCCTGTGGGTTGATCCTCAAAAGTCGTTGAAAAACGTACTAATTCTTTTATAACAGGTAATTTTACTAAGTTCCACCCGCACGTGGGGAAAATGGGTGAAAAACGCTTGCATAAGAGTTCTTTAGTTAATCGAATTCTTTTCGAAAGCTGTTACCTGTGAACTCCACATTCTACCCAGGTGGACTTTTCGAAGAGTGTGATACACGTCTCCAAAGATATTTCAAAAGTAGTTTGAATCCGATAGGATGATTTTCCACAGCGGCAGGTGGAACTTTTTGACGACAATGGGAACTGCTCTGTTTCTTAAGTTTTAAAAATGGTTAAAAATTAGAAGTTTTAAAACAATAATTTCCCTGAATTTTTGACTATATTTACGTAATTTTGTGATCTAGAGATAATACTATCGATAAATATCGATTATATTCGACAATAATGTCGTATACCCTGAAACTCTTTTTAAAGATGCTCATTTATATTTAATAGGAATATATTCAACAATTTTTGAAGGCTGAAACCAACGGCTTATGACAGCCTTAAGGGTTATTATTGAGATAATTTAGTTAGAGCTGTTGCTTTGTTTAATTCATATCTGTGATCTGAAGCCTAATGAAAGTTTCAACTGTCTTTCATTTGTGTTAATAGGTTTCATATCTCTGCTCTGGGCTATTAACGCAAATTACAAAATTACAAAACGAGCGAACGTTAACAGAAACTAAATAAAAACGGATGCCAAAAGACGGCAAATGGCAAATTTCCCTTGCAATTAAACATAAAGCCCGAAAACCCCTAAAACCCAAAAACGCTCAGACAAACCGCAGACAAATGGCAAAGCCCTGAAAAAAAAGTAAATATATAAAAAACAAGAGAAATTCCTATCTTCGCCACGCCGAACATACAATACCCTTGTAGAATTATGGCCTACGAGCTGGCAGATATGCGTAGGATATAGTGAAAATATCTTGAAAATCAAACAATTTTGCAACTCAAAAACTCACTTAACGACCATTTTTTCTAGATAGCAATTTGACAGAGTAGTCTAAAGTTGATAAGAATTGGCTCATATGAAAGGAAGAGGTCCGACAAATACTGCCTAAGCAGTGGGACGAGCAGTTGATATTGACCAAGAATATATTTATACTTTATATAATCGGAGATGTCTTCGTCTGTGTGTTACACATTTGATGACAAAATTAAAATACCCTCTAGAAGAGTATAAAAATGGCAGCATGCATTTAAATTAAAATCTACCCAGCCGCCGGGCGTACGCTTTGTCTGACCCTTTGTTCGGTGCGCTGGTACTGGACCAGGTCCTGGCCCTGGCTCTTGTCCGGCTGTCCCTAATTGCGAAAGCCTCGACACAACAACAAAGTCAACAACAACAACAGCAACTACAACCACAATGGGAAACACACACACACACACACACACAGAACTATCAATTGTGAAATGTGGTTGTGCACTGGATGAGCTTTTGGCACATAATTAGCTATGAATGATGGAAGCGCTTTAGACGTGCCCTCAGACTCACTTAAAGTCCAGCTATAAGCCCCATTTTAGATGGCGCTACATGGCCAGAAGGTCAACAACAAGAGCCACCATGTTGTTGCAATCTAACCGAAGATGTGTGGCCAATAGGGTCAGCAGAGCATTTGCGGTTTTCTAAGTATCTTTGTTTCTTGGAAGGCTATTAAAAGGTACCGAAACGATGTGTCGGGTCATTGGGCTCATAGGGACAAGAAAGCGCACGACAATTGATTCAATAAATCGAATTTGTCATTTATAATCGGATTTTATTGAAATTCCGTTGAATTTCAGATGCTATACCCTTGTTATGTGAGGCACAGTCGTAGACGTCTTCGATTCCATAAAGGGTATATGTACATATATATATTGGATCAATATTAATTGTCGAGTCGATCTATCTCTCTTTCTCTGTCGACGACAAGTAGCTAATAAGTGGGTCACATTGTTCGATTCGAATCATTTATTAACTCCTAAAAGCGAGCATGACAATACCGAATAGTGTCAAATGATGACTCGCACTTTTGCCGTTTGGGCGTTTCTAATGCATTGGCAGAAACAATGAACCCAACCCCGAGTTCCAAGTCTCCAAGACAATGGAGGGCAATTTGGCCTGACTTACTTCTGCTTTTAAATCCCTGAATCATTTCTTAATCTTTGCACTTAATTTGTAATATATTTTTTTCAGTAATATATCTGAGATTTAATGCTATTGAGTTTTCTGATGCCCAGATAAATTTTTTGGTAAAGTTTTATTGCCTATTTTCGCTCCAATTATATTCTCTGAGCAGGATCAGACGCAGGATAACGATTAAGCATGGCATGCAAATCAGGCAAAACTATGCATGTCTGCTATGGAGAGCATACTACTTATATCTTTATATTGAACGCGTGTTATATTTGTGTACCCACTTCTATGCTTGTGTATATATTTTAGCATTTATATGGTTGAACATTCCAATTTCGAGCTCTATTCCTGTATTTGTATTTCTAGTCAACCGGCAACTGGGTCGACATAAATATTAAATGAGGTGAGCGTCCAGGTGTGAGCGGCCATTAGCATTTTGCACATAGGGTGGCGCACGCGACAAGGACCTTAACCCGGACTGATGGAGGGCGGGAAGAAAGGTGGAAAGTGTGCGGTACACGGACGGAGGGACGGACAGACGGACATTTGTCACGACTTGTATAATCAAAAGGTGTTTCTAATTTATGAATCAACATAATTAGCTTAAATAATATGTTGCCAGCCAGCGTAAATTAGCTACGCCTTTGTGTGTATGTGTACATGTGTGGGCGGGCAGTTGGGCGGCCGATCTTAAATATAGACGTGTGTTGGTCTGAAATTTAATATTCATATTCATTAACTGAACTGAAAAAGCGCTGTGACCATATAGATAAGCAAAACTGTGATTGATGGCATATCGTGAACGATTGTTTAATGTGACTGTGAGGCGGAAGTAACTGCGCAAAGGGGCGCGAGCCAAGAATATATATATTTATATATCCCATAGCTATTCATACAAAATCAATACTATGGCAACATATTTATGGGGCTGGGGTTTCTATTATTAGCAAAATTCAATCAAACTGAGTTCGGATGCCAAAAGTCTTTTAATTAAATCACAATTTACTTTGCGCCAGGCTATTTTTACAAAATAAAAATCAATTCGCCAAGGACCTCAGGTACTAGAAAAGTTGTTGACATCCTTCACATTGCGCCTCTAGTAGATACAAAGCAGATAATAATTGTTCTAGGCTTCGAGTGTTGCAAGCAATTTGCACAAAACTTTTGCCCCAACCTCACAACCTTCGTCCCGCTACGTGGACGTTGTCGTTGTCATTCTCGTTGCCCCAGCTACGTGGCGCATGTGTAATTTGTAACGTGTAATGCAATAAACTTTGGACACGAAATGAAAACTAAAACCCCAAAACCGACGCAAAGGCAAGGTAAAGGCAAGGATAGCACTTATGTATATATGTATTTGGGTGGCCTTTCTTGTTTCTCTGTTGGTCTGTCTGAAGAGAGACCACTGTCCGTCTGGCCGTGTGTTCGTCTACGATATTTTGTGTCCAGGGCAAACCGAAATATGTATGCAATTTCAGTCGATTTGTCATGATACTTATGACTGCGTACTGCGGCAATATCATCTATCAATTAATTAGTGCTTCGTTAAAAGTTACTCTGCCTGTGCCCCAGTTTTCAGTGCCAGGCAATTGTAATTCGAGTGCCTTGGGCCTTGCCACGATGTGTGTGCACGTTGCTTGGGACAACAGTCTAGGAGAATGGGTAACAGTTTTATCGTTTATCGATAGCACGCAGAGCAGCAAGCGACAAGTTGTCATCGCTCTCCACTGACAAGCACAACAAAGCCTGCCATATGACAGAAGACAGAGCCACAGTAGTGGGCGCTGTGCCCGAGGAGGATTCTGGCCTCAACCTGAGGACATGTGCGCGTCACATCCATGTGAGGCGACTGCGGTTTTGCGGCTGGGCAGCAAATCCCTGAAGCATCAGGCTAACCCCGACCGAGTACCATGGACGAGAAACGTGTCAATTAGTAAAAGCGGCCGCCTTTTGCTCATCTTATGAAGCAAGACTTTCGTATTGCACAGATTTGCATGGAATTTCACTTCTGCTGCACATTGTGCGACCCGCGGCGCATGTGTCAAGTGCCACGTCGAGTATGTGTATTAATCTATGCGTGTGTGTACGTGTGTGTGTGTGTGTGTAGCCGTGGGTGTGCGTGTGGCTGTTTGTGAATTGCTGCGTACAGTAGCCGTCATTTAATTTCACGCTTGCCAACCACAATATGCACCCATGCTCGTGGCCCCACTGGCCCCGCCCTCCTAGGCACCTAGCAGCAGCAGCAGCAGGTTGCAAATATTTTGCAGCGCTATAATTTTGTTAAAGTCCAGTTAGTTGCTAATGTTATTAATTTAACTATAGCCCTAGTCGTGTAGTCCACAGTCAGGGTAAACAAAATTTGCATTTGCACTGAAAGTGGCTACAGAAATGTTCGTGTTTGTGGAGCGACCGGGCGCCTGTGAAAGGGTCAACCATGCTAATAGATTGTGGGAGAACTGGCAGCTGCAAATGTGGTCATACGTCTAAGTATACCCTTTTAACTAATGTGGAAGTGAGTATGCAACATGGCACCTAATCTTTAGAGCACATTATTTAATTATAATTATGAGGGATACAAAATGGAGTAAAGAGTATGGAGACAGTGAGAAAGAGCTTGTGGAAGAAACTAGAGCATATATATGTCTAATGCAAATTCAAACTTTAACTCTCCTTTTACTCCTTTAACTCTCCTTGGTAATTTTCTCATCAGATAATGTATATAAGTATAGTATAAATAATATATATAATATAATATACATTCACACTTGAAATGTATTTTAGATATTTTGCAACATTTCTTTCTAGAACTCCAGGTCGTCAACTATGTAGATCTGTAGAGCTCAGAGAACCTAATATTATATCTAATCAGACTCTCTGCACGGGCATACATAAAAAAAGGACTTTATACATTTTCGTAGATAACAGGGTATCTACATAGTTGCTCAGCTTAGGTCTGGAACCCTTTTGTGGCTAGTATTATTGTGCTATTGTTGCTTTTGGCCAACTATAGCTTACGCTGCAAAGTGGAAACAGCAGCAGGTGAGCTTCTAAAGTAGAGCCCGTGCCCGAGCCCTTACCCGCATTCGCAACCGCACCTGCAGCTGCATGCGCCGAACCAAATGCAAGGAACATATAGTAATCTGTGCCATCGCGCCATCGCCCACTGCTGCCAGTGGCCGTTGGGCGTGGCATGTACTTAGCGAGAGTTAAAGCACTGCGACCACAACAAGCAACATCGGATGACAACGGCCACACCCGCACTACCAGCCATTAAGCCGCCCAAAAGGGTTCAACAAAGCCGCCCTATGGACTCAAAAGAGTCGATCCAGCGGTCTGCTTCATTGCAATATTAGCTTGCGGGAAAGCAACCTAGCTGCAGCGAATGGAGTCTCGACAAAGTGGCTGTCGCGGTCGCCCGACACTGGGAACTGAGTTTATTTGATCTGTTGTCATGGTTTTTGGGACTGTCAAAGCTGCCCATCCACGTTGGCTCTTAGTCTGAGTAGATATTTGTTAAAAATCTTGTTTATTTATTATTTACTTCGCTAGGGACAAGGATGATGAGCTCGTCGTAGAACAAAGCAGCTACTTCTTTATAAGCTTAACCTAGTAGGCTGATTGCACTCTTCGGATTGAGAAATAATTCGTTTTTCAAACATGAGTTTCTATAAACCGATTGCAAAGAAATTTCCAATATTCAATATCAAAATTAAGCTCAAAAATAAGTCAAATGTATTTGAAAATTGTGCAAAGTTTTTACTTTCGAACGACGCGTAAACTGGGTCGCATTTGAAAACTTTCTTCTGGCAAAAACTCGCTGCCTTAATCTTTGAGGTTTAAATTTTCTTACGGAAAACGGTCCAAGCTCCACACAGTGCAGTGAAAATGGATCCCGGAACTAGTTTTACTCAAAGAGTTTCTTTATAAGCCTCATTTATTCCTTGGAAATAAACCTGCGTTTACAGCGTTCATTTCGTAATTTCATATTCTTGGAATCATTTCGGACAGGATTTGGTTTGGACTAAATTTCCTGTAATAAATGCCATTTGCATTCAATAACCAAATTGCGTTCACATCTGAATCTGTTTTTACTTGTTAAAGTAGAAAAATGTTCTCAACTAGTTTGTCCGCATCTTAAGTCGAACTTAATGCTTAATAAAGGACATGAGCCCATCGAAAAAAAGGACATCGGATAGGCGCCGGGATGCATGCAAATATGTGATAACAACCGTCTAGGTGACTAGGTCGCCCATGCACATAATTATCAAATGCTCTGCCTGACGGAAATTGAGGCAAGCATCAAAGGCCAAATGAGGCGCCGTCTGCGACCCTTGAAAAAAAGACGACGTCGACTCAGACTGGCAAATAGGTATACACCAGCAGATACCCTGTGCTTACCTTTCGTTTGGGAATGGCAATGCTGCAAACTAGGTTTGAACAAACGAGCTGGTTCGAAACAAAATTAGAGTTCATGAGTGTGGGAAATAGGTGCATTTGCGGCACACAAAGCAAAGTATTCGAACAGTAAAATATGAAAAGAGATCGAAGTTCTCTTGAAGACGAAACAGCTAATCGACTAGCAGTTTCTGCCTGTCACAAACATTTGGCCAACTATACAAAACCGCTCTCTAATCCACGCCTATGGATTGAGGGTAAAGAAAATGGTGAATCTGCCGGATAGTGTTTGCAATTTAATTTCCTAAAAGCACTACGAATGCACAATGACTAAAAACTACAGTGGCGGAAATGAAATTATAGAAGACGGTGGTTGGCGGTTGGCTTTGGTTGTTGGGAATGGGATAGGGAATGGAAATGGAAATGGTGCAAAGCTGTTCTAGTGCTGCGAATCAGCATCAGCTCGTAATGAGCTGGAATGAAAAGTTGCCAAGTTTATGTGACCCGACTGAGCAACTTGCTGACAAATTGTTGCAAAAATTTAATTACTTGCAAATGAGTTGTGAACACGAGGCAGCTGCCAAGAACTTTGCTGCCAGCATCATTAGGCTAATTAAACGGGTATTACCCAACACTGGCTAACAAAACCAACTGTGACATGGAATCGAAGACAATGACGCAATAGAATAGACGCTAATAGAAATGAGAACGTAAATGAAAATGAAAACGTAAACGGTGACGGTGACGGAAATGGAATTGGAATTGGAAATTGAGATTGACAAAGATGTGCATGCAATTAAGTAATTAGCTCAATTCGAGTGCACTTTTTCTTCTTTTTTTTTTTTGATAGATAGACAAAAAAGCAGGGTAAGTTTTGTCGTGAAGTTGTCAAAGTTCTCGCTAGTTGACAATCAGTTCAATTCGAAAATTTAGCAACTCATTCCTTTGACACGAAGAAAAATGTTGGTTGGAATTGAGAAGAAAGCAGAGAGCAGCTCCTCCATGACCTGAGCCAAATGAAATTTAATAATCTCTTGAGTTTGACAGGCAGATCAGCTAACAGGAGCACGAAAAAAATAATCAATAGAATTTGTTGTTTGTAAAATACCTGTCAAATTTGATGGTAATAGAAAGAAAAAAGATAAACTTTAGCCATCAACAAGATTTTAGAACTTTGAAAATGTTTTAGTCGAAGCAAATTTTCTTTGTTAACAATGGAAATACAAGTCAGGAGAACACAGTCGGGAATATTATTTTTCCAGCAATTTCAATTCACTAAACTTGTACAAAGGCTTTTAAATTAAAGTTTTGCAAAATTCAAGAGAAATTTGAACTAACAAGATTTTAACACACAATGTCTGTGAGCTGACAACTCATTTTAAATGTAAGCATTACACAAACCAAAAATATAATTGTAAATGTCAAGGTTAGCACAAAAATATATACTCTTGTCGAATCTGGGCTAGTTTAGGCTCTTGTTTGAACGTGACAGCGTGACAGAAAAGTATGAAAACTAGAATATTATATTTTAAATGATTTCTCCTCTCTCTAATTGATATCAATTCGAGAATTGAATCGAAAAACTAATGTTATCTGCAAGGAAAACGCTTCGAATTGAGTTTACATCCTGTTTATATATTGACAATTAAAGTTTGTAATTGAAACTCTTGATACAATCATTTTTTAAAATATTTTTTTTCAAATATTTATAATCTTCGTATATGCCATACTTAATAATTATTATGAAGCAGGGCATCTGACAGTCGTCGAGTTTTAAGCAAAGAAAGAATATTAATTTTAGGGCTGCCCATCAAAATGTCGAAAATTTTAAACATTAATGCATTTTGATAGTTTTTCAATTTGACTTCGTTAATTGGATTTACAGAGACTACGCAGTAAAAAAATATGAGAAAAAATTAAAAACAAAAATACCTAAAAAAACAGCTAAAAAACCAAACTCATTTTCATATGCAAAGAGACAGCTCAACTACGCACAGCACAGTGTGTGTGTGTGTTTGTGTGTGGGCGTGTATCTGCATAAATTGAAAAGTTTTACACATTTCTTTATTTATTTATATCGCTGTGTTTGTCTTTGCCGTCCCTTTTGCAACAACAAACAAACAAAAAATAAAATAAAATAATAAACAATAAAATCAACAATAAAATATTGCATAATTTGGTAATTTAGTAAGCAGCTAAAAATAGACGCTGCTCGTCAGGAAAAGATTTGTTTGGGAAATCGATGAAATTTGCTGGTGAGCAAAAGAGGTGGCGCCGTGGGGGGAGTAGGCGAAGCGGGCTGGGTAGGCGGAGTAGGCCACATTGATGCCACAAGTATGCTGCCACTTTAGTTAAGCAAGACAAATGGCGGACATACGTTGCCAGACGTTGCTTGGTTTACAGTTTTTAAGGGCGCTGCAGCAAGTGCAGCCGACTTGGGGGGTGTGCGTACGTCTGTGTGTATGTTTGTGTGAGGGTCTGTTTAGGGTGTGCCAGTTGTCCATATGAGCTGTGGCTAGTGGCAGCTCATAAATGTCAGCTCGCTAGATGTAGATGTACTGAGTTCCATTTGAAGGGTATCACGCCCCACACCTTTCCGAAAACCAAAAACATACAAGTGAGTGCAATAGTTGGTAGTGCCCAACTTGAAGATACCCTGTACCCACCACCAAGATGCCGTCACAAATCTTCGGAGTTTCATTGAAACACACACACAAGCACGCACTTTATGAAACTGCTGTGTTTTGTCCTCCTTCAGCTGTACACTAACAAGCATGCATTCTACAATAGCTCCGGTGTTTTCCATCAAAGGCGATCTATGCCTAGCAGAGGTCGGAGATCAGATAAATTTATTTACAAGCTGCTGCGGCATCCGAGTATGGTCGTCGGGATTCTGACTGACTCCACTACAGAGACACGCCTTCAGGGGATATACCCCTGTGACAAATTATTTAAGTCCTATTATTTTAATGAATCTATATTCACAACACCAGCATTGCAACTACCCCTTCGTTAGATATACTCTAAAACCTACACAACCTTTTGACTGCACTCCATTTGCATAGTCTCTTGCTTGGTAGAGATCAGAAGGTACTCTTCGATTCCAGCGTACAATAAACAAATTTAATCCATTTCCAAAACACAAGGCCTTAGCTTTATTAAATTGTATACCTCCGAAGATGCTATGATGAAATAGTCTCAAAATCGATATTTATCGATATCATATAAATCAGGTGATATGACATATAAGAATATCAGCCCAGAAGGTACTCATCAAGTTAGCGCACAACAAAAAAAATAGAATCGAGAAAGAAAAAGAAATTCCAAAGTCAAAGGACAAGGGCTTACCTCTATTAAATTGTATATCTCGAAGATATGCTATGATGACATGGTCTGAAAATCGATATTTATCGATAGTTTATAAGCCAAAGGATATGATATATAAGAATATATACTTTTTGAGCTCGATAAGACGATCGGACGGGCAGACAGACGCTAGATCGACTCCGCTCATCATCGGCCTTATGAATAGAACAACTTCATACGTTCGCAGATGTCTCCTTACATCTGCACCCAACCATTACACCTTTTTTTAACGGTTACAGGGTATAAGAAAAAGAGAAACTCAACTGACAAATAACTCAAAAGTGATTGATGATGGTCATGACATGCTGACACATATAAATGCCTGCAAATGGAGCTCAAGACTCTGCCGTTGACGTGTCGCCTGCCATATACACCATATAGAACATATAGCATAAGCCTTCAGCCATATACCGTTACCGTTGCTGTTACCCATGTCGCACACATTAGCTCTGAGATACTTAGACCTTTCGCCCCATTCCGCCCTTTGGCATTAAGTGTTTCGGGCTTTTGTTTTTGCAATATGCGTGCGTGATTTTTGTTTTTTTTTTCGCTCCTGCCTGCATCATTATTCAGCAACCCGAACATGCCAACGCTCGTGTTACTTAAGAGGGCTGGAAAGGGGCGGAGCGTTGCCAAATAGTTTGCCGTGATTATTGCCATTCATTGGCTGTGTTTGATAACAAACTCGGGGCTGGTGGCCGATGGCCGGAGGCTGACAACTGACAACTGACGGCTGGTGGCTGGTAGCTGGTGGCTATTAGCTGCTGGCTGTTGAATAATGTCGATTGGCCCCGCCGCCGCTCTGTGTACACCTCTGCACGATAAAGTGTTTGCCATTTGTAGTCCGAGAGTGTGTGCGCCCAGGGGCTTTATTTACATTCAGTAATTACCTGAAGTACAAACTTTAAACAGGCGCCGGCAGCTAAACGCTCACTTGCCGTTGATGTCCATGTTGTCGAAGCTTTTTAAACTGCTGCATATCTGCAGGCGAACAGAGCCATGAAGTGAGCGAAACAGAGAGAGAGAGAGAGAGAGAGCGCAAGTCGCTGAGGGTAAGCGAGAAGCAGATAAGTAAGTAGTTGCCATTTGTGCCAAATCCAGGTGGCAGCACAGACGATGGCAATTTAAGGCCACTCAAGTTTTAAGAACTAAATGCTTTGCGAGGCACAATTCTCAACTTATGCTTAATTATTTAAAGTTCAGCTACAGCTGCTTTAACAGAATAACACTTATTATTCCTTAAAGACATAGAACAATGAATGATAAATGACTGAGAACTTGTAAACGAGAAGCCTGCTTGAACCGAGCAACACCATGAGCAGTATTTTCTGTTTAAAGAACAACCGAGCCTTAACCGGAGCCGTAAAATATTTACTTTAAAATAGCTCGCTTCAAAAGAACTTGTTTTTGGATTATTTAACAAAATTGTTGCAACACTTTAAATGTTTAAAAAAGCACAACAATTAATCTGCTTGTATGAGCAACAACGATTTAAAATATTGCCATAATATTATTAAATATTAAAATATTAATGCAAAATTGTAATTATTTAACATAACACAAAAACTAAATAGTTTGAATGAACAAGCTTTTTGCTCAGGTGGATTTTCTTTTTGGGTTTTTAATGCACAGAAACTAAAGTTTAGTGCATGGCAAAAATATGTATGATTAAAGACTCAATATTTTAAATGTTGCAATAACATTTTTAAAGCATTTTTGGAAAAATGTAAATGATATACTTTACATAAACAATATATAATCAAACTTTTTGCTCAGTTGGCTTTGCTTTTGCAGTTTTTAATGCACAATGGATAAGCAATAAATATGTAAATTTTTGAAAAAAAAAAAATATTTTTAAATTGGAATTGGCAAAGTTTGAAATGTTTAACATAATAAAACATAATTAGTCTGGATAACTATAATATAATATATAATCAAGCTCTGCACTCATGTGGATGAAATGATTGGTTTGTGATGCATAATAAATTGGCAAAATAATATATGTAGCGGTCAATTTGTAATCCAATCCGATGCTCAAAAGTAAGAAACTCATAACTATAAAATGTTTATGGTCCCAATTTGTTGGCATGTGTTGGAATGTCGCATCTTCATTCAACTGATGTTGAACCAGAGACAAGCATTGCGTTTACAAAATTGCTGGTTATTCCGTGTTAATCCGTCTCACGCTATCCGACCCCCGATTCTGGCTCCCCATAAATTACTCCCAACTTACACAGGAAAAAAAGAAAAGCGGTTTGTCATTCACAATGCACCATTCACCAACCGCCATTCACAATTTCATTGCAGCAGCAGCAGCAGCAACACTTCAAAACTGATGACACTATCAATTTGGATGGTACCCAGTCGTACGTGACAACACCCCTAATCCTCAGACCCCCCCCCCCCCCCACACACACACACACACACACTGTTCACAGTCTGCCCCTCTCAGGCAGTGCTCGGTGAAGCATTGCAATGCCATTTTCATGCTTTATCTGCGGCTGGCCTCGCACAAATTGATGTTTTTGAGCTTTGTTGCCGCTGTTGCCGCCGCAGCAAATATATAGCAAATATATATATAGAAATGCAGTCGATTCCCTTGACAAATTTCACTTTTATTATACACTTTGTTGCTGCTTCTTTGTTTGCTCATATTTGTTCGCATTTGCACATAATCAAAGATCGCTTCCTGACACTTGCCACATGCATAATAAAGGACATGCATGCTGAGTGCGGAATATCCCATTATTCGACTTACAAGTAATGAATTATAGTAAATATTTTACAATCTAACAATTGCAAACATAGCCCAGTACAATACATATTCACATATGACACAGATATCTCTTCAAACCAAATCCAAACTTCATGCCAATTCCAATTCTCGGTGATACATGAATTCTTTTTGGTTGCTTTGACTGGAAAATGTTATGGATTTTCTGAATATTCAGCATACTCCGTTTTACACTATTCATTTGGCTTAGTTATCAAATTGTAATTTGCCACATCTCTAGTAAACTATTGTTAGCCAAACCCTTCGCAAAACAATAAAACAATAAAGATGCCAACTGAGTATAAATAGTATATAAAACTTATCCGAGTTTTTGGTTTATTAAATTACTAAATGACTTGCGTTTTATGATGAAGACGTATTCAAAATAAGGAACTGTATGTAACTCTCTAATTAACTCTCTATTTAGCGTACATTAAATATACATTTTAATGTTAAGATTGAGTAAAAGGTCTGTGCTGCAGGCCAGCATTCATACATATACATTGAGCATTCATTATGCTTAGTTATGTTTGTGGTTTCGGAAACACAACATCGAAAAATGGAATATCTACAAGCTCTGCGTCACCGAGAGATTCGCAACCCAGATATAATCATGACACCAGATATAATTATATATAAACTGGAAGTTCGCTCGTGCCTTTTTTAATTGCTTATTATAAATTCCTATTTATACAAGTATTAAAATAAATGTAAATATGTACTTACACGAACATATCACATTCACACGTATATTTAATTACCGTCGACTTTTAGGAGGGAAGCATATTTCACATATGTATATCGATCTCTGAAAGTGCAATAAAAGTAGCAAGTCAGTAAAAGCAAGAACAGGAGATACATAGGGAGATTAAAAGAACGAGAGAGGAAGAGAGAGTAAGAGCAAGAGCAGGAGATAGAAGGAGAGATGAACACAACGAGAGGAGAGTGAGAGAGAGAGCGAGAGAGCGAGAGAGCGAGAGAGAGAGAGAGAATCGAGGGAAAGAGAGAGCGAGGAAAAGAGAGAGCGAGAGAGAGATCGAGAATCGAGAGAGAGAAAGAGATAGAGAGAGAACGAGATAGAGAGAGATTATGAGCTGATATATAGCGTATTGTATTGCTAGTCAAAGCATAAAACCAAATAAGACTTGTTAAACTTATTTCGATTTCATACTCTACATAAAGAATGAGAAAACACGTGTTTCATTTTCTTTGCCATTCGATCGGATTCAAGCTCATTCTTAACCTATATACCTATGTAAAATTCCATTTAAAACAGGATTAGCCAAATGTAAAAAATATAACTTAACCAAAACAAAAGCGTATAGTAAAGTTGTGTAAATGTTAGAGACCGGCAGAGATAAGAATAGATACACGACGCTCTGCTATTAAATTTCTAAATCAATAGCAATATAATAAGCTTCGATTTCTTGTCCAAGTATATTTTCGCACGTTATCTCGGTAGCATATGCTTGTAAATGGATTGTGTTAACAAAAGAAAAGTCATTTGGAAAGCAAATTACTATAAGTGCAATATAGCAATTGTACAGAGTATCAGCCAATCGCTATGCCACTGGCCCTTGCATACTTTTGGGAAAGAGCATTATTGATTCGTTGTGCTGTTGGCCCCTTGTTTATTTTCTATTGCATACTTTTATGCAGAGTGCCAAATTGTTTTCGGCTGTAGCTACGGACACATCCGCAGGCCTGCGTCCTTGGCACTGCTCCATGTAGATATCCCCAATATGGGGGTTGGGAAAATTAAATTCATTTTCTATGCGCTTTTCATTCGTCGTTCGCCTGAGCAGCAATCGATTATGCGGCTTTAGACATGTTGGTTGCCACTAGCTCAGCCTCTGCCTCTGCCTCTGCCATAGCCACGCCCATGCTAGCACCAGCAGCAGCAGCAGCGCCTGCTCTTGGCTGCCACCTGATTAGCATAATTTGATGTGTGAGAGGCTCGGCACGTGGCCCGTACCCGTGCCTGTGCCTGTGCAAGAGCCAGTGCCAAGGACAAGCGCGAAAAGTGAAAACAAGCCCCGCCAGCCCTCGTTTTCATTCTTGAAAGAAAATTGTTCGATTTTCAACTAAATTTTTTTGAATCAACGACAGCAATGGTGACATGTCATCATCAGCATCAGCCGGGAACACGCGACAACTTCATTTTGTGTTCTCAATTTTTTTCTCATTTCTTGCGTGCTGTGTGCTGTGTGTGCTGTGTGTGCTGTGTGTGTGTGTGTGTGTGTGTGTGTGTGTGTGTGTGTGTGTGTGTGTGTGTGTGTGTGTGTGTGTGTGTGTGTGTGTGTGTGTGTGTGTGTTTTACCCGAGGGGTGTGCGATGCCAAAAACTGACAGCTGAAAAGTTGAGCAAAAATGACTTGAAAATCAAAAGGTGTGCCATTGAACTGGGACTGTTTGCCTCCAGGGAACCAGAAAGCTGTTGCATTCATGATTGCAGCCAAATTCGTTCGCAAATACTTTAAGATTTGGTAGAAACCAAAAATTATTCAATTGTTGCCATGTGGATAATTTATCGCACTTTTTACTTGGAAACAAGCAAAAACATGCTGGGCATGAGAGAGTCCGACTAGTTAATATTCTGCTTCTGCTCTAGTTTGCAAAGTGTATATAAAATTAGTTGAATATATATGTATATTTGAACAAACAGCAAGAATTAACATTTTAAAATTAGTTTTCTTTTTCAGTTTTTTAGGGGAGCATCTGGACCTGTGTAAACTATGTGAAAGCCGACATATAAAATTTGGTGTCTCTAGCTCTCATGCTTTATGAGCTTTGCATAAAATATTCTATTTTAAAACCGATATTTACCTATACATATTTCAAATCTTCAGTACAAGAAATACTTTATGTTTTGTTTTTATTTATCTGGTTTCCACCCATTTACATGTAAATTGCGTAAAATGAATGTCTTGTTTTTCGATTGATTCTAAGTGACTGTTTTTTTCTTTCTTTCAGAATGTCAGATCTCAATTTGCAGGTTGATTGATTAACGAATGGTGGCGGGTGCGTCCCGTCCCGACATGCATATGGGCGCCGTCTGGTTGTCAACACAATGCCAACGACCAGGCTATGAAACGCTGATGGAGCTGCATGGAGTTGGCAGCTTGGAGGCCCTTTAAAGCACTTTTCAGGGCGGCGAGCGCCATTAAAGCAAGTCGCACGCACAGACAATGCAAAGCTGCTCAGGAAGCTGAAAGGCAGCGGCGGCGGCGGCGTCGGCGGCGAGTGGAGCCATTAAATTTGATATACGACAATAAGCGAGGATAATGCGTCCAATGCGAGCCAGTGTCAGGGTCACCATGGCGCAAATAGCAACTTTACGTCTTGATGCCAGCATCAGGGCAAGCTGGCGGCCAAGCGGCAAACGATCCACTAATAAACCAGCCCTCAAACTAGACCCAACTAGCTGCACGCAGCGCCAAATGCAATGAACTTCACGTGAACTGCAGCACACTTTATAGGCCGACAAACAGATACCGCTGGCGGCAGGGCTAGGGCACAGTCAGGCACAAGGCACAGTGTAAAAGAATTGTGCTCGATGCTATCTGAATGGTTAGATAAAACACGTTTGGTTTAAACTGGATTTGAGCCAAGCATAGCTGGAGCTAGACTCTAAATAGTATAACTAATAATATGACTCGATGTATGTAGTTATTCAGCTCGTTTTTAAATGTATGACATTTTATGTACTTTTTAGTTGTAGGGTCTTTGGCTGATTTGCTCCACTGTGCACAACTGGAGCTTATGTTTTTGTGTACCAAGTGCTCTGCAAGGCGCTTGGTGGCCACTTTAATAATAGAAATGGACGATGCTTAAACCTTTAAGATGCCAATTACAATGAAAATTGATTTTATTTCGCATTCCTTGCTGCTTTTGCCTTTGCTACACATTCCGCTCATACCCTGCAGCCCATAAAATGGCCAAGAGACGGTATATATCTTAATCAGCATTAAGTGATCTTTGAGCAGGGACTGCACAATTTGCTATGATACGCAGATGCTCCGATACAGATAGCGGCCGTAAAAACTATGAAAATAAGTATAAAAATATACCAACAATATGCAAATTAAATATAAATCAAGCGGATGCTACACAAATGCAACAGGGTGTTGATTACAGAGTATCTACCTGTAGAGAATACACGGCTTTGGCACTTTTACTGATTTTGGTTTTGCTTTTAGCTGCAGAGGCTTTTTACTGGTCCAAGGTCTCAATTCGTTTTTGTTTTACTGTGTGTGCGGGTGTGTGTGTGTGTGTGTGTGTGCGTGTGTGTGTGTGTGTGTGTGTGCGTTTGCGTTGCCCGTCGGCCAAAGTGCCGAATGTACATAATGCCAGTGGATTAGGGCATAGTTTATCAGCGTTTTCAGTGACAATGTCAAGGTCAAGCTCATAAGCGCGTATGACAACAGTACTAAGCCGTGTGTATGTGTGTGGGAGTGTGTGTGTGTAGGTTCCACGCTACTGTCATTAGCTTTGTATGGGTGCAAGTGTGCGTGCGTGTACGTGCGTGTGTGTGTCTGCATCACAAATTCGATATTAGCTGCCGTCCAGGCAATCGGAACAGCCGCCAGCTGTTGAGCCACTTGGACGCCTCGATATTAACATACAATTATGCCGAACGCCAATCAAATGCAGGCTGAATAAACAGGACTATATCGTCTGCAGCACAGCATAGAACAGCACAGCATAGCGTCCTGGCCATGTCCTTGGCCTTGGCCATTTATCATGGTAATGGGCCAACACGTGCTCAAAGTCGTTGTTTTGATTTAACGATCTCGTTTTGCTGCAATCAAAGTATCAACACACACATGTGCGTGCGAGTGTGCGTGTGTGCTTTGTCTGCGTCTGACCAGTGGACAGTGGCTCACTGTCTGGCTGGTCAGACAACAATAAAACAAAACAAAACAACAACAACAACAACAAAAAGTATCAGTCGAGACATCGAAATCTACTTATTTACTTAATGCGTCCAGCGCGGTAGTAAAAATTGCGCTCGACGCGTGCGATTCGCTGCCAGAGTAAAAGAAGTGCTAAGAAGCTTTTTATTATTATGACGAAAAGGCTTATTTTTCAGACAATTTGGGGCAGGCTTAGCGCTGCCAAAGATCAGTCGACCGCAGTGAAATTTTGGCCAAGCACGTGTTTTCGCTCGCTCTAAAAAAAAAATAATGGGCCTTGGCGCTGAAAAGTATGCTACGACATTTGGGTACATTGTTTGAACAAGTACAAGTTTGTTGCCGCTGCCACACGCTGTTTTGGCTGCTGCGCTGTCATGTTTTATGAGAATATAAAGTAGCAACAGTGTTGCAGGCAACCATTTAAACAATCCGCATGCATTTGCAACAGAATCTGGACATCTGAATTTATGTTCATGCCACATGTAGCAACAAGACAACAACACACCTCTTTCGAACTTCACGTTCGTGTTAATTTTACAAAGCAAGTCCCTCCATCTTCATCTCAATTAGACGGCAGAGTTACCTTAGTCTTATATTTACTTATTTCATTGTATTTGTGGTATTAATTAGAACATGAAGCTAAGAACTTGGCTAAAAGCCAGTTGCTTGGAGTTGGCAAAGGGAATCTATTTTGGAAGAGCATAGCATATTTTTCAATAAGATAAAGCAAAAAGTAGTTGCCCTTGTTGACTGAGTTATTCAATTAAAATTAAGAGTTCAAGTTCAATTAAGAGTTGAAGCCAACTACAAATTAAATCCAACTAAATGAAGCTATGGCAGCTAAGGCCTTGAGCAAAAAATGAGAATGAGCTATAAAAAGACACAACTGAATCAACTGAACGGATGAACTTGTTACCTGAGCTGCAATGCAATGTACAGTTCTCTATTGAGGACCTAATTTGACTAGAAAATATTTTGCCTGCTTACTTATTTATTTATTTATTTTATTAACCCAGGCTACCTCTAGAATTTAATAAAAGAATACTTTAATTGGCAAATAAATAATTGGCATCGAAATGAAATTGCACTTCTTATGTTTGTATTGTTGCGCGTTGTACGTTAATAATTTATAATAAGCTTAAAACTAGCTTAGCAAAGAAACTCAACTAATTGGACACAATTAAACGGCTTGAAATATGCAAATTGGCTTAGCCTTATTAGTTCAGTAGCTTAGCAACTCACTTGAAATATATACAAACGAAGAAGCCCACATAAAAAACTACCCCCACTCGAGCACAAACAGAAACAGACGCACACACATATGGCAAAAGGGGGCAGCAGCCAAAGTTTAGCTTCATATTAAGTGGGATGCACAACAAATTGATAACCCTTGATGTGATTTGCCATTTGATACTAAGATGTCGCTGCAAAATTGCCAGTTTGCATAACTGGTAATTCGATTGTTATGTCGTCGGGAGGGGCAAGTATGGAGTGGGTGGTGTTGGCATAGTGTGGCAGCAGCAGTAGAAATATCTCATCATCGTTGAGGACTGCCAGCGACAAGCCAGCAACAGCAGCAGCAACAACAACAGCATCAACAGCAGCAGCAACAACAACAGGAACATCATCAACTGTTGTCGCAGCTTCATTTTCTCAACATATCTGCTCTGGGGGCCATTGATATTTTATTCGCAATTTCCGTTATATGCATGCTGCATGCATGTGTGTGTGTGAGTGGATGTGTTGGTGTGTGGCTGTGTGGCTGTGTGGGTGTGGAGCAGTGTAACGAAAATTGTTGCTAAAGTCACTTTGCTATTGTAATTTCATAAATTGCGTAATTGCATTGGCCTGCACGACGGAGGGAGGGCGACAAAACTCAATAGTGGCCTCCATCCACATTTTAAGTGTGTGTGTGTATGTGTGTGTGTGTGTGTGTGTAGTGCTCTGTGTTCTTTTTGTTGCATTATTCATGAAGTTGATTTAGCAAAAGTTCCCTGCTGCTTCTGTTGTTGTTGTTGCTCGTGTTGTTGTTGCTGTTGTTGTTGTTGTTCTTGTTGTTGCTGTTGTTGCTGTTGTTGCTGCTGTTGCTGCTGTTGTTGTCGTTGCTCTTGCTGTTGTTGTTCTTGCTCTGGTTGATTTTGAATCAACACAAATCAAATTAATGACGCTGATGAAGCGCCTTTGATTTTCTGCGCCAGTTAAATCAACTGCATCCAGAATCCAGCTCCTTCACACTAAGCACAAGTGCACAGGCTCCTCTTGGAAATGCCAGCGCAGCATCTGCCACAAATTGCTGCATGCAAAACGGATGCAAATGCTGATTACCATAAGGGCCAGCTTCCGAGTCGTATGCACCTTTGGCCGGGCACAAATAAGTAGCAACACGTTCTCTTTTTGGCATACGATCATAAGCCAAGCTCAACTGTTCAACTGCAGTTTGCCTTTTCACGGATGTCGCAACCGTAAAGCGGAACAAGACAAGAAGTAAATCCCAGAACCGCAGAAATGAAAAACAATTTATCTGAGCATGCAATGCATGCTTTTTTTTATCAATGTATGTATTATATTTATGTACATTAATGCGTGCATACATATACCCACTTCTTATATATTCGCAATTTTTAAACCTTTCCATGGGTTCAACTAGTTTTTAAATGCTTAAGCACAAGAATCATAACAAAAAATACAACATATGACATATATAAATAAATAATAAAATAAGAGGTGTACTCAAAAACTTCAAACCACACCAAACAAAAACCCGAGCGAACCATAATTTTCATCCAAAACTTGTTGGGTGGAAAGGAAAAATGTTAATAAACAATTGAATTGTTTTTATACAAATTTTAAAGTAAATAACAAGCCACAGTTAGAACTATAAGCTAGTTCAAACCGTTAACCAAACCAACCAACACTTCTTATTTGCTTTGCCGCTGTGAATTGGCCCTTGCAAAGCCGGTTAACATTCGATAAGCATCAGATTTTGGACTTCATTCACACAAATCAAACCAAAATTGAAATCATATAGAGAAATCGAGGCTATAACGAAACTCATCTGTTAGCCCAACTATAAAAGGTGGTAAATATTTATGGTAGTTGCTTTGGTTATAAGCTCTAGAGGAAGCAAGTCTTATGTACGCGAACCTGGGCCTTTGTCATGGTCCAGCGACGTGGACTACGTGCCTGGCAAGCTGGCGAGCGTGCGATTCAAATTGAAAAATATATGCGAAACTGAGAACGTGTGTGAGTACATTCGACTATTTGAGAATTTGCAGCGTGTGATTTCAAGCTGGAAACAATTGATGGCGAGCGTTGCATACCTGCAAGGGGCGTGGTTAGGAGAGAGGGAGGGAGAGAGAAATATCTCAAAGTGTTCAGTTTACTTGTCGGAGTGTGGAAATTGCTAGACAAGTTTCCAAACTGTGGACCACTTACATAAGTGGGCGAACAGAAGTCGTAAATTGCTCCGAGTCCTTGCTAGACGCAGGATGCGGTAAATTGATCAGAAATCACGTTGAGGAAATTGCTTTAAAATGTGCAGACGCAGCCATTTGCATGCGACTTGTGAAGAGCCAAGCTTTAGCAGAAATTGAAGGCGTGGTCGACGCCAATTAAACTTGTTTGAATTTCCATGTATTTCTTTCGCGTTTTTCTTTCATTTACATTATTATTTCATTTAATTTTTCCTTTTTATTTTCTTGGCACTGCCGCTGACAGATATCATATCGCCAATTGGCAATGGTCGGCAGAGCTTGGCCGCTGGGGGTTATTGAATAAGGGCTGCGGGTTGCGGGAATTGTGCCTTTAATGAGCAGCCCGAGCTGAACACTTAAGCACTTGAGACAGCGGTGAAAAAATTGATTGATTGATGACTGGATGGATGGTGCAAAAGCGAGAGCGGGAGCAAAATGTAATCGGAATCGGACCGAGCTGGAAGGCAATTCATTAGCATAAATTACCCGCAGGCCATGGAAAATGTGAAATCCGTATCGAAAACGGTTCCGTTTGCTGAAACTGCATTCGTTTAACGCTCGCACTTACAGATACACAGATACACACTCACAGATATGGCAACAGATACATGGCATACAGAGGATACACAATCCTATTGCACTCATATTTGATTGATGATGATGGCACTTGAGTGCGCACGATAATCATTTATATGGCGAATAAATGTTTGCTTAAAGTCTCTTGTTCCTGGACACACAGGACTGAGAGTACCGCGCCGTGTTCCAGGGCACGCTTCCCGTCATCCACTCAGACACTGTCGGCACAATATGCACTGATTCAGATTTAGATTCAGTGTCAGACCTGCTTGGCAGATCCGCCGAGGTCGTTGAAATGCTGTAGACACAGTGCACTGTGGTCAAAACTCAAATGCAACAAGCAACCAAGATCAAATTAAATAATCCCTATACGCATTTCCAACAATTTTCCACAGTTGCGGCTGGAATTCCAGGGAATAAGCTAACAACAGCTTCCTAGCTCTTATAATTTGGACTTTGCGTTGATCATTAATCACTCGGTCACTCAATCAATCAGTCAGTCAGTCAGGACAAACAGTCTTTTGTATGTAGATAGATAGATAGTTAATAACAATCTGAAATAGTTGCATAGAATTTTGAAGCGTAAATGCGCGAGAGGATTCCACTGTGCGTTGGGTTGCCTGGGGTGACTGCGACGGGATGCCCGGGATGCCCGGGATGCCCGGGTTGACTTGGTTGGCGATTGCGATTGCGATTGCCATTACGATTGCGACTGGGCACACCGAAGGCCTGTCAGTTGCAGCTACCAAAGAGTCTGGCCCTGTCAGGGTATGCCCCACGAAATTTGCATTAGAATTGCCTGCTCCGACTGTGAAGTGTGTGAAGTGGGCGTGTCATTGGCATATGGCGCTTTGGTCTAACGCCCAGCAGTCCAAGAGTGAAACACTTCTGAGGCGCGAGCTCGCAATGCCTTGCAAAATAAATGCCAGAGTTCACTAAGATAAAAATCGGATAATATTCTTAGCTTAAGCTAAAATTATCGCTGAAGCCGTGTATCGAGGAGGAGTTGGAAATTGATTACAGAAAACCTTTGCGAGTTACCCCCAACTACACTATACCCTGTGCACAGTTCTGTTGACAATTAAATTGAATCGAATTGAGCTTGTTTGATAAGTGGATTGGTGACATGAAGACTGTTACCCCACTTTCAGACCTTAGAAAACATTTTCGCAATATGTGTAGACAGGCTTATGCGTGGCCGCATTATTCTTTCTACATGGCATTATTGGACTACATATTGAGCGGACAATTGTGGCAATTTAAACACTTTGTCTGACGCGTATAAGCCCGAGTATATGTATACTTTTTAAGTCCCGAGCTTTAATTAGCGTGCAAAAAATGGGTTCATCTGCCACGAGAAGTTCAGCTGGGCACTAAAAAGAATACATTTATGTATGTGCCTTATGGGGAAACTATGGAAGCCCAAGAACAAGTTTTCTATGTAGCTATAGAATTCACATATGAGATATCTCCCTGTGTTCTCCAAAAACTTAAAGCAATAAACACAATTTTAAATTTATATCTTCCAGCTTTAGTATGTGCACGCATTGAGAAGTTATTTAAGAATGAATTTTCATAGTGTGGGTTATAGCGAAGAGGCAAAGCCGATTGTTCGTGTGTGTGAGTGTGTCTGTGTGTGCGCGCGCGTTTTTCTATGAATGCATGCTAAAAGGTCGATCGAACGGTCGACGACATTCAGCTTGAAGATGGGCACGGTGTATCCCCTCATAGGACACTCCTGACTGGAGCACCTATACAGGTATCATTTAAAAAAGAGCATCTAGTAGTCGGTTGCTGCCGTCTGCAACTGGCCCAGATAACTCCTGTTTTAACTGATGGGTCAGGCAATGAAACTGCTTTTGTTGTTGTTGTTGTTGTTGCTGCTTCTGTCGCTGCTCGTGGCAACTTAACAAAAACTGCTACCGCTGCAGTTGCCAATTACGGCAACTGCATTTATAATTAGACACCCACAGCAACGCGCACACATACACATTCATAGGAGACGTAAGTGTGTGTGTGCTGAATGAGTTGCTCATACGACGCGTCTGACGGCTGCGTGGCAGGCGATAAAATAAAATAGTACAAAAGAAATTAGCAGTTGGCTGGCAACCAGCAGCGAATTGGCATGTTGGGGCTAAGTCGGGAGCCGTGCAATTGGCTTCTATGAGCAGCCTGTCGGGAGTGGGTGGAATGCTCAACCATGTGCATAAATCATAAAAATTATTATTTTATGAATTGCGAAATGCAAAAAAAAAATAAAAATATACTTAATGCGAAAGAGAAAGAGCCCAATGGCAAGTGCCCAGAGAGAGAGAGAGAAAGAGAGAGAGAGAGTGCACGCATAGCTAATTCGAGGAGTAGCTTGTGGCTGAACCTATGAGGTACGAGGGGGCAGCGGTGTCGCATTAGGTAAGTTGAGCTTTGAGCGGGCTGTCGGGCATTTTGTTGCACGCGCTGTGGCATTGTAAAACGTTGCCTGGCGCCAAATTGCACAGCACAAATGGCACTCGGCAAGCGGATTTGTGAAGTGCACTCAACTCGAACAAAAAACAACAAAAATAAACAGCACACAAGCCACAATGGCAACAGCTAAAATAGCACCCACACGTTCACAACTGACAATTGGCCTTTTACTGTTGGCCAAATTGTTTGGAATTTCAAATCGAACACATTTCGATACTTGACTACGCAATCAGCGAAATAATAGCACATCTGAATTAGCGAATAAACTGAATTTAAATGTTGTGAAGAGCCATTATCTAATTGGCGGTCCGTTTTGAAAGGACATTTGCACTCGTTTATCCATGTGCATGGCAAGCACAGTCTATTAGAGATTATGTGCAAAACTATTTCAAACAAATGCACCAAATTGAATTGCAAAATTTAATCACTGTGATCTATATAAATCGCTATTTAAAATTCTGCAAAGACAATTGGCCTGTTCAAATAAAGCAAATTCTATGATAAGCGCTTGGCATATAAACTGTAATACTTCGCATGTTAGTAATGCACTTTTGCAGTCATATGAACATCTGAAAGGCGTATGAGAAATGCACCCAAAAATGAGGAGTACGTAGGGTTTTCGGTTAACCTTGCAGTGGGTATTATAATTAATACAGGTAATGAGTAAAACATAGAAGAGACATTTCTGATCTTCATTTCTATAGATACAAGTCTCGTAGCTGCCGTCATAAAACTACGAATAGGTCCGTCTGTCTCTTGCATATAGTACATATGTCGGATTTGGCTGGATTGGTTAACTATATCATATAGCTGTTATAGGAATGATTAGTCGAGAGCTCTAATTTCGGTTGAAAAACGGTTTGGTTTTTTTAAGATATCTTGGCCAGTTTATAAGATTCGCAAGTACCTTCAGCATCGGATTAATATATCTTATATAACGTATGTATCTTAATATACTTTACATATTTTATGTATCTTATGTATCTTTTATATCTAATATATCTTATATATCTAAATATGTCTTAATATATTTTATATATCTGTATATCTTACATATGCTGGTATACTATATCTTACATATCTTAAATATCTTAGATATCTTAGATATCTTAGATATCTTAGATATCTTATATATCTTATATAACTTATGTATTTTATATAGCTTACATATGTTATATATCTTAATATATCTTAATGTATCTTACATATCTCTACCGATAGAATAGCTATAGATCTACAATTGCTTGAAGCATGCTTAACAGCAAAGTATTTATTCGACATTTTTAAATAAATTCTGTTGACGCGCTTTTTCGTATCAGTAAAATTTGAAAATAAATCCAGTGAGCACGACTTCTGGATGATAACATAAGCCACATTCGTCTAGCGATCTATCTAACGCAAGTCCAACATTTGCCCATTTCCGGACTTCTCGTAGTACTACGTTATCTGTTATGTTAATTTAAAGACCAGTTTTAGAAAAGTTATGCTATATACCCTTATGGTATTCACATATCATTGATGGTGCCATATGTTTCCGTTCCGATTTGAGAACAAGTGCCAGCAACGACCTTGGCCAAGTGAGGAGCTACGAGTGAAACGATTCAATGTGCTCCTCACGCCCCACCCAAACACAAATCTAATGCAGAGCACAGTGAATATGAGTCAATTAAAATAAGTATTACTCAACTGATGGGGTGTAGACGAGCCCGAATACACTCACATTCAAGTGAATGGAGTACATACGCCATGCGATGCATTTTGTAAAGCTACAAAACTAATTGCAATCAATAATTGAAAACCCAATCGGCTAATGAGACGATTAAAGTTGTTTCAGAACTAAAAAATAATAATAATAATAAATGAAATGAATAAACAATTAAAGAAGTTTGTTAAATAAATATAATAAAAGGTCGGAAATTCGCTACATCATGTATATATACATTGGTTAATAATATCCTTCAAGCTATCTAAAGTTATCCCACAATTTAAAAGCTCGATAGATAGACTACATCTGTTCTAGATTCTATAATATTTTTATAGAGCATGCGTCAGTCGGTGTGTCATTTGCGCTCTTGTTTTCGGCTTAACGATTTTTCCCATTTGTTTATGTTTAGCGTATGGAATGAATCAGAGAGTCGGGACTGCATTTCCACACGTAAATGACTCACGTGGCTATTAGAACTCAAGAGTATGAATACAGTCAAATGTAAGTACAATCACACAGCTATATACATACATATGTGTATGTTTATTTGAGCAATTACTTATTTATGGTACGAAACGAAGGCCGCTCATCACTGCTAATTTGAAACAAGAGAAACGGATCGTCAGCTGATAAGCTTGCTTCCCATTCCCCATTCAAGTTTTGCGCTGAGCAAGATTTATCAGAAGGCCGATAGCCGTAAAAAGACACAAAACAGACGCAAACAGAGAACAAGCAGAAAACTGAGAGAGACCGAGCGAAAGAGAGATCAACATATGGTACAAACGTACCAAAACATGTATATAAGTTATTCACTAAGAATGTACCATTGAGTGTTCTTTAACAAATTGGCTCATTATTTTCCACCTATATTTTTTTGAGCCAATTTTAATGTTGACTTTTTCCTAAACCAAAACAAATTATATATATGTTTTCTATTTTTATATAGAAACAATAATTTTTAAATGAAAATATGTTTTTATGGAGCTGTTTAGTGATGACTAAATTTAAGCTGGCCTGCTCGAGTTTAATGTTCGCCAAATCGATGAACAGCAAAAGAGTTTTAAGCATCACGAATGAGCAGGTTGTCAGTATTTCAAGAATATCCCGGTTTTATCAGCAGTAGACTTTTCAGACCCTAGATTTGCAAGACCTTCTTTCTAGTCCAAAGCTAGAACCGCTCGAGAATTATAAGCTAGCCAAATACGACAAAGCAAGCAGAATAAAAATTTACTCGTGTATGCTTGAATTTACATTTACAAAAAAGAAAAAAAAGGTTTATACTATAACAGTTGTTTGAATCCCTGAAATTGAATTATTTAATTTATTCTATTTTTTTTTTAAACTGGTTTAAATTGTGATCAATAAATACCACATGCGTGCAAATCTCGACTACTTCATTCCTATTCACATGATTAATTCAAATAAAGAATTTTTCAAAAAATTATAGTTAATTTAAATTGAAATATAAAAAACTTAAGCATTTACATATACCAATGGTACATTTTTGACGAGTGCGGTACATTTCTTCTTGATTTATGGTACAAATTACAGCCGTCGCTGTGAGCGCCGCTCTCTGCGTTGTGCGAATTGAGTACATGTGCATGTTCGTGTATTTGTGTACATGTTTGTATCGCACTCTCGCTCGCTCTCATGCGTTCGCTCTCTGCTTGCGTGAGTAATAGGCTTGCATGCGTGCCGCTGCTGGCATTCTAAGCTTTCAGTCGTTTCGCCGCCGCCAGTGGCATTTTGTGCTTGCTCCCGCGCGCAATGTGAATTTTCTGTGAGCACAGGGTGCATTTGTTGTAGTTAGCGGTTCGCTGGTGCTGTCGTTGTCGTTGTCGTCGTTTTTGCTGTTGTTGTTGTTGCCGTCATAGTCATTTGCTGTTTACTGTTAACTGTGTGCTTTGTTTTGCTTTTGGCAGCCGTCTCTGTCATGTCTGTTAACGATGACCACGATCGCAAGTATTTGCGCAGCATTGGCGGCTTGTCCAAGATCACCTGCCTGGTAAGTAGCTTAACTGACCACGCCCACTCTTCTCTATAACCCTTCCGTGCATGCGCCTCTCCTTAGCTATGCGGCTTCATTGGATTCCTCTGCATTGTGTGCAGCTCGGTGCGTCTGAGCAATTTTCGAGGCTGCTTCTACATGATCGTCGCGCTGCTTGGCTGCCTGACGACGCTGACGCTGCTGGTCTGCCGCTACCTGCGTCTCGGCCAGAGCTGGAGCTGGAGTTGCGACGCGACGCTCTGGTCGCTTGGCGTGCACGCAACGCTGGCGCTGGCCCACTTTATAGCCTCCGGTATGGTGCTCGCGCTGGACATCGGTGCCTACACGGCTGCAGCGGTGAGTAAATACCCTAAATCTCTTTAAATCCCTCTCTCATTCTCTCCCTTTCTCTCTTCCTTGCAGTTCTTTGGTCTAACCGTATTCAGCATAAACGCCCTGGAGGCTTATGCCTGCTATAAACGCAGTCGCCAACGTCATGTGGCTACACAAACGGTCTAGACGCACGCCCCCCACCGACCGCCCCCTATCCAGAGGCTGTGTGGAAGGCGCTATTTGTACTATCTTAGGCTAGTCTCAATGGAATGTGTGTGTGTGTGTGTGTGTGCGTATGCGTATATGTGTGTGTTTCTAGTTGAATAAAGTCTGAGTTTTGCTAGTTAAGCCAAAAGTCACATAAGTTATTAATCTTCTTCTTCTTCCTTCTCTTCTTCTTCTTGTTGGCGAGCAACCAGTGGTCCGATAAACTTATCAATTTGTCAATAAAACACAATAACAGATACCCTATGGAACTCTGATATCTAATTCGGTCAGCTATGCGGGTTATTTAAGAGCAGATACTGCGCTTTATACATTATGTCATGAGCATCGCGCCGATTGCAAGGTGTTAAATAACTGAGCGTGAACGAGGGAGAGAGAAAGCGAGAGAGCGGGCTATAGACAAAGAAAACAAAAGAGACAGCAGATACAACTGGATGCTATGGATACATGTGTGCAGACATATATTACATACATATATATGACGCCATTTAATGCTCTGTTTCTTACACTTTGATATACATAGTTCCCTATATAGGACTTGAGATACCCTTAAACACGGTTCATGAACCGAAATTCCAATTTGTAAATATAATGAACTGAAACTATCGCCGCATTAGAACAGCCGAACCTCAACCTGGAATTCTTTTATGGTTTGGTTCAGGTTTAGGTCAACATTTTCGAGAAATAATAAATGTTTTGTACATGGAGATGTCTCTCGCCAAGAGTAACATAGTTAATGCCAAACTTAAGATACCCTCTACAGGGTATAGGCAATGCATTAATGCTTTGATATCGTCGGGTTTCCATTTAAAAAATCTACTCTATATTTTTGACGCACTGTATCGCCATGCTATCTTCCAGCTCTCTTCGAAGAAGTTGCCATAATTTGGACCTATTAACGTACCTATTTGTGTTTAAACTTTTGGCAGTTCCTTACGGTATTCGCTCTGCCTCTGCCTCTCCCTCTTGCCAACGGATTTGGGCTATTTGCCCTTTAGCTCAACTACAGTTCAGACTCTCTGGGGTTCTCTCCAATGAGGCACACACACAGCCAGTCGCGACGTCTGCTTCATTGTTAACTTGAAAATTGGAACTTATTCGTAAACCTGCCTTGGCTGCTAGCCTCCCCTCCTCCATTCGCCCCGGCCAACACTTTTTGCATAATTCACCTTGAGATTTTCGTTGTTGTTGTTGTTGTAACTTTTGTTGGCACTTGATGAAGTTTTTGGCTGGCCCAGCGACTATTTAAAGCTTGTTTATTTATGTTATTGTTACTGTTATTTGTTGTTGCTGTTGGCGTTGTTTGTGTGTATGTGTGTGAGTGTGTACATAGAATATTTATTAAGTTAATGAACTGCGCCATATCTTAGTGCACTTTATGTGCTAAGACCAGCCCCCCGCACCGCACCACCAATAGCGCTAAGCCCAGTTTAAAGCGCAGACCGCACACCCACTGAATGTGAATATGTGTGTGTGTGTGTGTGTGTGCCAAGTAGTTGCAGATTAACTTGCTGCTGATTAAGCTAAGCAAGGTAAAGGGGCCAAAAAGGCGTGCAGTCAGGTCATTGAACCTTATAAACACACACTCGCGCGTGCCTGTGTGTGTTGGTGTGTGTGTGTGTGTCGAACCAAATTAGAAGGAAACACTCGCAGTTGCTGCTCCAACTGATCAATCTTATGCTGATGATGATGAAGACGGGGTTGACTATTTGCTGTCGCTGACTGGACGCACGTCTCATGATTCATTGGCCATGACGACAAGCAACAGGGCCCACTGCATTCGGTGGGCGTGGCCACTAGACTTGGCAAACGAGCATTTAATCATTACTCATACAATTTGGGCGCTGCCAATATGAGAGAGTACAGGGCTTAGCCCATATATACATATATTAAACGGATGCGAGTATAAGTACATCAGCAGAGCGGGCGCAAACCCCAAATGGCCAAGCAGCCAGCCACCCAGCCACCCTCTCAGCGAGCCCTGAGAACTGAGCACTCAGCAGTCGCTTTTGGTCATGCAAGTCACGCAGAGTGAAATTAATTAGCCCAGTTGCCAGTTTGGCAGCCCAAAATGGATGCGTGCCTACGAGTATTTATGGGTCTAATGAGTGCGAGCAACATTCCCCAATAATAATGATCATAAGTGAGCAGCTGCCAATACAAATCACAGCCAAATCTCTTCAACGAAAATGCGATCAAAAGTATTTACATCAAGTGGCAGCTGCTGAATTCAGATCAATTAAAAAATCTTGCTTACGCCTGATAATCCATGCACTGGTACAGGGCAGCTTAACTTTTAGCCGTTGTACCGATTTTTCACTTATGCCAAAAGGCGGGAAAATGTGCGAAAAGCCGTTGCATGCGTTAAAGTTAAAAATTCCTTTAATCGACCCAAAACTGAGTTTTTAAATTCAATAATAACAAACAAGAGTTTTATAGCCGACTAGAATATACCCTATCGAAGCGCAGAGTGAATATATTATGCGCAAGCCAAGGCCCAAGGCAAAAGTCTTTTAAGATGTCAAACAAGTTAAATATTCTCGGTAAACTACATGAGAAGATGCATATCAAATGTATCTAGCTCTTATAGTCCACGAGATACATATGTTGATTTGGAGATTGTTATCGATTCTTAACGATATCGAGGATAGCGATATTAACGATATTTTCGCTAGCAGAAAATAAGTGGAATACTAATAGTTACCGACTAATAACAGGGATTGTGTGTTTATTTTATAATGTGTTCATTAAAGTACTGCACTCTTTACTGATATACAATAAACAATATATAATTTACAGTAGTAAATTAGCTTGAAAATTGTCAGCTAGGATTAGCAGTGGGGTAACCTTATGTAACTAACTGGGCAACCAAGCCAAAGTAGGCCAAATATACTGCATATGAAACGTTGGGAAGGGTATAGATGTGCCATCACAGATGTGCCTACACACACATACTTATAAGTCGCATAAAGGCCAGTCGCTAATGGCCGTCGGCGTTGTTCAATTTGTGGCTGTGTCGATTGCAATCGGTTGCCAATATGCAAGGGTGTATGGCAAATGAATTGCTAAGCCAAATTGTGAGCATGCCTCAGTTGGGAGTACGCGACTAGAAGATGCCCTACAGCCGAAGAATAAGCTGTTGATTTGTTGGGGTACACTGACGACGGTTTGGCTGCGGCTAAAAACGTACAGAGAAGGGTCCAAAGGGGTTATAAAAATTAACGATCAGACCTTTTAAGCCAGTCCTATGCTGTGACCATCAACACCCGACACGTTCTTTTATATTTAAATATTTTATTTTATTTAAATATGCAATTAAAATTGAATTTTTTGAGGTCAAGCTTTGATTTCATATTTGCAACTATAATCGAAATAATTTCGTTGGCTGTTAGCATACCCTCTGATATCACAATACCAACAGAGTATGCTCGACCACTTGGCTATGGTCTGCATTTGGCAAACCTTTACGGGCAACGACTACGAGCAGATAGAAGTAAATACTAAGATTAAGCGACAGAGCGAGTAAGTCAGAAATTGTTATCTATTGTCAGATAACAGTCACACTCGAGTGCAGCCAGGTGAGATAAAACAAAAACAACATCTATGGCAAAAGACTGGGCAACAACTCAGCTGTCTAGAGCGATCAAAAGATAATATAATAATAAGCAAAATAACATTTAATTCCTTTTTACCCATTTGCAATAACTTAGAGGGTATTTCAAATGCGAGCATTGGCCAGTTGGTCGCCTTTGGCTTTTTTTCAGTGCAGGCATTGCGTGAAATGTGATAAAAAAAAGCAAACGTGAAAGCGATCGGATTCCAGAATTTATAATTAAATGTCAAAATACATTTTTACAGCCTGCACACAGAGGGGCAGACAATGAGCCCGCGGGCGAAGAGCAAAGGGCAAGTGGCGCGGGGCAAATGGCAAGTGGCGTGCGGGGCAACTGGTAGGTGGACGCATTTAATTAATGAAATCATTTTCAAATCAAGCGCGCATTTAATCAGAGCGCCCCGTTCAGGCGATGCTATTTGTCTGTCTGTCTCGCGCCGTCCCCGCGGTCCGACTGCGTCATTTGTTTTGCCCTAGCTTAGACCTGATGCCCGCCCCTTTCCACGCCCCCGCTGCGGTCGGCCAAGGGCAAAGTGTTGCCGCCTCCAAATCGCAGCCACAACAATGTCCAGCCGCAACCGGTGTAGGACTCGCGCACAATGCGATAGCCAATGGACGTAATGATTGCGCTTCCTGCTGCCGCTTCTTGCTTCTGCTCCTGTTTCTGCTTCTGCTTCTGCTCTGGTCCTTTGTTCGCTTCATTATCCGTTTATTGTAGTGGTTGTTCGTGGCGCTGGCGACCCATTTGTGGGCTGCTGTTATTATTTTAAGGATTGACATTTAATCTCTGGTTGCATTTAACTGTCGCATGTCCTTTGGCGCAATCTCCACGCGCGGCTTCCTCTTGCCAGCCCGGCCAAACAATTCAGAATAAATTAATTGCATCAATCAAAATTAGTCCAACCAGTCCCCCTCGCTCTCTCTTTAAGGTAGGATAACTCGGTTATGATTAAAGGCAACTTCTTCCACCCATCTCAACAGCCAAGTTCATATACCCATTCCCATTTGTCAAACGAGATCCTCGTTTTGTGATTCAAATTTGTTCATTAATTAACTTTATACATCTTATATATTATACATTATATAATATTGACTACATATTATATATTATATTTTAATATATATTATATATCTTAAAAATCAGAAAACTTTTCTTAGTACACCCGATAAGCTACCATTTAGAGCTTTATGCCATACTGACAGAAACATATATAGACCAAGAAATATTTATAGACCAAATTGTCAACAAGTGTGGGATTTATCTTTGGAGATTGTAGCATTTGTTTGAGCATATGAAGTATGTCATTTGAATTATCGTTAGATGTTGAGAAATAAAAAAGGTTTGACAGAAAACTTTAAGGAAAATCTATCAAAATTGAATGAAAAATTGTTGAATGTGTTACGAGGACTGTGCACAGAATAATGGTAAGACATGTTTTGATAGAAGTTGACATTTTTATACAGACATTAGCTTGCATTCCATTCCAGTGGAGACAGCTGCAGCTGAGCAAGCCCACAGATGAAGATTCGGAAATTTCTATATTTCTCATCTGAACTGAAGATCTGTTGTGATTGGTTATGCATCTGCCATATGCTCAATGCGCAGGCTATGGGACGCGTACTCGACTCTATGGATCGTATACGGTAACTTTTTATGTGTCTGTTCGGCAAGAGCCACAATTTAATTATTTCTAACCAATTCTTCAATCCCTTTTACCCAGAGAATCCACGGTGCTGTAAATTTCAGATGTTTTAGACTCTACTGCTTCACTATTCCAAAAGACTGCAAAAGGGAAGAAATATTGACAGGAAAACATAAAGTTACTAAATTGTTTTAAGTACTTAAATACATATATCAAAACTGAAGTTTTCAACTCACGTTATGCGGCATTTTGTCTTTAATCCACAAAACTATTTGACAATATTTACCACGACATTTATTTTCTTTTATTAAATAAATAAACTTTGTAAGCTTTTTAGCCTCTACTCAGTTCAAATAACTGCAAAACTTGTTTGATTTCAAAAATATTTATCTTAGCCAAGCTTTATTGTAAAAGTTTTGATGGGTTTTCGGCTTAATAGTTCGTCAAGTTCGTTAAGTTGGAGAGAACAACTTTACAGCTTAAACTGAACGAAGATAAAAGACAATGCTTGAGCTTTTGCTGAGCTCTAATATTGCTTGCACTGCGCCACGAAAGCTTTTGACCGCAAAGCAAAGCTTGTAATTGAAGCTTTAAAAAGCACAGCTTTTCTTTTGTAGAGTTATTTCGAAATGTATCTCAACACCTATTTTTATATGCAAGTATTACCAAAGTATCTAGCTTAACAGCAGTCTATGGAATATAACAACTTAATATGTTACAATTTATATATATTTTTTATTTATAAATTATTAAAGTATGGTTGAAGATATTTGGCTTTGGAACGAAGCTTGGAAAATGTTTGTGCTTAGACTAATGCTGTAGTCGAACTCTGTCAGCCAATCTTTCAACTATAATCCATAGTTCATATAATTAATGTGCGAATATCCCTTAAGCGTAAGCTCTTTAAACGCAACTAGTTGGAATTACCCGGAATTGATCGGGCCAAGTTTTTCCTCACATTTTAATTCATTATTTTGCAGCCATTTGCCGGCAACTTTGAACTTTTATTTCCCCCTAGCGCAGCATAATAAAATGCATATTTCTAACTCAATTCTCAATTTTATTATGATCCGTCTATACCCGCTGGAACTTTCATTAATTTTGTGCGCAATTTTGAAATTTAGTTGCCGTCGACTTGGCTGCAGTTATTTCGACACATTCCGCTCTGGCAACGGGTCTAGCGTAATTTCCTTATAAATACTATAGGTCATGTGTGCGGCATATAAGTTGGGAACACTCATCATTTGTTTATTTATGACACAAGATGTCGATTCCTGCTTCTGCACTAATGAAACTGAAATGCACTGAAGTCTTAACTCCCATTTTGCTATGCATAATAATTCATTTTGTTGGCAACACACTGATTGGCCCGGTCCCAACAGTCGCAGATCTTAAGTCCGCGTAACCAGATGTAAAGATTGATATTAGTATATGTAGATAACTCTCTCAACTGATTGGCCTAGCGTTCGAGCCATATTCAGTCAATACTTTAGGTAAAATAAATATGAAAATGGCTTAAATTTGACTAAATTTTGTGCAATGTCAATTAGAGGTTGGCAACACTGTACCTGTTAAAGAACTTAACAGTTGGATAAACGAGCAGTACAAATCTTGATAGCTGTATCAGACAGAAACATTAGTTAATTAATATTAATTATTTTCGATTTTGCTTGCATGTGAGAAGCTCTTATGATTTGGCAAACTTTGAAGATACAATAATTACGTGTTGTTTCAGCGATATGTCTTTGCAGCCGCCCTCAAATTCATTTCAAACTTGTGTTTTTTTATGGGATAGTCAACTTTTTTGTCAGCCAGTTTGCCAATAAGCCGAGCTTAGCTGGCATTAGGCCTGGCTAATGCACACACAGAAAGCTATCTTTTTAAATGACATTTCGCATCCCAGACACAGACACAGTCGCTTGGAGCAGGAAGTGGACGGAGCCAACGTTGACAACATTGCCGAGTGCGTAATTGCTTTAAAGCCTGATTTGAGGCACGCCCCCCACTATCTCCGCCCCGCGCCACTCGAATGCGTTGCTATTAGCGCTAAAAGCTGCGCATTGCCTTAGCGCCTTGGCGGAAACAACGCAGCTATCATCTTGAGCCGTATATGCTTGTCTGTCTGTGGATATGTATTCCAACGCCTACACATGCTGATACGCAGATACATATATACAAATATTGAGATACATACAAGATACGAGCTACGAGTTACGAGTCTGTGGCATAGCGCCGAAGACCTTCAGTGGGCGTTGCACAGAGCTCAGTGCATGCCGCTAGACGATGGGTAAAGGGTTGCTGGAGGAGGAGTAACACCCTAGAAACACATACGACAAACATGTGCAACATGTGCAACGAATTGATTTGTTGCTGCAAGCAGATACAATCAAGTGCGAAGCAATTAAAATAATCAATTATGGCGTCTATCGAAGTTGAGCCAAATAGTGTCACGCTGCCATGTAAAAGAGATACTCTACAGATGCACACCAAAACGAAGACTACTTGAACCAAGTCACTTGGTCAATAGCATATTAGATACGGTCATTGAATCTGGCAAATGCACAAAGCTGAGCACAACGAGACGCGAACAACAGATGCAGATACAGATACAGATACAGATACAGATACAGATACAGATACAGATACAGATACCGATACAGATACAGATACAGATACAGATACAGATACAGATACAGATACAGATACAGATACAGATACAGATACAGATACAGATACAGATACAGATACAGATACAGATACAGATACAGATACAGATACAGATACAGATACAGATACAGATACAGATACAGATACAGATACAGATACAGATACAGATACAGATACAGATACAGATACAGATACAGATACAGATACAGATACAGATACAGATACAGATACAGATACAGATACAGATACAGATACAGATACAGATACAGATACAGATACAGATACAGATACAGATACAGATACAGATACAGATACAGATACAGATACAGATACAGATACAGATACAGATACAGATACAGATACAGATACAGATACAGATACAGATACAGATACAGATACAGATACAGATACAGATACAGATACAGATACAGATACAGATACAGATACAGATACAGATACAGATACAGATACAGATACAGATACAGATACAGATACAGATACAGATACAGATACAGATACAGATACAGATACAGATACAGATACAGATACAGATACAGATACAGATACAGATACAGATACAGATACAGATACAGATACAGATACAGATACAGATACAGATACAGATACAGATACAGATACAGATACAGATACAGATACAGATACAGATACAGATACAGATACAGATACAGATACAGATACAGATACAGATACAGATACAGATACAGATACAGATACAGATACAGATACAGATACAGATACAGATACAGATACAGATACAGATACAGATACAGATACAGATACAGATACAGATACAGATACAGATACAGATACAGATACAGATACAGATACAGATACAGATACAGATACAGATACAGATACAGATACAGATACAGATACAGATACAGATACAGATACAGATACAGATACAGATACAGATACAGATACAGATACAGATACAGATACAGATACAGATACAGATACAGATACAGATACAGATACAGATACAGATACAGATACAGATACAGATACAGATACAGATACAGATACAGATACAGATACAGATACAGATACAGATACAAATACAGATACAGAAAGTTACAGATTTAAAAAGTTGATCAGATTAAGATGTAAATATGGATATATGCAGATACAGATATGTTTCTTCTATAGTATATTGAAAATATAATTCGGGCCAACAGTTTTGGGTTTCTTTGAATTGTTTTTCAGTGTATCTCGTACTCGTCCCTACACATCCCCTACATCTATCTAAACATATGTGCACCTATGTTGTAGTCGCTGCTGGGAATTGATATCTGTGCCATATCAATGACATCATCGGGCTACAATGCGCTTAAAGACTTTGTTGCTCATTTTGTATCTGTGTTCGCATCTCCGATTTGTTTTTCGTGTTTGCATTTGCGCTTAATTTTCTTTACATGCCATCGTGACGCCTTGAGAGCAAATGCTATTTGTGTCCTTGTTGTTGTTTTCGTTGTCGTTGTTGTGTTTGTCGTTATTGTTGTTGTTGCAGCTACTGCAATTGTGCAATTTGACATTGTTCAAAGCGTATAGTCATAGTTGGCATGGGTAGCTCAAACATTTTTAAATTTCAGAATAAATGAATTTTAAGCCACGGTAAAGAGACCTTCACATTAATAAACAAATACATTAAAATAAGCAGAATATGTACAGGAACTAGCAAAAAATCTAAAGAGAGTTTGGTTGAACAATTGTTGAAATAAATAGCTGTATATAAAAATGTACTTATCTCTCTTTCAAAGCTTAAACTAGTTGTGAATTTTAAGAGCTATAAAGTGAAAACTTGCGTAGCGAGCAAAATCAAAGCCCATTTTCTGTGAACTTTGCCCCTGGGTAGACAACAGTGCCTCGGAAAATATAATTGACATGATATTTGGTACAGCAAGCTGGAAACTCGTGTAGCTACTCTCGGCCCCGTTTGTTCAGTTTAATGCAAATTCAGAGTTGAATTCGTTCGATTTGCTTTGTTTTTGGCATGACAGTATTTTTTGTTGAAGTCAAATTGTTTAGGTAATGATTCGCGAAGATGTTACATGGCTTTGACTTGAATTTGGACATGGGCTAGAGTCAGGGGTACCATCGATCATCGTATTAGCTAAAGAACAAATCTGTTTGAAAGCAATATCCGTAATTACTTGTAAAGTGCACTGTGATTCAAGTGGATACTCAATTAGTGGGCATCTCGATTAACTTAACGGTAATAACAAAGCTGAAACTCATAAAAGTCACATCAAATCATCGAATGGCTCACATTTGTCACAGTCTAGTTAATGATATGGGAAACTCGTTTTCAAAATTGATTTCATATATTATGCAAATCATTTTTAAGGCACAAATATCTGCCCACTTTTCCAATTGTTTTTATATATATATTTCATATGTGCGTTAATTTGCCAAATATTTAAAATATGCAAAGCCCTCGGGGCGCTTTATCTCTATATCTTTAATATACCAATAGCTTGGCTTAGCCATTTCATTTGCCATGTTCCGCTGTCAAAAATCTGCGTAATGTGCAATGGGCAAATGCCGTCAAATCAGTTATCTCTCGTAGGGCCCGCAACAGGCGAGCGGGTCAAATTAATTACACGCCAGCTGAATCGGCCCAGCAAGCGCGGTGCCAATGAATTTGGCAATAGTCTTAAGTAATAATTGAGTTAAGAAATTGAGTTATGCACGCATTTTGAAACAGTGCCCTACTATGCGATTCTCATAGATTCAAGTACACCTTTTAAGTACTTTTAATCTATAATGTACTTTTATATCAGTGATACTTATAAGTTAAATCAACTGTTAATCAACTAGTTATGTTAAATTTTAATTGGATTTTTAATTGATCACATTTTGTGGATTTCAAAGATTTTGAGAGTTATTCGACTTTTTCTTGGCATGCGCCTCGTGCAGCAGAATAAATGAGCTAAAAAAGGTATTTTCAAGTAGCGCCCTTCTACGCAATTCTCTTGGCTTTAAGTAAGCCCTTCAGGCAAACATGTACTTTCATAAGTACACGCCAAATACAGTTTGATCAACATAATTAACTAGTTTTGTTTAGTTGTGATAGGATTAATAATTTTTTACATTTTGTGAATCTCAGAGGTTTTGAGATTTGGACGACTTTTTCCTGACATATAGCAAACATTTGTTTAAAGGCTGTGTGGTGGGCTTCCAATTGTATGCGTCACGTGCTGGCCAACAGAACAGCAGCAGCAGTAGCAATAGGCGCTGCAGCGGCGGCAGCAACTACTGTGGACAACATTTACAACGTTTACCGGTTTAAGGCACAGCTGATCGATGGGCCGCTTCATTCATGAAGCGCCAACTCTTACAAATGCTCTCGCTGGCGCTCTCCAGCTCTATGCAGCTCTCTCTCTCTCTCTCTCTCTCTTTCGCTCTCTGTTTCGCCCTCTCTCTCTGTCTCGCTCTGTCTGTCTTTTTCTCTCAGCTGTTACAGCGCTTTAAAAGTCTACGACGGCGCCTGCGCGCAGCTCAGACAGTTGACGGCGTTCGCAGCGAGCGCTTGGCAAACGTCGCGTTTCTCTCTTTTCTGGGTTTGTTGCCGTTATCCCGACTTGCCACCTCGTTCACCCACACCTCAATCCGCCCTCCCTACCGAGACCTATCGCCCGTAAGCAAATGAGATGCATGCCCGTGCGTGTGTATGTGTGTGCGTATGTGTGTGAATTGCTTTCGGCGCGGAAGTGCAAAATCTAACGCGCAAAATCGTGCCACATCCTGCAATTACGCGCGTTTTCGCCGCGTTTCGTTCGCGTTTTAATAACAATTTCAGTGGACACACACATTATTTTTTTCTGTTTTTTTTTTACTGTTTTTGTTGAATTTTCAAGTGTTTCGAGTGTTGATTGGGCGGCATTTCCGCATTATGAAACTGAAAAGTGCTTTAAGCAAAAAAAAAAAACACGCACAAGAGAAAAGCAAAAGCGAGAAACATAATTGATACAGCAACAAAAATAACTACAGCAAGTGCCATACAAATTTAAAATAAAATGCAAATTAATTACACAACTTGAATACACCAAAAATATAAACATTTTTTACGCGCTAATAGTTTCCTGCTAACAGCAAATATTTTAACTAAAGCAAAGAAAAAACATAAACAATAAATAGCAATATGATAGCGAGCTCTAATAATATATTGAAAAATTAATGTTGCAAGTGTATTTCTTTTGGCGTTGTGGCATGTGGCATGTGGCATGTGGCAGCAACGACAACGGCATAAAAATCAACAGCCGCAAGACAAGTGCCTGCAGTTGTTGTTGTAGCTGTTGCAGTTGTTGTTGTCGTTGTTGTAATTCCTGTTGCTAAAAACGCTGAACAAAATACTTTTTATTTTTATGGCCTTAACGCGCAGCCGATTATCGCCAGCAGCAACAACAACAACAACTGGCAACAGGAGTGCGTGACCCCAACACACAATTCACTTGCAAGACTTGCTCTCCACAAGAGAGTGAAATTTCACTTTGCAGCCTCCGTTGCTGTTGCTGTTGGTGTTGTTGTTGCCGTGGCTGTGCTTGCTGCTGTTGTTGTTGCTGTTGTCGCTTTAAATTTTTGCTCGACTATCAACTTATTTTTTTTCTGTTCAAAATGAAAGTGAAATGCAGCTGCAGCAGTATTCAACAGGTCAATAGCAAATTAAGAAAACAACAAACTAAACATATCGAAAGCGAAACCAAATCAACAACAACAGGAACAACAACAACAACAGGAACAACAACATCAACAATCAACTGCGTAATTGCGAATTGCAATTGGCAATTGAGCTAAGCGAAAGATCCAACCAAACAGGAACAACCGCCCAGGACAGGACAATGACACCAGGACATCGAGTGCAGCTTTACGCTGGCATCCTCCTAATGCTTATGCTCTCCTCCACGCTGGCTGTGGCCAAGCCGCCGCAGCCTGTTAAACAGGAAGCGGACCATCAAAACGGTAAGTTTGAATCGACTTAATTAGCAGCCGACAGCGAAAGTGACACCTCTTCAAAAAGATACCTTCCCCTGCCTACCCGCCCAACAGACCTTTCCCTTTGCTGGCCAGCTGAGAATTGTGGTGCATAAAGTCATCAACGGCCATAGAGCAACAACAACCACAGCAACAACAACAACAACAACAGCAACAACGATATACAACATCAGCGTTAACATCAACCGGTTGCAGGGGGCATTGACGGGTGAGGGGAGAAAGGCAGCTGCTGATGGTTTTGATTTGTGGCATCGCTTTCACTTTGGCAGCTGTTGTTGCTGCTGCTGTTGTTGCTACGTTGTTTGGGCGTCTAGTGGGCGTGTCAGGTATCAAATTTGCCTTGTATAATAATGATGTCGGCCAAGAGCAGCGCAGCGCATAGCATGGCATGTCAGAGCTCAGCTTTATAGATTTAATTGGATTGCGTATCATTTAGCCTGCATGTTAATTCGAAGCCCGCAAACTTGACCATCCAAAATGGGAGCAAGCAAAAGTTAAATAATACCCCAACCATGTGGCAACTCCAAGAATATAGCAAAAAGCCAAAACACAGGTCAAGTTGGTAATGCAAAGCGACATGGAAGAAAATGCTGATCAGAATTTCATTCGGATTCTAATTGAACTTAGAAATTGTAAATGTCACTGAACCCAACTTGGATCTGCTTCACGGCAAAAATAAATATTATATAGATAGATGAAATTCACACTGATCGTGAGGGGCTCCAATTAGTAAAGTCAAAAGAGAAAAAAATAAAAAAAGAGCAAATTAAATTGGATAAGAATATTTAAGTTGATTTCTTTCTTAAGAAGATAAGGGCTAAGTAAAGGGCTTATCAATCTGTCAGGTGAGCAACAAAAAAACAAACTCTTTGATATATTCCTCATAAAATGTTTATCTATGTAATAATATAATAAGTTAACTTTCTGCTTAAAGATATGTCTTGATATGGCATCTTGATTTTAATGCAGTCGCATATTAGCAGAACCACTCCCCTAATTAGTACTTATATAAGTTGCGCCCTGCCACGGTAGCCATAATTTAAACTAGGTGCAAATTCAAGACAACGCCTCTTCCTCTGCCTCTGCCACATGGCATCCAATTACCGGCTACGCGAACAGACTTGGAGCCAAGTTGTCTTCCCGAGTTGCCAATTTGTCGGCGGCGTTAAGTAACTAAAGACAAGCGCCCAAAACTGAGAGATGTGCAGCGCGAAGAAACCAGAAAAATCAAAAAAAAAAAAAAAAAAAGAAAAAAAAACTGCCAGCTAATTAATCAGAGCTCTGCAACAATAAACCCGAAAAGACAAAACACAACAAAAGATTTACATATGTAGCGTGTATATATATATGTATATAGGTGTATGTATGTAACCATCTAATGCGCTCCAAAAACATTTTCCCAGATGGGGCTGTAGCTTACGACATCGGCAACAATTTTGGTGCCCCCCGCTAAACCGGGTCTTGTCTCATCTGCCCAGTTGCCGCAGTGCACTTGCTTCCGTATTGTTGTTGTTGTTGTTGCCAAGTTAATTTCTTTTGTTTATCGCGTAGCAGCTGCTTCTCACTTTTCACTTCACACTTTTCCCTTCATCTTCTGCCTTTGTGTCATTATGTCATGCGGTCGCCAGAGTCTCGGTCCCAGTCCCAGTTGCCCACTCGCCCACTCGCCCATTTGCCCATTTGCCTATTTGCTGATGGCACAGCCCACAGCTACATACATGCCTTAATATGCAGTTGTATACACACGTCTGTAATGGCTGTTAGTACTTTATGTGTGTGTATGCCTGGCAATCTACATCCATTGTCAAACTAGCTACAGCTGGCAGCAAATTTTCTTTTCTTAACATTTTCCCTCAGTTTTCCTAAGCACACACACACACACACTTTGCATAATTAATGTTAATGCTCAAAATTTCATTGGAATATTTTATGAGCAATCTCACTTGCTGTATTGGGTATGCTCAACTAGCAGATACTTTTTGCAAACGTATATAGAACTTATGGCTGACTGGAGCTTGACTTGGAATGAATACTTTGAATAACTTTTTCATGAAATATGAAACACATAGAAGAAGACGTCTCCGAGCGCATAAAGTCCAAAGTCAAGCCGATTTAGCCTGCTCTTTCGGTGTATTTCTATTAAAGCACAAGTCTTTCCGTTTTAAAGCTATTTTCCTGAAACTTTCCATCGATACGTCTTTCTGTTGCAGGCATTATATAGAAATAAATCGATCGAATCGCAAAACTATATCATGTAGTTATCACAGGAAGAATCGGTCCAAAATTAAGTTCTAGCAGTATGAAAAGCTGTATGGAGCTTGTAGACTTGGCAATAGGCTTTACTTGGCATTTACCAGTTTTACCAAGCCGCTTGCGTATAAGCAAAATCCTATTCAATTTGTTATATTAGCCGCTAGAATCGATCAATACCTTCTGATCTCTGCCAAGCAGAAGACTGTGATATACATTATAGAAACCATGTTTGTTAGCCTAAATGGTATTTACATTGAGGGGCACTTTACAATGATGGGATAATTACAATGAAGTTGATTAACGATGTGGTCTAGTACTAAGTATAAAGTGTTTAGATGATTCGCCGTGTAGTTAGGTCGCATGGGAGTAACCTTCCTTTTAGGATTGGCCTACCATAACACATAGCTCTACAGATAGAATTGCTCATGAAATAAGTTTTTGTATGAAGATTAATTATTATTAGATTAATATCTACATCATATTGCATACACAAGAAAAATCGATCGGAAAACATTTGTATAAAAGATCTCTTAAGTTCTATGCCACATTTCTATCACAGTAAGCCGAAGATAGCCATTCTCCCTTCCTGTTTTTAATGAGTTTTTGTGAATCGTTGTAAAGTGTGAAAAGTTGCTCTTTTTTGCTTTATATAATTCACGATTGCTCTTGCTGGTATTCCCTCTATGTATACCCTCTTTTTTTTTATTTTGTTGTTGTAAATTAATCATACGCAAGTTGCTTGACATTTTAATTGCGATTCGCATCCAAAAGATACGAGACTTACATGTGTATATACATATATACTGATAGATGTGCGTTGGCCATTGTGTTGATGAGGTTGTCAAGAGACGCCCCCGATTCGTGGCACAAACAAGCCGTAAAATCATAAGCAAACAATTGCCATTCATTTGCACAATGAATGAAATTGAATGAGCGCATGAAATAAGACATAAATAAATACAAATATAAAATATAAAAAAAAAGTAAAGTAAATAAAATTCATAACGATCTTAACACAGGCCATAACGCAATCCCAATTGATGTGGCTCAAACGTGGCCAAAAAGGCGTTGCATGCAATCTGAAGATCTGCTTTCGGCTTCATTTATTATTGTGGTTGCCGCTTTAGTCGCACATACTCATATTGTACATAATACTCATACGTGCACCTATTTGCGGTTGCGGCAATTACACGCGAGAGACTGTGTCAGGATCGGGCTTTGAAGTGGTTACTGGAAACTGGGTCTTTGACTTTCAATGGGCCAGTACAATAACAATTAGAGTTAACTCTTACTTAGTTATTTTCTATTCATTTTGAATTGTAATTATCAAGTTATTCAGACTTTCTCATTTATATGACGCCCAATTAATTTGTTTAATTTTTGCATTAAATTTTTGCATTAAACATTAAACGATATTTTTAAAAGAAGCATGTTTTGTTTTGATAATTCTTCAATTTCTGAAGAGCAACGAATATCTTACGGTTAGCTGGCTTTTAAGTTCAAGCTCGCTCTTTGATCTGATTGTTATAACAGCTATTGCTTTAATTATTGAAAGGTATCGATAATACCGATTGTAACAACTGAGTACTAATGTTGTTATCGACAGTTTTTTTGATTAATTGATTGTTATCTTCAACTTATTTTCTTTTTATGTTAAAAGGGTGTATCGGTTTTGTGCGAATGTTTGTAACAAGTAGAAGGAAGCGTCTTCGACCCTATTAAGTGTATATATTATTGATCAACATCAATAGCCGAGTCGATCTGACCGTGGTCGCCAGTATATCCGACTGTCCGTCCGGCCTTCCATCAATCCGTCCATCTTCCACTTGCAAGAGCGCGACTATCTCAAAAACCTATGAGAGCAAGCGAGTTCCCGCGCAGCAATTGTTTGTTTCCGATAGTCGATAAGCAAGCAATCGATAGGTATCGATATCGAAATCCATTATTTTAAGCATTTCTCTCAAGTTTTACGATGTAGGATCAATAAATATTAAGAATTTATCTTTGTCAAGGCTTGAGCTTTCTCGACTAAAGCACTTTTGCTTGGCTCTATGTATAATATTTATTCAAATTGAATGGTTCCTATTATGAAATTGATTTAAATGTAATATTAGCCTCGACTTAAAGTCAAATGTAGTCTCAACTTCAATACCATATTTAAATAAAAAGTAAAGATTTCAGTTGTTGCTTTTGGCAATAAACGATTCGAACTTTGGCCAAACGTTTGAAAGGTTTAAAGACTTAACAGCTGTGTGTGTGTGTGTGTGTGTATGTGTTGGGCATAGAAAGAGCTAAGCTTTAAAATTGGAACAAAGCGCAATTTGGTTAATTGTTGTTATTGTTGTTGCTGTTGTTGTCATTGTCATGGTGTGCGCTGTGTTTGTTGTTATGCACTTTAACGGCTTTTAAAAATTTTAAATGCTCAGTTTTAACCTTTAAAAGCAACGAGCTGTGTGACTGACGGCCCAACGGACCGACCGTAATTACACAGTTTATGTGCGAGCTGATTTTATTAAAGGTTTCATTATTCGAAATGCCAAACGCATTGCGGGCAATTGAGCAATTGAGAAATTGAAACCGAAACTCTGATACTCAGATTGTGATTCAAATTGAAATTGAAATGAAATAATATGAAAGAAAAGCCGCGCGACCGCCAACCATCAATCATTGATCTAAAGCAATTGGAATTGGGCAATTGGGCAACGAGAGACAAATAGTGTCGCCAAACGGTAGCGACAACTCTTATTCATTTCTCAGATGAACGATTAAAAAGGAGACAGAGGCCGACAGAGGCGAAGAGAGAGAGAGAGACAGAGACAGATAGATGCGGAGAAAGAGATAGAGACCTCATCGGGGTATGCAAATGAGACGATCTATAAAACACATCGAGCTAAAAAAGTCTTTTACTTACATAAGCTGGCGGCAAAAATGAATAATTAACTAATTAAAATCGGCAAAATCAATTTTGATCCACATTTTGGGGGCGAAAGTACCAAAAAGTACCAAAAGCGAATTAATCAAATTCAAGAGTTGAATGCGGCACATTTGAAATTTTGTGTGTAACAAAATGAAATTGTTTTCGTTTCTTTTGGTTTTTGTTTATTTTTTTTTATTTCTTGTTTCTCTTAACATTAAAATAAATTAACGAAAATGTGCGACATGCTGTGCAGAGTTGAGCAAAGCCAGAGGCTACCCGTGTACAAATGTGTTAAATACCCTAACCAAAGGGTGCTTCAATTTCTTCGCTTTACAGCTGTACTTAACTATATACATATTTATAATATATATTTTAAGTTAAGCGCTCTTGCATATTGACATTTATTATATGCTTTCTCACAAATAGCCAGTTTATTCGCTGTCATCATTCAAACTGTTCTTCGCATAGAAAATTAAAAGGCAAGTCAAGTTAAATATGGCTAGTATCTAGTACTTATTAGTTCATTGCGCCCTGAGTGTGGCCAGTTTCAGTTAAACGCCTTGGTATTTTTTAAAATAATTACAGAATCTAGTTCCACATTTTCTCTACACATAAGACTTTATGTACAGATATGTTTTATGGCACGAATTAAAAACAAAAAAATAACGGTGGTTCGATTTATGTGTCAAAATGTTTCACGTTTCCTGTATTTAAGTCCTATTTCTCAGCCAAGCTTTCCTCATTCATATATTAAATGTAGAATATATAATATATCACATATAATATAATTTATAAAATATATAATATATAATATATAATATGTAATATATAATATATAATATATAATATATAATATATAATATATAATATATAATATATAATATATAATATATAATATATAATATATAATATATAATATATAATATATAATATATAATATATAATATATAATATATAATATATAATATATAATATATAATATATAATATATAATACATAATATACATTTGTCCCTTGGACTGTTGTACCAAGATACTTGCAAGCCTTACTGATTTTCCTATAAAGGATGAGGGCTTTAGTTAATCCCATTTCTTGGACTTATCATTATATAAATGCACGACGATCAAGATGAAATTATGCTTGACTTATAATCTTGCATAAGGCAATATTATTTTATTTGTTTAAATAACTTTGCATGAAAGTCAAGTTTGTTGTTCACTTCTATTAAAAAGTAGTTTGCGCTAAGTAAAGGTGAAAAGTTTGTCTCGACTGACTGATTGACGGATGAAAACCGCACAGCTTAAGCTATAAACAGCAGCATGCTGCATATTGAACGAAGGCAAAGATTGAACTTTAATATTAACTTATGAGAAACAGGAGATATAGATTGAATATTTCTGTTTTGAAATATTATTGAATATTTAATAATATTATAATGTTGTTTTTGGCGATCTTTCCTTTTCTTAAACATTTATTTAGCTGACTCGAGGTTCGGGGTTTTCATATTATAAGTATACATTAATACATATTAATAAATAAATTGAAAGATTAAATGTGTACATATATTCCCATATTTTCCCAAATATAGACTATAATTGATGATTTGATTTGACTTTGAATGTAAGAAATAGCCAATTGTCGCCCTCAAATAGGGCAGCAATATTATCCATGAAGTTCCTATAAACCAAACCAACTTCGCTTGGACATAAGTATATGCCTTAAGGCCTTTAATTTTCCAATTCAATTATTTACTGCTCAAACTGGTAAGTGCATTCAAGTGTCGTCAAACAGAGTTTGTCATTTTGTCGCTGAGTTTTTGGTAACATTTGATTAATTACATTCTGTGTAGCCTTAGCCGCAGCTTTTTCGACTGTTATTTACGGTTTCGGGTATTTGTGTGCAATTTGTTATACAAATCGAAATGTGGCAATAGCCAAATTGAAGCCAAATGATGTCTTCATTTTGCTCTCGCAGTGAAAATAACGTAATTGCTCGCTGTGCAGGGCCCGTTGGCCATTTGGACACGCACCGTTGGACATTGCAATCAATCACAAAGTTCCATTTTCCATTTGCCACACACACACACACACACACATACACACATACACACACGCGCGCGCGCGCACACAATCTCAGGAGACGGACTGTTAAAGAGCCGAATGCAAATTGCGTTATGGTCATAATGATCAGTTAGGTCATGTTGTAACCCAAAAAATCAATCAGGCAACCGTTTAAAACTGACGAAAAGATGAGCTAGCCGTTGAGCAAGACAAAAAGCAACAACCAACAACTGGCAACCAACAAATCGACAACTATCGATGTGTTGTTTGTGTTTGCATTGCTGCATAATTGTGATTGGGGTTTTGCCACTTCAACCATCCAGCATCAGCGGCAGTGGCTTGTGGAGGGGCTTGCGGGGGAAAGGCAGCACTGCTGCAAAGTAATTCATGTTGTTTATACGCATGGCATCGAGTGTGCTCCACACTGATTACAATATGTCCAAGCTGTACAATAACATCATTATTAGATGCCAATCCAGGTAACCCAAATAAAAAGGTAACTGGCCCAATTGTAACATAAATAAGATGCATAATTGTCCAGTAACTCACTTTCTATTGCAGCGCATAGACGGAAGGTATTTGTCTTCCTTATTTTTATGCAGTCCGAGCTTCGGCTTAATGTAAGCAGACATCGAGATACACTGAGTTATGTCTCAATCTATCAAAATAATCGCAATTATAAATATTTCTAGTTAATTTCGGTTATTTATTTATTTATCTTCTGACTTCGATAAATAGCTAGAGTTTCGTCCCGTTTTAGCGGCTGTTTGGTTGCAAAACAAATTGCAACAAACTGCTGGGGCAAGCAAATGCAACTGCAACAGTTAAGCGGAACACGAGACAGCAGCCGAAAACAAAAGCAAAATAATGCCATGAATTTAGGCAGCAAGTCGCTGGCCGAGTTCAAAATGTGATTTGCATATTTATGGAGCCGGCAATGCTTCAAGTGGCCCGCCGCGCATGTTCCCATATCTACGAGTCGTGTGTTGCATTTGGCGACAGTTCGCTAACCTTCACCTTGTTGGCCAAAAGCGACCAAAAAAACCAACTAACAACAACAACAACTAACAACAGCTACTACTGAAACAACAACAGCAACGAGAGCAACTGAAATACCGTTTGCGTTTTTGGCACTGTACTCGAACGTGCCGTGGCCCCAGTTCCAGGCTCGCTGCCTGGCCGTCCACATTTGGGCTAAGACCTGGCCTGGAAACGTGTTTGGGGGCCAACGAAGCCGCCGCCGCCGCCGTCGCTGACTCAGCTAAATAAACGTATCGTTTGTCGGCCAGACGCAGATGGAGCCGTGTGTCAAAGCGCGTTCAGGCGACATTTAATTGCATGCGGCACATAATGCATATAAAAGCACAAATATCACGCATACGCCAAGTGGCAAACGGCATAGCTTATTAGCCATTTTTAGCTTGAGCCAACGAGTGCCTCGCCAAGAAAGCAAAATAATAACTTTGAATTGTATTCATTTTTATGCTGATTATGGCCACCGGCCGCTGGCTCATTTCACTTGGCCCATTGCCGTATGCCGAATGGATTTGGGCTTGAGTTTGAAGGGAATGCGAATGCCCAAAGCACTCGCGCAACGTGCCATAATTTACATTGATTTTTGTTTTTATTTCAGACACGTACGCCCTTGTGTAAATATTTTGAAAGGAATCGACGAGCTGCGATCTGCAATCTGCAATCGTCGATCTACAAACGGCTACCCAAACAAAAGCCGCATCGTTAATCAAATTTAATTTTTTTGGTTTATTGTTAGTTTCTTTTGATTTTTGCATAGTCGATTTTATTCATGCAATTACTTGGAATTTAAATATGGATATTATAATGAATTTTTGATTTGATTTACTTCAATTTCTTTAATTTTAATAATTATACGCCATTGTCTGGCCAACGAATGTGGAGATCGCAAGAGATCGTTTTTGCTGATTTGGCAGCTTCTGTTTATGATCTATTTTGTTAATCTATATACTACTTTAACAAACTTACAGACTACGAATTTTATACATTTCTACATGTGTGTTAGCAGATGCTGAGTAGATATTGATTAAATTGCTTGTAAAAGTAAATGCTCAAGAATTAATTGACTTTTATCAAATAGCTGAATACATTGTGTACATTTTTGAGAATGAACTGAAAGCTGATTTGTTGTTGAATAAATTTAAAGCTTACATCGGCTCATAAGTATTTCTAATGATTAATCGTAGTCGCAGCTGCAATGCGTTCAACAGCTTCTCATACGCTTATTAAATGCCTGCAAGCATCCGCGCCCTCGCACATTGCACTCTATGGTTGACCGACTGACTGACTGACTGACTGACTGACAGGCAATCGAAGCATGTTGCATTTCACATACGTTTCTAGTATACATAGAGATCGCTTCTACTTGTATATAGCTTCATAACATAACCCGACTCGGCGCCCAGCGAAGCGAGCAGCAACAGTTGAATCCATGACTGCACAATGATTATTGAAGCATACAGACAGAGGCAGAGGCAGAGGCAGGCAGTCGGCGGCAGATTGAGATAGTCAGTCGGTGCATAGAGAACAAAGTATGGAAACGCGAAAAACCTCAATAACAAAACGCAACTAACTAGCGCGTCCTTGGCCAGTCAACATTATATATAATTATTTCTTTTAATTTTGCGCTGCGGCTGCCACACGATGACGATATAAATAAATACAAAAAAAAAGCAACAAAAAATAAATAAATTATATAAAAAAAAACTTGAGCTGTTTAGGGGTGCTAAAAATCATATGCGAAATCTGCCCCCTTTGCCGCCCACTCCACACAAATGCACGACAAAGACAAAGGCGCAACTTTAATTAGACATAACGATGAGAAAAAATATTAAAGCAACAGAAAAAAGCAAGTCAAGAATTATTACGTTATGAAAAATTATTATTATGATTATGAGCAACTTTAACAACAAAGAATTTTGTTGTTTTTGCAACAATAAAATGCGGCAACGTTGTAACAGATTACACACGTTTATTTATTGTTGTTGCCGTTGCTGTTGCTGTTGTTGTTGTCTAACGATGTGCTTCAATATTACAAACCAAGTCTGGTTATGTCTGTTCCGTCCCACTGTCATTATGTCTATTTCCAGTCATGTTCATGACTTTTCTCATGGAAGACCTGAGGGTCATATGCGTGCAAAGCCAAGAAACAACAACAACAGCAACAACAGCAACAACAGCAACAACAACGCGAACAGCAACAACCGGAGCAGCAACGCGACGACAGCCACACATTTATGTCATGCAACAGCCAGAGCACTCATAAATAATACTCAAAAGAGCCATTTAAATTATATTATTGCAAAAAAAAAAAAAAAACGAAAAACAACAACAAAATAATAATAAATAAAGTAACTAAGTGAGACACAATCGGAATGGCAGCAACTATTGCTGAGTCTGCCAGTCTGTCTGACTGTCTGTCTGCCTGTCTCTCTGTCCGTCTGTCATTTATTATATTTATAATAGCATTTATTATGGTTCAGCTGGAAAAGTCTATTCATAATGTTACAAGCTTGCAAACTGCTGCAAACTGTGAAATGGACTCACAGAAAGCAACCGAGCAAATTCGTCAACCTTTAAAAAGTCCCATTAAAACTAGTCTAAGTCTTTGGCAACAAATTTTTAGCCATATTTAAATGCAAAAAAAAAATATTTACTATAAATATTTGATCGAATTCTTTGATGTGAGTTTGTACGGAATTCTACGAGAACAACATAAGTCCCAGTTGGTGCAATTTTGTTGCGGCTGATGCAGATTTCATCTCATTGCAGACTTTCTTACAGTTTTATATTTTATATTTATATACTTATTGATATATGTATATACAAGGGGCTATTATCCTGCCTGGGCTGTGGCAAGTTTTGTGCCAAGCATTTTAGTTATTACTTTTTCACCGAGTTTTCGCCTGTAATAAATTGAATTCGCCCTTCCCTTTGAAAGCACGTTTAAAGTCCTTCGAATAATGAATCATAACTAAGAATCTTGCAGCCGAAAAATAAACGTCCGTTCTTTAAGAGTAGTAAATCTCGTGCATGGAGCTGGTCAATGGTTTAATGAACGAAACATTTATCGCTAAAAATCTCTTAAATGATTTTGAAGCCGAACAGATGGTAAGCAGAAAACTTTTACAATTTGAATTTCCCAAAATCCCGTTTAAGCGTGCACTACAGTGAAAATTTCAACTTACTAGCTTTAAAGGTTTTTTGCGTTGATCACTATAAAGTTAGTCAGTTAGTCATTCAGTCATTCAGTCATTCAGTCAATCAATCAGTCAATCAGGCAGTCATGACAAACAGTTTTATATATAGCGATATATTAACCTAAAATAAGTATTAAAATCTGCTTGGACTTATATGGGCGAAGCTTCAAGCTTTTTCAATGGACTTAATTTGAAACATAGAAAATATGGGCGATGCTTCAAGCTTTATCAATGGACTTAATTTGAAACATAGAAAATAAATGAATAGATAAATTCAGCTTTTTTGATAGAAAAAAGCTAAATCTTGAATAATACACTAGTTGCAAACAAAGTAGATAATATTAATTATTCTCATAATTATTTTGGAAAGAAAACTCAGTCAACCAACACAAACTGATCTTGAAAAATATCTTGAAATTCAATTCAATTGAAATGATTGGAATTTTTGTTTGGCTGCCTCCAGACTGAGATAATGAACTTGACACCTAAGCAAAACTAGTCTATTGAAGCTCTTTAAATATCGATCGAAGTGCTTTTATTCGCCAATATGCATATGGCATAGCCTAATGCAGCCGACTTGGTAGAAACAAAAGTCAGCACTTGATATTTGAAGCAGACGCTGGATATCATTTGGGGCCGCCGCTTGCAGCTTGACATTGAAGCGCATGCAACAAGAGGCAACATTTTGCGATTGTGGATCGACGATAACAAATTATAGCAATTTCAACATATTCAATAAATGTTCATAGGGGCGCTTAAGGCAGATACTTATGAGCATCCAAGCCGAGCCAAGCCGAGCCAAGCCAAGCTAAGCCAAGCGAAGCCACAGCAAAGGCGGCTAATCCAAGCCGCAAGAGGGAAAAACGAAAAACATAAAACCAATTTTCAATATGCTGCTTAAGGTCAGAATAATGCACATTAAACGATTGTTGTTTATTGGCAAATGTCATGTTCAATTAGTCGCCAGCCGCTTAGCTGGAAACGGCGGCCAATGTCACCAACTGAGGCAGAGACTCGTGTGGCAAATGGCGCAGCTAAACGTGGCATGCAACGCGTCGCTGTCAGAGCGAATTATGTTAACAAATTGAGTTATGGTTATGGCTATGGATGATGGCGCATTTATGTACACACGTATATATATGTATATGTATATAGCCATGTACAGGTGCAGGTCGAACTCAAAGCCACAAATTGCCAGCTAGACAACAATTAAGCCATGGCCAGGCCAGGCAGCCTCTGGCCCATTACAGCAACACCACAGCGCCACAAACAAACCATTGTAAGTCATTAAGAAACATAATATCAAACACAATGAACTCAAGTGACGGAAATGGTAATGGATATGGATATGGATATGGATGTGCTACGTATGCCTCAGATAAGAGCCAAAACTCAAGTTGCTCATCTAATTACAAACTGTAGCTCGCGGCCATTTAGCTGCAGCCGCAGCTGGCTAATGAATTGTTTCAATGACAATGCGCACAGCTAATGATAAACGCTATAAACCCAAACGAAGACGTTACTGTCATCGTAATCTTTATCGTAATCGTTTAGTTAATTGCCACGCTGCCAGTCTGCTTTGGCTGCTCTGCTGAAAGTTTAACCTGCGATCAAATATTGAGTTCTTGTAGAAAAGATTTTTTGTATGTACATAGGCTATAGATTTAAACTAATATAACTAAGGGTTCTTATTGAAGTAATTATCAAAAAAAAAAAAAAAGTGAAATCATACTTTTATCTTTAGTTCAGTTAAATTTAAAGAGTATACATATCTATGATATAAAACATATATTCTTCAATAGAGAGACAATACTGTACTACAACTATTTAACCTATATACCATTGTAGAGGGTATTATAATTTCCTCATGAAATGTGTGACGCATAGTAGAAAACATCTTCGAACCCATAAAGCATATATATATATTCTTGATCAGCTTCAACAACCGAGTCGATATAGTTATACCCGTCTGTCTGACTGTCTATTTCTATCACCTTGAAACCTTGCATACTTCCGTCTTTCTCTTGAAGGCAGTACATATGTCAAGACGTATCGGACCACTATATCATATAGCTGTCACAGGAACTATCGGTTCAAAAGTAGACTCCTGTATGAACAACTTTTACGTTAATCCAAATATCATGTGGCAAACTATTCTGTTTTTAAAATTATATTTAACAAACTCGTTTTCGAGCTTCACTATACCCATATATCTGCAAAAAGGAACTGTCTAAAAGAGATATAAATCTTCGGCGTGATGGAGATATCCTTAATTTCTCATTTTAACTTAAATTCAATTCAATAAAAAAAAATATAAGTTACAATCTTTTTCCAGTATCTTTTCAATATATGTTCTTTAATAAAGAGACACTACTGTACTACAACTATTTGTAGCATAGATTCCCTGCAGAGAGCTCATATCATATATTTATGAATACTTATCTGATGATCAGAGTATAAAAATGGAACACAATTAATGCAATGCGAGGTTTTTATAAAAAGTCGCACATATTCAGACGCTGGCAATCCCCATTCAATTTAAATGAATGTTAATAAAAGTACCAACAACAGAATAAAGAACCAAAGAGACTTGCATGCAAATGAGAAACGTGTGGATGCCATAAAAGGTGCAAAGAGGCGCATGATACGACAGTTTACGGATACATATTAGCTAAGAGGAATTCATTAGGCGAGCAGCTCCCACTTCGATAAATCGATAAATCAATGGGCGATGCAACTGTTGAGTTTTGAATTGTAGTCTCATGTTTCACTCGAGGCAGGCACAGTGTGCCGCCATATGCTCTTTGTAAATGTATGCATGTGTCTATGTGTGTGTGTACATTCGTATTTAATTGAGTCAGGCAAGGCGTCAAGATTTATGGGCGCAGTCTGGGCTGCTTAGTCGGGGGCATGTGCGAGCTGTACATAAAATCAAATTGTTTATGCATAAGCGTCTAATAATGTTGCCTACCCGGCATTGGAATGCCAGGCACGGAACGAAAATGAAACCGAAACTGAAACCGAGACAGATAACCTAAACAGAAACCGAAACAGAAACTAAAATTGAAATTAAATTTGAAACCGAGACCAAGAGACTCATGGCTAAGATGGCTAATTGCGAGCGCATGTGTGGCAAAGTGTTTTAGAAATTAACTCCAATGTTAAGGCATTAAAGCGATCGCATGTTATTGAAATCGGAGCAAACTCATTTATCACAAGACAACACAACATTCGAGACGCTGCAAAATTCCAAAAATAAGACAATAATAAAAAAAAAAGGCAGCCGCTTCTTCAAGCATTCAAATAATGGAAATAGAGCCGAAAGATGGAGCAAAAACTGCGCTTGGCTCTGGCAAAGGTCAGCACAAACGAAAACAGAATCAACTTCGTATTTGCTGCCATAAAAAGAAAACGTTCTAAATTATTGCTGTCATTGAGGCAAAATTATTTAATTGAGAGCTGAGAGTTAACCATCCATCAATCAATCTAACCAACTATGCAATATATACATCTACCCAACGATCGATCTATCTGTTCTATGAATCTAGCTATTTGTGTGTGTGTGTATGTGTGTGTGCGCGCGCATATACATGCTATATCATTTACTATATGAGACATCGCCCGTCACCTGCTGGCGACAAATTAGGCAATGATTGTTGCCTCCCGCTACCTCAGCGCAACTGCAACGTGTTGCATAGATTCCAAATGATTGCCACACACACACACACACACACACACATATGTACATGTATATGTATATGTGTATAAATATTTTGTGAGCTATGTGTACGAATTTATTCTTTGGCCTGTCCTTGTTTAAAGTTCGTGTCTTAAGTCTTTTGTTTAGCGGCTTGACATTTTCACAGCATCATCTTTCAGCGGCGACTGTTGGTCAAGTTAAATGCCATTTTGTCGCTTTGAACTTTAAAGTTCAAGTCTAAAATGTTTTAAATGTTGGCGCTGTTTGGTTTTGGGTTGGGCCCAAACTTTAGCATGCATTCGCCAGTGGGTTGGTTGCATTTACACATATATATGATATACACATATGTATGTATGTGAGCAGCATAGATTGTGGCATTAATTCTCGAAAACCCAACGCTGAATTTCGTTATGTTTTTATTTGGATATCATATTATTTATTACCTGCATTTTTTGCTCATAGAAATCACAAACCATTTTTTGCACTTAAATAAGATCTTCTGTATAAGCATTTCAATGCCAGCCTAACCCATTCTCGACAACTTTTTTTTTTTAACCACACCCCTAAAAAACTAATTGCATATTTTTTTCAAGCCTAGACAGTTTTCTATAATTGAATTAGACTTTAGATGGCTTGCCAATGCGGAAGAATTGGCTCTGAAGCCCGCAGCGCAAGCCTTGGCCAAGGTGTCGCCGTCAACTAACAAATGGAACGCGCCCTCTCAAGAGTACCGACAGCGGCGCAACGCACCTCTGCCCCTCACCCATATAGAATATGTTGAACTCAGTCATTGGCTAAGCGTGTGGGGGGAATCTGTGTGGGATCTGCTGTAATGCTGCAGCCTCAAGCAAAACAATTTTTCAGAAAAATGTAATTTTAATTATGTGACTAACAACAATAACAACAAAAAATAATGAATAACTAAAATTCAAGCTAACTACTTACCTGGCTGCTTTGTTTATTTGTTTGTTGTCTGTGGCTTTGTGTGTGTGTTTTATCATTAAGTTTTTTTCGTGTCATTGTATTTAGCTCTCGGGCCCAGCTGCTGGCGTCCCAGACCATGGCATAGAAATTCAAATCTAACATAATGACCCCTACGTGCATGCTGCTGTTGCAGTTGTTGTTGCAGCTGTTTTTGTTGTTGTTGTTGTTGTTGTTGCTGCTGCTGCTGCTGCTGCTGCTGCACAGTCATCAATAGGCAGCTCATTGGCAAAATCGCATAGAACGAATCTGAGGTAATTTATAGCATCACTCATACGCCACGTTGCGGCGCACAAACAACTGTGAAGCGCTGTTTTACTGTGGAGTAGAAAAATTATTTCATTATTTGCACGAACTTTTTCGATTTGAAGTTTTATAAATATGCACATGCTTGTGCTGATCGATTGACTGACCCAGAGACCTAAACGTGAAAAACAAGTAAATGCAGCTTTTTTCTTTGCCATCCAATCGACTTCTTTTGCAATTTTAAACATCCACGTTATATTTTATTTGCGACGTGTTTCACCCGTTTCGTAATATTCACGGCAACGGAAAATGGGTACAAGTGCAACATATGGGGTGAATACTTGTTAGCAGTTGTTCATACGAGCAGATTAAACACCCGAAGTACTTATTAGTTTCGAATATATGATAAAATTGTAATGTATGTATATATAAATACGTTTCATGGGTATTTAGTCAAATACAATTATGTTCATTATTGTGCTATGTTGTACACTGTGCCCGTTCGCTGTTGGATCTGAAGGCATCTTTTCAGCAATTATTATTGACAATTACGAGTAATGTGCAACATGTGCTTGGCAAGCGGTTTATCTTGAAATAAGATTCGTGCACACACACTCACACACACACACTCAATGCACACTCTGACATTGACCGCATGCATCGCCGGCCGGCTAACTGTCCGTTCAACTGTCGGCCTGTCCGGCTGACCAGCTGATTCATCGTCATTGTCAGCAGCAGCTTCATGCAACGGGGCAAGATTCTTGTGATTTTTCTTTTAAATTTTTTCATCATACAAACGAATTGCAAATGAAGTTAAATAAATGTCGTGTTGTTGTTGGTTAGTTGGTTGGTTGGTTGGTTGTTCAGTGGTTGAGTTGTTGAATTGGTTGTTAGTTGGTTGTTAGTTGCAGCTTCAAGGTTGGGCGCCTCAATGCGGAAAACATGACAACACACAAAATGCTGAAAAAAAAAAAAAAAAAACAAAACTGTCATTAAAGTGTAACATAAAAAGCCGCTAATTGCAAATGTTTATATCTACACACACACACACACAGACACACAATAATAATAATAACAAGCTCATAAATAACTGCAAGAGTCGTTGCATTGAATTGCCCATTAGCCCCAGAGCCAAACAGGTTGCAATTGCTTCCAACTGTTCAAGTGTAATCCGAGCCCAAAACACACGCCCGCAATTCACATGCACATAGAATCAGGTCAACAGCACAAGTTCAGACTATCAGATACCCTGTAAAGCTGAGTAATTATGCTGCGCATTCATTTTGCTCAATTTCAAGAGTTGGCAGAGCATAATCGATAATAACATTTCGATAACACACGCTATCGTTCATCGATAACGCTATCGATAATTGTCTCTGGCTCAAATGCCACTAGTGACATTTTGAAATAACTTTTTACATCCAGCTCGACTTTGTCTTTTTATAACTGCACCACCTTTTTAATAGTCAACGGCTCTATGAGGTCTTTCAATTAAATGTTTAAATGCCAAACGGAATTACGAACACATGACGAATTGTTAATTTAAGCTTTAGATAGAATTATTATCTTGTCCCTTGACTGAAGTATGATTGTTCCCGTGTCTCAAAGGCAATCGCAATGCAGTCCCCATAAAGGTCAACTGTCTGAACTGTGCCTGCAATCCGCATTTCCGAAACTACCATTGACCAGTCAAATACGCTATTAACTTGCCACAGACAAAGGTCAAACTGCAAGTGCAAGCGATGCAACTCTCGATTCACTTAACTGCAATTTTAATCACTTGTTGCTTAGCTGGACTTGGGCTAGTGAAAGTGACGCTGACGCTGGCAATCCTGATATTTTGTTTTTAACTCGGAATTTTGAAATTTATAAACCACACACACACACACACGCATTTACACACACATATATAGTTGAACACGCACGAGTCGCTGTAAGTGCCAGCTAAGTGCCGGAAAATTGCAACCGGCCGCTGATGAGTTGCAGTTGCTTTGGGCGTCGCCTGTGGCGGGCGGGCATGCGGCACAACTGGCATGCATCATAATCAAGTCGTGCCATGAATTATCGTGTCTGTTTATCAAAACTCAATGTGTGGGCCGCGCCAATTTCATACATTTTTTGTGTTTTTTTTTCTCTTTCTCTAACTTAACTAGTCGACTTGTCATTGCAGCTATTTCTCTTGCTGCCACATAAACCACGAGCTTATAAATTATATTCATGCTATTTTACAACTGATTGCAACGTTATGAAAAATTGCAAAAAGAAATTTTAGTCATAATTATTTAACTCCAGTAAATTCTCATTTTTAATCAGCTTGAGGCGAAACACACATTTTTGGTTTCCTTTCTATTTAAAATATAAAACAATCAAAATTTTCTAATGATAAATTATTCTTCTGCGAAATTCATTAAGATTTGAATGTACTACATTTAATAAAAATTTACTGGTTTCATTTATTTATGTTTCAAAATAAAAACAAAAGATAAGACAAAAAAAACTTTTTAGAAATCTTGGAAAAAATCACACTAAATCAAAAAGGGCATAAAACTGAAAAACTCAAACTTTTTTAAATCTTTTATATTCAAAATAAATTAAATTTTATTTTTTAGCATGTTTTTTATGAGTTTTTTGTATATTGTGGTTGTCTTCTTTATGGGGCTTTCCTGCAAATATCCGGACTTTCATGCAATTGGCAAAACGATATAATTTAGTTGTAAAATATTTAATCAAAAGCCAGATCAGTTTTTAAAAAAAAAACTACAGTTCAAAGCAGAAAAAGTCTTAAAAAAAATCTCCATAATACCCGTACACTTAACCCTTGTAACTGTCATGCGATAAGCCCGAACTTCATTTGCCTTCTCTTAATCAAATCGCATGCAGCAATGAGGAATGTGCAATGCATAAACTGAGCTAAGTGTCAGACATTTATGTGACGTCACCAAAACACAATAAACATAATAATGAACGCCCATTTAACGCCCACTTAGACGCGGTCGCCTTACTAATGCGACGGCATATTGCAACACGCAGGCCGAACAATGTGTTAATTACACGGCTCCACGCCCACGCAGCCACTGTTGCCCGTTGCGTTAGCGCGCCACAAGTGGTTGCCACAAAGCCAGCGATAATCAGCGAATTGTGAATTCAAATTGAAGAAGTGTCATGTTTAAAATACAATGTAAAATCACCGACAGCAATCGCTATGTGCAATTTTTTTTTTGTTTACCCTTTTTTTTCTCGCTCTCGCATCTAAATGACTAAACATATGAACGTGTCATGGTGCATGAGCACACACACAAACGTACACAGACACACACACACACACAGGTACTCTTCCCATTTGTTGTGGGCACGACGCGCTCAATTCAACGCATACGCCCCTGTACCCCAAGTCTCGACATCGTCATCAGGGTCATCATGTTACGAGTACTGAAAGCTCACACACACCCGTACATCACCCGTACCGTTTATAGCTCAACTGTGTGCATATACATGCATACACACTCCCTGCACACACACACTCGCACATCTTGATGACTATAATTATTTGGTTTGCCTCACTTTAGTCTATAGTCTCTTTCTCCCTGCCTTCTTCTTTTCACTTTATGTCTGGCTCAGTGCGCGCTAATCATTATGAAATATCTGCGCTTTGCTTTGCTTTGGCTTTACTTTTCTTTTCTTCTTTCTGCTTATTGTTTAACACTTTCATAATTTAAGCCACAACAACAATAGCAATAATTGCAATAATCACGACAACAACATATTTAGCACTTACGTCGCGCTTATTAATTTAATTCCCAAATTCGATGTTGTTATTTGTATTATACTACATTTCATATTATTATATGTATACACATCAATAGTTGAACCATTTCGACATTTCATCAATTAGATGTTGTTTAGATAATATTAATTATTTCAATGCACATATGAAATAAAGATTGTTTCGCTGTGCGATGTCCAAAATTTGATTGAATTGTGACTGAGCAGATGACGTGACAGAGCGGTCAGCGGAGAAGTCAGAGGTAGATAACAAGAACAGTTAGTTTTTATGCGAATGAAAAAGTACGAAGAAAGAAGAGCGAAAAAAAACGAGAAAGACACCCTTTCTATTATTATTATTATATATTAAGGTTTTGGCAAACGAAATTAAATTAATAAGGTGTAATTACATATATTATATGTATTTTTGCTCATATTCAAATCGTGTCTAAACAAAATCTTACATGCAATCCGATATATGAAAAGAATTTAAAATGAAAATTTTATAAAGCATTTATAATTTATTTCTTGCCCCAATCTTACTTGCAAGTTCTTTCAGGTATATAAATCCATGCTCTAATTGATAGGGTATTTACTGTTCAATCAACACAATTTTCATTTTCTTTTTTCTACATTGTTCGCAGTTTGGTGACTTTTTAAAGTTTATTGAAGCCGTTTTTTGCTACCCTACGCTTGCTGAACTATTCCGATTTTCATCAATTAGATATTGTTCAGACATTAATAAACAATACACTGCACTTAAAAAATGAAGAGAACTTTTGATGTCTAAGATTTCACTGAATTAAGACTGAACAGATGAGGTGACAGTCAGAAGTAGAGAGCAAGAACAGTTAATTTTCAGGTTCAGCGCAGGTGCAGCCGCGCACAGTATTATCTACATATGTATACATATACATATGTATCTGCGTATGCAGCTTTAGTTATGTTAGGAAAAGAGCGAAAGAAAAGTAACAAAAAAAGGGTGTTTCACTCTCATTCACACTCTCTATATTTTAGTTAAGGTTTTGGCAAATAATAAGGTGTGCATTAACATATGTATGTACGTGTATTATTACATATATTTAAATTGTTGTTTTTAATCCCTGCATTAAAATTAATTCATTAAACACTGAAACAAATTCTCATGTGCATTTAGAGGAACAAAAAAAAATATTAAATATTGAACAATTAATTAAGTTTTCAATTATTTATTTCTTGCTTTAATCTTACTTACAACTTCTTTTAGATATATAAATCCTATCCATACTTTAAGCCCGTAGATAGGGCATTCATTGATCGATCAACATGATTATGTTTTTTATTTTCAACTTTGTTTGCCGTTTGGTAACTCTCTGAAGTTTTTTTTTATTGTTAGACTGAATTTGATTTTTTATGTTTGTTACACCACAATAGTTGAACAATTTCGACATTTCATCAATTAGATATATTTTTTTTTTAATTAATTAATTCACTGCACTTTAGAAATGTAGACATTTTTTCACTTCACGATGTCCAAAATTGGCCTGAATTCTGACTGAGCCGATGGTGTGACAGAGTTGTAGGTGAGAAAGTCAGAAGTAGATGTCAAGAACAGCTAGTTATTATGTGAAAGGAAAGGTACCAAGTTATCTATGTATGTATATAAAGATCTGCTTTACTTTACTTTTGCCAGAAGAAGAGCGAAAAAAGTAAAAACAAAAGTAATCTCACTTTTTATATCATTTATGCATTAACACTCCCTTCACATCTCGAATGGAAAATAACAAGGTGCACATACATTATGTACTTATTATTATTCAAGTTGTGTTCTTTGCATTGTAGAAAACATTGAATATTAAATCAAATTCTCATATGCATTTAAATAAATGAATATATTTATTATATATTGAACGATTGATAAGCTTTTAATCATTTACACTAATTGAACCATTTCGATTTTCATCAATTAGATTTTCCGTTATTATTATTAATTAACACACTGCACTTGATAAATTATGAGGAATTAATTCACTGCACTTAATAAATGAAGAGGAACTTTTGCTTTTCCATGCCTAAAATTGGACTGAATTGTAAATGAGCCGATGGCGTGACAGAAGGGTAGGTGAGCAAGTCAGAGGTAGAGAATAAGAACAGTTAGTTTTAATGTGAATGGACAAGTAGCAAACCTCAGCGCAGGTGCATTGTTATCTATTTATAGATCTGCATATACAGCTTTAGTTAAGTGTGAAGAAAAGCGACAAAAAGTGACAAAAAAAAATGTGTGTCTCTCAATTATTCCTCTTCACTTTACCACTTAGTTAGGGGTTTGGCAAACACATTGAAATTAATAAGGTGTACATACATATTGTGTATCATTGCATATACATATATTTAAATTGTGTCTAATTCTTAGCATTGCAAAGTAGATTACATTAACTACTGAAACAAATTCGCATATGCATTTAGATGAAAAAAAAGTATTTTAGATTGAACAGTTATTAAAGCTTTTAATTGTTTACTTCCTGCTTGAATCTTACTTAGATATTCATTCAGATATATAAATCCAATCCATACACTAAACCCATTGAAGGGTATTCACAGTTCAACCAAAATAATTTTAATTTTTTAGTTTCAACTTTGTTTGCAGTTTGCTGACTTTCTGAAGTTTCTTTTTGTTACACTCCACTCGTTGAACCATTCTTCGGAATTTAACAAACAATTCACTGCACTTTAGAAATTTAGACCTTATATCACTTCTCGATGTCCAAAATTTGACTGAATTGTGATAGACATGATGGCGAGACAGAGCGGTCAGCGGGGTAGTCAGAAGTAGAGAACTAGAACAGCTTCAGCGCAAGAGCCGCCACACACATTCTTATCTATGTATAGATCTGCGTATACTGCTTTATTTGCGCTAGAAGAAGAGCGAAAACAGGTGTCTCACTCTCTGACGCACTCTCACCCCCCCTCTCCCCCCTCTCCATGTGATTTAGCTGGGAATTGGCAAACGCATTGCAATACCCTACACATCTTAAGTCGAAACTAATAAAGTGTAAATATTTGTAATGTGTATGTGTATTATTATACTCTGTAGCTTTTGAGTGTGGATAAAACAATGGGCATTATTAAGTCGGCTTATGCCAGAATAAATATAATACAAAAATAAATGCATTTTATATGCAGAATTTAAATGAAGTATTATATATTGAGCAATTAATAAGACGTATAATTATGTTTTGCTTGCCATAAGCATGCCCTAAGCCCGTTAATAGGGTATTGACTGTTCTATCAACATAATTTCGATAAACGCAGTTCTTTCTTTTTTTATTTACTTTACAACTTTGTTTGCAGTTTCGTGACTTTCTGAAGTTTTTGCACTTAGCTTTCGTTATTTTTTTGTTTTAATATTTTTTTGTTGTTGTCTGATTGTTGCATGACTTAATGAATGAATGAATGAATGATTGATGAGCAGACACTCACTCGATGAAAGTGTTGCGCGATTTGTGTTCGTCTGCCTTTTGAATCGCTTTCATCAGCATTCGGACTCGTGTTTGGATTCAGATTCGGATTCGAGTTCAGATTTGATTTTGCTGCCACTTTCAACGGCAAAAGCAATTGCAAGTCTTTATTTTGTTTTTTTTTTTTATTTTCATTTTTGCACAATAGAAGAAAATTGTACCGAAAATAATTTATAATTATTCACTTTTGTATTGCTTTCGTTTTTGTCTTGTAACAGTTGCCAATTCAGTGTGAGTATTGGATAACTGTTCCGCAACTTTAATGTATTTTCGAATTAACACATAATTAGTAGTATATACATATCTGTACATACATATATAAGCGTGTATTGGATCATTATTGGGATAATATGGGCTTTATAAACGTCTCTTTTCCTACATTTGTATATATATACATACATAATCGTTTACAAAATGGGACTAGAGACTAAGACTAACTGCGTGCTAAATGGCTTAGAACTCCGAACTGAATACCCTGAAATGCTTATTGTAATCAAAAGATTATGTGCTTATAACATTTTATAATAAAAAATAAACTGGCTGCTGGTTCAAATAATATGATAATAAAATTCAGATGGTACTGTGAAAAAATTTAATTATATCAGAGTAAGTCTATATGCTATTTTTAAATAATATTCCTGGTCTTCTCGAGTAAACCATTTCTACTTCTTGCAGGAGTAAGTCCTTTTGCTAGTCGGCCAGGATAATCGAAATAGCATCTTTTTCTTCAATCATTCAATGCGACAGCTTACTTTTATTCACCTATCTTAGAATGAAAATGGAACTTGAAGTATAGGGATTACATAACCTATGAGTTAAGTGCAGGCGGACAGCAAATAATTTTACTATAAAAAGCCCAAAGCTCTCCCGCCTGGCTAGTTATTATATGGTTTTGCGATTGGTTTGGTATTTTTGAAAATGGGCCATAGGCCAATCAAGTCCTAGCCAGTTGCTGTTCACCTTTCCCTCGAAACGGGGTGTTGCTGTTGCTCTTATTCACCGATTCGATTGATAATGAGCCTACCTGACTGTGTTTTCTTATTGTGGCTGCCTTGTCTTTGGCCAGCGGACATGCTGGCAATTTGGCAAATTAGAGAAACAGTCCATAGTCAAGCTTGGAGACAAGCGCGATTCGCATTTACCCCGACTGGCTCTATATAATATTCTCTTTTCATCAAACTTTCGGATCTGAAAGCAACACTTAAAAGACGACCCGCATAAATAAACAATACACAGTTCAGATTAGTTACAATAGCATGTAAATATTTGATGGGGCTGGAGAAATCACCCGCTTTGAGTGGATACAGGGTATGAGAATAAATGCAAAAAACGTGCAGTGCCAGCTTTAAGCTGGACACCAGTGAAACGCCAACGAGCTGGTCAAATAAATAATAAAGTAATTTATACTTAATACACGACATATCGCTGCCAAAAGCCGAAATGTGTTTGACCCATTTTCTGGCAGCGCTATCGAAAATCATCAAGCGGCCGGGCAGCCCCCACAGCCGCCACACAAGTGAACCAAACTTCGCAACCCAAGCCCGAACCCGAGACATACCCAGCCAATGGCCAATTACACTTAACAAACTCATTATGTTCCGTTTTGCCAGGCAAAACAAAAAAAACACCAAACCCGAAAAAGCCACCAGCGGGTGTCAATATGCAATGCATAGTAAACAACAGAGTGCTCTTTTCGAGAGTGTTCGACTAAGATATACCCTGTACAAATAGTCGAACATAAAATATATATCTCTAAGACAGCTAAACACACTTGGCTAACTCTTTTAAGCTCTTATAAATCATTAATTATAACTGAACGACTAAGAGATACCCTGGACAAGCAGTCGAACACAAACTTCATAGCTCTAAAGTACATAAACACACTCTAGCTAGCTCTTATCAGCTGTGATCAATGATTAAAAACCCCTAACTGAACGACTTAGAGATACCCTATACAAGCATTCGAAAAGAAAATACATATCCATAAAGCACCTTAACACACTCTAGCTAGCTCTTATCAGCTGCGATACATGATTGAAAACTCTAAATGAAAATCGACTAAGAGATACCCTGTATCGAACACAAAATAAATGCTCCTAAAGCACCTAAACACACTCGGCTGGCTCTTATAAGCTTCTATAAATTATCCAAAAATCTGGCTGCAAATTGGTTTTTATCGATTTCGTGCAATTTATCGATAGTTAAAAGTCTTTAGCTTTAAAGGATTGATACATACAGACGGACGGACAGGCAGGTAGACAGACGACTTGGCTCTAATGAATTATAGGCTATATTTATTAATATTTATTTAAAAGGAAACAGAAAACCAAAATACCCTGATTTACCCATTTTCAACAGGGTATGAAATGCTTAAAACAAAAAAAATATATGGAAAAAGGCTAGAAAAATACCGTTAGCATTGCATGCAGTGAAAATCCGAATTCATGTTGAAATAAAGCCACAGACAAGCAGCCAACAACAACTGCCCATATGAAAGGCGGCTCGTGCTGGGTAGGTGGCAGTTGGTGGGCCCCGGGGGGCGCGGCTTGGAGCCATGCATGCGGCCATAGACAGTGGGAGGGTCGGAGGCTCGCTGGATTGGTCGGTTTTGCTCGGCTATCTGACAGGCAACATGGCTAGAACAAAATTTATGCCAGCTGCCAGCTGCTTACATTATTATCGACTTTTATCGAGACGACATTTGACTGGTCAACGGCAGCTAACAATAACAATAACAACAACCGACAACAACAACAATAGCTACAAATTTGAGCCCAGCCACTGAAGCACTGAATGTAATTGAGCCGCGCAACGAGTGGCGGCACGAGCGGTGCCGCACAACAATTCAGTGCTTCGATGTGCCAGCTGTGATATGACAAAAATATTTGCTGCTTTAAGAATTTTGCATTTGATGTGCTGCATGCAACGTTTTGGTATGTTGCAAGCAAGCATGCAACATGTGGGGCAGCGTCAACCAATAGACCAATAGGAAGCAAGATATACTGTAATTAATAGTTATACAGAGAATAGCAAGAATATCATAGATTCCTTCAATCAATTTCTAGTCCTTACTTTTCGGCGGCTTGTAAGTGAGAATTTCAGCTAGTGCAATATTTTAGTATGCGAAAAGTGAGCTGCTTTCCGAAGTACACGTTTTTAAGCATCAACAATATTGTGTAATTATCTTGGATCTGCAAGCGAACTGCCGCTTTGAACGCACTTTCAATTTCCGGGATTTTTTTGAAGGGTCAGAAATGGCTGAAGAGCCTCCGAAAATGTTGGAGCTTTCGCTTGCTTCTCAACACATTTTGCTGTCGTCATCAACCCACACATTTCGCCACTTAACAATGACGGGGCAAACAAAGAAGAGCTGCTTGCTTAGACGACGAGCCACTCGATGCTGAAGTCGATCTTCGAGTGGAAGCCCGCTAGCTTGAGGGGCCCATCGAAGAGCCGTCAAGCAGACGTTAGTTCGCCTGCCGGAAGATGCATTTCGTTTTTGCTGTCTATTCATCTCACTGATCTCTCCCTCTCTCTCTTTCTTCTCTTGCAGCTGAGTTTCCAGAGGAAGACACCGACATGCTGATGGAACCGAATGACTTTACGCCCATAACTGTGCTGCGATCCCATGAGCAGCAGCACTTCCATATGCCGCCCACAACACAGCTGCAGCAGCAGCAGCAGCCACATCATCGGGCAGTTGCTGCCACGCCCGCTCAGAGTCGCCACTTTCAGGCAGCTTTGCAGCCAGTGTCGGCCGCGGTGCCAGTGCAGCAGGAACAGTTCCGTCCCATTGCCAATCCGAACACACAGCTGATCTCGCGGGCCGATGTAACGCCCGGTCCCGGTGCGGACTCGCACAGCCAGGCGGCGCAGAACTTCTATCCGCCTTTCTACCATGAGGCGCCGCCATTGGGCCACTCGCGTCCCTATTTCGCCGGTCCCGCTGGTCCCGTTGGCGACAACTCGCCGCTGCAACTGCCGCTCTTGCCGCCAGCCCAGCAGCAGCAGCAGCGCGGCTTTGATGCAGCCATTCTGGGCAGCGGTGATTTTGGTGTGCTGCGTGGCGGCACCTTCTATCCGGAGGAGGAGATGCCCTACCATCCAGAGGACAACAGTGACTACATCTATGGCGATGCCAACAATGGCCATGGTCGTCCCAGCGAGGCGTTCATCCAGAAATATACATATCCCGAGGAGCAGTTCGCCAACTTCCGTGACTTTGCTGACATTAATACGCCCGCAGATTCGGCCTTCTCACAGTTTGTGGTCGTCTATGCGGCCAAGAATGCGACCAAGCCGAGCACCCATCCACATCCGAAGAACATATTTGAGCAGCTGGAGCTTCTAGATCGCGAGAAGGCGCTCGAGGAGGCGGCGCTCAAGAAGCAACAGCCCAGCAAATCCAAATCCAAGCTATCCAAAACGAAGCTCCAAAAGAAGTATAAGAAAAAGACAATTAGCAAGGATCTGGAGCTGGAGCCGCTGCTGGCACTGAGCTAAGCGCCAGGTTGGGCCCACATCCAGCTGGGAGCGAGTTTTAGCTGCGAAATTTAATGGTTTTTTTTATATATTTATTTTGAGCAAAGATAAAATTCCAACTTTAGATACCTTTTCGCCGGACTCTCACACAAATTTGCACACTTGCCCCGCGCGCACGCCTGCTGCAAGCCCCTCCCTCTCCACGCCCCTGCCACCCGTCCCCCTTCACAACACTTATGGTTTACAATAGTTCCGTTAGTTGTGTGTACTTATTATTATTATTATTATTTTAAACATTATTATAGCTATTATTATTGTAATTTTTTTGTATCTGTTTACTTGTCTCACAATTCGTGTTACATAATTGTTAATTGTACTTAATTATAGCCCGTAGCCTATTCGTATTTGTATTTGTATTCGTATTTGTATTTTTATGTGTTTAATCGTATTTTATGATGCGTATCGATTACTTAATTATTTTTTGTTTAATTAAACATAATTGTACTTGTATTTGTATTGTGTGTGTACATAAAATGAGAAACCAGCTCTTAATTGTAATTTTAATAATAAAGATTAAAAACAAAATATCAAATCGCGTACAATTATTTAACCAAGTGATACAACAATAATAATTGATTCATTCGGGTTGAATTTTAAGTGTTTGACATAGGAAGAATATCAAACTATTTGGAAACAATAAAGTTCGTGGGATAGAACATATGATGGAAATGCGATATACTTAACGATTGTTAAAAAAAAACCTATTCAAACAAAATCTGGACAAAAATGTGCCCAACAAATTTTCAACAAATGTTTTTATAGTCAGAACAAAAAAAGTTGGAAATGTCAGACTGTTTAATTTATTTTTAAAATGAAATAAACAGGCATTTAAATTAGAAGGAACTTTTTCTGCAGATTATAATTAAACAATGTTGATGTGCATCAATTCTTATTGACATAATAAAAGTAGCATATTATTTAATAAAATTATTTTTCCCATGAAGCTAAGGGAAATCGTGTTATAACGATTGAAAAATAAATAAAATAAATAAGTGAGAATAGCTGAAGAACAATAAAAAATATGTAAGAGATTTTCCCAAGAAAGTTTAATTTTGTGCGCGAAGCGTATTTAGCAGCGTGGTAAAAGAACCTGCTGTGCGAAAAATCTACAAATACAAAGCAGATTTGATAATAGCTCAGCAATTACTGGCAAGGCCACTCACTCACCCACACCAATAAAGGCCGACCGAGCACAAAGAAGTAGGCGCCCAGTTGCGTCTCCTTCTGGGCACGCTGCAGCGGCAGCAGCAGCAGTCGGCGCTGCCGTGGCGTCAATTGATGCCAGGGCACAAGCTGATAGAGTCGATGGGCAAACTGTTCACCCTCATGACGCACCTGCTCAGCGCCGAAGCCATAAATGCACAGCTGTGTGCTGACCACCAGCGAGAAGAAGCCGAGAAAGGCAAAGTTCTGGTTGGTGTGCGGCATTATGTACTGACAGATCACGGAGCAGTAGAGCACGCAGATTAAGAGCACCTCCACGCAGGCAATGTCCCGAAAGGCCACATCGAAGCGAGCCACCAGCTCCAACAGTTGGGCATGTTGTCTAAAAAGCTGTGCCAGACAACGCTCCAGCTTCCGGTTAGCTGGAGCCTGCAGCAGATCGTGCTGCAGCTTCAACACGAGGCGACGATAGTTCGCCGTCAGGCCAAAGACGAACCAGCCGTAGAGCGTGTCCACGCCGGTAGTGGAGCAGCAGAAGAAGGTCAACACAAGCACCATCAAACAGCAGTCCAGCAAATAGATGGCCGGCTGCGTGACGTCATAGGGCAACCTAGGAAAGATTGAGATAGATCGAGGTGATCGGCAAGTGCCCAACAGCGAGATATACAACTAAGGGCGACTGTCTGCGGTAGCTAGGTAAATAAGATAGCCGCGAGCCCAAGAAGGATGCAGAGCTTAAGCGGAGCATTGAAGTTTTTCACACCATATACAATTCAACAATAATAAATAAATAATTAAGTAAATTGGAATAAGATTTTAGCTAATCGGAACTTAACTGTTGGCTAAAACTATGCCTAAAAAGTGGATAGCCTTCTGACCAAGACTATGCCTATAATAATGGGTAATATATATTTCCATATATTCTGGGAAAAATAAAGTACACATATGGATTATACTTAGAGTTGGCAGAAATGGACTATATAACAGGAATAAGGCAAATTCAGTAATAATAAATAAATTCAAATAAGCATTTAGCTGATCTTGGTTTAACTTTACGCTAGGTAATAAAAAGTCCCATATTTTCTGAAAAAAATAGAGACCACATATGGATAACATTTGAGCTACATATTTTCTAATATCTAGGCAAGAATAGAGTATATTTTATGAGATATTTAAAACCGTATTATTAGGCGAATTCAATAAAATTAAATAAATAATAAAAATAAATTAGAATAAGAATTAAGCTAATCGCAGTTTAACTTTTGGCTGAAAATGTGTCTAAAATGTTGGGAAATTTTAATTCCCATATTATGTGGGAAAATTAGATTATATATGAGTTCAAATTTGGACTACATTTTGGGCCACGCATTTCTAGGCAGAATTCGACAATACTTTAGGCTTATTGTAAGTCAATAATAAGTCATAATTTGACTATTTAAAGATTAAATATTAACTAAGTTATTTAGTGTCTGAAGCCTCTAAAATCTAGCCCAACCTTCTTTTAACTTAAATAAAGCCAAATCTATATAGCATTTCAAGATCAACAACAACAGCCAATGTTAATATAGACAGGTCCAACCGCCTACCTACAGGTCCAACCGCCTACCTATTTTTCCTCAGCTCTGAATCTTCATGAAATAATTATTATATTACTTTCAAATTTCATAGGATCAGTTCGCTATATAGAGCAGCTAAAGCAAGTTTCACTCGTAGGCACACTCATGAATTAGCGTCTTCTTAGCAAAGATCTGTACAGATGGAAGTTTTAACAGCTTTAAAGCAACCCGACTTTAACGCTTCTCCTGACTTATATAGTTATTGCGCTTCTGTGATGGTCACTTACGCAACACGAAACGAGCTGACGGGCACAAACTGGCCAGTTCGATAGTAATGCAGTGCGGTTGACGCGAGCGGCATCAGCAGAAAGGAGACGCTGGTGCCGGCACACAGTAGGAAATATATGGCCGAGCAGAGCTGGCCGCGACGATTCTGCAATTGCCAAATGCGTAGCTCAGCTGCGTTGGCGGTGGAGCGGCGAAAGGACGCCTGCAGGGCGACAATGAGAGACACCAGCTCTGGGCACTTGCACACAAAGATGGTCATCTTCAGCAGCGAGGAGATCATCTGGACACCGTGCATCAGCGCCTCCGAGCAGAGCACAATATCGCTGCGATGCAGCACGATGTAGGCGCAAACGGTGCACAGCTCAAAGCTGGTGGCAAGCACCATGACGATATAGGTGAGCGGCGAACGTAGCACTTGGCGATCTGGTTGTAGCTCCAGGCCCATGCGGGCAAAGGTGAAGCGTTGCGTCCACAAATCAGTTAAACAGGCCTCCAGCAGCTTAGACATCCCGATGCCAACTGAAGCGGAACTGGCCGCAAGCAGCTGGGAATACAGACGGTTACTTTTTGTTGCATCCACGACAAACATAATATGGGGGTGTGGACGCTTTAAATTAGTTTTCGAGTGTGTCGCCTAATTGGCCTTATACATAAAATGTTAATTTGTCGGTCTTCATTAGAGCAGCAGTTGACACAAGCCCACAAAACTTGGCTAAGTAAAACTTTATGGCAAATGATTTAATTATACGCCCGGGGTGCGGGTCCAAGTCCACACCTACTGACAAGACAAGCAGGCACCTGTTTGGCACAGTGGGCCAATATCGCTGTTAGCCGAATACAATTTTGCAAATGCTCTGCGACTTTCAACCAAATACGTTTGGGTTATGTGAGTTCTCCGTTGCCAGCTGCCAATGCGGCTAATAAAATTATGCCAATTACAATGTAAAATATGGATATACAAGGAAAACTCTTCGTGATCAAACAGAGTAATTTAAATCCGCCCAAGAGAATTTGACGCATAGTGGAGAGGAAATCGTTATGGCCTGGATCATAATGATCTGAGCTACCGTGTCCGCTCAAGAGGGATAGCATCCTAATAGGAGTGTCCGTTGTGAGAGCCTTATTGTATATACTCAGCCTAACAGCAGAAATACTCTTCAAATTTGAGCTTCAAACCAATTTTGAAGTTTATATCTTATTGAGCTCGAAAATGTTGCCAAATGCCAAAAAATTAAATATTATCAATTATAAATAGTAAAAAAAAAGTAGCATCTAAGCAAGTTTAACGCAAAGAAGCCAACAATTATAGGCGAATAATATACCTTCATCGTGTCGCTGATAATATAGGAAATATTTGTAATCCGATTAGGCTTTTAGTTTTAAGATTTGCTATTTGTTGTTTTCAATGTATTTATTTTTATTACTATATGAATGTTGTTACTGTTGATTAGCAACTTTTATCAGAGTGAATATCGGAGGGTTCATAGTTTAACAATAGCTTTTGGTTTTAAGTAGCTTTGTTTCATCTTGTTAAGACCGGACTAGGTTATATTTTTTTTGCCTGAGGATCTGCTTGCTGACACTAAAGCCATCGAACGATTAGATCTGTTGGGCAGATGCAAATTTAATGTGTAATATTTTTATTAATTTTTTGATTATGTTCCTTTTTAAGCCATGCGCTTTGCGCATTATTTGCATAATGCTTGAATTTCTCTTGCACCACTGTGGACAACTGCAAGATTCGTTAGTCAAACAGGCGTGCGACTTAATGGCTTACAACAGCTTGGCCAAAAGTAACAGCAACTGTAACTGCAACTGTAACTGGAACTGTGACTGCTACTGCTTTTGCTGCTGTCTCAGTCATGGTCATTGTCCGCTAGCGGTTCTTATTACATGTGGGCCTGCTTTTTATATATATATTTATTTTTTGTGGGTTATTTTTTTATTGTATCTATCGACAGTCGCAGAATTCCCGACTTGGTGTCCGACTTTGGCATATGTTTTGACATTTGGAGGCTGGCACTTAATTTACGGCCTCACCTTTTTCTATGCACACATACACACGTTTATTTATATACATTTATGTACAGACTGCTCGAGTGTCAGGCCCAGGCCCAGACCCAGACCCAGACTTAAACTCAGACTCAGGCACACATTTACAAAGTGGTGTGGCCTATGGGCGAGGAGGGGGGCAATCAAGCACACACTAGTTGCGTACTATGCGAGTATTTATAGATCGCGATAAGCTTGGCTTTCCCGTCAACGCTGTAGTTGGGTGTGCGCATGCGATCAGTTTTGTGGCTTTGTGATTTTAATTAACCAACTGCCAGTTGGAAACTAATTAAAAGTCTTGCTAAGCTTGCATTGTACAGAAATTCAATTACTCGCATTGCCGCCCATTTTGTCGTGGGAAAACATCAAACTCGTTCCAATACCAATTTAAATCGGACCGTACCCAAAACTCGACCAGAGGTCAATGCTGCGTATACTTAATATACGAACATCTGGATATAACCCATACGACACGTGCACACTGGCTCTTGAAACCGGCGCGGGCCTTTATAAATATGTCCAATACATTCTAATTAGCCAGATTGTTAATGAACTAGGTGCGCATTTGATAAACAGCCAATCACCTGAAAGACGACTTTTTAATGGGGCTTTTCATCATAATTAGTTCAACATGAGAACAGTTCCGTTCGAGCTGCAGCCTGAATTTAACTAGTTGTCATTGTGCTTGTTATTATTATTATTATTATTATTGTTGTCTTTAATAGCTTATTGATTGCTGGCTTTTAAACCAGCATTTTTCGTGGCATTTTTTTCTGCTGCGGTTCGATTTGTATCAATTTGTTGCAGCCAATTTCAATCGATATCACTTACAGCTGAAGTATTTTGTTTTTTATTTTTTTGGCATTTACAACAAATTTGTCGTCAAATAAATGCTTTGTTTTAGACTCGTGCACAAGCAAGCTGTTTTGTATTGACGTCTCGAGCGTTTAAGAACTGTTCTCAAGTGCTCGTTTCCTATTAACTTAATTGCACTTAATCTTGGTCTTGGATTGGCATCTGTTTGGGCTGTACGCCCGACCCTCCTCCGACTCCCCTCGCTCTGAATTTACCAAAATATAGTTGGTATACTCTGTTTTTAGTGGAACGAAGAGCATATTAGGACTTGGGCAATGATCCTTGAAATATCTAGCAAACTGTTTATGCAATTTAAAATAGAACCCCGAAGTATTCGGATATATATGCCACACCCAATCCCCCACTCCCGCCTACACAGCTACAACTGCACTGTGAACGTTCAATTGCCTCGAGTTTGTTTCACGCCAAAGTTCTTACTCGTATTTTTTTAATGTGATTTGTTTCATTGGTTTTTGTTTTTGGCAGCTCTTGAAAAACCGTTTTGCATGTTACCTTGTGGCGAGCATTTGTCAACGCGCCTTGCTAAGCCAAAAATAACAAATTTTTTGTGGCATAGGGTTGTCGGGTTGTCTGTTACTTGTTGTTCGCCAGTTTGGTAACAACTCAACAGAACGCGCAACTCGAACACCCACTCGGCAGTCAGCTGCATGAAAATTCGCGCTGTTGGCTAATAAACTTCAACAGCAAAAGCTCAGCTTTAGGCCAAGCGCAACTGAAATTCAATCACACACAGACAGAGACACAAGCACAAACATAGACAAAGGCTATATAATAATGCGCAGTTACAGCAACAGCTGACAAGCACTTTGGGCAAGCTCCAAAAAAAAGGTTTACATGCTTCACACACACACACACACGCGCGCGCACACACACACATATGTACACCCCTTGGTGTGCTTTTGCTTTTGGTTATTTGCCTTTCGTGCCGTTGAAAACTTTATTAATATCCAAATCGTGCGCTTAATTGAAATTTATTGTTAATGAAAACAAAATTATGGCAAGAAACTATGGCCACTTGACACGAAAGAACCAAGATCGGCCAAAGAAAACGAAACTCTTTGCCAGTTACAAGCAGCCAAAGAGTCAACAAGGTAAAAAGGCAGCCCACCAAATAGTGCAGATTTTGTCGCCCACATGGAACCAGACCGAAACCAAAAACCGAATCAGAAACTTACAACAGATACAGTCGACCCCAAAGTAAGTATAAACAGCATTTGAGTCACGGTCCCCGGTGCGGCCAAGGGCCTCCGTTGGCTGGCTCGGTTGGCATTAATTTGGCATTTAAACGCTCATTAAGGCGACAGGCCCGACATCATGAGTGACAGAATCTGTGGGTGGATATCTAACTGGACTCCATACTGCTGCTCGTATATCTTTGTTGTACTCGCAGTATACTATATATAAAGAAAAAAAACGTGTTGACAGTCAACTCCATTTGAATGTTCTGCGGTTAATAGCTATTGAGACACGCTGAAAATTTGGCTAATTATTTTTGTGATTACCGCCATTAACTGCCTCAACTGCAGCATTTACTTTGTATCTGCTGGTCTCCTAAGTATGTCATGCATCATTAGCTGGTTCGCACTGCAAAATATATCAATATCATACGCACGCATTTCAAGTCTTTGACAGGAATTCACAATCTAAGTTGTTGCCAGAACAGAATTCATTACTCAAAATTCACCAAGTTCTTGTGTTTTAAATAAGTTTCGAAGGTCAATTTAATAATGGCACGTGAATTCCTTTAAATAGCTTGTTAATAATATTGTTATTAATTATTTTCATAAAATATATATATTATACATAATATATAAGACGAAGGTTTATTTGTATATCTGCCTGTTAAGGTATGTTCCTGTCAAAGTTAACAGCAACTCTTCACATTTTCAATTGTTTTTTTTTTTGTTCTCAGTTCTGTTTATGGCGATCAAAACCCAATAATTTTGATAGGAATATCGAACTACCTTCTGAAATATCAACTAACTCTTAGCTTCACATTAATGTGAAAAGGCGAGGATCTCAATTTCACATTTCATCAAAATAATTATGTCAATTATCTCATTTGAAAGCCTTAATGTAAATAAACATTCCCCCTACTAGATATTTAGTTGCAGCTGCAAGACCTCCCAGTTGGCTGTGCAGTGAGCTCCGGATCGCTTCTCCATGTTTTAACTGGCAGTAAATAAAGCTTCTTAGAGGCATTTGGCGCACTGATATCAACAGCTTAAAAATGTAAATGCGAGAGGTGCTGCTCTCAGGTAAATATTGAAATGTCTCAACGAGCGAGGCTCAAGGCGACTTTGTTGGCAGCGGCTTCTGTTTGTTTAGGCGCCTCCAAGCTGCTTTTATTTTGTCTTAGCTGGTTTTTGTTTTTGATTTTTTGTATTTATCTTCGTATTTAAGCCTTTCACAGTCGCAGTAGACATTGTGATGGGCTACCCTGGCAGCAGACATATTTAACATAGCCCACAGTTTGTTGCCAACTAATGCAAATAAATTGTGAACAATCACTTGCTGGCAAAACAAAAACACGCCGAATTGTCAGCGTGCTCATCATCCCGAATCGTTGACGTAGTCACAGTTTAAGTCGGCAACGTCTTCGTCTCGGTCGTCATCGTCATAGTCAATCCACAATCGTCATCCCCATCATTGTCATCGTGGGCTCAGCGAAGCAAGATTTGTGCTGTGCATTTGAACAACGCTTAACAAATGATTGCTGTGACATTATTACCCAACAAGAACAACAACAATGACTACAAAATCAACTAACTAATTGTAAACGAACTGCAGACACCCTTTTGTAAGCACAAGCACTAGTCAAGTAAAAAAGAAATTGTTGGTTCGATTCACGGTTTTCGACTTGATGTGTTATATATTTCTTAAAATGTACATAACAATAATTCAATATTAATGTACAATTATACGTTGTACTGAAAATATCGCAAGCCGTATGCAGCTTGTGTCTAAGATGTGGCCTGAATTTATTCTTTACACAAAATTGCCAGTTACTAAATATGTGTAATTAAATCAAATAGTTGGAGCCCAAGTTATTTATGCAGTTATTTTTATTTATTTTTTTTTTAAGTATAACTTATTATTTATTTATAATTTATTTATTATATATTTTTTATTTGTTTATAAGTGTTTATTATTTATTATTATCTAATTTTTTGTATTATTTAATTTGTATTGTTCATCATTCATTATTCCCTACTCATTATTCATTATGCATTATTTATTATATATTATTAATTGTTTATAATTTATTATTTATAATTTATTATTTGTTATTTTAATATGCAGAAGAGATTTTCTCGAAACTGTTTTTTACTTTGAACAGAACCTTTTTTTTTTGGCTAACTTATGTTGCAATATATATAATTTGAAATTCCGGGTTCGAATCGGTTCGATGTAAATATGGCTTCATGATAAACAAAAATATTTGATTGGGAAAATATCTTAAATCGGAAGGTCCAACGATATTTTTAGTTCGTGATAACCAAAATTATAAAAAAAGACACATTACATTGGTAACTTTCAATTGGTAGCTGAAAGATAAAGAAGCTAAGGCAAGTGCATGTAGCTTATTTAGAGGGTATGTGAAGCTGTTTAAAGTGTTGTTGTCGATTTGCTATTGCTGGGCTACCGTTCGCTGTTTGCGGCTGTTGTTGTTTCTGTTGCTGATGCTGTTCTCGTTTAACTTTTGCATGTTTCCTCTTTGCCAACTGTCAATGTTATACTGGAAACTTGAAAATTTCAGCAACAACAACAATAAAAAACTAGCAAATTCAAATGTTGTTGCCGTTGTTGTTGTAGTTCGTTGTTCGTTGTTCCTTTTGCTGCTGCTGTTTGCGTTGTTTGCGTTTGTCGCTTTGTAAATGATTTTAATGCCAAGCATAAACAATTATTTTCAATTGCAACACATTCTTATTGTTATTTTTACAAAGGCAATGGCCGCCATTTGTTGTTGTTACTGCTTCTTTGCTTTAGTTGCAATTGGAATTGTACATTTATCTGTATTTGTTTTTCGAACGTTTTCTGCCATCGATTGCAGATGCCGCAGATGCAACAGATGTTCAGTAGATAAACTCGCGCTCACAAGCTGCCAGCTCGGCCGTTGCGCACAATTAGCGCAGAACTGCAGCAATGGCAACTACTCGGATTCAGGCCTAGTATTGATAAACTGTCAGTCACTCAATCACTCAGTCTGCGCTAGAGTTAGAGACAGAGCGCGTGGCATGCCAAAGTTCGTGGCCCAAGTCTTTTGTTTTTGATTGAAAGTGCTTAGCCAGCTGAATATTTTTTTTTCTGCTTAACTGTTTGTACTGGCTGCCTCTGCCGTGTTAATTATGCAACCGCTGTGCCAAAGACCAAATGCGGCTGTGTCAGCGCTCAGAGTGCCACATGCCACACGCATGCAGAAAACGCTTTTTATGACAGGTCATGCAGCTCCCTAACAACTGCAGGAACTTGAGCAAATGCTATAAATATGCGCATGAATATGAATATCAATATGAATATGTATAATACTCGTAACGGACGACACAAAGGCAATCGCCCGCAGTGCAGCGATCGGACCAGCAAGTACAAAGAATACCCCTGCTGCAGCAACAGCAGCAACAACAATGCTGACAGGCAGCCAGCTCTTGCTTTGATTGAGAGCATGCTACAAGTGACAGCAGACCAACTCGTGTTTGTGTTTGTGTTTGTCAAGTCGAATTCTGCATATACTCTATAATTGTTTGCGCTTCAAGCCCTATCAGTATGTTTAAACAAAGCCAGAGAAGTGTATGCTGCACATTTTATAACCTTGTAGATGGTATTATAAGTTTCTCATGAAATGTGTAACGCATAGAAGAAAATATCTCTGAGCCTATAAAGTATATATTTTCTTTATCAGCATTAACGGCTGAGTTGATATAGCCATGTCCGTTTGTCCGTCCGTCTGTCTGTCTGTTTATATGCGAACTAATCTCTCAGTTGTAAAGTTGTCGTCTTGAAACTTTACATAGTTTCGACTTTTTGTCGCAGGCAGTACATATGTCGGAAACGCCGGAAATGCCGAATCGGACTATGATATCATATAGCTGCCAAGGGAACGATCGCTCGAAAAGTAGGTTCTTGTATGAACAACTTTTTTGTCGAACGAAATATGAGTTTTTGTATGTCAAAATATTCTATTTTACAAAATATTTTTAACAAACTCAGCATTTACGAGCTTCACTATTTTAAAATATTTGGAAAACCAGAAGCCAAATGGGTACAAGGGTATTTAATCTTCGGGTACCGATGATATCCTTATTTTCTCGTTTCATATTGAAATCAAACAACAAAATCTTAATAAAATCAAATTCCATACTACAGTAAAAATAATCAGCAACATAATAAAATTTGCTCTGTGTATATTCTTTTATGTTAATACCCTCTGCTCAAGTGTTAAGTTCTAAGAAATAGATGCCAAATACATATTCATATATATGTATAGTCTATGTATATATATATATATATATATACACACGTATCTTCATGGAGTTGTCTACTTGGGATATAATGCAAACAACATTTTGCTTGGCTCTGCATAGGAAATTCAGGCGGCGCTCATTGTTTGCAATGGCCGCAGCTGATAATGATGACGATGGCGATGATGCTGTTGATTATGATGATTACTCATGTCAATTATTATATAAGACTATTGCACGGTCCATCGCTGTTGCCGTTGCTGCCGCTGCCGCAGCAGCTGTCGGCATCGGCACACAGCGAAAGCCTCAAAGAGATTCAGCAACAACAATAACAACGACAACAACAGCAGGAGCAGCAGCAAAACGTAAACGACGGCAGCAAAATGCAATTGATTTTGTTGTATAATTTCTACAGCTTTATCTGTCGGCAGCTGCAGTCAATTTATTGAAGATGCGCGGTGCTTTATTGCTGCCAGTTGCAAAAGTGCAGAGTCCAGACACAAAGCTGTGAGTGCCGAGCGTCAAGTATGGAGAGTCAAGATTCGAGTTGTTTAACGAGCTAAAAGCAGCGGCACACACACACACATACACAAGCACACACTAGCACACACTTTGACACATCAGCTTCTCGGGGGTTTCGCAAACGAAAGACTTAAGACACGAACTTTTTTTTTTTTTTTTAAATGAACCGCGGCGGCAAAAATAAATTTATAGGGCGCGCTCGTGTCATAAAATTTATCAACCATGATCTAAATTACAATGTGAGCTTGCAGTTTTTCTCTTTCTTCATGCATACAATTACGCGTTGGTACTTATATATATATAAATACATATATATATATGTATATTGCATATATTTGCACATTGTTGGGATTTTGCGCTTGTTATTTATTGTTGACTGGCAAAGGACTTGCCGTGAATAAAGCAAACAATAAATATGTCTGCTTGTCTGTCAGCTGTGGCAATGAATTGCTTTAATCAGTTGTCACTTCATGACCAGCATACTCTGCCCGACAAACAGCAGCAGCAGCAGCAGCAGCTCGTCGGGGTTCGAGTGACAGCTCAGTCATGGTCAGCTTAACAGGCGCTACCCACATCCTGTTCTAAGTGCGTCTTCTTGGAATTGCACAGCACTTAATTTCTTTTCCCTTTGTCTTAACTCAAATTTGCCTTACATTTTTCTTATTTTCCAATTTAAATATTTCTCTTATGGTAATAACTTTACCCACAACTTAAGACATGCACTTTCTTTTTCATTATATTTAAATAAAAGGACAAGGCACAGCACGTCAGCTGTCAATTTAAAATAGAAACTTTCAGGCTTAGTGAGAGTTTTCAGCTAGAGCGAAAGTGAAATTGTCTGGATGATGTTGTTGGCGGCGTTGTATGTGCCGCATGAGGCATGCAAATTGAAAAACTACAAAAAAAGAAAATACTCGTAAATGTTGACAATTTTGCATAGTACCCAAAATAACAACAACTGGCAACAACAACAACAACAACACAAGCAATGACAATAACAACAACAACTTCACGATTTGCTGTGGAGCAGGAAACATTTTATGCGACTGCAAATGCAAGCTGGGACTGAAGCGGCGCAACGCGGTGCGGCACTGAACGAAGCTGAGCCGATTGCAACGTTAACCGGCCATGAAAGAGGAAATCAATGTTGCTGAGAAAAGCCGCACGACGGCCAAAAAAAGAAAAGTCGCACGCTTTTACTGGAAAGCGAAAACAATTTCACTTGCCGGCCACTCAATTGCGTTAGTTATGAGTGCAACAAGCAGCAGCCGCAGCAGCAACAAGCCAGAGACAACGAAGCAGCGACAACATAATCATGCCAATTGACAAAATGTGTCAACCCAAATAACAACAACAGCAACAACAACACCAATAGAGACGAGAAGGAAAGCGACTGTGTTGCACTTAACTGCATTGCAATGCCCCAAACAAATTTCCTGTTGGCCAAAAACGCGTAAGCTGCCCCTCATACTGCTGCCGTCGCAGTTGTTGTTGCTGCTGCTGCGGCTGCGGCTGCTGCTGCCGGTTAGCAATTTTTCACAATTTGCAATTATTGAATTTCTTCGATGACATCAGCGAGACTTCCTGTCATTTGATTTCGTTTCGCTAATGCGCTATTAATTTGCATTTGCAATATGTCGCAGCAGCAGTTGCTGCCGCTAATTAGTTATTGCTGATGTTGCTGCTGTTACAACACGATAATGTTGCAGTTGCTGCTGTTGTTGCTGTTGATGTGCAAGCCAGTTGGAATAAACGGCGCTTGACTTACACAACTTTCGATTTGGGGTTTAGTGTGTGTTAAGTAGAAGTTTTAAAGTTATGTTGCTGAAATTTGAAAGGCAATCTGAAGGGTTGGCGTTTTATGCATATCTATGCTCATCATAAAGGATATGTTTTGTTGACGAAGCTAACGCAGAGTATTCCAAATACAAAAAAAAAACATATAATAGGTGGCTCGTTTCACGGTTTGAACCAGCTGCCTGGCTTGAGGTTTGGTTTGTTTGGCTAACTTTTCGCAACCTTAAGCACAGACTTTTCTTCAAACCCTGACTTGTCATATATTTTTAAAACTGTTCTCTAAAAATTTAATTTATCTGTACAATGGTCTGTTGTACTGAAAATATTGCAATCTGTGCATATTTTCACATACAAAAGGCGGGATAGATTTAATCTTTAATTCAAATTGGCATCTACCAAATATGGTTAGATAATTGCTACTATTGGAGCCCAAGCTATTTATGCCTATGGACTGGGTCTCCCTCAAACGAAGCTAAATACTAAGTTCATACTAGCAATGGCTGCCAGTTAATATTATATGTGTTACCTATATAAGGTTTAGCGAGTATTTTTGTGGGGTTATGTTATCTTCTTTATCTTCTTATCCAATGCTGCTTAAGGCCTAGTCGGATTATAGTAACCAAAATTGGTTTTGTGTGTAAGCTGTTTTTTTTTTTACAGTTTTGATGAACTGAAATGGGTTTGCCGAATCATTTGACGAGGCATTGCACAAATTCGGTAAACATAATCTTGACGCAAGCTGATGTTGCAAGCAGCACTCACAACAACAGCAAGTGTCATTGACTAATGTTGCATGAAGCGCATAAAGCAAGCAAACCACAATAACCAAAACCAAAAACCAAAACCCAAAACCAATCTAAAGGCAAACAAAACAATAGAACAGCTTCCAGTTGCCGCTCAAAGTTGCCGCAACCGTTTCTGCGGTTTCTGATGCAGCCCAGGCCCAGCCCCAGTCGCTGTTGCTGTTGCTATTGCAGTTGCAGCTCCCAAATAAAAAAATATTAAAAAAAAAGACGACCCAGCCACTGAGTCACACTGAGCCACTGAATGGCAATTTTGATGGCATGCCTATAATTTAATGCGGCTTTGTGTGGCATGCACCCATACAAAGTCATCTTTGCCGCTCGTAGCCGAAATGTGAATAGGTTGGCTGGGTCAGCATTAACTCATCAGCTGTAGAGAAAAGAGGGTGTGGGGGGAACTTGCTGGCTGCTTGAGGCATGTGGCAATTAATTTGAGCAGCTGCCACGGACTGACATTTGCGGCAAACGTGAAAGGGCGCAATTTTTACAATAGAAACATTTGTCGCAAGACACCTCCGCCCCACAGCCTCCCAACCAGCACCCCCTGCAAGCACCTTTGTTAGGGGGGCCCCCAATCACCGTTGCCGATCAATTCAACGCAGCCAATGTAGCAACATGGCAGGCGGCTTCGATGCGCTGCGCCGTGCCAAAATGTTAAATGGGACAAGACGACCACAGCGACGGGTCGGGGCACGGCTTTGCCACGGAGATGGAGTTGGAGTCGGAGTCGAAGCCGACCACTTGCCACACCAGCTGCAACAGCACAACAACAAATGCAGCAACAACATATATATATATATATATATATATATATGTATATATATTCGACTGCTACCCGAGTCCGGGCCTGTCTTAGACTTTGTTTCTTTTTCGTAAATGTCAGGAAAAAATATTTTGCTGAAAATCTTGGCAACGAAGATCGCGCCAGCAGCTGCATTCCTCAGCGGCAACATTTAATAGGCAAAATGGGTTATTAGGCAAAAGTCCCGCCGCCTACCCACACCAAGCAACTCTCCAATGTGGCGAACAAAACTCGCCAATGAAGAAGTTGCAGATTTGTTCACACTCGGTTCACATCGGTTGCAAACGTTTTGTGCAATGTTTATTGCGCAGAAATTGACCTTTTTTCTTGTGACTTTTTTGTTAATTTCTGTCTTTTTTGTGCCCTCCCTCATTATTTTTTGTTCAAGGTTTGAGCAATGAATGGGAATCCGCAATAGCTATACAAAAAGCTAAAGAAAATTTCATTTGCTGCGCTCAATGCCAGCACGACAACAACAGCGTACTCCACGCCTCAAATTGATCAGCTTTGTTGGATCTTCAACCATGGGAAATTTGTTAGCGCCGCAAATTATTTTAGTTTTTTTTTTTAATTTCAAGAATTTTTCAACCGCAAATCTGACTATAAGCTTGGCTGCTCAGCTTTAGTAACCCTGTGCAATTCTGGAGAAGTTAATATCATTAAATATCAGTGCTTACAGACTTACACACGCTATCTATACAGATTCGACTAAATAGCAAAATTCTAATAAATTGGTATTCTACTCCATGGAACTTCATTTGATCAAGTTTATTTGAATTCCTCGCAAAGAAAGGATAAATCAATTAACATAGACTTAACTCACACTTGCTTGTCAATTACTTAATCCTTACAGAGATGTTCAATTAAAGCTGAAGAACTCGTTAGATATAAAACAGAACCCGAAAGAATCGTACGAAAAGTTCAGCGTGAAGCTGACAGACTGGCTACTAGCTTTGTAAATCCTTGATCCCTTTAGGATTGTCACTTAAGCTGAAGAAGTCGTTCGAAATAAAACATTACCTGAAAGAGTCGTCCGAAATGTTCAGTGTGAAGCTGAAAGACTGGTCACTTGCTTTGTTAATGCTCCTGTATCTTTGCTGAGGATTTCAGTTAAGCTGAAGGAGTCGTTCGAAATGAAACAAAACTGAAAAGGCCGTCTGAAAAGTTAAATGTGAAGCTGAAAGACTTGTTACTTGCTGTTGCTTTCTTCACATGTTTAAAATTTAAATGCTTTTAAATCCTTGCAGAATTTTCATGTAAGCTGAGCTCGTTTAAAATAAAACAAACCCCGAATGAGTTGATAGAAAAAAGCCTGTAGAACTCGCACTTTAGCTGCAAACAATTTTAATATGAACCTAACAGACTGGTCACTAACGTTAGCATGTAAAAGGGAGGATTAATTAAGTAATTATAGAAATACGTTTAAGTGAGTTCAAGTAAACTCCTTGGAGTGATACTGAAATTTAATAGGTGTAAATTATTATTAGTTATAAATATGTTACAATACTATAGGAATACTGAACGAAGGTATTAAAAAAAGTGGTCATAAAAACATAGATCGTATACTGCGCGTAAATAAAATAGAATACATTTTGAATCTAATACCATGTAACCAAAAAATAGGACACACATACATATATTATATTTTCAACTGCAAATATATTAATATTAAATATTTGTGATAAACTCATATTTACTAACATACAAATCATCTATTTTAGACCGTTTTTTACGGTGTCGCTCAGTTCAACTCATCATAGGGTAATCTGTTAAGACATATTTTCTCAATTTTTCAGTAATCATTGTCAAAGCAAATATCGATTGGATTTAAGCTATCCATTTTGACATTCGAATCAGCTACTTAACAGCGCAATTGCTGTTGGACATGGACAACAACAATTCGGTTGTCGCACTGGACGCCATCGGGGAATGTGGCCAACTGACAAATGCATTATAATAAATGTCCTATGATTGTCACAGAGCTGTCAAATGTCAGCGAAATGTCAGTTACATGGCCGCATGGCATCGATAGCGCTCCTAGCTGATCATTGATCAGCTCAGCGATCATTGATCAGTGATCGATGAATGCTAGAAGCCAAATAGACAGTCGACTAGCCATAAGCGATTGATCTTATGACGACCTTGACTTTCAAGCGACAATCCAGTGAAATGTCAGGCCAGGCAGGTAAGCAGACTGAGAGGGAGAGAGAGTGAGCAGTTGGGCCTGGGGCAGTTAGAAAGAGACATTGGAACGACATGGAAACATAGTCAAGTACATACAGCCCGAGATTAGGTAAAGAAAACAAACGTTAACTTAATGAATAGGCAAAACAAAGAAGCGAACAGTGTGAGATACAATCAAAGTTGAGTCAAGTCAATCACTTGGACATACCGTACAAATTGTGTATTTTAAACGGATTTATCCGGTTCGACAGGGACACGGACACAGAGGCAGATACTGGCCATATGCCAAGTGGGTTCAATTAAAAGCACACAAAAACAACAATCGATGATCTCAAGGCTGTGGCCCCCGCACAAGCGATTCTAACAATCAAAGAACCAAAAAATGTATATCCACATATGTTTATAGTATAGTAGATATTAATGTATGTACGACGGCGATATCGATATGAAAAATTAATACTTATCAAACACGACAAGCGAATAACAAACAAATTACCAACAATTGCCATTAAAATATGTTTTCATTAACGTTTAATTGAGTCGAGAGGCCGAGCGCCAGTAAGCGTAAGGCGGTGGAGCGGGGGAGCTCATAAGATTTTGCTCATGCCATAAGCCAATGGCCAATGATTGTCAGCGTCGACGAGTGTGATTGATTGATGTACGATAAGCGGCAGGGCAGCCAGCGACAGCCGAGATTGCGGGGCTCGGTTCATTGGAGTGTAAGCCCCCCACATAAGTCTCAAGCACACACACACACATGGACAAACACACATTCACATAAGTAGAGTAGCTGCCTACCCTATTGTTCGCTATGGCGCACCCAAATTTGGCGATTCTAAGAGCAACAACAACAACAACAGCAGCTGAGACAACGACGGCCACTTAAGCGCCCGCCGCTAAGATCAATTTGAGGCGATAAGATTAGAGGGCGGCCAAGCGAATTGTGTATGAAGCCAATTGAACGCCCACAGCGTCGCTACAGCAATCCCCGAAACTCGCTACATAGAAGCATCGGACATTTCTCAATATAGCTATGCACCGTGGTGCGAGTAAAAGGAGAATTGGTTTAATCTGTCTTATATTAAACTGAAGACAAATCTGCAAGTTTTATATCATGCTCAAATAATTTTCTTTTAATCTTGTTAAAATAATACAGAAGTTAAGAGAATGCATAAATTTTAAAAATAGACGTAGCAAAATAATAGAATAATTTTGTATGATATATATATAATCCTAATGTTTATTTTCTATTTAACAATTTAACAGGCTTCTGACAATTTTGAAGTATATAAAATTGTATACCTCGGGGAAAAAATATATATGTAATGAGAATATAATATAATAATTGAAAATGGAAACGTCGCCAAAACCAGCATTTAATAATTATATAATAATTAAAAAATATCAAACTATTCTAAAATAATATTTACTAAATTCAGTATTCTGAATTTTTGGTAAATTAGGTTATTTTAATAATATAAATAATATATAAATGTAATGATCTATTAATACAAATATATAATATAGTCTAATATTATTAACTACCTTTAGTTTTCTTAACTCTTGGGAAATAAGTATATGATAATAACAATGACAATATAAAAATATAATAATAAAAACAATAAAATATATAATATAATATATCAACCACATTCAGTATTCTGAATTGTTTCGACATAAGTTTATTAAAAACATTGTAATATAGTAATTCCAAAATTTTAATAATATAAAAATATATAATACAATATAGTAATATAAACTACTTTCAAGCCTCTAAATTCTTGGGAATAACTATTGTCCATATATTATATAATTAGATGGAATTTTTCACTGTCATTTATTATTTGAGTAGTTTATCAGTTTTCCCTTTGCTGTGATCACCCTGTTCAGTCGATCACCAATTAATTCTAGACTAAAATAACTAATTGGTTCACGATCGGCAATCAAAGCGTCTTCAAGCCATCTGACTGACTCTAATTATCGACGATTCATAAACCTTGCCTGAACGGAGTCCCCAGAGATGTTCAGATGCAACAAGATGCCTTAGAACTGACCACAGGTTATCTTTAAATCTCGCAATTTCAATAGCTCATGTTTTACTTGGTCAAACTAATTGATATAAGAAATAAACATAAAGTATTTCATTTCGTCTTCTAGACTTTTGCACCACTGTGCGGCTTTGAGATCAGTTTAGCATTAGTACTTCTCTATGCCATAAGAAGCCCGCATATCTATCGATGTATGTGTGTACTTAGTTGGTTGTTTGCTTGGTTGGGCGCACAAAAAAAAAAACGAAAAACAAAAAAAATGCTGGGGTTAGGTACAATGTACATTCAAATAAGGAAGCAATTTGCCATGGCTCTGGGCTGGCGCGAGTAGGAAACGAAATCTAAGCCAAAGCGGACAAATTATGCGCGACGCCAACGCCGAACGGCAAACGTGAACGCAATAGTAAACGAAAGACTTAGGCAACAAACTGGCAGCTAAGAATTCTTTTTCGGCGCATTCATTTATTATTTAACCCGCCTGCCACACATACCAAAAGACAACCCTCATAACAGACTCTCGACAAACGAACCGATTAACTGTATTCAAACACCAACGCAGGTTGTCACAAAAGTTGCGGCAACTTCAGCCTCAACTTCAAAATGAAACTGAAACTGAACTGAAGCGGCGCATGTCAAGGACATTGACGTGAACGCTGATGGGCCGGCGTGGGCAAAGGTGAGGCAAGAGCCAAGTCGCTGCATTCATTTGCATAACAAGCGACACGGTTAACGGTCAAAATGCCTAAGCAAACAATTGCAAATCACTGAGTTTCGAGCTTTGAGCGCGTAGACCATTGTCGAGCGGCAGCAGGGCAGACCAAGAGGTGCGGCTAGCTGGCCCAGTCAGTCAGTCAGTCAGTCAGTCAGTCAGTAGCAACAATAGCAGCTGCATGTTGCATGCCTCAGAGCTGCTCTTCATATTTATGTATCAACTATTATTGTTGTTGCTGTGGATCGCTTACCGCGATTTACTGACCGTTTCTGACCGACTTTGTTTGCATTTTGAAACTACATCAAGTTTTGCGTAAATATTTGCCATTTTTATCGATGCGCCATTGTTATGCTCAAAAGAATGAAACGGAATGAGTTAAGCAGCGTTAAGGGCACAGGGGCACGGCCTGTCTGCAATTAAGTAAATGCTTAGCCAGTTACATCACAGATTCACAGACTCGCATCGTGAGCCAAGACAAAGCCTAATGAACTTCCGTTTTGTCAATGATTTTCTGTGTCAATTGCCAATTAATGCTGGCAACTGAGAAGTGGGCAAAATACACAAAGACACAACAACGACAACGACAAAAATCTGAAGCCAAAGACAATGCAAAGACAGTCCACGCAGCAATTAAAAGTTACGTGACTTGGATGAAAGACAATGATTGGAAAGGAAGATACAGAATAATTAGGTTAGGCGAAATTCAAAATTTGAGCATACGAAATAATTAATTGTATACAGTAGAGACCCGATTTCAGGGTCTAAGAAATTATGACTGCCCCCTTTTATGAGGTTCTCATAAATTCAAATACGTCCTATTAATCAGATTTGTTGGCAATCAAATCAACTTTTAACTTTGTTTGGCAACTCTTTGGCAAAACAACAAAACAATAATCTAACATCAAAAATAATGCAAAGACAGACCAAGCAGCAGTTAAAAGTTACGTCAGCTAAATAAACGACAATGACAGGAGAAGAAGACACAAACTTTTATTACAGCATAATTGGGTTAAGCGGAATTCAACAGTTGACAATAGTAAACAGCTGTATACAGTGGATACCCGAAATTAGGGTCTAACAAATAATAGCTGCTCTACTATGCGATTCTCATAAGTTCAAGTATGTCCTTTTGATGTGTTCTGTTAAGAACCCAATAAACCTATATCGTTTATCTCATACTCGAACACTTATTTACGCTTATAGTCTCCCTAATTCACTTGTTTACTTCCTTATCTTATGCCTATTTTCTCAGGACTCTTTCTCTTTCTCTCTCTAAATAATGTATATATATACACACAAGTTACTGACCCTCCTAGCTTATATTTAATATTATATTTTAGATTTTTATAGATTAACAAAATATCTAGTTCTTAGAGCTTGACACAAGCTATCTTCAAATTTTTTTGATGTATTAATTTTTATCTACTTATATTTATTAAAAACGTTTCCAAAAACAAAAATTTTACTGCTCACAGAAAATGTGCCTCGTTTATGATTCTCTTTCAGCTTTAATTATATTCATAAATTCATGTGCACATGATTGAAATATGGTTTTTAGTCAACAACAAGATTCTATTATAAACGCTGTAAAGAGTTCTTCAGCAGCACTTGAGAAAGATTGGCGAACAAAAAACAACTTACGATTTTGTAGCTTTCAGTTCGTGAGCATTTTGTGTGCGACGAATAGAAATTGATTGCTGAGCATGTACGAATTGCTTAGTTATTTCGGTAAATGGCAGAATAGTTAGCAACTGACAACTCGCATAATCAATAATCAAGTTGTTTGACTTAACAAAAGTCCAAAAAAAAAACTAACAAGATACTTTATAATCAATTCATTTGTGTGCATATCGCATTTAAATCAAGTGCCGACTACTGAAAAACCATGAATAATTCTTCAAGTACGAAATTCGTATTTGAATTTGAATTAAATGCTGCATTTGCATACATTTAACGAGCGAATGATGGACATAAACAAGAGAGCTGCTAACGCTGGCAACTTAATTATACAGTTTACGGGTAACAAGAACTCGGCAACTGAGATCGAACGCCTACGCAGTTGGCGAAAAAAACCGAAGAACTGCATTTGGAAATGTGTCTCGCCCACGGCAATTGGCAGGGTATCAATTTACACAGCGATGCGCCTGCTTGGACAGCTGATCCAAAAACGAATCAAGTTCTTCTCAATTACATGCAATGTCTTTTGGCTTTTGGCGCTTGGCGTTTGGCCATACGGCGCTCAAGTGCAGCACTTGACAACGCGATTAACTCGCTCGAGTGTTGAATGTGGCTTTGACGGTGGCTGCGACTGTGGCAGCCACTGCAGCAATCTGCCCTCCTGGCAGTCGAGAGCCCCCGTCCACATTGCAGTGATTGTTGTTTTAATTAACGAGCTCGGTAGAAAAAATCAATTGGTTCGCTCAGTACGTATTCGCAGTCAAGATCTTTCTTGAGCCATGTTGCTTCAATGCGGCGCCGCCGCTGGCCCACTTGAGCATTGGATTTCATCTCTATAGCATGTGTATGGTGGAAGACATTGAGGCATTGAATTGCTGCTGCTCCAAATGCTTAATACACTTGCAATAAGTGTATTTGTTTTATGACTGCCGTTTGTTTTGGCTTCTTTATTAGCACAAATGAGCTCGCATTTGCTATTCGTGTAGTTACTTCATAAAGCCAAACATTCTCGTAAACATGCCAAGCAAGCGAGGCATTTGCCGTTGCCATTGCCTTTGCCTCCGCCTTCGCCCACGCCCCGGGCCCACAAATGAGCTGGTAGCAAGGTCAGGCGACTGTGTACATACTTATTTGATTGAATGTAAACACATATCAAAAGTTATATGCGTACTTGAGCTTGGGATGAATACAAATTCAAATGCCGAAAAAGAACCCTCGATCAATGTATGTGGCTCTCCTGCATAAGCATATGAATATGTAATTCCCAAAGCTCAAATACTTGAATTCTTTTAATGCAGTAAGCTCGAAAAAAATTCAATGACAATATTATATAAAATACAAGAATTAACGTTGAATACAAATAGATTCGCTCGGCCTAGCTGTTCGTTCCATGCCGTCCCGTCTTGTGACTCCCCAATGCTTTTATACGAGCTAAATCATATACTAGCTCGCAAATATACGAAACTTTGAACTAATTTTTTACCAATTTTTTTCTATAACCTATTATATATAGACCTAATAAGCAGCTAACATGTAGGGAGCATGATGAAAATATTAACTTGACAGCTATATGATGTAGTCCTCTCCGGCTCATTTCAACAAAGATTCGTTAGAGATTAGTTTTACCTGGAGACAGACGGACAAATTAGCCTGACCATCTACACGGCTATTGATATTAATCCTTAATATATATACACTTTATGGGCTCGTTGACTTATCCTCCTTCTTATGATACCCTCCACATGGATATAAGAAAACGTATCCAAATATTGAGCTGTTTTGAAATAAATATTTAATTTTTTTGATTTAGAATAGAGCGTTGATCTGATTAGCTGAAATTGTGCCAGATGCCGGCAGGTGCCACAATGTCAAGACCGTTGGCGTATATTTGGTGTATATTTGTGTGTATATTTGTGTATATTTGGTGGTCGTTACGTAAGTCTTCTTCCGCCGTGTATTCTACGAGAAGCGCATGCATTTGGCCTTCTGAGTGTATGTAACGGCGCCGTACTCTTCGACTATTTGATCTATTGCTATTTTGTTGAGATTCTCCAAGTACAGGCGCGTTTTGCGCGATTGTATGATATAGCTGATGACGTCATGCATGTTATTGAAGAAAAGGAAGCCGGCGGTGCCGCAGCTAAGGTCCAAATAACGGAATCGGTTCACATCGCAGGTGCATCCATCATAGAGGAAGTAGATGAAGTCATTGTTGTTATGGAACCGGAATACCACATAATTGCCCCACGGCGCCATCACAAAGACACGTTCCGCACAGCGAAATCCGGCGCGCAGTAGCTTACAGATGCTATCGTAACATCCATTCTCGGAGCCAACAACGGCCATTGTTTCCGGAATGCGCAGCAAAGCCGGGTAATGATTGGGCTGTGCACGGAGCACATCATGCGGGCCGGTGGACTCGGGACATGGATCCAATGGCTGTATCTGTTTTGGTGGCTCGGGACATGGTGGACATTCTTGTACAACAGCCGCAGCTGGCGCAACAATAGTCGCCTTCTTCTTTCCCTTCTTTCCCTTTTTACCTTTTCCCTTTCCCTTGCCCTTTCCCTTGCCCATCCTGCACGGTTAGCACACAATCTCTATCTAGAACTTAGCCTGCAACGGTATCCTCCTTCTCATATTGTCCGGCAGCAGTCTTCTATTAGGAGCTTAGCATCCATTGTGCACTCGCAATTAGGAATCGTGAGTATGCTGCTATTGTTACACTCACCTGAAACTGGTTGAACTCCAGGCAAATGCAACGTACTATTCCAATATTTTATTTTTTGTTATATTAAACTGGAAGCCAAACCAAATTTTTTCCGTGTAAATTTTTTGCCGTGAAAATTTTTTTCCAAAATTTTTACCGAGATTTTTGTTTTTGTTTGTACACATGTACAACCAGTTCTGATTCTGAAATTATGAGGAATGCTATTAAGAAGACTATCCCCAATAATTACAGCTATCTGCCCGGCTACTTTGATCCATCGAAATGTACAACAATCAAAATTTTGTTGACCACTTTAATATTTGGAATTTACGATTACAACGATAAGGTACAATAACTTTTATGATATTTAAATGTTGTCTTACCTACTGTATTATTATTGAAAGTGTTGGCCAATTTAGCCTCTTCTCCATTTTCATTAAGAACGTTTATTTTTATACCCTGAACCCATTGAAAATAGGAGCCCGTGCAGTACGATTTTGTTTCCGATAATCGAAAACTTGCCCCTTTTCCAAGCAATCGATAAGTATCGATTACCTCGCCAGGAGTATTCCTCCAAGGCGAACTTCTTGATCATAAAGACGGCCATCGCTACCTGGAAGTCTACCTTGATCGCAGGCTCACTTGGAGCAAACACATCGCAACAACATGCCACAGCGTACGTCAAAAACTAAAAAGTATGGCTTGGCTCCTTAAGGCAAGCAGCAAGCTTTCTCTGAGCAATAAGGTGCTGCTTAATAAAACCCTCCCGGCCCCAGTCTGGCGCTATGCAAGCCAAATTTTCGGCACGGCAGTAAAATCTCACTTGAGGAAAATAAGTGTCTTCCAAGCCAAGGTACTCAGACTGAGTGCTGGGGCTCCCTGGTACATCCGCAACCGAGCCCTAGCAAGAGACCTAAAGGTCCCCTTGGTGGGTGACCTTCTACGTCAGCAGTCCACCAGCTACATGGCCCGTCTTTCTGCCCACCCTAATATATTGGCTAGAAGACTTTTCAGAAGAAAGCGACGGAGACTTCGCAGAATCCACCCCATCGACCTCCCAAACCGGGTAATCATTTGAAAAAAAAAAAAAAAAATAAATAAAAATAATAATAATAATCATAATAAAATATAAGATAAACTGAATAATTATGAAACTTAATAGGTAAAATTAAGTATGTTTATCCCATTATAGTCAAGCTAGGTTAAGATGCTCATGAATAGTATCAATAAATTAGCTAATAAAGAGGGGAAAAAAAAAAAAAGATAAGTATCGATATCGGAATCCAGTTTTTTGAGCGTAAACTTGACATTTACGTTAAATGATATTACTTTTAAATATTTGTAAGTGTTTAAATTAAATATTTATGATATTCGCAAAGTAAACACAGAAAAAAACAGAGTATATTGGTCTAGTACACAACTGTCTAGCTGCCTGATCAATTTTTTCTCTATTTTCACGGTATACAGAGCAATGCAAAATTCTTCCTTGCAGACGGTCTGCCAGTCATTGAAAAGGGAATATGAATTTATAATTTTTTAACTAAATACGGTAATCTTTTAATATACAAATTCAAACATTTTAATTATTTTATAGCAATCATCAAGATAATTATTTTTTTAAGCTTTACCTATTTGCATAGCTCAACTTGTGCATACATTCTAATTGATTCTGGTTAATAAGCAAGAGGCTCACAATTGTTGACTTTGAGCAGGCGATTCGACTGTCTGCTTGGCATCCAGTGACTGCCAGCAACTATGCAACTGGTCGTAAGCGCTTGTCGGCGCATCTAACTGCATGTAGAAGTGCAATTTAGCTGCTTGTCAAACTGATAACTCGCATAGTGTGGCAAGCAAATGTAAATGAAGCAATTGGCAGCCGAAACCAGCAAATGACCAAACACGAAACGCCAATTAATTAAGCTGTGAGCTAAGGAGTTAACTCGTCCGGCGTCTAGAGCGGACACTGCCGCAGGCAGACACATTCTTGGGCAATCAAACTTAAAGCACGATTGCAAAAGGATCCTCCAGCAGCAGCAATAACCAAAAAAAAAAAAAAATAGAAACCGGCAGCACTGCAATGCAAGTGACATCAAACACGACGGCACTGGGCACTAGCAAAAGTGAATGGCTGCCAAAGCAATTAAAAGTCGTTGGCGTTAAAGACCCTTGCCGTAGACCAAAACAAAAACCCCTGAAAAGCAACATGAAAATAATTAAAAATCGCATGCTAAAGGAAAAACTAACAAGAAAGAACAGCTGCCATTTGTCAGTTGCCGACGAACAATTACACTTGCCAAATCCACCTGCGAGTGTGGAAAATTGGTGGGAAAAGTTTGTTTGCTTTCGATTACAAACCAATCGGCGTGCGGCTGTGGCCCACAACTATTTTTAAATTTTCACGCTTGGCAATAGGTCAGAAGTCATGTCTTAGATTAAAGGAAAAAATTTAGACCTGGACAAAGCCGGGTAATACTTTACTTAGCAGCCAACTAAAACGTTTTGAACAGAAAGGCGTGCTCGCATAGCTGATCAAGAATATACTCGTCTAAGCTTTATAAGATCGAGCATGTAGCTGTGCGACAACATTATATTATCCACGGAAAGTGTATAAAAATAAATTAAGAACCTGTTAGCTGGGCCGAGGCACTTGTACAATATGAAATATTGAACATGCAAATTTGCGCACAATGGCGAAAAATTATTTATTCAATTACCAATTCGCAATTACCGAACAGCTGCTGACGGCGCACAGTGGTAGCAATAGCATTTCAATTGTAAGCAATAATTAACGTTGACAATGAAAATAATTATTGAAAGTGTACTTTTTTTATAAGAAAAGGAGATACTAACCTAACACTCAAACCTTTTAAATTTAAATAAATTATAGTAAATTATTACATGCTTATTAATATCTAATCTAATTAATAGAATATTTTATCATTTATCATCATTACCATTACCATTATCATTATTAATATTACTCTTAAAATAATTGATATTAATATTTCTACTATCATATTTGTTATTATTATTATGATTATTATTATTATTATTATGATTATGATTATTATTATGATTATTATTATTATTATTAATATTATTATTATTATTATTATTATTATTATTATTATTATTATTATTATTATTATAATTATTATAATTATTATAATTATTATTATTATTATTATTATTATTATTATTATTATTATTATTATTATTATTATCATTATTATTTTGATTATTATTATTATTATTTTTGATTGTATTTTTATTATTAATATTATTAAATGTTTATTAATAATTACATAAACAAAACATATAAACTATTTTATTGGTTTTCGCAATAACCAGAGCTTCGATTAATTTAATATAAATTAGATGTAACCACTAAATTCTACAGTTGCACAGCCTGCTGTTCATATGGCTTTAACCATATTTCGCGCATGTTATAACTGTAAAAATATTGCTTCAACCATCATAATACGATATAACAGTCCACAATTCAAGTTTTCAATCGCCTACCCACTGTGCAAGTAAGCCGAAGTATTTGCGCACATGCGAACCTGCAATGTGCTTGCAGCACCATTCCCAATCCCAATCCGAATCGCAAACCCACTTCCAATCGCTGACTAAGCCCGAAAACGTGGCTCAAACTGGGCCTGCAGCTTGTCTAGACGAATCGGCATTTGCTAGCGGCGTTTTAAGCTGCCGGCTTCAATGCTTTTATGACTGTCCGATTTGGTTTTGGGTAATTTCTTATGAACAATTTGCATCATTAATTTGCTTGGCGCTTATATTTGAGGGGGTGAGCGGTATGTGGCAAGCGGCCAGTGGCGACTGCTCGGCGACAGTCAACCACAGCCAGACAGAAGTTCACAGCAGTTTTATGGATTAGCATGTTGACGGTGCATCATATGCTTGCCACCGGGATAGAGGCAGACCAGCCACTAGCAACTAGCCACTAGCAACTGGCAGCTCAGCTTGCCTCACACCTTGCAACTTTACCGCAAACAGCTCGAATTGCGGCATCGGGTTGCCATGTCATGAGCTTGCAACTTGGCAAGCATGTGCAAATAATGTTTAAGCAGCTGGAGTCATTGGAGTCATGTAGCTACTGCCTGCCTCACGGCACCCACTGTGCCGCAATGTGGCATCTTCTGCCTGAAACTGACACGGCGAACATTGAAAGCCAAAAGCTGAAAGCTAAAAGCCGCAGCAGCTGCAATGACAAAGCCGCCAGTTTTCGCTAAATTTTGCTTCCGCAAGGGCCCCCAACTTGGGCTCGGGTTCAGGCGCTCCCGCTCAGGTCGGCTGAGGTCTTCAGCGTCTCCGTTGCCAACTCTGGCTCTGGGTTAACTCATTGGACGGCGACTTTATTGCTTCATCTTCAACTTGATGCCGCCAGTTAGACAGAGCTTGGCTAATAGGCAGCTTCAACCGACGCCTCGTTTATGCCATGAATCTGTATTTTGTAGACTCCGTGTTTATTTTCGTTCAACTGAAGCGGCACTTGCATATGAATAGGACTCCGACTCCCCAATATTTGTGTATAAATATGCGCCAGCCAAGCTCATTATATAAGCAGTCGCTGTTGCATTTCCAACTGCAGTTGCAGTTAAATCCAGGTCATTGTGGGTGTCAGCGTGTGTGTATATAACTTCCACTTTCTTGCAGTGAAGAAGTCAAAGAAAGGCCCTATCATATCGTATTGTGTAATTATTTCATTATTATCAACATTATGCACCCTGCTGAACTCAAAACTTATATTTTATCCATAGGAATAATAGATGTTTCCTGACTGACTAACTAAATGACTAAACGTCAAGCGACGCACTGATCAAGCTCTGGGATATACGAAGCTAAATTTGACGGAAAGTAATCTTCACTTTGTATGGAACACATTAAGAAAAGAACAGCCATATAAGTTCTAGTTCAACTCCAGTAACAGTCATTATTTTTTATATAATTTGTTATTACTCACGAAGAAAAAAACGAAAATAATAATTTAATAATATTAAATGAATGGGATTTAACAGCCATAACAATAATTATAGGCTCAACTACAAGAATGTCTGAAATATTCTTAGCGGACTAAACGTGGGCTAAATGTGGGACAGCAAGGCTTAGGGTTCGATGTATAGAGGAGCAGGAAGACAGACAGTGGATATCCGTTTAAGATCTCTTTGGGAAGTGTCAATTTTTTGATGATTACGATTTCGTTTGTACTTGATTGGTAATTAGTATAATGCGTGAGGAACGGGAGTATGAGGAATGCGTAGAGTGGCTTTGTATATTTATGAAGTTGGCGCATATTACACGGACAATTTCGGTACAGGTTGCATATTCAACTATATTTTAAAAAATATCGAAATGCTTTAGTAAAAATAGTTACTTGAAAAAAAAAATAAATACAAATTCGTAGCGTTACGTGTGAAAAGTTGGGCAAGGCAGCATGCGATTGCATAGATTTGCCGGCAAAGTAACATCGAAAAATTCAAAAACTTAAGAATTGAGTGAGCTTTCAAAAGGCAATTCAGCATATTATTAATATCCAATAAGCTCTAGGTAGGCTTTTTATTGTGGAACCAGAAATGTCACTGAGCCACTGGCGGGAATGCTCGACGAACGAATATCTTTTACTTAAGTCTTAAAAGCTCTAATACGCATTCGTCTTCATATCAAATAGATGTCAGCATTTCAATAACTGCAGCTCAGCTTTAAGCCATGTCTCGCACCATGCTTACGCAAAAGCTTTGTCGAAGCTGGTGCTGAATAAGTTTACTTTAAGCTTTTCGCAGGGGACACTGCAATTGACCTACGTTTGTGTGTTTATGTCTTCAAACATGTACACATACATATGTACATTATTATAGATGAATGTTTCATCTCTTTCTTCCTCCCTCTCTCTCTCTCTCTCTGTCTCTCTCTCTCTGTCTCTGTCTCTTTCTCTGTCTCTCTCCCTCTCTCACTCTATCTCTCTTTATCTAACCATCGCCACTGTCATAAACCGACACTTTGAACTTGCTGCAATAAGAGCATTCGCACTGCCGCAGCCAAAAACAGTTGCTCCGATTGCCATTCGAAGATGATGAAAATATGCAAAGGCAGCGGGCAGGCAGGCAGCGTGCGCCGTGCAGCATGCAGCGGGCAGGACGAGAGCACTTTACGAGTTAGTCAACCTCATCATTGCGGCGACACATTGCCAAATACTTGCCAGAAAACTGGAGCAGCAGCCAGCGCCAAGGAGTCTGTGCCATGCCACAAATATAAAAACGGAGTCATTGGGTCAGGCCAGCGCGAAAACGAACGCTGCGAAGGACGCAACCCATCCGAAACGCACTAAGTGCTCGCGACCCACTGTAAAAAAAAATAAAAAAAACAGTACAAAAAAAGTAAAAGTAATAATATGGCAAACTCTGGCGCCAACATTTATATTGCAACCATTGAGTGGGTCCGGTGGAGGTGGAGGACGGGACGGTACAGTTGGCAGGTGAGGATGAATGCTTGATGTAGAAAAATACGCGAAATGCAAAATGCGCTTGCCTCCAAAACAAACATCCGGTCTGGCAACTGGATGCCTTTTGGCCAGCCAAATGGGCTGCCATATTAAAAAACTTTCAAGTGAATGCCAGGCCAAAGAATTGACGGTATCTAAGCCGCTTGCGCCGCATACGCACGACTCTCGCCTTAAGCGTGCTTAATCCTAATCCCAATTCAAACGCTGCTCCCACCAAATTGTATCTTTAAGTTAGCATTGCCTAGTATTTGTATCTGTTTGTATATATCTCACTCTCTTTGTGTGTGCGTGTGTGTGGTGTGCTGCTGTTGCTATTGTTGTTGTTGGCGTACGTTTTTTTGGGTTTCACCGTTTTACGAGTTTCCTGTTCAATGAAGTTGCACGTGGGTGGCCAAAGAAGAATTGTTTGTTATCGTTACGCAGCATCAGCTCTACATACATAATGTAAGTCCCGCCCTGGGTTAGCACACGAACCGACCTGACCCTAGCCGTGCCAACCCCAACTTATCCCCCTACTCATCCGTCTGCCAGCTGAAGTTGGCCCCATGTAAGCGTCTGTTAATGGCAAATATACATAAGTCTATATTGAAAAGGGCATTCACCAAGCATAAACGGCAAGCGGTCCAAGCCATTCGACCCTCAGCACCACAGTCCCACAGTCCCACAGCTCCATCAAGTGTGCCGCATTAAAGCAGAAGACCTTGGCCAGGTCAGCAGAATTAAACACCATACACCTGAGTTTCTCATCAAGCAGATACCCTAAACAATTTGAACACTGCTTAACGCTGCTCCAATTTATAAGTTTAAATATAATTTTTAATTATTTGCAAGCTTTTGGCCGGGAGTTTGCCGGAATTAAAAACTAGTTTAATATACATTTCGCAGCCAACAATCAGCATTGCAAATTGTCTAGCAATGCTAGATAGGATACTTGATTTAGTTGGGGCTGGCCCGCAGCTGGCCAAGTTTAAAGTTGACTGCCTTGATAAAGATAATCAAAGCTCTTCCAGAGAACTGAAGCAAGCTAAGAAATCTTGAATTCTCTGCTCATGAGTCTTAGCATAATTTTCTACACTTTCAAAATTGACTCCAGTAAAGAAAGTTGCTTGACGAGCTCTAGAAAAACAGACATGTTTGAATTCAGTCAATTTAATAGACTTAAATGACAATCGTATTTGCGAGGGCTGAAAATTCAAATTGTATCCAAGCCGCAGACAAATTGTATTGTGCCCCAATTGCCTGACGTCATCTCGAATCTCGCTGCCTTCAACCAAATTTGGCAAATCGCTTAAATTGATGCGACAGCCACAAGTGCCGCATCGCGCAATAAACTACTCAAAGGCTTTGGCTGAAAGCAACAAGCTAAATAAATATAACTCTCGAAAAATTGAAAGAAGCGAAGCAAGGACCAATCGAGCATGTTTGACTAAGAGGTACTCTGTAGCAACCTTCATATATTCTGCAGTCTTTCAATTTCATTTAACCAGATTATTCCAAACTCGTCTTTTTCATTTTGTTTTGAATATACCAAATGTTGAATTGATGTGGGAAAGATCCGACTATGTTCTTGAAGAATTCACAAACTTAAGACTCGCACACATTGATACACCCTTTCTGGCCCTTGTCTTGGGTATAGGGTATTAACATGAAGCGAAGCAAAATACGCAAAAGGGATACCAGGAGAAGTATCTTCATGTACAAATAAATGATAAAAGATGCCAAATTGCCACCCGTTTGCCTTTAGAATATGGCAAAAATCAGCGCACAAAAACAAATTGAAAAGACACAGTACACAGTGCTCGACTGCAAAATACCCTAGCATCTAAATATGTGCTTAGTCTGTTTAGCTTGGCGTTTCCATCTCAGACATAGAAATAAATGAAAAATACTTTAGCAAATATCTAATGCTAACTATATTACAATAAAACCCAACCGGCACAAGTTTTAAAAAGCATTCAAATGTGCTTAATAATGCCTATATAAATGTGGCAAATATTCCAGGGCATAACAACGGGGAGATGATTGGAAACTTGGCATCACTTTGCAATTTCTCCGCATGCAATTTACCAGTACGCAATATACAAGTGTGTGTGTGTGTGCGGGTGTGTGTGTGCGCTAGTGTGCACACACATGTGGTGTTATTTTAGGCGCAAATCCGTTGATGCGTAGAAATGCGCATAAGAAATAAGCAAACATTTTGCACACACAAACAAACAAACTTTGGTCTCAAATGAAACAAATACCAAAACCGAACTAAAACATGACGAAAGAGAGCCAAGGCCAAGGCTGACAAGCGTAAACGTATCAATGGTAATGCCGCTAAGGGACCCATATCACTAGGCCATCAGAATGCGTAAGCAGGCAAGTTTCTCCAGTCACCTCGACACTCAGCTGTCGGCAACCAACCTCCGCCCGGACCCGACCCCAAATACAGGTGTTGATGATAAAGTGATTTGCGAAAACGCCAAACTGCTTGGCTCAGCGCAAAAGCAAACTCTTCGAAATGACCCGAAATCCTCACGTGCAGTGCGTTGGCATTTATTTCTTCTATTTTCTCTTTTTTTCTTTGGTGCCCACTGTCCAGTGGGCGGTGGGCGGTGGGCGTTGCCCCTTGGCTGAGCAACAACAAGAGGCAGGGCCCAAAAAAAAAAAAAACCAAATATACAGATGTAAGCAAAAATTGTTTGTACACGACCCGAGGGCTATTCCGGCAGGTGGTGCAGCATATAGTGGCTGGCAGTGCAGGTGAGAGCACAACTGAAGCCGGAGGCGATAAACGCACTGAATGACATAAACGAAGCAGTCGTTTGTGTGTGCGCTTGCTCAAAGTAGATACGCCTGCTTCTGCCTGCACGCCTGGCCTAACAATAACTTTCACTTTCAGAAAAAAGTGCGCACAGAAACCGAGACCAAAACTGAAACTGAAAAAAAAAAAAACAATAAAGCGCACAGTGGTGCATAGCTTAAGAAATTGTAGAAGAGTATATTGAATATGTGCTTAAAGAGAGATATTTCGAGGGCTGTGGGCTCGTTGGTTGAGGTTCGGCTAGCGTTGCTGGTTGCCCACATTTTTGACCTCTAAGTTCATTGCAAACCAAAATACTTTTCGGCTTTCGTTCGGGTGGGTTAAATGAAAGTAAAGTTCAGATTCGCAACAAGCTGCTTTTAATGAGCAGCAACGTCTTTTGACACTGTGCCGCATTAATGTGCCCATTTCTAACGATGTGACATTGGCAACAGCTTCAATGTCATTTACCATGGCAAACGCTTTGCAGCTAATGTGTAATTAGGCTGCCAGGCCCACAGCCACTTGAGCTGGCCGTAATGATATCCTGTGCCGCTTCCTGATTCCTAACAATGCCAACACCAACCCCAAACCCCCAATCTTACTCGCTACACACACAACAGGTATGCCTTAAAAAAAAAATATATATATATATATACATATAATGAGAAAAATTGGAGCAGTGAGGGCGCCCGCAGAGCCGACGACAATTAGGCGTAAGCGTCTCGATTATTTATAACATGGTATTATTATCGCGCATACGCCGAGTGCGCCGCATTCAACTGCTGCCTGGCTGCGTGTCCTGATTGATGCAGACCATTTGGCAATGTCGCCACCCTTGGCTGCGCGCTTAGCCATGTCAGCCATTGCGCTTTGTTGGCACGCACTGACACACACAACTGGCAGACGCCTCGCTGCCATCCGCTGCGCATTAATCATACGCCGCGTATGTCGCCAGACAGTTGATAAATGGAATGCAACTTAGCTTGCGCAAAATGCAACGGCTGCTAACAGAAGCACCATTTCCAGTGATGGCAACACACTTTCCAAGCAATAAACTACAGACCATTCTAGGAAAACAATTTGCCAAATTACAAGTACACCAAAGACTAAAACTTGCCACATTCAAGGATAAACAGGCAACCCGAATGCCCTCATTCCAATTGCATCCCAATACTTATTATAATATTTTGTTCCAATTATTTCTTTACTTAATCGGATTAATGGCTATAAATACGGTCAAGAGTTTGATATCACTTTATGTTATATTTTTTTAAGGCATGGATCTAGTCAAGAGGGCACGACTGGGAGACACAGCAAAATTCACATACATATACACACATGCACGTTGCATGTAAGCTGTGCTGCTTCTTCCCTCAGCCACATACTAAGCGAAATGCATTTCTGAATTACTTTAGTGTTACTTTAGTGTAGAGTCCAATAATATTATACATTCAGATTTTTAATTTGTTGTCCTTTGGGATGGCACATACAGGAGGTTAGGTTGTGGCCTGAATAAAAATGTTTAAAGAGAGGTGTGTCCGTCTGATAGGAGTGTCCTTAGAAAAGTGCTCACTGTACTATAAATGTATGTTCTTTATAAGAATCCACACCAAGTATTTCGTCTCTTCAGCTTCAAAATATGCATAAAAAAACAACTACAATCTGATATTCATTCACTTAATGGATATAGTCTATCAAAATGCTGGGTATATCTGGGCGATCATATTCGACAAAAGTATTTCCTGTATTACAGCTTACTTCCCTCTTAGTTATTTTGCATTAACATCCACAGGATTCCAAGCATCAAGCGCTCCACCAAAATTAAGGAAAATTACTCAGCTTTGGCATTGGTCCGGCAACTGGCAGGTCGCTTTGTTAGAGCTCCCCTCCCGCCAACAACTCCGCCCAGTCCACCCAGCTAAGTAGCCCCTTGCTCAAAATACAGAGTGGGACAGTCTGTGATTCAATTGCAACTCGCATTGCAATTGCAACAGAGTGAAATGCACATTAGCCTGTGCCCAACGTCAGGTTACCCAACAACAACGGCAGCAGGCAGCGGTTGGAAATGTCTCTGGCAGTGCAACTGCTACAGTAACTGCAACTAATTAGAGGCGTAGGGTGCAGTAGCTGCTGCAGCAGTGCACACAGTCAAAGTAACTCGAAGCTGCCGCACGAGAGAGTGGCAAGCAACAAAATGATGTTCATGTTGAGGCAGGCAAAATCAGCAAGTGCGTATTTCTGTATTGGAGTGTGTGTGTCGTAGTGAGTGTGTCGTGTGAGTGTGTCGTGTGAGTGTGTATGTGCGTGTGTGTGTGCGTGTGTGTGCACGCAGCTGTCACAACCAGACCTCAGACGCATCCAAGTAGCCCGAAAAAGAGATGAGCAACCCGTGACATGTAATGAATATTTAAAAGTAACAGTGACAGCGAAAAATTGCACCTTTACAAATAGGGAATAGCTATTATTATATATATTAATTTTTAAAAATAGCAGGAGTTTGTTTTGCATAAAAAATTTAATACTTAATACAATTCAATACTTAATAATTGTCAAAAAATACGTAAAGTAAGTAAATCAAGTAAATTTAGTTGATAATTAACTGTTATAATATATATTTACCATGTTTTATATCAATAATTTATCAATACATATCAAATCAAGCACAATTTAACGATTATTTTAATCAAAAGAAGTCTACCAAGATCCCGCTTAAGTCAATGCAGGGCACATGACATGACTTGTTTCTGTTCATATATAACTTTGTGTTGTCAATTTTCAAGCTCCATTGACCATCGAGCAATAAGCTGTCGAGTGTGTAAGAAATCATTGTGGGAAAAGTTTCTATGGCAGGTCAACTACACTTGGCTTAGCTGTAAACCCCGTACAAAATGTCTTCTTTTAAAAGCCAGTGTTTGTTCCACCTGGTGCCGTCCAGTCATGAGCTGCGAATCAAATATCTGGCCTCTTTTGGTATTTGCTATATTTATTCCTAAAAGTACTCGGCCAAGAAGGCCTTAACACACTCTAAAACGAAACTGATTGAGTTGACTTACACACAAAAAGAAATATAAATTACTTTACAATTTGTGCTCATATTATTATTAGTCACTAGTGTTTATTTCAACTTCACAGTTGTCACATTAATTCACAAATCACTTTATTGATCATCTCTGCCTCGAACCGCACGCACACGCACCCTTTCGCCACACCTCCCCACACCACCTAGTCACGGCCATTTGGCGTGCACACGTGTCTAACTACATGATGTTATTAGCGTTAATTGTGCCTAAGTGGATTAGGTATATTTTATGAGTTGAAGCCGAGCTCTTGCTTGTCGAGCCAAGGACTGGCGACAATATGAAGATGAACACGGAAGAACGCCTAGCTACGACACACCGAAAATTAAATACCCTTGTAGATATGCGGCTTTTAAGTGCTGTATACATCCTGCAGCTTATGGTATATTAGCTAGTTTCGTTGGGAGAATAATGAAGCTGGCAAATGCTGAGTTTGATCAAGCTAACCAGAAATAAAAGGAAAATTTTCCAGACAAAACTAAACCGATTTGTATACGGAGCTATAGTGAAACTTGCACGTTGCGAACTTGGTCAAGATATCTTCAGACAAGAGCTTACATTTTCGAGAATTCATTCCTACTCCAGCTATATGATATAGTGATCCGATGTTGATAGGGTTTACATGTATGCAAAACCTTATCAACAGTTGGAAAATGAAACTAATAAATGCCGAGTTTGGTCTAGATATCATGAAAAACAGAAAAGTTTTTCACACTAGAACTACCATTTCCAGTTATATGATATAGTTATCCGATTCGGCTGTTTCCGACTTGTAGACTACCTGGAACAGAAAGACGGACCTTTGCTAGGTTTCAAGACGATAGCTTTAAAACTGAGAGACTAGTTCGCATAGAAACTGACAGTGAACATGGCTATATCAATTCAGCTGTTACTGCTGATCTAGAATATATATATAAATACATGCGTGACATAATTTGTGTCATAGTTTTAATGCCCACTAAAAAGGGTATAAGAACAGCAACATCAAAAGGCAACGGTAACATTGTTGCCTGTTGCTGCTGATGTTGCTGTTGTTGCAGCTGCGGTTGTTGCTGCTGCTTATGACAGGCCCCAGCAACGAAGACAGCCGCTTTCTGATGTCGTTGACAGCGCTCCCAGCTACGGGCGGCGTCTTTACAGCGTCCATAGCCCATAGGTGTTGCTGTACAGGTGATGATGAATGCTGAGGCGCCAACAACGCGTCATTAATATTGTTGTTGCTGTTGTTGTTGCTGATGTTGTTGTTGTTGCTGTTGTTGTTGTTGTTGCTGTTGTTGCTGTTGTTGTTACTGATGTTGTTGATGTTGTTGTTGTTGTTGTTGTTTTGTTGTTGTTGTTGGTGTTGGTGTTGTTGTTTTTTTTGCTATTGTTGTTGCTTGTGGTACTTCCTGTGTGTTGTTAGCGCTGTTTAACTTGTGACATTGACGACATGTCTACGATTTCCATGACGCTTCCGTTTCCTCAGGCTTTGCTCACACGCACACGCAACTCACTCCCACGCAGACACACGCACACGCACGCACTTGAATCGAGGACACGTGCCCATTTAACTGCTTTTCACACAGTCACACACAAGCCCAGCCATCATTTACCCAACCCAGCGCGTTTCGGTCCGCTGGGCGATATGTTTAATGAAATTATTCGCATGCATTATAAATAGCTTTTGATATTTTACGTTTAATTTGGCAATAATTAATTGAATGCTGGCTTACAGTCACGAAATCTGGCCAAAATCTGTTATGTCTATTTCTATTTTTGGTCCAAATTGTATCCGGCTTTAAGCAGCCAGCAATAATTTTGGGAAGCTCGGCGCACAGCTGTCTGGCAATCCAGCAAATGTCTCCTGTATGTGTTTGACTGTGTGTGTGTGCTTATGTGTGTCAGTGTGTGTGTGGGCTGTGAGCTGGTGCGTGCTACCATTAAATGCCGCTGTGATTTTTCATTTTTTCAAGCTGCGCCCTGAAACACATCTCAAGCGCAATTGCTTTCTATTTGGATTTGGATTTTGATTACGCTGTCGCATTTGGCTTAGTGTTACCCTGTGTAACCAACGGATTAAAAGGGGTATATGCAGTAAACACAAGTGTTCGACTAGATATTATCGCTTACCAAACTAAATTCTATCGACTAGAAAATGCCCTATAACAATATTATATCTGCTTGATACATAAGTTCAATGCAATTAAGAACAATACACTGCTCGCAAGCTCCAAAACTCTGAGCTATCCAGGTAAAAAACGTCACAACAGTTTGTGCAACCACAATTTTTAGATTTTGTATGCTCTATTCAATTAACATATTTAATTTGCCTTTTCGAAAAACCTCAAAATCACATTGTCTAAAATGGATGAGATCTTTGAATCACCCAGCTTGCACAATAACTGTTGCATGTTTATGAAAAGGAAACGACTTTTGAGAAAGAACCAGCGCAGCGTGGCTACTCAATGCCCAGCATGGGTTGGACCTGGCCTGTTGACGGCAGAAGACCGTTTTGAGAATCGAAACATTGAGACGGCCAAAAAGGCGCTTACAATTCACCATCTGCGGCGCGCTCATGTGCCTGTCCGACGCACACCTTCGGATCTCAGTCTGTCGTCAACATCCTCGGAAAGCAACGAGGAGGATCCGCGCAAAAGAAAAGTGCCGCCTGTGGCCTATCCCAGTTATATGAAGCGTCGACCACCATGCGAGTAAATCAACAAATCTTGCTGCATTATTTCATCCCATATGGACTCGATATTAAATTAATCGTGCTTGAAATATTTAAAATTCCTGGAGTTATCATTTGAGTAAACGTCCGCTACTTATACAAAAAAGACGAGCTAAAGAAAAAATAAGTAAAATATATTTCTGTTAGGAAATACGCCGTAATAGCAGCGCTTGTGCATCTTCTTTCCACTGCCAAATGCATTAATTTTTGTAATATATATAATCTAGTATGCTCTGTTTCTGGTTCTAAAATGGATAAGTATCGAATGCTCCCATAGAAACGTAGGACTCAGTAGTATGACAATGAATAGACTTTAATAATAACTCAACTCAAAACTGGTCAGTTTGGTGTGGATATAGCAGCTATTTTATATAGCAATCGCATAAGATGTGTTAGTTCTAAAGTTCTACAACGATAAACTCTGTGGCAGGTATTTACTACATGGGCCGCATTAGACTGAGAGAACATTTTATTACCGCCTGCAAGATATAGTGACGCCAATATATGACTCGACATTGATAGAAAAGTCTATTGGCTCAGCCGCAAAATGATGGGCTAAGAAAGATTATGTTACATTCTCTTAGATATAGCCAATTATATGCATATATACATATCTTGTTATTCTTTTCGTTGCTTGTATGGCATTTATTGATCACATATACGTTGCCCTTGTGCTCTAAATGTTGGCCAATGTTTTCTTTTTTTACTTTTTTGTTGTTTATGTGTTGTAGATGCAAGGGCCGTGATGGTTGCTGCATTTGAATGCCAATAAATTGGATCTGGGCCAAATATATGTGATATAAAGGCCAGTGCCAAAATAGCGGTTCACATTGATTGGCAACAACAAAATAAGCAGAGCTACTGCGCCTAGGCTCCAGCTCCTGCGTATACGTGCTTGTGCATGACACATATCACGTATACGCTGCGTGGGCTGCGTCCTTAATAAATTGCGCATGCAGCACGAGCCGTGCACTCTTGTGTGCGCGTTCATTTGCCGCTGACTGGTCGATGATGATTTTTCATATGATTTCCACATTTCATTTCACCAAGCACAACCGGTTGGCAGGGGCAACGCCTGTGCCTCCGTCCCCATTGCCATTTCCGCTTATTATTAGCCATTACCTTTTGTTGCTTGCAATATTGATAAACAACTCTTGATTGAAAACTAACAAAGCACATGGCTCAGTATATTTTCCGAATGCACCCAAGGGCTTACCACCGCCCCACCGACATCACCGCCCAACATTGACGTCCTTCAAGCGCAGCAATAAGCAGAAAACAGCAAAACAATGGAGGCGTCTAAATATTTTACACTGTGGCACAAGCATCCAGGCAAACAGACTGCATTCGGTTGAACGCATTGCACTCAGGGGTTGCTAATACACTTGAAGATCGGCAATGCGCCTGCCACCTCCACTCGAGCGGGGCAATAGTACTCCTTCTGGCCAATCCCATGGGCAACTAATCGGCTTTGACAGCTAACCATGCAGCGCAGCGCGTGTGTGGGCACATTTGTATGTGTGCCAGTGTGTGTCTGTGTATGTCTGTGTGTTTGCATTCTATTGACAAATGTGCCAACAGCTGTTTTCTCATAAGCAGCTGCAAGAACTTTGAGTACTTTCAAGAAGGCTTCTGACGCGATTTCAATCCCCATTCGTATCCTATTTGCTAAATCTATTTATAGCTACCTTTACAGCCCATTGAAAACCCTTAAACTGCGACAGAAAATGTCTTTTTGTCATAGATAGTTATCTCATTATGCAGATTAATGTGTATTTTTTAATAAAATAAAAAATTTATGACAAAATGTTTTTGTGACCTGTTTAAACTAAATTTAAAAATATCGATATTTTTTTCGATATGTTTAAATTCCTTTTGTTCCTTGTGTAAGCCGTAAGCATAAGAAATAAATAAATAAATAAATTCATTACTCAAGTTTGCTCATTTTAGGCAAACTGCTAGATTAATAGATTAAATGTGAGAGATAATTTTACAAATTGGTTCAGTTAAAATACTGTTGATATTTTGTCAAGATTAAGGAACAAATATGAGACTTGGCTCTTAAATTGTCCAAATTGGCAACACAAAGTGTCATCAGTTGTCATTTGATACTTTTGCTGGGAGAAGTCGGTAAGCGTACGCCGAACGTGACTTTAAGAATTTATCATTTACAAAACAATTGAAATGAAGTAGTGAAAAATTGCATGTAATAATTTATATTGTTTTACGATATGGAGAGTCTAGCCAAGAGTTTGATCAGCTTGCTCTGACTCGATGCTAATCCTCGCACAAACCCCATAGCCCATGACTTGTTAGCCACTTGTAGATTATTCCCCATGATAGCTATATTTATCACACAAAAATCAATTTAAAGCTTAGATAGAACATATTCTAAGTTATTTATAGTTAAGATAATGTTTATTGACACTTGCATTTCAAGCTGTCCAGCCATTTATTTACCTAGGCATCAAGTATTATAGAATTTCCACAATTGAAATATGTCGCAAATGGGGTATAATAGGATTTTGCTAAATATATACTTTGTATTTAAATGGATTGGCCGCGCATACAAATACATTTATATATAAATACATTTAGTCTAGCACGTTCCGCAAACTTTTCCTGTTGCTGTTGCAGCTGTTTATGCTCAGTTAAAGATGCTGTCAAATATTTTCATAGCCACGACAGGGGACTGAAATGAAAACAGAAGCTAAAATTGAAATGTAGACTGTGTGTGCGTGTATCTATGTATGTGTGTGTTGTTTGTCTTTGTGTGTGTGTGTGTGTGTGTGTGTGTGTGTGTTTGTGTGTATCTGTGTGTGTGATCTCTTGTATCGGGCGTGTCCTCTGAAATCCTGTGGCGAGTGCAAAAGCTTAAGATTATGCAAATCGAAGTACAGTATGCAAAATGCAACAAACGGCAAACCAGCGAACTGACAGCCATGATGCGAATGAGAATGACGATGAGAATAAGAATGAGAATGGAGATGTGAACGAGAATGAGGATGCAGATGGCGATGACGATGAGGCATATGCAAACATTTGATGTTGACTAACACCACCAATATTGAGGCTGTAACCGCCAGGCGACGGCCCTTCGAACCGGCAGAGACAAGGGCAGAGCCAGCGGCTTAGAGGCTGGGCCCTTAATGATGTCAGGGATTTAGGCAAGGAGACGAGCCGTTGCGCAGTAGAGTAATCAAAATGCAAAATATGCAGTCATAAGGGGTTTTTGGCAGGACCAGGGATACTGTGCGGACTGGGGGCGTCAGCTTATGCCGCCATTGATGACTAATTTTCGAATCGCGTACAATTACGAGGCGTATACTTGATATCAAGCGTGTACTTGATATCAAACGACAGCCGCGCTCGCTTAGACAAAAAAAAAATCTGCCCAATTTTCGATTCTTCTTGTCATGGACATGATGGCGGTTCATTAATCATGAGATTGGCATATTTATTGAATTTAAAGCGCCCAGCGCAAAAGTAAATGCCAGCAGATGCCCAAAAGATGTCAAGATGCCAAAATGTGGCTACGACCAAAGCAGCCAACAATGGCAACCGCAGCGACAATAACAACAACAGCCGCAGCAGCAGCAACAAGCCTCATTAATGTTGCCCCAAAATGTCAAATAAGTGAAGGATATTGCTTTATTTTATGCGATTTTATTTGCACGCACACTCCCACGCACACACACACACACACACACACACACATACGGCTAGCTGTTGGTTACATACGTCAAGCGCTGCCAACGTCGCTGCCGGCAGCAGACGGCAACAGCAGCTGCAGCAACAACAACAGCCCGAAAAGGGACAAAAGCTGTGCGTAAATTGGAGCAAAAGCAAGGGCAGCCCGCAAGAACGGGAATGGTATAGCAGAGAGAGGAGGAGAGAGTGACGAAAAGAAAGAGAGCCTGGGCAATAGAAAGAGAGCGAGTGTGTGTGTATTTGTGTACGTGCGAGCGAGAGTGCGCGAGTTGGAAGCAAGCAAAATACAAATAATAATAAAAGAAGTTAATGAGATTGGAATACAATAAAACTTAAGCGCTTTTTTTAAGGTTGAGTTTTACTCGACCTAAGCCAAGAAAATCGATTGTTACGTTGCTTCGCTCAGCTCCAGCCATAGCCCATGGCCATAGCAGGCATACAGAGGGATACAGAGCTCAAGAAACAGGACACAGCAGCAGCCATTGCCCCAGTGCCAAAGTTCGCAGAGCAACGTAAGAGGGCTCTAGTGGGGAGTGCTCGACCAGCGGATACCCTTAACCTTCTGACCTTCTTCAACCAACTCCAAATGCAGTTCACGTTAGGGGAAGTGTAATAGCTCTAGCCCATTAAACCTAAGTGACTAGCTCAAAAAACAGGATTTCTAATATAGATTCTTATCGATTGCTTGGAAATGAAACAAGTTATCGATTATCAAACGGAAGCAAACTCGGGATGCGCGAGCACTGGGAGGAACTACTTTCTGAGAGCGACGCTTTGATATATAAGGCCCGACGGACGGAAAGACGCACAGACACACAGACGGACATGGCTAGATCGACTTGATGCTGACCCAGAATATATAGACTATATGGGGTCGGAGATGCTTCCTTCTGCCTTTTACGTACATTTGCACAAACACATTATACCCTTTTTACCCAATCTTAATGGATTCAGGGTATAAAAAAAGCACTCATTGTGTTCATGCGTCTAACTTGTGGATAACCAGTTAACATGAGCTATTATCAATGCACTAACAATTTTTTGGTATTATAATATAATTGTATTTTTTTAAATTATTTTATTTATATTTAATATCATATTACTTTTCTTAGCCAGCTAGAACAACAAGTCGCACTTCTAGGACTTTTTTCCTTTTTACATGCAACTTTCTGCAACTTGTTTCTGTGGAACTGTCAAAATATTGCAAAGAAAACTTAACTAGCACTAAAGTTTCACAGCTGCCTCCAAATGTTAGCATATTCAAAAGCATTTCAGTTATAAAACGTGTAAGAAACGTATCACATAAATTGTTAGTAGTTCGCAGTTTTTGTATATATCTAGCGAAACATTATTTCCAATTAAAAGGAGGAACATCTTCTGGCCATTTCTTATTAAAGTCTCGCGCCTTAAATTTGTATGCGATGTAAGAACATAAATTTAATTTTCAATTGTAAATAGAATTTCGCTTGGCTGCTTTATGAGTACACAAGAGACACGCATAAACCCGGCCACTGCGAATAGGCCACAATCACTTGCACTTGGCGCAAATCTCTTAGCGTGAGGAGGCGCAGGATTTCGAGCTCGCCTTTTGCCGCAACAACTGCCTGCTCTTCAACAGCGAACAGCAACAAAATGATGAATCATGGCACTGAAATTTATTGGCAACGTTGCTAACTTGAACAGTGAAACGCAGGCACTTTGCCCATGCGTCTGGAGCCCGTTGGTGGCCGCTGTGCGGGCTGCGCTGGCTGTGTCCTCATTAGAGCATTCAAATCACATCGATTGTAACTACAAGTGACCGGGAAGTCCGGCACGGTATAACCTGGTGTTTCTGTGGTCTACGCCCGGGCAGCTGTCAATCTTAAACAATTTGCTTACTCAGTCAAGTATGCCAAACAATAACAAGCGCAAATGAGAAAAAATAAAATAAATAAATAAAAATAAAAATACGAAAAAAGTGCAGATACTCTCGATTGCCGAAGATTGAATGCCCTTGCAACTATGTAGAAATGTATCTGCTTCTTCGAGTGAATTCTGAATACCAATTAGATCTAAAGATTTTGCTGAAGGATGTTTCATCTGTTTCATGACCCCAACCAAAAGGGAAAGGGTGCTGGTTCGAACCGTAAAACTAAACCGTTGACAATTTCATTAGGTATTTGCTGCCCTTATTTCTATGATGCTTCCTTAAGCATATTCCTCTTAAAGTTCCTGATAGCTGATAACCATTTTAATAGTGGGTTCTACTAGTCTTTCATTTACGAAGTTTTTAAAATTTCTACTTTTGTAAAGCTTCTTTCACGAATATACCACAAATGTCGTCAAGTTTGTATAGTACCCCAGCAAGCGTATATATATAAGGCAGTGGCAAAGTCAAAGAAATGCGTACAAAGTTGTAGGCGTGGCACAGGGCAAAACAAATTCATTGCAGATGTCGAAACGACAGCATCAGAGCCAGAGATACAGCTAGCTCTCTCCAAACTAGTGGGGCTTGTGGATGCGGTTCTCCAATTGAATGACTGTCGGAACGTTGCTGATGCTTCTTTTTGCCGCTGTTGTTGTTGGTGTTGGCTTTGGTGTACACGTTATTGTTGCTGCCGCTTGGGGCGTGGCAATAGTGGCGAGTGAAATGAAATGTCAAAGTATTGTTAGGAATTTCAGTAGCTTCCTTCCTGATTTGCTTCCGTCAGTGTTTCCGTCCGGCTAACGTTTCGATGACATGCTCAGCTAACAGACAGCCGATATCGGGCCGCCTTTTATACCCGGTCAATGTGGGCACTTGATAGACGCTTTGGCATGCGTTGATTGCCTCTTGGCATTTAATCTCAGCCCCATAGCTGCTGAATAGCAGCAGGAATAGCTGATAAACTTTGGCATCTCAAGCTCCATTTGATGTTGGGTTCTGTCCAACTATCTGGCTTAGTCGTTACAAAAGGGCCTCAATATTTCAGCTAAGCAATACTCTTAAAAAAAACCTACATTAAGTACCTTTTACGGCTGCCAGGCATCGGCTCAAATGTTACGTATACGCAATCAACGTGTTTAGTAAAAATTGATTAAATTTCGCTAAGCATAGATAAAATACAACATTTTAACTTAACACAATTTTCCTAGAACTCTTCAGTAACTTGATGGTTTCTATTAAAATTTCATATTGTTTCTATTAATATTTCTATTAAATATTCATATTTCATAATTAATATAGCAGTATGTAGTAAGTGTTATCTTAGTTATAAGGATGCTCATGTAAACAATCAATATTTGTATAAGTTCACGGATAGGCAAAAAAGGAAGCCATGAGGATAGAAGTGCCATCATGAAAAATTAAGAAAACAAAATCGAAAGGGAAAAATATAAAAATAATAAATTCGATACAAAAACTCAATTAACGTATCAAATACCGAACAATAAAATAGTATTATCATAATCATAATCATAATCATAATCATAATCATAATCATAATCATAATCATAATCATAATCATAATCATAATCATAATCATAATCATAATCATAATCATAATCATAATCATAATCATAATCATAATCATAATCATAATCATAATCATAATCATAATCATAATCATAATCATAATCATAATCATAATCATAATCATAATCATAATCATAATCATAATCATAATCATAATCATAATCATAATCATAATCATAATCATAATCATAATCATAATCATAATCATAATCATAATCATAATCATAATCATAATCATAATCATAATCATAATCATAATCATAATCACTAATCATAATCATAATCATAATCATAATCATAATCATAATCATAATCATAATCATAATCATAATCATAATCATAATCATAATCATAATCATAATCATAATCATAATCATAATCATAATCATAATCATAATCATAATCATAATCATAATCATAATCATAATCATAATCATAATCATAATCATAATCATAATCATAATCATAATCATAATCATAATCATAATCATAATCATAATCATAATCATTATCATTATCATTATCATTATCATTATCATTATCATTATCATAATCATAATCATAATCATAATCATAATCATAATCATAATCATAATCATAATCATAATCATAATCATAATCATAATCATAATCATAATCATAATCATAATCATAATCATAATCATAATCATAATCATAATCATAATCATAATCATAATCATAATCATAATCATAATCATAATCATAATCATAATCATAATCATAATCATAATCATAATCATTATCATTATCATTATCATTATCATTATCATTATCATTATCATTATCATTATCATTATCATTATCATTATCATTATCATTATCATTATCATTATCATTATCATTATCATTATCATTATCATTATCATTATCATTATCATTATCATTATCATTATCATTATCATTATCATTATCATTATCATTATCATTATCATTATCATTATCATTATCATTATCATTATCATTATCATTATCATTATCATTATCATTATCATTATCATTATCATTACCATTATCATCGTTATTATCATCATTATCATTATCATTATCATTACCATTATCATCGTTATTATCATCATTATTACTATCATTGTTATTATCATTACTATTACTATTGCTATTATTCTTATTATATATGTATATACATATATATAGTACATTCTTCACTAACCTCGTCTTCCAATCGCGCTCCTTGTGGATTAGTTTGTCGGTGACTTGTACAGCTCACCAACCGAGACCTGGAAGAGGTTTTCTATTTATAATATCGTCAATTTTCATGGTTAAAGCTATATATGTTCACTTTGCTGCGTCTTACAGCTATACCAGCTGTCAATGCTTCCAATGCAAACAATTTCAAGTATTAAGCATTTTTGAGGTTTAGCATGGCAATTGAATCAAAATAGAGCAGGAAAAAATACGTGTGCGAGTGCCCGAGCATGGACAATTTTTAAATGAAGGTTTCCAAAGCTTGTGCGGGCAGCAGCCGTCCTTTTGAAGACAATGTGATAGCACTTCCAGTGCTTGCTGCAATTCCAACTATGCAGACACTCAGAAGTCTGACACAGGCGGCAGAGATAGCACATAGCCAGATAACTAGATAGCCAGATATCCAATGTGCAAAATGGCCAGATAGCCAGCGAGTGTGAGAGTAAATGGAAGCAGCAGAAGTTCTGTCAAGGGCACGCCCTGAAACTTGCCGAACAACAGATTTACATTGCCCACATGCTGGGCAATGTACCAAGGAAACAAAGCAACAAAGTTTTTAATTTCTCGCTCGTAATTGTGCAGCAGACGATGAGAACGACAATTGAATTTAACCACAGTGAAAAACCAAACAAAAAGTTTATCAGTCCGCACATAGAGTTTGCCTTTTTTGGGCACAGCCAAACTTGGCCCAAAGTAACAGCTACTTAAATTTACTGGCAAGCTAATTACTCCATTGACAGCCATTCGGAGAGCCAAGGGAAATAAATGGGATATGGGATGCGAGAGAAATAAGTAATCTACTCTACTACTCTACTCTAGACATAATTATAATTATTACATTGGCAGAGTCTAACACAATCTTTGCTTAACTTTGGCATGTCTATAAAAAACAAAACATAGCTTCATAGCATAAAAACAGCCTTCAGTTTTGCAACACTAGTGAAAAAAAAAACACTAGACCAGAAAGACCCAGTCATACAAATCCATTTAGTTTAAAGCTACATCAGTCGGGTTCCTGGGTTTATTACGGAGCTCTTTTGCAGCAGCACGCACTCCTAACTCTATTGGCAGAATGCCAACTGACAATCGCATTTAATAGAAAAATGCAGACCCATAGCTGGCAACTAAAAACTTGCCTCTACTTACCCAAATGAGATGCTAGTTAATTTAATTTGGTTCTCAGGTGCACTGGCTCTTAAAACACCTAGCTCCAATCTTATTTTCAGGCATCTGGTGACGCACACTTTGGCCAAGCAAAATGATTGTAGAGCCAAATAGTTGGAAAAACTCAGCCAGCCCAGAAACGGATTTTATCAGCATGTCTTTTGACTCAGGCTGTGCAACGCGTAAGCCATCCCCTCCTCCATCAGAAGATGGTCCGCACTGACAAAGCACAACAATCACATTCGTTTACTTGCAAATCAATGTAGGCTGCATACATGCATATTTATGAGTGTATGTGAGTGCGTGTGTGTAAGCTGCGAGTATATGCATGACATGCAACATTATTTCCGCCTCCACGCCCAGTAAAAGATGCCCCTGCCACTAAAAAGAAATATGCTAGCAGAATGCAAGCATATCTTGCATGAATTGAGTAAGATTTTGCTATTGTTAAAATTTACTTTATAAATATATATAAAAATTTTAAAATTGAATTCGCCTGCATTTCTTTGAATACGTATTGATCCTAGTTCTTCCCAGTCACTGTATTTACGCTCTTCAATTTAAATTTAAAAAGAAATTCCATTGTACGCAGACGAAAGTTAAATTTTTTCAGACTAGAGTAAAGACATAATTAAAATTTAAAAAGAAATTCCATTGTAAACAGACGAATGTTGTATTTTTCAAAATTAGAGTAAAAAGAGTTAGTTATTGATTACGATTAAAATGTAAGGCTTATGTATTGCTGTTCGGAATCATTAACTAAATATTCTTACTCTATTTAATATAAATAATATTATTATTGAGAATTTCCATTTTCACTTTTATTCAACACCCACAAAATAAACTCAACTGATTTTAATAAAAAAAACTAATTAGATATATTAAAAATCCGACAATCTTAAAGAAACTCTACAGACATATTCTTCATAATAAATAAATAAATCAATCAAATCAATTGCAAAAAAGTGATCAGAAGCGATTTACTTATCTTATCTGGCCAGGGGATAAGTTTAAGAAAACCTATCCCAGCATAGAACTGGGTTTCCAAAACGCATTCAGGGTTAACTACTCGGTAAAGGTAAATGTGCAAACACGATTTACATTTACTTGCCGCCTGTCTGGCGTTTTGCTTGCCCTCTCCCCTGTTCTCCCCCCTCGCTTAGCCCCTCTCAATATATGTCCTTTTTGAAGTAGTGCCGAGACTCGTTTGCTTCGTCCTTTATCTTGCCACACTCTGCCTCTGGCTGCCGCTGTGTGCAGCATGTAAATGAAGTCTGCCTTTGGATGACTCTGTATCCATCTATTCAGCCATCTATATATCAATCCATCTATCTATCTATCTATGCATCTTTGGCTATACATATCCATATATAAGTTCATCCGAATCGGACTGTCTGCTTTGCTCTGCTGTCGCTTTGTGTGAGGATTATATTAATGCCGTGCGGGTGCCACATGCCAAGAGAAAACAGTTCAATCATAATAAACTCTGAGTAAATTTTAATGATACAAAATAAAAGCATTTCTCACACATATATATTGGTGTACGTGTGTTTGTGTGTGTGCATGTGCGCTTGATAAAATAATATAAACGGTGTTCCAAGTGTAAAATTATTTCCGACTGCGGTTAAGGCGGCGCGTGATTAATTTTTATGTGATTTAAATGCTTTGCATTGAATTATTAAGGTAAGCCCAATTCCCAAAAACACATCCCCCCTCTCGCTCTCTCTCTTTCTCTCTCTAGACACCCACACACACACATACCAGAGAGCCTCTTCATATAGCTGGTCTGCTTTACAATAATTTTATGAAGCTCACATAAAAATTAAATTGACGCTCGTTAAATATTGCGTATACGCTACGTATGCATGCTGAAAAGGTATATATAAATATATATATAAAAACTTATATATTTTTGCAAGCATATGTGAGAATATGCATTAATATATCCATTTGTACGTCGTATACATATAAAACTGAACGCTCAATTGATTTCGATATAATTTAATGAATTTTGCAGGCTCAGCGCAAATTGATGCCACGCCTTAACAAACGAGGGCAATGAGCACGCTGAGCTAGGATAATTTATACAGGCTCTTTAAAAAGTATAAATGATTATGTATTATGAAAAAAAAAAATTAATTTGCAGTATTAAATTCAACAGTCTTAATCGTTGCTTTCCCTTATACAAGCGTTTGCTTTTTAATTTACTTCAAGCGTATGTTACTTTGGGAATGTATTAACATTAATGCTAACATTTGCTATAATTTAAGCAATTACTTTTTGTTTATTATGAGAGTTTTATAAATGGAAAATACAAAAATTAATCAATAGAAAACTTGTCTCAGTGAGCTAAGCAATGAGGTTCCAGATTCGAATGCCAGGGTATTGTATGCATATGGTATTGTGTTCGCCGTAGGGAATAGTAGCCAGTGCTTCTTAAAAAAAATGATGGTTGATAGCTTAAACTATATCCTGTACATATCATGATTATAATAATAATAACAATAAAAATGGCAATAATAAAAATATAATAATAATATCATTAATAGATATTAATAAATAAATAATATTATAATAATTATAATAATATAAATATCAATAATTTTGATATTAAGATTACTAAGAACAATAATACTATTAATAATAATAATATGATTAATTATGTTTACAACAATAGTAATCATAATAAAACTTAGATTGATAATATTATTTAATTGACAATGAATAATGAAAGTAATCATAGTAATAACAATGATTAAACAATTAAAGTTGTAATTTTACAATTTAAAAAAATATATATACTCATAAGCATAATACCAATAATACTAATGAACAAACAATAATAATAATACACTAACAATGAATACAAATTTAAAATTTTATTTTTACGAATTAAATAAAGTATTTATCCATAAACACATTTTTTAACATTATTATTTTCTATATTGCTCTATAAAAAAAGGCAACTCTCCTCTTTAGTTACTAAAAAACCTTTATCTGTAGAACTAATACATACCCTAAGAATTTATAAAAAATTCAAGGGTATATTGTGCTTCGACAGGTCGAAAAGCATTTTAAATTCTTGTTTATTTATGCTACTGCCGCACCACAAACGTTCAATTAAAATTTCAATTATTAGCTGGCGCACAAACAAACAGTGTGGGTCGCCTGGTCGTTTGGTGGATTGGTTGGGCACAGGGACAGGAAGGATCGAGAATGTGAGATACAATTGCCCCAAAATGTGTACCAAGCCCCCGCTTAGGTGCGAGTCGATGTGTGAATGTTAATATAAGTGATTGCTGGATGTGGATTCGGATGGGTTGCGGATTGAGGTTTCAGCAAACAGACTGCCCGCAAATGCAAAGACAGGCAAGGCAAAATTGAAATCTTATTTTCAGAAAGAAAAAAACAAAGAAAACAAGCAATAAAAAAACGAATAAACAAACACAAAGAAACGAAAGTAAGTAAGATAATTATTGGTGAAAGCAGGAAAATGCTGCACACAAAAAGAAATTAGAAATTCGGCCAAAATTTAAGAGCTTAAAGCTTGCCACGCGCCGGAAATATAAAACCTAGTTCGTTTAATACAAGGGCTAAAAATATCATAAGTAATAAGCGAGCAATTCTTAAAGCTGATACCTTTCAGAACATGCACACATATGTATACATATATATATATTTATTCGACATATGTACATACGCATATCGTATGTGTATTTTGCAACAAATCAAATAATAATTCTTTAGTCACAAATAAGCTATTGCTCTGTAATTTGGTGTGTTATACTATGTAAGTGCTTTGCAGCTAATTAAAAATTGAATTCGCTCAACTTCGGATGTGGCAGGATATTAGATAGTTCTTGAATATGTGTGCCAATTATAATTGGCATTTCGACTGGCAACGTTGAGAGCTATTTTATATTAAGTAACTACTAGATAGCTCAGACAGACTCAAGCACGCGTATGCTGTGTTCACAGGGTATAAAAGCAGTCATTTGAGCTGTGCTTAATGCAAGTTTGCTCGAACGGAATAGTATCGCATTTAACATTTGTAGATACTCGTGCAGCCAAGCGCAAATGCGTATATTTGTTTTATGCAATGCTAGTCTTCCTGGCCTTGAACTTTAATCAAATAGTTGTGTATATATGAATATATATATATATATATATATTGTGTATCAATTAAAGTCTTAAAACAAGTTGGCTATGCCGACTGAAGACGTGGAAAATCGCGACGGTAATCTATATCTGCAACAGCCTTAGAGCTGGAATAAGCAAAGGAAAAGTAATGTTCAGCTCGTCTGAGGATCTGGACTCTGAGCGAGTATTTAACAGTCGATTTCAACAGTCGATATCAACAGTCGTGGGCAACATTCTTACTTGTTAAATTGGCAGAACTCATACCTCTTGACCAAATTAATATAGCTTCGTTAAATTTAGTTCAAATAATCAAATAAGAGGTAACTACATGCACAAAACACACACACATGTCAAATTAGGTGAATTTATATTAAAATTAACATTCACATTCCTTTCTTAATAAAGCAAGGAAACAAAATATATTTAATTAAACAGTCAGGCAACCTACTAAAAGCATAGCTAAGCATTAAACAATTGGCATTTGCAAAAGCCAGCATACATATATTGCTCACTCAGATAAGCCTTTAGGTGAGGTTAAATACATAATATTTGTCATGAACAGGACATGGACGTACAGTTCAAATCCATATATATATATACATATATATACAGGCCTTCGGTTTGGTATTGCAACCGTGCCAAAGCATTCTACGCAGTTAGCTCTGGGCCTTATAATTGCATTTTAATTTGCATCAAATTCAATTAAGCTGCACAAATTTCGTTTGAAGCATGCAATGTTGTTCATTCAATTGCTGCACAGTTTCTCTGCGTCCCTTTACCTGAGTTTGTCTGTTCGTGCAACAGATTTGCCCAGCAGCCTTGACATGCTACTTAAAACTGGCTACAAAAACTGGAATATTAGATAAATATGTTAGAACTTTGTGAAAAAACAAAGGCACATTTCCGACAAAGGACAGATCACAATATTTCAAAGTTTCTAGCATATAATTGGGCTTAACACAAAATTAAATTATATAATGTCAGACTTTTGAACACATTTACCAAGCGGAAATATATTAAACATACAAATGATAAAGCAAAAAATTGAGTATTAATAAAATAATATGTTATACGAACTGGAAATCGTGTTTAACTGAAAAACTGCTGTTTAATGATAAATGTGAAACATAGACCAGAAAAAGTGTGTTTGCTATCAAAAAACCTGCGCAAATTGAAATCAAGAGCAAAGAGAGACGGAAGTAAAGCAGGAAAAAACCGTTTAATTAATCGAATTATCACATATTTACGATAATATTTATGGCTGCCAACGAGGTTCAACAGAAGTTCAGACTCGAATGCATTAAGAGCCAACTGCCAGTCAATGGGATCAACAAAAAGCTGCAACAAAATAAAAAATGTTAAGCTGCTTTATCAAATTACATGGCTGGCTTGCTATTGGCATTCCAAGCATGTGAAAATCAAATTGAATTTGTTGTTTCAGAAAATAGAAAATAACAAAAAAAATTGATATATCAAACTGCATGCAACAATGGACAGGCCGATGTCAGAAGTTGATAGCAAATTAATTTTCAATTGAGCGGCTATTTAAATGATGTTCAGTTGAGCACGAACAAACAAACGTAAGGTCATAAGCCAAAACAAAAATTGAATTCTGAATTTATTATTTTCACTACATTTACTAATTAAATTAAAATTTATTTACAAACAGAAATTTTTAGCTTTGACAATTCAAATATTCAACAACATACAACTAACAAATTTGTGCAGATAAATTCAATGGTTAGGGCCCAAGTTATTTATGCTGCGTCTTACTCAAATGTTTTTTAATTTAAGCCAAAACATTCGGTGTTCAAGCCGATTCGACTGATTTTGAATTCGATAAAAGCTTGTTAAATGTAAAATTTCAATAAAGTAGTTCAATTATACATTGACAAACAAAAATTTGTTTCAAAACTAGATTAAATGTTTTAAAAATTTTAAATAAATTAATCATTTACACAAAAGAATTTGGCTTAGAAAATTTAATTATCAATTGACATTGTCATCTAACAAATAAAAATGCATTTGTATGGGCCCAAGTTCTTTATGCACTGGTGCTGGGTCGCCTGCAAAAGATATTTTACTTAAAGCCAAACCATTTTGGCTTCGAACCGGTTCGGCTTAAGTAGCTTAAAATATATATAAATATATGTATGTATATAGTTTTATGCTGAAGATACTAACGTGAAGCTGCTATGCACAAACAAGGGGCAAGATCAACTACAGTCAACGGTCAGGCCAAGACAGTGCCTCGTGTAGAAACTCGCATCAATTACAATAACCCAACGGCATCTGAATGTGTACACACACACGCATGCATGTGCACAGCTACGTATGCGCGTGTCTGTGTGTGTGTGTTAGTGTACATGTGTGTCGGTGCATGGACATTCGGTAAATCTAATTTAAAACGAAGCTGGCGACATTTTGAATCATTGGACACGTTGAGCTGGCTAATCGTGATCTATGATATCGTCTACCTGCTTGAATATACATACATTTATTCGCAAAAGTCTGGAATATATTGTCATATTTGATTAAATTTAGAAACTGAACAATTGACCAAAATATACTATAATATGCAATTTGTGCCTGAGAGAATGCCAACTTCGACGTTAACTTAAAATAACTTTGAACAGAACAAAGACTTCGCATCCAACGAATGTTTTCAGTGGCTTGGCTTTTGTATGGAAAACTTTTGCGCTCTTTTTTAAGCTAAGCTGGCTTATATATGTGCCAACACAGACACATGTGCAAAATCTTAGAAAAATCTCTACAAGGGTATTAAATCTTCGGCGTGCTGAAGATACCCTTACTTTCGCGATTCACTTTGCGTCTACGCTACGCTTTGCTTTGGCATTACTCTTCCTTTCTTCTTTCTGCTAATTGTTTAACACTTTCATCATAACATAATCATAATCATAATCATAACAACAACATATTTAGCACTTACGTCGCGCTTATTAATTTAATTCCCAAATTCGATGTTGTTATTTGTATTATACTACATTTCATATTATTATATTTATACGCTACAACAGTTGAACCATTTCGACATTCCATCAATTAGATGTTGCTTAGATATTATTAATTATTTCACTGCACATGTAAAATGAAGAGTGTTTCGCTGTGCGATGTCCCAAATTTGACAAAGCGGTCTGCGGAGAAGTCAGAGGTAGATAACAAGAACAGTTAGTTTTTATGTGAATGAATAAGTACCAAGCTTCGGCGCAGGTGCAGCCGCATACATTGTTATCTATGTATATACAGATCTGCGTATACAGATTTAGTTAAGTTAGGAGAAGAGCGAAAAAAGGTAAAAAAAAAGGGGGTCTCACTCTGACTCCTCCCCTCTATACCATTTAAGAGGTGTATATATGTATATTCAAATTTTGTTTTATTCTTTGCTTAACAAAGTAGAATATATTAAATGCTGAAATAAATTTCTTTATGCATTTAGATGAAAAAATATGTAGTATACACAGAACAATCAATAAAGCTTTTAACTATTTATTTTTTTAATTAATTTTACTTACAAGCTCATTCAGATATATATGTAAATCCAATCCATACTCTATGCCCGTTGATAAGGTATTTCTAGTTCGATCAACATAATTTTGATTTTTTATTTTGTACTTTGTTAGCAGTTTGGTGACTTTCTGAAGTTTATAATTGTTCCACTACACTCGTTGAACAATTTCGATTTTCATCAGTTGAATGTTCTTTTTAAATTAATAATTAATACACTGCACTGACGAAATGAAGAGAAACTTTCACTGTGCGATGCCCAAACTTTGACTGAATGAATTTTGGGATGGCGTGACAGTCAGAAGTAGAGAACAAGAACAGTTCGTTTTAAGGTTCAGCGCAGGTGGAAACTAAGAGAAGAGCGAAATGCACACAGCAAAAAAAAGTGTGTCTTACCCTGTCTTACCCTGATTTTGGCAAAGGCAACTCTCAAATCGACAAGAATATGTATGTTAAGTTGTACATTATGTATATTATGTGTATTATTCTACTCTGTAGCTTTTGAGTGTTGATAAAACAATAGGCATTATTTAGTCATCTTGCTTTAAGCTCATCTTGAGCTACGTACATATGTATATTTAAATTGTGTATAGTTCTTTGCGTAATAAGGTTAGGCCTTAATCATACCCAAAGCCCATTGATTGGGCGTTCAATGTTCTAACAACAAAATTTTGATTAGCTCCGTTCTGTCCTATACCCTTTAGTAGAGAGCATTATAATTTTGTCATGAAATGTTTAACGTATAGAAAGAGACATCTCCGTCCCCTCTATCGTCTTGCAACCACTCGTCTGTCTTTCTATAGCAGGCATTGCATATGTGTGTTGGAACCGGCTGGATCGAGCCACTACACCATAGGAAAATTAGATAGAAATGTTTTTTTTATGTGGTAAACTTTTTTGTTTTTGAAAATATCTTAAGAAAAATCTTTGGCGTACCGTAAATATTATTACTTTCTCGTTATTTATTAATATTAAGCAATGTTGCATATTTAAGCAACGAAACGAAACGAAAGTTAAGAGATTTACTTGATCTTTATTGAATTGATATTTGATTGGCTAATGTTTCACTGCAGCAAAACATTATATGGATCAGGACTCTGGACACAATTGTCGAAACACAATTAGTAGTCAATGGGATTTACCAGACGAGTACATATAGGCCTTGTCCAGGTACAAAGCTGTTCAGCTGCCTACGCCTCTGCCACCTACTCGACTCAGCTCCTTGCCGCCTGCTGCTGCTGCTGCGGCGGCTGCTACTGCTGCTGTTGTTTGCTTATTATTGGATGGTAATGAAAATTTTATGATGGCGACGCAAACGACGATGGAGGCGAAGGCGGAAACATTGTGCTTTCCTGTGCTATGTGTGCGTGTGTGTGTGTGTGTGTGTGTGTAGGAGCCCGGGCCAGGGCTCGAGCACGGTAATGATAATGAGACAATGACGATGATTGATTGATGAGTTCTTTTGGTGGTTATTGTTGTTATTGTTGCCCACAGCTGGTTGCAGCAACAACAACAACAGTTAATTAGTGCACGAGTCTTGACTTGGCTTTTGCATATTTCAGTTCAAAATGTTTCAAATGGTGCGCAGCATCAAATACAGCCAAAGAAATGAAGGCCTTTCATTTGATCTGCTGCTGTTGCCGTCGATGTTATTGTTCTCGTTCATCTGCCTTAGATATTTATGAGCATATAATAACTCTTTCAACTCCTAATACGCCCACACACACACACACACACACAAAAGCGCGTGCATATATAATTTCACACACACACACACACACATATACATTAATAGATACTTTTATACATAACTGCCTTTTATGGCTGCTTGTGGCTTTTGCTTTTTGCCTGGCACTTTCACTTCAAGGCGCAAAGGTTGTTGCGAATTGGCGGTTTGCCCGGGTAGGTGTTCGGGTTAAATGTTACTTGTATATGTAACGCACACACACACACACACCCACACAGTCACACGTGATATATGCTGTGGCTGCGAACTGAACATTTAAGCAAACGTGACCTTTGATCGCCAGCATCTCCCTCAACTTCTGTCGCGTGCTGCTTGCGCAACCCAAATCAAAATTTTTGCCAACCGAGTTGAGCAATTTATTTTATTGTTGTTCAAATTAACTTAAACAACAACAGCTACAACGTGGCTGGCGTGACCTTTTTTCTTGTTTTTTTTTCTCTCTCTCTTTGGTTTTGTTTTTCTTATGTTGACGTCGTGTAGCTCACAATTTCCGGCCCCGCCTTACAAGGCGAACCGCCTGCTATCTTAACCACAACTCCTGTTAGCCCTTCTTAAGCAGAAATATGCTAAATTAGAGATGGTCGTGAAATTATTTTATTGTGCCAAATTCGGTTGCAAAAGTCACGAGTCTCTTACATTAAGGGAATTCGCGGAGATTTTAAACCATTTTGCAGGCTATATTTATTTTAATTGAACCATTTTAACGTTCTTCAATTTATTATTTTTTCTATTAGGAAAAGTTCTTTGTAGATAATTATTTTCCCAGCAAAGCAGCTGCAGGCTAAGTTAAAGAACTCTATATTAACCTTAGTTTGACAACAATTTGCATATACAGTTTTTTTAATCAAACTTTATATGTTTATTCTTAGCTATGAACAGAGATCAAGACAATAAATACTATTGCTTGGCAGCTCTTTCTCTCTCTCTCTCTCTCTCTCTCTCTCTCTCTCTCTCTCTCTCTCTCTCCCTCCCTCTCCCTCATTCTCTCTAAGTGTATCACATTTTTTGTAGTATCAAATTTTGATAAATATATTTATTTAATACTTACTTTCATTCAAATTGATTTTGAAAATGTCACGCACGCATCTCCAAGTTCAACTCTCAACTGGCTGCAAACAACATCAAAATTTGCTATTGTTGTCAAATGTCAACAATTTAAAGTGTTCATTGTTGTTGTTGTTGTTGTTGGTGGTGCTGTTGTTGCTCTTCATGCGGCTCTTGAATATGGCCTTTTGTGTTCTTTTATATGCACCGCATATTGTTGATACACAAGTATTAATTGAAATTTTAGAGGCAGACCAAGGCAAACACACAGGCGCACACGCATCAATATGCGCACACGCGCACATGTCCGTCCTTTGGAGACACGCTGCACTGCTTCCAACCAGCTAACCACCCACGCACTATCCCACACACCGAATTACCATTTTGGTATCAACTTGTTGTACAGCTTGTTTGACTGGCGGCTTTTGGTTTGCCTCCATGTTGCATGCGCCATGCTAAGTTGATGATGTTGCTATTGTTATTGTTATACCCTGTAGCTGGACAATGCGCATGGATAAAGGTTACTTCGATTGTGCAAGCAGAGTATCAACGATAAGCCATAACCTGTTGTCTGTAGTTTTTAGCATTTCAACTTATTGCAATTTGCTCAGTCCAGCTCTTAAGATATAATCTCTACTACTATAACTAACAAACTCCGAACGTCTGGATGTATGTCTTTATTAAACTGGCATCAATCATGATTGATAAATCACATGCGCTCTTCTTGTTTAACATATAAAAAACTAGAATTTCAGTATAATTTTTTTAAATTTTTGACTTGCATCTGTATGTTTATTCCGCTCGCTTTTTAGGTTGACCTAGGGTGTGTTCTGGTCGATCACATTTATTGTCACCGATTTTGGCTGCTGTTGTTGATGTCGACGCGTGTGACTAAAATCGATACTATATTTACCTATTTGCTCGATTTCCACTGGCAGTTGGCACGTGCCGTTGTGCGATTTTGTGGTGCCACCGTCTATTGCAGACAGCGGTTGCAGCTTGCATTTGGCACCTGCAACCAACAACAATTATTGCGACACACGCAGGCCTTAGTCAGTTTTAATATATATTGTTGTTGCAGCTATTTCTGTCACTTGTCGGTGGCATTCCCCATGGCGAAACATGCCATTTGATTTGTCGCACTTAATTAACGCCGGCAACTGTTTGATTTAATCTGTCTTTCCGCATTTAGAATGGACCATTTTCCATCCAGAAAGGTAGATTTAATGTGTTTAATACGAAGTTATTATAAAATAATAATAATTATTATTATTGTGCATTTAAACAGACTATTAAACCATTTTGTTATTATATTTTTTTTGACAATCATTTATTAATAAAGAAGTAACTATATAAAATTAATTATATTAAATATATATTATTTATTAATTACTAGCGGGTATAACCCGGCCTTGCCCGTGGCACGTATGTTATAAAATCAATGTTATCGAAAAGCTTTGAAAATGATTTTGAAACTTATCGGACGGGAATCAAACAACTTTTATGCAAATCGGGCAAAACGGACATTTTCCTACGAAGGAGTTTAGAGTTTTGCAAAAAATGTGAAACACGTTTCAAATGATTTTTCTTATAGATCTTTGGAAATACGTTTGAACACAACACGTCATCCATCAAATCTTCGACCCCCATTTGCACCAAGGAGGGATGGATTTTTTAAAAAGTGTGAAACACCTCTCAAATGAATTTGAACATAGATCTTTGAAAATTAGTTTGGGGCCGATCGGATGGTAAACAAAAAACTTTCATACAACCGTTTTCCGCCAATTTACCACTGTTGCGGGTGGAATTTCCTAAATCGCTGAAATACGTATTTATTAAGTTCTTATGTAGAGCTTTGAAAATAAGTTTGAAGCAAATCGGACACAACTTAAAACTTCGCCCAAAAAATCTTTAATTCGCATTACCCCCGAAGAAGTTTTAATGATGCGAAAAGTGTAAAACACGTCTCAAATGAATTTGAACAAAGATCTTTGAAAATTAGTTTGAGGCCGATCGGATGGTAAACAAAAAGGTTACATACAAACGTTTTTCGCGATTTTTCCACGCTTGCGGGTGGAAATTCCCGAAATCCCGTCTTAACGTGCACCTACATCACATAAGGTAACTAAAATGAAAATTTCAGCTTCCTAGCTGTTACGGTTTGGGCTGTGCGTTGATCACCAATCAGTCAGTCAGTCAGTCGGTCAGTCAGTCAGTCAGGACAAACAGTTTTATATATAGAGATATAGTTTGTTATTATATTTGTATGGCCATTCTTGAAAATGTAAATATTGCACATACGCACTATCATCCCGGTATCAAATTGTCATATCAAATATTTTATATATAGACAGTTGCCAATCTAACTGTTCCCATAGCTATTTAAATATGCTCGAAGGGAGTTAATTATCGAGCCAGTCCGCAAATGCCCGCCATGCGCTTTAAATGCCAATTTTATGGCCGTGCCGTTGCGTTAAGCGCATTATGTCAGCCTGATCCGCAGTGTGGGCTAATAGGCGCTTTAGCAAGTGTCACAGAAATTGGGACAAGAATGGAGCAAGGTGTTCGCGCTTAGCTGCAACTAAGAGTACATGCATTATGCAACCTAATCGCGTATACGACCTGTTTATCAGCTAATTAAAAAGATTTATGTCACCGTAGTCGTAAACTGTACGATGGCCGTGCAATAAGTAACTAGCGCAGCTCCCTCCCACCCCCTCACTATCAATCGCTACGGCCCTCTGCCGCTGACCACATCGTTGCAAAAGCAATTTTCATATTGAACATGGTTGAAATTTCAATATTTGTACAGAGCTCAGACAAAATCTTGTTTATGAAATCAATTAACTAAGATCTAAGCCCCGCGCTTTTGTCCCTACTGCTAACCTTTCCGCTCCGCCAACACACATACTGTTGCAAAAGTGCTTTTTAAACAGTGTAACAAACCAGTTTTTTCAAATCTATTTATAAGATTTCAAGTTGAACGTATTAAATATCACTTATTTTTTAATATTGTAAATAAGCGCTACGTAGGATGCTTAACATGAGTGCAAACGTTTTTTATTTGGTTTCCTTGCGTAAATGATTAACACCAAACAAGCAACAAAATCTGATAGCTATTTGGCATATAAACAGATTCCCGAGAATCTAATATTCAGTTAACTTATGCTCATATCAAAAAGTTTGTTTTTAAAAGCCGTAAAATCCAGAAATGCAAATTAAAACTCTTTAAAAAGCTAAATTAGAAAGTTTGCAAATTAAGCTCCGAATGAGAAGCACGCTGTGTATGTGGCCTAAACCAGCATTAACGAAAAGCCCACAAAGCAAATAAACTTCGTGTTCAAATCTAAAAAAAAAATATATATATATAGATATAAATCAACCGCTCCCAATACCATATTCATATTAATTTCACAGAAACTGACAGAGCATGCCTCATGGAGAAAAAATCAAATGGAATAAACAGCTCAGCCTGCAGCTCTACAGTTAAAAAAAGTGGTAAATAATGTATTATAAGTACATAATGAATGTGTGAATTCCGCGTATTATAGATTGAATAAAAAATTGTATTCAGATAGATATTTCAAGGCGAGCTTGATAAGCATAATAAATAAATTCAATTATATTTTAATATTATTATACAAAAACAAGCAAGTTATGAAAAAAGTTCTTCAATTCCGCGAATCAGCTCCGTAAATTTTTGGAAAATGGAAAGCTGACCAACATCCGCATTAAATGTTCTACAATTTTAGTAGAAGCAACAACAAATGTTAAATGTTCTTCAATTCTTTTAGGAGCAATAACAAAAATCACGAAATTCAAGTTTAACTAAAAACATTTTTAAGCCATGCTTTAGACAGCTCGCATTCCTTTCAACCGAATAGTGTTCATATAAAACGAAATCCATGCCATGATAATAAAAAAGAAGAAAAACTAAGTTTTACCTTTCGTTTTTCTGCATAATAAAGACCTGTGCATTGTGCTCTGTGAAGCTGGACATATGCCCATGGAATTGATACCAGAATCGTGTCCAGAGCATGGAAATTGTTTTGCACATTGCAATTTCGAGCTAAAAGCTGATGGCCATTTCCGTGGAATCTATACGAGAGTCGTATTCAAAACATGTCTGTTGGGACTTCCAATGAAACAGCAAAACATGCTAGCCTAATTATTTCCAATCATTGGTAAAAACTAATACCCACTACAATGATCCAAGCAGGAAGCGGCTTTTCCATATATGTATGTGTGTATACAGCAGGTGTCTGTCTGTATTGGATGAAGCTCTTGCATTTTTAAGCCATGCTTAAGACAGCTCGCATTCCTTTCAAGCGAATAGTGCTCATATAAAACGAAATCCATGCCTTGATAAAAAAAAGAAGAAAAACTAAGTTTTACCTTTCGTTTTTCTGCATAATAAATACCTGTGCATGGTGCTCTGTGAAGCTGGACATATGCCCACGGAATTGATACCAGAATCGTGTCCAGAGCATGGAAATTGTTTTGCACATTGCAATTTCGAGCTAAAAGCTGATGGCCATTTCCGTGGAATCTATACGAGAGTCGTATTCAAAACATGTCTGTTGGGACTTCCAATGAAACAGCAAAACATGCTAGCCTAATTATTTCCAATTATTGGTAAAAACTAATACCCACTACAATGATCCAAGCAGGAAGCGGCTTTTCCATATATGTATGTGTGTATACAGCAGGTGTCTGTTTGTATTGGATGAAGCTGTTGCATCTGCAAGCAGGCACGCACGCACGAAGGTAGGCACGCACGAAGGCTGGCACGCACGCAGGCAGGCACGAGGAGCTTTGCCAAAAGCTTTTGCATACTCTTATGCTGGCCGCTGTGTTCAGCGCCAGCATTCAGCATTGAAACAAGAAAAGCTTCCACATTGTCATTTCCCCAGCCTGGTCACAGCTGGCGACTGCCAGCTGCCATTTGAATTTTGGTTGTTGTTGCCGCACTGGCCGACCGACTAGCTAAGCTGACTGACTGACAGAGCGGCAGGGTGACAGAAGCGCGAGCATGCCATGCACTTGTGGCGCTTTTCTACCGCCCGCCACCCAGCCACACACACACCCATCAGCTCGCGCCACCCACTGAGCACCTTGGCACACTCGTTCGTTTTATAGTGCGCTGCGCTTCGGATTTCGCTCGTGCGGCGTCTGCGACTGTCGGCTGTCGACGGTCGACTGTCGTATGGCAATAGCATTGGCGTTGGCTGTGGCTGTGTGGCTGTTTGGCTGTGGCCCTGCTTGAACGCATGCATCAAGTGTAACAACAGTTTAGTTTTACCCGGGAACCTGAAGCAGCGTGTTGTTAGGCGCTGCTGCCCATTGCCAAGCTTGACGTATACAACAGCAGGCGACACAGTGACAGTAAAGTCAGTAACTGAATTTTGAATCTGAGCCTTGCTCAAGTCGACGCTTTTGTGTGCTTAATCTTTTACTCTGTGCTCTTGTTATTGTTCATTTTTTTTGCTGGATTTTTTTTTTTGGTTGTTGTTGCGCCTGATCTGAATTTAAAATCTACAATTTTAATTCGTTGCGTGCATTTATTTATTTTTTTTAATGTGTAATTAGAAGCAAGTAAAAACTCCATCAATATCAAGCAGAATAAACTGTTTTCGAAATTCAGCTGGAAACAAAAAACAGGTATTCAAATTTGAAATCAAGCTACAATTTCATTATATTTTTAGCCCTAAACTGTTTGAGTAATTTGCTTAATAATGTTTTAAGTTGCAAAGTTAATTTACAAAAACTATGTCAAATGTGTGTGTGTTTTTTTTTTTGCTTTCTACGCAAAAGTTTTTTAAAAAAGTTTGAAGTGAACAAAAATAGAAACGCATGAACTTTGCGATAGTTAATTTATTTGAAAACAAAATGCAAATATCAAACTGTCAACAAGAAAATCGTGTGTGCGTTGCATTCGTTTTTTTCGAAAATTTCATTTAATATATAGCCCCAAAAGGTATGCTATAAAAAATTAAAATACAATTGGAATAGAAATTTAATAGGAATAAGTCATACTACGTTAATTGACTCGGTTCTAAATTATATCCATGCGTTGTTAAGGTACTAAATTATGATTAAACAGGCTCTACACTTAATAAATAAAAATAGGCACAAGTAAACCGCGTTTGATAAAACAAAAACAAAAACCGTTGAAGCTTGTTAAAAATGGCAAGTTTACAAAAGTTGTATTTGCCTGACATGCAAAACTTATGCGCAAAGTTTGCCGGAAAATTTAAGCAGGGCAATTAAGGGTACGGCTCACTATAGATTTTTTATTTATTATTTAAATGTATGCACATATATGCAATGATTTTACAAAAATGCCAAGCTAAAAGTGTGGCCAGGTCAAGGCATAAAGTTATAAGCTCAACACAAACTCATAAACCTACCGTGTTTAAGTTCGACGGCTTTCTTATTTGGCCGTTATCATGGCATAGCATTCCGGAACTGTTAGATAGTAAAGCTCTAGCTACCCCATAATCGAACTAATCACCTCGGCCAAAACGATAATGTATTTGTAATCTACATTGATCGTAAATAAACGCATGGCTTGTCATAATTAATTCAATGAATTTTTCTGCATGTGTGTGAATTCGTGTCATAAATAATAAACGCATCGATGGCTCGATTACGATTCCGATTTCGAGTGGCCTAGGGCCAGTACCACATTTCCCCCTGCAATGCATAAGGTGCGCGATTCATTAAATATGCAAAACTTCGGTTTACTTTTTTTTCTGTTTAAGCGTATTTCTCTAATCCAGCTGTGCTTCGGTCTTTGCGTGTGTGTGTGTGCGTTTGTGTGTTTGATGATTTATTGTTATGTGGTTATTGCTTTACCTTATATCGCAATTGGAACGACCCTATTTCATACACTTCGCTCCAGGGTGCCTGTAAATGAAGCGTACCAGCTAATCAAGCAACCATTTCTGCTCCACATGCCCATTTCTAGTAATTCCTTTGACAAAGACTTCACTCAATCTTCTTTATAGAGGTCAACAGCTGATTTTTGTGAATTCTGTGCCAATGCCGTGCTGCAAAATCACCAGGCCAGATCGTTACAAACTCGACTTTCCTTCGAACAGCGCGTGAGGGTATTGCATCTTCGGCATGATTAGAAGATACACATAAATTCCGCTCTGCTATTTCTTTGCATTTGATTTTATGATGCATTGCTCATCTTTTACTTTTAATTTATGTACTGATATGCCAAACAGTAATCGCAATCGATAACGTAATAAAAATATTTATACAATTTTTATTTTGTTTTTGTTTTTGGTTTTTATTTTGTTCCGCTCTCGCACTCATTGGCATCGGAACGATAAGGATAAGCGAGGCGAAAGCATTACCACGGCCATTGCCAATGCCATTGACGCTCTGGTCTATTACTCATCAAAAATAATCATCAACGCCCCATTGTCATGCTCATGCCATTATCATTGGCATTGGTGCATAAAAACTGGCCTAAATTAAAGTGTTGCCCCTCGATATCGGCACTTGTGTAGATTTTCACAGAGTTCGCTTGGCCAAGTCGTTAAATATTTGCGATTTCTTCAAGCATGGCCCAAAAGTGTTTGTCCTTGACTGCACCTTATAATAACCAAGATCATAATACCTGCTTTGCCTCTACAACTTATTTTAATATATGTGTGTCATATATTTCCCCTATTTAACCGAATATCGTCCTTTGCTTCACTTGCGTTGGGTTAGTTGTATGCCATTTGAGCTGGCATTCAGGCAGTCTTCAATGTCTATTAGCGTACCAAGTTTTTATCGCAAGGCCAATGGCTTGTATAATTCCGATTAATGCAAAGCACTTCACTTTGGTTCAACCTGCCAATTGCCAATCGTTAATTGCGCTTTGAGATATGCACAAGGAAAATAAAATGTTTTTTTGCTTTCCTATCTTCCATTCTGACTAAGGTCAGATCTGATACATGACTGCATTGCCAACAAGCACTTCCGCTGGTTCGTTGCGGTTAAGACCTAAACTCGTCAATATTCTATCAATTTTTAATAGATCTTTTTAGTTTTGTACAAATGAAATTAATCATAATAACAGAATGAGCTGGGTTGCGGCTTTGATTAGCGTGTTCCTTTTCCCACCAATCCGTTTTATTTATTTGTAGTTTAGACTTAAACTATAGCTAGCCTAAACTATTGAGGCCTTCGATTATCTAAATAGAATTTGGGTGCATATGTAATCCGATTTAAGATTGGCTTGATCCCAAAAAATAGAAGTATCTGGTTCAAACCGCTTCCATTTGCCAGCTTAGGCATGTAATCATCGTCGACCCTGAAATTTCTGTACCTTCTCATTAATTTATAAACTACGCAGAAACATTTTATATTATCTTGCAACACTTTTCCTCTGCCCCAAAGTGCTTTGTTCAGTGCGGCTTTTAAGGCCAAAACTTCAACTTTGGCTTTGTTAGTTGTAAATAGAAAAACACACAAAGAATCCAATTTTAAAATTTTAAATTAACTAACAAATGTATCCACATAAGTCCGAACTGTGGCTGCCTCGATAACTTTCTGGCCACTTTACGAGCACATGGCGCATGGCTCACATCAACATGATTTGGTCATGTATACAGAAAGTTTTAATCTGTTGGTCCCTGGAGCAGGCTTAACACTGAGCTCCCAGCTCAAAGATAAATCTGAAGCGCAACTTAAATAACAGACTCATATTTATTTCGGGCATAAAGTGCTTGTGAGTGTGCGTAAAGTTCATATATTCATATGCATTGTTAAAGAGTTGGCAACTTATATATATTCATGTGCATGAACATAGAAAAGCCTGGCAAACAGATACTTGCCTTTGGGTAGGGGCGTGACTGTTGGCTGTTAGGGGCGTTGTAGTTTGCCAAACACTAATTGAAACGCTTACAACAACCACACACACACACACACACACCACACTCACGGGCACACACACAGGCGCGCGCACACAAACAATAAAGGCGAGCTAATGTGACAGCTGAAAGAGAGATGAGTACTCGCATGCCCAGAGACCCATGGACGCATGGACTTGTGGACTTGGAGCTGGGCATGAGGTCTGCTTTTTGCCGCTGTGGGCAGCCGCAAAGCAACAAGTCAGTGCGACAGTTCATTAGGGATCAAATTTAAGTCAACACACGCACACGAAACTAGTGAAAATTGTCTCATTAGTACAAGTATGCACACACACATACACACACACAAACACGGAGACACACACACACAAAAGAGGCCATAATTTTCAGCCAGTCGCCTGCTAATAAAAATGTGCACAAAGTTGTCGATGTAGTCGTCGTCGTCGTCGTCGTCGTAGTAGTCGCCCTACACTCCCAGCCCCTCCCCCCCACAATTATACCCTCTCCACACATGTCAATGGAAAACGTTTTTCTCACCAAACAAACCCAATAAAGCAAGCGTAGAAAACTATGGAAAACTAGCAAGAAGCAAAAAGAGCATATACATTTTCGAGCACTGTGGTACGCAAAGTGTCAAATATGCATATGCATAGTATATGTATATAAAAAGTAGTTGCTTTTTCTGTCCAACAAATATTAATAATTTCATTTTTATAAATATATATGAAAATAAAAAATTTTTAAGCAGAGATCTGTGCCCATGTTATGCATGGGTATTGTAAAATGTATGCAGTAATTCAGGCGCGCTTTTTTATGCCACTGTGCTTTGCGGTTGTCTAAGTGTAGCAACAGCCCATAAGTGATAACGGTCTACGACTGTGTGTGCGTGTGTGAATGTGTGTGTATTTGTTGGCCTGTCATTTGGCCGTTGGGGTCGTTGTCTCCTGTATCTGCTGCTCGACTGCTTTTTTGCGGCCCGCTCCGCTGAGCTAGCTTGCTGCGACTTGCCTGGCTGGCTGCCTGCCTGATTGTTGTAGCCACTGATAAGCGCTGCCAGTTGTTGTTGTTGTTGTTATTGTTGCTGCTGTTGTTGCTGCTGTTGTTGCTACTATTGCTTATGCTTGTTGACGCAGCGGGTGGCGGGTGGCGCATGAAATTGTTGTAATGCCTGCGGCGGCAGCGTAGCAATGTCGTCGACTGCTCTAATGCGAAACGTCAATGTTTGTGGAGCAGCACTCACATGCTTAAGTGTTTGTTTCCGTGTGTGTGTGTGCATGTGTGTGTGCGTGTGTGCAGTTTAAATTGCCTTTTTCGTGTCATTCACAAGGCAGACACAAATTTGTGCCAACACAAATGATAAATTTGCATGTGCCCATGTCTCCAATGCCTCCGACAACAACAGCAGCAACAACAGCAATAACAACAGCAACAACCACGACAACAACAACAACAACAACTGCCATTTGTGAGTGTATTCATGTGTTTTGCATGCGTATTTGTGTTTGTTTTATGTGTCATTCGAATTGTCTTTTGCCGCCGTGCTGGTTGCGCTTATCGCCTATGCCATGCCACAAAAAAACAAAAGAAAACAAAATACAAACAAAAAACAATAAACAAATACAAGTACAACAACAACAAATGGCATGCATAATTACTTAAGCCCCTTGGTTTTAGTGTGTGCGGCTTTGAGATTAAGCCCGAAAATGCTTGGCTATAGCGGCATAGCGCCCCGATGGCCCTTAAGCCATCACATTAATTGCTTCAGCAAATAAGTCAGGCTACACACACACACACACACACACACACACACACACAAGCACACACACATAGACAGGCACACACATACACATACACGCACTGGCACACAATATTGAATTCAGTTTTGCAGTTAGTTGACATGCATATTTTAAATCGTTTGCTTGTGGTTCACCGACAAAGCAATCAAAAAAATGTACTCCAATCGGGCATGCACAGCTCGCAGTTGTTATTTTTTCTTTTTTTTAATTAATACATTTAATTTATGCATAGCATGCAACTTATTGTTCCTTAGATAGAATACTTATATACTTTTAAGCGAAGCACAAGTCGTCTTCAGTTTATAGGGCATATTTACATACTTGAGCTCAAAATAATAATGCACAAAACACATTGACCACATTTTATGCATTCAGGCCATTTATAGGGCAATGTATCTACCTTTATTAGACTGGACTTACGCTTTTCACTTGGCATGAAATCAACCTATTTAAATGTTAAAATATTCATAGAGTATTAACCAGTCAATTGAAATGGTATTAAATAGGTGCTATTTGTCACATATCCATATCTTTTGGCTTAACTTTTTAATTGAAGCAATAAGCTAATAATGCTGAGAGCCATTTCATTAGCTCATGATGTATATAAAAAATAAGAATTCAAAAGTATAATGCAACTTTAGACAAGATATATAAAAGAATTGGATGAGAATAACTAAACAATTATTTATGCTTCGATCTCACATTATATAGCACATTCCAATGCTTACCACACATAGTATCACATAGAAAATAAGAAACTTGCTAAAATTCTAAATATAAGCTTAACAATATAGCCACGAGTCCAGCCAAAACGTTGACATAAGAGCACACATTAAGTTTGGAAAAATATTTGGCCTTAAAATAAATATGCAAATTTTCGTGAGCTCAAAAATCCACTAAAAAAAAAGAACAACTGATGCATACAAAACTTTATGAAATGTGCTGAAAAAACTATTCAAGCAAAAATACGACTAAATGTTGCTGAAATAAAATGAAATACTATAATAGTTACTAGATAAAGGCGGCAACAGTGCAAACAATTTAAACATGCTGCATATGGTTTTTATTTCTCTGTATTTGCTACCTTTGTCCGCTGCGCAAAATTATAGAGAAGTTTTTGGTCAGCTTCGCGCTGCGATTTCTGGGAAAAAATACATTGGTTTGTCATTCATGACAAGTGCGACGCTGGACAATAGACCATAGACATAGAGATGAGCGCGTGACACGCGTCTTTTGAGAGTTTTACACAACACGACTTTTCTCAAATTGTCGTGTCTTTGATTGTGTTTCACCACATTTAATTGGCTTCCTTTAGATGAAACATGAAACACATATGCAACCTTTTTGGACACCAGCTGAGCGCGCGAGATGCGCATCCCTAAGCCAGGATACACATAATCCATTGAGCCAGCGTAAGCGCCGTTGGGCTACGATGTGCACAGCGATTGGAATTCAAATTTCGATCCCCATTGAGCTACTCCATGAAGCAATTGAGCGTCCATTTTGTGCTCTGTGCTCTGTGCTCTGTGCGTGTATATGTGGGTGTGTGATAGTATGCGTGTGCGTGTGCTCTTTCCATTACCTTTTTCATTTTAATTTTCATTCTGATTGTCTGTTTGTTTTCCATCAGATTCCTTTGCTCTCTGATTCATTAGCATTTTTGTCGCATTAAAAAATATTTGTCTGTGCCCGTCGCCCCAAAGGCATTTTGTTTATCTTTGTTTAGTTGTTGTACTAGCTGTTGTTGTTGTGGTTGTTGCTGCCCGCCAGCCTGTTGCTACTATTATTATTATTATGCATTGTTGTTGCCTGTGTTTTGTTATTTCTGCCAATAATTTTGAGGCCATGTTTTGTGCAGCTTTTGTTCTGTCTGAGATTTCTCATTTGGCAAGTTTTGCTCAGCTCTTTTTTTTACATTTTGTTTTTTGTGTTCTTCTTTGTAGTTGTGTTGCTTAGTCTGCTTCTTCTGCTACTTCATCATCTTTGGCTGCTGCAGCATTGGCCAGGGTCGTTTTTCCATTGTGAATGCGAGCACCAGGCCGCCATAATTGCACGTAGCTCAGTCCGCCAGAGAGACTCTCAGATATTGTGAGCATGAAAGGAACACTTTTTAATAAAAAAAAAAAACAACAAATAACGGCTGTCTGCGGCACGCCAAAGCTGGAATACCCTTGCAGTACCTACATATATATAAAGCCGTTGCAAAGGCATATCATTTAGAAGCCCGATTTGATACGGTTGTGTATATGTAAATATGTTAGATAGGAACAACCAAATAGTCTTCATAGAAAAAACACTTTTGCGGCCATTTCTTTGCATCAAGCTGTTTGATATAGTAGTCCGATGTTGATTAACTTTGCTCATGTGTAAGCAGCATGGTAAGACACATGAATGCCAAGTTTGTTCAAGGTATCTTGAAAATCGGAATAGTTTTTAATACAAAAACTTTTTTAATGACTGATCATTATTATAGAAGCTATGTGATAAGTTGGCCCGAACCTGTTTGCAGTCAAAAAACGCATCTATAACTAGCTGAAGATCTAGAAACAGGCAGAGGAACTTGGCTATATTAACCCACCCTTTGATACCGCTCATGAATGTATATGTTTTATGGGCTTGAAGACCTTCTCTTCTTTGCTTTTCATACTTTGCTACAAAATTATAATACCCTTACAAAGTAAGGATATGAAGAACTATTTCCCTCTCTCTCTCTCTCTCTCTCTCTCTGTCTCCCCGTCTTATTCCGGCAGTGCTTCAATAGCCAACCCTCTGACCTCTCTGTACATCCATTTCGTGAAAAGGCCAAAATACATGCGATCCGCTAGCGCCCAAATCCGAAACCGGGCCAATTTCAGCTTCACGATGACGCTTTTTAAGAGCGCCATTAAATTCTTATATAAACGTTTCCACATACATATGCAAACACATTTACTGTGTGTTATATGCTGTATGTGTAAGACCGCATAATAACCTTATGTTCGCGGCGTTGTGCTATACATATTTATGCTTTTCAATTTTGCGTCCTGCACCTGACTCGCATTTTTCGACCGCTTTTCGCGAGCGAGCAATGAAAACAGATGTGTCAATGCATTTAAACACACACCAACACACACACACACACACATTCATACACTGCTAATCTGGTATTTAGCAGAAGAAGAAAAGGGAGAAAAAAGCAAATATATAAGCATGCTCGCGTCGAGATTACTCGACACGGATATGACCTGCATCGTTAGGCTTATCAAACTTGTACCTATGTATATTTGTTAGTACTCACACACTACACACATCTAGATAAATACTGTGCAGCTGCTGCGTTATTGTGCATAGTCCAAAATTCAGCTATGCCTTCGCTGTAATAGATTCCTTTGATATCGTTTTATTACACTATATAGTACAAAAGTTATTCATTAAAAAAATTACGCTCGATTCACTTACAGCTCATAATCGCGACTATTTTGAGTGATATATTATCGGAAATTAATCCTTATATTCTTATGTATGTATATATAGATGAGTGGGCATGTGGTTTGTGGGTTTCCATAACTGTCTAAAGTGTGTTTTCTTTTTTCGAAGATTCTGATGAATCTTAAAATTTTAGAAAAACAAAGCTCCTTAAAGGAATAACAATACCAAAGATGAAGTACATTTATGTGACAATTACTCTATCGTTGGCTGTGTTCCAATGGGTTACGATTTTTTATACAAAATCTCTGCTTTTGAACGGTTGTTGCCTTATATATAGTGATCTGATCCGACGGACTGTACAAGCAGTACAGTAAAGCATCGAAAGATGCGAAGAAAATTCAAACAAATATTCAATGCTTGGGGTCGTATATGTCACCTTCAAAACTAAACTCTTTTCCAGAAAGAAAAAATAAACGTTCGAAAACTAACATTTTGTTTTACATATTTTCCATTTGCCTTGCCAAGAATCGGGCAGATTTGTTTTAACAAGAACAAATGTTGAATTGACTATTTTTCAATTTATTTTATAGTTTTTCATATATGTTAATCGACTTTTTCTTTTTACTTTCAAAATAATAAGCCCTATTTCAGCTTATTATGCCTTTACAGCTTAGCAGATTTTGATTTTGATTTAAATATATAAGTTTAAAATTATATTCTATGCAAGTTTGTTAGGGTATTTAATGTTTTGGGACCCTCCAAAAGTAGCTTTACTGTGTTTGTTATCACATTCACTCTCTCTCAGTCACTCTCTCTCTTTCACTCTCCCTCTCTTTACGGAAAGCTATCAGTACTTTATTATGTGCTCTTCTTTTTTATATAGGCACACATATATAAATATACATAAATTCTTTATTTTCATTTTCGCTTTTTGTTCTCACTTTACGATTGCAAGACTACCCGCCCATCCGCATTATGATTATTATTTATTACAGCCGGTAATTTTATGGCGCGTGGCTATTTATCTGAAAATTGCATTAACCGAACGAACCAAGTTAATAAATTATCCTCAAATTGGCCAGCACGCAACCAAAGGCTGCACGTAATAAATGCGAACGCCCAACACCATCAGATAGTCTGTTGGCCCATACAAATCAAGATTCAGCTGCAACTGAAAAGTTTACAATGTGTCGCCAAATTTGATAGCCTTAGTGTGTGTGTGTGTGTGTGTGTGTGTGTGTGTGTGTGTGTGTGTGTGTGTGTGTGTGTGTGTCTAACAAAAGACTTCTTCGAACCCAAAGGCTTTATATAGTGCTAAGCGGCACGTCCTGCTGAAACGATAATGCCAAATCCTTCTGTCGAGTTCATAACACATAACAAAAGCTAAAGCCAACATCAATTATTTTATATAATTCTTATTTCTTCACAAATGTGAAACGCCTTGTTATGCGATTTTCTTTCAGCTGAGGTGTAAATGCATATAAGATATTTATTTCTATTTTTAATAATATACATATGTCTATCAATATACAAAACTTTCTCGCTCTCTTCCTCTTTTTAGCTAACAAAAAAGCGCTCCCCTTTCCTTCTTCTATGCTAAAAAAAATGCCATTGCATAACTGGAAAGCAAGCCAAATTCTTTTCTGAATTAATGTTAATTGAGTAAATGCCAAATTAATGAACAACTATAACGCGATTTTCGTATCGATTGCCATAGTTTTTTAATTAAAATTAATAACATTCTTCAGGTTAAACTCAAAAGCATACAACTTGTGCTTTCATGTTTCCGTTTAATTGCGGCCATGACAGATACGATAATGTCAATTATTCGCACATCATTTCAATCAAACTGCATCATTGCAAACGGCATAGGTTCAAAAATGCGATATTATCCAATCAAAAGATGCAACTTGCTAACATTGATTTTTGCCATTTACCTGAACTTTATGCCAAAATTGATCACAAATTTGCTGTATGAGAAACCGCAAAAGTATTTCTTGACCATCGGGAATGCCATACATTCTTTCTCTCCAGCTATCTATCTGTGCCCGCTAGCAATTCTCAGTGCAGCAACAACCACAGGCTTTCCATATCCAGGTCCGGCAAACTGTAATCCATTTACCCAACTGGCTGCAGTCAATATTCCTCAACTCGTTTAACTTGAACAAATTTTTGCGTCTAAGCCGCAACGAAAGTTACCAAGAGGGGGCAGGCCGGAAGTGGGCCAGCTATGCTCGCAAAAACGTCTTAAGACGCACACACACACACACAAACATCCCCTCTGCCCCAAAAAGCCGAAACTTGGACATGCCTAAGCACATTTAAGCAACCATACCAACCAGACTCAAGATTCAAGCCTCAAGCCTCAAAATGCTTCCCTCGGCGACAAGCTCACAAAGAGCCAAAAAAATATATATATATATATATATATATATGGCATAAAAGTTTCAATATCCTTGTGGAGCAATCCAAAAACAGTTCCCACTGGTATTCCTTGCTGATTTCTCTAATACAATTATGAGCGTCTGTCAGCGACAGCAAATTCGAAGAAATGCCCAAAAAAGTATGCTATGAAAAATACGCAAAATATCTTCTTAAGTACGTTCGTACATATTTATTAGACATAAATTGTATTAGAAACTAGCACCTTTATTTCGGTACGAAAATGTTTATAGCTAAAATTATTAAATAAAATTTACAAATATTCTTTTAGTGAGAGAATACTGAAAACCAAAAAATATCATTAAATTTAATCAATTTATGTAGTGTAAACTTTGATAATAATTTTTGTTTCAGAAGACCATAAATGAGTCCAAGCGCATAAATTGTGGGTGGCAGAGTTGTGATTAAATTGAAAAAAAAATATGTTCGAAAGTTCTTGGGGGGGAAAATTCAATTTTGACCACAAAAATAATCGTTTCATATGCAAAAGCTGGCACAAAATAAATAAATTCTTATTTTGTAGCTCGTAAAATAATTTTAAAAAATTGCGATTAAATAAAACTCACTCAGTTTCGACTTTAAATATATTTAATATATCATATTTAAATATATTTTGAATACACAAGCAGGTGGCATATGCAAACACGAGAGCTAAGAAACTTACTACTGAGCATTTTGGTCATTTCTGTTTGCGCTTCATAGGCCACAAATATGCGCAATACGCAATAATCTGAACACTTAGCAGCTTATTGGTCTGTTATCTGTGAGTCTGAGTGGCATTTGGACTGAATGCAATTTGCAGGCATTTGAATAATTTGGTTTTAAGTTTTTGTCAAAGCAATTCGAAACGACTTTTCGGATTCCAAGAAATCAGGGAGCGCGTTTAATGCAAAATTAAGCTGTGTAATCGTTGTTGTTGTTCTCAGAGCAGAGCAGCAGGCAGCATATCTATACAATTATGTATACACATATATAGATTTATATGCAGGTATGTGTGTACCCATTATGCAAGCACGCATGTATTTGCGTTTCGTTTTCAATGGAATTTTTGAATTTAAAAGCGCCCCGATTGCTGCTCTTGATGTGACCCCCTGCTGTATGCGGCATCTGTCAGTTGCGGGCGTGCACAATGGGCGTGAATCGTATGGTTTTGTACTGCTCACAGTAGTCGGTTTTAATGAGTTCAATCGTTGACACGAACAACTCGTGCATACATCAGCCAAGCAGACTTCTCACTAACAAACACAATTTCCACATGGTTTGCAATGTTGGCTTTTCAAAGGAACCAAAAGAAAACTACCATTGAAAACCTGATGACTATTTGTTTTAATGCGCAATTTCAGTGCTGTTTACCTATTACAACTATATATATATAGTTCCTTTATACTTCCTTTTTTGTCGCTGTATAAGTTTTTCGTTTGAAATTCTCATTAAAATTTTCAATGGAATTACATTTTATTGTATTTGAACAAAATTAGCGTACTTGACACATTTTGTACCATATCTGTTTTCATAACGATTTATTGTGTGTAGATAATTTTCGAATAGCTGGAATTTCTTGATTTACATGAGATTTACATTAGAATGAGATAATTCAAATAAGTAACAATAATTAAAATAATATTATTGTTTTATGACAAAGCCAAAACCTTACTATTTTTATTTATTATTATTATATATTTATATATTATTTAAATACACATATTTTCTCAACGAATGCTTTAATTTTGCTTGGCTCTTTAAAAAAACATAAGTTAAGCCTCTGAACTTTGCGAACTGTTGCTCTTTGCTTTTGTGCCTTTTGCAAACTTTGCATTAAGTTGTTTTAATCGTAATATGCCGCTTACACCCCAACTAAAGGGTATATTCGACTAATGAACATTTCGTATTTGGCAATTTTGTTATTCATATTAATCTAATATTACACTCTCTCCGCTCAAATACATTCTACCTAAAGCAAATTCCTAGATTTTTAAATTTTATGCTCATTATAGCTAAATTGTCTTCCATGAGAACTCGGTGCGGGTATGCTCCAGTCGGGTTGTCTTAATTTCATGGTAAGGCGAAGAAAAAATGAAAATACAAAATGAAAATGATGTCTGCAAAGCTGGCAACTGGGTTTTGTTAACCATGTGCTACTCATTTGTGCCGGATTCTCGGGGCTCTCTCCCTCTCTCACAGGGCTCTGCTGGGTCTCGGCAGCTTGGGTGTCGGCTTTCAGCTACTTTTTGCCCAGCTTGGCGGCAAACATAAACAAAATTAAGGAGCAGCATCAGCAGCAGCTTTCAGCTGCACGCCCCACATAAATTTGTCTAATTACTTTGCGCACAACTTCAGTGCAGATGCCAACTGGTAAACTTTCGGCAAATGGCTGCGTTTTAAGTTTAATTATCTTAGTTGGCAACGACAATAATGCTTTAGCTTAACGCAGGGTATTTGCCCCTTTATCATATATTCAGTCCCTGGCTGCCATGTCTCTGTGTATGTGCGTATCCCATCTATGTATATATCCGTCGCACAGTTTGCAACTAAATGTACTTAATTTACAAAAATTAATTAAGAAGATTAAAACATTTTTTAAAAACTCACAGTACTGTGACATTGGCACACTTTGAAAAACCTAATAATTGACCAAATTAAAGAAAATATTTTTTTGAACAAAAATATGTTCAGGCTTAGCTGTTTCTTACCCAACTTTGAAAGTTCAATGTCAGTTGTTTGTTGAACAGAAGTAAATTAATTACAAAAAACAACAAATATTCTAATTTAATTAAAATCCTTTGTCATCAGCAGAAGTAGTTAGTAGAAGTAGTTAGTTTGACCCCTCAAACTTATTTAAAGTTTAAAGTACATTTCATATCCAAAACCTAAATCTTTGCAGCTCTGTTGTGCTATCCGATTTTTCGAGCGAAATGCAAAGCAAAGTACATTCTAAGAGCTCATGAATTTTACGTGACAGCCGGCTATAGAATTTGGCCGGAAATCGTATTTGTTGATTTAACACAGTTTTCGGAAATTGCGCTCTAGCACGGCAAATAAATTGCTGCCCATAAAATTGACTTTGGCAAAGTTGACAACACTTTTACGCCGATTTTGTAACACTGCAATTTAATTTATATTAAATTGTGCCCGGGTATTTAATCTTTACCGTGCCAAAGCTAGACGTTTTTGAAAATTCCAAAAGACCGGCCGGAACCCTCTAGATAAACAAAACAGTTTAATGGAGCTTCGGCACACGGCTCTGTCGCCGCTGGCTCTATTGCCATCTCTGTCTAGACACTGTTGACGGCCTGCAAAACACTTAAACAGTTTGTAATTTATGGCTATATTCTTATACATATATATTTTTTTTGCTTTTCTCGCACTCAACTTACGGACATTTTCAATTTGCAGGTACATTTACATTTTTGTGGAGCTGGCTGGGGCCACATAATTAAAACGAAACGAGAGCGCGCTACAAATATTTGCATAAAACGCTGTCGGGCTAATAAGTAATGAACTAAGCCAACTTACAGAGCCCGCACCGTCGGCCCCCCCCCCCCCCTCGAAAACAAACCTGACAGTTAGCCAGCACCACTCAGATACGAATTACAAAAATACATTTACAGCAACAATTACAGAAACATTCGTGGAAAAAACGCGACAGCTTAAAAATACTTAATAAAGTGCAGCACGTCTTTTGAGCGGCTCTGGTAATTCTATAAAATTTATGCAACACTGACAGCAAAGCCACAAAGCAAAAAGAACACATCGAGGAGCAGACAGACAAGCCGAGCGGCAAACAAAAAGTGAGAGATAGATAAAGAACGAGCGAGAGCGAGTTAGCACTCAGCGGTGGCTGGTTCCACTGCCATATAACGGGATTTTTCGCCTGATTTACAGTTACCAACGCACATCAATCCTTCGCCAAGCTAGCACCTTTTACAACAGTAACAGCAAAGAGCAACAGCAGCATAATGCGTGGCCGTCACTTGCGCCGCCGTTTCAGCCTGCAGCCCTCGTTCATGAAGGATGACAGCGCCGAGGATAAACCCAAGCGTGACAAGTAAGTTATAGCCTCAAATACATATGCAAACAAACCGTATACGTGCCTGCACGCACACACGCACACACGCACACATACATACAAGTAACGATAAGTCGTGTCATGTCATGCCGATCGACAAAAGCAACAGAAGCTAACCACGGTCTGCGGTTAAGCCGTTTGGGAATTATAAGCAAAGTGCTTACTTTGAGTTTTTTAAAGGCATGCATTGAAGGAGTAAACTTTAAACTTCTCGCATGCATTCTTTTCTAAAAGATCAACTGAATGCATATGCATATATAGTTTTGTATATATAAATGTTTGTTTTGCATTTTGATTTCGATTATATTTACAGTGGAAATATGATATTTCTAGTTGTATTTGGTTTGATTTATAATCGAAATGCATCAAGTGCTGCACAGTTTGATATTTAAATTATGTGATTTTATTTTATTTCTATAACCGAAAAAATCTGGAATTCGTTATTTTTATGTTGATATATTATTTATGAGCTGTTATCACAGCAGCAACATGTTCAGCAAAGGGTATTCAATCTTCGTCATACTAAAGCTTTCATATATTTTCTATTATGTTAATTAAAAACAGATTTCATTTAAAATGGGAATTTAAAATTAAACCGCTGACATATGTAAGTAGGTCTGTAGGGAAATAAATAAAATGCGAATTGTATTTTAATTATCGCCAGATTTCAAAGCATAAAGCCTGTGATTATTTATATATTCCGAGTAAAGTAGGGCAGATGCCGCGTTAGGCCTATAAAAGTATTTATTGGAAATAACAGATGAAGGGAATAAGCTTACGGCGGCTTTTAAGAAAAATACTCTAGAACAGAAACTTTAAACAAACAATCTATCTACAAGATGAGCGACCAATTTTTAAAAGCAATGTCAAATATTAAATCTATATAAAAAACTAAAAATATTGCTTTGTATTTTAATAAAAAGTTTCATGACAGAAAGGCTTGACCAAGTTTTGTAATTTCTTGTCATTTTTTCTTATTTTGTCATATTTTGTCACAAATTGTTAGCAAGAGTGGTAATAAGACCAGCTGTTGGCCAAGAAGTAGATGTCACCTGCATGTCCGCCAACTATGGTAGGGCTGGCTGCCCAACGGCATTTGCCAGATTAATTTTTTTTCCCACAACAATTACCTTTTAGCAACGTTTCAAGTTTTAAGACACTCTCTTGTTGCTTATTATTTGGCCACCAAGGCGAACCCATAGCCATACCAACAATGATAAGACATTTCTCTGGCTGATTTGCTGTCCGGTGCCCGGACACGAAAGTGGACAGAGATTTGGACGCTGGCGCCCGCATCGCTGGACGAAGGGACCATCGTTTGCATACTTTCCTTTTGTTTCGCCAGCCAAGTAAAGAATTTTATGTTTTGTTGCTTTTACTGCTTGTTTTTGCTCTTGCTCTTCATTTGTTCCTTTGAGCCGCATTGCGCTGATTATTTTCAGTTTTTTTTTTTATTTTTATTTTTATATATATATATTTTTTTTTTCATTCAACGTGCTTCAGTTCGTTGAAAAAGAGAATAATTTTATAAGTTGTTTAGATCAAACTGTCGGCTGCCAGCTGCTCTGGGCCCCAGCGAAATTGAAATTGAAATTCTATTGTCCCTCAGCCGTTCAATGTGTTGGCCAACATCTGAAACTGAGCTGGGTTGAAAAAATTTTAAATTTGCAGCAAACAGAAAGCTGTTTGCCAATCACAGGTAAATTCAATCAATACATAAAATCCTTGGCAATGAAAAAGTTGAAATATTTATCAAACTCAAAGCAAAACATGATGATAACATAGGGGTGAGGCGGCCCTCAAGCTTAGCAATATAACGACCCAAAAAACGTCGATAAGGATTACAATCGATCAACTAAATAGCCGATGGTCGCCAGCTAGCTAGCTATCGATCGTTATGTAACTTGTAAGTATTGGGATTTACAAAAAATATCCCATTAAAATGAAGGATGTCTGATTAGTTTCCTATACTATCGATAGCTGTGCAACTTTTCACAGTACTATCGAAGGCTGTCGATAGACAGAGGCAGCAAATAGAAAGCCACTAAACGAATTCTAAGAATTAAACTGAAGCGGAGCGCAAATAATGCCTGAAAAGTTTATAATATTGTCAGTTTACTCCCGGGCCTGTGAAACGTTAAAGAAGTCGACACAAAGGTGAATTAAAAAGAATTGAAAAGTGAAATGCAATCAGTTAATTTATGTGCCACAAATAATACCTACAGAGTATACATACTATTATATATTCTCAGGCCTGTGAAACGTTGGCGAATTAGACACAAAGAAGAATGAAAAAGAATTGAACTGAGAAAATGAAATGAGGTCATTTGTGTGCCACAAAGCTGGTAGCTCGTTGAACACCTGCATAAATATCACTCATTATAAAACGCTGCCGTTTCAGGCCTGAATAAGTCTGTATATCTGTATACATACATATATATATTTATATATGTGTACATATATATATTTATCTCTTTATACACAGTCATTCGCATTGCTGTAGTCTTTGGGCGCCTCGTCTTTGTCCTGGCGGCAAAATGATTAATTTTAAATGTAGCGCACAGTTTTAATGAGTCGCTGTGGAGATTGAAGAGTTACAGCCCCCTCTGTACAGTCCCATGGTTAATTATTATGCGGCACACAGTAGCCTACGCAGTCGTAGATATGTATGTGCTGTATGTGACTGCTGCCTGCGTATATACGATTAAATTAATAAACATGAAAAACGCAAAAATAATTCAATTTAAGTTAACTCAACTTGCAAGTCAATTTTGCTGTGGCACTACTCACTTATTCAGTCTCGCTTCTTCCTGCGCGAACACTAACTCTGATTCACTTTCACTCACTATCACTCTCTCTCTCACTCTCTCACTCTCTCACTCTCTCGCTCGCTCTCACGCTCTAACTCACACTCTGTCTGTCTCTCCCACAGAGTGGGCCGGAATAATGCAGTGGACGATGCCATTGGACCGGCAAATGCACGTCATAAAATTGTGGTCATGGGCGCGGCTAAAGTGGGAAAAACTTCGATAATCACACAATTTCTATACAACACATTTACCACCAAATATAAAAGGACCATCGAGGAAATGCATCAGGGGAACTTTTCAATTGCGGGCGTTAGCCTAACGCTGGATATACTCGATACGGCCGGCTCCTATGAGGTAAGAATTTATAGTTTAGTTTATATACAACCCGCAGTCCACAGTCCACAGTCCGCCTTTCCGTACTGTACCCTGTTGCCTAAGTGAGTTCATTAAGTAATTCAAATTGTTTGGGAGCAGCTCGGCTTGCGTGTAAAGGTCTGTGTGGGCGACACGGATTACTTGGACTTTTACCACGACTGTATGTGTGTGTGTGTGTGTGTGGATGTATATTTGTGCTGCTTTTAATTTTTAAATACCTGCCACTAATGGCTTTCAACATACAACACCACTGACATTTAGTTAGTTTTTAATATTTCAGAGCGACGCTCTGGCGTCGACTCTGTATTCATGTATCCACTTGCACCCTGCCTCTGCCGCGGCACCCGCAACGGCCTCGTGTTGCCCAGCTTCTTCTGCTTTTGTGTGCAGCGGAAATTACAGCCTGCGATTCAATTTCGCTGCCACTTCCGCTAAACGCGAATTGAAATGCTTGTTCATAAAACTGAATGGCAAGTAACAAACGGCAACAGCAGGTGGCAAATGAAAAGAAATATGAATGGGCATGCACACACACACACACACACACACACACACACACACACATACAAGCTACAGCCATCCATCGAATGCAAGCCAAGTCAACTGTGACTGCACCAAAAGGATGTTCAGCAGCTGGATATGTCCTTGATACAGCCGCCTTGTCTACAGCAGCTGCCTCCTACATGTTTTATCATCAGTTTAAGTTATTTCTCAGCATTCACTCTAATATCAATTTTTATTTATGTATGTGAATGTCTACAGTAATACGCCGCTGCATGGAATTATTAGACATTCTTTTGATTTCACAATTTCAAATCGCTCGAATTCTCCAGCTTTAAATGGAAATTGACAAGCAGAGATTAACATACCACGAAAGTTAGGTCTAGTTTCTTTTGAGAACGTATTTACTAAGAATTGCCTAGATGAGAAATAATACTAGATATTTATTCGGCTGCAAAAGCAATATTTGTATCTCCTAAATATGACTAAATAAATTCAAAAGCATTTTTGAGCAAATTATGGCTCATTCTGGTTCCGGATAGGATGTTTACGGGCAACTGGTTCGGTTCATAGTAAAGAATAAGTCTAAATGTCGGAAACTAGTTTGTTATATAAATGAGTAAATAGTATATAATATATTAAATAAAATAACAATATAGTAAAGAGAATAGTCTGAAATTCAGATAAAGACTTTCGGGAAGTAAGTGGCCACATTGCGTCCATCGGATTGTCCTACATATATTTTACGCCATATATTTTATAAATCGCTGTGAGCAAACTTACTTACTAGACTCCTTTGCCAAATTAACTATATAAACAGTTAGCATTTATTATGCGGCTTTGCCCGTGATGAGTATTTTTCACTTCCATTTAGACGCATTTCGCGCTTGTAGGAGAATTCAGATATACCCGTTCTATCTTGAACCCCAATTGCCATCCAGCACGTAAAGCACGTCTCAAATGAAATTTTGTATAGGATAAATTGATCAGAAATTAGATTTCGGGCCAGTTTGTTTAAATGTCTATCACTTGGTCGCTTATCCATAGATTGAAGCGAATGATTCCTCTAACTTTGGCGCCTAATAAAAGTATCTTTATTTTTCTAGTGCAGAATTGAATACTAGGAATTTTTATTCGATTTATTTGTTGGCTTTTTTAATTTCTGATTTTTTCTTTAAATTCGCCAGATTAGAATATTTTTAGTTTAATAGCTCTCATACGATATACTATAGTTATACATAAAGTGCGAAGAACTAATCTAATCTTTTAAATATTTTATTAGTCGCTATTTTTATTTGATTGTAATAAATAAATGTTTTTAACGGAAAATATGGTGCTGTATTTTAACAAACCTCTCAAAGAATTTTGAAATTAAAATCGTAATTTTAATAAAATAAGCTATGTAATAGAAAAGTTTCAAAAGATTATGTCTGTTTTTTGGTACCCAAAATCAGAACACAATAAAGATGAAATTCGTTGCGATTCACAGCTCAATCACGCACAAGCTTTACTTAAATGCAAATGTAATGTAAAACCTGAAGATGCAAAAGGAGTTTTTGCAATGGTCTCCATGCACGAGAGAGCTTCAATATGTGGAATGTATGCTAGTAAAAAGTACAATATCGAGTTGTTGCAAGTACTTATGTTTATTTCGATGGCGTAGCTGTTGCCTCATGAACACCGTCGCAATATCCGATGCCCAACTGGCAAACAGCGGGCGGTCGACGCCAAAAGAATGTTGCAAGTAAAATGTAACAAGTACAACATGTTGCATGTGTGCCTGTGTGGCGCATGGAAATGTATTGTGTGTGTGTGTGTGTGTTTGAGCAGCAAATACTTGTACAAGTACGCCCCCTCCCCCACCCCCCTGTTGCTGTTTCATATAGGCTGACATCGTCTCGTCCAAATTGAAGTGGCCCAAAATCAAACCTTAAGCCCGGCACTTAACGTGTATATACATAAATAATAAAGTGCCTAGGCGTCCAGGCGTATCAATTGTCCAGAGAGAGAAATCGGCTCACGTTTTTAAAGCCAATAACATTGATTTATTAGCTAAACTAACGACAACGACGAGCTGCCAAGCTTGCAACCACAATATAGCTAGAAAGTTGATGCAGAGTGCCTCAAGTAACAGACAGATAAAGATACACATGGCAGAGCAGAGAATAAGTCTTTTTATTTATACCCTGAAACCATTGAAAACGGATAAAAAGTGTATAATGTTTTTGTGCAAATGTATGTAGCAGGCTGAAGCAAGCATCCCTGACCCTATAAAGGATATACATTCTTGACCAGCATCAATAGCCGAGTCGATCTAGCCATGTCCATCTGCCCGTCCGTCCGTCCTTCCGCTTGTCCGTGTGTGTGAACGCGTCGATCTCAGAACCTATAAGAGCTAGAGACTTGAACATAGGTCTTCCTAGAGCCCGCGCAGTATGAGTTTGTTTCCAATAATCGATAACTTGCCCCGTTTCCTAGTAATCGATAAAAATCGATATCGTCATGCTGTCTTTTTGAGCAAATCTTAATGTTTTGAAGAGCTAGAGTCACCAGATTTAACATGTAGCTCGAAGAATAGTATGTACAGTTCAAGTAACTTTCATTTTATAACCACCGCCACCCTCTAGCGGGATCGGCATTTGTCGTTGGTTGGAGAAGGTTCAGGGTATCCCTCAGTCAGGTACTTCCGGCTAGAGCAGTCTGGCTTGTTTTCTCATGCTGCACCTGTCAAGCTTCATGCAACATGACAAGAAATTAAGTGTCAGATAATTTTTGGATCAAGTTATCAAATTGTGTACAATTGTCGATAGCTTGACAGGAGCATCAACGAGCTCTGCATGTGATTCGAAAAATTGTTATATTTTATATCCCATGTGTCAATTGCAGCAAAGATGTGCTGCTGCTTTATTTATGTCAAAAATCCATCAGTAAAGAAAACTAACTAGCACAGCTTGAAAGCGCATGAGCTTGGGTAATATATTAAAATCTTATATAACACATGGTTTAAGACATTGATTTTTCTTTGAATGTGAAGTCAATTTGGAAGGCATCAAAATTCAAGACGTCGGAATTAGGCATGTGAATTCCCATTATAATATCAGAAATTCTCGAAGTAATTATGAAACCCTTTCAACACGCATTGTCACTGATATTTAACACCAACCGCAAATGCTTAAAAGTTTAATTTAGTTAATTTATTGCATATTTTATAGAACTAGATAATACATGAAGCCCACAGAAATGTCTAAAGCACATTTATGTGTTATTTATAGATAAAGTGGAATAGGAAATGGAAATAAAATGAACGGGAACACAAAGTGTTTAAATCTTTTTCTGTCTGTTAGCGGTCTAATGAAAATTATTGAAAAGTTCAAGGGAAAAGTAGTTTTACGACAAATACAACTAGTGTGTGCTCAGTTTTGGCAAGAAATATAATCTAATTTATTCTAAAAAAAAACCAAATTAAAACGAGAAAGTATGGATATCTTTGCCACGCCGAAGATTTAATACCCTTGTAGACATTTCCCTTTTTCAGATATGTGAGAATAGTGATAAAAGGTCCTACTATTCGAGCGACCTTCCCTTAATCAGCTATATGTCAGCTATATGATATGGTGGTCCGATCCGGCCGATCCGGCCGGCTTCGACATATGTGCTGCCTGCAATAGAAGTACAGAAATTTAAGGTTTCAAGACGATAGCTTCAGACAGCCAGACAGACGGACAGACGGACATTGCTATATCCACTTGGCTGTTGCTGCTGATCTAGAATATATGTATATGCTTTATGGGACCGGAGATGCCGCCTTCTGTGCGATACATATTGCATGACAAAATTATAATTCCTTCTACAAGGGTATAAAAAGCGTAACTCATGCCTATATTATACTATAATAAATGCAGCAAGCTCCATAGTTTCTATGCTGGGTATTACGAAGTTGAGCACTTTCTGCATATATGTATATTCATACTTCTGCACTGTCTTGGAGTGTAACTCGGTTGCCTAACTTGAACAACAACAACAACAACAACCACAAAATGGCATAAAATTTTAACACATTTACGCAGTGCTCATAAATTTTATGATGTGTGGAATATTCCTAAGGGCGTAGACACTCGACGACGAGCGCCACATAAATCGCATAGTGCATATGTATATGTGAGTGTGTGTTTGGTGTGTGTGTGTATGTGTGTGTGTGTGTGTGTGTGTGTGTGTGAGTATGGCTAACCCCTTGCGAGTGGCTAATAATTTAGTTACTGTTCTGGGACTATGCATGGGCATTGGCAAGCAGAGTTCAGCTGCCCGAATGCACCATTTAAATAGGATGGGAGGGGCATCCTTTGTTGGGATCAAATGATGGGATTGAAGTGGCCATAACCAAAGCAATGCCATGCCATGTCTCATAAAAATGTATATGGGACAAGGGCCTAAAATCAATAATTATTACGCTTATTAACCACGAATATAAAGTGCAGCTAGTTTGAATTTTCATATTCTACGTTAGCGTGAATTGGACGATTTTTGCATTAACAATTTTTGCTTTCATGTTGACAACACAACTTAAATAATATATGCATTGATAAGAAATTATATTTTGGTCGTTAATTAAATTTTGGTTACCCAAAATGGCAGCGTAATTGGTTTTGTTGTTAATTGAAAATTCCAATCACGGTCATAAAATGGACGGTAACTGATTATAAATTGAATGACAAAAGCGCACATTGCCCGCACAAAGCCGGGTAGCAATAACTAGTTGTGACAGAATATGACAATTAAATATAATATGCACTGAAAAGCTATTAAAATATCTAAATTCCGCAACAATCTGGCAAAATAGCCCGAAACAAAATGAAAACACAGCGCGGAATGGAATTCCGTTAAATAATCTTTGTGTGCGTGTGAGGAGGGGGGGATGGAGGGGGGTGTCAATGGAAAAGGACATGCTTCCAACTGAACCCACTTGACAACCACAATATTTGGTGAGCGCAATGAATTTCAATTTAATCGCAGAGGTTAAACTGCTAAAAAATCATTTTAAAGCTGCAAAAATAAATAATAAAAAAACAATATTTATATATAAATTAAATTCTTGTGTATATATACATATATATTATAGAGTTATCGTGTTGGTGGTTAACAATCATCCGGTGACCAATTGGACCAGAGCTGTGCGCATTTTTCCCATTTCTGCGTGCATAAATTCGAGTGTTCGCTGTGTTTGTATTGTACGCGGGCGCACAGCGCGTATGCGCAATCATTTCCAGCCAAGTAGCCGCAATAAACTGCATTGTGCGGTGGCATCTAGCAAACATAACCGCAACCACACAAGCACACACAAGCACCCACAAACACACACGCACATGTGAGTCAGGTTATCAGCTGCTGGCGTCGGGTCTGCTCTTATCATCACAGCAGCTATTGCATCTGTTGTAGCCGGACCAACAACGTTTGTGGGCGACTTGGCGCGTGGCATGGGGCAGGGTGTGGCAATAGTTTCCACTGGCTTAGCACAAATGCTGCCGGGCATTGTGCAAAATGTTGCACGGGCAGCCACAGCAAACAGCGCACGGTGCGTATGAATTATATCATTTTTTGCTAAACCAGGCACATAGATAACATTCGCTGGATATTTTATGAATGGCGCATTATGAGCCCACGCAACAGAATTCAATTAATAGACTGTCATATTCTTTTATATGGTGCATGGTCCATTGTTTCAAAGCGAAATTTGTGCGCAACATGGCAAGCGGCAGCTACCGACCGCACAATACTTTGTTAACAGCACGAAAGCAGCTCAAAGAGGATTTTCTTTTTGTTTTGGGGGTGCTGCCTTTGGCGTGGCTTTAGGTCTGTGCAGGGATTACTTTAGATTGTGATCATTTTCACGATTCCAGCAATCCAGATGTGGGCGATTCAAATGTAGATGTTTATATAGCTTTTGTTGATACTATTGAAAGTGCGACTACTGCAATTTTTTAGTTCAAAACCTGGTTATGATAGATAAAATTAAATCTTTTTTGATTCGGTTCAAGGTCTAAACAAATACCTCGCCTTGCGGTTCGCCTGACGAATTTTTATTTAAAATATCCATAATTTCTTTCGCCCCTTGGTTCGTCACAGTTTTTAATGGAATACTTTCCAATCCTACTTTCAGATCTTTTTATTATAATACAAAATGATTCATCGATTGATTAATTATTCCCGAGTATGTCAAAAACTAAAAAAACGCGCTAGTTTCGGCTCTATGACGTCACGTGAGGTGGGTTAGGTAGGGTATTGCTGTGCTACCAACTCGCAGGCATGTATAATTGGATTGGATTGCCTAAGAATTAGGTCTTTAGGAAAGATCGACAGAATTAAAGCAATGGAACTTGGTTGATATAGGGACAGTAGCTGTTGTTGTTGTTGCTATGCTGCGCTGGTGTCAACTCCAGACAATTGGTTGGAGATCCCTAAAACAACACAAATTAAGCTACTCTCACATTTCGACAATCAATTTACAAGTATTTATTTTTGCGAAGAACTTCATAAGGAATTGAGGGTTTAAGTTGAAATTTAAGTTATGCATAATAAAATCCTAATACTAAGAAAATAAAACAGTATAGTATTAGAAAAATTATAAAATATATAGATAAAGAAATTTTATCTATGACAAAATCATTGCCATTTTTGTTCTTTTTCTGATCGGAAGTTATTCATTTAATCTGATAAAAATGAGTATTGCATTATTTTTGAAAACAAAAGCAAGATCATTTGAGCATTAGAGCTTATTGAGCAAAATTGGTCTCTTTTCTTTTTATCCACACTATTCGTTTACTCTTTGGCGCATCTTTAGATCGTTTACTTTTACTAGGCCATTCTCTTTATATCATAAATTTTAAGTGCACCAACAAGAATTTAAGAGTCAGACTTACGTGCTTACGTGCATTCCATGGATGCAATCTGATTTGCTGTCAAAAAAATTCACTACGAATTGCACACGAAACCAATTGACAAAAAGAAGAACGCACTGGATACTTTTTTTCAAACTGTATGCTCAAACTTGCTTTCTCTCTCTTTCTCTTCCTTCCTTGCTTTTCGAACTACTTACAAATTTGGCTCTCACCGGCAATATGGTGATCCGAAGTTCGGAGCATGGAAGAAGAGAAGGAGAAAAAAAGAAAGAATAAAGCCAAGGAAACGAATATGTAGCGCAAATTAAAATTAAAATTTGACCAGGCGATTTCATTCTTTTGCCGAGCAGAAAAAAAAACTAATACATAACTGAAAGAATATATAAATTATGCGCCTAACATATACATACGTCAGCTACGTCAATGGCGCTCACAATAAATCTAATAACATTTTTCTCACTTTTTTTTGTGGTTAGCTTTGCTAATTTCATTTCTTCAGTGAAATATCAAACAAACACTTCACTTACATATAAACAAAGAGAAGTAGAAAAAATGCCGTTTCGCTTCCATGTGCTGAAAATTATTATATATACGTCAGCTATCAGGGAACGATTTGTAACTGACTTTCGGAGTTTCGGGGACGGCGATCGTCTCTCCCTTATTCCACTTTAGAGCTCCCATTTGGAAGACGGAATTTGTCTCTCTGCTAATTGAAGCAAGCCCAGGGAATACGATTTAATATTATTTTCATATTAATTTATTAAATTATCACCTGCAGCAGACTGATGGAAACAAAAGAGCTATTTATGTTAGTCTTAGGATTATTGGGTAATCACACTTATTAAGATTCACTTTAGATAACAAAAATACTTGCCCTCAGAAGTTAAGCGAGATTTTAAATCTTTTTCCAAGACCTGAGCTCCGGTCGCCTTAGGGAAAGCTATTTACAGCGAAAACAGGTCAGACGTCATATCTAATTGTTAGATTAACATTTATCTTTGCCACTCTCTGTTTCAGGAAAAATAGCTGTTTGCCGAGTATGGTCAAAAAATCTTGATAAAAAACATGCTTTTCATGCAACAACTTAATTTTTAGCCGATCGGCAACTAGAAGATATAGTGGTCCGATCCAGCCGGTTCCTAAATATGCACTGCGTGCAACAGAGAGAGCGACGATTGCAAAGTTTCATGACTATAGATTTAAAACTGAGAGACTAGTTCGCATAGAAAGAGACAGTGGGACAGACGGATAGACGGACATGGTTATATCAACTCGGCTGTTGATACTGATCAAGAATATATGTATATACTTTATGGGGTCGGAGATGTCTCCTTCTATGCGTTACACATTTCGAGGCAAAATTATAATACCCTCTGCAAGGGTATAAAAAATTGATTTTATTCAATTTAAACAATATTACGATATTTTTATAATTACTGTAATCTGAGTACTTTAACTAAATTTTCATTGCCTACTTTTGGGCTGTTAATTTAAATTTAAACAGAAGTTTCTGGCTGCAAGCGCCACAAGGTTCAAGGCTCAACTATTCGTTATCCAGTATATTCCGTTCAAAGGTCAGGTTCATGGTATATCAAAAGTTGGCATTTCAGCTTGGGTTCGGTTCTGGTTAAGGCTTGTTTGCTGGCTTGGTTGACAGTTTTCGATATAGTTCCATATTATATCCTGTTTAAAATAGGTTTGCTGCCCTGGTTGAGTGATAAATAGCTATATCATTCGATATAATGGGTAATTAAGCTTAACCCAATTGACAGGTATAACATAAGTATAAGAAGGTATATCGTTCTTTGCTCCCGTTGCTTGACAGACTACTAACCACAGCCTAAACCAATAGAAGGGACTGCATATGAGAATATATAGCATATTTTGATTCATTATTCATGAGGCGAATTTCAAAAGTAGGAAAAAGAATCGATTTGGTCTAAAAAACTTCTTCTGCCAGCTAAAAATAAAACGCGTCATTTTTCAATCGCATCTCGTTGACATTTGCCCTTGCAGTTATTCTTTTTTATATGAGAATTGCATTGCATTGCAGCTATGTAAATATTTATTTTTAAAGCTTGTTACAGAAATGCGACCTGAAAGTTTCATTTTTCTCTCTTTCCTCTCTTTTTTATCTGTCTGTAAACGTACTTATCTGACTCAATATTTGCTTACCTTTGAGCTGTTGTTTTTTATTTGCTTTCAATTCATTTCACATTTTGTTCGTGTATTTTGTATTTCATTTTTATTTTTCAGTCAAATCAAATATGTTCTTACGTTGCTTAATTTGCAATTGTTTTTATTTTTTTAACGCATGCTTCGTTTTCTACATCCTGTAAACATTTCGCAAAAACGGGTAGAGCAGGGCTTTGTTAAATTTGGCATAAGGCATAGGGAGATTTAGCTGGAAATTCAAAAGTCAGCCGGAATTACAGAATCTGAGCTCTGGTATAACATGCACTGATTTCTATATAAAATATACATATATCATATATATGAATACGAATGAATATCTGATGTATTCAATTTTATATATCCATAGGCAAAAAAACATTGGGCCTTGATACAGGGTAGCTCTTTCGCTTGCTTGCTTGTTTTTAATTAATATCCACTTGTTTATTTTCTGTTTATTTTATTTTCGTTTGTTGTTTTTTGTTTCGGCATAATAAATACTAACAAATTATTAAGTACTTATCATTCATTAGAATACGTGCTATATGTTTTCTAAAGTGATAATTATTGTTATGGCTGCATTATGCATAATTTATGGTATTTGCACATTTGTTGATTCTGATTAAAGGTGTTAAGTTCAATTTAGCATACATTTGGGATAGTAAATAAAATTTAGCTAACATGTTGAACTTTTAATTGTAATTTTTCATGCCATAATTTCATTATTCTAACTTTTTTGCCTGTGGCTCATTAGACACCAATTGAATGAGATTAAACGTGTTCACACTTAACGATATTCAACCTGGAAAAAAGTGTTTGAAACTTATCGAAAGAAAAGTCCGAGAGCTCTACGCAACAGTTTTCCACCAACATTTATACCTTTATCAAAATAGAAGGGTGTTCCCTCTTAAGGTCAGTGCAAACAGTCGTTGGGATAGATTCGAATTAGAACTCATCAATCATTTTATGGCAATTTTATAAGACCTGCAGCAAGGAGCAGATTGGAAACGATGAAACCTTATTTTGCCACAAAGAAATTCATATGTATAAGTGTGTATAAAGACACATTTACACACACACACACACAGATGGCAGCTGTTGCTTGGTGTTAATAAAATTAAAAAAAATTCTTAGTTCTATTTGTAACATAATTTTGCAAGTTCTTGAGTTGTTTTTTCCTGTTTGTGTATGTGCAATTTGAGATTTAATTTGAGGCTGCTTTTAATTAAATGAAATAACAGGGCTCAAGTCCTAAAAGCCAATAAGTGAGTTAAGCCAATGGCTAACTTTGAGACAATCGCATTTGGCTGCAGCCAAAAAACATGCTATAACAGCAGCTGTTGTTCTCTATAATCCAATTGGATGGCTGCCACCAAAACAAAGTCAGTCGAAACGAAAGAAGAAAGAGTAAATGAAAGGCGCACACATACAATCAGCACGACAAGTGGCAACAATTTCGAATCCATTGAGAAATCAAGCAGCAAAACACATGCTCATCGCGAATGGAGCAGCAGCAGCAATTCGGGCCATGCTCATCCCTGCGGTCTTGTCCTTGGCTTGCCAGGCTGTCAGTGGATGTGTAACAAGCGGAAACCGCACAGAGAGAAAGTAAAAGAGAAAGTGACAGATAGAGAGAGAGAGAGAGAGAGAGTGAAAGAGAGCGAGAGAGAGAGAGAGAGAGAGTTGATAGGGCCAGGATAGCTTTTGGCAGCGCCCTGCCACCTGACTGTCTGCCTGCTGCCAATCGTCCTGGTTGAGTGTGCATAAAAATGGGTCATTCATTGACAACTCCGTCAAGCGCTTGCTCTGCCACATCTTCCACTGCTGCTGGTGCCGTTGTCGCTGCTTCAGTGGCAGCCTCTATCATCCGCCTTGTTTCCCAATACAATAATATGTAATAATAACAATGGCAGCAGTTGCAGCAACAAAAACAACGTCTTTTTTCAAAGTGCTGCACTCGCGTCTGACTGACTCAAAGCTGCCCTGTAAGTCAAAAGTTAATTTTATCGAGCATAAATCTGTCAAGTCTGACATTTGCAAACAATAAGTTAATTTTCACTTGGAGATTGAGCAATTCAAATTTAAAATTGCATTTAAACTTGCAAGGAACTTTAAACTTTAACAGCATGTCTAAGTGGCTGTCAACTTTAACAGGAAATCACACTTTGAACAAATTTAAATGCATACAGGGTATAACAATAACAGTTACATTTCGCGCATACACAAACACAAGCTTTCGCGAAAATAGCGAAGCATACGAAAAGCAACATGAGGCGGCTTTAGGGTACTTCTTATCATTGCTGGAAAGTCAAGGAACATTTTCGTTGCCTCACCTGCCGCACCTTAGGGTGCGTTTCGTGATAAGGCAACTCAAAAATCAAAAAAAAAAATTTAAATAATGCCGATGCCATAGGCGCTGCTAGATCTGTATATTCATATAATAGCTTAATAAACACATTGAAATATTGTATTATTCATATCTAGTGCGGGATTCATGCCTTTCAGTTTTGTGTAGCTATAGGTATTATTCTTCACAATTTAATTACACGAACCCGAATTAATATCTACAGAAGCCATACAGCAGCTACAGCTTCCCTTTTATGTGTAGCCAACTGGGCTGGGGCAAGGTCAAAGTTGATGATGACGTCGCATGTGGCATTATGCAGCGTATGCGGCAGACATACGCAGCTAACCTGTGTGCCTGACGCTGGGCAGATGTGGCTAGCGCTATTATTCGCCATTGTATGGGCCTTCATTCTTTTCATTTGGATGTGTATTCGTGCCGTCTCTCATCCATTTCGATGGCTGCCTTTTTTATTAACTTGTGGCAGCTACAACAGAATACGGTCAGCAACAGTTCGAATTTATACTGCAAGCGGACACGAACCGTAACCCATGCTGGCGCACTGCTGGCCAGAGGATTAGACTTAACTGGGTGCTATGGGTGGCATGGGTATGGCTGTGCCTTTGCCTCTGCCTGTGACTGCGGCCGGGCCAGTGCGCATTGAATTTGAAACCAGCTGCTGAGCGCATGATTTTGAAAGCCATTAGTGTTAGATGAAAGCAAACAGCAGCAGACGCCAGATACTGGCCAAAATGTTGCGGTTGTGGCTGCCAGACAGCCCTGTCACAGGGCGAAAGAGGAACAGACAGAGACACCGGCCAGACATTAGACACAGCACCACAAACCATTTTACACATTTAAGCTCCCAACTCTTTTCTTAATTCTTGTTTTTTTCAAAATCTGTATCTATAGTTCCATTCCATTTGCGGCTCTTTTTTTTTCTTTACACTAGGTATTCGAATTTTTTAATCAATTTTAAAGCGCATTAAGTAACAACATTTATTTTTTCGTAGTTCTTTATATTATCCAGTGCTGTACACCCAAAAAAACATTGTCAGTTATTTTAGCCTTGATGCTGATTCTTCCTCCAAAGTTTTGTATTTGAACAGAAACTATTTCAAAGGAAACTTTGGTACGTTTTGGGTTTTGGTTCGTATGTGTTTTGAGCAACAGTTTTGGTATAAGGCTCAGTTCTTAACTAGTCTTCTCTATCTTTATTTTCGATATTCTGAATAGTGTGAACTAATTAAATGGAATTTCTACATAGCGTACAATACACGGCAAGTATTAGAAGAAGAACTATGTTTTTATAATAAAGAAAAACTTTGAATATGATACTTTGAATGTGAGTACACAATTGCCCGCTGTCAGAATTCGAACAGTGTTGCAAAACGTTTAACAACTCGATAGACTCGATTATTTCTATAAACGATATGGCTTATCGCCTATCAGGAATTTTAAGTTTCAATCAACGTTAAGCTAAATTCATTATAGATTATATATTTTCTGCAATTCATCATCAATTTATTTGCTAGACTTCTCTTGTACTCTTTACCTTCTATGATCAAGCTACCTTATACCTTTATCTGCCAGGGTATATGCCCTTTTAGGGCATTTTTTGTGTGTCGAAATTTTGCTTAATTGAGTCCTGGACATGCGTTTCAGCTCCCAGCTGACATTTCCCTATATTGTTCGGGTCCGTTCTGTACGTGTGCCTTGGACCGTCGGCTGCTGCTAAAAGATTGAAAACATAATTCACAATTTGGGCGGCCCATAAAGCATTCGGATTGACCATTCGGCCTATTGTACTCAAGGCCAGGTCATGTGAGTAGGTCAGCAAGCACAGTGGTAGCCACATTTACTGGGACTCCGACTCCTATTGAAGGCAAAACATTTACATCTAAAATCAATGTCAATTAATGAATGGTATAAAACGAATACATGTACATACAAGTAATCAAATAGAATAAATTTAAAAACAAAACGCACAAAAAAAAAGTTAACAAAATGTCGATATGCAAGAAATATTTAAGTGTTAATTTGATATGGAGAAAATTGTTTTAAAAAAGCTGTTTCTGTTCTTCTAGTACATGACATAATAAGGCATTAAATAGATACAAACCTACACATACACACACACTCACATGTACGCTGAGTCGCCCAACAACAATGAGAAAAGTTTCTTTTGCAACTTGACAACGTTTGAACGGAAGGGTGTGGGGCACAAAGTCAACGTGAGGCTGCAACGCCCTGCGAAAAGCAACGAAACGCTTAACAAAATTTACATTATTATCTGTCATTATTAAAATATGTGCATAAATGTGTGCGTTGGCGTGTGTGTGTGTGCGTGCGAGTGTGTGTGTGTGTATGCAAATACAATAATATTATGCAAATTTTGTAACAGCATTTTATTTGCAATTTAAGCCGCTTGTTCAACACATTTTTAACCATTCTCTCTTGCTTACACAATCACCTCCCCTCCTTCTCTCTCTCTCTCTCTCTTTCTCTCTGTCTTTCTTGCTCTCTCGTTGCCTCTTTATCTATTAACTGTAATCTGGTTTGGTAAAATTGTAATGCCCGCATCTCGCTTTTCCAGTTTCCAGCAATGCGCGCCCTATCCATATCATCGGCAGATGCGTTCATTCTGGTTTACGATGTCACCGATGCGTCCACTTTCGAGGAGGTGCGGGCTATACGAGATCAGATACATGAGACAAAGGCGACCACAGCGGTGCCAATTGTGGTTGTTGGCAATAAGGTAGATCTGCTCTCCGAGGATGGAGAACTGCGCGAGGTGAGTGCCGGCGATCAAAGTTCATCAATTATCATTATTTTTATTATAATAATTATTTGCTATTCTTATTATTACCATTAGTATTATTATTATTATTATAATTTTTATTATTATTATTATTATTATTATTATCATTCATTATCATTATCATTATTATTATTATTATTATTATTATTATTATTATTATTATTATTATTATTATTATTATTATTATTATTATTATTATTATTATTATTATTATTATTATAATTATTATTATTAATATTATTATTATTATTATTGTTATTGTTATTATTATTATTAATATTATTATTGTTATTATTAGTATTATTATTATTATTGTTATTATTATTATTATTGTTGTTATTATTATTATTATTATTATTATTATTATTATTATTATTATTATTACTATTATTATTATTATTATTATTATTATTATTATTATTATTATTATTATTATTATTATTATTATTATTATTGTTATTATTATTATTATTATTATTATTATTATTATTATTATTATTATTATTATTACTCAATCATTGTTTTTACCATTATCAATATTCCTACCGTTTGTTTTTGTATTATTTTATCATTATTTTTGAGTGTGTTTAACATTTAATTTTCAGCGGCGCCTTGTGGCCCAAATGACAACAACAAAAACAACCGCAATTTAACTGATTTAATTGTTGTTGGCAAAAGCACTCAAAGGAGTGTTTATACAACACACCAACCAAACGCACCAAAACACTCACGCACACACACTCACCAAAACACACCCACACACTCACACACAGACAACCCGTACTAATTCGTAACCCGTTTATAAGCTATGCAAATTGCTTTTGTTTCGGCCCAAGCAATTATGTAAAGTTTGTCAAGCGTGACCAGCTGCGTTGATGGTGGAATGATGTCGACGGTGGTTCGGGTGGTGACGGGTTACGGACTATGTCGATGGGTATAGCGGCTCCATCGGGGGCCTAGTCTATATGCCAGGATCGGCCTTCGCCTTTGCGTCCAAGTCCCAAATTGCAGCGAAACTCAAATATTTGCGCCAACAAGTAGCCAAAATCAAATACATTTTTTTCTTTTTACTTGCCCGCAAAGTTAGTTAAACAATTGGCTGGAATTACAAATGGCGACAGATTTAATGGTATTGCTATTTTTAGCAAGGAATTAAAATTTCATTGTTCGTTGGTTGCCCTCAAAGTGTCACGAAATTGAGTTTAAGGCACGTAGTTTTTAACGCTCAAAAATTTGGTTAATATTTTGAGACCTTTCCAAACTTGAGTGAATTCTCTGATAGTTAGACTATTGATTCTAATAAATTGGAAAGTAAGTACATTTATGTAAATATTTGCATACCTGTGTGCCTAAATGAATATGCGTAGATTGATATTTGTCTGTCCAGATAAACTCAACTTCGATGCCAAGCTTAAAAGGCTCGTGCATGCCCACAAGTAGCCAAATCAATAATAAATAAATTATTTTGCTTACAAGTTTCTTAAACAAGCGTTTAGTTAAAGCTTAATTAATAAATAAAGCTGATCTGCAAATAATATAAATTGCTTAGGCAACGACACGAACTGCTGTGAATCAGTATAAATTCGTGTACATCGACTTCTAAAGAGTCTCTCTATGTGTAAAGAAATTATATACTTTGTGTATACCAAACGAAAAGCAGGGCAAAGCAATTTAATTAGATTGCAGTTTCTGCAGCATTCAACTGAGGTGTAAATTAAACGCAAAAGCAAATCTCATCAAAGGTGCTGTCCCGCTAAATGCGCACAAAAGTATGCAACACAAAACACGGATTAGAAACCTAGCCGACCACTGTGCACTGTGGGGCACATTCACACTATTTGTGGTCATATGTTTCTTCTTTGTGGTCAATTGTTACGATTCAACTTTCGAAACCAAAAAACAAATTTAATAAAACGTATTTATTATGACAAAACCTACGAAGCAAACAAAGCTCAAGTTTGTGCTTATAAGTTAAATGAAAAGTGTTTAAATAAGTTCGCTATTTGCTTGGGAATAGAAAATGAAGACACATATATTTAAAGAAAAAAGAAAGTAATTTGTATTTTAATTAAAACAAAGCATTTGCTTGAATTGTTAAACTTTCTCATTCCACTTGACCGCAGTGCAGTGGTTAAACTCAAATTTTTGTCATAAAGTTGCCTGACTGAAAGTTTTTCCTCTTCCAGTCCAAATGCAAAGCTACACCTTGTATACAAATATATACAACTATATGCACATATATATGCCAGCATATAGTATATATGGTACATATTCGAATAACTTATTTCCTGTTTCAACTTTTCCGTGCGCTTTTTATCATCTAACGCCAACTTTTGCCAATCGCAGTTTATTGCCGCTTTGTTGCTTATTGTTTCAGTTGACAATATATATATGTATACTATATGAAATACCCAGTAATAACGTTAAGCTGTGGACACACGACTTGTGCCTTGGCATATCTTTAATGATCATCGTTAGGGTAAATGGCCAAATGGAATTTTGTATTAGTTTATGCAAATTCAGGGCGGGCCAGCTGCGTTGTGTGTTTGCCTTGCGGCCAGTTCAGATCTTAAACTCAACTCAACTTAAAGTACTCAAAGTACACAACACACACACACATCTTAAAGTGTACACAATTTCAGAACAATTCGCATTAAATGGATTTTTATAAGACTCAAGAAGTTCGAATGGAATGCGCGTTTTTTGTACACAACTCACCTTGGTACATGCAAAGCGTTGTCTCGGAAAGTTTCTTGAAGTTATATGACACAAACAGAGTTCGAGACCAGCAAGTCCAACTTTTCGAAGTGAAACCAAAAATGTCTTGCCTTTTCTTAGATTGTGCAATTAAATAAGCTTGCAAACTTCCACGATTGAACTGTGCAGCATTTAAGCCAACGTTATTTTAGACGATTGCCACATCGGACCAGCAGAAGTTCGCATTGCTTTAGATGCGAGGAGCTAACTCGCCGTAGTGCTCGCTTTGTGAACATAATAATCACAGGGAGTTCAGTTTTTGATTGGTTCTGATAGACAAATTGCACACAGACAAATTAGTTGGATGTATAAATGGGGGGCAGTACGTGCTCTGTGCAGGTTCTTGCAGAACTCACCAACACGAAGCGAACTATCTATAATGAGGCGATTTCTAGTCAGCTTTCCTTCTTGGCCTGGTAATTTCTTTTAGTAAGCTGAATATCCATATATAACTGTTGTCCTGACTGACTGACCGATTGACTGACTGACTGATTGGTAATCTAAGAATCAGAAATTCTTATTGTGGTTATGTGCTGAAGGTGCTCGCTAAGCCGGGGTTTTGGGTAATTCCACCCGCAAGTGTGGAAAAACCACGAAAGGCGTTTATATAAAACATTTTTGTTTACCATTCGATCGGCCTTAAAGTCATTTCCAAAGATCTTTGATGGAATGCACTTGGAACGTGCTAAGGAGGCGCAGAATAAGGGGGCTTAAAAAGACCTGGCCAACCGACGCCTTTAGTGAAGCATGCAGAACCTCAACAAAATAATCTAGACCTAACAAAATAAACATATGCATAAACCTTCTACTAAATGTAAATATCTAAACTAAGCTACCTTCAACCAAAGCTATTGTTACTATGAACCCCCGATCTTCACGCTAATAAAAGTTGCTTGACTACAGTAACAGCATATCAGTTAATAATAAAAGAAGGTTTAATAATAATACAAAATTGAATGCATTTAAGGGGTGTGTCACACATTTTGGATTCATATATATAAAAGAGTTTGCCCTGACTAAATAACTGAGGGACTGTAGGGTGAGATACGCACCGTAAGAGATACGAAGCTGAACTTTTGATTAAAGCTGCTTTTTAGGTCGAAAGCAAGACGGGGTTTTATGGTGTATACGACCTGCATGTGGAGGCGAAGGTGTTCAACTGTGCCATGAACACATCTAAGATAAGTGTGCTTTGCAACATGACATCATGAGCCTGTGAGGCTAAGGTGGCTAAGCGCCGGCCCAGCAAGCGAGAAGTCGGTGTCTTAACTCCAGCAGCAATTATCAATGTTTATTATTGTTTATTTAATTTGTTATCATTCACAAAGTGGACGTGTCAATCGTGATTATTACAGCTTCATTTTTAATGGATTGTTAATTAACATAAAGAATGCGTAGGCACGTATTAGGTCTGAAGATGGCGGGAAATACGCAAACAATTTCCGTGCCATTTGCATTCTCAACAATATACATTCAACCTCAGCGACAAGGCGTCATTTCTTCTATATATTTAATGTATAAAATCGTTTAGATGCGTTATCAACATTTAAGCGATATAATATGCCAATTACGTATTTGCCCTGCAAGTTGAAAATGTAAAATAATTGTATCCAATTAATTATAAAATGCGCACAGTAAAAGTCCACAACAGCAAAAAGGGACAGCAAAGGCTTTACTTGCATTCCTCTGACATAATAATCGTCGAGTTGTTGGTTTTGATTTTTGTCTGTCGTTGTTTTTAAGCCCGTTTACAACTTTGACAGACACAACTATTCTGTAAAAGCAAAGCACATATATATGTGCATCTATAGCTCACATATATGTATATATACATACATAAAATGTCATCCTCTATGCTTTGGCCTCTATGTGTACTTGTGAACTTCCAAGTAACGGCTTATTAAAATTCTCTGCTCAACTTTTGCTTTGCCAGCAAATTGATTTTGTCTTATGGCCATTGAAAGTTGTTTGCATAATTTTATTAAAAAGGCAAAGCAAAAAAGTGAAGAGCCGCAGATTAAATATACTTATGAGCACAAATTGATTGAATTGCCATTCTATGACCATATTATGCTCTCATTTTCAGTCCAACTTGGCAAATAAATAAACTAAATCTTCAAATATTTCTTAGCTCAAACACGAAGCGAATTTTGTGCCCAAAATTGTTTGCAATTTTCTAAGTTCCACAGATGCACAATTAATTTAAATGCAAACAAAAAAATAAATAAAAGTAACTTAATGTAGGTGTAGCCATAAGCATTTGTGTAAAAGTAACTTGGCCTGGCTTTGTGTTAAGCCACACAGCGTGAAAGGGGGGCAAAAATAAATCACTCTCAACTGTCAAATTAAATACAAAATAATTTTAAATTACTTTCAAATATAATCGTGCGACAATTTGCAAAAAGCCAACCCTTTTTTTTTCGTTTAGTTTTTTTTGTGTTTTTGTGCTCCCTTTTTGCTGGCCAGCGCTTTGGAAATTTCAATTTTAATTTATCTCTGCCTTTGTTGTTGTTGCTGCTTTTGTTGCCGTTTGTTGTTGCTGTTGTTGTTGTTGCTGTTGTTGCCGTTTGGCACCAGCAGCGCTTGGTCCACTTGGCGCATACTTGATATTTCATTGTGCCCCCTTTTTTGCTGCGTGCCTTTTTTACCGCACCCAGAAGGAGATTTGGTTGTTTCTGTGTGTTTGTATGTCTTTGTGTGTGTGTGGTGTGCATGTGCGCAAAGCCGGCAGTTTATTGTCAATTTCAATAGTCGAGACAATGCCCGCTGTAGCAAGTGTCTTCTTTTGGGTGTATTGACTTTAACCGAGTTCTAATATAATAAAAATGCAAATTGCGCACCGCCAGCAGCGGCAAACTGTCGCGTTTTTTCTTTCTTTTTCTTTTTTTTTTATTTTGTATTTATTTGTTGTACTTCATTCTGCTCGCCCACCTTGCCTGGCCTATGCTTCAGAGTGTCTTCTTTGTTTAACGAAGTGAACTTAACTTTTTGTTGGCGCTTTAGGTTTTTACTATGTATTTAGGTTAGGCCAGCATACACACACACACACACACACACACACACACACACGCACGCATGCACGCACACATATACGCAGTTTGTTGGCCATTTTAAAGCCAATGTTTGCCCCAGTCCTGGCCAACATGTAAAGCCGACAGCTGGCCCGAGCTGGGCAGCAGCCACGCACGTTTTGCCTTTTCAATGCTGCTGCTGCTGCTTCAGATGCTTCTGCTGCTCTTTGGGTTTGTTCATTTGGAAGAATTTGGGTGTTCGTTTGGGCTCGAGCTTAGTTTCGATACAATTCGGTTGGTTTTTGGTTTTCGTTTCGGGCTTTTTACTGTCATTGCTGTATCTCTCCTCACCCCATCCCGCCTCAAAAATATTTCCAGTCAGCAGTTTCCCTTTTTTCTTTTTGCTCCTCTCTATTGACTATTATTTATTTTCACTTCATTTTTTTCCACACTTACCGCCGCAATTTAGACGTCTATGTGCGTTTCTATGCCGATAAGAAATAATACTTTAACGCAAAATGGACTCGTTTAATTCTCAATCTCTTTGGGTCGCCGTCGCCTGGTATTGTCTGCCAAAGGATTTCCCATGCCATTTACGCTTGCCTGCTATTGAAAACCACTTTAATTTTTACTTTACCATGGCATCAGAACCACACACATGCTGGTCCATAAAAGACATGAAAAAATAAACATAATTTATTTTAATTTTGTCGCGATTTCTATGAAAAAGTGCGTGTGTTGAAGAAGAAATAGACATTCACACATATATACATATGTATATACATATTAGTGAAAAAATCCCGAAAATCTTTAGCAAATTGTTTTTATTTTTGATATAGCTTTAGATTATATAGATTAATACAGATGTGTATATGCAATAATACGTTTTTGGATAATAATGAAATATATTTTGAACGGGCAAAACCCGACATAGTTACTTAGACTAAGTCTAGCATTTTTCTAGCTTAAATTCAAATCTAAGGCTTAGCTAAGGACTAAAACGAAATAAAATACAAAAAATGTAGCCTCAAATTTGATTTGTTTCCCTCTAGATAACTACGTGCCAAGCCAAAAAATAAACAACGAAAAAGTAAGAATATCTTCGGCATGCCGAAGATTTAATACCCTTGTAGGCATTTGCCTTACGGTTTTGCTGATACGTAAAGCTTGTATGTGTTGAGTTTGATGAAAATACATTCTGTTTTCCATACAACAAATCATTTGTCATTTATATTTAATATAATAATGCGATCTTGATAAAACTTGGCTCGTAGGAGAGCAGCAGAGTTTAAAGAGTAAATTCCGGGTCTTGGCAAGATATATTAAATTAAGTAAAAACTTGTCCATACAAGAACCTGTTTCTCAACCGATCGTTCCGATGGCAGCTATATTTAATATTAGTCCGATCCAGCCGTAGACTGCCTGCAACAGAAAGCGGAACTTTGCGAAGTTTTAAGGTGTTGACTAGAAAAGGTGATTGCATAGAAACAGACAGACGGACAGACGAAAATTACTAAGCATATCAACTCGGCTGTTGATGCTGATCTGGAATACTTTAGGAGGTCGGAGTCGTCTCCTTCTATGCGTTACATATTACATATTTGACAAATTTATAGTGCCCCCTACAAGGGTATATATACAAAGGTTTTCAACATTTAAATATTTGAATAAGCATTTCTTAAAAGTAGTTTCTTAACTTATTATAGACAAAGTGATATCTTAGGAACTAATAGATCAAAATATGTACCAAATTCTGGTTAAATCTGATTTATGATTTGATATTCGATTTTCGAAAAATAGTTAAGGCCCAGCTATAAAATATAGTCTCAGATGTATATTGTATTAGAAATATCCAGTCAAAAAAAGTACAAATTCACAGTGAAATATTCCCAATCCCAAGCTCGGCTCAAGACGTTCCAGATAAAACGCATCTGGATGCCCGTTTCCACGGGTTTTTCGATATGTGCTGTTAACATTTTACAAACATTAGCAAAATATATAATTTGCCTTTTAGGTTATTCACATATTTAATTTTGGTTTTTTGTTTAAATTAGGCACATATTTATATAGATAGCATTTAACAAACAAAATGTTGTTTGTACACATACTTAATTTTCGACCGTTCGTTCCTATGGCAGCTATATGATACAGTTGTTCAATCCGGCCGGTTCCGAAACACGGAACTAAGCAAAGCTTCAAGTTGATGACTAGTTCGCATAGAAACAGACAGACGGACAGACGGAAGTGGATATATCAACTCGGCTGCTAATGCTGATCTAGAATTCATATACTTTAGGGGGTCGGAGACGTCTCCTTCAATGCGTTACATTTTACATGACAATTTTTAGTGCCCTCTACTAGGATGTACAAAGGTTATAAATATTTGAATAATCATTTCTTAAATGTAATTTCATTAATTATTATAGACAAACTGGTATCTTAGGAACTAATTGATCAAAATTTGTACCAAATTCTGGTTAAGTTTTCTTGCTGATTCGATTTTCAACAACTATAAAATATAGTCTCAGATGTATATTGTACTAGAAATATCCAGTCTTTACTATTACTATTTTACATTGAAATATTCCCAATCCCAAGCTCAGCTCAAGACGTTCCAGATAAAACACACATCTGGATGCCGTTTGTTCCACGGATTTTTCGATATGTACTGTTAAGTTGACGTTTTATAAACATTGGCAAAATATTTAATAGGCCTTTTAGGTTATTCCCAAATTTAATTTCTTCTTTTGTTTTTTTTTTGTTCAAATAAGCCATATATTTGGCTTTAAAGAACAGGTAACAAAAAGCGTGTCTCTGTGAAATGGATTTCAATTTGGTTTGCTTATTTGATCTCTGACAAGCCTCTTGTTTCCATGCATGTTCTGCCCTCATTTATCGTGTATTATTCTATCTATATTTATATATATTAATATATTTATGTATATAGGTATATATTGTATATATATATATATATATATATATATATTTGTATGTAGATTTGTACGTGTACTTAAATATAGTTTTGCTTTGGGCTCGGGATGTCCCATGCCTACACCCTTGCCCCCTGTTACAAATGTAGATGTTTCTGTTAATTTGGCTTGACGACGTTTTTTTTTCGGATTTTGATTGCTGAAATTGGTTTTTTTTTTGTCTTTAGTTTATGTTTATTGGCCAGGGTATGTGTCTGCTGCTGTTGTTGTTGTTGTTGTTGATGTTGCTGCTGTCGTTGTTGTTATTGTTATTGTTGGTGTTGTGGTTGTCGTTGTGGTTGTTGTTGTGGTTGTTTTTGTGGTTGTTGTAATGGTTGTTGCTGTGGTTGTTGTTGTGGTTATTGTTATTACTTGTTTGAATGTTGCAGATGATATTGCTGTGGTTGTTGTTGTGGTTGTTATTGTGGTTGTTGTTCTGGTTGTTGTTCTGGTTGTTGATGTGGTTGTCGTTGTCGTTGTGGTTGCTGTTGTGGTCATTGCCGGCCTCGTTGTTGTTGTTGTTGTTGTGGCCGCTGTTGTTGCTATTGTGGTTTATGATATTATTGTTATTATTAGCGCTAAAATAACTATTATTTTCTGGTTGCTGCAAATTCCAATGGTTGGCCGCCAGCTCATGGGGCAATGCATTGTGCGTCATATACCAAATGCGAAATTTGCCAGCCTGAGCCGCGCCCGGTGGCACATGTCCGTTATTGAGAAAGACGGGCGCCTTGAAATTAAGCCCAACGCACGGCTGCAACTGTTGCATGTGTTGCATGTGCTGCATCTGTTGCATTTTGGCAATCTGCTGCGGCGGCGGCGGTGGCAGCTGCTGTGGCTGCGCCTGTTGCTGCTGATTAAGCTGCTGTTGCAGCTGCTGCTGTAGCTGCTGCTGCTGTTGATGCGATAGGTGATGCTGCTGCTGCTGCTGCTGCTGCTGTGGCAGCTGCTGTTGCTGCTGTGGCCACGACGGCTGGCCAGGATGTTGCCATCGCTGCGGCGCATATATGAAGTGTCCGGCGGCTGGCGCTGGTCCCGGTGGTGGCGGCGGTGGCGGTGGCGGCGGTGCTGGTCCTGGTCCAGGTGCCGATTCAGCGTCTGGTGCAGCTCCATTTTCCAGCGACTCTTCCATCTCCTCCTCCTCTGGCTGATGAGTTTGGCCTAGCTCCTGTTGGAGCTGCCATTGCAGTTGGCGTTTCAATAGTAAATGCAACTGGCGCAGCTGGAGCAGCGTCTGCTGGAACATCTGACGATTGGGCAGCGCCGGCAGCATCTGATCGATGCTCTGCACCAGGCGACGCGTCTGGTGCTGCGCCTGCATCAGCTGTGCGGTCAGATGCTGCTTCTGGCCCATGGGCACCTTGTCACTATCCAACGGCAATTTCTTCTCCACGCTCAACAATTTCGGGCCCGGCGGCTTCTTCTGCTCAGCCTGCGGCTTCTGTTCGTCTTCGGTGAAACGCCAGGGCTCGAACTGCTGGCGACGCTCGCGCTCGAACTGGCGTTCGCGCTGCCAACGTAGCCAGGCTTCCAGCTCGGCAGTTGGTGGATTCTCCTGACGCCGACGCTGTATACATGGACGTGTTCACCTTTGGGCTTTGGCCCGACAGTAACAAAAAAGTAATTTAATACTTACAAATTGCGCTTCGCACTGCCACAGCGTCGAGCCATTCTTGTGCTCCTTGCTTGCACTGAGATTGATATTCAGGCTGTTCATCGCCGCTAGACGCTCGGCCCGCTCGGAGCCAATTGGTGGCAGAATGTGCCTTTCATCCATTATTATTGGTTGATTTAATTGTGCCAGTTTCAGAGTATTTCAAAACTATTGCTGTCAGAAGAAGTTGTAATTGTAATTAAATTTCCAGTGCCATGACCAAAATGAATTTAAACCCATAGCCAACTTACGATTCAAATATACTCAGGGCCACAATTTAGGCAATCGCTTTTTAGTTTACTTACGTGCAAGTACTGCTTTTTACGGCCAGCACATGTTATATCTTAGTTCTCAATTAGGTCCTGTCACTTACTGGAATAGATTCAAGAAAAGAAATAACCTGTTATTGATACATTTTTGCCATATGTTGAAAGTGTTTTAACCGTATTTCTTTCTATCTCTTTGCTCCCTTCCTGCCTTGCACACTCCCTCGCTCACTCACTCGCTTTAAATATCGCCTTTCTATTCGATTTTCACAAGAGTGTGTGCTGGAAAGCTTTCAAGTAAATAAAGTACCAGTTATTGGTTCATTTGTGCCGCTTTCTCTCTCTCTCTCGCTCTCTCTCGCGTTCTCTCTGTCTGTGTCGCTCTCTCGCTGTCTCTCTCTCTCTTTCTCTCCCTCTCTCTTGCTCCTTTGCTCTCTCACTCGCTTTAAATACCTCCTTTATATGCAATTTTCATGAATTAGTATACAATTTTAATAGTTTTAAGTGATTTTTTTCTTTTTACTAATTTAATTAACTGACCCCACGCTCTCTCATTTATAGTCGTGCAAAATAAGAAGGCTCGACTGTAAGATACCCTCTCTTGTCTTTAATTAGACCTTTTTTTAAATCGGATATGGTTATGGTTTTATGATTTCTCAAGCATCTAATTACAATATTACTTGTTGAAAATGTTGATATTTTTACAGGTGGAATATGCCACAACCGAATCGGTGGTAACTGTTGATTGGGAAAATGGCTTTGTTGAGGCATCGGCGGCCAATAACGACAACATCACGCAGGTAAGCATTTGGCTCATTTGATTGAAGCGTTGTTAACGTAGCTCTTCGGTTTCTGTTGCCGTTTTTGTTTTTTTTCAGGTTTTCAAGGAGCTGCTCGCCCAGGCAAAAATTACGTACAACCTGAGCCCGGCGCTACGCCGCCGCCGCCAGTCGCTGCCCCAGCAAATTGGCAACAATGGGCCGGGCACACCGCTGCACCACCATCACCATCACCATCAAGGGGCGACGGCGCACGGTTCCGGCTCTGGGTCGGCCTCAACATCGTCTGGTGCCGCCGGCGGGGCGCATGGCTCACACACACCAACGCCGGCACAGCTGCAGCATCTGCAGCGCATACAGGAGCGCAGCTTGGGCGCCAAGCGCAACTCATGCACAATTTCCTAAGCCAATTGGCGTTAAATAATAGCAAACCTTAATGAACCTATATGCAACTGAAACTGAACAAACGGTCTCCTACAAATGGTTTTCAATGTTTCACAAATAAAAACGATTTATATTTATGTATTTACGATCTTATATAGCATCGACTCAATCGTACCTCTTGCTAAACACTTTAGTACCTATCTTGAGCAAATTTTCGCTCTGTCTTTCTCTCAAGCTATCCCTCTCTCTCTCTCTCTCTATTCTCCCATTTCTGACTATCCATATATCTATATCTCAACACGCCCAAAAAATGTTTGGAACCCAAAAAGATATAAATAGGCATAAGCCGCAACTAAAAGACCCATTATAATATAAATGTTAGTTATTTCTACAGATATACATATATATATATAGTATATATATTTACATATAAATATGTCTATATATACGATTCACAGATATGTGTACCATCTATACAAATAATTGAAGCGGCAATCCCAACAAACTATGCACAAAGATCTGTAAATACAGGACAATATCTGAAGCTTAACGCCCAAAAAAAAATTTGACCAAAATCCCCAAATTACAATTTATCCACTATTTATTACAAGACAATTACAATTTTTAGGTTGCTTTAAAAAAACAAATAAAAATTGAACGTTTTTCGCATCTAAGCAATGTTCTAATCCCTTTGCATATAAACACAGTAACTATCCGAAACAAAATGCTTAAACTCAAGAAAAACCGCAAGAAAAGCGCCCAAAATGTAGGCGGCTGTTGAACCGCTCCTGTGTCTAATCACAAAAGTGTTACAGATGTGTCTGTGTATGTGTGTGTCTACCTAACCGAAATATAAGTATATATGGATTCTATTAATAAATACATACATGTATGTATATGTACGTTTTTTTCAAGAATAGAAGCAAAACTTGGGGTGTAGAGCCTGACTGCTTCATCTGAAGAACAGAGCTAGTTTTGGAACTTTGGCTAGATAGCTTTGGCAAGCTGAGTACAGGAGTATGCCATGCTATGAGATACTCTGCACACTATTTATCTATGTAAAATGAATTGAATGATGTTCAACGTACAAAGTAATTACCTAACTCCCAATTTAAATGAAGTAAACAAAATGAATACAAAACAAAACTTAAATATCATAAATATATCAAATATATGCACATTTCGCTCACCCTGTAAGCTTAATTATATTCCCTTTGAAACAAAATTAAGTTCAATTTACAAAATAGCCAATTCGAGAACTTTCCTTCTTAGCCGAGTAGCATCTGGATGTGTGTGTATGTGTGTGTTATTAGATCGTGAGAGTTTATATAGAGTAGTTGATGTATTCTCAAAAATATTCGTGATCGTATATTGTCTGTGGAAGATGGAAGCAAATGCATAGTAATTAAAGATTGTTAAGATTATTTGTGAATTTAGTTTTCTTTATGTTTTATCATAATATATTATTAAATGTTAGCGTGTATCGTAATGTAGTTGGTTAATAAGGGAAATGACGGTTTAAGAATGAAAATGCAATGAAAACACCAAAGAAAATCAAACTAAGGCCAAACATAGTAAGGAAAAGCAACTAGAGAAGAAAGGAAATACCTATAACTACTTATATAGTATATATATATACATATATATCTATATATACTTACATCTATGAATGGGTACAAGAAACGACTATTATGATATGAAGATACATATGTATTGTATGCAAGGGTCTGCCGCAGCATGTTAAAGCTAATATACTTAATAAATTTACAACAACTAGTTGGTTTGTCTGTGTCTGTGTTAAATATCATATAAATAAATAGCTTAATACATTCATTGGGGTGCGAAGCCGAATTTTCTTGCAAGCCAAAAGATAACTAACTTGCTGAGCTTAAATTGCAGGCCCCAAACGCAACTAAGTATGTTTTAGAAAGCACAATATTCAATGGTATTTACAGATTCCGAAGAGAATCTTATCAAATTAAGGACTTAAACTTACTTTCAGTATTCGCTTTATTTTTAAATTTCCCTGTCTATGAATAGACATTTACACAACTACCTACGTATATATATATGTATATATAAACATATATATATATGTCTTGATGATAACCAATTGAATCGCCAACTGATCAAGCGTTAATCTATATATATTTAAAATGTATTATTATCTGTGCAAATAGTATGTTGTACAATAAGAATTATCAATGTCAAGCAAGGCTCAATTGTATATTATTTGAGTGCAGAGTGTTATTTTTTATAATATAGCACGACTTAAAAAAAATGAAAAACAATGAATAATAAGTATTTATATCGATATGATACAATAAAAACAAAAACTAACTGAATTTATATAATTACTGAAACCAGTTCGTATAATACTTATACAAAGTAGTGCGTATTCGTGTGACATTTTTGTGTGTATTTACAAAATAAAATAAATAAAAACAATATTGCTTAAATATTGCATACATATATACATACATATTATCAACCTACATATATCTATTGAAAAGAAAATGCATTAAGCAACAACTTGACAAAGCCAATGTTCTGTGTGTATTCTATGTAATTAGTAAATTATCAATGTAATACTACCTAAAACCCAAAGTTTTCCCCAGAAAATTATAACTAAATTTTTGTAATTTATTTAGTTAAACGGCGCACTATGACTGAACACATTGTGTTTCAACACTTCTCACAAGATTTTCACTTTTTCACAACATTTGAGCGAACGTCAGGCAACTTTAAACAAACTAGCCAGGTCGGTTAGCTACCAAACCGGGCCAAAGGAAGCTGCATATATTTTCCATATAATATTCGAGAAATTCAGTTCACAGTGCGCTGATTAACACAAACCCATTTTGGATATAAAAGCAAGGCCACATAGAATTGACTAAAGCGCCAATTGTTGGCGCTACATTAAGGCAAATACCAAATAAATTTCACTATTGGTTCTTCAGATACTTGCTACATACTCGATAATACATACACCTATTATATATATTTATATGTATACCTAGATTTGTACTTTAATCTAGAGCTTACGGTTGTGTCCGCTGTATACGCCGCTGCAATTTCAAATTACATTTTATTGATGTGAAAACCAAGAGAATTATTTAACACAAACGAAGTGGAAACACCCAAAACAAAAAAATAATATATACATATATACTTATATCTAAAATATCTTATCAAATAACTCGTGCGCATCGTTTTGAAAAATAGTACATAAATAATTGTGTTATTGTGTTAACTTTTACGCGGCTTTTTTGTGTTTCCAAATTTTCCTAAGTTTTAAAGTTAACAATTTGTACGTAAGTGTGTGCGAGTAATTACAAAATTATGTAGCAGAGCCCAATGAATGTTATAAAGAAGTAGCAAACACCAGCAGAAGGCTATCCTTAACAATTATTAACATAAATACCAAATACATACACAAATATACATGCATAAATATATATATATACATATGGTGTATACATATACAAATATATTTATAAATGTAATTAATAAAAAGCAAAACCAAAACCCAAAAAAAAAAAAAATGAAACTTAGGTAAACTGAGAAAAAATACAGAGAAAAAAAATACATTTTTTGTGCTTGTGTAGAATGTAAAAACAGAAAATCGAATGCGTTTTTTATTGCCTTACCTTTGCACTGACGAGCCCTGTAGATCAATCACAAGACGGGAACACAGTCACCAAACTCGCCGGCCAACTTATTGTGAATAAATGCATGCTAGATGCGCGGCTGCGGATGCCACGAATATCGCGAGAGTGCTACCAATAAATGCCGTTGCATTGGCTTGATATTAATTCAAATTAATTAACAAATAGTATCGTTTAATCGTAAAACGATAACACAAACAAAGCCTTGCGCATGCTTTAAGAACCATTTAACGTTAATCGACAACAGGATGTTGGCATCCTTAAAGCTGAATGCCATGCACGCGAAACTAGGTCGGGCTCGGCAAGCTGACGCCAGCTGCTTGCTACAAAACTCAAGTAACTGCCCGAATGGTCAGTGCTGCCAATTTCGCTATAAAAAAAGTAGCTAAAATCAATGATAAAGTGAGCTAAAACTAGCTGATTTGCACAATTTGGCAAGGTAAACTACCTTTGATTAAGTGCATAATGTTGATGTCTTTAGTATCCAGACAACCAGCTTGCAGCTTTTGTGCTTTTTACACGCTTTCCCAGATTAAATTTGCACACAATGCATTTTCAGCGCAATTGGTATACGTTTAGCTATTGTTGACTAAACTTCAGATTTCGTCATCAATTGCTGCTAGCACTTGATCAAAAAATGAAAAGAAGCGGGGTCAGGCACCTGCTCTTTCCGTTAAGTATTACAACTGAAAATAACCACATTTAGCTAGAAAAAAAGCTGAAATGGCAACACTGCCAATGTCTGCCAATGTCTGCCAATGAATGCATCTCAAGCTTGTCACTTTATGCGCCAACAGAATCCTATATAAGCATATGTATATATATCCATGTATGGATATATATATATATATATATATATATATATATATGTATTTTATAAATGTATTAATAATATATATATATGTAGATATGTGTGTATAACGGAATTTGCCCCAACAGATAACAGAGAACTTAGTGGCCCAGCAAAAAATTCAAATCAGAACGACATAAAATCAATATGAACTGTCGCATAGTGGAATAATAGGATATTTAGGGAGTGTGTGCATATATATATACATATATATATATATATATATACATATAACTGTGTGTACCCCAGAAGCAACAATAGCAGACATGAGCACAAGGTCAAACAGACAAGCGTAAAATGTGCAGGAGGACCAAGCTCAAGGTAAAATCCGATTTTGTGGGGCAAAGCCGAGCAACCAGTACCCTGCAATCAACGAAAATACACAAATTTTGCAACACTGAATGCTATGGAAACTATAAGCCTTGCTTTGAAATAGCTTAGTGTTGTCAAATTTTACTTTAATCAGGTTCTGTTTCTTGAACCAGCGCATTAGTTCAAACCTTGGTGGCTTGACACATCTTTGAACCAACCAATTGGTTCAAACCATGCTGGTTTGCCACATCCTTGAGCCAATGCACTGGTTCAAACCATTTCTGCTGTATCTTTTTTCAAAAAGGTAAAAAAAGGCCTAATTCGTGCTTTACCCAAAATCGGCAGCTATCTATATAATAATATATATCCACCTAGGGAATGATTGGAGCCAGTTAATTAAGCTGAGCCTGCCTTAAAGGTTTCTTATTTGGAACAAAACCAATTTAAAGGGTTGGCTTCGTATATTTTTGCTTATTTTTTGCCATTTCAATTTCAAAGCAGTTTGGTGTCTTAAGAGTCTTACGTTTTGTCGTATTTATTTTTAAATGCATTTATATAACTGATGCGAGTTCTGCAAATGAATGTACCTTACCCCATGCTGAGTCACAAGAAGCAAAGAAGAGACACATCAGGACATTCTATTTCAAAACAGACGCAAGCGCACACGAGGCCACCTTGCGTGCGAGGCACGTGTGAGTGAGTGTGCCACGTTGTGCTCACGTTGCGCGACTCGTGCCACAGCTGATGGTGTTTAGCGGTTGGGCTTTCGGCTATTGGGTCGCTGGGTCGTATGCACATGTCTGTGTGCGTGCCTGCGTGCACATGTGTGTCTGTTTGTGTGTGTGTCTGTCTGTGTGTGTGTGTGTGTGTGCTTGTGCGCGCGCTTGCATGCTGCTGTTGTTTTGCGTCTGTGGGGCCATGGCCAAGCTGTCAGGCAGAGCCGAAATCGAAACCGATATCCCAAAGTTGTAAACGGATTCTCGGCGCCCGGCAGCCTGTCATTGTAATCTGACCAGCAACCGACTCGCAGCTCACTCGCAGCTCCGAGGCGCAATTTACTAAATAAAACTTGTGTTCTTGTTGTTTGCTGATTTTTATTTTTTTTTTTTGTTGGTTGTGCTCGCGTTTGTGCGCCCTGAAGCGGTTTATTGTTTTCGTTGCTCGTTCAACTATTTTGCGCCGCCTAAAAGTATGCAGCTAATAAATTGCGCGTTATTTCTGCTGTGTTGTAGCATAGTCTGAACGACCGGCCGGTTAATTCCAGATACATGTTGTTGTGCTCTTTGATTACGTGCACGAGACGCACAATCAGCCAGCGACTTGGCAAAACAACAATTGGCCAAGTTACATCAACAGCCCAACCCGAAACCCATCAAAATCCCATCTCCCGGCGCATCTTCCTGTTGGATTTGTAGACACAACGGGGAAGCACCCCTAATCCGCATGATCTGTGGAGAAACCTGAGCCTGGGTAAGCCTCCGGTGATAAGGATTTGAAATTGCGTCGCACGACAAAGAGTACGTATACATACATACAGACATATATATATTTGTCCATATATCTTTATTAGAAGGAAACATTGTTTATATCTGCCCGCAAATTATCCAATTTACTTCTTCCAAGGCCCAGGCACAACAAAATTGCATTCTCCTTTATCAATTTATATATATATAGATATATGTATTCTCCTTTATCTTTATGCTACCACAACTCAATTAAAGATCAATAAAACAGGTATGTATGCAAGTGTAAATAAACTAAGAGAAAAGTGTGTGAAACATTGTCATTTAAAAGTTTCGATGATTAAAGCATATTCTAGGCCAATGATTGCAATTAACGTAATAATAATAGCTAATCTTTTGGAATATATTTAATTTTCTTAATTCTAATTTCTTTAATTGGCTCATAATCAAAAATAATAGTGGAAAATGGATTTGCTATAAAAGAAAAATTATAATAATAATGTCTACATCAGAAAGCAAATGTTTTATAATCTGAACACAATTCAGCATTCATGATTATTTAAACTCCATTCCACTTTTAAGGCTAATTTTGTAGCTGAAAGATTCGCAATTCAAGAAAAATATTGCAATATGTTGAATTCCCCGAAGTCTTGATCTAATTATTATTCGATACATTTCCGACTAACTTTCTTCCTACTAAAGTAGAAACATTTTGTTTATTTTATTTCAATACAACATTTTTTGTAAAAAAACAAACCTATATTGTTTATTTTCATAATAATCATATATGCAGAAAATCCATCATTCAATGCTTTCCCGAAACCGTGCTGATTCATTGCGATATCAGTTCGAAGATCTTGACATTTCACAGCATATATTGGTTTAGTTGTACAAATTTGCGGCAATGCTTGTGCTAAATATATGCATTATAGGGGACCATGTTATGGAACCCACATGAACCGACATTAAACCATTTTATAATGGTCGCCACACACTCACAATGTCGATAAACATCCGATCCAATGGAAGCCGGTCAAGGAAGCTGTGACGTCTAGCGAGGCGTTGATAACAGCGACCAGAGAACCGAAACCTAAGTGGCAATGCTCACTACTAACAATAAATACATATATATATATATATATAAATATATATATATACATATAATATATGTATCATAATTGAAAGTACAAAATGATAAGTTTAATAAGAAAGCAACTTAATTTTATATGCAAGCAGACGGAGCCAGACTCATAAGCATAAGCGTACATGTATTCGTGTAATGTAAGAATGTGGCTGTTCTTTTCGTACAATGGGTAGAATGAATGCTTTGCATATTACATTTATTAATTTAAAAATTATATATTATTTGAATTCATTTTGTCGATGCTAACAACATGTGAAAACATTTTCGTAACTGAAATGCTAACATAACCAACAGCTGTTGAGATAACAGTTATCAGTTAACAGTTAACAGTTTTGATGCTCGTACTTTTGTGCGGAAACAAACAACTTAAAATACATTCTTCACGAATTTCCTTAAACTGTATATAGTTATATATATGATATAACGTGTACAAAAAAAAAAACAAACCAAAAATCTCACCATATCTTGAGTTAGCACTTTATGCCACGAAATATGCCCATTAACCCATTGTAGATTGGCGTCGACTCAAAATCTTGTTGTGTGGGTGACTCCTAACCGATAAGCTAAGTGGAAGGCAATTTCAGTTTGTATATATACATACATATATTTCTCTCTTATTTCTGCGGGCGGTGGTTCGACGACAAGCTGAGATTTTTGTTGAAACATATTGTTGCTTAGCGTTCATGCCTGACTTTTTTATCAGCCTTTATCCTAATCTATATATAAAAATGTGTGAGCAAAATGTATGAAGCCACAAGTCAGCGTTTGCCGGCTGTGTTTTATAAAGCTGTCGTTTGCCTCAGCTGGCAGCAGTTCACATCGGATTGTCGCCGCACTCGCTCGGCGGGAAGCAGCAGTTAAAGAACAATATTTTTTTTTTATTCATGCCCTACACAAGTGAAAAATAATTTCGAATTTTTTTTCGAGTGCTTAAAACGCTGGGCTATAAAATTTGGACTAAATGTGAGAGCGCATGGCATGTGAGTCCCTCATTTGGCAGGTTTAGCTGATTTTCAATACGATATTGCTAGCTGCCTTGTGAAGGGCTTACGTGTGATTGTTAAACAACTTAAACAACAAATAATATAAGTAAACCCGTAAAGGATAAATGGAAATCGTACGATTTGATAAACGAATATTCAAGCTTTCGCGCCTAAAACTCTGTGGGTTTCAGAACTGCTTATTAACAGATTTGCTCCACATTGAACAACCTGGCTCCACAATGCAAAAAAATATCAGCATAACAGAATCTGAATAACAGAATTATCGATAGCATTGACCAGTGACATCGATTGTTGTGCAGCACTGGCTCTTAGAGCTAGAACAAAAAATTATATATGTATATATAAAACAAAAGAATACGAAAAAACGAAGCAACAGCAGTGCGCAAATGTAAAATGCCGCTGTGATAATAAATCTGGACGACGCAGCGGCAGCGGCGACCCATAAGCAATATCCACAACAACGTTGGCGGCGGCGTCGAGAACGCGACTCCTAACGCGCGTGTGTGTATATTTTTGTTGTCAGTTGCCAATCTCTGAATGTATTGTGTGAGTGTGTGTATGCGTGTATACATGTGCATAAATAATACATACACACATATGCAAATGTGTATGTTATCAATAGAAAAACTCAAGCGAACCTAACTTTGAATGTTGTGGAACAGCGGATTGAGAATTCATTTTACACGCAGGTGCGTACCAATTAACAAGTACAAATATAAATACATATATATAAATACGTGTGCATGTGCTTGTGTGGGTCTGTGTGAGCGCGACGCAGACGTGAAGAATTTTCGATTTTCCACTGCAATTTTGCACTGGGCCTGCTCCGCGCCAGCCAAATGCACACATACATAACATACACACAAAAAGTGTGTATGTGTGTATATGTGTGTTTGTACACGCGCAGGGCAACGCAAAAGTTTCAGAACAGACAGCCGCAGTAAGCAAAAAGTTTTTCACGCAAAATCCAATTGACATCAAACAAAAATGTATTGCTACTTAAATTTGCATGCGCCGCGTCTCCGTTCGTAGATGTCGCATCGTATTTAAGTTAATTGTGTGTAAAACTTAATTGAATAAAACAGGCGCATTCGCACAAAATGGCGTCGCGATGTACATACGTATGTGTGTAACAGTGGGCAGATACTTTGGTTAGATAACCCGTTGGAGCCTTTGTGTTGTCTAACGGTAAATGTGCTATGTACAGGCATACAAACATAGCTGTTGTTGTTATTGTCGTTGTTGTTGCTTTTGCCCACCATTGGCAGCGGCGCTGTAGCCATAACATAAATTCCTACTGCGAGTGTCCGTAATTCAAACATGCGCCGTTCCCTGCGCAACGTTTTTTTTTCTTCCGTTACCTCTTTTATATGTTTGTCTGTACACGAACAGAATTCCATGTGAAATGCACATAATGATGATTGGCAGAGGTGAAGAGAGGGTGGACATACACAGTGGGGCCAGCATACATGACGTATGCGTAATACTTGATTTCATGTAGTGTCGCTGCTGGATATTTGCATCTTCTCTATTTCTGCTGCTCTTAGTCTCTTTCATTTTTTCTTTCAATTCCAAGTACGAATTCCAATTCGAATTTTTCGCCTGAGCTTGCAAGTGTACGCATGCATACATGTGAGTGTGTGTGAGTACGCTTGGGGGTTGTTGGGCAGAGCCCACCCTTGAATTGAAGGGCAGATACACACAGCAGCCGTAGCAACCGTTATGCGCATACCATGCACTTTGAACTGGACACCACTGTTTGCAGCTGAGCACAGTCTCTTATTGGTGTGGGTTCGAAAATTCTAAGTAGAATCTTTCGAAACGAGTACAGTTCCAATTGGAAACCGCTGCGAGTTATTTTCGCTATTCTGTTCTACCTTAAAACAACATAATGAACACGGGGCATGCGTTAGCCATTTGCTGCTGCTATTTTTCGGCTTAGTGTGTTGATCTGCGCCGTCGCTGTTGCCACAGCCATAACCGCCGCATGCGTAACTTAAGTTTGTTTTTTTACGTATTTTTCATTTTTTGTCATCACTCTTTATCGCCATACTGTTATTGTAGACGTTGTATATGTATACAGAGAGAGAGAGAGAGAGAGAGAGAAAGCACAAAAGCGCCAGCAGCTCGCTGGCGAGAGAGCAGGAAAAAACAATAGCTATCGATTATTTATAATGTGTATGTATGTACGTGAGCATTTGTGTTGGCGGTGAGCGCGCTGACGCAGTGGGAGATATGTGCACACATACATGTACATACACACACAGCCACGTATGAATGTATTAAGAATAGATTCTAGGCGGCGGGCGCATGCACTTACAAACACAAACAAAAACACGCGAGACAAGCAGCGCAAGTCACTGAAAGAAGCAACAACAACAAGAACAAATTTGGTGTAAAGAAAAATAAAAAATATCAAACAGCAAAAAAACAGAAAGAAAAACAAGACAGCAAACTCGCGCGCGCTCTCTTTCTCAATTTTTCTAATATACATAAATAGCCAGCCCGATTATAGAAAAACCGCAAAAGTGTGACCAAAGCGCAGGCGCCAAGTGTGACCCTCTTATGTATGTATGTAAGTACTTAGCTAACTGTACAATCAACTTTTGGCTGGCTGTGTGCCATATGGGATGTTTTCATTAATAGTTGTTGAACAATAGATTAAATTAACATACAACAAAAGTGCATTTGTTTATTATACTCTTACATATGTATGTATACACAAACGCACATACTGTTAAAATTGGCGCTGGCGCATTTGAAGCAGTCGCCTTTACGCATTGGTGGTCACACTCAAGCAAACATTACATATACAAACACAATTATCTACATGTGTATGTGTGTGTATTTAACTGCCGTGCTAAACCTTGTAGCATGCTTCTCAGCGCACTAAACCCAACTTTGTGCCGTTTTAACACATATGCGTATTTTTATATGTATGTATATATATTTATACATATATATATTTATATTTATATTTATATAAATAAGCCAACTAAACATTGCGCACGCACCACCCAACAACAGTAAAGTCGAGCAGCAGACAGTGGCAGCCATTAAAGTAAGCGCGGTTTAAATATCGGACGTAAATACACGGAAAACTAAAACTAGAAGTTTTATTCCTTTATAAAATTCGTTGTTTCATGTATACATTTTTCTTTATGAATTTTTAAATAAAGAATTATTTTCAAGTGTTAAAAAAAATGCATTTATGCTATAATAACAACAATTCTTATGTTTTGTAAGTTCTTATTTTTGAATTTACCATACATACACATTGTATATCCCACTCTGCGTGAAATCGATATCGAGTATGCAATACTACCAATAAAAACGATAAATCTATCGATTTTAATTTTGTATTCGATACGTGACCTATTTTTTCGCCCAGCACTGTTAAAAAAAATTGCGGCCGACTGTCTGCCTGGCACGCGCAAGTGAAACGAGCTTACCGCATGAACTACCCCGCATGGCTGGTGTTTTTCTTCTTTTTTTTCTTTTATGTGGCAGGGGGTTGGTTCCAAGGGTGGTGTGCTGCTGGTGTTGGTGGTGGGTGGTGCAAGCAGTGCATGCGTAACACGTAACCATAACCATAGGAGCATAATAAAGAGCATAGCACGTAAGCATAGCACAGCGTCAGCGTCGATGGCAGAGTAAAACTTCATGATTATTGCCCAAGCGCAATGCGTTTGCGTGCGCTGTTGTTTCTGTTGTTGTTGTGGTTGTTGCTGCTGTTTTAGCTACTGCTGCTACTCTGCTGGCAGTGTTTGCATGGGGGATGGTTCTGATTCGCTTTTGGGGGTAGCTGCGCGCAGCCCTTTTTGCTAACTTACGTCTCGCATACAAACACATGCAAACACACGCACACAACACAATTGACGCCCTTGCCGACTCAAATCTATATGTACATATATAGCTGTCTCTATTCGGTACTGGAAAAAAGTTATTTGGTTGGAAGGGGTGTTAGGCTGGGTACGCATGCAAGTGGCAGCTTTTGACCTGACAAGAGCAGCTTTCGCAAAGCTTTGAAATGCGCACCTCTACCTCTGCTGCTTTGTCGCAAGCACGAAAATAAGAATCCACACAGCAAGGGCAAAAACAAAGCACAACAGAACACACACACGCACACACACAGACTCACACATGCACAGACAGAGCACGTTGTATGGTCATCTCTGTCGCACGCTCGGCCTGGCAGCTGGCTGCCGTCTCACGCGTCGCAAAGCGACAACGTCGACGCATGGGCGCAGTATTGATTTTTAACTGCGTCGACGCCGCCGTTTGCGTCGTCGCTGCCGTCGTCTCCGTTACCGAAAATGAAAATGCATGCACACGGCGTCAATCCGTGGGGTGGTTTGGCGCAGTGTGGTCGGTAGCTCGTTGCTCATCTTGTCGCGCGAGTCGTTTGCTCCTCTCTTCTTCCTCTATATTTTGCTATTGCTTGCTATTGTTGTTGTTATTGTCAGTGTGCGCCGCGTCGTCGCCGTCGTCTGAGCAAACGCAAATAGAACTTCAACTGGGCAGGCGGAAAAGGCACCGCAGAGCAATCGCACGCAGTATCAGCCGAAGCAGCGACAGCGGCAGCAGCGCCAGCCTAAAGATACACAACTGCCAACAATAACAATAAACTTCAGCTCGAACTGTAACTGTAATCATATTCTCTTTACCCGTCGTGCTGTGCGTTTACAATTTTACAATATTTCGGTATCGAATTTAATTTCTATTTACAAGAATAAAAACAAAAAGCTGATAAAATCGGCCAAACAGTTGTTGTTTTTACTTTTTTTTTTGTTATTTTTGCAAAATTAGTTTGTGTGTTGTGAAGTGCGTTAAATTCGAAAATCAGCAAAAGGCAAGCATTCAACAAAGTGATATATATTTTTGTTATAAATTTCATTAATTGCAAAAAAAAAAAAAAACCAAAAACTGCAAACTTTGTAAAAAGTAAAAGAGCCAAATGAAAAACGCTCAACGCGCACGTGCAGCGACCGCTTAACATATTGAAATTATATACACACATATGGCAAACGGTGGGGTAGAAGGGGGGCGTTATTGACTACAAAATAAACTGTGTTGGAAATCGTTGAGGAATTGTAAGTCTACCTGCTGAGTCTGCGCGTTGTGGGGTCAGTTCTAAATGTTAAAAAAGCTTGATTAAAATTTTGACTTATGAATTTAACGCTTAGTACATTGAAATCAAAACAAGAGAAAAAGAAAGAGAGTGAATGAGAATAAGAGCGAGAGAGAGGTATTTAGGATATTAATACTAGATAAAACACAATTCTAAATCCAACTAGATAGTGAGAGGCATATTTATATCGCATTCTAATTGGAACGCCAACAAGAATGGTAACTTGCTAACTACAATTGAAAACTTCTAAGAGGGAAAATTCAATGTGAAAAAACCTGCTCACCCCAGGTTAAGGGTCGCCGAGCTCAACCTTTAAGGGTTGCATACCTAAAAATAAAAGCTTTGCTATTAAAAGAAAAGGAAAACTCGGGTTTTTAACTTCTGCTGCTTGTCACTTTCAATGCTTATGCAAAAAGAGAGCCAACAATCGATTTACATATTGGGAATCCATGTTCTTATCATTGAATACAGTAGGCACTCGCTATAGTGAACTTATCCGATTATATGTTCTTTGGTAATATATGCTTAATTTAAGTTTAATTTGCTTTGTATTATGTATTTACTTTTTATATTGTCACTAAATACAGTAAACGCTCTCTAAAAGATACTTATCCTATAATTGGTACATATATATATGTATATACATATATCTATATCGAATGTTTGATTAAGTGTATTATGATAGTGATAAATGAATACTATTTTGCAGGACACTTTGTTGATAAGAGAGCAGATGATAGATAAAGATCTGTTCGTTAACACGAATGCCTACTGTATGAAGTGCTCATTTCACGTTTCACTTTTCGTTCCGTTCCGTGTTCTCGTGTCCTCTAATGAGGTATTTGTCAGATGTGCTCGCCTATAGCGGCCGCCGTACAAATTTTTGACAGCAATATATAGCACACACAAATTGTTATTGTTCGTACTAATTCATTAAATATGTATATAGCGCATTTTATGGTTGTTGTTGTTGTAGTTGTTCTCGAATGTTGCGCATGCGCGCTTTTGACCTGATTCATTCAACGCTTATCAGTAATTGTTTTTTTTTTTTGTTTTTTGTCGCTATCAAGCTCTGTACTCTGTGCAACGCACACCACACGCCATGAGCTTAGAAACAGTGTCAAACTTAGCATATCTTGGCAACAAATGCATCATCATGAGCTTTTTACAACACTAAGATGTCCAAGCCTTGAATTTTATTATTTTTAAATAAATTTTTATTGTTTTTTGTTTACCAAAAAAAAACATTGATAATTGCATATTGTTTTTTAATCTAAAACGGTAAAATCATCTCAGGAAATCTTTACATATGACTAGCTTAAGCTAGCTAATTTAGTAGGTAGTATTCTTTTCTAGTAAATACTAAAATATATCTATAAATTTAAAAATAAAACGAAAAAGTCTCTTGGATGCGAATTCTATGGAAGTAGATTTTTGTGATATTTAAATCTTTGCTGTGAAATACTTGGGGTGTACCTCTGAAAATGCAAGAAATCGATGTTTATCGATTTTGTTTCAAATAGGCTTGAGATGCACAAGCAATAAAGTCATTGGCCATTCATATTTATCAATTTATCTTGAGAAGATTTCGTTGACATAAATATAAACTCAAGTCGCAAAAGAGACCTTCATTGGCTCTTAAATAATGAGAGGCATATAAGGCATACAACGTAAATCTAGATAAGGTCTTTTATACCGGGTCACCGGACGTCTCAACCTAACATTACTTGTGTACACATCCTTTAGTTAATGCGGATATACATTTGTATTAACTTATTTAAACCTACCAGATTTTGTTTCAAGTCTTTGCTATAAGATCAGCCTTGTAGCTCGATGTAACTTCAACTTGTAACTTGAATGGATTACTTAGTAACAGGCGGGACTGATTGAAAAGATCTTATTCGCGAATGACAAATTAATGTTATTTTCTTTTAAACCTTTCTCATTTGCAGCTCACATTACACACTCAGATTGCGCATGCGATTGGTGTCACGTAGCTTAGGAGCCGAGTCCACGTTCGAGTTGCAACAGAGGAGCAGCAGTAGCAGCATCAGCACCACCACCACCTCGAGCAGCCACCAAGCTGGCCACCACAAGCTATCGGCTGGTTGTGGCGCCGGCTGGCAGCCAAAGGAGCGCTGGGAATGTCGTCGTTAGCACCGGCGGAACGGTCAACACGACCGTCAGCACTGGCGGCGGCAGCAATAGCTCCAACAGCGGTGGCCTCAATGTGACCACAATAACAACAACCAGCAGCGGGTCACAGGTGCAATCGTCGTCCGGTGGCCATAGCAATGGCACCACCTACAAAATCGAGATGCTCGACGATGATATGCAGAGTCTCGCGACGGATGATGAAGACGACGATTTGATTAGCAGCGAGGGCAGTTTATATGATGGTGATCTCAATACATTGGCCAACGATGACGTTGCCCATCAGCTGGCGGCTGCTGGGCCAGTGGGCGTGGCAGCGGCCGCTGCCATTGCCAGCTCAAAGAAACGCAAACGACCGCACTGCTTCGAAACGAATCCATCGGTCCGTAAGCGCCAACAGAATCGTCTGCTGCGCAAATTGCGCGGCATCATCTACGAGTTCACCGGGCGTGTGGGCAAGCAGGCGGTGGTGCTGGTGGCTACGCCGGGCAAACCGAATACCAGCTATAAGGTATTCGGGGCCAAGCCGCTGGAAGATGTGCTGCGCAATCTGAAGAACATTGTGATGGATGAGCTGGATAATGCGCTGGCGCAACAGGCGCCGCCGCCGCCGCAAGAGGATCCGTCACTGTTCGAATTGCCTGGCCTTGTTATCGATGGCATACCGACGCCTGTGGAGAAGATGACGCAGGCACAGTTGCGCGCCTTTATACCGCTCATGCTGAAGTATTCAACGGGACGTGGCAAGCCGGGCTGGGGTAGGGAATCGACACGACCGCCATGGTGGCCCAAGGAGTTGCCCTGGGCGAATGTGCGCATGGATGCCCGCTCTGAGGATGACAAGCAGAAGGTGGGTGGGGTGGGTGTTCAAAAGCCGCCCCAAAATTGTGAATCGTGTCTTATTAATCGCCCCATCCTCCCTCCCTCCCAAAAAACAACAAAAACCCACAGATCAGCTGGACACATGCGCTGCGCAAGATTGTGATCAATTGCTACAAATATCACGGACGTGAGGATCTGTTGCCCACATTCGCGGACGATGAGGACAAAGTTAACCAGCTTATCTCACAGTCTGGCGACGAGGATGAGGACATGGAGCAGCTGTCCAACACGCCCACCATACAAACGGTGCAAACGGTCACACCGGCAACAAATACAAACACCAGCCAAGTAAGTATACGCCACGTTGGCAGCCATAGTTAAGGGACAACAAATATTTCGATGCTCCTCAAAAGAAAAATAAAAAGGAATGTTTAATTAATGTTTATACACGGGATTCCATCATAAACACACACAACACATCTTCACCCTTTTCATACTTAACTAATACACACAACATTACATTCACACAACAACAACAACCACATCAACTGCAGCCACAACAGGTGAACGTGGTGAAGATCAACAGCGCTGGCACCGTGATCACAACGCACACGGCGCAATCGAATACGCCGGCGCCAACGATCATCCAGAGCACAAACAATCAGCATGTAACCACAACAGCCACGTTGCCGGCATCCACAAAGATTGAAATCTGCCAGGCACCAGCGCCACAGCAGCAGCAGCAACAACAGCAGCACCACCACCAGCAGCAGCAGCAGCAGCACCACCACCAACACCACCACCACCAGCAGCAGCAGCAGCAGCAGCAGCAGCAACAACAACAACAACAGCACCATCAGCAGCAGCAACAACAGCATCATAGCGGCAATACGGTGCACATACAGGCAGTTAGCCACAGCTCAGGACAGCCGCAGACCATACAGCTGACAACGGCAAGCGGCACGGCGACGGCCACAGCTGTGCCAACAACAGCAGCCGCTGTAAGTGCATCAGCGGCGGCGGCTGCCGCTGCGCAAGCAGCACAGCAACAACAATCGAATGCAGCGCAGACCGTCACCGCCCAACAGATAGCCAATGCCCAAGTTTGCATCGAGCCCATAACGCTGAGCGACGTTGATGTTCGTACTAATCTGTCTGAACTTGTAACTAAACTAGTCAATTTTCAAATTAACGGCTCCCCGAGCCCCCACCCCCTTAAAAGCAGCTGGCTTGGGTATTATGCGCGTGTTTTGCTCTCGCCAAATTTAAGCAAGAGCACCAAAACAAACAAAAACTACATCAAAGATTACATACATATGGCTTAGCAGTTGTTTTTTTTTATAAAAGCTCTAATTCCGAGCGATTGTTCCCATAGAAGACGCAGTAGACCCGTTAGGAGAAAAGTGAAGCTCGCGATTGCAGAATAAGTCCAAGAGATCTTGAAGACAAATTACTTTTTCATCCAACACCTTGTTTTCGATCGATAACTCCCATGGCATCTATTGGATATAGTATTCCGACTGACTGACAAGGGTTTATCACCTCGACTGTTAATGCTGATCTAGAATATATACATATATACTTAATGGGATTGGAGTCACCTCCTTCTATACTTTACACATTTCATGACAGAATTATAAATAAGATTAAGGAAATCCGAATTGGTTGTTTATTATATTAGAGTGCTAGCTAATATTAGAAGACTTCCAGAACCAAGTACCTTTCATGTTATTATCTCAGTTTTCTAGATAGACACTTGGAACCCGAATTTATAAAAACACAATTTTGCATGCATTAGTTTCCACGTAAGTTCCACACTTGTGTGTGAAATTTTCACTACTGAAAAGAAATCAGTTTTCAAATATTTCTCAATATCTTTCAACCATAAATTAAAGTTTTCGAAGTTTTAGTAATTTGCCAATATACCTAATAGGAATACTACTTTTTAATAATTGGATGTCGCGCATAATGCTCAAACCCAGCTATGTTCGTTATGTTGTTTTTTTACCAGTTTAAAATTGTTTATTTTTTTTTACCTTTTGCTTATCGTTATTTATTATTAATTTTTTGCTTTGTTAACTGCATTTTATGAAAATATATTATATTATATGTAAGCAAATATAATTATTAGTTTAAACAACTTTTCTGCTAAAAATTTGATTTTTAAATATTTTTTTTGTTGCTATTTGTTGTTTTTTTTTTTTGTCTTTTCGTTTGCAGCAACATTTAAATATGATTTTCATGCCATGCGCCCCCACAATATAACCCAAACAAAGTACACACACATGTAAATACACTATATTCGGCAACTCGGAACACAATAACAGCAACGACCAACACACATACAACAATTAACACTACACAAAAAAAAAAAAAAAAAGATATAATATCATTTTTTCATATTGCATTGCATTTCTTTTTCATTGTGTTTTTTATAATTCTCTTTGCATATTCAGTTTTTTACTTTTTTGTTGTTTTCTGTTGTGCTGAAGCGCATCCTTAACATTGTGCTGATTATTAACATGCTCTTAACATTCTACTTCTTAACAGTACACCACACAAACTGTGTTGTCGCAAAACGCCGATGGTACTGTATCGCTCATTCAGGTGGATCCTAACAATCCGATCATAACGTTACCGGATGGCACAACGGCACAGGTACAGGGCGTGGCAACGGTAAGTCTTGTAACTTTCGGAAATTAACATTCTTTTGGTGCTGTTGATAAACATTATTGATATATTTTTGCAGCTGCATCAGGGCGAAGGTGGCGCCACAATACAAACGGTGCAAAGCCTCTCCGATGTGAATGGCCATGAGAATATGACCGTGGATCTAACCGAGGCACAGGATGGTCAAATCTTTATTACCACCGAGGATGGGCAAGGTAAGTGCAAATAGAAGTCTGCGCAGCGGGCAGCAAGCACACATCGGACATAACCTAATTTTTGTTGTAACACAATAGGATATCCGGTCTCAGTGAGCAATGTCATATCGGTGCCCGTCTCCATGTACCAGTCCGTGATGGCCAATATGCAGCAGTTACAGACGAATAGCGATGGCACCGTGTGCTTGGCTCCCATGCAGGTAGATAACAGCAACTCATCCAACAGCTCCAATAGCGTTACGCGCAGCAATAGCAACAACAACAATAATAACTGTAGCGGCAGCACGGCTGCTGCGCCAGCTCCGCTGCTGGGCATCTCAGTTATCAACGCTAATGCGGTGGGCCGGCGTATCGCTGGCAGCGGCGCTAGCGTCGCAGCAGCAGTAGCACCAAATGCCGCCCAACAGCAGCCGTTTACATTGCAAGCGCTGCCGGGCACTCGCTTTTACTGGACCGCAAGTCCGGCAAGCGGCAGTGCCAGCAGCAGCAATATGAGTACCGGTGCTAGCTATAATCTCGCCAATAACAATAATAATAGCATGCTTACTAACAACAATAATAACAACAACAACAATAGCATAAAAATGCCAATGCCCATAGTTTTAACAGCACCAGCGACGTCGACTGCGCAGCGGCGTCATGAAACTAACACTTCGCGCAGCGCAACAGCTCAAAAGCGACGAAAGCTTACTAACAGCAGCGCAAGCGCCAGCAGCGGCAACAACAACAGCAATAAAGTTACAAGTTTTCGCAAAAATGCAAAGGATGTAACGGCTGTTGCTGCTGCTGCTGCCGCTGTTGAATCGAGCAGCGCTGCTGCGGCCATACGCTGTGTAGACAGCGCCAGTCTGACAAATGCGACCGGCGCGAATCTGCAGCTTCCAGCTAAAACCATTAAAGAAGAGCATTTGGAATAAACTTGAAGCAGCCACTGTAGCAACACGCACGCACGCACGCACTTGCCACATACATCCCCTCCCTCAATCCAAAGCTAGCTACTATTGCACATATCTAATCTAGTCAAAGCGGCGCTGCATGCACACACACAAACACACGCACGAACCACTTGCCATTTTTACTTACATTTAAACAAACAAACATAGCTGTACATACAAACACACACACACACACACATACATACATACATACATACAAACAAATGCAAACAATTGTGAATGCCGACAAATACCAAAAATCAAAAAGAAAACAACAACATGTTAAGCTTGCAATAATTTGCCTTAGTAATCGATATGTAGCATAATCGATAAGTATACAACAAAATATATATATTTAACACCTTACTAACATCCCCCACACTGAATTTAAAGTGAGCCAAAAATCAAACTTGTTTAATATTGAAACACTGAAACCAAAAAGTTGAAAAAAAAAAACAAACAAAAAAGTTGAAAAAAACAACAACAACAAAAAAAAAGAAGAAAGTATGCATAAAATTGAATTGCCAAGTTCCTAAAACACAACAAATAATTATGCAAAAAATTAGATTTTGTTTATGTTTATTATTTATGTTTTTTAATTTTGTAGTCGCGTTCGTGCTTCAATCCAAAATGTATAAAAATAAAATCGAAACACAAGCCAAATATTAACGTATTTAGTTCAACAATTGATTTCATAATTATTTTCATTATTTTTAATTGACTTTTTTTTTGTGCAATCCATGGAAAATGCTATGCAAATATTTGATTTAGTTTGTTAATAATTATAAGTAGTTGGATTTAGCAAACAGGGAATTTGAATGCTATAGTTTTTAATTGTGTTAAAAAACATTTGTGACGTAATCAAAATTTTTAAAATTAAACACCCAAAACAAACCAAAAAACGGAGAAAAAATATCATAGTCATATTGTTGAACTCGTCCAACGTAGCCAATTTGCATTCAAAATGTAGCAATTAATTAAAAAAAAAAAAAAAAAACAATAACAAAACAAACAAAGAATTGAACCGCCCACATGCCATTTGAGCTAGTTAAAAAAAAAAAAACAAATTAAAAAAATAACTAAAAAAAAATATTGTGTATATTATCAAAGTCATGTGGCCAAAAATGTACGTGCATACAATAATTTTATGTTTATTACAATTATTATTATTACTATTATTATTATTATTATTATTATTGTGTTTAATGTTTTTATTGCTGATTATGTTTATTATTATAATTGTTTTAGAGCAAATTTTAATTATGTGTAAACCAATGCAATGAAGCGAAAACAAAACAAAAATCAAACAAACTTATTGAATAAATTCTTTGTTGTTGTGATTTTATAATTTCAATTCCCCATTCATTTTTTTTATTTATATACTCTATTTAATTTGTTATACAATTTTCTTTTTTAGCAGGTCCTCAATTTTGTTATAGGTCTACAAATTTCCTTGCTTTTTTTTATTTACCTGATTTTTGAGTAAGTATGATTTTTCAATATCTTTATTTTTTGACTGTGTACAAAAAAAAAAAAGGCCAGCGACGAAATGATTAAGACAATCAAGTAGTAACAAGTAGTAACTAAGTTCAATGAAATATGTATTTAAATTATTATGACTAGGTGCATTTATATTGATTTCAATTTTTTGTCTCTTCCGTTTGGCAGGTGGAAAATGGGGATCAGCTGGAAACCATTACCGTTTCGCCAGGCATGCACCAAATGATGATCCAGGGCGGACCTGGCCAGGAGCCGCAGCTAGTGCAGGTGGTCAGCCTGAAGGATGCCACGCTGCTTAGCAAGGCCATGGAGGCCATCAATTCGGGCAACGTCAAGGCCGAGGACACAATCATAATGGAGCAATAGACAAATTGAAATATGGAACTGGCACCGCAATTGGAACTCAACATGAGCTTCAATCATAATCTAGATTGATCACGCATGTAAATGCTTGACTACACACTCATAGAATTAATGCATTTTTTGATATGATTACGCGAATATATATTCTATATTATATATATATATATTATAAATAGTTACTCAAATGATTATATATAGAACATAATCCACGACGCATAAACGAAAATATTTTAGAAGTACCTGAAAGGTGTTGCTAAAACAAAACAAAATGAAAAGCAATTTATCATTTAATTATTTGTTATATTTTCACAACCCAAACCCAAGTTATTTGTGTCGATCTAGTCTATGCAAACAAATGAACAATTCTAGTCTTCAAATATCCAGTCGTAATAAATATAAAATTCTATTTTTCTGTTTCTGTATTTGTACAAACAGTTTTAAATATGTCTTCGCATAGAATAATAATTGAAGAACATGTTAACTTTGGTATACAATTTTTTTTTTTGTAATCTTATTTAGTTTTAAATCAAATTTTCGTCGGCTTAACAAATAGTTAAATTAATATCAATGGAAAACTCTTAATTGAAATAACAGTTTTTGGGGACCCTCCCCACTAGCAAAGGGTACCGTACTTAACGTTTCTGCACGTACTCATATACCTATGCATATACCTAAACAATTTATATATATATTAAATATAAATAAAAAAAAACTATGCAGAGTTACTTGTACGTATGTTATGGGCTTTATCACATTAACTCACTACAATAAATTCTCATTTGCATTCATGCATTAACATCTAGTCATAAAGTTAAATTAAATATATATAAAAACCAAATTATAATTCATCTTAGGCCAAACAAAACTTCAACAGGAAACCCAATGCAATGTAAACAAAAACATCACATTAAATTTAATTATTAACATTAATAAATAAACTGTATACAAAATGTACTCACACTTATTATGTTCCTTCGAAAACTTTGGACCACAACGTACATAGATGAATCCACTTCCATGCCAAATCCTAAGATATATTCTTTAAAGGCTAGTAAACACAACAATATACAAAGAGGGAAAGACAAGGGATATAAGTTGGGATCTTCCCGATCGGATCAGTATGTTATACAGCTTCCATAGGAACGATTGCCCTTGGAATGTTCCAAATGTATACCAGATTTAGGGTCTCAGGCCTATAAAGACGGTTGGACATTGATCACGATTAAAACAATCATTTTCCCGTTGGACACAGCGGGGAACCCCCGAGAACGGGTGATTATCATATGGACAACACTTGTTTAAGCCTTGTGGTTTCTCTTCTTATTGTAGGGGTATACAAAATTTGAAGCTGAAAATTACTTTCACGAGAGAAACCCGAAGCAAATACCATGTATGAAAAACGTGAAAACCCTAAGTTGATTTCAGTTTAGTAAGATAAACTTTATATTGTCATTCATAAAGATGCATTTTTGAGTAGATCAAAGACATTTATATTTACATAATACTTACATTCAATGCCATAACCTAACCTAGAGATCATCGCATGATCAATTTTTCAGCACATTTCAGACAGATTTTTTCTTTTCTTGTTTTGTTCAACTTGTTTTGGAATTGGAATAAAAACAAATGTTTCTTTACTTTATTAACGGTATTTTCATTAATAATTATTGTAATTTATTAATAGATTACAGACTATATAGTTAATGCTAACATCTGTAACGCATTATTATCATTATTTGTTTTTAAAAATTAAATTGTACAAAAAATCTACACAACAACGCAAAAAAGAACACGAAATATATATATATATATATACATTTATATCTATATAAATATATATGTATATACATTATACAGGTGCATGTATAGCATATGTACATATATACATTTATGATGTACGCATGTATGCATGTATAACCCATAAGTGTTTTAAGAGCACAACTCGTCCTAAAAAAACAAAAGGAAAACAAAATTTTACAATTTTTCTCTTAAATTAAGATTAAAGTATATTACGCACTAGAAAAAAACCGAACAAACGAGCGTAAAGTGGAAAAAAAAAATATAAGCCAAAACAATAGCTTCGCAACAAACATACAAACAAATATAATATTAAATAATTATAATAATTATGGTTAATAATAGCTACACAAAAATTTCGCTATTAAACAAAAGGTGCTAACCGATAAGGCAAACCGAAACATGGAAGAGGCGACATCATCGTCGAGCACAAACAATGTTTGCCCGAGCTGTCGATGGGCGCTGGGGGAACTGGGGGTTTGTAATGAAAATTGACTAAACTTGTTGCATACGTGGGGCGGAGCGACGTTGTCAACAAAAATAATAATAATATATATATACATAAAGTTATATACACATGCCACGGTGGGTATATATATATTTATGTATATATATGTAGATAAATAATAAGATAAACTGTGTGTGCCCTATAGCTCAGAGTGCTCAGCAGAAAAACTCCAGTGCGCCTGGCTGGGATGATATTGTTGGCGGCCGATAAATAGTGGGTTTAGTTTTAAATTGAATATATATAACTGCTATTGTGTGTATTATATAATTGAGTATTAATTAATTACATTAGCATTGTATTTTTGCTTTCAACAGTTTGGTTATTGTTTACTGATTATTGTTCAGTCGCCAAGTTTTTCCGTTTTTTTTTTTTTTTTTTTTTTTTTGTAAAATATATTAAAGCTAAAATCTCTCTTCTCTCTGTCTCTCACTCTGTCTCTTTCAGTGTTATGCTATAATTGTGTTTTGTTTCTTGCTTCTTTTTTTTTCGTAGTTTGCAAAAGTTAAAACCTGCTAAATGTTAATGAGTAGATGTTCTCTTAAAAGAATATATGATTTTGTACTCTGATCGCACTGGGTCTTCAAATGGGATTTATTTTTTGGATGGTGTGTTGGTGCGGAAGGAAGGTGGGGTTGGGGGAGTCAAAGCTTCAGCGGTGCACTGAATACTGAGCTATTTGGACTAAATAAATAAACTTTGTAGCTAATCCGAAGGCAAAGGGCGTTGACTTCTCGCATTTCGCAACACTGGCATTCTTGAATTCCCACACTATTTATCGCCGCCGCCGCTCTCACTGGACGTTGTCGTCTGTTTGGTTATCACTGAAACCGGCTGATGCGCCGCTGGCATTTCGGTTGTTTCTGAAGCCGCCTTGTACTCGCTCTTGATGTTGACCAGCAACTGCTTCTGCATCTGATGCTCCAGCATTATGGCATCCATTTGCCGCTCAAACTCCGGCAGCAAGGTGCTGTGCTGCTCTTGCTGTTGCTTGTAGAGCGTTTGCGCATCCTCGCGCATCTTTGACAGCTTGGTGTCTAGGTTACGCAGCGAATTGGACAGCGCTGCTTGCAGCTGGGTTGTCGGCGACGGCAACGGCGACAGCAACGGCGACAGCAACGGCAACGGCAACGACTCCTCTGTTGCTGCTTCTGGCACCTTTGGTGTTGATGTCGGCGACGGCGTCGTCGTCATTAGCCTCTGCAACACACTGACGCGCGGCGATGCTGCTGGTGGCGGGGATGCATTGCTATTAACGTCGTCCGGCAGCTCCAGGCTGCTCGCACTCGCCGGCGACAATGTGGAGCTTTCACTTAAGCTATAGCTCAACTGGCGTATGACGCCGCCATTGGCTTCGCTGCGCTCCCGCTGCTCCTGCTGCATCTTTTGCTGCTGCTGCTGCTGCTGGTACTGAAGATTGCGCGCCGATGTCACGTTGACGACATTAACGGATTTGGATATTGAGTTCTTGACGTGACCCGGGGCCGGCGGTACTAGAGCCAACTGTGCCGGCGATGGCGCCTGCTCCTCCAACGTCAGCGTCGTGTTGCTCGAGGCGGGCGAACTGCAGCAGATATCTTCCATGGTATCCATGTTGATATCACCATTCGACGCATCCGGACTGCCATTGACACCAACACCATTCGCGCTCTTTTGCAGATTCTCAATTAGATACAGCACAATGCGCTCCAGCTGTTGTGGCGCCCTCGATGCAGGCAGATCGGGACTGGTATGCGTAGGTATATCGGCCTTGATAATGGTCGAGAATTTGTTCTTCATCTCCTGCACCTTCCGCTTGCCAGCCTGCTCGTCCAGCAGCGTATTGACGCACAGAAACGAGTGCACCTTGTTGCTGCTCTTGTCAACCTCGAGGAAACCCTTCGATTGCAGGTATATGAAGTGACCATTCCGGGACAACAGGCGATAGCAGCTCTCACCATAATCGCTATTGCAGTCATACATTTGCCTCAGCGCGACAATTACCCAGCGCACATCATCCAAATGCATAAAGCTGAACGGGCTCAAGTTGCGAACCTACGAACAACAAATGCACACATATACATATATTAGTTAAAACAAATGCGCAATAAGTTATTATAGTTATTACTAATATGTACTAACTACAGCTATATCTATATCTATATATATATGTTATGTATGTTTTGTAAATGCGGTAAGAAATATGAATACATATGCATGGATTATTCGCCCCTCTATTATACACTTATATGTCATATTCCTGTTCTGACCTCGAGCTGCGTTTATGTAGTCAACTATGTCTGTTTGTTAATCAAAAATTGCAAGCTCAGCGACAATAAGAGCTGTCTACATAGACACAGCAAGTTCAATGCAGATTCTCTGTTCAGATGCACGCACATTAAGTTTATTTAACATATTTTATCGCAAATCCCTCCTAGATTTTGACCTTCTATGCAATTGTCATCAGTTTAAGTAATTCAATGCTATATTTGATAACTGTTCTCACTGCCTATCTCTATCGTTCTCTTAATTTACTGTTATCTCTGTTGCCTTCGAGCGAAGACCTAAATATCGCCTTTCTATGCGATTTTCATGTGCTTAAGCAAATCGATGTCATTGGCATGTACATATTTGAAATAGTGATATTTATTAAGGTTTCTTTCATATCAATCGATCCTAAAAGCGTGCATATGTTTGTATGTAGTTGCCTGCAAATTAGAATGATTCGTTGCCAGTGTTGATTCTAATGTGCGAAAAATGCGAACTTCACGAAGCTCTATTCTTCTGCACGACAAATACAAATCCAATGCATATATACAATAATTAATATGTAATGATTTCGATTGGCTAATTTGATGGGGTTTTTCAAAAGTCTTCAAATACAAAAAGGCGAGCATACAAACAAACAAAAAATGTTCAAATTTAAGGCGTCAAATGCATGGCCAATGGAAATTATAATGTAGAAACTAGAAAGTTATTTTCAAAAGTTCTTGTTTGCCAGCGACGACTGTGCTTGTGCAAATAAATTGACATTGACATGCAATTAATAATACAGTTGAGTAAAGTACACAAGGTTAGGGGGCGGGCCACTCACCTCATCCTTCATGTAGCCCGCCACAATGCCAATGCGCTGATCACAGTCAATGATGCTGCCATCGATGAGATGGCGCGTGCGGTACTCCAGCTGATACGGCTCCGGCTGGCGGCACAGGAGGCTCAGGCAGGAGGAATCCTCGCGCATTACGCGTGCCATGGCCACCAGGACGATGTCGTTGCCGCTGATGCCGTGCAGCGCCGCCTGCGCAATCGCATCGTGTTGCGGCAGGCAGGGCGGCGTTAATGTCGCTGCTGATGTCGTCGATGCTGGCACCGTGCCTGCTGCGGCTGCTGCTGCGGCGGCGGCTAGCATATTGTTATTACGCGAGCGCCTTATCAGCTGCGATACGATTGGATAATTGGCGGCCGCCCCGCCCGTTACCGATGAGTCGCTGCGCCGAAAGCAACCGTCAATTTTGACCACCTCATAGTGACGCGTCGCCTCGGCCCGGGTCGAAGCACGCGCCAGCCGCACCGTGAAGCAGCGACGATCGGCACGCAGACGCTCATCGATGGCCGCCATATGGGCGATTGTTTGGGGGCTGGGCGTACGTGTACGCTCCAGATCCTGCTCCAGTTCATCATCACCATCATTATTGTCATCATCGTCGCTGGCCGACGTTGACTGCGACTGTGAGTGCGACTGCGAGTGCTGTTTACGTCGTTGCTGATAAAAGAGCGTCTCGATGTCACGTGGTATTAGCTGTTGACGCAACAACGCCTGATCATCGGGATGCGTTATCTGCAGCAGATTCTGTCCATATAAATCCGACTGGCAATGGCCCAGCAGCTGTTCCACGCTCCCAGACACAAGCACTATCTGCCCATTGCAGGTGAGGGTGAGAAAAAAGCTGTCGAGCAACTGCATCAACGTATCCGTTAATTGCGGCGTATCGCCAGCGATGACACCGTTACCATTGCCTCCACTTCCGCTAGAATCTCCACCTCTGCCGCCGCCCTTCACATTCAGCCTGCGTCGACGTCGTGTCGCCGACTTGCCAAATACGTACTGCAGCCTGAGTCCGTGTGTGGCAAAGCGCAGCACCGCGGTCTTATCCAGTCGCCGCGTTGATTCGGCCGCATGCGGCACCATTGTGGCCAGCTCCTGTATGCTGGCATTGAGCTTGTCCCGCCGCTGCTTTTCGGCCAGATTGCGCGCCTCCCTTCCATTTGAAGCGCCGCTGGCGTCGTTTGTCTCACTATCGGCGACGGCTACTGTCATAACTGCGACGCAGCCGCTGCCGCCGCCGCTGCCGTTTGCCGTGGCTGCAACTACTGCTGCCATTGTGTTTGTGTTTGTGTCGGGTGTGTGTGTGTCTGTGTGTGTGTGTGTGAGTGTAGGCGCTGCTTTTGTTATGGATGTAAATCGTTAGCTTGTTTTGATTTTGATTCTTACGTTTACGTGTTAAACGGCTTCCCAATTCGCTTTTCTCCATGCATTTGGTGTTTTATTTGATTTGTATTTTTATTTTCTTCCTATTATTATTTTTAATTGGCGCGCTGCGGAAAATTGTCACTCTCCATAACTTAGCGGCCGATGCCGATGCCGTTGCCTCTCTGCGCTCGGCTCTGTTTGCGTTTTTCGTTAATAATTTTGAGTTTTTTTTTGTTGCTATTTCTTTAAAGTTTTCAAGGTCTCGCTTGCCGTGTTGTTGTTGTTGTTGTTGTTGTTGTTTTTGTTGCTTCTCTTGCTGCTGCTGCTGCTGTTAACCACCTTTGGGCTATGCGCGCGGCCCCCTCCCTCTGTCCACTCACTCTCTGGCAGCGTATGTTATTTTCCGTTTTATGGAATTTTTTTGATTGCGTTGCGAATCTCAATCTCCTTTGCGTTGTGGCTCTAGCTCCGTTGTTTTTGTTGTTGTTATTGTTTTCGTTGTTGTTTTTGTTATTGTTGGTCTTACCGTACAGCGTAGACCAGTTGCAAGCGGATCAATGGAAGGTACGTACAATTACATAGAACATCGCACGCACTATTTTGTTTATATTAGTGATTAATTGTTTATTAAACAATTATGTAGCTCAGCGACATTTGGGGCAAAAAACACATATCGATACATCGATATGCGCGCACTCCTATCGGATTCCACGACAGGACAGTTCAAATAGTTCCGTCTGACTACAGCAAGCTACAATTATTGCGTGAAATATACGACAATATTTTAAAAAAAATTTACAATTATATGCATGTATACTTTACATAGTCGAGAAACCATTTCCACTAAATTTAACAATCACGTCATAGGGTCAGATCCGTTTCACCTGTGAACCAGCTCAAAACGATGACATCACGACTCCGATAATAATTCCAATGAACACGAACTCACACACGCCTAATCATCGTGTGTGATTCTTCCTCTTTCCCTAGCTCCACACTTGGCACATTTGCCAGCTGTGCACGTGAAAGCCGCCGCCGCAGCAGCAGCACCGACAACGTAAACGTAAACTATTCATGTTTGCTGATCATAGTGCTTGCGAATTTTAGATAATTTTAGTCCATTATACAGCAGGTAACCTGTCATCTACACCCTACACAGACATGTCCAAGGCCAAAGGCAAGAAGAAGGAACGCTTCGATGAGGAAGAGGAACAGCCAGAGAAAGTGAGTGCAAACGAAAAGAAAAATGCGTCAAAGAAGGGCAAAAAGGGAAAACGTGCTGGAGGTGGCGGCGGCGATTCCAGCGATAACGAATCCCTTACTGCCAGCAAGTTGTCCAATGTTGACGCAGATGATCTGGAAAGCGTGAAGTCCTCGCAAAGCAAACAGCAGCAGCAGCAGAAGAAGGCTGGCAAAAAGGGGAAGAAGGGGAAACGAAACGACGATTGGAGTGAGGATGAGCAGCCTGCGAAGCCCCTGGCAAAAGCAGACAGCGATGGCTCCGATGAAGAAACGGCGCCCGTTGCTAAGCCAGCTCCCAAGAAGCAACAGCAACAGACCAAGAAAAGTAAAAAGAACAACAAGAAGAAGGCGAATGATGGTTTCAGCGATGATGATGATGATGAAGATGACAAGGATAATATAAATGGTGAAAATGAGGAAGAAGATGAGGAGGAGGAAGAGGTGGTGGTAGCTATAGCCAAGCCGGCAACCAAGAAATCCAAAAAGAAGCAGCAGCTTAAAAATAAATTTGCGATGAGTGACGATGATGATGATGATGACGACCTGGAGGACAACAAGGATGCAGAAGATCTGGATGAGGATGAGCCAGAACTTGAAACGGCCAAGCCAGCAGGAAAGAAATCTAAGAAGCAGCAGCAAGATCAAAAGAACAAATTCGAAATGAGCGACAATGACGACGACGAGGAGGAAATCGAGGATGTGCAGCTGCTCGCGGCGGAGCCAATACCTGAACCTAAGAAAGAAGAGAAGCTAACTGAAAAGATTGCTGCCATCACGCTGAAAGAAACCGAACCCGAACCAGAGCCAGAGGAGCCAGCGACCACGCCCAAGTCCGAAGAGTCAACGGAAGCAGTTGCTGAATCCAAAGACAGCAAGGAAAAGAAAATCACGCATAAGGAGAAAAAGAAGCAAAAGAAACAACAGGAATACGAAAGGCAAATGGAGCTAATGACGAAAAAGGGCGGCGCCGGCCACTCGGATCTAGACAATAATTTCACCATGTCGCAGGTGCAGAAAAGCGCTGGCCAACAGGCAGCCCTTGAGCATGCCGTGGATATCAAAATTGAGAACTTCACGATATCGGCCAAAGGTGAGTGCATTTTAATTTCACAAGTTATGCAATTCTTAAATGAATCATATTTTCACCCTTTTGCCAGGCAATGATCTATTTGTGAATGCCAATTTGCTGATTGCCCATGGACGTCGCTATGGCCTGGTGGGTCCCAACGGTCACGGCAAGACAACGCTGCTCCGACACATAGCTACACGCGCGTTCGCAATACCGCCCAACATTGATGTGCTGCTGTGCGAACAGGAGGTGGTTGCCACTGACAAGACAGCCATTGATACAATTCTGGAGGCAGATGTCAAGCGTACCAAGATGCTGAAGAAGAGCGAAGAGCTAGAGAAACAATTCGCCGATGGCGATATGAGCGTTCAAGAGGAGCTGAACGATACATTTGCCGAGCTGAAAGCCATTGGTGCCTACTCGGCCGAGGCAAGAGCGCGTCGTATTCTGGCCGGTCTGGGCTTCAGCAAGGAGATGCAGGATCGCCCCACAAATAAATTCTCTGGTGGCTGGAGAATGCGTGTCTCACTCGCACGTGCCCTCTATTTGGAGCCAACGTTGTTGATGTTGGACGAACCGACCAATCATTTGGATTTGAATGCGGTCATTTGGCTGGATAACTATTTGCAGGGGTGGAAGAAGACGTTGTTGATTGTATCCCACGACCAGAGTTTCTTGGACAATGTATGCAACGAGATAATACATCTGGACCAAAAGAAGCTGTTCTACTACAAGGGCAACTACTCCATGTTTAAAAAGATGTACGTGCAGAAGCGACGCGAGATGATCAAGGAGTATGAGAAGCAAGAGAAGCGACTGCGCGAGCTGAAGGCCCATGGCCAGTCCAAGAAGGCGGCTGAGAAGAAACAAAAAGAATCGCTTACACGCAAACAGGAAAAGAACAAGACGAAGACTCAGAAACAGGAAGAGGAAGATGGTCCTCAGGAACTACTGGCCCGACCCAAGGAGTATATTGTCAAATTCCGTTTCCCGGAACCATCGCAGCTCCAGCCGCCCATTCTGGGCGTGCACAATGTGACGTTTGCTTTCGAGGGCCACAAGCCTTTGTTTGTTAAAGCTGATTTTGGCATAGATCTGACCAGTCGCGTTGCTATTGTGGGGCCCAATGGCGTGGGCAAATCCACGTTCCTCAAGCTGCTGCTCGGTGAACTGGAGCCGCAAGAGGGCGAGCAGCGCAAGAATCATCGCCTGCATGTGGGACGCTTCGATCAGCATTCGGGCGAGCATTTGACTGCAGAAGAATCCGCTGCTGAATATCTGCAGCGTCTATTTAATTTACCTCACGAGAAGGCCCGCAAGGCGCTGGGCTCCTTTGGCCTCGTCAGCCACGCGCACACCATCAAAATGAAGGATCTATCTGGCGGTCAGAAGGCGCGCGTTGCTCTCGCCGAACTGTGCCTTAGTGCGCCCGATGTCCTCATTCTCGATGAGCCGACCAATAATCTGGACATTGAATCGATCGATGCCCTGGCCGAGGCCATCAACGAGTATGAGGGCGGCGTCATCATAGTCTCTCACGACGAACGTCTCATACGCGAAACAGGCTGTACACTCTATGTCATCGAGGACCAGACAATTAACGAGATTGATGGCGAGTTTGATGATTACCGCAAGGAGGTTCTCGACTCCCTTGGCGAGGTGGTCAACAATCCCAGCGTGGTAGCCAATGCAGCTGTGCTGCAATAGCCAACGAATGAATTGGTCTCGTTCTCTTTAATTGTTGAAAATAACTTCACTAGATAGCCTTTTTTATATGTGGGCCACAGATCCCAATAAAGCAAGTACATAATGTTGAACTATTTGGAAAATAATTACGTGTTTATTTGAAAAAAAAAAAAAACGAAAAGAATGGACTTAAACCTAGTTGGACGCTGCGGGCTAAGCGGCTTAGGGAACCCTTACTTAGCCATGCCGATAGAACTGCTTCACATTGTTCAGCAGCTGGGTCATCGCGTTGTAGCTATCCGTGTCAAAGTCAATGTTGTCGCCGCCAAATTCAATAACCTGCGAATCAATTGAGATTATAGCGAGAATTTCGTCAGACATCAGCTCCACTTACCTCTTTGGCGCGTATGGCGTCGCCAGCATTTGGAATGCCTATAACCTCCACCCAGGCGCCCTGGGCAGCGCCTAGCTCGCTGGGTAGGCTAATGCGCAGCTTCTGGTTATCCGTGCTGACGCCCATTAGCGTCGTCCCGGCAACGCTCTCCACGCGCACCATAATGCTGACGGTTTGGCCGGCAAACTGTTTCAGCATGCCGCCATTAACAAGAGTACGGGGCTCAAAGGGAACATTCATGTTTGCAATCACAATATAAGTTTTGATACAAATTAAACGACCAACAAATGCAAATGCGTCGCTCAGCGAGAAAATAGCGCGTAAAAGTCAAGGAAAGCAGCTAAGACTAGGCAAATATCGATTGCATTTCGATAACTTTAGCGCAATATCGAAATGTGACATTAAAACCGAGAAAGGTGGCAACAATTTTAAAATTCGAATTGCCTTTTTTTTGTAATGAAAATTTAGTTTTATAATTGGCAGCCATTGTATTATATAACGCATGTATATGTTAAGCTGATGCTCCATGAAGTTTCAAGAACATTAGCTTCGATAGCTTTAGCGCAATATCGAAGTGTGACATTAAAACCGAGAAAGGTGGCAACAATTTTGAAATTCTAATTGGCTATTTTTTGTAATGAAAATTTAGCTTTATAATTCACAGCCATTGCACTATATAACGTATATGTTTATCTGGCGCTCCATTATGTCTCAACAACGTTTGATTAAATTAAAAATAGCATTTATATGTATTTAAAGCAAAATCGAGTTACAACACAGTTGACAAAAATAATACTCTTAATAATACTCTTAATTTTTATTAAGTAAGGCCCCATCTGTTGATTAAATCTACAAACGCTTTCGCAGCTTTAGAGTACGATAGAACGAACCCACCTCCTTTGGCAGAATGGAGGAGCGTGCAGCAGGCTCAATGGATTTCTCAAATGTATTGTACGTATCATCGTGAGCGATCTCGACGACCAAATTCTCATCGTTATCGTCACTGGACGGCGGCTCTACGCAAATATCCGGCGGTGGCAGTTTAGTCCGCTCCCTTTTGGCCGTGTGGCCCATGCTGCGTCTTCCCAAGCCCGAGCTGCGTCGTAGCGTGTTTTCCAGCACACGCACCTTCCTGATATGCGGCTTCAGTGTCTTCTGCGTAACAGCCACTGGACGTGGAACGGACATTCGCAATGCCGGGGATGCTTTCAAGCAGCTCAACGTCTTCATCAGATTCCGCTTGGCATTTGGTGTCAACACCTTAACGCCATTACCAGAAAGGGGCAACTTTCTCTTGTGCAAATTGCCGGTGGTTTTCGCCGCCGAACTTGTCATAGAAGACATCTTTAAATTGGACGGAGTCTTGCGCAATGACATCGTTGATGCAGACAATGCTGACGTGTTCCTTAGCGACAAAGGTGTGCGTGGAGCCATCGATCCGGGTGCAGCCGGTGGCAACATCTTGCCGTGAGTTGATGGAGTTGTTCCTCCCTGTTTCCGAGCAGAACTCTGCAGCTCCTTGGCCTGGCGAAGTCGCACCCAATCGTTGGCCATATGCTCCAATATGTTCTCCCCATGGACCAGAAACGGCGATTTATGGCGCATCTCATAGGCCTGCACCAATTCGGTAATTTGCTGCTCTATCTTTGGCAGCTTAGTGCCTATAGCCTTGCGCTCCCGTTCCTCCTTTAGAAGCTGTCCGCCGCGATTGTTGAAGCGATTGGGTTCGTTGGCCTTGGCCTCTAGCGCCTCCATACGTGCCCAGAACTCGGCGCGACTAGCAAAGAGCTCAAATATCTCCTTGTTGCTATTATAAAAACTCTTAAGATCATCCAGTTCCAGCTCATGCAGCTCCAGTAAATCCTCGTTGTACCACTCATTGTAAAAGTTGGAAAAGCGTTTGCGCTCCTGCTGTGATTTCAGTGTCAAATCCCACCACTTTTGAATCTCCACTCGCAGCTGCTCGATGAAGGTCTTCAGGTTCTGACGACGCAGCTCCTGGCAGCGCTGCAGCTCCTCTTTGAGCACATCATAGGTCGCCTGTGTATACTCTTCGGCCTCGCGAACTCTGCGCATTGCAAACTCGTCCGATTCCTGCAGACGCTCCCAAAGCACGTGGATCTTCTCGCGCATATCGTCGATCCGTTCGCGCAGTTCTAGCACCTGCGCGGCGAATTCTTTCTGCATGAAACGCAGCTTTTCGAAGATATTTGGAGTCAGGCTCTGGTTTGCCTGGCTGAGCAAATGCTCTTCAGCGGCTGTGTCCGGCCGTATACCGAGCAGCCTCATGTCCTGCTTAATTTGGCTACGCAGCTGGAATAGCTCTTCCATGCGGCGCGTGCGCTCTGCTCGCAGATGCTCGAGGTGTTTACAGAAGGATGACATTTCTTCCGGCTTTGGCAGTGGATCGGCCAGCAGCGGCAGCGGCAACTCACCCAGTTCTTCGCACAGCTGATCCTGCTGTAGAAGCAGCTCACATATCTCAGCGCGACGTATGCGCAGCTCCTCCCGCAAATGCTCAATACTCTTGTCTAGCTTTTGCAGCCAGACATCCAGCGGCATCTCCTCTGGCTTCTCGCCAATATCCAGAGTCCTGTGCAGCAGGCGCCTCAAATCTGCGGCCTCTGCTTGCAGTCCACTGATATCGTCCTTGATTAGCTGCTCCTTCTCATTTGATTCTGTCAGCAGGTCGCTGTAGAAATTTTTAACGCGGTCGTTTAGTTTGCTCTTAAGTATTAGACAATATTCCTCATCAAACATATACGACCACTTGCTGAATAAACGATCGACATGATCGCTGGTAACAGCCAGAATATCTGATTTTTGTGTTTGCTCAGTCATTATTTTAAGTCATTAATTGTTATTGTTATGAAAATTGCAAAGTGCAGTCAAAAGGAGACGCCAACATCAATTGAATGTTTCGGTAAATTTAAAACACAAATAAATGTTGCCACCTTTTCAAAATACTATCGGTTAAGTGAATAACGTGGAAAGCAGCGACACCTAGCGACCGTTCACGGCTGTTAAACGAACAGGTATTCTCCGAGGGCTGCAGAGAGCAAACCTAGCATAATTAACAAATAAATATCAATCTGGCGGTTGGTATTTATCGGCGTAACTCCTTTCTGTGGTGAATTTACCACATAAATGACATTATAAGAAGATATATAAAATGGAAAAGAAATTAAAAAAGGATAATGAATTTAAAAATCATTTTCTAACTGGATGGCGCTGCCAACTTCTCAAACTCTAGAATGCTGCGCCTGACTTAACATACAGTATTTTTAAAAGGTGGCAACGTTAATTTGTGTTTTAAATTTACCGAAATATTCAATTGATGTTGGCGTCCCCTTTAGGCTGTATTTCGTAATTGTACAAAAAATTAAATTTTTAAATACGTAAACATGGCCGAACAGCCATCAACAAAATCAATGATCTTGGCTATAACCAGCGATCATGTCGATCGTTTATTTAGCAAGTGGTCGTATATGTTTGATGAGGAATACTGTGTTACCCTTAAGAGCAAACTAAACGACCGCGTTAAAAATTTCTACAGCGACCTGCTGACAGAATCAAATGAGAAGGAGCAGCTAATCAAGGACGATATCAGTGGACTGCAAGCAGAGGCCGCAGATTTGAGGCGCCTGCTGCACAGGACTCTGGATATTGGCGAGAAGCCAGAGGAGATGCCGCTGGATGTCTGGCTGCAAAAGCTAGACAAGAGTATTGAGCATTTGCGGGAGGAGCTGCGCATACGTCGCGCTGAGATATGTGAGCTGCTTCTACAGCAGGATCAGCTGTGCGAAGAACTGGGTGAGTTGCCGCTGCCGCTGCTGGCCGATCCACTGCCAAAGCCGGAAGAAATGTCATCCTTCTGTAAACACCTCGAGCATCTGCGAGCAGAGCGCACGCGCCGCATGGAAGAGCTATTCCAGCTGCGTAGCCAAATTAAGCAGGACATGAGGCTGCTCGGTATACGGCCGGACACAGCCGCTGAAGAGCATTTGCTCAGCCAGGCAAACCAGAGCCTGACTCCAAATATCTTCGAAAAGCTGCGTTTCATGCAGAAAGAATTCGCCGCGCAGGTGCTAGAACTGCGCGAACGGATCGACGATATGCGCGAGAAGATCCACGTGCTTTGGGAGCGTCTGCAGGAATCGGACGAGTTTGCAATGCGCAGAGTTCGCGAGGCCGAAGAGTATACACAGGCGACCTATGATGTGCTCAAAGAGGAGCTGCAGCGCTGCCAGGAGCTGCGTCGTCAGAACCTGAAGACCTTCATCGAGCAGCTGCGAGTGGAGATTCAAAAGTGGTGGGATTTGACACTGAAATCACAGCAGGAGCGCAAACGCTTTTCCAACTTTTACAATGAGTGGTACAACGAGGATTTACTGGAGCTGCATGAGCTGGAACTGGATGATCTTAAGAGTTTTTATAATAGCAACAAGGAGATATTTGAGCTCTTTGCTAGTCGCGCCGAGTTCTGGGCACGTATGGAGGCGCTAGAGGCCAAGGCCAACGAACCCAATCGCTTCAACAATCGCGGCGGACAGCTTCTAAAGGAGGAACGGGAGCGCAAGGCTATAGGCACTAAGCTGCCAAAGATAGAGCAGCAAATTACCGAATTGGTGCAGGCCTATGAGATGCGCCATAAATCGCCGTTTCTGGTCCATGGGGAGAACATATTGGAGCATATGGCCAACGATTGGGTGCGCCTTCGCCAGGCCAAGGAGCTGCAGAGTTCTGCTCGGAAACAGGGTGGGACAGCCTCATCAACCCACGGCAAGATGTTGCCACCGGCTGCACCTGGGTCGATGGCTCCACGCACGCCCTTGGCGCTAAGAAACATGTCGGCATTGTCTGCATCAACGATGTCCTTACGCAAGACTCCTTCTAATTTGCAGTTATCTTCCATGACAGGTTCGGCGGCCAAAACCACCGGCAATTTGCACAAGCGAAAGTTACCTAATACCGATAGTAGCGGCAGGGAAGAGACCCCAAATGCAAAGAGGAGCCTAATGAAAACATTGAACTCTTTGAAAGCATCACCGGCGCTGCGAAAGCCGATGCAACGCCTAGCGATTGCCCAACAGAAGTCAATAAAGTCGCCGCTAAAGAAGGTGCGTGTGCTGGAGAATACTTTGCGTCGCAGCTCCGGCTTGGGCCGGCGCAGTATTAGTCAGTCCAACAAAAAGCGGCGCAGTAAGATGGCATCGCCAGGACGGCACATGCAGCCGTCTTCCAGCGATGAGCAGGAGCATGAGGACATCGGCAACTATAATAAGTTTGAGCCACCAGTGCGATCATCCGAGCTGCCGCGGACGTTGGCCTCCTGTCGTCAAATGCCCTCGACCAGCAATCGTCTCCACAGTAAAGAAAAACAGTATGCGCAGAGGCAGTTGAACGATGATCATATGCATCAGATAGAACTACCCGAGCCACGACGCAGCAGAATGTGGCAACCTAAGCTTAAGAAATGAGATTAGCCAACAAATGTACTTATTTTTATTTAAAACTACTTAATATGCCTATTTTTAATTCTTTTATTATTGTTTTAACGTTGCTGTGCTTTGACATTTATATTAGTTATACATTGTCTGTGTATTTAAACAAACTCCTTGCGTGAGGCACACATATATTTTTTAGATAATTGTGAAACTTGCTTATACCAACGTTGACAGCATTATAATATCGCAATCCGTCAATATCTTGAATAATTATAAGATAAAGAAATCAATAATAATTCCAATGCTATATGAGTAAATATTAAAATCTCGTTACAAAATTGGAGGACAGTGTTAAGATCAAATTAATATATTTTAAAGTGTTAACCATTTAATATAGTGTTTCGATCTAGCCAGTTATATACCATTCATGTATATACTGTCTGTGGTACGCAGAGGCAGCTTAACCAAGTTTCATCAACGTCGCTGCATAGAAACAGACCCGATTTTATCGACTTGCCTTTCTGATCAAGAATATTAATATAATTAATGTCGAAAATGTCGAATGAAAAAACACTTATTTACTAGCAGGAACCATAAACTACCCCAAACATCATCTGCATATCACAGCCCATCCATTGAATACAGTTTTGGGTTAACTGGACAACAGGAAATCGGGATGCTGTGATGTCTAAGTCAGGGCAATATTGCATTAGCCGTGTAAGTTAATAATAAGAAATTATGCTATGTAAATCGATGTACGCAATTTGTTATAAGAGCTTGTTAAACATCATATAAATAAAAATATTATTCACGCTTTTCGATTAAAACCACATTATTTTGTTCTTCGCTTCATTTGCTATTTTAATATGTTCGAATTTATTTACACGGTAGGTTACATCATAATTTGATATAGCTATTCGATATCTAAAGTTATACAAATTTCATTTATAAAACAAAGGGTTTGCAATTTTAGGTTAACAAATCTTGGAACATTTGATATACCTAAACGCATATTTTATATTATAATTAATAATTTAGTATTGCTGGCTTACAGAACTTTATAACGGTCTCACTGGTAGAAAATAGTTTGCTCAATGCTTAGATACAGTAGAAATCGCTTAGTCTATATATATATATATATATATATATATATTTTCAATACAATAAAAGTTGCTGTTAAGCGATTTTTACCATATACACATTGTTAAGGCGCGATTTTATATTGTACATATATACAAGATGAACTTAAGATTAGTTTGGAATAGCAACTTATTCAGTTGCTTGCGAATTTTATAAGGAAACTTCGGTTATTTTCCCGCCTCGCTGTCGCTGGCATTGCTCTGCTGGCTGCTTCCCCCATGGTTGTACATGAGATGCGCTGAGAGAACATAATAGATAGAAAGAGATGGCATTAGTTGGTGCGTTTGTTTGGGGGATGTATTTAAAGAAGCCTACCCATTACAACGGGTGCTATATTAAATGCACCAAAGGGCGCCGTTGCAGTAGCTGTTGCATTTGCCGGCGTACCCCCAAATCCGGCTGCATCCGGCACTGGAACGGATACCGATACCGGCGACGATGTATTGTAGGTGACCGGCGAATGTAGAATGGGCGTGGCAATTGTCGCAGCTACAGTGGACGGTGGCGGTGGCAATTGCGTGGTCACGGTGGCCATAGCATGCGTATCTGGTGTCGTTGTTTGCTGAAATCGGGCAGGGGGCATTACCACAGTGGTCAGGTGGGAGTGATTGGGCTCGTCCAGCAGGCCGGTGCGTTGTAGCCGACCAGTTTTGGTCTCAATATGCTGGTTGTGTGCACTGAGGCAATGGTTGCGCATGTGGTATAGCTGCAGGAAGTAAGCATCACAGTGCGGACACTTATAGCGCTCTCCAGTGTGCCGTCGTATGTGCGCCTTCAAGTCATTGCTCTGGCTGAAACTCTTGTGGCACTGATCGCACTTGTAGGGACGCTCGCCCGTATGGGTGCGCATATGTATGGTCAGATTGTAGGCGCGATGGAAGCTCTTGCCACACGTGTTGCACAGGTTGGGTTTTGTGCCCGTGTGATAGCTGAAAATATGGCATATAAATTAAAAATTAAAAAAATGGTCTGCATTTTGGATTAGGTCACGCAGTTGGGTCTCTTACCGTTCATGTACCTTAAGATCTGTCGCGCGTGGAAACGCCTTGACGCAGTAACGGCACTTGTATGGCTTCTCGCCATTGTGTCGTCGCATATGGACGCGCAGATAGTCGTTGCGTGCAAAACTGTCGCCGCATATGCAACAGAGGAAATTACGCTGGCCGGTGTGGGTCTTCTCGTGGCTACGTAACTGTTGGCGCTCCTTGAATGTCTCGTCGCAACTCTTGCATGCATAGAGGAATTCAGTATGGAGCAGTGTGTGCTTGCGCAGATATGTTTTGCTGGAGAATCGCTTGGCACAGTATTCGCACGTATGCTCGTTCATTTGCAGCTTAAGCTCGCTGCTGGCGTCCAGGCCCTCGCCATTGTGCTTGCTCATCTTGTGCCGTTCGAGGGCGTCGAGGCGGGCGAACGCCGCATCGCATAGCACGCATTTGTGCTCCTTGTTGCCGTGCAGGCTCTGCACGTGCGCCTTTAAATGATCGCTGCGCGCAAATGCTTTGGGGCAATGCGGGCAGCTGTGCGGCTTCTTTTCCAAATGCGACAATTTGTGGCGCAGCAAATGGCAATGACGGGAAAAGGTACGCATGCAGATATCGCAGCGATTCTCTGGATTTGCTTCCGCTTCAGCTTGTTTTTTGCGTCGACGACGTCGCTGCTTGCCAGTTGCCGGTTTCTGCAGATACTCGCGCACAATTTCCACTTGGGCTCCCTGGGCCAGCTTAGATTTGTGCACGGCCTGTGTCTCCAGCTCGTCATCCGGTTCGTCTCCATCTTCGTCGTCGTCGTCGTCGTCTTCATCAATGTCACTCTCCGCATTTCCGAACTCTTCCCCGTCTTCGTCCTCATCTGCGCTGTGCAAAATGTCAGCTGTTGCGGCCTCCATATCGTATTCCTCGTCCTCTTTGATGCTATCAACACGCTGTCGCTCCTGCTTAATGGACAATTGTTGCTCACCGCCGGTGACCGATGGCTCCTCTGTATAAGAAAATGAGAAATTATAGATCTTTATGGCCTTACGGTTCGTGAACCGTGACTTACCTTTTACCTCAGCTGCCAATGCACTAGCCGCAGTTTTCTGTTTGTCCACGCACTCATTCTCATCCTCCGTGTCCGTGTGAGCTGCAACTTTTAGAATTGCTCTTTTTCTGCGCTTGTCGCGATTTACTTGCGACCCTATTGTCTCCGGACAGTGTTCGAGTTCCGGCTCCGGCTCTGGTTTAATGTGCAGCCAGAGTGACTGTTTAGCCTCAGCATGCATGTCTTCGTCTTCACCTTCCTCGTTGCTTGATATGGGATTAGTGTGGCATTGATAGCCGCTCTCGGTGTTGTCATTCTCATTATCATCAGGATCATTGAATAAAACGGCAGCCGACTCCAGTTCATCACCGCTATGCATGGTCGCCTCATCGATGGGCCGCCAGGCCACATTGGATTGCACTTCCTGCTTCTCGGCCAGCGTCCGGTCCAGCCGACCCCGGCCATCCGCATTGTGCACAGAGCGCATATGGCGAAGCATATGATCACGTCGCGAGAAGGCGCGTTGACAGACCCGACATTCCAAACGCCGACGCAGCAACGGTGATGCCGAGTGTTGATCATGCTGCACGACGAGATGGTTCCGCAGCTGGCGCAGCTGCTGGAATTGTTCGTCGCACAGCTTGCACTTAAGCTCCTCTATGTGCATGTGCTGCCGCTTGCTATGCACGCGTAGTTCAAAAATGTTCAGAAATTTATCGTTGCAGATGCCGCACGGCAACATCGGCACCTGCTCAGTCTGTGTGCACACATCACTGCTGTTTGGCTTGGTAACGGGTGTGCGCCCCAGTATGGTCACAAGCGAGCGATAGGCCTTCTCTGCGTCCTGCTTAAAACGATATGCCTGACAGGCGGCTTTAATGCAGGTGTCGCACATATGATGCGGCATCTTGTCGTAACGCTCACAGGTGTAGCGCGTGCACTCGTTAAGTATCTGAGCGATGTTCGCGCCCTGTTCCACAGGCGCCTCATCGTAGATGAAGTAAAATTCGCCAACCTCGCGCAGGCACACGCGACAGACGCGTTCCGCATCGAATTGGCCGTAGGTGTCAGGCATTGCAGCAGCGTTGGTGTTCTTTAATATGTCTGTTACAATTTTTTTTTTGCTATTATTGCCGCGGCATTGCGTTTTGTGGGTGGTTTGTAAATGTTTGTGTTCTTTTTTTTTACATTTTCACTTGAATGGGAATTTCGCACTGGTCTGGCAGCACCCTCAACGCAATCCAGTGGCAACGTCATACGCATTGTTAGTGCTGCATAAAACCATCAAAGCGCGCGCATTTAAAAGCAAGTTTAGTAAAGTTAGTGCAAACGAAATCAGCATTTTTTTATTATTTACAAATTTACATAGTTAATTAGCATTATGTGGACATTGACAGGATAGTTTTAGAAATGTTTCTCCTGCGTCTTTGTCTGCAATCAATGTTAAATCCCCATGTGTCGGCTCTACCCAAGCAGAGGGAAAGTTTTTGTCCTTGTCTGCAAAAACACGCTGTAAAAGAATAAATGACATATAACTGCTGATTACTTTATTACCAATTGATTGCTGTTCATACCTTAACAACATCAGCTTTACTGGCACCTGTTACAACAAAGACTACATCTTTGGCATTATTTATCAGTGGCAGGGTAAATGTGATACGTTCTGGCGGTGGCTTAGGTGAATTACGTATCGGAATGACAATACGGCTGCTTTCCGACAGGGCAATTGGTTGCTCTGGAAACAAGGAGCACGTGTGTCCATCTGGTCCCATACCCAAAAGCAACAAATCAAACTCCGGACAACTTGTACCAAATTCGTCCCTAATGCATGCCGCATAATCGCTGGCGCAGTTATCCAATGACAGTGTCGTATCAGCCTTGATTAGTTGACTATCCGAAATATTGGGCAGTTTTGTTAGCATTTGAGTTTTGTACGCCCAGAAGGTGGATTCATTGTCATTGTCTGGGACATAGCGTTCATCGCAGAAAAAGAATTTCCAACATTTTGTGTTCAGATTACTGGATACTAGGGCACGGGTCAAGAGCTGCACAAGCGAGCCACCTGTTGATCGTATACATGAATGACCTTTAATGACTGACTTTGTGAATGAAAGTATGCGGCGCAAGGTCACCTTAAGTTGAGCTTCTCACACATACATGCACACACAATCTATCATGTATTTATGTGCATATAAAAACACGCACCTGAGAGCCCGACCCGGAAGGTGCCACTATTTTCGAGAGCCCGATTCGCGCAACGTTGCAGTACATCGCGTAGACTTTGCACTAACTTGACCTCTGTCTCGGCTATCGTTACATGGAATGGGCACTTTCGTTGTAACGACATGTTTTGTGTGAAAAGAATTCAGCCGGTCCACGCCAATAATGTTTTCAAAAGCAAATGAGCAAATTTATAAGTGTGGCTATTGCTTTTTTAGCTGTCAGCGTTGCCACATCGAATGAAGTTGCACTGGAATTGCACAGCACTAAACGTATGTCAGGCACCAGTTAGTGCTGTACAATACCAGCACGCCATTGTCATGACATCTGTCATTTACACAAATACAAATACATAAAGTCTGAGAATTTCATAAAATTGCGTTGCAAATTCGCGCTCTTTAAATATTTCGTCGTGCATCTCAGTTGCTTGCGACATCTTGTAAATATATTGTACACAATATTTGTGTTAGTTTTGTTATTTTTGCAGTGCATTTTTGCGCATTTGCCCATTTTGTCGGAATATAAACGATATAACAATTACAACAACAATTGCAACGTGTGCGCGCACCCAGAAGACCTTGTTTATCATTTCTGCGGTTGGTGCCATTCCCTTAACTCCTGTTCCGTGTGCTTGTGAGCAATGCCTAAGCGCGGCGGAGGCGGCGGCGGGCCACGTTACAACAACAACAATGTCGGCAATGGCAGCGGCAGTGCTGGCGGCGGCGGTGGCGGTTCCCGCTTCTCCGCCCTAAAAGACTACGATGGTAGGCTGTCTGTGTGGCATTAGCCCAATCTTTATTTATTCACTCAACCTTGGCTCAATTGCAGATGCTGACGACCACCAGCGCCGCAAGGATCGCAACAAGCGTCGCGTCAGCTTCAAGACCTCACAGTTCCCGCACAAAAGCGATGTCAAGCTGCGTCTGCAGGATGTGCGTCGTTGGGATGAGGATGATGACATGAGCGAAATGATAACAACCATTAAGGTTTGCTTAGCCCGGTCTTTGTGCTCATTCAATGCGCCTTAAACCCTTTTTGTTTTTGCTTGCAGGACCGTCCCAGTTCTCGACGTCGCGGTTCACCCATTCCACGCGGCAAATTTGGCAAACTGGTCCCCAATGGAGCTGGCTGGTACCAAGTGACGGTAAGTCCGTCTTTAAATACGACATATCAAATAGTGTACACTATACAAATACAGTGAAAGCTTGCACCGGCAAGTTTGATGTTGGATTATATCCCAACATTTTGAAAAGAGAAACTGAGTGCGTATGTACGCGCTGATATTACCAATCCATATATTAGTCGGAGAACAGTTTTTCAGTTACAAGGAAGCCTATTCCTTCGTCTGCAGACCTATACCCATATAATATTACACAGTGTCGTTCTTCACATAGCTTAATTTTTGATTTGATGGTTTTGATCTTTTCCTTTGCATTAAAATAGCCTAAAATTGCAAGACCAGTTTGCATAGACAAACGCATATGCATATTTCGACTTGGCTGTTGATACGGTTTCAAGATTATTATATATATATGTTATTTAGTCAAAGATTTATCATGCAATGTGCTACCGATTTCGTGCAACCGACAATAACTTTTGCAAACGTTAATTGGGTATATCTCATGGAGATTACAATCAAAAGCTAAACTGATTGCATTTGTTAAAATTCTATCTCTGTTTAGCTTACAATTTAGTCATATCGTGTGCTTGTTTTGGTCTCCTACAAACAACACCATCAACATTATTATTGTTATCCATAAAGGATTTGACACTTAAGACGAGATATTAAGGATAACATGAATGCTATTATGATTATATTTCTTATATATGTTAGTTATGCGGCAGTTATTTACCAGCAACCATTATTCTCGAAAACCAGACTGTCTTAACGTACACTTGTAATTTGTTTAGCACAGTTTACCTTTCGTTTGCTTATCGCATTGCGTACACGTTTATCGTCATGTAGAAAGCACACTACAGTCATCTGTTCCTGGCGTCTATATAGATATACAACAGTCTGTGCGATAAACGCCAAGACTTTGGCATTAATATTAATAAAAAATTAAAATCACATTTATTCTTGGCACATAACTCGTATTGCACTATAGTAGTTTAGTTTAGTGCTTTAAACGGACTGTTTCCATTTCAATTATGTATTATCATTTAATTGGCAGCAATAAAACAAAGTGACTGTGTCGAAATTTCTTTACCCATTGCTAGGTTTTTCCGAGAGCCTAGATAGCATAAATACAAATGTGCTCACGTGATTTAACTGAAATACCCTGTAGGGATTAAAGGGGTAAACTTCAATGCACGACAAGTGCCTGATATCACAAACATGCACATCTATAGTTATTGAAGCTGCTAATATGATTACATCGAGTGCAGGCTGGCAACAGTTTTAGTCCGCCATGAGTTTATTAATTCCGCTGAATCGTAAAATTCGTAAACAAAACAGTATAAGAATAGATCCAAACTGGCATAATAATTACAGTCTACACAAGCAATTGATTGCATACTAAACATATACATATGTGGGCGACAGTGCATCTCCTACGTTTTGCTTAAGTTCTTATGAGTAATTCTGGACAGGTTGAAGGCATGCCGTTAACGGCCAGTAACATATACATATGTTAAAGTGACACTGTTAAAATGGCACACTCTTTATGTTATCTTGATTGCATCTTTTAGCTTCAAGATATGGTTACAAGCAAAAGCCCCTTACCTAACTCTAACGACCTTGTTCGCATTATAATCCATTATAAAACCTCGATCCTAGCTTTGCAAGCTGGTATTTAATATTGATATTCATGTTAAATATAATACCATTTATACCTATACATGGATTGTATGACATGTTTGCACAATATGCGTCTGTTAAATAGTTGAATTATTTGACAGCACTGTTTATTATCCTCATGCTGATCGTGGGGCCAGAGTCCACTGTACCGCATCGGTCACAGCGTGTGTCCCAAGTGCTAGTAATGAGTATTGTCGCCAGCTAAGCTGCTATCTCTCAGCGGCGGCCCGATGAAGCTATAAAAAGTGGCAGCGCAGCGCGGTTTCCTTTTAGCCGCTAAAGCTGTGTAGTTTTGGTTTATTGTGCAGTCGTTGGCTGGGTATTTGGGTCATTTCATTGACGGCCGGCAAACGTTAAAGACGCGCGCGTGTTCGCCAGCGCAAGCAGAATCTCGAGAGCAAGTTGGACTTGCAGCTGCTACATGTATTTGATATTGCTGGGTATTATCGCCTGCGCTTATCAACAAGCAAATATTGTTTGTCTGTCGATTAAAGGGCAAGGAAATTAACAGCTTTGTGCACGCCCAATAATACGCTGACGATCTGCAGTGTTGAGAAACGCAGAAACGCGCGCATCGCTCTCTCTTTCTCTCTCTCGTTCGCATAGCCTGCAATTGTGCTGCCAACCCGTCGAAGAAGAAGAGATCAGCAGCTAGAATGGCCACTCTTGGCGCCTGGGACTATATCATCCTGGCCGTAGTCCTGATCATCTCCATTGTTATCGGGATCTATTATCGATTCGTGGGCAAAAAACAGAGCAACACAACGGAATATTTTCTGGCTGATCGCTCCATGGGCGTTACGCCAGTTGCATTCAGTTTAATGGCCAGCTTCATGTCGGCTGTTACAATACTTGGCGTTTCCATGGAGATGTATCAGTATGGCACCATGTTCGTCATCATCAATCTCTCCTATGTGATATCAACGCCCATTGCCGCCTATCTAATACTGCCGGTATTTTATCGCCTGAAAACCGCCAGCGTCTATGAGTATCTGGAGCTGCGCTTTGGCTATGCCACCCGCTTGGCCGCATCGCTGGCCTTTTCTATACAGATGATACTCTACATGGGCATTGTTGTGTATGCCCCGGCACTGGCGCTGGAGGCAGTCACTGGCCTGAATCAGATCTTCTCGGTGATAATTGTTGGCGTGGTCTGCACCATTTATGCTACATTGGGTGGCATGAAGGCGGTGCTCATGACAGACATATACCAGTCGATCCTGATGTTTGTTGCCGTTTTCAGTGTCATCATCTGTGCGTGGATCAAGGCCGGCAGTTTCGGTGTCGTGTGGCGTACGGCTGTGGAGAATGGACGTATCGAATTTAATAACTTTAGTATTGATCCAACTACACGGCACACCTGGTTTACGCAGGTCCTGGGCGGCTGCGCCACCTATCTGGCCATCTATGGTGTGAATCAGGCGCAGGTGCAACGCCTACTGGCTGTACGCAATCTGCGCTCAGCACGTGCCGCACTCTGGTGGTGTTTGCCCATTCTGTGCCTGCTAAGCATCAGCACCTGCTTATCGGGCCTGTGCATCTATTGGTATTATCGCGACTGTGATCCGTTGCTGGCAGGCCGTGTCAGTTCTCGGGATCAGATTATGCCGCTGTTTGTGGTTGACACCATGGGTGACTATGACGGCCTGGCGGGCCTCTTTGTATCCGGCATCTTTTGTGCCAGCCTGTCGACCATCAGCACGGCTATCAGCTCGCTGGCTGCAGTCACGCTGGAGGATTACCTGAAGCCGCTAATGCTTTGCTGCACGAAACGCTCGCTCGACGATCACCAGACCATGTGGTACTCCAAGCTGTTGTCTGTCTTCTATGGCGCACTTTGTGTTGGCATGGCGTTCTTGGCTGGCTCCATTGGCGGGCTACTGCAGGCGGCGCTGTCCATCTTTGGCATCATTGGCGGTCCATTGCTGGGTCTCTTCACGCTGGGCATGTACGTGACGTCGGCAAATCAGAAAGGCGCCATTGGCGGTCTACTTATATCGCTAGCCGCATCCTTCTGGATTGGTTTCGGTCAGCCGAGACCGCCGATACCCAGCCTGGACATGTCCATTGCTGGCTGCCCCGTTCAACGCAGCTTTGCCCGCGACATACTCCTCCTGCAAGCGGATGCACAATTCACAGCTGCCCCGGACCCTGAACCGGAAACGTCCTATTTCTACCTTTACCGCATCAGCTACATGTGGTATGCCCCACTCGGTTTTCTCATTGCTTTCTTCGGCGGCTGGCTGTTGTCCTGCTTGTTTGCGGCCTTCAACTGGGACAGCAATCGTCACATCTATCAGGATGCGGACTGCACACTGATCAAGCATGATCTCTTTGTGCCGCCCATTGCCAAGCGTTTGCAGCGCCGCCAAATGCCGCGTGTTGTCGTGACCAACACCAGCAGCGGCAGCCACAGAAGCAGCAGCAGGAGCAGCAGCGGCAGCAGCGTTAAGGAGCCGAAGCCTACGGCACCTCCGCCGGACTGGCAGGACACATTACCAGCGTCGGCAGCGGGGGCGGGGGCGGGGGCGTTTAAGCAACGTACACTGGCATAAGCACAATTTTAATTTATTTGATTTTTTTTTTATTGTTTGATTAAGTGCATCGCATTTTACATGAACAATGGATATAGCTTGGTAATAAAGTTCGTCATAAAATCACAACCTACAAAATAGATGACTCTGTCGGGCCTAGCTTGGAATGGGCCGTGTTGTGGCTGCTGCTACAAACTGTTCCGTTCCATGAGCATGTTGTCCTTCGGCCTCGTAGAAGTTGCGCCCCTGCGTCATGTGCCAGAGAGCTAGCAGACGAGTCAGTTCCTTGTAGCTGAGCGTTGGCAGTGGCTTCTGCTCCGACGTTTGTATGCCGGCGGCGCGCAGCTCCTCGACTATGGTATCGTAGACGCCAGTCCGCTCCTCAGCCAACTCGGTGTCCGCCTGTTTGGGCGCTATTTTCAAGATATGCCGCATATCCTGCGGCTGTTCGACCTGCTCGACAGAGTCCAGTGCCACGAGCTCATCCTCGTTGGCCATGGGCAAAGACGTAGTTAGGGCTATGGAAGCCAGGAGCACTATGGCCAGGCATCCGCTAAATTGCATGATCACTTTTGGCCTGCAGATGATTAATTTGTTGTGATTTGATTTGATTTGATAGTTTTTGGTGCGCGTTTGCTGATCCGTCTGGCTGCCTACTTGTCGGAGGGTCGCGTTTGCACTGACAACCGCACACAAACTTAACATTTGCTGCCGTCGGCTGATCGCGCCGAGGCCGGGGCCGTGCCGGACCCGCCGGCCCCCTAACAATCGGCGGGGGCGGCGGTGCGCTCCAATTTCTGTTTTCTATCATTTGTGCCCAGCTAACCGCCCCTCGCAACCCGTTCACAATCGACGGTCCACGGTTCGGTTTTGTGTGTGTCTTGTTCCTCGTTTGACTTTAGGGTCGTTCTTGTTGATGTTCAAATTGTTTTATCTATATAAATGCGTATACATGTACGTATATAATATATATATATATGCATGTATGCATGTCGTTCCCTTGTTTTGCATTTTCTTTAATTGCCTTTTCTGCGTCGTTTGGTTTGGTTTGGTTTGTTTTTTATTTTGTTGCTTGATTTACTAATACAAAATTTCTGTTCTATATGTGGACATTGTATATTCTGCATTTGTCCACATGTACATAAATAAATACGCACAGAAATACACACATATATAAATGCACACCTATATAAATGCACACGTAGATGTGTTGGCAAATTCTTTGCTCTCATCTAATCTTGTACTCACACACATATATATAAATATATATATAATACACCAATGTAATAATTTTGTGTACAATCTTATCTTTAGTTGGCTTCTTTTTTTTTAAGTTTTAACGCAACGCATTTTGTTGTTCTTAAATTTGAAATCGAATTTGTTGCATGCATTCGGGCTGAGGTTTTAATGATACGCTACGACTTGCATGACATGCCAGCCGGCTTTTAGTTAGATGGCAACGCTGCTGTAGCAAAAGTTAACGGCTTTAACAATTTCAAATATTGAAATCAATAAATAACCATATAGTCCATTTTATTTCTCTTTATATAACAAAAAATCGTTCAATTGTTGTTTTGTTTGTTTCTTTTTCTTTGACATCTGCAAACATTTTAAAACATTGTTCCACATTATATTTTAAATATTTAAATTTCAATATAAATCTTGTTCGTTTGATTGAGCAAACAGGAATCTCCGTTCTATAAGATTGATTCAATTATATACAAATATAAATTTATAAAAATTCCAATTACTGGTTAACCATTTGCATATTAACTGGCAGTACATGTTTTACATATAACATTGGTTAATTAATATAATATGTAAATATGCGAATGAATTACAGTATGCAAACTATGAGACGACAGCATTTCGATTTCGATTTGGCATTGTTATTGTTAGTATTATAATTGTTATTTTTATTGTTAATGAGTGCAGGGAGAGCAACAGCAAGTGCATTTATAACAGAACGCACGTGCAAGGTGGCAGCTTAGTCACCATTTTATTTACTTGTTAAATGTATTTTTGTTTTGTTTTTGCTCTAGGCCAAAACCATTTGCGCGAAAAGTCCCAATGAGAGAATTGGCACAGAAACTCATAAGAAACTGAGTCACGAAGCGTCCAGAATAAGCCCAAAGCCACTGCATGGGTGTGTTTTACCTTGCATGTGTGTGTGTGTGTGCGTGTGTGTGGGTGCGTATGTATGGGCATGGGCATTTCCTGCGCTCTCCCGCTCTTTTTCTTCTATTCTCTCTTTCAATTTTGTTCTCTGTGCATCAACAGGCGGCATCAGGCCCTGATGTCATCGACAAGCAATGTGCGAATGCGTGTGCAGCTGAGCTTTGACAGGCGGATGGTCGGTGGGTGGGCAGCAGGGTAACGGCTCTTATCGCGCCGGCAATTTTCGTCTCGATTCCTAGCCCAATTTCGATTTGGATTTCGTTTGTTTTTTTAAAAAGATTCTAGGCAAAACGAAAAACACATAGTTGTTGAAAACGCTAACCGTTAATTGTTTATTACACGGTTCAACTCTCTTTGAGCATAATAATAACAGTACTCTTTAGCTGGCAACAACGTATTAATCATTGTACATATATTCACAAACACACACACGCACGCACTGGCTCTGGCTCTGCCTCTGCCTCTTGCCAAGCAAACACACATGTCACAAATGTTTCTTTAAAAAAAAAATTATTTATATATGGTATATATATATATATATATATGTATGTACATATATGCTTAGTTAACAAAATTATGGAATTAGGTAAAAAAAAAAAAGTAAAACAAAAAAAAATAGAAGGAAATTGGAATTAAGAGCTTTTGGAGTGTTGGAGCGTGTGGCTACTGCTTAGCCTCAGGATCTGCATCAGCATCAACTGCATGTGCTGTTGTGTGTTGCTGTTGTTCTTGTTCTTGTTCTTGTTGTTGCTGTTGTTTCGTTGTTGTTGTTGTCGTTGTTGTTGTTGTGCGCGTTAACGTAAAAACACCCGTTGTGCCCACATCATCCATGGGCTGTGCTATGATAGTCGATGTGGTGCTCTGTGTATGAATTCGCATGTGATTTTGGTTTAACATGAAGTTTAAGTGCATTGCCTGGGACTTACGCCATTTTTGGTCTCCTCGGGACTCCATGAGCGCTTATCATCCAAATCCTTTGAGCAACAGCTGCCCATTTTGTTTCTTTTTTGTAATTGTGTGTGTGGGTTGGTTTTTTTTGTGAATTGTGGGTGGGTTGCTGGGTTGTTGCTTTAACCTCGCACGGCTGTTAACGAATGGCGCTGCGTTTGCCGGTGCGCGCTTGTTAGCCAGCCCAGTTGCCGTTGACGCTACGTCGCAGTAGCAGTGGCAGTCGCAGTCGCCATCGGCGTCGCTGTTGACGCGTCGGCGTCATCAGTCATATCAATTCTGGAAATACATGTGTCTCAGTGGGCGCTCGTATTTCTCATTGTTGTGCACAAAAGCGGCATTTATATACTCATAGATTCATACTAACCAACCCATGTACGCACTCATTCACTCGCCAATACACCCAACCAGGCAACCAATCAACCGCCCACCCATCCATCCATCCATCCATCCACCCACCCATTCATCCTCTCTCAATCTCAGTCGCAGTCGTCGTCGCAGCTCATCTAATTTCCGATAGGAGTCATGATTCTTTTTTTTTTAGCAAATGTTTCATATAACCGTTTCGGTCTCTCATATCTGATCTATTCTTTGAGCATTTCTTACAAATATTTGTTAAAGATCACAATTGTTTAATTAAATTCTATATAACAAACCTAATTCAATGACTAATTCAGTAGGTACTCAAGTACCTTAACATATTCATTTGAGGCTTATCAAACAACTCAAGACCAACCCCAACTAACAGATAACAGATACTAACAGATACCTACATATAAACGGCTAGCAAAACTTAACGCAAAGCGCTTTGATTGAAAAATTTTAAGGATTTTAAGCGTCGCCCAAATGAGGGCAGGCAAAATAAAAATGAATTAGAGTGTCTATCGACAGTGTCCAAATGGCAAATTCAGTGATAAACATAATAAACAAACACTAATGCTTCATAATAAATAAATTTATCGCATATGCATATGCGCAGCAAAATGAAAATGAATGGAACCGAGTAGTAAGTGGTCGGTCATAGCTACGCCCATCTTCTTTTTATTTATTGTATACCCTGTACCCACTCAATATGGCTAAACGGGTATATTGCAGTTGTGTCCACACCCAATCTATAAACATACGTTACCGGGTCGAGTTGATTAGGCAAAGCGAAAGAAGAATAATAAGTATATATTATATTTATGTTGTGCACTTGGTTACAGAGTATTTACTAGCCGAGTACACTCACCTTTTTTTTTTATCTAATGAGCACAACGGATTCATCGCCAGAATGAGTGTGACACAAATACTATGTACATACGTAGTATACATAGTGTATAATAACGGTATATGATCTAGTTTGAACTTAGTTAAACTTAGTTAAAGAATTGTTCTCTGCACTAAGGAAGCGACAGATCTTAATATACCCACAATAGAAGAAAGCTAAAGCGCACAGTCACTTGAAATCGGCTTTGCGTAGTTCCTGAACAGAGATCTACACAAGAAAAGCTAATGTGTCTGTGTGTGTCTTTGAGTGGGTGGATGTGAGTGTGTGTGTGTCTGTGTGTGTGCCTGTGCGTCATAATCATAATCAAAATGCTCATAATTAAATCATAGACACTTGAAGATAAGCGCACCCAAAAGTAATTAAAACACAAAGAGGCCCCAGGCCAGTCACCGAGTCAAAATCGTTTCGAATTGGTATGCAAATATTGAGTAATTGGGAGTGTAGCGTTTAATGAGCAACGGAAATACAATAAACCATACAATAGCAACAAATATATAATGCCCAAAAATATGGGACCAAAACAAACGATACGATAACTGGAAAAAATGCAATGCTTCAAATGGGGCCAACTCACATTTCCCGTAATCGAACACCGAAATTAGGGCAATTGACTCATTTACTTTGGAAGGCGAATCGGAGTCAGATGTAAAATCGATTATATAGCTACAATAGTCTATATAGGAGAGTTAGCCCTGTCTGAGAGATTGACTGACTGACGCACTGCCCGATTGATCACGGATGACGCATAGGCTAAGCGATAAGAAGTTGTAAATTGAAGCTTCCTACCGAATGTCGATACTAAGCCGGGGCTATGTAAAATGTGTAAAATGTACGGAAGTTCTTTATAGCAAATCTCTAGAAATGTCCCCCATTCAATTGTTTTAAAATTATACTTGAACTTGTGTTTAATAAGCGACATTTCCTTCGTTTTTTTTTCGCATATCTCCTGACGAATGGATAATACAGATACACAATGGCCAGATCTATGAAAAGGAGACGCTGTTGCGTGCCTTGTTGGCGGCAATGTCACCGCATGTGTTTGTACCGCAATATTGGCGCTCGGAGCGCCATTGTGCCGTCTTCTTTACGGATGACTTTGAGGTGGCCGAGCGTATACAGCAGCTGGGGCGGCATGCACAGCTGCCGGATGGGTTTCGGCTGATGCCACGTGTGCGCAGCGGTGTCCCATTGGTGACCATCGATGAGGAGTTCAAGGCAAAGATGAAGGTCGTCATGGCCAAGCGTTATAATGTACAAACCAAGGCGCTCGATCTGTCCCGCTTTCATGCCGATCCCGATCTGAAGCCCATCTTTTGCCCGCTGTTTCGTGTTAACGTTATGACTGCAGCGCTGGACATCATTTGCGACAATATTCCCGATCTGGAGGCCATCAATCTCAATGATAACAACATGTCCACCATGGAATCGTTCAAGGGCGCCGACAAGCGTCTGCCTCATCTCAAGATACTCTATTTGGGTGATAACAAGGTGCGTTCATTGAATTCAAAATGTTGGCTTCTCAATTCTAAGATTTGTCCGTCTTCTGGTCTTTGATTACAGCTGCCTTCGTTGGCCCATCTTTTGGTCTTTCGCAATTTGCCGATTGTGGAGCTGGTCTTGCGCAATAATCCGTGCCGTTTACGTTACAAGGATCCTCAGCATTTTGTCAGGTATACTATGGTGTGATTTCTTGTTCCTTCTGCATTCTAGAGGATGTGGCAGCGCAGACAGCGAATCATCAACGTGGGAACTGGGCTAGAGAGGTTGTCAAAACTGTTGTGGATCTCGTATCCCGTCGACAAATGCCTTGTTCTTATTTAATCCTTCTTTCCTATTGTGATTTGCTGTGTTCAGCTGTATTTTGTTTACACTGTTGCAACTGTAATTTGGAAACTGCAGTTGTCCGTACCCCTCGCTGCTTTTATTTCCAGGCATTTTTAGTAAGCAAATGCATTGGTTGGCATGGGAAAATTAATTTAAAATTGTTGCCATTTTTATGATAGAAGCAACTAAGGCGGAACCAAGCTTTTGACAGTAAATAGAAAAATAATGAAACAAAAAAAAAATAAAGAAAAAACAAATAGAAAAAAATAAACAGAAAAAAGAGAAAAATGATAAAAAAAAAGCAAGAAAAACAAAAAAAAAAACCCCAATGAAAAAAAAAACAAGCAAAAATCTACATGCATCTGAAAAGCAAACACAACACTGACTGCCAATTCGACGATATGGTAACTCCAAACAGACTTCATACGCACACACACACAGACATACAAACAGACTTTACTACGACGCACTTGCATTTCCAGTATGTAGGCAAGCATGCAGCTGCGTTTGGATGTCCTGTTATATTATGTGACGGACAAGCGCATCAAACATAAATCCAAACAAAGCAACCCACGTAAACGCACAGACGCATGCGCGCGCACCGCAAACGCACGCATTGCAAACACACGCACGCGCGCTCGGCCGGCTCCATTGTGAGCTGTTGCCATTTGCAAATTTCTAATTGCGCTGCGCTGTTGTGTTGCTGTTGTTGCACTTGCGGTTAGCGGCAGCGTCAATATCGTCGGCTTCATTTTACGGTGGAGTGCGCGCGCCCAGCAGACAAACACACTGACCCCCAAAGACGTTCAGACTGCATCACATTCCCGCCCCCCAAACCAAAAAAAAAAAAAAGGAAAAGAATAACACGACTTTACAACACTCGCTGGCGCAGGCGGCTCTGATAAAAGCTTGTCGACTGCGTTTTTATGCAAGCCTTTCATTTGTGTATTGATTGGCGGTGGGCGTGTGCTTTGCCTGCGGATGCTAGGCGCAGACGACAACGACGATTGTACACAAAAATACAAAACGAAACGAAAATACAAAACGAAATCAAAGACAAACGGACAAAACAGATCGGATGCAGCAGTGAGCTTTTGTCCTACGCTTTTGGGTGTCAGAAAAAATGAACAAAAAAAAAAAAAAAAAAAAAAAATGAAAAACAAAAATACAAAAAATACAATAAAAAAAAAAGAAAAAAAATTAAAAAAAAAAAAATATATTTCTGCCTAAAAGTTTGGCTCTCCTGAAAATGTAACAATCGCTGCAAAGTTGCCCAGCCTCAAGCGGAAAGCAATCGCTAACATAAACCAGATGCATCTGCTTGTTCAATAGTTGTAAAAACAATATGCCAAAAGTAATGTTAAATTATACATTTTAAAAAGAAATTGATATTGAGCAAGTCTGGCGAGGCAGGAGCAAATGCAATTCGAAATGACAGTGCAACATGATGCAACTGCAACAGCCACACAAATATGCATACATATGTGCGTGCGATAACTTAACATATTTGTATGCATGTGTGTGTATATATATATGTATGCATGCGTGTGTGTGTGTGTATGCCAACTGTACAATACTAATGCCACAACAAAAACGGACGCATATCCAACTGCAAACTATTTACAGCGAAGTACGTCGCAAGTTTCGCAAAATTTTGAAACTGGTAAGTCTCAAGCTTTGAAATAGCCAGACACTGCTTAAAGCCTCACTAATGATAATAATAATTTAGGATGGGGAAACATTGCCGCCACAGGTGCATTTCGATTTGAACGAATCGGCCGTCTTGCCACCGGCAAAGGCATCCTTTTTGTGCGACAGCGCCGGCGCTGAGGTGGTCCGCCAGTTTTTGGATCAATACTTTAACATATTCGACTCGGACAATCGCCAGCCACTGTTAGATGCATACCATGAGCACGCCTTGCTCTCAATGTCAATGCCCTCGGTCAGCCAGGCGGGCAGGTAAATATGCGTTTAACAGTCGTTTCAACAGTCTAACGCCAACTAATCTTGATCTTGATCTTCGCAGGCTGAATAACTTCTGGAAATTCAATCGCAATCTGCGCCGCATTGTGAGCACCGAGCGGGAAGATTTGCGTACACGCCTTTTAAAGAGCGGCCGACTGGCCTGCGTATCGACCTTGGATGAGTGGCCACGCACACTGCACGAGCGTCGCACTTTCACCGTCGATCTGACAATATATAATGTAAGCAGCAGCAATTGCAACACCATAATAAGTTGGCCCTTAACAAATGCCCGCCTATTTCTGTTTGCAGCCCCAGATGATGGTGTTCACCGTGACGGGTCTATTCAAAGAGCTAACCGGCGATACTGGCAACTCCACGCCCAGCTCTATGCAGGCCTACGAGCTGCGCCACTTTGTGCGCACATTTGTTGTGGTGCCGCAGAACTCTGGCTTTTGCATTCGCAACGAGACAATTTTCATAACCAGCGCCACGGCGGAGCAGACGCGCGAATTTAAGCGTTCGCAACATCAGCCAGCGCCGGGCGCTGTCAGCCTAGCTCCAATCAGCTCGTCCATTGCCGATAACTCAATACAGAACCGCCTTCAGCAGGGTCAGCCCGTGGCTGGCGGTGCCGTTGCCTTGTTGTCGCCGCCAACCAACATGGCCAGCCCGGCGGCGGCGGCGACGACTGCTGGCAGCACAGCCGCACCCAATGATGCCACAAAAATGCAAATGGTGCAGGCCATGAGTGCACAGAGTCAAATGAATCTGGACTGGAGTCGCAAGTGAGTAGCCGCCCTACCATCTATTTTATTCCTGTACTATAAATATACATATTTACATTGTAGATGCCTTGAGGAAACGAATTGGGATTTCAATCATGCCGCCTTTGTGTTCGAGAAACTTTTCAAGGAGAATAAAATACCACCCGAGGCCTTTGTCAAATAATCGGTGCCTCGAAACCCCCGCTGCAACAACATCAAACATCAAACATCAAACAACATTAAACACAACTATCAAAAGCAATAGATTGAAAATTATAAACAACAACAAAAAAGACGCCATTCTTGGCGTGCAATTGTTTAAATGTGTCGCCTCAACGTTTGTTTATAAGACACAATAAAATTCAAATTGTGCTATTTTCACACAACTAACATACACGTTAAGCGTTTACACTAATCTATTATTTTTTAGTAAATTTGTTTTTCATTTTTTTATAATTTATCCATTAGATTTTAAGATCGGTTTTATGCGCGCTCTGGCAAGGGCTTCTTCCAAAGCAAATAATCATATCATATGAGCTAACACATACAAGCCTTTGTGTATACATAGAACATTATTTTGATACACCTATTTTGAAGTGTATTCAACGTTTCTCATATTGGAATTGTCAAAGCCCTCGCCAGGGCATCTTAAGCTCACACACTACAAGAAATAATAAACTAAAATAAACACCAACAAAACAAGCAGCAATCAAAAATTGGTTTGCAATTGCACAAAAAGAACAACAACAAAATAATTAATAATTAGCAACTTGTACAAAATTATATAGAATCTTTGATTAATTACACTGAACAAAACATTACACTAACAATTGTAAATTTCAGCTTCTGGTCTAAATGCTGTACCTAATACACACACACACACACAACACACACACACATACAGAGTTTTTCTGCTTAGATTTTCGTTAACAACTAGTTTTTGTAAGTGAAAGTGCATTAACGGCATCGTATCCATAAGTTAGTAGGATTAATATGACCAGACCACAAACGATCTAAGCTTGTAAGCATATATATTTAGCTTAATAATTTCATAATAATAAATAACCTAAAAGTACAGGTTTATGTAATGAACGAAACAATTTTAATTATTTTGCTAAAATGTTTTTTAGAACTCAGAATGCATAGATCCTATACTCTGTTTACGATGCGAACAAGTGTATATTGGTTTTTTTCATTTTTTTATTTTTATATGTACTCTCTTATACCAGTATCAGATAAAGTATGAACATTTCCCAAATCGCCAACAATTTATATCTCTGAGAGGATATATTTTGATCCCAAGTTAGAAGGGAAAACGTTTAGATTTAATGCAACTCATTCTATTGGCTTTCTTTTCTTCGAATTTGTTACGAAGTTCGAAATTCGAATTTCTGGAGAGACAATCGCCATTGCCAAAACTGCAAAATCAGTTGAAAACCGTTCGCCGTTAGCTGAGGTCGTCGCAGCAGCTGCATTTAAAATTCGGATAAATTACAAAATGGAGGCGAAAAAAGAGCTTTAAAAAAGAGTCGCCTTAATGTTATATTCAATCAAAACAAGCTCATAAAGTAAGCAAAAAGAAATGGAATGCAAATCATACGAAGTGTCAGTGGCTTTTTTTTTCATTTTTGTTTTGTGCTCTTGTGTTCTTAGTGCGTTTATTACCGTTGTAATGTTTACAACGATGGCAACGCTTTCGAGGAATGGAGTGTTTACCTATGTAAGTGGAATATTTCTCTTTAATTTGCGCAAAACATAAGAACGAAAGTAATTCAAGAGAATGGCATACCAAAAGAAAATGGTCTTACGTCCAGTCAGAAAGAAAAAAAACCATTGGTGTTGAGGGAATTTTTTAAGATGGGAACATAATTCAAAAGGGGTTTTATGTTATAGACCTAAATTTATTTCTCTTATATTAAATACATATGATTTATTGTTTCCCATTTTCTTGAATATTGTGATGCATTTTCAATGTCTTGAAATTGACTCGGGCAATATCGCCTAATTTCTTCTAGTAATCAGTTAGTATCTTTTTGGCCTGTTATAAAAAAAAACCAATTAATTAATTGCACAATCCAACGATAAATTTAATTTGCCTAAAATCCCGGTCCAATTGCAGTTTTTGCAGAGCTGCATAGCGAAAAGCTTATCAATTTACCCAACTTTATTTTCGTTCAAAAGCTCATTAGTTGCAATAACAACCACTTTTTAACGAAAAGATTCGGTGATCAAATGCCAGACAAATGTGTTGATAAAAGCCGCCAGATGTCGACGCGTTGCCAATCATAACTATCGTATAAAAAGCTCTTGTGTTGCATAGTCAAGACATGTACCAATTCAACGAACGAACTCAGTGATCGAATGCTAATCAAATGTGCTGACAAAAATCTCGAGATGGCGAGACGTTGACAATCGTAACTATCGTTGAAAAGCTCTTCCGCTGTATAGTCATGAAATCCACCATGTTAACGAACGGATTCGGCGATCGCAGGCCAGGCACATGTGCAAATAAAAGCTGTCAGATGGCGACACGTTCTCAAACTGTTGCTGAATTAAAACGCAAATAAAAACAGAAAAACCTAAATCGCAAGTAACAGTTATTTGATATTTGAATGTCCGCGAAGAAATTGATATAACACCCTGAATGCATAGACACACACACACTCACACAAACACAGCTTCGGTCGCTGGCGTATTTGGCCCGGCTTAACAAAAGAACTCATAACAAAAAGCTTTTCTAGTTTCCTGACGCCACAGCTGCCAATAGGACAGGCCGGCGTTCGGCGTTCGGCAAACTGGTCAACTGGTCAACTCGTCAGCTGGTCAGCTGTTCAGCCGGTCGGTTGACTAGTCCTTGGCCAGGGTGTGAAGCGCCGGCCGCACAGCATCCCAAGCGCAGGCGTCCTGGTTCCCATTGCGCTGGCAGCTGTCGGCAATCTTCGGGCATCTTCAACAATGGGCATTGAAAGGGGTTTTTGGGCCAGCTGTGCCGTGGCTAGATGCTGACCGCTGACCGCTGCTGGTTGGCGCTTTTGTCATTCATAATTAGCCAACAGAAATGTCTTTGTTGGCGGGCATCTGGTTAAGATTTCAAATCGGTTTTGGGTACAATTTGGGCCGGCTTTACAGCTGCCAAAAAAATAGAATACAAATTTGGGCGCTTGGCGAAACAAAAAGAACAAGTCTATCTTGTTGTAACTAACGGTCATCATGGGATTTCATTAGACAATCAGAGCAAAAGAACATAACGAAATAAATTCCCACAACAACAAGCATATGTTCTTTTATGTATGTATGTATGTACATACATCCATTCATACAGCTTGCATACACACACATACATACACACAGATTCACAAACACACACAAATGCACTTATGAAGAATTGCCAGCTTAAGCGCCAACCAACCAAGGCCCGTTAAGCTGCACTCATACATGCACCCACACCCACACTTCAGACTATTTCTCTCTCTTGCTCGCTCTCTTTAGCGATAAGCACGGGCACGCACGTACACACGCACACACACAGGCACATGCACTGAGCGATAGAGAGGCGAGCAGTGCACGTGCTTTTGCTTCTGCGTTTGTTTTTTGCTTTGCTTTGCTCTGCTTGCAAATTGCATTTTGGCTTATTGCTGTTGTTGTTGTAAATGGCGTCGTTGCGTTTGCCGATTGGACATTGGCGTTTTGTTGTTGCTGCTGCTGCTGCTGCTGCTGCTGTTCGTCGCCACAAAATGGCCGCTGCTATTGCCTACGATTGTTGCTGTGCTTGCAAAAGGTAGCAGAAAAGTAGTAGGCGCCAATGTCAGAGCGCCAATTGTGCCGTGAGAGCGCGCAAATGCAAAATATTGCCTGCTCTCACTCTCTCTGTCACTCTCGCTCCCTTGCGGACTCTCTTACACAACCAATCCCATGGCTTGTTGTTGCGCTGAGCTTAATGAAATTCATTTTTGCTTGCTTTTTTTTTGTTTTTTGTTTTTTTATACTTAAGCATTTAAATTTGTTGCGCATCTGCTGCCTGGCACACACACACACACATATAAATGAGTAAAATGCGTCTTATTGTTGTTGTTCTTGGTAATCGTTGATTTTTACGATTTTGCAAATAAAATGATTGAAATTGCGACAAAAATAAGCTCGAGAATAGCACGCAAATAAACACTAATGGCAAAATGAACCGCAAGCATGTGTGTGTGTGTGCGTGTGTGTGTGTGTTTCTGTGCATGCATGTATTTGTTAGGGGTATTCAGACAATGCACGCAATTTTATCCATTACCAATTCTTAACAAGTTTGATTTTTAAAATAAATACGCACATGTAAGTACTTAAGCTACACACATACATACATATTCATTTATTTTTTACAAACACGTATTAAACATTTCTGTCATTGCAGTGAATTTGGCCTCCTTGAGTTGTAACGTTATCCTTGCAGGCAGACACACAGATACGGCAGGGGAGCTGTAGGGGCAGGGGCAGGAGCTGGGGCAGGGGCAGGGCATTGCATTGCCTGACAAAAGTCAATGATCGCACGGCTGTCGGGGCCGCAAATATGCGAACAGCCAAAATGGGAACGGGAACGAGAATGGGAATATGTGAAATCGCAATCAAGCGCTAAGGATCAGCGCTGTCCTCTGTCCTCTGTGCTCTGACGCGGGGACGGGCCGTTCCATAATCCGGCTGTCGCAGGATCAGAGCACACGCAGCGCAAACCGCGAGTGGATTCGCTCGTTCATTCGGAACATTTTCGGCAATTACCGAAAAATAAAGAAGCGAATTAATGCCAGCGCGCGCAGCTAGACAGAGAGTAAGATAGAGAGAGAGAGAGAGAGAGAGAGAGAGAGAGAGAGAGAGAGAGAGTGAGAGAGAGAGAGACGTCAACTAAGGAACAGACATGCCGAAAAACACACACAGGACCAAAACAACAAAAAGGAAAAGAGTTTGCACCTGTCCAGCAAAATGCAGAGGAACGTCAACGGCAACGGCCAACGGGACAACAGCCGGGCGCAAAAAGTAAACGAAATTAAGGATAAGCAGTGCAAGGATCAACTGCGAGGACAGCGCGCGCGTGCCAACTCGGGGTACAAGTAAGAGGCTCCAGTCGGGAGTTCCCGACTAGGGGATACCCATGTAATAAAAATAAATTATGAAAAAATAAAATTAAATAGTTCCTTCATTCGGACTCGAACTCGCAACAGACCACACCACTTGCCATCGCCTCTACTCAATAGCCACACCAACAATTGACTCTTAACGAGCAAAAAAGGAATTAATATAGCAGCACATACACACAGCCCAGAATACAATACAATCGCAGTTGCAATGCTGTTGATAGAATTCAATAAAGACGCGCTTGAATGTGTGTGTGTACATGTACATATACAGAAATTCTTGGCGCAAACACGTGGCCAGCCAAAACACGTTTGCTTTAATAACTCTTGTGTTTCTTAACTGATATCGATGAAATTGTCAACATTAGATCTTATTGTGCTATAGAATATTTGTAAGCTTTCAAAAAGTCAATTGCATTTAAATTGTGGCTTGAAGGTAGCTTTGAGGTGGTAGCGGGCAGGTGGTGATACCTATAAAATGAAAGAAAATTGCTATATATATTTAAATTCTATTCAAGAAGTTAAATGGCAAATTGGGTGACTCTAGCACCAAAACCCTAAAAGATTTGGTCAAAAAACACGAATTCGATATTGATTTTTATCGATTACTTGAAAACGGGGCAAGTTTTCGATTATCGGAAACAAACTTGAACTGCGACGAGACAGACGGACTAGGTTAGATCGACTCGAATACATAGACTTTATGGGGTCGGAGATGCTTCCTTCTGCCTGTTACATACCTTGGCACATATACATAATAACCCTTTTAGTCATTTTCAATGGGTGCACGGTATAAAAATGCCAGCTTAATTTCGCAAAAGGTGCGCACTCACAGGCGCCCCGATCCTCGGCTGTCCCTTGCTTGTGGGTGCATACGGTCTACGTGCGCCCGATCCCGATCCCGTTCCCGATCCCGCTCCCGCACCCTTTCCCGCTGCCGTCTCTGGCCGCCTAACATTGTCTAAGTTTTGCGTGCCGCTTGCTTTTTGTTCTCGTTCACGTTCCTTATTCGCGTCTCATTGTTATGCATTTTAAATATGAATTTTTTATTGCCGCCAGACATGCAACGCGGCGCAGCGCAGCGCGGCACAGGACAAATGTCCTGTCGCTGTCGGCTTGCCTTTGCCAGCTTCAGACATCGCCGGCGATCCTTGAGCCCAGTTCTTTTATTATTATTATTATTTTCTTTTTTGTTTTGTCCAACTAAATGCTTGTTAATTCCTGGCGTTAATCAGCACGAGCGCCCGAGGCGCTGAGCACTTGGGTGGCCCGCAGATGTCCTGCCTGACGACCAGGCAGGCGCCCAGCCGATCGAACTCTTCATGGAGCCTGCAATTGGCCCGGGCCAATTAAAAAAGGCCTCAATTTCTTTCGCCCATTTACGGCCCCTAATTAATTGACATTAACACTCTGTGGGTATTAACTGGGGGGACTCGAAAATATGTTTCACAACTTTTTTTACTTAACTCACAACTGGTTTTGTTCTTGGAACAGAACATTTGAAATTTAATGCAGCCACTTGAAACTTGCACAGAGCTGAAGCCATTCCCGTGTCAGATTTGCCTTTCAAACTTATTTATTCAAATGACTAAATGAATCTCATCAAGTCTCAGCTGAAGGCCATAGCCAAGTTTTGTAATAATAACAATTTTGTGTAAATAGAATTTGCTTTTTGTATTTTGAACATTGCGATGTGTTGTAAATGCACGCCAACGCGTAATTTTGGACAATTTCACTCGCAACATTTCACGGAAACATTCGCATGATACTCTCCGAATAGAAACTCAAGTTCTAAGAATGTCGTGCAAGCTTATGAAAGGGCTTCAAATTGGTTTCCAAGTAGTTCTATAAAAATTCATTTCAAACGTATTTCACACTTTTCCCAAAATCCGCACCTACGGATGGAAAATGCGTGTAAAAGCATATATTTAATTTTCGGCTTTAAGCTAAGGACGTGTTGCGGGCATAAAGCTTTATCTTGAGGCTTGATTAAGTCAGGGCTAATTATAAGTTGGGTTGGACTTCAAGTCCTTTTCTCTGTTAAAACTCTCTCATTTCTATCTGATAAGCTGTTCCTGTTGTCTAGCAACTTTTATCAGAGTGAGGATCGAGGTGTTCATAGTTTGACAATAGCTTGTGTCTTAAAGGAAGCTTAGCTTAGATATTTACAGTAAGTAGATGATATATGTGTTAATTTTGTTTAGTCCAGACTAGGTGCTAGGTCAGCGCTAGGTGCTCCACTAAAGGCATCGATTGACTAGATCTGGTGGGAAGGTCCTTTTAAGCCTCCTTCTTCTTCGCTTTAAGATCTTTTGCGATGTCCCGTGTGCAAGTTCTTGGCCTGGATGATGCGCACTTTGTTTAAGAGTGGTTTTGCGGCTATACCGTAAACTTGGAGCCCCTAAAGCCACGCAGGGTCAAGGATTACCTTATCGATAAGGCAGATTACTTCAAGTACTTCGTTTTTATATGGGCCCTTTAGCCTGTGTATCTTTTTCTTTAACTGCAGCTTCTCTGCAAATGTGTATTTCGTTGAATGTGGTGTTAATGTTTTAAACGAAGAGCTAGGCTTTTAAATTATACATCCACGTTATTTTTTTTGTCACCCAACTTGTTTGACAGGGCCCAGCAGATCGCTTTGCGTATAATTGAACGATCTGTTGATCGGCATTTTGTCTGCTGTCTCAATTGCTTTATCACTCGATGTACACGTTAATTGGGCTGCTTCAATTAAATTGAACGCTGCCTCAGACACGCCCAGTGACCGCCCCTGTTGCCCCGGTTGCCCCTGTTGCCCCTGCTGCGCTTGCTGCTGCCCACCTGCCCACATCTGTGGATATACATACATAAGTATATATATGTACAGATATGCAACGAGTAGCCGGTTCAGTTGCAGCGCGTGCCCCAGATGAGGGGCGCAGCTGCTGTCCTTTGCCCTGCCCCCGGCCCTGCCCCCGGCCCCGGCCTCGGCCACGGCCACGGCCCGATTATGTAATCACAACACATTAAGCGCCGTTTAAGGCGCAATATGCAAAAAAGAACAATAAAAAGAAGAGCGGCTCGCTGCAAATCTTGAGATCAGATTGCACATCGTCCTGCATAAATTGGCAACTGGCTGTGGCACGCGCTTGAAAGGAGGCTGCACTCTGTTGCAACAAGGGGTTGACGCACGCTGCCGCTGCCGGCACGCTTTATGCATTTTATCCACAAAATGCAATTCCTGCCCCGACTGTGCCGACAGCGGCGAGTTGCCTGCTCTCCGATCTTCAGTTGTTTTTTTGTTTGCTGTTCGCCTCCTTCGCGTTGTCTGCACTTCGTGTTGTTGTTTCTGCTCGCCTTTCGGCTGCAACTTTTTGTTGATATGATAATTATGAGAAACTGGCGCAGGTATCAAGTTGCATGCAACGAGGAGCAGCAGCAGCAGCAGCAGCAGCCGCCGCCGTCTTCCTTTGACTCCTGCGAGCTGTGAGCATCAGCTTGATTCCGCTGCATGCCACATGCAGCTAACCGCTGTTGTTGCCGCTCGTGAAAGAGACCCGAAAACAAATACCAGTTGAAAATGAGCCGCATTACCGTTAACCGTTAACAGCTAAAAGGGTCAACCCCACCGACAAACAAAAAGGCAGCAACGAAACTCGCGTGGCGCGTCGTGTGCCGCCGCGTGGTTGCGCAGGTGCAGCTGACGTCGCAGATACCCGATGCTGACATTGATAAGTAAGCGAGCACTTGCCCCCGCTACGTGCCTGCGCCCCCTGTTCCCCCTCTAGCCCCCATTTAACACCAAGCGCAGCGGCATTATTGTATTTGAATTGAGTGCAATGCAGCATGGCTGGGGCAGGGGCAGGGGCAGGGGCAGGCTTGCCGAAATATATACTTATTTGCGCATATTGCATGCAACACGCTTTCTTTTTCCACCTTTCCCCGACAATCTAACAGACTGCTCTCCTGGTGTCCTGCTGTCCTGCTGTCCTGGTGTCCCGCATCCTGTTTGCGTGAGATTGTCATCATCCAATCAGCCGCGTGTCAGTCGACAGCATTAACTAAATATTCATAACTTGAGCAGAACTTATTAAAAGCACATTGAGGTCAGGCCCATATATATATTTATATATATATATATACATTTATATAGCCAATGATCGATAGCACTCAAGTTGCAACTGAAGGATCTAATGCAACTAATTGTACAGCGATCGTCTTTTTGCTGATCGTTAATCATGCTTTGCCTCAGCGAAGTAAACACTTTCACTCCAATCCACCCTTTGATCCATATGTGCATTATATGTACATATATACCTACTCGGGATCATTAAGCGAACCCTAAGAATATCATCTTAATGATGCTAATGACATACACGTGTCTGATAGCTTCGCAATGGACAGAAAATTTCTCTGCTAACATATTGTTAGGCTTATAAATTTTGCGATCTTCAAAAACCTCGTTATAATAGGATTTATTGGTGATCGGTAAATGTCTTGACTTAATTCAATAAAAACTTTGTCTGCTTACAACTTATTGATCTACATGCTTGATCCATGTCAGAGTCATGCTTGGTCCATATTTGATCCACGTTGAATCCATGTTTGATCCATGTTTGATATATGTTTGATCTATGATTGATCTATGTGTGAGCCATGTTTGATCCAAATTTGATCTACGTTTGATGCAAGTTTGATCTATGTTTGATTTGTTTTTGTCATATTTGATCCATGTTTGATCTACGTTTCCTCTATGTTTGAGATCGTATCTCTAAGAGTGTCATCTATAATTAGTGTGTCATCCTAATTAACTGATCGCCTGGCAGTGACAACATAAATCTAATTGCAAAGGTCTTCTCTAAAGATTTATGGTTCTAAACTAACGGCTAAATTTGAACATAAATATGATCGGTTCGTGTTATCCATAAACCGCCTTTGAACTGACAGATGATGATGAATGCTGATCCGTTCTTCATCTTCAGACACTTTGCCCTCATCGCATTGAGTGGATATATGGAATATTATTATTAAAGACTTTATGATCGGTCTCTAGAAATCTGAGCTAATAATCACTTATCAATTCACTTTTTCTTAGTTAATCATATATGTATTTTGTTGCTTTCACAGTTACACAAAACTATTTAATTTTAATCATCTTTCATGAGTCAAGCAATCTCCCTGCCATCATCATGTGATGCTTATACTATATTCTAAGGATCTACGGCGCTGAACTGGATCTGTCTGTGAATATTGATTATGAATATGCGAATGATCTATAGATAAAGATTAGCATGCAGATCGATTTAGCTCGGATCGATATCGATATGTCTTTTGTTATTATAATAACTTTTTGATAGTTATCGCTTTGGTGGACTCTGTCCTTTGGCTGGGGCTGCTGGGCAGCATCTGAGTGTCTTTCGCTGTGACGTCAGCTGGTGTCCAGGTGTCCAGGGAGCACGACGCAAGTTGAGATGAAAGCAAGTTATGGGCTAATGGTGAATGTTGGCAAACATTTTTTTACGCACTTCCTAGGGCGACGGCACGGGACAAAGGACACGCACAGTAGTCGTCACATCATGAGGGTTGCAATCTAATGAAATAATAATAATAAAAAAGAAAGAGAAGAGAAGAGAAGAGAAGAGAACAAAAATCAAAGGCTCGCACAACAATGCCGCAGACGACGCACAGCCGTGCCGCGGTGCACGGGGAGGGGTGGGCGGTAGCCAAATACGGGACGCCGTCCACGAAAAGCCGGCAGCACGTTTATCATCTGCAGCCGTTCCGATCCTGGCCAAGGCCAGTGAGTGCGACAGAGGCGGCAGGCAGCGCGTAACGGGATACTCGACTAGTTTTTTCTTTCCGGCTCGTGGTGGTGGGCTAGACCGACTAGACTAGAGAGAGAGATAGAGACGTGGAGAGGGGGGAGAGGGGGCTGCACCCCTTTCAGCTGAGTGACTGTAGCCCTGACTAGGCCCAGGATGCTCTCCATAATCGCGATGCGTTCCCAAATTCGAATCCAACTACGCACTATGTATGCACTACACTCGGGGGTGGGTGGTTGTTGTTCAGTTGCTTCCCTGCCTGCTGCCCTGGGGTAGGGCACAGGCACATGCACAGGCACGGGCACGGGCACGGGCCCAGGTCCGGACCAGGGTAGCGCCGGCTGTAACATTCCAGGCATACGCATCAGTTTTCTACCCGTTCCTGGGGGGTTGAAAAACTACGCAAGACGCGGTCGAAAATTCGAAAATGGGACGTGTTCAAAGCGAACAAACTGGAAAGGGAATGTCTACAAATTTGTGTGCGTGTGTGTGTGTGTGTGTGTGTGTGGTAACAAACAACAGCACATCTAGTGCCACGTTTTTGGGGTGCGCATCCGATTTAGCAGGGCGTTGTAAATGAAAATGTGAAAGAAGCAACCGAAACGTTGCAAGGTCACAGTCCAAGTCTCTGGCACCAGCTTGAACGCATTAGAGTCCAGGCATAACAGAAATATCATGGAATATGTGTCCAGTGGGTGAAATAATAGATCTCATAGAATTGTGATATAAAACATACATAAGTAGCAGATGAAAATATAATGAAAAATGTAATAAAATTATACGAATAATAATTATCATTATTATGATGATGACATTTATGTTGAAATTATGTTGAAATCATCATTATTTTTATTATTTATATTATTAATATTATTATTATAATTATTTTTATTATTATTATTATTATTATTATTATTATTATTATTATTATTATTATTATTATTATTATTATTATCATCATCATCATTTTTATTATTATAAGTTGCTATTATTATTATTATCATCATTATCATTATTTATATTATTATTATTATTGATATTATTTTTATTATTATTATAATCATTTTCATTATTACTATTATCATTTTTATCATCATTAACATTATCATTTTCATTATTGCTATTATATATTATTTTCATTATTATTATTATTATAATTTAATTATTATTATGACTGTTATAATTGATTATAATAATTAGTGTTATTATTTTTATCATAATTGTGATGATTTTCAGCATACGCACTTTAATTATGAGATTTGTATTACCTATTTTTAAGCCTTCAGCTCTTATATCGTTGATATTATCGATTCTGCCGATTCCAAACTTTTTCTAGCTATCTTGGGAAGATACATATACTTTCGCAATAGCCTCATTTTCAAGACTAATTTTCGAGACTTGTCTTTATACCATAGGAACATGATATAGGGAATGTGTACAGTACATGATATATTGAAAGATATACATATGTATAAGAAACCCCTTATAATGGTTGTAAATTCCTGAAACAAAATACTTGTTCCTCAACTTTCTATATTAGATGAGATGAGACGAGATGATGGACTATAGATAGAGCTGTCTACCATATTAAAGAAAGATCTTAACTAATCCGAGTTTAAAGAAATGCCCTGCATTTTACATTATACTGAGCCTGATTCAGTTCCGTTCTACAGATGCTCGCCAGATGGTTTTTTTTACTGACAAAGCTCCTAAAAAACGTAGTTACTAAAATCGGAGAATTTACGAATATTTCAACTATAATTAATTCATCTAACCTTTTGAAAAAAATTCAAATTTGGATTCGAACCGAGATCCTTCTTGATCAGATCCCCAAATGACTGAAACACTTTGACAGCTACTCTTTTGAGTAAAATCGAATCCCAGGATTCGAACTGGGATCCTTTTTGTTCAATTGCCTAAATAACTGGAACACTGAGACTGTTTATTTTGTGAGTGAATTGAAGGAATTGAAGGATCGTTTTTGTTCTTGAATAGAAATCTTACACAATTCATCTTTTAACTAAATTCAAACCGGAATTGGAAGCTCAATGAGTGTAACATTAAGACGTTCATTTAAACCAGGATTCGACCGGGATCTTTCTTCGAATGCTTAAATGACTGGATGACTTAAGCGGTTTATTTTTTGAGTGAATTCGAACCGGTATCCTTCATGATCTTGACTGGAAAACACAGAGAATACACATTTTTCAAAAATTCAAACCCTGATTCGAACCGGGATCCTTCATGTTCTTAACAAGAATACTTAGAAAATTCGTCTATTAAATTAATTCAACCCGGGACTCAAACCGGAATCCCTCTTCTTCGATTGCCTAAACGACTGATACACTCATAACTCTTGACTGGAAAACTTCAACGATTTAATCCGGGATCTTTCTTCGATTGCTTGAATGACTGGGTCAGTTAAGCTGTTTATTGTTTGAGTGAATTTGAGCCGGTATCCTTCAAGTTCTTGACTGGAAAACACAGAAAGTTCAATTCAAAAAATTCAAACCCTGATTCGAACCGAGTTCCTTCTTTTTCGATAGCCGAAATGGATCATTTAGATAGTTCATATTTTAAGTAAATTCAAATCAGGATTCGAACCGGGGTTCTTCTTCTGACTGGATTACTTAAGCAGTATATATTTTGAATAAATTAGAACCGGGACTGGAAAAAGCAGACTATGCATATTTTAGACAAATTCAAACCCTACTTCGAACCGGGATCCTTCTTCTTTGATGGCCTTAATCACTGGAATACCTGGCTAATTTATTAAAGACAACTATATACAATGATATATTAAAGCAAGATTAATTAGGAATATGCATTGTTTTGTGCTTGCCTAAAACAATTCATGGGCACTTGTCTAAGTTTCTACGTCTACTTGAAATTAGTAGCATTTCGGTAAGCGCTAAGCGGACACTTCAACTTGCAGTTGCACTTCGCGACAACTAATTTGTTAACTTGTTAACTCGAGGACCAATTTGGCGTGCATTCCGCTAATGGGACGATCATTAATGGGCATTAAAAACTAGCATATGCTCGAGAGCTGCTTCAGAGTACAGAAATAGTTAGATGGGCTCCGCAAAAGCTTTGGCTGGCAGCTGGCAGCTGGCGCTAACACAGGTAAATCCACTCAAAGGCTCGCTGCCTTTTCAGAGCAGCCAAGGCCGTAAGCTCCTTTGAGTGCTTTGATGAGTTTTCACATAAAATCATAGCGGATTCGCGGCCAAAGGCAACCTAAACTCAACAGTCAGCGTGACTGTCGGGCGCAGGCACTCGCACACACACACACACACACACACACATATATATATATAGATATGTATCTCTCACACACGCTCTCAAGCGCGTACATAGACAGGCAAACGAATTTTCCGTATTTTCCACAACCGCTAAAGACTCGTCGCAGCGTCAGAGAGCCACACGGACGCTGCCGCTGCCTCTGCCGCTGCCGCTGCCGCCGCTGGCGTCGACGTTGACATTTGGCTTTGCCACCCTTGTAGTAAATGTGAGTTTTCCTTGCGTTTTCATTTTTCCTGCGTTGCTTTTCATTATTTTCTTGGCTTTACTTTTTCTTTTTTTTTTTTTGGTTTTTTCACACGACAAACATGAAATGAAAATTCGCTTTTCACGCTCTCACCCTGGCTGAGAGCTCCTGCACCCGCTGTCGCTCGCTCTCGGAAATCTCGACAGCGACGTCAATGTCAATGCGTCGCTGCCGGCGTCGCTGCCAGCAGAGACCAAACCACTCACTTGGAAAATATTCGGTTATCCGTTTGGAACGTTGGCGGCGGTGTTTTTATTTCTTGTTATTTTTTTGTTTTTATTTTATTTTACTCTCCTTCCTCTTCTTCTTCTTCTTCTTCTTCTTCTTATTCTTTTTTGCTTTCAATGGAGGAGCACAGGTCAATACAGCTGAAATAGCTTGAGCTAAAAGTATGTGACATCTTGTAAAGTCATTCGATGTCCAGCTCATGGCAACTATCTTTAACGTTGGCTTCAGATTCAGCTTCAAATCATACTTAATCATACTTTAGGCCGATCTTCGCTTCTTTTAAGAAGTCTATTCGAACTACTTTAAAACGAGTTCTTTATATCTACGGCAAAAATCTAGCCTTTGATTGGTAAACTGCTTTTTTTACGATTTTCCAAGTTGAACTCACAACAAAATATTTCCAATGCATTGAAAGATAAGCTTCATAAATAAATTTTTGTTTAATTGCATTTTTATTCGGATTAAATTAAAGTCATTAGTTGCCAGAAATGATGACAATTTGCAAAATTGAAAAATGTCGTCTATGGGCTTTGTCTTAAGACAAAATTCCTGCAAATCGATTGAATTAAAAAAATATACATATTTACTATATAAATGTAAATTATGGGGCAAAATAAAATAAATACAATTAAATAATAATATTTAATTAGCTGGCACAAAGTCCGAGGCTTAATTTATTAAAATCAAAACTGAAAACAATTTTCTGTTAATATATATTTCTCCTCCAATCTATTTTGTTGGCGCCTTGACAACCGTCTTCAGGGAAATTATTCTACACGTCCACGCTCTTTGATGTGGAGGATGAACAAAAAACATAAAATAAAATATATATATATATAAAATAGAGTATAAATAATAAAAAATATATATAATCTAGTGTAATTGAGTACATTAAATTTTATTTAAAATTTCAAGCCACTTTCCGGACTTCTTTCTGTAATAAAATGCTAAAAATAAGCAAATAATAGAACCAAACTCTAAAAAAAAAAATTAACATAAATTAGAATCCCAATTTTTCGAAATTTGAATTTTCCAGCAACAATATATATTGATTGACAACATAAATATATTCATACAATATTTAAGTTTTTATTAATAGTATTATAATTGAAATATATGTTTAATATTACAAAAGTATATCCCGAAAATATATTATTTTAATGTATATATAATATAGTTACAGTACATTAAATAGTATTTGATTGTTTAGCGAATCTTCTAATCACTGTACTGCATTTTTTTATTGAAATATTATTGTAATTTAAAAATAAATTTATTCAATTCTTTTATATATTCCTATATAGCTGAAAACATATGAAAGCATTTGAATGTTTTTTCCAATCACTATAATATTATTGTAATTAAAAAATTACTTTATTATTTGAAAATTATCGAATGAGCTCTTTCCATATATCCACATATAGTTAAAAACATATGAGAGCATTTCAATGATGAATTTATCTGCCAATTGGTTTTCTTATATTATTTTCTATTCGATTTTCTTTTTAGTTGAGGGCGCGTTGCAATCACTTGTCTGCCGACTGCTTGTAGGCACTGTGGGATAGGCCGCGTGCAACAAAAAAACACAATCACAACAACAACAACAACCAAAACAACAACAACAATAACAACAACAACAACAACAACAAGCGAGAGCGACGGCTGCTCAGCGACTCGGACTGCGACTCCGACTTTGAAAATGCTCGCTGTAAGCGGACGGGCGGATAAACGAGCGGATAGACGCCGCTCGCACACACACATACACACACACACGTGCACACGCACAGTTACATATACACGTGCCAGCCATTTTGATTTGACTCCGCCGCAATAACAACAACAGCAACAACAACAACAGCAACAGCAACAAGAAGAAGAAGAGCAACTCACGCACAACTTTCACTGTTTGTGGATAGGAAAAATGCGTCGGCAAGCGCTCTGCCAGCGGCAGCTGCTCGGCTGCTATCGCTGCCACTGCCGCTGCTGCGCGTGCTGCTGCCGCTGCTGCTGCTGCGTGAATTTTCCACAGAAATTTTCATTGCAACATTTGAGCGTCGTTGCCAGTTTACTCGTCGCCGTGCCGCGCGTTCGTTCGTTCGTTCGACTCTCAGCTCTCGAATCCGAAACCGAAACTGAAACCAAGCCAAAAGCAAAAAGATTAAAATTAAAAAAAAAAAATACACACATATATGTATATATATAAATATATATATATATATATATAATAAGAAATTAGACCCGATATCGTTTCTGGACACTAGCGTTGTCCATCGCCGCTGTCGTCGCCAACGTTGTTGTGTTTTTTTGTCTGGTGGTTGAGTGAAACAGTGAAAGAACGGCAAGTCCAGTGGAAAAAGTACGGCCCGATACCGATACCGATACCGATATACGAATATCAATATCAGCAATACCAATACCAATACCAATACCAATATCGATACCGATACCGATAACAAGCTACGGAAACCCAAAGCAAAACCAAAATTAAACAATTGATATTTTGTAATTGTAAGCAAGCATTTTCCAGTTTTCCGTCAGCGTCGACGTCGACGTCGACGTCGCTGTTGCCGTCGCCGTCGGCGTCTTACGCACTCGCACGCATCTGCTGCTGTCCTGCTCGCACAGCCAGCCTACCGTATGCCCATAGAGCATCGCTCTCTTTCCCATTCCCATTGTCGTACCCATACCCATTCCCTTACCCTTACCCTTACCCTTACCTCTGCCCCTGCCCCTGCCCCTGTTCATAACGTTTCTGATTCTGTTGTACTGAGCGGTCCGTCGCCGTCGTCGTCGTCGTCTTTGTCACCTACGCAAAAATCAATAAGCCTCCCAAAAAAAAAAAAACGGAAGAGAATTCCCTAATTGTGTGTGTTTTTGTTGTTGTTGTTGTTGTTTTTTTCGAGGGGGGGGGGGCCCGAAAATCAATCGAATTAAAGATTGTGAGCGCGCGCTCATTCGTTTTCCAACACTGGCTGGGCGCTGTAATTGGGTATTCGATAGTTGTTTAGGAGAAACTTAGACAGCATTTGCAGTGCTGTTAATTTCAGTTTTCATAACGCTCTGGAACAATTCATCAACTCATTTCACTCGTCAGTTTCAATTTTTCTCCCTCAACAACAAAAATTATCCAAAATAAAAATCCAAAAAGTATTTAAACACATCATAAAATCCAAACCGAGCAATTCTATCATCATTTGTCGTTTTCCCCACAAATTTTCGGCTCTTAATTAAAATTCGTCCATATAGACAATATATATATGTATACATACACATATCTATATATATATGTTTATATATGCAGATAGCCACAGACAATTTTCGATCAAGTCCATTAGACGACGCTCGCATTTTTCACATATCTACTGAACCAGCCATCATCAACAACAAAATCGCAAGTGGGCCCCACCAGCTAAATCAGAAGAGTTACGACCTACCAAACAAAACCATCCAGAAACAATTGAGTTAACAGTCACAAAAAGCTACAACGAGCAGCCGAGCAGTCGAGCAGTCGAGCAGCCGAGCAGCCCAGCAGCAGCCCAGCAGCAGCAGCTACAGTGATCGATATTTTGACTCAAGAGGAACCTTCTTCTGCCATACTTGAACAGGCTGCTCTTCGTTTCATCCCAGATAAGCACCGACACACCTGACGGCGCATCGTTATCACAACACTGCAAACTGAATATATTGCGCAACTGTTGACTTGTCTTACACTCTGTCTGGCCACTGAAAACGCTGTGCAACAACAACAAGAAAAAAGAAAACAATTACCAATAGCCAGGCCCAAACCGTAACAGTTATCCATCTATCAAAGCTAGCAGGAATCTGTAAGTATCTGTTATTGTCGCATATCTAAAAATAACACTGCCTGGGTCCTGGCTAAGGATGTACTCCATCTATGTATATGACAATCAATCAATAACGCAGTTGCACTTCGATCAAATCCCAACAGCACACATATTGAGCTTATGTGCGAAATTTATATATATATATATATTAGATATATTAATATACTATTTAATTTGTGTCTGTGTGAGACTCTCATATGGCATTTGGAACTGACTAAAGATAGAGTATATCTTGGCACAATCAATCATATGTCAGTTGCACTTCAATCAAATCCCAACACGAACATTAGTGGAAAAATTATATAGATTATAGTTAAGGTGTTGGAAAATATTTAAAGATCAGATTGAATCGAAATGTCTGCAAGACTAGCCCGACTTATGTCTAATGTGTATATATATTTTATATTTACATCTTTATCATATTAAATCGATATGTCTATAATTTTATCCCGTCTCACGCAAACTCTTATATATATATATATATATTTAATAATTAGAGTAAGATTTCGGCAATTATCAGAGTTATCATGGAAAAATCTGGATATACTTTCTTCTAGTCCACAAGACTATCCCGACTTAGGTCTAATGTTTGTTTGTCTGAGACTCTTTTATGACATAGATAATAACTAACTCTTAAAGATTCTATTTATATCAACTAGAAAAGCAGGATTTTAGCCAACATCAAGCGGCACTTAGGTTATGCCTTAAACTCTGTATGGCATATAAAATATCTAACTCTTATGGATTTGATTTATAGCAGTTTTTAAAGTAAGTTTCTAGGAAAAGAAGCCGCAACCTTTGAATATCCCGACTCATGTCTGTGTGGGGCTCTTATATAGCATATAGGATGTCTAACTCTTTTAGATTTAATTTAAACCAATTATCAAAGTAAGATTATAGAAAACATCAGGATCCACCTTCTTATAGTCCACAAGACTATGCCGAATTATGTCTAATTTTTGTTTGTGTCAGACTCTTATATGCCGTATATTCTATTCTATACAATCAAAGTGAGATTCTAGGCAAAATCAAGCGGCACTTAGGATATGCCTTAAAGTCTATAAGAGGAAGAATATCTAACGCTTATAGAATTGTGTCTGTATGAGACTCTTATATGGCATATAGAAAATCGAACTATTATTGATTTAATTAATAGCAATTATTAGGTCAGATTATAGAAAAAATCACTCCTATGTATTCCTATAATTTATATTGTTCCTTTTCTTAGGATTGTCTTTTTCATTTCTCCATAATTAAATGAAACTGCCAAATTTAAGAATCTCATATCTGTTAGAGATACATTTTTGTTTTTAAATAAACCTTATCCGTGCACATTAAAACGATATAATATTCCAACTCTAAACAACTCGAACAAGATATATTTATTAGTTTTTTTGTTTTTAGTATAGTCTAGAATTGGATGTTTGCGTATATCCGCTTCAGATAATGGGAAAATTTAGTTTCTTATAATTCTTGAAACGGATTTTGGAAAACGTCTTGACCAGCTCGAGTTAGAGAGCGCGGATAGATTTAATTGGACTATTCCAGAGCTATTTATGAGATTGAATTTATGTAATATCTGTGGCAACAACTGCAACTTTGCATTTGCTGTTGCAGTTGCACATTTGCTGTTGCAGTTCGATTGCCTATTTTTAAGTCAGTTTGGGGCGATGCATTCGGGAATTGTGTGTGTCTATTTTAAATGGCGAGTGGGGCGATGGCGCGTGCCATGAATGAATCTGAAGCTGTCTGGTGTTTGCCCCCCCCCCCCCCCCCCCCTCTCTCTCTCTCCACTCTCTCCACTCTCTCTCTCTCCACTTTTGCTCTCTCTGCCCCCCTCAAGCGCGTAGATCGCTTGTCTAATCCACATAGATGTGTCTGTGGCATGGGCTAAATTTAATGCATTCTCAAGTGAGGCACGGCAAAGTTAGCTTCTTCTTCATGGAGACGCGCAAAATGCTTTCAAATCAATTCGAAAGTTCAACAGCCGCAAAATCACAGAGAGAGAGAGAGAGCGATTGTAACTGGCAGTGGGAGGAGAGACAGAGAGAGAGAGAGAGAGAGAGGGAAAGAGAGCGAGAGAGTCTGCTGCGAGCACAGCATAAAATTAGAATCAAATTTCTTAGGGGACGCGCATTCCACAGACGCGGAAATCGCGGCAGCCAGTGTGGCCAGATCTCTTCGGACAGCGGTCAGTGGCTGTTGGCTAAACGGATTATGCAATACGCTGTCGCCCCCCCCCCCCCCCCTCCCTTTCTGTGAGCAGCACTAATAGGATCAGCGCGAGCAAGCTTTCAGCTAGCTGCATAACTGTACCGACGGCGAGAGCGCGCGCGCGCGCTTTATGTCATGCGGTTGTCCTTGAGCCAGGCATCATAAGCTCTCGCTCCTCTCTCTCTCTCTCTCTTCTCTCTCTCTGTCCCACTCACTTGTGCATATGTGCTGCATAGTTATATAGTCTTTATTCGCATACTAGTTCTATCAGCTATGGCTGCCCCCCTTGCCTCACTCCACAGAGCTGCCTCTCTCCCCCCGCCCCCCCCCCTACCCATACCTGGCCCGTTTCAGCTTATTGAATTACTTGTCGGCGCGTGTGTGTGTGTGTGTGTGTGTGTGTGCTTGCCTGTGCCATTTGCTGTTTGCTTTCTTGATGCCATTTCGTGCATAATTGTTAAATGTCCTGTTTTATTCAGTATTTACCTTGGCTTAGCAACTGGCAACTCGTCCTGGTCTCTGATCCCTGATCCCTGCTCGTGTCCCCTCATCCCGTTGCTGAGCTCTGCTTCTGTTCACACGGCACGCACAATAGACACAACGTTTGTTGCGTTCCCATTGTTCGGCGGGACACTCGTTTTAAAAGTTGTTTTTTATTTCTCTTCCTTTTTTTTCTTTCATTAATTTTTTGGCTGGTTTTGCAGTATTTTTTTTTTTTCATTAAGTTTTTAGCCGTTGTCTCTGCTGCTGCGGACAGCCTGTGTTTGTTGTTGTTGTTGTTACTGTCTCCTGCTTTCTCTTTCTCTCTCGCTCACGCGTTAATTTGTGCTGATCTGTTGCTTTAAAGCTCTTGCCCACGCCGCGGCCGCCATTTTGCTGCATCGGATATACATATATGCCTATACATATACATATTCAAGTCTATCTGTTGCATTTCTACACGCACAACTTTTGCCTCCCAGCACTTGCCTCTCGCTCTGCCTTGCAGCTGATCCATTGCAAAAGCTCTGCTTGGCCGCATAAACTATGTTGTGTGCGTGCGTGTGCGTGTGTGTGTGTGCTTGAGTAATTGCATTACATTTTGCATTCAACCGCACACATACACACACGCACACACACATAGCTATGCGAGCTGCCATTCGCTTTCATTTAATTGCGACGCTGATCTACTGCCTCGAAGCTCTGCTTGCCCGCCTCCATTTTGCTAGGCCTGACATACGGACATGTGTGTGTGTGTGTGTGGGTTGGTGAGCATTGCAATGCGAATTGCAGTTGTCAAAGCACACGCACACACACATACACACACACAGCACGCACTTGCACACATAAATATGCCCGCTGCCATTCGCAGGCTGCCTTGTCAGGCCTATTGCTGGCTCTCTCGCTCTCTCCCACAAACACACACACACACATGCACACGCATACACCCACACCAACACAATCGGCATTTGCTTTTCATTGCATACTTTGCAGGGTTGCTGCTGCAGTTGCTGCGCGCGCCATTTTTGTGTTGCACTTGTTGTGCAAGCACGCACACACACACACACACACTCGCACACACGCACACACATTTATGCATATATTTTGTAGAGGACACACGAACCCTTCGCTGGCAGCCAGTGCAGCCGCTGTCGCTGCCGCTGCCGCTGCAACGCGCAGCAGCTGCGAAAATCAGGCAGCACGAGTCGCGCTCTTTGCATTCGTCTGTCATTCGCTGCCGACTGCTGGCTGCTGGCTGCATGCAAATTGCACGCCCACTACCCCAGCGGGCAAGCAGCTCTCGCCCCTCTCTCTCTACCCCCCCCCCTCCCCTCCTCTGGTCTATAAGTTAACCCCTCAAACGATGCGCTGCAGCGTGTGCAGGGATTTGTATGCGAACAACAAAAGCTGCAGGCGCACAGCCCAATGTGGCAATGTGGCAATGTGGCAATGTGCAACCCCCTTTTGGTTGCTTGTGGCAACCTTTAACCCCTGGGCGCAAGGCTTTTGTATGGCAGAGGATGCACTTTTTGTGTCTTTGAATTATTGGCAAATAAAAAGGCATGAAAAGCTTTCAGCTTTAATTGGCTTGTCGCCTGCTGCAATAAAACTCATGCGCTCTCGCTCGCACTCTCTCTCCCTCTCACTCTCTCTCTCTCTCGCTCTCTCTCTCTCTCGCTCTCTCTCTGTCTGTCTCTACTATCTCGCGGTCACTCTGTGCTTGTCTCTGTGGCTTGCATTTGCTGCGGCCATCCCTCGTCTTTTGCTTTTTTGCCCATTAAACGTCAATTAATGTCACCTTCAACAACTGCAATTGCAATTGCGGCAACAACAACAACAACAACAACTTGGCAGCCCCTGGACCCTGCTGCTACTCCTGCTCCTGTTGCTCGCTGATTTTGTTTTGATTGCGACGCGTGCGTCGCTGTCACTTGGCCCCTGCCACATCTCTTGGCCTGCACCTGGCCGCGACTCAGACAAACAGACAGACAGACAGACCGACAGACCGACAGAAAGTGAGAGGCGAGCGGAAAGGCAGCGCGGTAACGGGGGCAACGGGGCAGCGGGGCAGTTGCATGTGCAACAAGTGTCCTGCATTTTGCTAGCGTCTGTCCTTGAAGTTGTTCACGCGTGTGTGTGTGCGTGTGTGTGTTATGAGTGTATGACATATGGCTGCGGTAAAAGTTGATGTTATTTGATTTTCAGCACAATTGCACACAAATGGTCAAAGATACAGATGTATGTGCGTATATAGCCCGACTATGTACATATATACATATACATATATATATCGACTTTAGCACAAATTGTGTAGCCCAGAGTTGTGTGCTTTTCATACGTATTTTCCAGCCAAGCAACTAGTTTTCTTCTTGTAAATGTACAAAATACTTTAAGCAAATACTTTATTTGCCAAGAAAATTGGACTTCTTTCCACCTAATTTGATCAATATTAATATGCATATATCTTGATTTAAATAGTTTCTGTTAAATACAAAAATTTAATGCTTATTATTCTAAGAAAATCAATCTATATTCTATTTATATTTATACTTAAGAGTAATAATTTAGTTAATTCAACTTTAAATTTTTATGAATCTAAATACGCAATTCATATTCTAGTATTCCATAAGAAGAAAACTAGTTGCATTCTAATAGATACAAATAAACTGAAATCTGAATTGGTTTCTAATATTTCAAACTATCTGAACTATTTCGTATTGTTCAACAAAACTATTTCGCAGCGCGATTTCATTTATAGGGAATAAAACAACTGCTCTTGAAATTTAATGCATTTTCTTAGGCAAATCATTTGAAATTGATTTTTGAGTTGTTTGTGAGTTGGTTTTCTTATGGCTTCGTATGGTTTTTTATATATCTAATATTTCACAGGGAAGAGATAGATAGATAATAGGAATATGCCAGCTGCTTGTCTTATATATGTATGTATGTACATAGATAGTCCAAGTAAAGGGGTAATGATTATAACAACATCCCAATCTTATGTAGATACATCAACTACTTAAGAAGAGCGTCAATTTGCATCTCTAAGGACTTTTGTCCTTGCTTTCACTCTCGTATGACTCGCATGAGTCTTGCTTTCAACAAATTTAAGCCCAGACGGGTTAGTTTATGAAATACTCAGTTTGGGAGCTGCCTTTTCTGTGCGTGAATGCATTTAGATTTAGTTGCTTAGATTTCGATTTAGTTAGCTAGAAAAACTTTATCTATCGAATTCGTGTTATTCCTCAAGCATTGCGAACATCTGCTCTAAGCCTTAAAGCTCTATTAACTTTATTTTCGTCTGCTGCTTTTTTCAACAAATAATACAAAACAATTACATATTTATTTACTAGTAAGATAGTTTAGTTAAAACTTAATTGTAGCTACATATATTTCTATACCTTGCCAAACAATATTCAGTTAACTAAAAGCTGTGGCTAATTGGAACAAAACTTTTGCTGCTGTGAGTTTTTGAAATGCTCGAAGGATCTCTTTGCAGCTAGCTTGAGCTTAATTAAATACAGTTTTAGTTGCTTAACTTGTCAATATTGGTTGTTGTTGTTATTTTTACTGCAATGCCTGCAGCTAGGACAAACAATTCAATAACTCATCAATTAATATAAATGTGCGTGCGTGCGTGTGTGTGTGTGTGTGTGTGCGTAGATAATCTCTTGAGGTTGCGACTGCTGCTGCTGCTGCTGCTGCTGCTGAGCTGTCTTCAGGACTCACATGGATTTGTCGATGGATACCCTGTTGCCATCTCAAGCAGTGTGTATCAGCGCGTATACTTCATTTGCTGCAACTTGGCCTTTGAGCCTGTAGATTTCCCATCTAATAGCTTTCCATTCGTTATCCTTCGATTTGAATTAACACTCGCGTATGCAACGTATTTTTGGGGATATCTCGCCTTCGAGTACACTCGTCCAGGGGCATACTTCATTTTATCTCATTTGCTGTTTGCACATCGCCGACACATACATATGTACATACATATGTACATATATCTTGTACATACGTACATACATACATATATTTGAGCTTCAATTTGCCTTCGGTGCTAACAGCCCGGAGCAGAGTGTTCGCAGTTCACTTCCTTTTCTGCTTCCTTCTTCCTTTAAGCGCTTAAGCGCCGCCATCGTCGTCGTCGTCGTCGTCGCCGCCGCATTCAATTTTTGGCAACGCCAACGTCGACAGCGACGCAGCGCAACATTATCCTGGCATCTGCTTACTCATACAAACACACACACACACACACACACAACAGAGTCACACTCTATTCCCAATACGGCTGTGAACGTGGCCAAAGCTCCCGGTTCCAGTTCCAGGTTGCGCGCCCCGTTTTTTGAGTCACAATTCGGCTCCGAGTCCCGAATCCAACTCAGCGTCAACAGTCTTGAGTCTGAGTCAGAGTTCTAAGTCGCGGTCTGAGTTTGAACTTTGCGCTCGACTTTGGGGCCGATCTTCTTAACAAAATGTCGCTGATGATGGGTTTTTGAAATTTGAAATTTTCCATATGTGCATTTATACATACATCACATACTTACATGTACATACATATGTATGTTGTTTTATTCTAACTATTTAATTCGAACTTTTGCTTTTTATCAGTCTTGCGTTCAAGAATTTGAGTTGAGTTTTTGAGTCACTCGGTTTGCTGAATTGGCGGCGCTCATTCTCTCATTCCACACTCACTCATTAAATTTCGGCAAAAGCGGCGAACACACACACACACACAACCGCACACCAGCACAGTGAGGGGCAACACGAAAACATCGCATATTGCTTTTGTGTGTGCTGTCTTTCGCTTGGCTGCGGTCGCGGTCGATGCTGTCGCTGCCGTTGCCGCTGCCGCTGCCAGTACGACTTCTGCTCTCGCTTTGTGAATATGTATGTGTTTGTTTGTGTGTGTGTATAATAAGCATAGGAATTTCGGCTAAGGCGGCAGAGCGTTGGCGGCCCAAAAATACTTGAGTGGAACTGTTAAGTGATAAATGTTACGCACTCTGTGCTCTGTTAGGCAGCGCTAGCTAGCGCGTTGAGCTCTTTTTCTCTGTCGCTCTCTTTCCCTCTCACACTCTCTGGGCTCTGCTGCTGTTGCTGCTGCTGATGTCGCAGTCGCCGTCGCCGTCGCCGCTGCGGCTACCGCCAGAATGCCGCATGCACGTCGGTCGGTCATTTTAGTATTTGGAAGCCCAATTCCTTTCCGTCATTTGTATTTGGAACGCCGCAGCAGAAAGAAGGTCGTCAAAAAAGCATTATTGGCAGAATATTTTCGGCATTAAGGCAAAGCATAAAAAAAAGAAAGAAACGCAAATAAAAGTTGAAATATGCATTAACGTGTCCGTCGCCGCCGTCGTTCATTGTTTTTTTTTCCTCTGTTGTGTTTGTTCGTAAATAGTTTTTATTTTCAATTTTCGAGAAACCGCAAAGTGATCTTGATCTGCTGTTGTTTCTTCTACACTCGTTCGTTCGTTCGTTCCTAAACGTAAGCAAGCAAAAGAAGAAAAAATGAAATAAAACGAAATAAAATAAAGAGCGCGCACAAAACGTTCAAATCAAACGAAAAAAAATCATAACCGAACATAAAATAGAGAAGCAAAATCATTCAAAGCCAATAACACACACAGACAGACACACACACATACCCATACACATGCAAATGCTTGCATACTAATGCACAGCAATGCTTATTACAATTTGCCAAAAACTATGGCCTTAGCAGAGCTGTAAAAGAAATATGATTACCGTTAAACTTGTACTTGCTGTTACGTTTAATAATTAGCAGCAGCAGCAGCAACAACAACAACAAGCACAACATTGAATTAATAGTTGTCGTGTTGGCGGGGACAGCGGGGATAGTGGACGGGCTGGGCAGCATAGGAGAGGGCGGGGCAGCAGCTTTTGCTTTTTTGATGTCGTTGCTGCTGCTGCTATTTTTCGTGGCATATTTTGTGCGTGTGTGTGTGTGTGCGTGCGCGTGTTTGCCGCCCCGCACTTTGTGTATTGTGTGCCTTTTTTACACAGCTCACAACTTTACAACTTGTGTTGTCTTCTTTCAGATTTTTGCGCTATTTTTTTTTTGTTGCTGTTTTACTGTTTTTCAGTCAGTGCCTGCCAAAAGCAAAAGCAAGAACAAGTGACAAACAATCTGAAGCAAATAAAACAAATTAAATACACGTTGTTTTTTTTTTTACATAATTTCTCTAAAAGAAACCGCATGTTTATTAAAGCATACGCTCGCTGCAAAGTCAAAAACAAATGCAAAATACAAAGTCAACGCAGAAATAACAAACACAAAAGTTATTAAACGAGCTCTGACATCATCTGCGCAAAAATTACAACAAACATAGCAGCTGGCGGGAACCAAAAAAAAAAAAAACAACAACTGCAATCAGCGAAGTAAGCAAAAATCAGTTAAAAATAAATCAGTATGCGTCTAATCGCAATTTACAGCAAACAAACAAATTAGAACACGTATTTTTACTATATTTGGGTATTCGTTTTGTGAAGTAAATTGTATTTTTTTTTTTGGTTTCTTCTTCTTTCGTGATTTTGCTTTGCGCCTACTTATTCACCACACAAACAAAAAATGCCAACAACAAAAACAATTGCCAAAAAAGCAACACCAACGCACGCACACAAATACACGGCCCAAGATCAAAGTCAACATGACGAAAACGACGGCAGCAGCAGCAAAGCTCTCTCTCTCTTTCTGTTTCTCTCTTTCTCTGTTCACGCACTGCTTAAATCTCTTCTAATGCGAATGCGGCACCCGCTCACGCGTCGACGGAAGCGTGCGCCCACTCATTGGCGTCGCTGCCAGCGCCAGATGATTAAAGCAATGCCAAAAAGCTTTGCAGGTCGCTCTGCTCGCTGCTTGGTTAGCAACATGTCGCAACGTGTTGCTTGCTTGCCGGCCGGCCGGCCTCTCCTCTCCGGCCTGCCTGCCTAACTGTGATCGCTGATTGCTGTAACAGCTGTTGCGCTCTTCAACGGCACTCACTCTCACTCATTCGCACGCTAGTTGCAAATGGCGCTAGGAGTAGGGGGCGGTCAAATGGGTTCAACGTTGAACTTTTACGAAGCGGCCATTGTTTTCTTTTATTTTTTTCCAATCGCACTTGTATGCATTCAGACGCAACTTGTGTGCGTGTGTGTGAGTGTATGGCTGGCCTTGCCAGCTTGTCTGCCATTTTTATATGATGATCATTAACACACAGATTATTTAAAATAGATATCAACATTTGTTAGTGTAACTGTTAAATGTAGCATAGTGCATTTTCCGCATCTCAAATTTTACTAATGTTCACTTTCTTCCTACGTTGCAGGTTTTCACCTAATTTGGCCAAATTGACGCATTTAACACTGTTTTTTTTTTTCGATTCGGACAACATTTGAACATCAACCGTTTTTCTTCGAAATTCACTGAAAAGACATCAAAAATAATCCCAAAAAAAAACTTTCAAAAAACACAAAAAGGTTTCAAAAAAAAAAAAAAAAAAAACCAAATCGAGCGCGCAAAACAAAAGAAGATAATTAAAAAAGATGCAACAACAATAACTAAATTAAACAACTGTTAACGACAATTTTTCTCGAGTAAAAAAATTATACAACAAAATTTGTTGGATAACCAAACAAGAAAAATCCCAAACGACGAAACAAATCAAAAAAGAAGAAAAAAAAAACCATACGAACAAGGACATGAGTCAATGCAAAAACTAAGCGCCAAAATTCAAACAGAGAAACGTCCTTTTGAAGCATTCCACGACCCAAAATTAAGCTGCGAAAACTTTTGCCGGAATACATAAATATCCAAAAAACAAACACCCAAACTAAATCCAAAAATTTCAAGTGTTTTCTAAGGCGAAACGTGACTTCAGAGTTGCCAGATTAACAACAACGAGATAATTGCTATTATACTATATATACGTATATATATTTTTTTTGTCGAAACTCCTAAACAAGACGACCCCCCTGCTAAAGTAACACCCCCTAACCGACCCCAGAGAAAAGTCAAATACAAAAGAAAATCAAATTAAAGCAAGCAACCAATTAAAAAGTGCTCAAACGCGCCGCCGCAACAATTAGAAGAAGAAGAAAAAACGAAAAGCAGAAGCAGTAGATACAGTTTTTAAAGATGGCTTCCGAGCTGGATCAATTCGCCGATTTGGAATTATCGAAAGAGGATCGCGAGCAAATCTTCGATCCGCCATTGGATCGGCAGCAATTGGAAGGTGCTGGCACCTCAAGGTATTTATCCAAAACAATTTCCCCTCTACTTCTACATCTAATAATAAAACGCGAGAAACAACTCCCAAAACAACCACCCCCCCCCCCCCCCAAAAAGAAAAAAAAACCCCCCCAACCCACACAATTAACAATTTTCTACGCCCTTCTGTAATTTTTTTCTCATGTGTCGTTTCTCTCCTTTCGATATACATACATACATATGTAGTTGCTTGTGTATAAGCTTCCAGTAGAGTCTTTAGTATAATGCCCCCACCCCCTTAAACCACCACCTACCCCCTACCCCTTGTAGTTGTTGTGCAGCTTTGTAGCTTTGAATATATCTGCGTGTCTATAAGGAATTACAGCTCTCAAGCTCTTCAATTTTGTAACTTGAACTGTTTCTTTTGATATCGTCCTTTATTTTCACTGTGTGTTTTTCGCGTTTCACGGAGCATTTGTCTAGGGTTTAATAGGTTTCATAATGAAGGTAATATTTGCCTATAAGCGCTAGTTGTCCGTTTTTGAGCAGCTATTGTCCTTCTTTAATGCTGTGCAATTGCAGAGTTTGACCGACAACAGCCAGAACTCAACTTTCCTTCGTTTGTTTCTGACTACATGGCAGAAAGAAGACGATCAGAATAGCATATATTTAGCAGAGAAAACAAAGGAACTCAATCCCTGAGGCCTATTAAAAATGTATGCTCTTTAAACTCGCAAAACTCGCTGACAAATTATGAAAAAAGGCCCATCTAACATATATTTAACGTAGAAACAGAGGAACTCAATCAAGGCCCTGCGGCCTATTATACTTTAATTCTTTCAGTACGTTCAAAACTCGGTAACAAATTTGAAAATTTTAGATTCACATTTCATCTATTTGGGCTTTGCGATAGTTCAAAGTACAGTATTTCAGTAATTCAGGAAGTTTTGCTGTCCCGAAAAACCTTAAATGTGAAATTTTGCTTTGATTTTAATTCTTTTTAAACGTATACTGAATTTTCATTCACATTTAGGGAAAGCGATTTGTACAAATTGGAATCAATTCTGAAACTGAAAAGTTTCAATTTGCGAGCGAATTCTGTATATTATCATATCCTTGCAGAGAAGGAGACATCTCCGACCCCATAAAAACTATTTATATTCAAAAGTCGAGTAGCTGGATCGGACTGCTTATCATATAGCTATATATATAGCATATAGGAACGATCGGTCGAAAATGAGGTTCATGTATGAAAAACTTTTTTGTTTATCAAGATATTTTGACCATGCTCCGCATTAGCCATTATTCCTCTGCTTCGGTCTGCAAGGGTATTAAATCTTCGGTGTGCCTTCTTTCTCGTTTAAATTATACTTGATTCATGTCCATTCATAACTTTCCTTTTTTGTGGGGATCTACTCAATGCGATCATTCGAGAGCGGGCCCAAAAAACGCGCGCCCATGTCAATTAGTTCGATTGCCTGTATCAGTACACACACACACACACACTCACACACACACACTCGCATACATAGAAGACACAGCTCAGGAAGCTTTTCAAAATGGCGCCATAACATTTAAGCTACGCCTCACTCACGCGCTGTCAGTGTCGTCTGTTGTCTCAGCCATAACCCTAAAGCCCCCTTTGCTCTAGCAAACCAGTAGGGCCAAAAAGGGGCTGTGGGGGGAGAGAGGAGGGGGAACGCAGCAGCAGCAGCAGCAGCAGGAGCAGCTCATCGTAGCTAGCAATCCGCAATTGCACAAATTATCACGCCAAATAACAAGAAACTTGCCTTTGTGTGTGCGTGTGTGTGTGTGTGTGCGTGTGCGTGTGTGGCACACCCGCTGCCTGAGAGGCTGCTGCGGCAACTATTTGGCCTGGCCGCCTACCTTCCGCTTCCTGGCAAGCCTCGGCATGCCCTGGCCCTCTTTTGAGCATACAACGTTGCTAAATAGCAGCTAATTTCCTGTGATAAATTGGGCATATCAAAAAAAAAAAAAAACAAATCCAAAAAACAAAAAAAAAAACAAAGTTCAAAAAAAGCTCTCAGACCCAAAAGGCGAGCCCTGAGAGATGCTCACAAACCAAAACCCAAAACAAGAAGTAGAAAAGGAAAAACGAAGAAAGAAAAAAAAAACCCAACTCAAGCGAATTCGACCCTCATCAACTTCCGGCCGCGCCGCCGAGTTAAGCTCAAGTGGTGTAAGTAAACACTGAGCCAGATCAGATCAGAGCAGAGTAGCGAGCAGCTATTATCATTGTCACATGGCAGCGGCAGCGGCAGCGGCGCTAGGATCTACCAGCTAAAGAGCAACTAGCTGCAACCAGCTAACGCGCTTACCCGCTAACCCGCTAGCCCGCTGGCCCGCTGCTACCTGTGCCCAGAGGCAACGTTGAGTGCCTCCTCACAAGGCGGCAACACCCCTCGATGGGCACACACAATGCGCCAGGATCTGTCACAGTGCGTGTGACACGGCCAGGCCATCTCGGCAAAGATCGTATCGCCTCCGGGTAGCCTCCCCAACAGCAACAGCAACAGCTAAGCAATACATTCGCACACACACACACACACAATGCGTGTATGTACATTTATCTGCTTGTCAAAACTGGCCAAGAGCATCGAGTTAGGGTCCACACACATGCATCTCCTTTTGAGTAGTTTCAGCTTTGATGCTTACGATTCCTTTGTAGCCGAGCTGCGATCATTTTTCAATTAAATGATCACAGTTCCATTAGCTTTAGTTTTTGATTGACGTTCGCTTTCCGAATCGAAAAGAAATTACTTGCATTCATAGCGCTTACTCCATGGTCACTTTCTAATCATATCAACAGATATACCTGTTATCATATTACAGTTCATTTACATGATCTTTCTTTCTGTTTGATTAGCATAAATGAACTCTTTTAAAGGTCTATGTCTGCTTCCTGTTTTGTTAATCCTTGGTTAATTTCTAATCAAGTGACTGCATTGTGAAAAGATTTTAAAGCTTCTCTTTTTAGATGAACCTTTTGAAGAGAAACTGTCTCGCAACAAACATATATTCCTTATGAGAGACTTAAAAGAATCTATGACCTACTTCCTTTAAACAAGTGATCATTTATTGTAAAGCTTTAAGCGATCTTTCATCGATATAATGTTGAATATAAATCTAACTGAATTAGGGGATGAGCTTCTAACGATCTCTGATAAAGCTCTCCTTTAGAGATTTACACTCTATCTTCGATATAACATGATATCTTTCTAATCAAATGTTTAATGTAAATCCAACTGAATTAGGGAAAGAGCTTTAAAAGATCTCTGAAATAGCTTTTCCTTTGAGAGATTGTCAGTCTATCTTCCATATTACATAATATCTTTCTAATCAGATTCTTAATATAGATCTGAAACAGAGGAACAGCTTTTAAAGATATCTGACAAAGCATACTATCTTTCCGATCAAAAGCTTAGTCTAACTCTGAATTGGGGGGAGAGCTTTTAAAGATCTCTGATAAAGCTTTTCCTCTTCACGATCAGCGATATTCTCATGTTCAAGTGAGAAGCTTTCAACGATCCGTGATCTACTTATCTTTCATCAATAGCTCAGTAGCCGAAGCTTTTGCTCATAAAGCGATCGGCGCTTGAAAGCTTTTATGGCCGAAGCTTTTGTATGCGTACGCCCTGACGCATACGCAATATTCACGCTTGTTAAGCCGCTTGTTGCGACAACGGCTAAGCTGCGCGTCAACGTCAACGTCGACGCCGACGTCGTCAAGTTCGACGTCAGCTGCACATAGATATACTCAGAAGCAGCGCAGGGCAAGGCAGGGCAGCATACAACAAATAAAAGGGGGAACAAAATAATTTACTAATTTCTAATAGAAACCAAAAGAAGCACACAGAAAGGCAAAAGCAGCTCACACGCACACACACACACTCACACACACACACACACAAGATTAGGCAAAGGCAAAGGCAGCAGCTCGAAATCTTTTGCTGTAGCCTCTTCCGCTTAATCCGCCAAAGAAAACATGCCGCGGCATTGCTCAGGAGGCTGCTTAGAAAAGGGTTGCCACTGCCACGATCCTATTGCCGTTTCTCTCTCTGTATGTGTGTGTGTGTGTGTGCGAGTGTAATCAGGTTTCGTCGCCTGAGTTGGCGTTGAGCCTTAGATACTTTTTGGTACCCTCCTCTTGCGTTTTCTCCATTTCCTTTGGGCTGTTCAAATTGTTAAACAAGTTTCTCACATTTCCGTCAGCTCGTCAACCAACCAACCAACCACCCTCCCTGCCTCCCTCCCTCCCTCCTCCCCCCCTCTGTTAGAAATTGTGCCATGGAATTTTTTAATTATACGCGAGGATTTGGCTGCCCTTTTTTTTTCTAATGTTTGTTCACTTGCAAAGAAGAGGAAAAAACAAAAAAAAAACAGCTTTAAGATTGCAGATTGAAGATGTGAAGTAACTGAGATCTGAGCTGCGGCGACCATTCGCCAATTTGTCTTGTATGGCCGAGGAGGGGGGCAGAGGGCAGAGGGCGGGGCAGTATAGGGTAGATAGCAGCGGGCAAAGAACCCTTTTTGGTTCCTTTTGCCCCGAGCTGTGGGCTGAGTTTCTAATCGCAGCATTCACCCCATTGAGTTGGCTTTCAAATGTCCTTTTGGCTGTCAAATGCAGTGTGTGTGAGCGAGTGTGTGTGTGTGTGTGTATGTTGTATCTTTGTATCTTTTGTGCTTTGGACGTATCGCATTCTAATCTGGCGCGACGATCGCGGCTTCAGCTTGATATTGCCTCATATTTGATTCCCATCGATTCGATTATCTGATCTTGAGACATGTCCTTGCCGCATCCTTGCGATTGACACTCAAATTAGTAGGCAGCAAGCTGGCAGAGGGCAGGCAGAAGGCAGGCAGGCAACAATTGCGGGTTTGAGTAGATATGCTTTTGACGCATCACGTATACGCCATGCGTGGCAGGCAGCAGCTGCTGTTACATATGTGTGAGTGTGAGTGTGAGTGTGTGCTTCATTCAGGCAACACCCCCGTAGAGCCGGTAATCCTCCATACACCCGCTCGCTCTATCCCGCCCCCTTCCTCTCGCTCGCTTCATTCAAACGAAACTCGTTTCGCGTTGATCAAACGCCGATCGGCGGGTAAAGCCGAGGGAGTTGCGCATTATAGAAAAATATAAACGAGAAAACAAATCCCCATCAAATGGGCATTTGAATGAAATCAAGTACAAGAGGGGCAGGTCCAGCCCACGGGCCAGGGGAGGGGCTCGGCAATGCGCGGGCGCGGTCAAAGAGCGTGTGGCCCAGCGGAAGAGTAGAAGGACGTCGAGTTTTTGCTCAAACAGGATGCAAATTTTTTAAGACAGCAACGAAACAGGGCCACAGTCCAGAGACCAGGTAGTCGTGTTCAGTAGCCATGCGGGTGTTTCTGTGTGTGTGTGTGCGAGTGTGTCCGCCTGTGTGTGTGTGTGTCAAATTGCAGGTACAGCAAATGCAAAGGCAACCTTAGCTTAGATCCAATGTGGACCCTGCCCTGCCCTGCCCTAACGCATCCTGCTTAGGCGCCTCGCTATATAATTTGTGGGAATCGTCGAAAGATCCAGGCCCAGACCCCGAAGAGAGCGGGTCAACAATAAAATTGAAATTAAAATTGAAGATTAACCAAGTTCAAGTCTGTTTATACATATGTATATAAAGCAAACAGTCTGAATACGAAACTTTTTAGATTTAGTTTTTGATGGAGCTCAACTTGACATCTAGTTAATGACAACTGTCACCTTTGAACTTAGCTGTTTCTAATTGCAACCAAGTCTTAATCCGAAAGAACAAATTTGTAAATGAATTAAATAAGAATTTACATAAATTAAAATGGTTTAGCAACTAAAATCGACTTTTAACGCATTGAATTGAAATTAAAATTCAATTAGTAACAATTTTTTATTTCAAAAGCAATTAAATTAAAATTATATAAATAAATATGCATGCTCAACAGACATATTTGAAATATTTAATTAATTTTTGGCCCATCAAAAAATAGGCCACATTATTTGGCGGGATAAAAGCGACATGGGTCACACTGTCATCTGAAGGCCATTGTGGCCCATGCATGTGTGTATGTATGCATGTGTGTGTGGAGTGGGCTGATGCTGGCAGCAAGCATTTGCATACATACTTATTTTATTCTAGGCGCTGGCGCTGCATCTGCCCCCCCCCCCCCTCTTCCTCTCTCTCTCTCTCTCTGCATTTGTTTCCTGTGTCGCGCTCTAAATGCGAAACTTCTATGCATATGATGCGGCGTCTTCTGCGTCGGCGCACATGCCCTCATCCATATACACATACCAAAAGCCATGTGCCTGCGAGTGTGTATGTGTGTGTGTATGTGTGTGTGTGTGTGTGCCTTACTTGATTCTCATGGCTCTTCTCACGTTCCGCTTGTTTGTACTCATTTAGCGTGCGTTTGATCCACATTATTTCGGTTTCGTTTTTTTTTTTCTCTGTAGTTATTTGTTCATCTTTTTTATTTTATTTTTTTTTTTGTTCTCTACTACATTTTTGTGTGCTCCTTTTTGTGTTTGTGTTCATTAGAAATTTCCAAGAATTCAGCGACACGACACACAACACACACACTCGTACACACACACACACATGCATGACGAGATTCGTGTTACTGCTGGCTTAGTTTTTCAAGAATGCTGCTGCCGAAAGCCGAAGCCTGAGTGTGTTGAGCTGAGAAATCCGGGCAGAAAAATCTCATGACTAGCGAAGGCAAAAAGGAAGCGAGAGAGTTTATGTGCCTCGGTCGCTGCTGCCGCTGCCGCTGCCTCTGCGTCGACGGCGGCTGCTCTGATTTGGGCATCATTATGATGTTGCGGAATCGGCTTACGAATACATACGCATATATGTATGTATGTACATATGTTTGGACAGTAAACGTTCGATAAAATGAACAAAAATAAAACAAATTTTCGGTGTTAAGAAATATATTAGCTTATATGTGTAGGTGTATGTACATACATATATACAAATGTAAGCATCGATGAACGTACATACATATATTTGTGTCTATGGATGTGCATACGTTTATATGTATGTGTATGTATATAACATATATGTGTATGCGTGTTTTGCGTAGGACAAACAATTATTCTAGCGGAAAAATTGTACGGAAATCGATTTTTAAAACAAATGCCTGAAGACACTTTTTAATAGAAAACTTTTAAAATATATTATTTTCATTTACATGGAAATAATTATACATATTATGTACATACATATGGATATGTATGTACATATATATAAAGTGAACATCTGTCTTAGCAGGACAGTGTAGCCGTGGGTGTCCGCTCAACAGAGCTTTCCCTGTGTGCATGCACATACATACTATATATACATACATACAAACATGTCGTCCTTACTCTTTCACAATGGCAAAGTAGTATTTGGCGCGCTTATTGACCAACTGTCGCGCGCGACACGTGCAGCGCTCAAGAGATCCGCTGATCGTATGCAGAGCAGCGCAGGCGGGAGGGCGAGCGGTCAAGCGAATGTTCCTCCAAATGTTTCAGTACGAAGTTCGAACCGTTGGCTGACGACTTTCTTCTGCCGTTATTTTACCAGTTGAGTGGCGATCACTTTCTTCACTTGGCAGCAGCAGCAGCTGCATTCGCGTCGATCGGCAACCCTTTTTCGCGACGGGACAGTAGCGAGAACGGGGGCAGGGGCAGCGGCAGAGAGGAGCAGGTAGAACAGTTGCTCGACCATCCTTTTTGTCCTTGTTGCTGTTATAGCCTAGCCGGGCAGCCTCTGATAAGGGAAGAAAGCATTTCACTGCCGCTGCGAAATGCAAAGGGTTACCGCACAACAGCAAAGTTATTTGCTGCTTGGGGCTCAACTTGGCCAATTTGCCACATTTCCTGGCACGCTCTTCTCCACCCGCCACCTTTCTCGCCTAACAATTGTTTTGAGTTCTTTTTTGTAACAGCTGCCGTTTCGATAGCTTTCAGCACACTGTAGAAAGCTTAGCAGTGGGACACCAGAATTTCTGGCGCTCTGCGCACACACACATAAACGCACAGGCAAAGCTATGTTTGCGAGAGTGCAAGAGCAGCAAGAGAGTCAGATTGCATTGAAATCAACAGCAAAACCAATAACATTGCTGTTAATATTCCCCTACACGCACACATGCATACATACGTACTGATCTATTATAATGTTAGGGAGGAGCTTTAAGCACGCGTGCGTTGGCAACGCTGCTCTGGCTCTGTCCGTTGTCTGTTTTAGGCGACGTCGCAGCGCTGTTAGCTGTTAGCTACTGTTGCTGCGCCGCGCGCGTTATCAGCAATTTACGATCAAAAGCTAACCAGGGCGGCCGGCCGGCCGGCTGTAAGCGTCGTGCTGCTGTTGCTGCCGCTGCTGTTTATTGAGGCCATTGAACTACCGAAATGAAGTCGAAATTTTTATTAACCTTAAGCGGCTGTTGCCTGACCGACTGCTTACAACTGTTTTTACCGTTTTTCTTTTATTTACTTAGTTGCGGAGTTTTGCCCGCTTTTGCGGTCAACATATGTATATATGTATATGTATATGTACATATATGTACTTAAGTATATGTGTACTTACATATGTATGTATGTGCCAAACTTTTCTTTTGCCATTTTAATATTTATTTCTGCTGCCAGTGTTGGAAAGTATACCAACAAACTGGCCGGCGCCAACAACGACGTCACCGTTAACAATAATGTACATAACATAAAAATTGACCGGAAATAACAAATAGTTGAGGCGTGCACGCTGCCGCTGCTGCTGCTGCTGACAACATACACGCACACAATTAAGCGCATATCGCTACGCATGCGAATGTGTGACGTAATCGCGGGATAAATTGTTGCACTTTTTTTCTATGGGCAGAGAACACGAAAATACGTAATAAAAACCACAGAGCAAGCGCGCAATAACAACTTGTCTTGCGAGAGATCTGCATGTACACTTGCATGCACACATGCAAAATCACATGTGTCTGAACGACTGCTGTGTGCGTTCGTGTGTGTGTGAGAAAGCGCAACAATTTAAAAAGAGCGCGAGAGTGAGAGCGCCGCGTCAACGTCAATGCCGGTTGGTAGAGCTTATAAAGGCTGCTGCTGCTGCGTTCTGTGTATTGAGCTTTTGTCGCGCTACACACGTTAGACGTCAACAGAGTTGTCGTATCAGTTAATGTTAGCGCTGCAAGATAAGTTGCATACATAAGTATGTATGTTTAATATTGCAGAATTTATTTTGTAAAGTAAAAACTTCATTTTATTATACTTACATACATATATATGTACATATGTACATATGTTGAATTCAAAATTTCTTTAAATATAGCAAATATGTTAACATTTTATAAATTTTTGTTAAACCCCATTGTTTCTTTCTAAATGTAGTGTTTTAGTCGCTGCCAGATGGAACTTGGGGCTAAGAACTGTTGCCCCTATCTGGCAACATCGCGTTCGCATTTCTCCTACATTATGCCCATTGCCGCTGTTGCTTTTCGTCGATTTCCCTTTTCTTTTTTTTTTTTTTGCAAGTGTTGCGCGCTAATCATGAATTTGCCTGCCTTGCCTTCACTTCACCAACACAACAACACATCCCAAGTAAGAATAACAACAACAACGGCGACCACTTTTGCGTTTATTGTCGCTTTGCAGCCGCGTAGCCGGCTGCCTGCTTCTCTCTCTCTCTCTCCCACTCATTCTGTCTCTCTTAACGGTGCTCCAACGCGCGGCCACTTGCGATTTTGCTTTACCGTCCCATCAATTCGCCGCTGTTGTTTTGCGCCTTGCTCTTTGTCGTGCCTGTTTCAGTTTCAGTAGTTAAATGCTCTTTGCATTTTGCGGTCGTCTTTTTCGGAAATACGCGACGTAGTTGGCAAGCAACAAAAACAACAACAACAAAAAAAAAAAGAATAATAATTCAACGGCTCGGCAACGCAAAGCAACAGCAAAAATTATAAAATATTTTACGCCTGCTGTTGTTGGTGTCAGTGTCTGCGTGTTGTTTTTACTTTTATTTTTTTTTTTTTTTTTTGTAATAGTCATCGGTCGCTGGTCGTCGTGGGCGCAAAAAAAAAAACCAAAATTGTGCTGCGTTGCGTTCTTCGAAATTAGCTTAAAGCTTTAAGTGATATTCATATTAGAGCAACAGCGCTAGCAACAACAAATAGAAACAAGCTGTGAAAATGTGAGTGATGATTATTAGAAGACCATGAAAAAGAGTAGAAAATAGCAACAACAAAAATACTCGCTCAAAAATATATGTATGAACACACATACATACGTATACGACAACAACAAAAAAAAAAGATGTGTCGAATTGGTTTTTTTTTCTCGTAGATTTGCGTAGTTTTTGCAAGTCAACGATTTTGGTTTTTTTTTGTTGTTTTTTCGTTGTCGTCGTTTCCTTTATCTATGCAAGTACACATGCATGTGTGTATGCGAGTGTGCACAGTGGATAGAAAGACGGATAATAGAGAGACAAACTAATGCAAAACTAACATACATATGCATGTTGTACCGTTATGACGATACGACTAGCCGGCGTCTGTGTTTGTAACGGTTTTTTTTCTTTCTGTTTTCATACTCAGCCTTAACGAGTGGCTTTCTAGTTCGCCTTTTGGCTTTGCATTTGCAGCGACTGACGTCGGCAATTATTTAAGAACGCGCTTAAATCAAGCAACCAATGACATTAAAAATCAATTAATGCAAGCTACACACACACACACACATGCACACATGCACACATACACATACATATGCACTTAGGCACGTACTGACATGTGCGCCGTTCTTTGACTAGTTGCGCCCAGCCCAAAAGCAACACCAACAACGAAGTAAACTGACCTACTTTGCTCGACTCTGACTTGTGTAGTCATTAATCGGAGTCTGTGCTCTCCTGTCGCTCTGGCTCTGCCTCTCTCAAATTTGAGAGAGCATTGCTAATATGAGCATGTATATTGTTGATCGGCTTGCAGCTTTGTTTTTGTTTTCACTGCAGCTAACCTCTCTTGTGCTTCGGTAGCATTCGGTTGAGCCGAATTTTGAGCACTGCATAAGCGACAGTCTGCTCGGGCGCCAATGCTGCCCATGCGCCTACATATAGGGTGCACATACATATACACTCACATAGATATGCGTGTGCTCATATGCATATGTGGAAGAGGGGCGGCAACAGTATGCGTGCCTGTGCGCTAATTAGCCAGACACGTATCACATACACACATACACATGCGAATGTGCGTATACAAATTGAAAATAGTTCAAACTTTGCAATTTTAATATATGCATGGCTATCGGATAGGCAGCGACTCAACTATCGATAAATTTAGCACGTGGATGCAAGTTGTGAGCATGCGCAATTCGATTATTATTGCGTTTTATTTGTTTTCTTTTATTTTTCGCTCATTTTTATGAGTCAGCGAATGCTTTGGAATTTTGTAGCTGCTCCTCCTTCACAAATTGGTTGCACAAGACAGCGAATCAAAGCTCATACGCGTGACTAAAAAAAAATGAATCAAGGGAAAGCAGCAGCACTAAAAGATCAACAACAAGAATGCGAACGACACAAAAAAAAAAATCATAATCATATCAGTAGCACAATTTCTGCGTGTGATTAACAAGTGAGCGAGACTGCGGCATAGGAAGCGTTCGCTCTCGCTCGCTCGCTCACTCGTTCATATGCGCGTGTGCATGTGTCGTGTGACGTGTGTATATGTCGCGTTTAGCCTACGAAATGAACGAGCGCTGCTGCGGCGCGGCTAGCGTCGGCGTCATGATCGCGACGTTCTAAATTGTATTTGTAATTCCACTTAACGCGATCGCGTTCTCTTATACCTATATGTGTGTGTGTGTGCGTGTGTGTATGCATGTTCATTGGTGTTGCCTTGTCTCAATTTTGTCATGTGTCTCTTTTAGTTGAGTTGAGTTTTCTATGAAGTAAAGAAACGGAGAACGAAGAACAACAACAAATAGAAAAGTGAGAGCAGTGGTTTTTTTGTTAAGCGAAAAAGTGTTGGTGTGTGTAGAGAGAAATATAGAGAGGGTGTGAGATACACACGCATACAAACAAACGGAGGAACACATACACGAAATTGCAGCAGCAGCAAAAATACATAAATACAAAAAGAAAACAAAAACAAACTTAAAATGCACAGCAGCAACAGCAGCAATTACCCCAACAATCACAACAACATCCACCACAACACCAGCAGCAGCAATAACAACAGAATCAATATCAACAACAACAATAACAACAACAACAATAACAACAACAACAGCAACAGCAATCATCATTATTATAACCATCATCAACAACAAAGTACAAAATTAGTACGTTTTTATGATCGGTGAGTGTCTTTTTTTTTTGTCGAATGAATGTGTCTTTTTCTCTGACTCGCTCGCTCTTGCGCCTGCCCGTTATTAGACGAAAAATGTTCGTGTGTGTTTTAAGTGTTGGTAAACAGCTAAACAGCTAAGCAGCTTAACAGCTTGATAACTTGCAACACATGTTGTAGATCATATTGAAGCCAGCGTTGCCAACTTTTCAACAGCAAGATGTAAGCTTGTCTTAGATGGGAACAGAGGGTTGTTCATAATACATCCCAAATTATAATATATATATTGAATTATTAATGAATACATCCCAAACATCAACCTTGTCAATCTCATGGTTTACTTTGCTCTACAAATGGTTGCTGCAAACTTTTATCGCTATTCATATTCTTGAGAAGCAACATTTGCCATATTGTCTGTTTATGTAAATAAAGCAAAATATAATGACGTATACAGAATTTTTGAATTTTGAAGTCCACTTACATTACACTATAATCATCTTTAATTCCGCCAATTGGGTGGAGGTACAAATCAACATATAGATCTACAAAATAAAAAATAAATGTTCATAACTGACATATACCCTATCAGAGTCCGCTACCTCTTGAACGTCCAACTCTGCATCTACACTTGAAATAAAGAAAAATAATTTAGAAGCCACAAAATTCTGACATTCTCTTAAAGAGGCCTTTGACTGCCCTCTCCCATTAACCGAATATATCCCCATATTGAGAAGGTTCTTGCCTTATCCAAATAAAGTATTAAATAGTCAGTTGGTTGTGACTGCAACGTTTTTATTTAGTACGCCTTATGCGTTTGACATCGTTTAACTTGTGGCATGATTTCTATGGCTTGCCATATACCCCACCCCCATCCCATCCTCACTGCTACCAGTGCTGCATTTGGCAAGCAACCTATTTTTATTTTACTTTGCTTAAGAATAGACGAGGCAAAAAAAAAAAAAAAAAAAATATAATAATAACAGCAGTAGAATTACATTTGCAATGCTGGATCAGCAACAAGGGGGGGAGGGGGCTAGGAAAACGCGTGCGTACATAGACACACGAGCAATATATGCGTTTTGTTTTTGTGCTGTCGTTTGCCGGCCAATTTAGGTCAAAATAGCAACAACTACAAAGCAACTGCTGTCAGAAACAAGTTTGCGTGTATATGTATGTACAGTAATGTACAGATACGTATATGTGTGTGTACATACATATGTTGACAAAGCCACATTCTATGACTGGCTGGCTGGTCGTCAATTGGTTGGGTTGTGGGAAGGGGGGGGAGGGGTGTTGTAGTTTTGAATAGTGTGGGCAATAGATAAGCGGTGCGAAAAAGAACAAAAACGAAAACAGAGAGCAAGAGAGAGAATGATGCAGAAAAATTACTGCAACAGCAAAAACTAACGGTTGCTTACATCGTCGTCGACGCTGAGGCGGCAGCACCGCAAAATGAGCAATTGCGGCGCGAAAGCAACATGTGGAATGCTTTGGTAATGGAACGGGCAAAGCCAATACATGCACGCAAGTATGCGTCATAAAGTGCGGCGCTCTATGCATATGTACATATGACTATGTATGTTCGTATATAAGACTTAATCATTCATATTTAAAAACAAAAAAAAAACTGCAGCCACTACAAATACAAATACAAATACAAAGAGATATACACAAATACAGCTACAGCAACAGCACAGAAACAGCAGCAGGTGGCGATGCAGCAGATTTCTGACTTTTTCATTCATAAAAATCATCAAAAAGTAAAAAAGAAAACAAAAAGCAAATGAAACGTGCACACACACACAGGCACACATGTGTTGTATGTACATATATAACATGTACGCACCTTGTTAAAAGAAACAAAAAGGTGAATGATGCAACACGTGCGTGTATGTGTGCGTGTATATATATGTATTGGTGTAAATGCAGCAAGCAACGCCTTCGCGTGTTGATAAATTGAATACACATGCTGCATGCATACAAAAATATATGCACATACACATGCATACATAATATGCACACAGCCTTTTACATATGTATGTGAATATTTAATGCCAAAATAAACAAGCAGCACAGCAAGCAGAGCAGAGTAAACGTTGACGTCAACTGCGCTGCCAACGTACATATATTCATATACATGTATGTATGTATATGCATCATGTGTATATTGATTGCGAGGCGCAAAAGGGCCGCGTGCATTGATAACAAAAACAAACGCGCGCGCGCTCAGGTGGCTGTGTGTGCGTGTCTGCCTGCGCGTGTGTCTGTGTGTGTCTGTGCTTATGTGAGAGTGCCAAACAGAGGTCATTGCTTAGTTGAGGCGCCAGCGACAGAGTCTGTCACATGTCAAATACAAAAAAGAAAATAAATATAAAGAGTCGAAGTCGCAATCTACCGACTGCCCAATACTCTATATATGACAATAAACTTTCTGGGCGTCATCATCATGGTAAAACAAATACCAACTGTGCGGTTAATTGCGCTAAAACTGTGACCCTTACGGTAATCAACTGTCAAACTGTCCAATTTGATGACACTAAACGCTAGAGTAAAAAAAAACAGACGAATTATCACATACCACAAAACCAATTAACTCTACTCGTTTGAAACACAGTGTATATTTTACACACATACAAACATAAGTATTTTCTCTCACGCAGAGACTGTTATAAAGAGAGGCAGCAAGAGTGATAGAGAGTGGGAGAGGGAGAGCGCGCGACAGAGTAGGTGCAGTCAAAGTCCTATTGGTGCTGTGCACGAGGCGACGTCAACGAACTGCAGCAATGACATTTACATATTTGAAGCTGTGGCCATGGACGCGGTGGGCGCAGTGTGGCCATGCTCACACCCCTAAATCCCCTCTCCCCCTCTCCCATAAATATCAGAATCTGCACATGTTGTGACATGTGACGCATGCGCAATGCTGTTCAAACTGTGCGCAACAGTTACACAGTTAAAGAGGCAGCGCTGTCAAAAATGCAAGACAAGCCAAACACACAAAGCACAAGAAAAAAGGAAATAAGAAGAAAAAAGCGGCGGCGGCAGCAAATTGTTCGTTGTCGTTTCGACTTCAATTCCTGGAAAAATAAGCAGCAAAAAAAACAAACACATATATGTGCATACAAACATATATGCATGCATATGTAAAAGGCGCAGACACAAACAAATATGGCATGAAGTGCTATAAAAGCAATAGCAATAGAAAGAGCAACAGCGAACATCAAACTAAAAGAGAGCACACACAGAGACGGATGAGAGACAAACATAAGTGGCAATGGAATGTGTCTGCTGCTGTTGCCGCTGCTGCTGCTGCTGAAGAAGGCGGCCGGTATGTGAAACTGTTGTTGTTGTTGTCGCTTTTGCAGTTTGACAAACTCAATTCGACAACGCGCACACATTCATACGCATACGCTGCTTCGCCTCGTACATGCGAATTCGCTTATGCGCTCGCTCTGCAGCACTGCCTCTCTCTCTTTTGGAGATCGGAAGCCGCGCGCTTTCATTCATAAAGTAGAGTTGCCACACGCTGCGATTTTCGCTGGAATTGCTTAAAGCCTGTTAATTAAAAACGAAAATAAAATAAAAGTAGGGAGTTCCTTTTTTTATATGAATGTAATTACATACATACATATGTGTTTATCAATGCATTTTTTTAAATCAAAATCAAAATCGTCTACAAATTGTATTTACCCAGCTGAAAAAAGCTACAAATTTATATTTTAATTATTAAAAAGTATTTTATTATATGGTTGCACAAAAATTTGTATTTTGCTGGCTCCTGGAATCGTCCATATTGTTGTATGTACATATATACATATATACGTGCCTACATACATACATACATACATACTACGGCATGCCTTGCTCTCTTATTTTTTGTTTTTATTATTTGCTCTTGTTTTTGGGTCTTTGTGGCGACGGCGGCTTCGGCTTCGGCTGGAGTGAAATTACTTCCAAGAAAAATAAACACGATATTAAATGTGCAACATTCCAGTCGACGGTGGCGGCCGTCAGCGGCGGCAGCAGCAGCAGCAACCGATCGAGATTTTTGCAGTGTTGCTGATCTTGTTGCTGACCGTGTTGTTGTTGTTGTTGTTGTTGTTGTTGTTGTTGTTGTTGTTGTTGTTGTTGTTGTTGTTGTTGCTGTTTGTCTCGAAGCGCCAAAAAGCAATGAACAGCAACTTTTTGTTGCTGCCGTTGTCGTTGTTGTTGTTGTAGTTTGTAGTTTGCTTAAGATGTCTGCAGTTGGTGCCGTTATAGCAACAGGATGTTATCACCCTCTCCTTCCCTCCCTCTCTCTTCTATTTGTCTGGCTGTCTGTCTGGCATGTGCATACATATACACATGTACATATACTTACAGACATTATAAATATTCATAAGTGCATATGTAAACAGTTAGAGTTCTCTCTGTCTAACAGTTATGCCTATAAAATATATATTAATTGTATATGATAGAAAATAAAGGCCCTAATCAACGAAATTTGTCCCAAGATATTCGTTAGAGTATTAAAGTTGTCACGTGAACGCGTTCGCTCTTCTGCACAACACTCGCATCTTTATTGCTTTAGCTCTCCTGCTCTCTCACTCTCTCCCCCCCTCTCTCTCTCTCTCGCTCTCTCGCTCGTTCTTACTCTCTTTTGTCCAACTCCTGCGGTTGCACACATTCTCTCATCTGAAGCTTGTTGCATTTTCATCGCCACACACCGACAGCACACAGCCCCTACCCATGCCCCGTAATGTAAAAAAAAAAAACAGAATGTAATTATTAAAAAAATAAATAAAATACAAAATAAATGCAAATAAGAATCCACGCAGTCCTTTTTCCACGCTCGCTATCTCGCTCTCTCGCTCTCTAGATGTTAGTTGCGCTGCTGAGTCTTTTTACTGACATTCTGCTCTCTTTTTTTCCTTTCTATTTCTTTATTTTTTTTTCTTTCTTATTTTTTGTTATCTCGTTAACTTATTGAAAAAAAAAAAAAATTTTACCATTTTCGTATTACTTTTTTTATTTGTTTTTTCTGTTTCGCCTCTTTTTTTTATTTCTTACTTTTTAATGTTTTGTTTTTGTTTTCCTTTTCGTACGTGTTTTTTTTCTATTTTTGTTGTTTTCTATTTTTGTTTTGTGTGTGTTTTTACGCTATTTTCTTCACAGTGTTACGACATCAAAAATCTTAATAAGCGGCATACCGCTGCAGACACGTTTCGAAGACATCGAACCGCTACTGAAGCCCTATGGCATCGTCAAACAATGTGAGGCTATTTCTAGTAAGGATCAAAATACTCAAACAGTACATATAACATTCGAAAATCCTGAGCAGGCGCAAAGGTATATACATTAAATCCAACCAAAACCAATCTATGAACAAATCTGCTAAAAAGATAATAAAAAAATTTACCTAACACAAGATTTCACTTGATTCGAAAAATTCCCCTTCGTGGTTCTAAAAGCTGTGTGAATCTCGTGTTAAGTACAAATTTGATGCATCTAATATATATATATATACATTTATATATATACATATACATATATATATCATATTACAAATCATGTGTACGTATATAATAGATGGAAAACTATCGATAGCATAAATATCGATACCATTTATTTAAGGGTATTCACACGCAGAACATACGCATTAGGGTGCACCATGAAACCATCGACAGTTATCGATACTATCGCTGGGTTTTTAAAAGCTATTTTCCAGCATAACTACCGAAATTCTAGCCTTTAATATATGTATGTATATGTATGTATATGTATGTATATGTATATGTATATGTATATGTGTGCATGTATATGTATGTACGTATGTATGCATATGTATGTATATCGATTACCGATTTTTTTTTTTTAGATAAGTAATTAGCAGTTTGACATTTTGAGTGCATCGCATCTGTGGCTGTCTTTGGGGGCGTGCCGGAGTGGGCGGTACTTGGCTGTGACTGTGGGCGGGGCTTGTGTGTTGTGCTGCTTACTTAGGGCGTGTTTTTAGTAGCTATCTTTTGCCTATTGCATTTATGTATGTCTGAGCTGATCTGATCCGATCTGATCCGATCTGATCTGGTCCTCCAAAATCGTTTACTAAATACACATATCGTAAATGTTATATCTATACACAACACTATGCATACATATGTATATCATCATAAACTATATTCTTTGTAGAATTATATTTCTCATACTGATCTCTCTTTTTTTCTCCGTTTGTTTATCTTCGCGCTCGCGCTCTCTTTTCTCTCTTTGTACCTTAACTTCTACCCATAGAGCTGCTGGTGGCCTAAACGGCGTCGAGTTCGAGGGCAGTAAACTGCACGCAGAGCAATTGGACAAAAATCAACGTCGGAGCATACGCAATCAGCGCAATCCTTATCCCGGCATGCCGGGTCCTGGACGCCAGGCGGACTTTCCGCTGCGTATTTTGGTACAGAGCGAAATGGTGGGCGCGATCATTGGACGACAGGGTAGTACCATACGGACCATAACACAACAGAGTCGCGCCCGTGTCGATGTGCATCGCAAGGAGAATGTTGGCTCCCTCGAAAAGTCCATTACCATCTATGGCAATCCGGAGAATTGTACCAATGCATGCAAGCGCATTTTGGAGGTTATGCAACAGGAGGCACTGTCCACAAATAAGGGGTAAGTAGTGTCGACATCAGTTCATTTATCCATTTCAGTTGAAATTAACATTCCGCCCCCCCCTTCAACTCTGTCGATTCTAGTGAAATCTGCCTGAAGATACTCGCCCATAATAATTTAATTGGTCGCATTATTGGCAAGAGCGGTAACACTATTAAACGCATTATGCAGGATACGGACACGAAGATAACCGTTAGCTCAATTAATGACATTAATAGCTTCAATTTGGAGCGGATCATAACGGTGAAGGGCTTGATTGAGAATATGTCACGTGCGGAAAACCAAATCAGTACCAAGCTGCGCCAAAGCTATGAGAACGATCTGCAGGCAATGGCGCCTCAGAGCCTTATGTTCCCCGGTCTGCATCCCATGGCAATGATGTCGACACCGGGCAACGGCATGGTCTTCAACACGAGCATGCCGTTCCCCTCGTGTCAAAGCTTTGCCATGTCCAAGACACCGGCCAGCGTGGTGCCACCGGCCTTCCCCAACGATATGCAGGAGACGACATACCTGTATATACCGAATAATGCCGTTGGGGCAATCATTGGCACCAAGGGATCGCACATACGCAGCATAATGCGCTTCTCAAGCGCATCCCTCAAAATTGCGCCCCTCGACGCCGACAAGCCGCTGGACCAACAAACGGAGCGCAAGGTCACGATTGTTGGCACACCGGAGGGTCAGTGGAAGGCGCAGTACATGATATTTGAAAAGATGCGCGAGGAGGGCTTCATGTGCGGCACCGATGATGTCCGCCTTACCGTTGAGCTACTCGTCGCCAGTTCTCAGGTATGTATATAAATACAGGTGTCTATAGATATATACAACTTTTGATTGATCAACGCCGCACAATTCCATTCACACGGGTGAAAAATGGGTGACAAGTGCCCGTTAGTACGCTCAACAGCTCCATTTTGGTACGATCGCCTTTCATATGCGTTTAAGAACTTGTTAAAAAAAAAGTTGAATTTTAAAACAATTTTCGTCTAATCGAGGCGGAAAATGAGTGGAACTGAAAGATAAAAGAATCAAATAATCAAATAGGAATTAATTAATAAGGGTGCAGTCTGATTTTGGGCGTAATCGGTTCGAACTCGCTGAACCAAATATAACAACTTTTGAGGCTGTCCTAGATAATATAAATATTTATATTTATTTTGTTTAATGCAAATTTCAAAGATTAGGACTGTCATATTAACGTGTTAAGGCCAAGGTTTAAACCAAAACTTGTGTTCAAGGATGTGGAAAAACATTTTCATGAACTGAACCAGGTGCTTGGTTATATGAATATATTTATGTTATGTTTTTTTTTTTTTTTTTTACTGTACTGTACTGTTATTAAAAGAAATTGTATTTCGCAGGTCGGACGCATCATTGGCAAGGGCGGACAGAACGTGCGTGAGCTGCAACGTGTGACGGGTAGCGTCATTAAGCTGCCAGAGCATGCGCTGGCGCCACCTTCAGGCGGCGATGAGGAAACTCCTGTGCACATCATTGGGCCATTCTACAGCGTTCAGGTATGTGGCCCGGCGAACTGTTATAAACTGTCATATTGTTTGTAAACTAATGTTAACTATTTGCTTTTTAACTCTTTTTTGTAGTCCGCACAGCGGCGAATTCGCGCCATGATGCTATCGACAAATCCGCCACCAGTGACCAAAAAACAGAAAGCTGCCAAAGAACAACAATTGCAACAACAACAACAACAACAACAGCAACAACAACAACAGAACCTAGCCGGCGCTGCGCCAAGTGGGACTCAACAACAGCAGCAACAGTCGCCGTCGCAGCAGCAGCAGCCGCTGCCGCCGCAATCGCATCATCAATCGTCGGCGGCGTCGTCGTCGGCGCCACCTGCGCATCACCAGCAGCAGGCGTCGTCGACAGCGTCCTCACATCAATTGCAGCAGCAGCAGCCGTCGCCGCCGCCCGGCAACGCATCGGCCGCCACCCAACAGCAGCAACAGCAGCAGCAGCAGCAGCTGGCGAGCTCCCAGCAGTAAGCTGCATGCGTGGGGATAGGGTATGGCCAGAGGGGGGGGCAACCCAAATACAACAGCAAACAACTTGAATAACAACAACAATAATACATTAATAGCAATAGCAACAACAGCAACTACAACAAAAACAACACTTGGATTTACCGTGGCAGTTTTCCATCAACTTTTATTCCGCTTTATATAAACAGGCAGCGAAAACAACAACAACAACAGCAACAAGAAAAAGAAGAAGAACTCTCGTCCCTCAACTCCAACAAACTCGTAAAAAGCGCTAAATGCCTGCCCCTCGACTGCTGGCAAGGGCAGCAGCACAGCAAACTAAAAATGAATTCAAAAATATAACAGAATATAACAGCAACAACAGCAACAGCAACCGCAACAGCGACCGCAACAACAACAGTAACATTAACGACAGCAACAACAGCAGCAGCAGCAGTAAAAGCAACAGGCAACAGGCAACAACAAGGCAGATGCGGCTGAGAACTTGCTCTTTCCCTCTCTTGCAGTTAGTTGCAGACGCCCAAAGGGGAGAGCTACCAGATTTTGTGTACAACTATCAAATGCTTGCTTATAAAAAAATCAAAAAAAATCATAATCATAATAATAAAACTCGGCGCCGTTCCAATAAATGGGCCAAACTGTTATACGGCAATGCATTGTATTGTTGTTGTTTCTCGTGATGTGACTGCGCGCTGCCCAACCTTTGTTATAATTTTAATTTAACTAAATAACTACACACACACACACACACACCACACAGACACACACTCTATTATTTAAAGAAATCTTGCATAAAGCCTGATGTAAGGGAGAAGCTACATTTAACCAGGTTTAACCACAGAACTGCAACAGCCCCCGCAGCAAAAAATTATTAAACATATTTGCAACATGAAAAGAAATTTCACAATTAAAAACAAAAACAAATTGAAAAAAAAAAAAACAAAAACAAAAGCGAGAAAAAAATTAACAAAAAAAAAAACAAATTCAAAAAGTCGCAACTGCAGCAAATTCGTTTTTTTTTAATATATAGAAAACATAAAATTACAACTTTTTAATGAATTATTTTATTTTTTTTTTAATCAACTTTAGTAAGCGTAATTTAAGTGAACAAAAGAAAAAAAAAACAAACAAAAAACGAAAGTGAGATAAACAAAAACCAAACAATCAATTGGTTTGTGTGTGTGTTTTATAATTGTTTTATATATATATATATATATATTTATTATATATGTATATATACATTTTTTTTTATTTTAATTTTTTAAGCGTATTTGCATTTGAAAATTTGAAATTTGTAACAGTTATTAATTGTATGCAAGAACACAAATCAGATGACGACAGCGGCATAAAAAACAGAACAGGAAAAAACTGTATGTTAATTATTATTATTACTAATATTATTTTTCGTATTTCCTAATTGAAGAATACCCAAATTGCAAGCAGGTGTAAACTTTAGCCCACCTCTTAAAGCAAAACGAAAACAAGAAAAAAAAACTCAACAAAAAAAAAAGAGTAGAAGAAAACTACAACTAAACTTTAAAGCCGCTTTAAACTAAACCAAAACAAAACAAGTGAAAACCAACTAAAAACTAAAACATGTAAAATAAAAGAAAAACTAAAGAATTCTTTGAAGCGAGAAGCGTAAATACCACAAAAATACAACACACAAGTGTTCAATGCGAGGGTCGATAGAAGAGTTTTCCATAGGAGCATATATGTCTACATACAATATATATGTATATAACTTATCGTATATATGTATTCTGTCTGTACTCTTATATTTATCAGCCAGCAGACAGCGCAACCATCTCTTATACGCGCCAAGTCGAGAGTCAGAGTTGAGTCGCGCAGCACATGTATGACAACTATATAGTATAACATAACGGAAACATATAACAGTACACACACACACTCACACACAAACAAACACACACACTCACTCACAAACATAATTATATAGGCATACGAATTATATAGTTTATCATTTAAGTTGTGTCTCTCACCTGATGCCAAGCAAGCAATGTTAGTGTACAGCTGTATAATAGTTTTCGAGAATTGAGAATTTGAGATTTCGAGAATGCGTATATAACAACAAAAAATAAAACTGAATTGTTAATATTGTTTGAGCGAACTAAGCTAGAGAGGGAGAGAGAGAGAGAGAGAGGGAGAGGAGAAGAAGTAGAGTCGGAGCGAGAGCGCGAGCGCGCCAGAGTTATTTAGAGAGAAAGTGAGAGAGCATTGTAATCTGTTTGCCTTGAAACAAAAACAAAAATAACGGTGCTGAAATGTTAATTTTTATATAACGAAAAAAAACGAGCAACAAGTGTTACATAAAGTGTTATATTAAAGCAAAAAAAAAAAAAAAAGTTGAAATGAAAGGAAATTGGAACAAAACAAGCTGTTATATAAATCACAACACACACACATACACACACACACACACATAAACACACACGACCTATACTATATTACACATAGCTTTCAATATGCGGCCCCTTTCAGGCCTATCCCTGCGGATCATCTGATATATTTTCATGATCAACATGAGATCGGCCGAAAAGCGGGCCCATGGTTATATAGATTTTTCATAGTTTAAATGTTGTTTCGTACATATTCAAATGTACATGTAACAAACTTGTCATTCTTTTAAAAATACTTTATTTAAATTACATAAAATAAAAGAGAAAACACATCAAACACATACATGCATAAGATCTATTATAGATCATAAACTATATATATATATATTTATAGTGTATAACAGATTTTTTTTTCCATAGCTGCTAAAATCGTAACTGAAGTAACTGAATCGGAGCAACAAACAATCAAACATACCCAAGAACCAAGACAATAGCCCAATTTTGTTGAAATAGACATAAATAGAATATAACGTGACGATTTATTATAACATTTATTTTTTTATTCTTTACATACTTTTTTGTTTTGTTAAGATTACATACATACTACATACATTACATACAAGCATACATAAATACATAACATGGATACATATTTACACACACACATATATATATATATATATATATTTATATATACTAATACATAATTTCCTCTTTTCATTGTTTTCTTACTGCATTAAGTTAGTTATATATACATAAATATATATATGTACATATGTACAAATATACATATGTATATGTGAAATATATAGATTACAATAGAAAGTTAACAGCTCGGGTTTTGCGTTAATTTTGCCTATATAACACTTGCATTTTCAACTGTTATATTCGTGCATTTAAAAAGGAAATAGAACAACAAAAATCAACATTTCGGCCAGAACACTAAAAAAAAAAAAGAAGAAAAAGAAAATTCAAAATTTTTGTTTCGCGTGAACAAGAAAAACGAAAGAAACTCAAATCAAATTCGAAAATTGACTAACATAAACATTGATCAACAGCAAAGAAGAGCATATACAAGCATTTTAGGGCAGTTTTAGGACAGTTTAGGACAGATATTTTTTCGGCATACACATAATATTAACAACAGGAAAGAAACATGCGAAAAGATCTATTGATGAAGATTGAAAAAGTAATTAAAATACCTCAATGTAAGTGCATTATCTTATATGGAAAAACAAAAAACTAAAAAATAAAAAAAAAAAATACAAAAAAAAAACAAAAACAAATTATAAATGTAAAAGAAATCAAATGTTAAAATAAAACTTATAGCTAAGCAAAAGAGCAACCTAACGAATATGTAAAGTGTGAGCTAAGCAAAAGCAGAAAAGAAAAACTGAAAACAAAATATTGAAAGAAAATAATCATAAAATCTAATTTATGATAGTTTTTAAGCGATGCGGAAACCTGAAGAGTTCATGCAACATTTAACTCAAAAGCAACAACAACTACAAAAACAACTACAACAACAAAATCAACAACAACTACAACTGAGAGGCATATCAAAGAAGAAAGCAAAGTTAAAAGAGGGAGAGCGGCGGGAGTACAGTTTAGACCAAAGCATAGTCGATTTCGCAATTTACCAACACTGTTTGGAGCTACAGTGAAGTCGGATACATAAGTGCACAGGTGAAAACACACACATATATATATATATATATATATATTTTATATATATGCTAGTGAGAAAAGCCCTTTTATTTTTATATGCCAAAATGACACAGAGCCAGATACGAAAACTCAGACTCAGACCCAGATCCACCAGACCCATCAAGGAATTAACAAAGTGAGAAATCGTTCAAATTGTGCTATTTCCTATAATATGGTAAACTAGAAGAAGAAGAATACCTTTACAGACTATATAACTGAACCTTTTGTGTAGCTTGACGACGACGACGAAGAAGAAGAAGAAGCAGAAGAAGAAGAAGTTGGGGTTTATTATCAAGTGTATATAAAAGGAGTTTTTCTAGGCATATAACATTTAATATTTATAAATATTTATATATGCATATGTATGTGTATATGTTGAAAAATGCATAATAATGGAAACTTGTTTTGTTATAATTGAGAATGTAATCTTTTTTTTTTTTTATTTTTTTTTTTGAATATACATACATATATATATAAAAATATATATAATTTTTTTTTGTGTGACGTCTTGAAAGTTTGCGCAAGCGCATAGGAAAAATGTCCAAAGTTGTCAATACAAAGAGCATATATACTTATATACTACTATATATAGCGAACCCTATGACCTATGACCTATGACCTATGCATGATTGGTGGCGATGTCCAAGCATTTTATTTAACTATATATAATTATATATATATATATATGAGATAAAAAAGGAAGAAGAAAAAACGAAACGAAACAAAAAAAAAGCGTAAAACGAATTTTTATAAAAAATTCCAAAAAATGTAAACTAGAAAAAACATGGCAATGTTTTTGAACACTTGCATTGTTTTTATTTTGCATAGAATTCCAAATGCTGAAGAGAAAAGAGAATAGGCAAAGGGTAGCGAGAGAAAGAGCGAGAGAGAGCGAGAGAGTGCGAGAGAGTGCGCGTGAGTGAGAGCAGAGTGGTTGAGTTAACTAACTAACTATTGACTATTAATTGCTCTGTTTAAGAAAATAAAAATTTAAAAAAATATAAAACGAGGGGGGTTTACCAAACACTTTTAAGAAATAATATAAATATAATAATAATAATGATGATGATGATGATGATAATAATAATAATAATTATAAACGATGAAGCATTTTTTTTGAAGAAGACAAAAAATTACAACACGTGAGGTTGAAGCGTGCGCGTTGAAAACGACAGCGAAGAAAAGAGCAAAGTTTAGAGAGCAGCAAAGAAATTATTTTTTAGTATTTAGAGGCTATTTTATATCGTTATTAAAGGCAGGTGTGTAGAGAGAGCGAGAGTGAGCTAGAGCTAGAGAGCGAGCAGCATTAGGAGCATGATGATGATGATGATGATGATGATGATGATGATAATGAGACCCAGTAAACGTGGTTAAAAAGAAGTTAGCAGAAAATTAAATTTTAACTTGCAAGTTGGAAAAGAGAAAGAACAACAACAAAAAACAAAACAACAACTGAAAACGCTGGTATGTGAAATTGTTTGCAATTTGCAGTGTTGCATAGCGACAGACCCCAAACTGGGTACAGTTGCCAACTCACCACGTGTCGCGATAACAGTTAGCTTAGGAATATGGCAGGATGTGTTGGCTTTCACATTTCAGAACTTGATTCAATGCCTTTTCATTTCAAATACAATTTTGTTCTTTATTCATAATTTGTAACTTTTTTATTTACCATACACATACACACACACACGAACACAGGAACACAGGAACACAGACCAGGACTGACAGTTTCACAAACCAAGCGTTTCTCTTTTTCTTTTCACACGATAAAAACAACATCCACATGCTAAAGTTAAAATTTAATTTTTCTAAAAGTACTTTTTTGTGTTGTAAGTTGTGCCAAGTACTGATAACGTTTAAGGTGTGATAAACTCGTTTTAAAATTTAACAACTATTTAAACTATTACTAAAAACAAAACAAAAAACAAAAATTAAAATTAAAAAAATTATTATTTTTATATAATGCTTTCGATGTACATTTTTATACAACACACATACACTCACACAAAGTATATCGAACACACACACACACACACACACACACACCAGACTTGAAAAGTACTTCGACATTTGAATTGACAGCAACAACTTCAACAAAAAAAAATAATTGCTTTGCGATTACAATTTACTATTTATTTTATTCATATATGCATATATATATATGTACATGTACATATGTATTTGTGTATATATATATATATATTATTTTTATAATTTCTTAACGTAAACCTTTAAAGTTTGTACTCTTTGAAGAAAACGAAAAATGATTTGAACTTTAAAAAACAAAACGAAAAGAAAATTCACAAGAAAAATGCAAAAAAAAAGAAGGAAAAAAACGAAAGGGAAGATACTTTTTAAAAGGGCATATTTTTTTATATACATATATTTACATATTTACATAAAGTTTTTAGCGGTACAAACATCGTGAGTACAAATCAATATTTATTTTTTTTTTTTGTTTTTTTTTTTGTCTATTATAAAAAGAATTTAGGGATTTTCTTAAACATAAAATTTGTTTTCAATTGTTAGGCGAGTGAATGTTTGAAAGGGGGAACAGTTGATAACTGAAACACTTTTTTATACGATGATACGATGATACGATGAACAATAACGATATAAAGCGAGTTTTAAAAGTAGGCTTAACGAGACACGCAAAGCAAGTTAACAGCCGAGCAAAGCAGCAAATAGCCCAAAAGCCGTCACTCACATTAATAAAGCAAAAGCAAGTGAAATACTAAAAAAAAAATACTAAACGAATAACGATCCAACAATTGTATTCAGATGAAACTCTAAGCAGCACGCCAGAAAGTGAAGAATTTAAAAAATTTAAACCTTAATTATAAAGAAGAAAAATATCAGTTTTAACAAAAAGAACAAAAATTGGGGGTTTATTTTGTTTCAAATGGTTTTTGTTAACAGAATAGAATGAAAAAATTTGGACGCAAAACTCAAGTCAGCAGCAGCAAATACAACGGAATGAATTGGAAATGAAACAGTAAAAAAAAGAAAGAAAAAGAAGCAGAAGAAGAAGAAGGAGAAAGAACGTACATAACTGGACAAGGTCAAAGTTAGAACAGGTTAGAACAGTACCAAACCGAACCGAACCGAACAGAACCGTTATTAACTACTCGGATACGACACAACTGTACTAAAATGCACACAAACTGAAATATTGAAACGTATGGCATGAAACATGCACATAAACAACCGTTGCCACACATGCAACAACAACAACAACAACAACAAACGACAACAACAGCAAGAACAACAATATGACTATTCAAACTATTAAAAATGAAATGAAATGCAAGTGAAATAACTATTAAATACTATTATACATATATATATTTTTAGCATATAAGAGCATACACAAGCGAAACGTTTAAAAAAAAAAACATACGAGAAAAATATACCCTACATAACTGAAAACCAATTTTGTCAGCCGTAAGCTTTTACATGTACTAAAAAAAAAATTTAATGAAATATGGCAAAGAAAAAAACTAAAAAAAAAAAACCCAAAAAAAAAAACAATTCACATGCATACTATATATGGATATGATTATATATTGTACACACGTATATATACACACATATATGAAGCGAGCCCCAAGCTAAAATCTCTAAAAAAAAAAACTTAAAAAAAAATTGATTGTATTCAAAAAAAAAGAAACCCAATCGAAACCGAAAAAAAAAAACAAATAATTTGGCATGCTTTTTTTTTTAATTTTTTGTGTAACTTCCATTTAAACAATTGGCTCTAAAATAGGCTTATAAAATATTTAGCAACAGCGCAGCACCAAACTCTAGAGTGCATCGAAACAAAAGTTAACGACAAGAAAAATAAAACAAAACAAAAAAATGGAGGAAAATCGTCGGAAAAGAGAAGATTATTATTTAAATTTTTGTGTTTCGCTTAAATTTCCCTTTGTATATTTCGCATTTTTGAACACATTTCTATATAATGTATTTATATTGTGTTTTACTATTAAATTTTTGATTTATTTTTTTTTACTTGTAATAAATTCATGCGGTAATCAACTGGAGACTGAGCTACAACATATATTTAGTTACCGTTATGTTTATTGCATTTAAAAGAAGAAGAAATAAACTATAAATAAATGGCGATTGGCCAAAATACCCCGCATACACACACACACACACTCACACACTCACACACCAGATCACACACACACACACACAAAACCTACATGTGAAGCATACAATTTATATACTTGCATATATATATATATAAAAAAAAAAACATACAATATGATAATTATATATATTTATATAAATGTGTATATATATCCACAATTTTCATAAAATAATTACAAATTAATTGGTTTGTTCTATTCGTCTATATATAAATATATATATATATATATATATATATATATATATTATTTTTTTGTGTTTAATGCAAATTCATTTACTAACTACGCCATTTTGTTGTGCATTTCATCCCATCCCCAAAAATAAATACAAAAAAAAGAGAAGAAGAAAAAAATAAGAAACAAATCCTGCGAACGGTTTGCCTGTGTGATAGTAGTTTATAATTAAAGCCGTTCGCTGGATCTTCGACCCATACATAAACCCACACATTATATAGCATTTAAATGGCGAGATATGTGGAGAACCGTAAATACATAATTGCACATAATATAATTATATATATACATATATACATATATATATATATATATATATGAAAATATAATAAAAAATACAAATAACTTGAGGAGAAAAAGAAAAAAACACAAAAACATAAAAATAATAACACTACAATATTTTTATTTTTACTTTAATTATTTTTAAAGTACCTATCTATAGTTTAACGTTTTTTTTTCGTCGTCTACATATTATTTGTTAAGTTCATTAATCTACATAAATAATCTACACTAATGTAGACGACATAATGTATCTACATTGTACATTGTATCTACATTATAGAGCTAAATATCTATAAATATTTTAAATATAACAAAACAAACAACAACAAAAAAACAGTAAAATATTATTAAAAAAAACCAAAAAAAAAAAACAGCTCCCAACCTTTTTATTTTCATTCATATTGTTAACATTTTCTTTAGTTGTGGTTCAGGTTTTGGGTTTTTCTTGGTTTTGATTTGAATTTCGTTTAACGTTTCCAGTTTGTTTCTGTCTCGAAGTTTTCCGGCGTGTTCCATTCCGTTCGTTTCGTTTTCAGCTCGTCGAACAACCGACCGACCGACCTACAAAAAAACAATGATGCCAACAAAATGTGTGCTAAGGGCCAAACGCTTTCAATATGATGCATATATATGTACATATGTATGCATGTCTGTACCCGTATGTATCTGATTATATGTATGTACTGCTGTTCCACAAAACCCAACCCAAATTCAAATCCTCTACCTAAAGCGAACTTGTCTAAAATATTATGAATTTAATACATGTGTAGTATGTGTATCTGCAAAGGCAAAAACTTAAAATTAAACAAAAAAAAAACAAACGCAAAATACAAACACACAACCAAACGAAAACAAAACTAAACAAAAACAAAAAAATAAAAACTAAATGCGTGTAAGTACATTTATATAGACATTTATACGATACATACTATACTAACTAAACTACAAAAAAAAAAAAACGAAAATTAAAAACTACAAAATACAAAAAAAAAAAAGAAAGAAAGAAAAAAAATTAAATGAATAAACTACCTCAGCTTTGAATATTTCTATAGAAATGTTATTAAATGTATTTGAATGGCGAAAATGAAAAACAAAACCGTAAAGGCATACAAGTTTTAGAGCTGCATTTATATACATACATACTAGTAACAATACTATTTATACTAAGTGTACGTTTTGCATATTCCTATATAGCTAAATAAACATAATGGCAAAATGGGTCACTAAACAAAAACAAAATTCATGTATGAAGGAAATCAAGGAAAACCAACAAGGAATTCATATAGTATACATATACATACATATATATTGAAATTGAAATTGAAAAAAACAAAAAACAAATAACAATAATTTTGCGTCCATTTTTGTTGTTTCCTATACAAAGAAAAATTCTATAAATGAAAAGAAAAAAAAAACAAAAACAAAAACAAAAACAAATCATATTTAATTACATATATAATTGTTTTAATTGTGAACGTAACCAAACTGCAAGTAAGGCCAGATCAAATGTTTTATGAATGGCATACATATACATACATACATACATACATAGCTACGTCTCTATTACTAACATACATATATCCACTCAATTGATGTTTGCAACTGTCATTTAAACCAAACGAAAACTAATAGGCAACATAAACAAAAACACGCAAAAAATAATCATAATACAAATAATGAGCGAAAAACATAAAAGACAAAAAAAAAACACTTAATCCATAAGAAAAAGCTTTCTCGGTGTCAGTTGTGTCATAGTTTAGATTCAAAGCAAACTAAATATTAACAAATATTAACATAATGAAAATAATCGTTTATTTGCAAGACTTGCACGAATGTGCAAATCTGTGTGTGTCCAAGAAACATTTTCTGACCAGTCCCAAAGGTCTGCCTCTGCTTATAGTTATGACAACAACAAAAGAAGTGTACATTTCTGTATATTTCGTCAACTAGACATTTTTCCCTTTTCGGTGTGTAATTGATTGTTGAACACGTAACACAAAATGTGTAAATCCAAAAACAAAAATTTAACCTAACTACCTATGTACATACCTACATACATATATAAATTGAAGCATATGAATAAACAAAAAATGTACACCCACGATTACACTACATCCCAACATCAATCTAAAAGCAAACCCTGCTAAAATATTGAAAAAAAAAAAATATAAACATAAAGTAAAATTTTTGTGAACATGTGAAAAAAAAAAACCAAAAAACGAAAAGAAATTTACTCAATAAATGAATTTTTCGTATACACATCCCCAAATTCATTTTCAAACATGGTGCCATCTAAGGCCAAATTATCGAATAGTTATCGGTTATCAATGAATATTCACATTGACTATTCACATTGGCTAGAGTATGCGACACATTGCGACACCTTGCAACACTACCATGCTTGCCTCACACATTTAAATGCACCAATAATTTAATGGTGACACATATGAAGGTTGGCAATTTCGAAATGACCGAATTTTATTCAGCCCTGGACCGTCACTAATTCAAATAAGTTGGCATGCTTGCGCATGGGCTAAACTATCGCGAACTTTTCAGTTCGATAGCTCTTTGTGCTGTGTAGCCAACATATTGCGATATTCGCTCACCCTGTGCAGTAGGAAAGAAATTCTTATCGATTATCGGATCCATCGATGACCACATTAATCGTCCCAAAGAAAAAGCATAAAAGCATAAATGTATTTACAGTTAACAAACAGAAACAACTATAACAGCAGCATAAGGTGTAGCGCCTTCAATTTAGCGCAACCAGAAGTGCCAATAACAACAACAGCAATCTGTAAGCTGAAATAATTAAAGAATTCACTTCGATTTTAATTGCGCGCGCTATAAACCTTATGAGCCAATGCATTCATCATTAAATGCAGAAGGAAGCGTCGCGGTCTGTCGGCTTAAAAGCATGTGCGCGTGTGTGTGTTGTGTGTGTTGTGTGTGGTGTATGTGCTTGGCTGTGCGTGTGTGTGTAATACATAACAAAAATTGCCATACTAACACTGCCATAACGACGCTTAACAAATTGAATTAGAAGCTTTGCAGTGTCAACAATTCTGACGTACTTAGGACTGAGAATATGTCCAGCTTTCTCTGTCTAATCCCCATTAAAAAACAGTACGAACAACACATCTAGGCTCGTCCCGCCCGCTGTCTATTGGGCTATTTATAGACTGATTAGTATGTTCTGCTTTAGAAATTAATTGAAATTGGGGTGGCTGCTAGTTGGGGGCGGACGTTGCCGGGCGAGTCGGCATCAACAGCCAAAAGGCATTACATCTGCCAAAAGCTATATAATGTAAGTGCGTGTGTGTGTGTGTGTGTGTTTCTATGCATAATTCATAATGAGCATGTCGAACTACAGAAAACAACTGTTGCCCCGTCGTTGTTGCTGTTCCGAAATGAGAAAGGGGGTGAGCGAGAGAGAGAGAGGTGGGGCAGTGGGTGGTCACCTACCTAACAACATTCAAGCTGTAACAGCGGGCGGCGCTGTCACTGGCACAGGCTGACCTTGGAGCAAGTGGCGACTTTGTGTGTCTCGTTTATATAAATGTCCATCAATGTATTAAAAAAAAATCTCTAGTCGATACAGGGCTTCCGTTGCGCCGCCGAGCGATTGGACTTTGAGCCATTATTAAGTGCCAGAGCGTGTCGTGTCTCTCTAGCTGACTTGATAAGACGACGACGACGAAGTTGATTGAATGAAATGCATAATATATACAATGTACATAGGACCAGTGAAATGCACAAATGCACATAACCTTAAGCGAACAATAGTTTGGCGGGCTTAAATGATGCCTTTCAAATGGGGCAAGTTGGTGTCAATACCCTATGCTTCGATTATGTTATTATTGTTGTTATTGGGATAGAAATTCCAAAGTCCTAATTAAACCATTCATAAACATATTTAAAATATTTAAATACCTTTGCCTATTTTAATTCGACTTTATCTTAAATCGCCCTTTATAAAAGAAAGACTTCGTTTGGTGTATGCATATGCTGGTAAACCATAAATACCAGAGTTACGAATATATAATAAGCTTAAGTCTTTTACTAATTCGAACAACCGCAAGTTCAACTAAATATGATCCGTTCGAACAGATCAAAGTCATTCGCATTTGTACCGTCCACTTGTACACAAATCAATTAGCCAAGAATATACCTATCATTCGCATTCTGTGCAGCTAATCCGCAATCAACTCGACACCGTCGCTTGCTTGTCGCGACATGTTTGATAAGGCGGGCAATGAAAAACAATCAAGCTATAAACATAACATAACAATGCAACACGCTATCACTGGGCTATCATAAACGGGATTGGGTTTGGCTTCTTTATCAGCGTCTACTGTCAATCACTCGAGCTATTATATTAATCAATTTATCAATGTATGTATATCATATATGCAACAAGTTATATTTAATAATAATCGCGGTACCAACTGGTGATACCCATTCACAGAGTAGCGAGCGGGGGCCAGCTGAAGAGCGAAGTGTGGGAGCGGACGATGAACAATCTCGTGCAGGATATACAAAACAAATACTCATTTCTGGACAATCTATTCAGTCACGTATGGAAATGCATTATTCGATCGAATTTAAAGCTAAAGCTACAATTGCGCAGTATTCAATGGAAGAATGCAAAAGCCAAGCCCGGCTGTGCCTACCAGCCGACAGAGGTAAGTAATATCATATACGCACATATTATTATATATAGTTATTATAATCAACTCTTTTTTATGAAGATCGAGCAGGTGGCTAACGTTATAACTCATGGTATTTGGATAGTACCCGCCGTGTTTGCAGTCATAAAGCTCTTCGAGCGCTCGAACAGCTCTAGCCAGTATCTGGTGTCCTGGGTCTATGGAACCACGCTCTGCATGCTGTTCACAGTTTCCACATTTTTTCACTGTTCTTGTTACTGTGCCGAACACAAGTGAGTCTATAAAATGTACTTCCATATGCTTGCTGCAGCGTTATCTCTTTTAGGCCCCCCAAAAACTATGATGCTTGGCCCGCGTTTGGCTGGAAAACGTATCAGAGTCTCAAAAATGTTTTGCATCGATGCGATCGTGCCATGATTTATGTTTTTATTGCCGGCTCATATTTTCCCTGGCTGACGCTAGAGAATACCGACCAATCGGCCATACTGTTTTGCATGGAATGGATTATTTGGCTAATGGCGGCCGTTGGGATTGCTTATCAACAGGTAAGTTTGTTGCTGTGCGTGTGCATATCCCAGTCCTCGACATTTTACTTAATTACAGCTTTACCACGAACGCTACAAATGCCTGGAGACATTCTTTTATATTGTAATGGGTCTGGGACCAGCGCTAGTTGTAATGCTTACCGGACATCATTTTAATGGCATGATGCAGCTCAAATTTGGCGGTGCCTTCTATATATTGGGCATTATCTTTTTTAAGTCAGATGGTTTGATTCCCATGGCGCACGCCATTTGGCATCTCTTTGTGGTGCTCGCCGCCGGCTGTCATTATTATGCGATTTTAGTAAACCTGTATCCAAATGACTCCAATAATTTACAAACTAGTAGCTAAGTATAGCCGAAGTCGACGTGAAGCTTATGGCTGTAAGAACATTATCGTTTAACGTACTTAACTGAGCCACGGATTCATCAATAGATAATTGTGACCCACAGAATTTTAAGTTAGTGATTTTATTTTTATTGTATAATTTTGAGCCAGCCAGAATGTATTCCTTCCTACCTACCACCCATATATATCACTGCTCCAAAATTAGCCAAATTTTGTACAAAGTATATAGATTTATTTAGTTTTATGCTTTACTTATGTTCATCAAACGGATTTATGTACCATAGTTGTAGTTGTAGAATATTAGACAATTTGTTAGAATAAGGCAACGGATTCTTAAGATAATCGATAAAAGAAAACGTTTATTGTGATCAATATCTGCGATCTTGCCAACGAATCAAACAAAGGTATGAACTCTCAATTCGTGTGCAAATGATCATGGTAATTGCGGTGTATAGTGCGATCCTTGTTTTAGGTAGACCAAGCAGGTATATACATATATATATATTTTGTGTAACTAATATAGAATATTTTATAATACACTTATAATACGATACGCTATACTAACGTATGACAAGCTCACATTAGGCCATGTGTTTCTTAAAGACTAACAAATTGTACAAAATCTAATAGTAGAGCATGTCGATTAAATTCAACGCCTTTCAAAATACTGGAAGCCCGCCTAAAACAACATATACACATATAGGTATATAAATATGTATGTAAACATATATATGATTAGTTATAAAACAAAAGCTAATCACGAACCAATTTTTGATGTGTTGGTGTTGGTCTGTTATTTAGCGTGTTATGTGTGCTATTGCTCAGGGATTACTTACTTGGTGCGGTCAATCGTGATGTATAATGTATTATGTACTTGTTAGCAATGGATTGGTTCGTGATTAATGCACTTAACTTGTATACAATTGTTTTTGGAAGCTTTGCGAATTTCGAAATAGATTATACAATGAATTATTGCTAACCAGAATTTATACCATATAAGAGTATGAAATGAATTATACATTCATAAAATTACTTAAAAACATATACTATCTATACAAATGCTATATATATACATATATGTAAATAAATGAATACCTATGAATCTATACAATAAATAATATATACCGGGTACTCAGGTCTATTAACTTTTAAAAACTATTTTACCTTATACAACTATTAATTCTGCCAATAATTATGTTGTGAAAAATAAGGTACACTTTCGAAAAGTGCGCCACATGCGAGAATAAATTCGCAGTGCTGTAAAGTGCGCAATGCTAAAAGCCTGCGATCGCCGATATTATCGGAGCGCTACTATCGATAAGAAAAAAGAGTATTGGAATTGGCCGGCATCACTAACCATACAATGCATAGACTTGTCAAATGTTAAAATAATCGGATACCGATAAATCGTCAACGACTGAGCCCCATGGGTGACCGCGACCATTTTAGTGTGCCCAGACAAAGTAAGACTGCTGAGAGTGGCAGCCGAACGCCGGCCTCTGGCTTCCGAACGTTCAGTATGAAGCCGCATCCCGCTGAGCGCACAACGTTGCTGCGGCTGATGCTGTTTTGTAATATATGTATCTTTTCAGCCCAAATACATACATATGTGTATATGCGTGTGCAGAGTGCCCCTCGCTCACACTTATTGCTTTGCGCACTTGTGTGCATCTCCTTCTCCCTGCATAGCTTCTCAAAAACCCCGAGATCTACAAACATACATACATATGTTTGTGTTGTTTGGGTGTGCGCACAAGTAGATCGCGGCGTTTGTCGCGAGCCAGAGATTTTTTCTTCAATTGTGTGCCCTTTGTGCCTGTGGTGGCAAAAGGCACACACATTCAAATGCTCTATCATGTATTTCTTCGTCCAGTCAGGCATAATGTGAAGAATCTGATATATTTATATTTATTAAAAACTTAAATGACCTAAATAATATATTTATATATTATATTTTAATTTTTTTGTTTACTGTCGGGACCAATTTTGCTTAAATTTAAAAAAAAAACTAAGTCGTATTTCTGCAAGGGTAATTCATCGTCGGCTTGTCGAATAATTTAAGAAAAGACCAAACATTGAAAATGTTCAAATTTTTCGACTTGCTACTTGTGCACACGCACACTCTTTCGAGTAAGCAGTTGGGTGACATTATTAAAGGGTTTGGCCTGTTCATGTGCAAAACTCCTATTTTCCATGCTTGTTGTAAGGGTAAGGGTACCTGAACGTTGGCATGTGTGCATAATAACTTTTTGGGCCTGCCAAGCACACATACTTACACACTTTTCTATATGGATGGAAGCATTTATGCGTTTGTGTGCGTGTTGGTTGCCTGCCTGCCTGCCCGATGCAAATTTGACCAAATTTGAAGTTTTTGGCATTTCTGAATTTCGAGCTCTACACACACACACAAATGTGTGCGAATGAGCCGATCAAGGGTTTGTCGTGAGACAGAGATATTTTCATCAATGGGTGCGTAAATTTGGGCGACGGTGGGCTTGCGGCCGCGTAAGGCCCACATGTGTGAACAGGCAACGAAAACAGGTGAACCGCACTTGCCGCTCGTTTGCACTTTGATATGGAAAAAATGCAAGTGATCTTTTTATTTATTTTTTGACATAGTAAACATTTTGGGTTAAAGGGTGTTATGGCAGGCAATAAACGATCAGAATGTCCAGCATGCGTCTGCATCCATTTGTCCATTTGTTCACACATTTGTGCCTTACGCGGCCGCAAGCCCACCGTCGCCCAAATTTACGCACCCATTGATGAAAATATCTCTGTCTCACGACAAACCCTTGATCGGCTCATTCGCACACATTTGTGTGTGTGTGTAGAGCTCGAAATTCAGAAATGCCAAAAACTTCAAATTTGGTCAAATTTGCATCGGGCAGGCAGGCAGGCAACCAACACGCACACAAACGCATAAATGCTTCCATCCATATAGAAAAGTGTGTAAGTATGTGTGCTTGGCAGGCCCAAAAAGTTATTATGCACACATGCCAACGTTCAGGTACCCTTACCCTTACAACAAGCATGGAAAATAGGAGTTTTGCACATGAACAGGCCAAACCCTTTAATAATGTCACCCAACTGCTTACTCGAAAGAGTGTGCGTGTGCACAAGTAGCAAGTCGAAAAATTTGAACATTTTCAATGTTTGGTCTTTTCTTAAATTATTCGACAAGCCGACGATGAATTACCCTTGCAGAAATACGACTTAGTTTTTTTTTTAAATTTAAGCAAAATTGGTCCCGACAGTAAACAAAAAAATTAAAATATAATATATAAATATATTATTTAGGTCATTTAAGTTTTTAATAAATATAAATATATCAGATTCTTCACATTATGCCTGACTGGACGAAGAAATACATGATAGAGCATTTGAATGTGTGTGCCTTTTGCCACCACAGGCACAAAGGGCACACAATTGAAGAAAAAATCTCTGGCTCGCGACAAACGCCGCGATCTACTTGTGCGCACACCCAAACAACACAAACATATGTATGTATGTTTGTAGATCTCGGGGTTTTTGAGAAGCTATGCAGGGAGAAGGAGATGCACACAAGTGCGCAAAGCAATAAGTGTGAGCGAGGGGCACTCTGCACACGCATATACACATATGTATGTATTTGGGCTGAAAAGATACATATATTACAAAACAGCATCAGCCGCAGCAACGTTGTGCGCTCAGCGGGATGCGGCTTCATACTGAACGTTCGGCTGCAGAGGCCGGCGTTCGGCTGCCACTCTCAGCAGTCTTACTTTGTCTGGGCACACTAAAATGGTCGCGGTCACCCATGGGGCTCAGTCGTTGACGATTTATCGGTATCCGATTATTTTAACATTTGACAAGTCTATGCATTGTATGGTTAGTGCCGGCATGTAATATCTTGATTAATTATTTCCGATTTAATAAGTAAACTAAATGATTTTCATATGATTAGGTATAAATTTTAAAATATAGTTTAAAGGGCGCAAAAAAAGTAATTGCTTGCCAAATGTAATACATCACTAACATTAGATTTTAACAAACTTCAATTTGAACAGAGTTTTGAGAGAAGAAAAACTGTGTTCTGCAGGGATAGATTTAACAAACATTTTTAATTCAGCTCATAGCCAATGCAAATTGTGCCAAAAACGTACATTGGTAAAACAGAAAAACTGGCTCCCACAATCGATATATCGATATGTTATTACCACTCTTGGAAGCAAATGAACAGTTTTATTTAATGGACAAGGAGAGGAAAGCATATGATGTGCTTTTACAAACAATAAACAGTCGAGTGCGCTGCTCTACTTCGGCGGAGCAAGGACTTTACCAGCGCCAACTGCAGTTCCTGCGCGACATTGAAATACAGACGCCTGCAGGACCATATGGCGCTAACACGGCGGCCCAGCTTGCACGTCTGCTGACAGAGGAGGCGCTGGTGAGTGGTGGGCTTGGCGATGACTCATTGAACCTGAGCGCATGGCTGCTCTGGCTAAACGAGCTGCTCTTGACCCGAAAACAGCAGCTTGGCGAGACGCAGCCGATGCTCGAGTGGCTCTTGCAGCGTGTGGAACACAAATGCGCGGTTGATGCGCTGCGCTGCCTGCTCTTGCTGCTGGAGTCGCTGCCGGTGGGTACAGCGCCCACGTACTTTTCGCGCTTGGTAGCTATTCAGACGCCGTCTAGCGTGGAGGCAGCGCTGCTGTTGGTGCTGTGCCAGGATAAGCTGTTCAGCACGTTGTGTAACCCAAATGCGGAACTGCAGGTGCAGGAATTGCAGCAGAGCAGCCAGTTGGCTAACTCATTGCTGCAAATGCACTACGATGGCCGCTGGACAAGGATGACAGCCGCCGAAACGCAACAGCAGCAGGAGCAGCTAACGATGCTGATGGCCCAATCGCTGCAGCTGCTGCAAAAGATATCGGCGCAGCATGCAGACTATGCACAGCAGCATGCGCCGGAGCTGCTCGGACTTGCTCTAGCGAATGTGCGATGCAGATACGAGGGAGAAACGGTGAAGGCAATATACCAATTGCCACATCGCGTGCATCCCGCCCAACAATCAGCAGTCTATGGGCCGGACGATGAGGATTTGTCAACTGGCAGCAATCAAAACACAGCTGCAGCCGGTAGACGTGTCAAGTCCCGCAAGATGCGCTCACTGACCAAGCAGCGAAACAATGGCAATATACAGGAAAGCCCTGGCACAATTGGCCACGGGGATCGGATGCATCTGCTGCTGCTGGGCAACAACGACTACGGCTGTCGAACACCGAGCGGTGGTGACTCTGAGGGCGGTTGCACTCCCACCTCGGACGGTGCTGGGCAACAGTTGGCGGGACAGAAGCAGCAGCGCCAATGCCAAGTTAAGGTACGCGTCGCAGCCCTTCAACTGTTGGGCGCAGTCACCAAACAGCTACCTCGGCGCACTCTCTATGGCTACTGGCATGTGCTTTTCCCCAGCGGAAGCGGCGGTGCTGCTGCTGGCAGGCGCGAGACAAAGGATCATTTGCTGTATATTGGTGCCAATGATGGCAATGGGCGTTGCCGCGCCCTGGCGCTCCAGTTAGCTGCTCAGCTGCTGTACGGCTCCAAGCCGTATCTAAGCCAGGCGAGCTGCGCTTTGGCGCCAAGCAACTACACACCATTTGCAATGAGCCTGGCCAGCAGTGTGCTGGAGGCGTATCGTCAACTGACGGGCATACTGGAGCGCGAGTATGCGCCGCCGGTGCTGACGCAGTGCCTCAAGTGTCTGGCGGTGCTGGTGCAGGCGACGCCCTTCGAGCAACTGCAAATGGGCATTGTCTATGAGTTTGTGCCGCACGTAAAAATGTTAGCGCGGCATGTGGACACCAGCGTAAAGGTGTCCGCGCTGCTGGTCATGGAAATGCTGGTGGCAACGCCACGCCTTACACGGGAGATGGCCTGTGCCGTGGGTCTTCCGCCAAACGAGCGTCGGGCTGTAAATATGGTTCACGCGTCGCCGCGTCTCAATGCCCACCAGGATCCGGAGCAACAATTCCAACAGCTCTGTGACTCCGAAGAGGAGGAGGGAGAGGAGGAGATGTCGGAAGCGTCGGCGGCGGCGGCGGTGCCATCAGCAGAGCAACAGGTGCAGCTACCCTCCATTGTGTTGCCTTGGACTCGCATTCCGCGCAACTCGTGGCTGCTGCGTTTGGTCCTGCGCTATCTGGACTGCCCGGCGAGCACGGCGCCACTGCGTGTCGAGTGCCTACAGGTGCTCCTGGCCATGACCACGCATTTTGGGCTCTTGCGCGAACATCTGGCGCGCCTGGCTGATGTGCTTTGCAGCGCCTTGCAGGATTCTTCGTGGGATGTACGTTTGTATGGAGCACGCTGCCTCGACGCGATCGGCTTCCAGATGGCTCGTCATGCAATGGATAAAACAGAACCCAAAGCCGAGCTGCAACAGCAGCATTTGAATTTCTGGCTACGCATGCTGCCTGCCATTTACGGCGCCTACACGGATGCAGGGGAGGCGACATTGCGCAGCTCCCTATGCGATGCACTGTCCAACATGGGCGGCCACAGTTTCGAACGCTTGCCGCAGGCGCAGCGCACCGGTCTGCTGGCGTTCCTTTTGGGCTGCAGCAGCGACGACGCCGCGGATCATCTGGTGCGAGCAGCGGCCGTGCGAGCGCTCGCTGTTTATGTGCTGCATCCCACGCTGCGGGACGATCTAGTGTTTGTGGAGCATGCGGCAGAGCTGGCGCTGCGTCTCATCAGCGACAGTCAGCTGGCTGTACGGATCAAGGCCGCGTGGGCGCTGGGCAATATCAGTGATGCGCTTGTGGCGCCCTGCAATGCAGTTTCGGATCCGGAACGACAGGAGATGCAGGAGAAGGAGCGCATTTCGCAGGCACTGCTCGGGCGACTGATCGAAGCCGCTGTCGGGGCGTGTGGGGACCATGACAAGGTGCGCGCCAATGGAGTCCGCGCACTAGGCAATTTACTGCGTCTGCTGCCTGGCGATGAGCATGCACTAATGCAGCGGGCGATGGCCAAGCTGCTGGACTGTGTGCGCGCCGCGGGCAGCGCCAAAGTCAAGTGGAACGCCTGCTATGCCATTGGGAATTTGGTGCGCAACCGTGCAGTATTCTCGACTAGCGCCAGCTTGGCGGGCACACTTTTTGCGGCGCTCAGCCAGCTGATTGTGCAGCACGCGAACTTCAAGGTGCGCATCAATGCCACCGCCGTTCTGCTGCAGATCGAGCAGCGCGCGGACTTCGGTGTCCACTATGCAACCATGTGGCGCTCACTGCTGGCGGCCATCGAGCGCTCCAATGCTCTGGACACTTTCGAGGAGTACAACCATCGTGACGGACTGCAGCAACAGCTCTGCCTGGCCCTGGCTCATATGCTGGGGCGTGCGCGTCCCGATGATCTGTTGTCCTGTCGTGACGCACTTGAAACAAACCTGGATGTAGTCAGCGGCACCTGGCGACGCGTTGCATATCGCATTGTGCCCGAGCTGGCGGCACCGCTGTTCACCTGCGGTTCCTTGCTGCAGCAACGCCTTGGTGCCCATCCGCTCACCGCCGAGCAGCGAAGCGCACTCACATTCCTCGCCAATGCACTGCGTCTGGAGAGTTAACCTAGTTGCCAACAAGGTGTGTTGCAAACCAATGCTATTTTATTATATACATATCTAACAGCTGATTGAACGACTTTCGTCTTTTTCGTTGCTCAAACTCCGAATGAACCTCGAGTATAAACAATGTAATTTTGCAATCGCTGATTTAAGTATATCTGTACATTTGTTCAAATCCCGCACATCCTTGAATGTCAGTCGATAGTCTGCTTCTGCCTTTGCAGATCCTCAAGGACATGGCCGAGATACGCTTATAAAACGAGTGTCGTTTTTAGAAGCAGGACTATCTATTGGCATTCAAGGACTTCCAGGGTAAAATCCGGATTTACTCGACCATTTTAAAGACTTTCGGGATGTCCTTTGGCCAACAGAATGTCCTTGTGACTCCGATACAGAATATACAATAAAAAGGACGAAAGTCCATTAAACAGCTGAGATAAAGTTTAAACTTTGCATATATAAAGCCCTGGATTCTTAGATGACCCCATATTTTTTAAATGTAGTTCAATGCAGTTGGTCCTTACGATTAAAACGCATCAAGTCCTTTGAAAATCTGCTAGGATATGGCCGAGTTATGGCTATTTTTCTCAAAAGGACACTCGTTTTTTAGTCATAGCTCCGCTGTATCCTTGAGCATCTCGGAGTGTCACACCTTTTTAAGCTCGCAGGAAGCAGGTCTATCGATTGGCATTCAAGGAATTCCAGGATTCGACAAAAAATTTCACCAAAAAATTTTGCAGGGGGCTAGTCGCAAAAACCTCACAATCCAGGCTAAATTTGCCATTTGAAGGACTATCGGGATGTGCTTTGGCCAGAAGATAGTCCTCGCCCTCCCATTTGATAATTTACAACCCGAAGGACGAAAGTCCTTCAGACAAAAAAGTTTTAAGGACACTTTTGACTACAGAAAATAAGGCATAACTCAGCCATATCCTTGCTTATCCATACGAGCCATGTGTCAAAAAAATTGTATTGACCAGGACTACCAACTGGCCAAATTCCATTAGGATCGTCCTTTTAGTTTGGGAGAAATGATTAATTTTGTGTATTTATCCCATTTCCGTGCGCTCCGCGACCAAAATTTTACAAGTCAAATTACAAGTCATATGATTCTTAGATGACCCCATATTTTGTTGATGCAGATCGATGCAGTGGGTCTTTACCATCGTAACGCATCAAGTCCTTTGAAAATCTGCAAGGATATGACCGAGTTATGACATATTTTCATTACATTTTTACATTTTTGCATTCTTTAATTCAAATGTGTTTTTATTTTTTCAGGCTGACAAATCAAGGACTACAATGAATCCTAAGGACCTCTACGAGTGACAAGCAACCAGGATCGTCCTTTAATTAAGTCCGATAAAGCCATTTTAAGCCCAAATAAGCTACATTTATAAAATATCCTCGTTTCATATAATTTTAAAAGAAAATAACATAAAAAGAAACAATTTTGTAAATTGAAGCATAATAAATCAGTTATTTAAAATGAATAAATGAACTCCTGGTTTTTATTTCCGAGGACTATGTGGTTTAAAATTAAAATTCAAAAATGAACGGTCTATAAAAACACATTGCATTCCCGTCTGTTGGCAACCGCTGGCTGCCGAAATTTTTCTAAAAATCTGCTGAAATACCAGGCGAACAGAAATGCCCAGAAGGTCGACAAAACATTTTTTGGTGGACTGCTGAAAGTAAAAGCATACATGTTTTTGGACTATTTCAATGCACATTTTGCAGGGTTCTGATCCTTTGGGTTCACAAGGACTATATCGATAGTATGGTATAACTAAGGATAGGATAGTCAACTAGGAACCATCCAGGGGCGGGGCTGTTGCTGGGGGCGGCTGTACAAAAGTAGCATACATATTTTTGGACCATGTTCATGCGCATTTTGCAAGAGCTTGGTCCTTTAGGTTCGCTAGGACTATATTCATGGTATGGAATAACCAAGGATATATAGGTCATCTAGGTACCAACATTAGAGATTATTTGTTGATCCTTCCGTGGGCGTAGCAGGTTAGGCTGAAAATACATAATGAAAAGTGTATTAGTTTTTGTAAACTAAAATATATCGGTTAAATTACGTCCGATTATGGAAAGACATACCATTTAAGATTCTTGATAGAATATTGATCTTAGAGCAATTTCGCAATGTTTAAATTTTTTTAGATGTCTATCTATTGTATGAAATAACCAAGAATATATATATATTTAAATTTGAAGACATACCTTTTAGGATCCGGAAAATCTTTTCAAATCGACTGAACTCTAAAAATGTTGAACCGACCTAGTTTGGCAAAAACAATAATGTAACCAAAGCCATTTTGATTAAAATTTTGAATATTTTTTAAATGATACGGACGCTATTTACCTAAAAAATTAGCACTTACAATATTTTTAGAGAGCTTTACACGACGTGTTCAACTAAAACAGAATTATGTTGAGCGGGCGTAAAGCGGTGAAAACTCGGCGCACAGCAAATTGAACAAGCAAACCATAAACTCGAGAAGGCGCCATTCAAAGGTAGATAGCACATAGGCAGGCACACACAAGTATAAGTAGCAATGCCTCTCAGCATTACAACCTGCGATATTGACTAATGGGACCACACTAACACAGAATAAAGTTGCGCAGATGCAAAGTGGACCAAAAAAAAGCGCTCAGAAAATAGAGCACGCAATGTCCAGAAGAGAACTTCAACGCAAGCAAATATTGATCGTAAGTGCACGAGCATAAGTAGATAATGGCAAGCGAACACACACACAAACAGGTGACTGCTTGGTTATCTCTGGCTTTGGCGCATCTCTGCGTGGCTGTGGTTGTGTATGCTAGTCATTGTCACTCTCCACACTCTCACTCGAATTTTTTGTCGCTTTCCTGTTTGCTATGCGCCGGTTTTTTCGTCCGATTAAGGCACTCATAATTTAACACTCTGTTAGTTTGACCTCAGTTGTCATTATGCACGACTTTCCTTTTTTTATTAGGAGCTCCTGGCCCGAGGAGTCTGAAGGGGTATATTTCATGAGCGCCCATCTAGTAGCTTATTTGATAGTTGCCTTCTAAAAAATTTGTTTAATCAAAAATTTAACTAAATAAAGAGAAATCTTGGCTTTAAATATGCCGATAGCAGGCACCGCCACATAGTCAAGTAAACGCAGACGCACAATTTCAGCAGCTCTTAATACTTTTTTACTCTCATAACTAAGAGCCGATATGTATTGACGAATGTTTAATGGAACCAAAACAAAAGGAGAGTTTCAGTTATTGTGTCCGGCACCATTGCGCATATTCACACATACATACACATATTATTTTTCGCTTTATGTTGTATGGTTAGTGCCACATACATACATGCACAATAGTTTGTCGGCGCACAGAAATTCGAGCAAGCAAATGATCTCAAGATAAGTTCATCTTTGGAGCCATTAGCAACAACAAAAATTCGTGTGAGCGCCATTCAAAGGTAGATAATGCATACGCAACCGCACATAAGCATAAGTAGATATGACTCAAGAAAACACACACACACACACACATACATACATACATATGTATGCAGAGAAATTCACCAACTTTGTGCATGCATATGCATGTGTATAATTGTGCTTGTGCATTATCTTCTTATTCATCGCGCTCTCAAGAACTTTTTGCGAAAGGAAGAGATAATTATTATTTTCTTGTTAACTTTAAATTGATTTATTTTGGTTTATTTAAGTCAGATTTTTAAAAGATATACATTTTAGGATTGGCCAGTCTTTAAAATCGACCGAACTCTTCAAATTTTGATTCCATGCTTGTCGAACTTTCGAATAAGAATGTGTTTTTCATTTAATACCACGACTACGTATACCATTAGAGATACGGACGGCATTTACAAGACAATTTTCACTTACAATATTTTACATCAGCTTTACACGACTGCAGACGTTCAACTAAGACGCAAAGTGGACAAAATTCGGCGCAAGCAAACCGTAAAGTAGAGTGAGCGCCATTCAAAGGTAGATAACGCATAGCCGGGCAAACACACCCAAGCATAAATAAGTAGATATGCCTTCAGAAAACACACACCCAAACATACATATGTATGTATGCAGAGATAATCGTGCAATATGAACGCACTTGTGTATATGCGTGCTAGTGCATTATCTACTTATGTATCACATCCACACGAAGTTTTTCTGCTAACTTGCGTTATTTTCTGTGCACCTTTGCGCTCGCGCAAATTAGATCTATGTCGGTTTGACCCCAGTAGTCAATTGCACATTATTATTTATATATTTTATTTATATATGCATATATTATATTATGCAAATTAATATTTTTAGTCTGTGCGAGCCAAAAAAAGGTATATCATTCGGAAATATGACGTTACTTGAACTTACCAAAACAATTATAGGTTTAATAGACTAAATGTAACTCGCAGCATAACATCATGCCCATATTGACTAATGGGACCACACTAACACAGTATAAAGTTGCACAGATCCAGCGCTCAGAAAATAGAGCACGCAAATGCCCCGAAGAGAACTTCAATGCAATCCGTTATTGAGTGGGCCAATGAGCGATCAGCACCAAAAAAAATCGTGAGTGCATGAGCATAAGTAGATAACGGCAAGCGAACACACGCACAAACAGGTGACTGCTTGGTTATCTCTGGCTTTGGCGCTTCTCTGCGCACACACGTGTTTGTGTGGGTGTGTATGCAGGTCAAGCTCTCACTCGAATTTTGATCGCTTGCCTATTTGCTGTGCGCCGGTTTTTTGCGTCCGATTAAGTCACTCACAATTTAACACTCCTGCACACTGTGTTAATCTGTCACTTCTAGGCAATAAGCAGGCACCTGGAAAAAAATGTATGTGACTGTTGTGTTCGGAATTTGGAAATCACTTTAAGTTCACCACAAACAGCTGAAATAATTTTATAGAATTTTTATTTAACGCATATATGTATGTATGTATACATTTACTATGTATATGACATAAATATGATTCTTGACACAAAATGATATTCTACTTGTTCTAGTTGTTGATTTATAGTGCGTAAGCTTAAACTAGCCTGATTGTTGTTGTTATTAGATCTAAACATCAACACCAAGAGCTGCCAAATGGATGTTGATGCCAGCGTTTTGTTAAGTTTTTGCTAGTGCCCTCAAAATGGTCTATTCTCTAACTGATTTATAGTATATACATATATACGTATATATATATATATATATATATATATGAATATGAATATATATGTATATACATATATATATACATGTATATGGGTATAAGGTAGTATGCATATATGGTTGACTTGCATTAAAAAAATATAAAAAGATGCACAGGTTATTAAATTAAAATGGCAGACTAATGATAAAAAAAACAAGGGAAAAATTAAACAATAAGTAAAATGATAAGCGCTCGCCGCTGTCAATTAAAATAACATTGCATATGCCTCCAGCATGAATTTCATATTCCGTGTGCCTTCATGTCGACCCGATTCCGAATCGACTGTTGCAGCATATCAGAATGAAAACTCAACCCCCCGTCCCCCTTGGCCCACTCACAAATTCTATATCCCCGCCCCAGGTTCCTGTCTTGGTTTTTGTCTACTTTCGTTCGTTTTTGGGATCATCCAAAGCAGCCTTTATTTGACTGAGACGCGACGACAGCTCGAGCTTTTGCCGCTTCGTGTCAATGGGACCGGCATCATCGTTAAAGTCCAACACACGCTTGCCGGAACCAAGCACTATTTTGTTCATGTCGTCCAGTTTCTGTCGCGAGAGAGAATGTTAAGAGAAGTTAAGTTTGGTCCGCTCACATTGTCCCTACAACCGCTTACCTTGGCCGGACTGGCGCTGATTATGTAGACAACCTGATCTGGCGACTGCTGTATCTCATTCTTGGACATTTGTGTTACATAGAGCGAGTGGTTATGTATTAGCTTCTTAGGCAGCACTGTGCGTTCGATGGGATGTGGCGACATCAGTAGATTAACATTCTATTTAAGTTAACAACGATTTAAGGCATAGCGAACAATATGATCTATTTGGGCTACTCACGTCCGCACTCTCATCAAGATAATTAATGCAGAATTTCGTCATCTCGGGTACATAGGTAAAGTTGTAAAAGTGTATAATATCTTTGTACTTGCGTTCACCCTCATTGACGCTAATGAGCACCTCGCGATAGACACTATTAACCGCCTGCGGCTGGTTGCGATAGGCCCGCATAATGTCACTAAATTTGGTTTCCTCCATTTTCGTAACCTGAAATGGACAATCAAAATGAAGACAACTGAAGCATGGATATGAGGAGAGGCGCAACATCCACCTATCTATACAGTCAACATCTATGTATACATATTATTTGCCCAGCTCATATGAACAACGGGTTTAGGTATGGATTTTTGCAAGTGGGGAGACATATTGTACACTCTACATGGAAAACAAATATGAAAACGACCACAGAGCGCCTTTCTAATCACTCGCTTATAAAGGCAAAAAGCCTTTCAGTTTAAGAAGGTTAAAATCAAATTTACAATATACATATTTCATTGAGTCTACTTGTGTCATACATTCGTTTAATGAATGTGTAGATGTTAAAATATGTGTCCTGTTATTGTCATACTTACTCTAATATAAATATATATTGCACACATTATAATTTGGTCGAGATGGCGATCTTGCATTAGATGAGTCTTGTGTGTTATCGAATGCTCGAATATGGTCCAGATCTTTTCAGGCTTCTTCTCCACCAGCTTTAGTTCCGAGCACAGCTTCACAATACGCAGCCAGCCGAGCAGATACACCTTGCGCAGAAATATCTGCAGTGGCCCAGCAACTTTATCTCCATTCACTTCCTTCCAGGTGGGCAGCGGCTTGCCGGTATTGCCAATCATCTCCCAGACTGGGGAGGTGAGTTGCCAGGCGAGACGCTCTAGGCACGTCTCCTCAATGGAATTGAGATGCTTTACCAAGCTGCGTGTCAGGCAGCCCTCACGAGTGCCATGGCGTACAACAATTTCAATGATCTTGTGAAATTCGAACGCATTAATACTGAGACAATCCAGAATCCAGGGGAACTTGAGCTCCGTGATGTAGGCCTCAAGCACCAGCTCTAAGCAGCAGCCCATCAGCGTCTCGTTGAAGATGTCCAATGAGATCTTGTGTACAATCTGCGGCTTGTTCTTAATCTCGGCACGGAGTATGTGATCCATAAGGTAGTAGTAAAGTGATTTTGCCAAACGGAATCTATTCTCAGCCTCGCTGCGCATTGGGTACTGGGCGAGAAACTTTAGTTCCATTTGCTCGATTGTTTTCATCATTTTCGCAATAGCTGCTTCGCCAGCCTGTCTGCAATGTAAATCTCGTTATAAAAACTGTAATTCTGACCAACTGTTTGGGGCAACTTACTTTACAAGATCGGTGGGCTCGGTTATACGACTGATGGAAGCGCTCAGCTTTGTCACATTGTTGGTGGCATTGGCCACTGGCTCGGACACAACAGGCTGGGCGGGTAACTCCTGTTTGCGTGTCAAGGGCGTAACTGGCTGGCGCAGCGCCTGTTCGTTTAGATTGCTGTGGTCGCTAGCGTCCAGCTGATAGGCGGCCAATACACGCTCGTCAAACTCACCCACACTCAGCACATACTGCTCATAACTTAAGTTCAGAGATTTCAGGTTTCGCTCAAAGTTGTTATTGGCTACCAGGCCGAGCAGCGTATCCTCATTACCTACGATTGTCTGCAATGCATAATAAATTGTTAGCCACATTTAGGAAAATCGCTGGTTAGCAGCTGTGTTACGTTCGTCTGAAAGAAGCTGTGAATAATCTCGATGAAGCCCTTCGCCTTTATTTCTTTGGCATCGGCCTTCATATCGCAGAAGAAGTCGAGTATGCAATGTTTGCGGGCTTGGGTCTCGTCAAAGTCCGGCGTGTTCCATTTCGGCGGCAGGCCCTTAAAGTTCGGGTTGATGAGATCAGTGCGTTTCTCGGCCAGCACATTGGCGTAGATGAGATCAAGGCAGCATATCATTAGGTTGAACGTTGTGACCAAATCAAGGGTCCTCGTTGGCTTCTGATTCTTGGCGCATAGAAACAGACGCCACGATATATTATCCAGCTTAGAGTAGGTGCATTTAGGGCTAAAAACGATATAAGGCATGACTAAAGACGCTAGCTACCGGGATAAGAAGGCATTCGAAGGCGTACGGCACACACCTGTTTTTCGAGTGTTTCTTCTCGTTGGGCGGACAGATAAACAATTGCTCGAAAATATTTCTGTATCGCTTGTAGATTGTGAATGTGATGCTAAACTTGCGCTCCAGCTCCTCCATTTGCTGTACAAAGACTTGCGGCAAATTGGCCATGTCGCACCATAGTTTGATCTTTTGCTTAAACTCGTAGATGCTAAAAGACAAGGGAGTTAAGTGAGTGAGTGGGGTAATGCCACACATCATTTCCATTACGCACCTCATTTGACAGCTGCGTAGCAAATTGTTCAATGGCACACAATTGCCCATAACGACTGCATCCTGGCCACCCACAGTGGGCGTTGTCGATTGACGACAGGCCGCGAACAGAGCGCAACAGAACCAGTGCAAGATCTCCCCCTGCAACGCAAACAATAAATAAACAATAAAGTATACAAATGCAATTTGTGTTAGTGTACTGCGTTATGCGCATATATGTACATATGTACGTATGCACATGCACACACACATATGTATGTAATTATGCGCGTTACGTACGCACCTCCAATGAATAATGCTCCTGCACTTCGTTGAGCATTCTAAAGGCCTCGACTTCGGTTTGACGATCCATATTTAGATCACGGCACAGATTCTCAAATTTGCAGCGCATCGTCTCCAGGCCATCGTCAACTGGAGCGCCGGCGCTGGTCACCACCTCAGCGCCGACCTCCTGCTCTTGCACATCGTTGCTCATGTTGTTGTTGCCGCCTTCGACTTTAACTTGAACGCAACTGCAACTGCAACTGCAAATGCAAATTTTTCACTACTCTTTTTTTGGCTAGAACTAAACGTTGCTGCTGACGGCAGCAGCAGCAGCGGGCGCGGCCGCGGGTTCAACTCGGCAAATGAGCGCGCGACTGCAGCAACAACAACAAAGACGAAATGTCGACGACTGAACTTTTTACTTTTTCGCAGCGCAGCGGGCGCATTGAATTTGTTAGATTTTTCGTGGCACGGTGATTTATTTTAACGAAATACGTGATGTGTTTTTGCTTTCTATTAGTTTTATTTTTATATCTGCTGTTTGTAAAACATGCACGGCAACACTGCGACGTATTTATTAATTCTGCGGCCAAATAGTTACTTACAATAAAAAGGCGGGAAGTCATAAGGTTGCCAGATAGCTTTACATTGTGTGCGGGGAAATTTTTTTTGGCGCCAAAGGTAATGTGATCCGAGGCCCTACCAAAATGTTGCATTGGTTAAAGTTTAGCACACAATAAAAAAGAACGCACTCAACAACAATATTAAATCAATGAATGCTGTTTAAATGCCACTTAAATGAATTTCAGTTGTCGTGCTTCTGTCGAACATGTGGCAACGATACGCTAGGCAACGACAGCTGTGCTCAGCAAATGGCGGCAACACCAACGCAAACAGCTGTCTAACGACGGCGACTGAAAATCAGGTTATAACGGTGCTGCAATTTGTATTTACGGTTGTTACTGGAACAAAATATTTTGTACCGGAAAGCAATATTTGCGCATTTTATTTCTTATCCATAGAGAAAGTGATTAAATAAAGTGCCAGTCTTTTGTCACGAAATGTGCAACACAGAAAAAAAAAACATATTGACCAGCATCAAAAGCCGATTCGATGTAACCATGTCAATCTGTCCGAAAGCACATTAACGAGCATTTACCTTCAGCTGAACAGGGCTTAAGCTTGGATGCACGAGACGCAAGCACCGCGAACATGGCAAACTATTATCAATATAACCTCACGTCTTTTATACGAAGTATGAGCGATAGTAAACAATGATGGAACGCTCATCTCGAAACATGTACTTAATTATCACTGTTCGGCGAGTTACATATATTTCCTTAATATTTTAGGCAATACACATAATAACTAAATTAAACCGCCGGGAAACGATTCGACGAAACACAAAACTAAGCCATTTAAAACAAAATAAGAGCCCGTCCATTTAGACCTGCCTGAAGGAACTAAAATATACAATTACCCATTATTATCATCCCTTCTCTTCGGCTGTTTCACACAACATTTCTACCACGTTTACCATTTCCACCTCAACCTTTCCCCTGGTGGTGGGAAATAGGCTAGCGATCCATTGCTAAATGCTACTAAACTTGCTAGTTCTGCTGTGACTTTTTTGTTTACTACGACCGGTCAGGATTTGTTCCTCACTGCAAAATTAACGACTATTTAAGCGGTTAATTAATTTAAAATTTATTTACGACGCTCCGTGCGATTCAGATTATTAACTAAGTAGCTTAAAATAAAATCTTTGCGCTCCTTGCGTCTTATCTGCTCTTACATCTAAACAAATAATTACGCAGCGAATTTTGGGTCACATTATAATGTACATACATACATACATATGTATATCCCATTTGTATAAAAACAATTGGATTAATGTAATATTTATGTTTTATAAATATGCTTTTATTAATTTATTACTTTGTTTTGCAGTTTGTTTATTCATTTTTGGCAACATGTTAACAAAAATATTTTGTTTAAATAAACATGTATATGGTATTATTAAAGTGTGCGATGTGTCTGTGTTTGTGTGTGTGTGTGTGTGTGTGTGTGTGTTCTTGTACATGTGTATGTTTAATGGAATGCTTGGGTTATATTCTTGTTAAATATGTATGTATATTGATTTTTTGGTGGGTTTCTAAATTGCGGGCTTTAATTGTTTTGCAGTCACTTGACATGTGTCGTTGTGCATTTGATATGGTTAGTTGTATTTTAGCTTCGTAAAGTTTAATTCCTTTGCATTGGAAACGAGATAAACGCGAAGTATTCTTTATATAATATAATTGTGGCTGGCTGGTATCTGGGGTTAAGCATGTGGAATGTATTGGGCGGTAGGTTGTCGGCTGTGCCAGCGATTAAATGGACGACTCTATGTACTGATCTATAGATATACATAATTACTGATATTCAAATCAAGGATCTTATCGCATTGCATTTATGCTGCTCTCCTGCTGCCTCACAAACCAATTGAATTTAAATGTCTTCTCGCTCATATTTAGTTGTTTTATTGTTTACATAATTGTAAATGCATATGCTTTTGATTTACATTCACTTGTAAAAAGGTTGTTCTTTACAAAATGGGTAGTTTTTTTTTGTTGTAGTTGTAGTTGTAGTTGTTGTTGTGTATGTGTGTGTGTGTGTGCGTGTGTGTTTTATTTTCTGTTTAATATATATATATTTATTTATATATGTATTTATATATACATATATATTTTTGATTTGAAATATTTAACTGCAGCTCTTTGCCTTCTTCGTGTGTGCAAATGTGTACAATTTACAGCTAAGTATATTCATATTTCTTGTTTTCCATTATTAATTAGATTATATACATTTAAAGGTAAACAAATAAAAAAAAGTTTTGTTTATAATTAAGCAACAAATACAAGCGTACAACAATAAATTAATTAACTTTTGCCGTTACTTGGGGGTTCTTTTCTTTACTTTTCAAATGTATTTCATAGTATATATATATGTATATATATATATATATACAATATATATAATATATATAGGGTAAGCATATAGTTATATAGTTATAGTTATAGTTGCATATCGATTAATTTACTCTCAACTTTGCCGCTTTCTGTGCGTCTCGTTCGCCAACTTTAACATAGTTTTCCCCTTTCTTCTTTTAATTCTTTATACAATTTCATATTCTGATTGGTAATTCGAACTACTCGGAACAAACTAAAGCTTGTTTGAAGCTGCCTGCATGGAAACACAATCCAGGAAAACTCCCTTTGACAATCCCCAAAGTCGGTTCGATTACTTATGACAATCTATGTCCCTATGTAGTACAATACATAATCCGAGGAGATGAACTCCCTAACTCAATTCCTTTATCAATTCGCAAAAAAAAAACCCTTGACAGAAGAAAGGTCAGCGGAAACGACCTCGTAAAAGAAAAACTATGTCGACCGGTACTATATCAGCAATTGATCTGATCACACTTAGAGAAACTGATGGACCATCGCTTCCCGCTCTTTTCGATCCGGTCAAGACTAGCTGTGGGAACGATAGATGGTTGGTTTTGGCATTGCGTCTGATCAACGCTCGGTAACTGTAATTCTCAGATATGATGGTGTTCGATGCGTGATGTGATCTCGCAATGCTTTTGTGTTGTAAAACAGACTCATCTGCGCCTGTCTCCATAAATGCTGTTATCATATATATGGATAAGGGGAAGAAACTGTACGATGAGAGGAAGGCTGCAGATGAATCGTCAGAGTCTAGAGATGTGAGAGGCGACAAGGGGGAAGGAATGGTAGGGGTAAATAACGAAATTAAAGGATTGTTTAGCCTGGATTGAGGTTCAAAATCAGGTCTTCACTGTGAAGCAAAAATGAAGTCTTGAAGCAAGCAGTGGCAAGGATTGAGAATCCGCGAGGATCCCCTCTCAATGGCTGAGTGGGTTAAGACTAACTTAATCAAGCGATTAAAATTCGAAGACGAATTAGATGAAGATTGGTAACGATCGCTCTTGTTGTTGTTTGTTGTTGTTGTTGATGTTGTTGTGGTTGTTGTTGTTGTTGTTGTTGGTTGCAGTAAATTACTAAAGTAAACTGGTGGCTTTTATGGCTTAGACTTAACACTTCACATAAGGCTTAAAGCTACGATTAAGATTAAACAATAGAATAAGCAGACTGCATACATATATATATTAATATATATATGGATATATACTTGATATATGTATGCATATACATACATATAACTATACCCATTTAAGCATCAGCTATATTTGCGCCGCCGTTGCAGTTTCCTCTCTCAGTTTCAGTTTTATACAATTTTACAGTTGTGATTTTGGATAGCGCCCCAACTATGCAGAGCTGTAGGCTAATGCGGACTTACAATACTAGGCTAAACGCAGTTACGGGTGGAGGAGACGGAGGAGTCGGGTTTTGGGTTAAGAGCGGCAAACAGAATGTCAACCCAACTCTAGTGGTATGGCTTCAGATGCTCCACGTAATTCTCGGGTATGAGACCCGTCTTGCCATTCAGCGTGCCTTGCAGCCAGCCCGGTTCGTGTGAGAAGCGCACTGCGAATTGGAATTAGTAATTAGCAATTGGTATTGCAATATGTTACCCATGGATTCCCACTGGATATATCGTGCGCTTACCATTGGTTATAATCTGATTTGGCTCAAAGGATAGCTCGCCCTCGCTCTCGCCCATACAGGCATATAAAGTACGAACGCGTCTGTAATGAGATAATAATTATGAGTAAATGTGATCTTGATTAGATTCGAGTTACATTAGATTAGTCGGCTTTGTCCGGCTCAAGCGTTTTTAGTTTCAATAGAACTATGTCGGCACAAAAAGTTGCAGAAGCTGCTTTTGGAGCTGCTTTCACAATATGAACTTACGCCGTGCCCGCGGATAGATCGCGCTTGATTTGGTTAATGTCACGGTTGCGATGCATTTTGGTTGGCGCATAGTCGGCGCTCTCGTTGGTGGAGCCGCTGCCACTAAGGTTCCCCAGGCCGCTGCCACCGATCATGGATGGCGCCGCGGTGGCCGTCACAATGTCATCACAGGTGGAGCCAAGCAGCGTGGACAGTGACGATGCCTGCGATGTGATTGGCGGATAATCAATGGAGCTGCGCGCGTTTAACAGACGCGTCACATTGGCACTGCTGCCGCCAGAGATTAGAGCAGCGCCTCCAGTGCCGCCTCCCCCTCCTCCGCCACCGCCACCGACTCCGCCCGCACCTCCACCACCAACCAGTCCATTGTTGGAGGAAAGTGAATCGCAGACGCTCTCATTGGAGCTGGATGTGGAGGCGGCTGCCACGGGCGAATAGTGCTTCGCCTGGCCATAGCCAAAGTGGCTGCGCTGAACGGGCGGATGCTGCTGGGGGCCGCTTCCGACGACGGCGCTGCTGCTGCCTGAGGTCTGCAGCTGGCGCTCCTTGCGCATGGCGGCCGTGGGCGGGGAGACATTGTTTAGGCTGAGACGATTGCTGCTGGCGTTCGTATAAATATGGCTGCTGGATGCAGACTGTGCCACTGGCGTGGCCGTGGCCATTAAATAATCGGCATGCCGCAGATTGCTGCTGGCTGTTGCCGGCGTCGCATGATGCGCCTGCAGCCCCGCCCCACCATTGGTATTGGCGCCGGCGCCCAGTATGCCATAAACGGCAGCTGCCGCATCCGTGCCAGCGCCGCCGCCGCCGCGACGTCCACTGATGTCGCTTTGGGTCATGGCGTGCAGGTTTTTCATGCTGCCCATCTGGGCAGGCCGTGCACCGTTTGTGGCATGCGCTGACACCGTCAACGTGGATCCAGTGCCTCCGCCATTGGTGCTGCTGTTGGTAACGCCGCCTGGCGGAGTACTGCTGCTTGCGCTGGCCGGCCCATGCGCATAGATCATGCCATTTGGAATATTCTGCAAGCTGGAGGACATGGTGGGCTCCGGATAATTGGATTTGGCCACCACACGGTACACCTTCTGTTGCGGCGAATACATCGAGCTGCGTCCTACACTGCCGCCGCCGCCGACGCTGCCTCCGCCGCCACCGCCCGTGGAGGCGGCCTTGCCCACCTGCGAGGCACGCGGCATTCTCGTCGGCGGACTGGTGCTGCTGGGATGCAGGTTGGCAGCGGTAACAGCAGCATTCACTGCGGTCGCAACCCCGCTGCTTGGATCATTCTTGAAGATGCGCTCATAGTTCTCGATGAGTATGTTGATAACAATGTTGTTGAACTTGATGTCCAGTATGGCGGCGACCGTCTCCTCCAGCGGACGCAGCAAAGTCGGCCCAAAGACCACGCCCAAATTGAACACAGACATTTTGTTCTTCTCGTACTTGCGCGAGACTCTGAAACCGAATGGAAGCAATATGGTTAATAATATGCTGGACAGGTTTAAATTATTCAGAATCTATATACGCATAGAAGAAGGCACGGACCGGACTAAGAGCAAGAATACTTGATAATAATAATGCTTGACTAGTTGAGAAGACTGTCTTAATGATACAATGATAATGATAATAAGCTGATATATTTAATTTGAAATAGGCAAAAATAGAAGGAACTAAGGTTTGAACCAATATCTTGATTCATATATGTGGAAAACTAGGCTCACATGCCAAATCTAAAGAGTTGAACCTACGGAACCATTTTGCTTCTAAATGACCCTCGTATATAATAAAAAACAAGTAAGAGATTCTAGTCGGGATTTCAAGTCTCTAGCTCTTATAGGTTCTGAGATCCTTGCGTTTATACATACGGACAGACGGACGGACGGACGGACGGACAGACGGACATGGCTAGACCGACTCGGCTGTTGATGCTGATGAAGAATATATATACTTTATGGGGTCGGAGATGCTTCCTTCTGCCTGTTGCATACATTTGCACAAATACATAATACCCTTTTTACCCATTTTCAATGGGTTCAGTGTATAAAAATATGTATGTGAATGCCTTTCTTAATAGCCACAAGTTCCTTCTCTAATGATATGTCTAATAATGGTTAATTATTGGTTTACTCACTCAGTCAAATGCCTGATGACCATGTCCAGCATTTCAAAGTTTGGCTGCGGCAGTTTGTAGACCAATTTGTGCACCTCGTTGACGCGCTGATTGAGGCTCTCTTTCTCTGTGAGCGGAACGAGAGAGAGAGAGGGGCATGAATAGGGCATAAGGTCTATACAGTGTGAACTCTTACTGGCTGCCTCGATGAAGCCGCTGTGATAGTGATAGGTCATGAGGGGCTCGTTCAGATTGCGCAGATACATTTTCAGGGCGCTGGCAATGGTGTTGCTCTCCATGAGATCGCGATATTTGTCATCGGTGAATACATCATCCGTTTCCTTGCGCTCCATGCCGAGGGAGAGCAGTTTGTTGATTTTCGTGCCGACGCCGCTTTTTCTATAAATGCCCTCGTCCTCGAGACCGCGTCCCTCTAGAACTTGGATACACCGACGCACAAACATAAAGCCAGTCTCATCCAATTGATAGGCCTCATTGGCCTTCATTTTGCCGGGCACCAGATATGTCTGCAACAGGGGATTGAGATTGTTTGAATGATTGATGATTGTTTGAATGATTGATGCTTACCGGCTCCGTGCCATCCATGGCGCTCAGCCAGGAGCGATGGTCCTTCTCGCTTAGCGCCTGAAATGTGTAAACAATGCCCGGCTTCTCCTTGAATGTTAGATCGAAGCAGAACCTCTTCTCGAACTCGGAGGCCCGACGCTGGCACGAGAACAGTGTCAGCTTCTCGTCCTCACGCGCCTCGGGTCGCGTAAAGCTGTGATTCATCTGATTGAACTGCAGCATTGTGAATTCGCGCTTTTGCTTCTTGAATGTGCAATAGTATTTCGTCCATGTTGCTTTAAAAGGCTCTAAAAGTGAGATTTTCAGAAGGGAACCTAAGAATCGTTTGCAGTTTGCAGATTGCAGTTGACAGGCAGTTGATATCAGTGTGTGGTTGTGGTTGATTGATTGGTTGATTGATTGGTTGGTTGGTTGGTTGGGTGGGTGTTGTTTGGTTGTTTGGGTGGATTTTTGGTTGCAGTGTCACAATTGCAGTTGATACCGAAAGCACACGGATTAGAGATCACAGAATTTCCCAAAAACAAAGGGGGTTTTTTTTTTATAAAAAAAATTTTGGGGGATAGAAAATAAATAGAAAACAAAAATACACACAATAAGAGTAGACCCATAAATAATTGGCAGTGTATTAGTGCAGAAGACGGGTTGTTGTTAAGATTTCGAAAAAAATAGATCGTTAATGGGCCGATTCGATAGTTTTCGATAGACGGGCAAACAGGGAGGAGCAAAACATTTATCGTTAGATTGAATTAAGCAACAGCATAAGACAACATTTAACATTTAAATGACTCACAGCTAATGTCATTGGCAATGAGTTGGCAGTCTCTTGTCAGGCTAACAAACAGTTTAACATGTTGATAAATTCACTTTAAACAATTAGTTAGCTTGTCAAGATTTGTCAGACAGTTTGTGCTATTTGTTAAGTGTTTGACAAGCAGTTTTTCCCCATGTTAAAACATCATAATGTATTTCAACTTTCTGTTAGCTAACATGAGCTTGATTTGAACTCTGCAAATACGTTCAAGCCCTTTTGTATTTCATGATAATCAAATAATGCTAGATGTGCTGCACTTGGCGGCAGTCGCCTTTCTTTTTGTAATGTGCATGGAAATTGTTTTTCTAATTGCTTTGAACTATGAATTAACTGGGATGCTGCCTCATTGCGAATGACTTAGTCTTTTGCCGATATTTTGTGCGATTGTCACAGTAAAAAAACTCACTCTTTTCCATCAAAAACAAATAACCGCGTTTGGTGAAAATCTCATCGGACTTCTGTAAATGAAAATGGCAAATTGAAGCTTTACTAACATTCTGCCAATGTATTCTATCGCTTACCGTACGCTTTTCCATGTACTTGGTCTTTAGTTCGGTGACCTTTTCGCTAGCTTCCTCAAAATTTTCGCGAGTCTGCGAAGAAACGTACACAAAAAAAAAAAAAAAAAATGAATTAAAAATATTATTTCGTAATTTGAGGATAGGGGGAGGGGAGGGAGTTACCTTTTGGACTTTGTGCCTCAGATCCTGCAGATAGTCGCGATGGTCTTCGGCTTGCTCGTGGGCGGTGTGATAGAATACTAGCCAGCCGGATATGAAGGCCAGCAGTATTTCGACGAATTCAAATTTGATGCGTTCCTGCACTTCCTGGATGCGCAGCACATAGCTGAGCGACTCCTGTATGTATTCGCGCTCATGCATGCCCAAACTGGCATCGGCCTGGAGAAGAAGAGGCGGAAACGGATATTCGTTGGCATTAAAATAATCATGGATTTATTTAAATATATATAGATATATATAATATGTATGCTCATATGCTACAACTACAACAACTACAACAGTTGACCAGACAGACAATTGGAAATGTTGCACCCTGACCTTTCCGGGCCGGCATTTGCGTCGGTTTATGGCTGCACAGCTGTGTGCGTAGGTGTCATTGTGCGTGTGTGTGTGTGTGTGTGCGTGTGTGTGTGTAGGTGTTTTAATTACGCCCACGCCCACACACACACACACATAAGTTGGCCAAACTTTTCACTTGCCCAATTTGAGACGACCCCGCCCGCCAAAATTACCGACGCATTTGCACGTAACAAATGACATTTAGCATTTCGCAGCTTCCTAATGTATATATAAACATATATATATATATATAAATACGTATTAGTGTGTGTGTGTGTGTGTATGCAGATTGGATTTCAAGTTCAATTGAACTTTGATATTTTATACGGCTGGCTAAGCACAAATGCAATCGACGTGCACACAATTTCGTAGAAAACATCTGACGTCTGCAAAATCTCTAGAACCCGCACAAAATGTCATTTGACAGTTTTTGACCTTTATGGAATTCGGAATTGGAATTGGAATTGACATTTTACATTCGACATGTCACAAAAGCTAACGACAGATTTTAACGGAAATAAATAGCCAAAGAGCCGGCATTATCAACGAATGCAAATGCAATGGAGCCCTTTTGTTGACCTTTCCGCCTAGAGAATTCGAATTGTATCAGCAATTATTTCGAAAATATTGAGGTAATCTTGATTTATAGAACTATATATATTCTATCGCTGGCATATTTACACTATATCATTAAGTGTACACAGACTTGACTGGTTGAACGCTTTTTCTTTTCAGATATTTTCACAGATCTAAATCCAAATAATTCTTATTTATTCTCTTAAACAGATATCATTATCATCAGAAATATCAACTGCAGCGAGTTCCGTGCATATAGTTTTACAACAATTTGATTATATTTGCTCAAATTTGATGAAATAAATTAATTGTTATAATTGTTGTTCTAATAAATTTAATACAATAGTTGAAAATTGAGATTTAAAACGAACGCTGTGCTATGAGATAACATGCATGTTGACTGTAACATAAGATAACATGCATGTTAACTGAAATATGAGATAAAATGCAGGTTGACGGTAACATAAGATAACATGCATGTTAACTGTAACACAAGACAACATGCATGTTAACTGTAACACAAGATAACATGCATGTTAACTGTAACACAAGATAACATGCATGTTAACTGTAATTTGAAGATGTTAACTCTCATGGTATCTTAAATATCTCTGCTATCTCTTGGGCGAAAAAGCCCTTCATTATTAATAATACAGGTGGGAATCGAAGAAAGGACTTAGCTGTTGGCCTTTAATGTCTAGGACTTTAGCAAATAAAATCAGTAAAAATTTGGAATTTCACAAGAGAGTTTCGTATTCTTTTTGAGTTACACTCAGGGGCACACAAACACCTGTTAGTGGCCACACATACACATATACACACACACACACACAGACACAGACACACAGTGGCAAGCTCGACGCGCGTTTGATTAGGCGGTTGGGCTAGGTCCTTTTTTTTTTGAATAATATTTACGACATGTGCAGGATTAACGCAATCGCTGCTTAGCGAGGACACTTACCACAAATGCAAACTGACGCCGCGCACTGCATTTTCTCAAAAGAATTTGAGCTCTTTGCTGCAAAGGCGCGACAGTTCTCTTAGCGTGAGTTTTGCGTAGGTTCAATCCAAAAATATGAATTATTCTAATATTCTTCTATTCGTTATTAACTAAGAAATAAGACAGGCAAAGCCAGGGGCTACGCCTTTGAGTACTTGTTTGCAAATTTATTTTTTTTCGTTTTTTTTATGGAATTTTTCTAGAACGCTTTTAGGCGGCCACACAAAAACTTTGATATGTTGCACACGCACTTCCTTGTTTTGCATTTATTTATTAGTTGTTGACGTTCTCTCAATATATATATTCACATATTTTTTTAATTCTTTCTCTTATCTATTTTTGGGCAATTTCAAGTGAGTAGTTTTTTGGACATTAGTTTTGGCTGGACTGATTGGCGCTGCGGCTGCTGCTGCTGCGTGTCGATTTAATTTAGTTTTTAGTTATTTTTCCACGCATTCCTGCCGCACGCACACACGCACACACACGCACACTCACGCACCCATACAGTGGAAGCTGAGCGTGCGGCGCGCACACGAAAATGCTGCGCGAATTTCGTTGCTCTCATTGTTGTTGTTGTTGTTGTTGTTGCTGAGTATTTCGCATTTGATTGCCAAAAAATCGGCAACAACGTAACGAGAAAAAAAAACAACAGCAACAACAACAACAACAGCTCCAGCTCCAGCTCCATGACCAGCGGCAGCTGTGGCCCTCCTGTGCGTGGGAGAGCGCCTGCGCTTTTCCTAGCCTCCTTTTGTACGCAGCTGAGCGTGTTGACAAATAACAGGGTATATGCGCTTTTTAGCTCATTTCGAAATCGCAAAAAAAAATAAACCCTTTTAAGCTTTGCAATATTGAAAAGAATATAAATATTTATAAGCTAACTCGACGTCCTAATTCTATTAAAATATATAAAAATGGAAAGGTCGCCTAAAATCAGCATTCAAAATATTTAGATTTACATAAAATTATTCATTTAAATATATACTTTATTTTTGTCATAATTATTCTTACTAGCAAAAGTTCGATCTTTGAAAGCTATGAAATTTAAAAACAGTTCATAGAATTAACAACAATAAAGAAAATATATAACAAACAGCTGTAACTGTCTGTTAGAAACAGGACTTATAGAGACTATATATTATATAGACTATATACTTCAATATATTCACCTATTCTGTGAATTTCACTTAAGAAAATAAATTTACTTGTAAAAGCGGAACAGAATATTTTGGTATTTTCCTTGTTCTTGCTTCAGTTCACGATTCGAACCAATTTTTTCATTTTACATCCACAAACCTAGGTTTTGTTTTTGAAAAGATTCGGTTTAAACTTAAAATGTTGACAGTTTAGCCGGCTTTAGGTCTAGGTTTCGTACTGAATAATACAAAAGAATTTGTTTTCCCTTCTGTTTTTAGATCAGTTTCAGTTCATTTATAGTTATTCTTCAATAAACGAATATACATATCTCTGTATGGCATTAGATTTTTATAACAAGGTTTATGCAAACAAGTGAAGTAAAATTTGAAACCCTCGAAAGTATTAAGTAGTACTAAAATTAGTTACTCTTATAGTTTGACTACGAAATAATTTAACTTCTATACTTAATTTAAAGACTCATTGAATTTATCGAAAATGATTTTACATGTAACCTGCAGAAATTATTATGGATATGTTATTGAGAGAATAAAACGAAGCTTTTTCTTTAAAAGGTTCGGCTAGATTTAAGGCTACTAAGATTCGGCTCAAGATTCAGTTAATAGTCAAAAAAGAAACTAGGAATTGCCAGTTTAAGACGCTCCATAGAGTTTTCTGTGTGGCTTGAACGCTTGGAGGATTTGATTTGATAATAATTGAATCGATCATGAACTCAAAAGTTATTTTTATAAATGTATTATAGGTAGTATAAGTATTCTTATATTCTGATTTTCTTATATACAGCGAGTCTTTCAATTGTGAATGTATTGTTTACGGGTTTTAAACACGGAAATGAGGATACGGAGACGGTGCAGATATAACTTTTTACGCACACGGATAAATCTAACACATGTACATTGATAATAAATGCGTTTGTTTGTATCAACTTTGAGAACAATCTAGTCGGCCGAGTGGAAGCCGCTTATAACAAATATGAGGAAACAATTTTGCACTTGTGTGGCACTTGATAAAGTGGCAAATTACATGCTGCAGCCAGAGTGTGGCAAGTCATGTTGCTGTTGCCGCAAGTCGTAGTAACTGCAACAAACGACATATAAGGGTCGTTTGTGTCAACAATAACAAACAGTGCCACACACACACACACACACACACACACTTACACACACAAAGGCACCAGCTGCACACACTCAATGTAGCATACTTTTGAGCGCAAGGTGCTGCGCGCAACCTCGTTCTCTTTCTCTCGCTCTCGCTCTCTCTCGCTCATCGCCTTTTCCTTGTGGAAAGCACACGAAAGCTCTGGCAAAATCGTCTGCTGTGCACTTATCGATTTAAGTCATTTTCAAATGTATCGATGTATCGATAACACAAAGTTTTAAGAAAACTATCAACTTTTTTGCAGCTATTGAGTTTGTATAAAAATACAAATCACATGCATCAATAACTAAGCGATTCTTCTAGATATTGACTTATATTTACATAAGAATTTATTACTTTGCAGCTTTGATTCAAAAATATATCGATAGGCGGCTCAAGCACCGCAATTAATTCGCGTATTGTGCTTGAAAGCTCTGCTGTCTTGGAATGTCAGCTTTATATATGCACACGTGCCTCGTGGCCTTGTATATGTATTGTATGTACGTGAATTGGAATCAACCCGCAACCCCCCCACCCCCTCGACAGAAGCGCATCGCTTTGGCATTTTTGCGTGGGCCAAAAATATTTTTGTTACTGTCTGAACTTTTCGCCCACATTTGGCGGCCGGCGTGGCCGAAGGTGGTTGTAACTAAATATAGATGATAGCTGCTATTGTGCCTGCAGATACAGATACAGATACGGACACGGATACAAATACACAGTTCCAGCTATAGATACAGATACGTCCTGTGTGTTAAAATTAGCCGGCGTCCAGCGCGAATGTGCGCCAATTCTGACATTTACGAGTGGATGCTGCGTGGGCAGCTCCCAAAAGGTAGCCCTAAAGCAAATGCGAAAGCTTTTCCTTTTTCCAACAATTTTCTTTCATTTTGCCTTGCTGCCAAAACGGAAATTGCCAGCGAAAATGTTCGCAAGCCGGCACACAGGTGCGTCCACCTGCAGCAGCAGCTTAAGAAAATGCTATTCCAGGTTGGGAGACGACCCACACAACCACCCAATAATCGACCCAACCCAACCCAACCCCCCATTGAGAACCGGGCAACCCAAGACGCATTTTCGCACCCTTCTGTGCTGACAATCTAACAAAAGCCGGCAGCCCACGAAAAACTGCACGAGTAAAATTTGATAAGGCACAGACAACAGACAACAGACAATATTCACATTCACAATCACATTCACATCTCATTCACTTCTTTGCGAGACGACGCATTACCTTAACGAGCGGGCGGGCGGTTGGCAGGCGGATGTCGGAAAAACCTGGGGGTTGTCAAAGAAACACATAAAGTACAGTTACTTAAAGTCAGTCCAGATGAAAAGCTGAACAAAGCATTTGCCCGAAATCTATCAGGGAAATGAATGCAATTCTCTAAAGATAAGTTTAGGTTTAGCTTAAAGCTGATGCTGGAGCCGAATTTGATGGCAACAATTATGAGAAATTGATTTGGCCATACTATAAGTCGAGTGAAGCCTCGACCGTCGTGAAGTTCTTGTACACTCGAGAGGAGTGTACGCGTAATAGAGAAGGGATGGATTTGGTCTGATTCACATTTGCTTGAGGGAATCAGTGCCAACAAGTGGGATGTCCGACTCTAGGAGTGTTCGTTAGAGGAGTTTTCACTGCCAAAAACTTGAAATAGAATAAAAGAAAAACAATAGGTGTTTTTCCAATTTTCTTTAATAGATTGTATTCGGCAAACTTGGAAATAAAAACAGGATGGCCGCAGAGAAAAGTGCACGACTCTAAAGCTAATAAATGTTCTAGCTAGGCTTTAAGTACCGAAAACTCCATTCAGTTTTTGTTTCTTTTCGTTCAATTTATTCCACTAAAAATGTTTTTAATATGGTTTGATCAATATAATGTTTTAGGATTGCATTCCAGAGGAGAAAAGATTGTTTTTTTACGAGCTCGAATGAGGTAAAATATTTGTTTGACTAAAGTCTAGTTAAGTTTCTTAATGCTTGTACTAAAATGTTGGACTACAAATCTTAGCCTGACAAAAGAAATTTCTATATTATAAATATATTTGTTATTATATATTTAATAGAGAACTGTTGTTTTTCAATTTTACAGTGTTTAAACCGTTGTTTCTCTCTCTAAAAAACAACATATTAAACAATTTGGAAAGCAAAAAGTTTCCACAATTCTATAGCCAGAAGAGAAGAAATGTTTAAGGCCAAAAGCCCAAAGCGCAAAGCGCATAACTTTCTAAGCCCTTGTAGCTGTAGCTGGGCTCAGTCAGTAGCCCATAATAGGCTTTACATTCTAAACCCTTCTGGGAGACGCTGGAAAAGCGCATTAGCAAACTTTGGAGCGTAAAAATGTTTAAGCGGAAAAACAAAAATAATGGAAGGAAAGCAGAAAGTATCACAGCTTAAGAGGAAAATAATGAGTGGCACACAGAGAGAGAGAGAGAGAGAGAGAGAGAGGGTGATGCCTTTGGCGGGTAGAGATTGCGGATGAGGGGTATGTGTGTGTGTGTGTGTGTGTGTGTGTGTGGGCGGGGATGGTGTAAGGTGTTGCAACAATGACAACGAAGCGTGACTGATAACAAATTGTGGTACTTATGCAGAATGGTCCGACGGCCAAGCGGCCGGCATGGAAACCGGGAAACCGTCACAAGGGTGTGCAAGGGGGTGGGCAGGGGTTGCCAGGACATGGAAACAGGTACATGTCAGACGGAGCCGGCCAGCTTAGTGGAGGCCGCTCGAGAGCGGACTACGTGACACGCATGCCAAGCATTGAAAATCAATATAACAGCCGCCGCACATTGCAACACACAGAGCTACAGCTAGAAACCCCCTAAATCCCTCCCGTCACCCTAACTCCCCTCTCCATGTCCAGCGCCAACTCCATTGCCAACTGCAAGCACAGTTAAAGTTCGGAACAAATGCCGGCAATTGGGCAGCCGGAAAGACATTTGATTGATTTCAGTTGCCGGCTTGATTTTTTTTTTTTTTTCAAGCGCTTCCAGGCAGTTGGGGCTAATCATGCCCAACGACCAGCTGGTGGGGGCAGCTCGAATCGGTCGGTCAGTCAATTAATTGATTGATTTGCATTAAATTTCAACTAAATTAAAGGGTTGTCCAAAAGGGATCATGTATTACTTAAGTACATACTATAATACACACTCTGGAACGGAGTGCAATGAGAGGAGCTCATGGGCACAGAGAGCACGACATTTATTTAGTTAGCTCATGTCCGCCATGGTCACTTAATTTGCCTAATATCATGATTCGGGAAGCTTTGACAGCCTCCTCCTACTTAAGCTATAAGAAAAGTGACCATGGAGGACATGTGAGCAAAAGTAAGGTGTGTAAGTGAAATAACAATTAAAAGTGTTAAGAAAGCAGCTGATTAACTACGATAGCTAGTTATTAATGCTAGAGTACAAATAGTCCTCCATGGTCACTTTAAATGGTTAGTCAGCTAAGGCCAATGGGAAAGGAATAGGGAAGGAACTGTAGTAGCTGTAAAATGAAAGATACTTGATCTGTAGATACTATTCTAAAAAATTTCACGTCCAATTTGGTGACGCAAAACAAAAAACAGGCTTCCGATATCGATTTTTATCGATTGCTTGGTAGCGGGGCAAATGATTGATTATCGAAAACAAACTCGTACTGCCCGGGCAACAGGAGGAGCTTCATTTGAAGACTCTAGCATAGGTTCGGACGGACAGACAGACGGACTTGGCTAGATCGACTCGGCTATTGATGCTGATCAGGAATATATGTATATACTTTATGGGATTGGAGACGCTTCTTTCTGCCTGTTACATACCTTGGCACAAAACCATTATACCCGTTTTTACCCCTCGTCAATGGGCATATGCAGCTCTTAAGCAACGTGAGCAATTACATTCGATAGTTTAGTGTCCTCCATGGTCACGTTATATGCACAGCCAAAATGGCCAACTTAATTAAAGAAGTATATTTGTGTTTATAAGTAATTTCGAACGAATGATTCGCTATTAACAAGTACCCACATCCATATATTTAGCAACATTTCATGAATGAATATGCTGCACGGATAATCGACCCAGTTCCGTCCGTTTGCATCTGGCTAGTCTTTCCGAGAACGCGTGCCAATTGCAGAGCAATTACATTAATATGCAATTAAACGCTGCCGATGGCAGCTCATCCCGGCGTCAATGCCGTCGCTGCATGTGGCATTCTGGCATCAATTGGGAATTGGCTAGGTTGGGGATGAATGCATCATTAGTTTACGCAGAGCACACCAGAGGCCAGGCGCAGCCTGTTTACATTGGCCGCATTTCGAGAGGAGCACAAATTTAACTGTGTTTACTTTGAAAAGTTCAAAAGCATTGCACGAGTGGACCAGATGATCCACAAATTGGATTGGCGACCGACCACACAGCACGTTGCAGTTTATTGACCCCTCAGGCCTCAACAAAATAAGAAGAAGCTGTTCTTGGGTCAACAGACATTCGATTGGTCAATGACTTTTTCGGCAGGTCCTCGTTCACATTTATATAATTATCTATCTAATTTATATAATTAAGTGTGCCTCTGTGATTGTTTATCTAGTTGGAATATCTAACTTTTGCTTTATAACAAGATTTTTCCATTTAAAAGTTTTGCAAGCAGTTTTTATTATTTTAAAAGATGTTTTTTTAGCACTCGTGTATTTTTTAGAGTGTACATACTTTAAAATGCATGACCGGAAACGAGCTGGCCACAAAATGGCGGCTCGGTGCGCGCATGTCTGGCCGGGGCAATATGTAATAGTTATTTCAGCCAGGATCAGGGGCAGGTCAGGGATGCGGACGTGGGCCACTTGTGGCCAAAAAGCAAACCCATTTTTGTTTTTTTTTCAACATTATTATTGTGCATGTAGCTGCTGTAGCAACCAAACGCCCACACACACACACACACACGCACACACACAGGGACACATTATGTGCTGTGCCAGTTAAAGTTGGCAGCCAAACCAACCGCAAAAGTCCAATCCACCCAGCCAGCGTAGCCCGCTAGAGGGCAGAGTAAATAGCAGCAAATGCAACGATTGCATGCCACAATGTGTACACGAATTTGTAGACTATGTACAGTGAAGATTGCCTAAGGGAGCACAGGCTGTTGGCTGGCCAAATTGAATTCGCCAAGTGCAAAAGCGAGATTCAAGCTCATATTTGTGGGCAGCTGTTAGGTTAATATTGATTTAAAAAGCGCATGAATTTAGTACTCTATCGATTCTCCCAGCATTTCATTAGAGACCTCTCCGAATTCCAATTCGGAATCCAATACGAAAGTTAATAAAAGCTAGTTTATATTCCAGTGGGAATCAAAATCATTAGATATAAGTTATCTATCTACCATTTCTTACGGAGTCGGAATTCGGAACGGAGCTAAGCCCGAATACCTCAAGGAATATTTGTGTTTACCATTTTGTTTGACTTTATTCGGAGTCCGAAATATCGTAGTAATCAGAGAAACATTATTAAGCACAGGAACTTTTATAGACTTCTAAAACTATGTATCTACATTTTTTTTCACATAATTGCGGACTCTGAATTTGAAATACAGCGAGTTTGATTAGTTTTTCTTTTTATGTTATTTGTTTCGAGTATCTACTGTACATTATATTGATGCAATTTGACGTAGGTCATGGAACTTTGCCACGTTTTTTTTTTTGCTTCTTTTCTAGTAAAACTCTTCTATATGCATTGTGCAAGTAGTGGAAATGCGACCAGACGAAAAACAACTGTTGGGGCCTTGGGGTAGGTCCTGGGGGTGACTGGCAAGCGCAAGCCGAGGGACACGCTAGGATCAAGTGCAGAGCATGGCAGTTGGTTGGGGCTGGGGTTGGGGTTGGGCTAGATTTTTGGCACAACTTCAAGTTGCAATTTGGGCAAAAACGAAAAGTTGAGCGCAATTTGATTCCATTTGTCTGCCTGGCAGTTGTGTGAATGAATGAATGAAATTGGGAAATTCAAGACCTGGGGCTGTACTTTACTTTACTTTACTGTGCACTCACCTCTTGTATCGTGTTCTCTGGCTTTTTGGTTGACATATTTAGGAAGCGCTCCTGCGACTGACAGAACTTCTCAGTCTTCTTGTCAAATTTCTTTTTGTTCTCCTTGACACCGCCGATTTGTTTCTTGCGAAAGTCCTCCAGCGATTCAATGATATGCTTGTCCGCCAGAGTTAACTGAAATGGGAAAATTGAAAAATAGTTTAACGAATCCCAATATATATATATATATATTCAATATGCCAACCCACCATCTTCTCGCGTTCATCCTCGATGGTGCCAATGATCGCACCGAAGCGCTTTAAGCTCTCACAGATGACGTTCTCGTCGTCGGTCTGTGCGGTGCCAATGCACTCGAAGTTGAAATCGTTTAGCAGAATGGCCAACTGTTTCATACGTGTGGAAAGTACTGCAAGAAAGTTCATAAATTAGTTAAGTTCGCTCTCTCTCTCTCTGTGCAAGACTACTTATATAAAACATTGAAGTTAAGACTTAAATATATCGAATGTTAAAGTTCATGCCCCTGTCAGATATTTTCGGCCACAAAGGCACTTTACGACTTCAAACGCATTTATAATTATGCTGGATGAGTAAGCATATTCGCAACCGATCCATCTATTAGCTTTCGAATTGGGTCGATAACTTGAGGTTAAACGTATATGGTCCAAAGATTTATCAACTCATTTTTGCCATATGCAAATCATAGCATATTTTAAGTTAATTAAAAGACTTTGATTAAGCTTAGACTAACAGCTTGACCCCTTACACATATGTTATGCCGGACTGTGGGTCAACTATTGTATTAAATAAAAATAATACATGTATGTTTTCTCTAGAAGGGTATTTTTATAACCCGAGCTGATTGCAAATGGCTTAAAAGGGTATAATGTTTTCGTGCCACGGTATGTAACAGGCAGAAGGAAGCATCTCCATAAAGTGTATATACTCCTGATCAGCATCAATAGCCGAGTGAAGAAGAAATTTCAGAGTATCCCCTAGTCGAGCACACCCGACTAGAGCACTCTTTCTTGTTTCTGTTCTAGCTGCACATTTAAGAAATAAAACTTATGCCAATTTGCAACATTTAGCTTTAAGCTCTGCCCGCTTTAAGTCCTTTCAACTTCTTTAATTTTGTATATAGCTTTGCTTATTATTTTCTTGTTCACATTTATGTTTCTTTCACTATCCTCATTACACATATTCCTTGCCATTGTTTCCTAGCCGCTTTCACTTTCATTAATTAAGCATTTCTTTTCGCTCCGCTATTTGCTTATTGGCTGGCTGTATGTTCACTTTCTTTTTCATATGATTTACAATATTCGCCATCTGATCATTCAGGATCTGCGGCATTATGCGATTATGCCAGTGTGTGACAATGGTCATTAAAACGTCACGATGTCTGTCGAGTCGCCTTAAGACTTAAGCATGCATATAGAACGGCCAATCGGTCGGTTTGATGAACCTGGCTTGAGGTATTGCTGGATATTTGCGATTTGAATGGCCAATTAAGCCCGCTGATAAGCCACACTAAACCATAAAGTCCGATGTCTGGCAATAGGCACACACGCACACACACACACACGCACACACACACACACACACACACACACACATGGCTTATGGCCCGCCTGGCTGCCAGTTCGTATAGCCTGTCAGCTTTTGATGGGCATACAATTTTTAATAGCTTGTCTTTTGATTAAAAACCATAAAAAAAAAGTTTAATAAGCCATAAACCAAATGAGTGGGCCGTTCAGCTCAGAATAGCTGCTGTTTTTTCCTTCTTCTTCTTCTTCTTCTGTATCTTCTACAACGTCTTCTTCTTATTCTTCGCCTCTCTTATTTCTTTATTTTGTCTGCCGATAATTAAAAACTTCTAAACTTTCTTTGGTGCTTTCATACGAATTCATTTAGAGTCTGATTTGTAGGTGAAAGTTTTATTGTTCGGAACATTTACGAACCAAAACAAGTAAGGGGCTCTAGTCGGGAGTTCCCGACTAGGGGATACCCTGAACCCTCTTCTAACAAAACCAAATGCATCTCGTGCAAAATAAAAAATATGTTTCCCTCACTAGAAATCGAACTTGTGAAAAATGGCCTCTACTCGACAGCCGCACCAACAATTTATTTCTAGTAAATAAAAAATAGTTATAGAATGAAAGATATTTGATATATATACTTTTCAAGAAGCTATTTGTCAAATTTGGTGACTCTAGCTTTTATAATTTACGAGATTTGCTTAAAAAACAGCATTTCGATATCGATTCTTATCGATTGCTTGGAAATGGGACAAGTTATCGATTAACGGGAAAAAAAACCCGTACTGTCCGGGCAGTAAGAGGACCTACATTCCAAATTTCTCTCTAGCTCTTACAGGTTCTGAGATCCTTGTGTTCATACATATGGACGGAAATGCTTTCTTCTGCCTGTTACATACATTTGCACAAGCACATTATACCCTTTTCACACATTTTTAATGGGTTCAGGGTACTAAAAATAATAAATAAAAAAAAACAAACATTTCACGTTTGGGTATCAGCCTAGCGAAACATTTTTCATGCATATTTATTAGGATTTTTATTATAACAACGCTTATAAAATTATGAATCGTTTTCACATTTGTGATTCTTCGACTTTTGTTAGCGATTAGTCTAATTGTATATACATATGTACATATATCGCATATAGCAGTGTACATATGTATGCATTATAGCTATTATCTAGTATCTAGCAGCGAGTATATTCAAGGTCATCGCAAAATAAAACTAAAATGATGCACTTTATTGTTAACCGCAAAGACTAGCAAAATGAATGGCCGCTCTCTATATGTACAAATGCATTAAATATATATGTATATATATATATAATTATTTAATTATTTTTTTTGTTAGTTTAGTATCTGGTTAAAGATTGCGTGCAGTTAAGCGTTAGTATTGTTTGGAGACTAGATACTCATATAGATATAGATGGATTTTTTCCAATTATAAGCCTGTTATAGTATTGTAGTTATCTATATATAGCCATATACATGTTTCTTATTTATTAACCAATGCTGATAGCTAACAGGTTAAGGTTACATTAAATAATAATTACATTTTAAATACCCTTTAATAATCATAGCTATATATAACAAAGAAGTTATGCTTGAATGTTTTTTCTTCGGCGAACCAAAGATTTAATACTTTTATACTTTTATAGGTACAAGTATTGGATACAGGGTATCTTCCACTTGAGCACTCTTGATTATGTTGTATTACAGGGTATCTACCACTCGAGCATTCCTGAATACGTTGTCCTAAGTATTAAATACAGGGTATCTTGCACTTGAGCACTCTTGATTATGTTGTATTACAGGGTATCTACCACTTGAGCATTCCTGAGTATTAAATACAGGGTATCTTGCACTTGAGCACTCTTGATAACGTTGTCATTTATTGCCACTTTTCAACGCGACTTTGCAGAATTTATTACAATCTATGTGAATACTAATGCGTTGATAACGATTTCCGATTTTTCCAAGTCAAAGCAGTTTTATTATGCGTTAATTTGTTGTTTCACATGGCTATGCTAATTGCCAGCAGGTCGGAGTTTAATGATCTTCATCGATCAGTTTATAAGCATGTAAATGCTGTGCGCTGCTCTAACTATTAGTTCAAGGTATTACAAGTTGTGTCAATAGCGGCAATAAACTCATAAATATCGATTAAGAAGTTTCTGTGATGTTAACTAAATGATTTCATCAGGCATATTTCCCATTGAAAGCATTTGGTTAAGTATCTAAATCATTTTGTCTGAAATCTGGAAGTAACTAAAGTTAGCTTCTTTATAAGACCCTTTAAATATTAATTATGTGTCTTTTGTCGTATAATTCCAAGCAGGATTTCAGCTTTTAGCCATATTATCCTTCCTTTTGGTGAAGATCAGATTTGAAGAGCTAGCTTCTCGCAGCGAATACCAATTAATGTCGCCTCCATTGGATTTGCCTTCATCGACTTGGACACGCATGAAATTCAGCGCCAAGAGAATCTTTTTAACATTTAAATGGGTCAGGCACGCACACATACGGCTAACTCTGAGTCCAAATCCAGATTTTAGCATACGCAGCATCCCAAACGCAGACCCAACAGATTCTGTATACATATATGTATATACATGCATACATAAATACACAACAATAACATGAAATGGGCAGCAAACGATTCTTTGGCAAGTCAAAAAGAAGAAAAACCGAATGTGGGAGTCCGACTAAAAAATACCCTACAAAACTATTTGGATTTGTGAAATATTTATCGAAGTGTAGCGAACAGGGGAACTACTTTACCTTTACCTTTATATATATATATATATATATATACATATATAAGATATATAAGGGTATAAGTATAAGATATAATTATATAGATGTACATACATATATACATCTGATATACTAAAGATGTATCTTTAGTCATATTGTAAGAAAGTTTCCGTCTAATTATTTACTAAACAGGTAGCACACACAAACAAAAATATTGCCATTTGTTAGTTGTGTGCTAAGCATACCCGACGTACAGCTTGTCACAGGGTATAATGGTCGCAAAGAACTCGTCGAAGAAAGCAGCCAGCCACTGCCTTTGGCTCTGCCTCAGCCTTCGCGTCTCTCAGTTTTAGCAATTGCGCAGGCGCAGCGCAGCTGCAGAGGCAGCGGCAGCGGCAGCGACAGAGGCTGTGGCAGAGACGTTGGCGTCGTTGTTGTGTTTTGCTATACCCTAGCAGAGTGTTATGCACATATTCGATCTCTCGTATATACATATATCATTGATTAGGGTATACAGCAAAGTCTTTCAATCTTAAGGCTATCAATATTTCCCTTTACATATGTTCGTATTGTTGTTGCAGACAGTATATATGTATGTCCAAGTTGGCCCGATCGGACTTCTATATCATATAGCTCGAACAGTAAAGGTCGAAATATAATATTCTCATTTGTTCTCAAATAGTTTGTTTTTCCAGCTGTCTTGACCAAACTTGTCATTTACGAGCCATGCCGTGTCTCCTTTGGCCATATGTCTGCAAGGGTATTAAATATTCGGCGTGCCGCAGCTAACAGCTCTTTCCTGTTTTTAAGTTTGTGTTTTGTTTTTTTAGCATGGTACAAATCTTTCGACATGGTTAAGGTCATTTCTCTTATTTTGGCCTACATTAACGTTATGCACATATTTTTGTTTTTTTTTGGGGGGGGGGGGGGGGGGGGTTTACTTGTTTTTTTTTTTACTGTACGCTTCTTCTTGAACCCACAGCACAAAAAACAACAGCAACGAGAATTGCTGAAAGAGTAGCTTAATTCGTTTATGGATGCTTTATGACATCGGGGGCCCAGCGGTGCCAGATCGTGGCTAAGCTGCTCCGCTGGCCAAGTTCTGTGGTCCGGGCGCGGCTCTTGATTAATTGCATAATTTCAGTTTAAATTACACGAAAAATTCATAAAGCAAAATTATTAATTTCAGCGCACGCCCAACGAGTAAATGCAATTTTCTTCATCTTCTTTTTCTTTTTTTATGCATGCATTTTTTATTGCCCGTTCCATTAATTTCAGCGTATTTATCACACACACACACACACACACACACAGAGAGAGAGAGAAAAAGTTAGTCAATCCAGAGAGCTGGATATAAATCGTTGCGGGTTTCTTTCTGGTTAGCATTATAATACATTTAATTATACATTTGAATGGATTGAGCAATCGTTGATAAAGCGCTGCCACGCAACTATTATCGTTTTGTTTATCAACATTTAATCGCCGTGTCACTTAACCGCAATTTACTTTACATAACCAACTGATTAACCAATGCATTAACCCACACATATCGACTTGTATTTCTAATTGCAAAATGTTGCCCATAATTAGTACGATGTATATATGAACAGCTCTAAAGAATGTAATAAGCATTCTTGTATTATAAATTAAAATAAATCTTTAGTTAGTTAAATTGGAATATTCAAGTGTTTCTATGAATGAAGCACAACCAATGAAAGTTTCTCGGATCAGAGCTCTGCTGAACGACAAATCAAATAATTGATGTTAACCAATGACTAATGATTCGGAGAGAGTGATTCGAAGAGTGGAAATACGATCATCTATCCAAACTAGGCAAAAGTGGGTTATATCAGACGTTTACAAAGGGAACAAGTCAATGCACTGGCTGAGCTTTGAGTTCTACGTCTCGGAAAAGCATCTAAAAACAGTCCTCACCAAATACGAATTGTCTACAATGCGAATTCCAGACATTATTGCGCCTTGCATGCAAATGTGGCGAGTTTCCCCGGTAGAGATTGATGTTTCCAGTTTTAGTGCCAAGCCACAGACGTAGTTAAAAAGTCATAGTTATAGAAAAAACTGAAGCCGTGCGCAATTGCAACAATATCTCAACGAACATGTTGTGCCCTTTAAAAAACTAGCTAATGGAACATTTTCGCTACTTTTTATTTATTTTCTTTTGCTTTACTTTATATAGTTAATAAGATAATTGCACTTTATATTAATAAAGTAATAATTATGTCAAATATACAGCTTTTGAAGCCCACATTGAAGTTAAAGTCGACTTGCCCCACCCACTGTCTGTTTCTCCTTCCATTTTGCACCCTCCGTTGCATTTATTGTGTCTTATGCGCATTTTGTATATTTTTTTCTTGATTTTCATTGCTTATTTGTTTCTTTTATCGTGTATTTTATACCCTGCACCCGATTGGGTATATGGGTTCCCATGCAAAATTGTGTAACAATTACTATTGCTACAAGTTACTTTTGCCAGGCACTTTGTTGATGCCAGTTATTTAGCCTGCGATCGCTTTGTTTTAGCTCCTAGCATGACGCAGTGCACGACTTGTCATTGAGCATGTCCATGTTATTTCTGTTACACCCGATTACAGAGTATCTCCTAACTGAGCACCTTTGATTAGAGCATTCTTGTTATTGTTTTGCTGTTTTGCGGCTGCTTAACGCATCGCTGCATCGTCGTCGACGCCGTCGTCGTCGACGTCGCTGTTGTCTGATAAACCGTTAGCTCGACTCTGGCTCTTTACTCTGTTCAGTGTCGCTGCTGCTGCTGCTGCTGCTGCTCCCTCTCCGACTCTTTGCGTAGTCATTGCGAAAGTGCAACCGCCCTCGGGCTGGGTCCAACTTTCTGCAACGCCAGCCAAGACCAACCGTCAACCGTCATTGTCATTTGTCAAACGCCACGCGGCGTTTTATGGAATGCACACACACACATACATACGCACACACACACACAGATATGCACGCAGCAGCAGCAGCAGCAACAACTGCAAGCACATACAAAAAGTAAAATAACAGAGCGAACCTTAAAAATATAGCAGCAAAAAAAAGGAAAGACAGAAGAAAAAAAAAACAAGAAATAACAACAACTTTAGCGGTACCTTAATGCAAAAAGGGGCGTTGCCGCGCTGCCAAAGTGATTATGAAAAATGCACAACACGCGCAACGAGCTGTACGCAGCATCAACAACAACAACAACAACATGAAGCAAGCTTAAGCCCTGAATGAACGCAGACAGAAAGAAAGAGCGAGAGAGAGAGAGAGAGAGAAAAGGCACTGTGCAAACCAGGCGAAGCAGCAAAAATCCTTTTGATCGATCTGCACGCTTTGGCCCAAGTCAATTCGTATTGGCCAACATATTATTCAAAATTATGCGAATTGATGATGCGTACATAAATAAAACCATTAAGGATCAGAATAAATACGAAATTCTTTTGATCTGGGTAGAAGACTTAAATCAACTGTGTTGCTTGTGTGATACAATATAATATATAAACAAAATTATATAAATATATATATTTACATATTTAACTCCATGACTTAAGTTAACTTATTATATAATATACACGATTTTATAGATATGTGAGAGTATTGAAGCTCGTAAATGCTGAGTTTGATGAAAATATGTTGGAAAACAGAATATTTTGCCATATATGATATAGGTGTCCGATATTGATAAGGTTTTGCATATATATAGGGAGCATAGTGAAGCTAATAAATACCGATTTTGGTCAAGATAGCTCAATAGACAAACAAGTTTGACACAAGAATATACTTTGCGACCGATCGTTCCTACGGCAGCTACATGATATAGTTTGTGAACCTGATTAGAATAAATTGCCAAGAAAGCTCCAAATTTGCATTTTTATAAGAGTATTTCATGAGTTTGAATACTCTTCAAATATATATATACATAAATGTATATCAATATATATCAATATATTTCCAAATTTTCAAACTATGGATCGCATTAAATGGATCCAATTTCAATAAATTTGCAAATTTCGCCATATGAATACAGTTACACAGGCACAGTTACGGTAAAAATAATTCTAAGCACACGACTCTATGAAACAAAAACAAACAAAAAACAACCTACACTCTCCAGTTTCAAGACAACAAGAGTGACAAAAACAACAACAGAAACAACAACAACAACAACAATTGTAAAGTTTCATTGAACTTCTGTTTGAGATATTTTGCTTGAATGTTTCGGTCAAACCAAACGAAGACTATCTTTAGATTCCGTTGCCGGCAAAGCATGTGAGTGTGTGCGTGCGTGTGCGTGTGTGTGTGTGCGTGTGATTGTGCGTAAGTGTGCATGTGTAAATCACAAGTGCACAACATGTCAAAATAATAAACGAAAATAACTTGTCACTTCTTGGCGCAGAGTGAAAGAGCGACAGTTAAGACAGTTTAGACAAATGGACAGATGGACTTATTGGGCTAGCGCACATAGCAGGGGCCAAGGGGTACAACAAATGGGAGGGGATTGGCCGGGGAGGGTGAGATGAATGTTCATATGTCATTGCTCCCGGTATTATTAAATGGTCACTGTGACTGTCTGTCTGTCGGTGTGTGTGCGTGTGTAAACGTGTGTGTGTGTGTGTGTGTGTTGTCATTCGGCGCTTGTCAAATTGTAGCCTAGATTTGATTTTTATTTGTTTGTTTTTTATTTTCGAGTTTGACTGAGTGTGCGTATGTATGTATGCATGTGTGCGTGTGTGTGCGTGCACGCATTTGATTGACGCGTGTAAATTGACACCAAAAATTAGATAGAATTCAATGTCTGGGCCCCGCTGCTGCCCGCTGCTGTCCACTGCTGTCCACTGCTGTCCGATGCCCACTTGTTTTCCACTTGTCTAATCATATTTATCATCAAAATTGTATAATTCCGTTTCCATTTTCTCTTCGATAATTATCATTATGATAGAACAAGCGAATCAACGGTTATTTTGTAATCTACTTACATTAGCGGTCATTTTTCGGGTTCATCAGACAATGTGCTCCCTACATACATATGTGTGTATGTGTGTGTGTGTGTGTGTGTGTGTGTGCAATAGTGTAGCCAAATTTAATGAACTTTTCATTTTGTTGCAGCGCGCTTTTGCAGCCCATTTTCTTGTTGTTGTTGCTGCTGTTGTTGTTTCTCTTATTTTTAAGAACTTTTAATTGGATTTACCTATTAAGCGTCAAGCGCCGCGCAACCCGCGCACTCAATTGATGAAAATTGTTAAGCTCTGCTCTAATTGGTTTCGGCTACCTCCATTCCATTTTAGGCCAAACCGCGATATTAACTGGATCGGCTGCGACGCGAGGAGGTGCTGCTGGTGCGGAGGCATAGCTAATTAGGCGTAATTAAGTACGGCACAATGTTGCGGCCCACAAAACCTCTCTGCTCTGTCCGCAGCACAAGAACTTGCAACAAGCGCACAAAGGCCAAGCCGAAAAACAAAAAAAAAAAGAAGCTAAACCTGCAGTTGAGGATCTAATTGAAAGATAGAGACAAAGTGCAGCTAGATTTTAAATTAGCTATTAGAAGAGCGCACGAAAAATGCACCTGGGATGAGTCATACGGTCAGGAAAGCTGCAATCGTTGGTCCCAACAACAACTTACTGTTCTTCAGGCAAAGTCTTCCAAGAACTATATATGTACATTTGAGCTCAAAGACATTTTCAGTAGTCAGAGAATTCAAATTTCATAAGTCTAGTTTTTAAATTGTCGAACTTATTGGGAATTCGTTTATTTGTATTGCATTCAAATATAATAGCCGTTTTCCGCCAGGGACCGTGGATTTGTCGAAAAGTGTGAAATATGCGCAAAATTAATTTGCACAAAGAATGGCAAAGAACAAAGTCTTATGCAACTCTTTGTACACACTTGCAGCTGGAAACACCATCAGAGAGTGTATTTTCATGACATTCATACATAGAGAGAACACGTATAGGGATTTCTAGGTGTTAAAACAACAACAGATGCATATGACAGTCGATCCGCTAGGAATCACAATAAAAGCTTCGGTTCTACAACGATTAACTGTCTTTATAAACTAAGTTAGAAGGCAAGCGAATCTATAGATTCCACAATTTGCTGCGATTTCCAACACACGACTCGCTAAATTGCTAGCTTTATAAAAATCAGTTTCAAGACATTCAAATGAAAACCTACATTTATTTATTATTGTCATTTATCATAGCTCATTAGCATAGCGACTTGCTAATGGAAAATATATGATAGATAAAAGCTCTAGAGCCATAACTGAAGCTTATGCCAATAATAAAATGTTAATAACAAATTGAGAAACAACAATAAATGAAACTCTTGTTGCAGGGCCCAATGCACGGGCACTAAGTACAACAATTTTCACTTTCTTTTAGCTGATTGGATAAAAGTGGCACAATTTTTTCTTAATTGCCCTTTCCAAGTACAAACAAAGACACACACACACACACACACACACACGTACATATGCATAACTGTATATAGTATGCATTATATATGTGTGTTCTGGTATTTATCTACAGATGTGTTCGATGGGGCGTATACATGTTATTTATTGGTTCCGGATAAATACATTGCACGACTTGGCGGCTACTTAATTTTTGTAATTGCCCTGCACTGTCAATGACGCCAGCAGCAGCAGCAGCAGCAGTGGAAACAGCAGCAGCAGCAGCAGAGGCAGAGCTGCCCACGGGCCTAAAAGGTTGGCTGGTTGATCCACTTTCTGTTCCGTTTCATTGTTGTTGTTGATTTGGGAGAGTTTCTGCAGTCGACAGTCGTCGGCGTCTCATCATCAGTGTCAGACTTAGCGACAGCCAACAGTGACACATAAGTGAGACAGACTGAAAGAGACAGAGAGAGGGAGAGTGCAAGAGAAGTCATCCAGTGCTGTCACTGGGTTGTCAACGGCTGACAGCAGCAGCCACTGCGCCTAGTCTGCCCTCTTATACATTGGCTAATATAGGGCATTACAATATTTCTGCTATGCTTGTAGCTATTTAAGCAGTAGAGAAAGAAACTATAACTATCTATAAGCTCTGTAATTCGCAACTGATTCAAGCGCAAACGTAGTTCAGTTGTTTCGATATATATATATCGATTAAGAGCAAACAATCGATTGTGGCAACCGTCAAGCATGAGATTTCAAGCTCTATAAGAATGCATAAAGACTTTTTAAATGAGTATTAGTTCGTTATACTTATGATCTTACGTAATTTCTATTCGAATATTGAATATTGTAACGGACTACTCAAATGACTGATAACTGAACAAGGAAAGCACCGCGGCCGATAACCGATAACATTTGTGTTTCGTAAATATTTGAACGGTGAATGTTTGCAAATATTGTTGCTTATGCAGTATAAGAGCATTCACGCTTCAGTGTGATCTATGATGATGCATGGTAGACAGTCGGAAAATAGCTTTCTAGTTGTTATTAGCTTTTGAACTACGAGCATTGTGTATTGTATAGTTTATTATTGCCTGTTTCCGTTATGAGGTGCTCCGAACCTCGAGGTTGAAGGTGTAGGCAGAAGGCAAAAGAAGGCAGCCGCCAGTCGCAAGAGACGATGACAGAGAATAAAACTACAGAAATTAAATATATACATACATATGTATATATATATAAACAGCACACACCAAGTTGATTGGGGGCAGACGCCGATGACGTTGACTTGACGATGATGATGATGAAGATGATGTGGATGTAGATGTAGATGTGGATGTGGATGAATGTGGTTGGTGACGCTATTAACTGCACTTCTATGTGAATATATCTATATTGTATTTTGCGAGCACTTAGACAGTTGGGCGTAGGTCGAGCACACCTCTCTTTACTGTTGTCTTTTCCACACTCAACCCAATTAAAATGTGTCATCTATATAGATATATATATGTCTCTCGGTGGGGGTTTGTCAGGCCATGTGCAATAAAACTGATGACAATTATGGCATCTAATGGAGTGCGGATTAGGTCATGCATGGCAAAATGTGGCCAACGACTCTAACGGAGTGTGTTGCCAACAAACAACAACTGTTGCTGCTGCTGCCAATGACCCAAACCGTTCAATGAACGTACGCAACAACAACAACAAAATATGCGACAGCCATTGACATTGTGAGAGCCGGCGCATTGCGTAAAAGATACAAAACTGCAACTGCGAAATCCAAACGACGCCTCGAGGCTGTGTTTTTCATGTTTCAGGCGAATGTCAAAGCCACAGCCGCGACAGCCCCACCCAACAACACCCAACTACATCCCAAGCCGACACCGTGCCCCACGCGCCATACAACCAATGAAGCGGCCAGTGCCGACACCCCTCCCCCCCCTCACTCCCTCACTCCCCCCTCGCGCTTATGTATTGGCGAACTAAATGCGGCAATGTGGAAAATCGTTTTCGATTACAAGCTGATAAAACGCGGAGGCTTCACGGGCGGGGTTTTGAGCGGGAAGGGGAGGGGAGGGGGGGGGGGTTTGTTGTCAAAACTGGGCATGGCACTTAACTGAATACACCCGCGGGCACTAGTTTATATTCATCTTTTTGCGGCTGTGTATGGAACTTGTTGTTGCTCCATATAAAAAACCGAGTTTTTTTTTTTTTTGAGAGCTGACTGCAGAAAACCTTGCACAAAGCATTGTCAATGACAAATTTGGAAAATAATCTTGTTCGAGATTAATTGAAGATTAATTAAAGATTTAATAATCCTGCATATATCTTATTGTAGTTATATATGAAAACACCAAACTTAGCTGATCTTTGCTTGTCAAATAGAGAGTTTTTTTTTAATTTGTTGAAGAGGGATTTGTTGGTCTATATGGCTGTTAATTATAAGGAAAGTCTATCGCAGAGATATCAAAAAGATTATTAATATTTATATATAATATCAAAATAATCATATAATATTTAAAAACAATCAGAGAACAATCAGAAACAACTAAAAACATTCATTGAAAAACACATATTATAGATATCATCTACAGTCCAATAAAATTAGAACATATTGAAGGCTTATATAAAAATAAAATTCCATATTTTCAATTGAAAAAAGTTGTTTTCAGCTTTTCCAACATAGTTTCAATATTTAATCTTGGCAAACAATTGCACTTAACTCTCTTTCTCTCTCTCTCTCTCTCTCCTCGCCTCTCCTGTCTCTGTCTCTCGTGAAGCGCCTAAAAATCCGCGGTAAAAGTGAAACTTAAAAACAAACAATTTCAATAGAAAAACCGAGCAAACAACAGCCATAAAAATTGTCAACGCTTCTAAGCGCCCCAAACAAATAAAAGTGAAAATATTACACACGAGCGTTTGGCCAGTTGTTGTTCGTCTCTAATTTGAATATTAAACAAAGGGCAGCAGCAAAAATGCAACAACAAAAAAACAAACTAAGAAAAATTAAAATAAAAACAAAAATATATGAGATATGAAAGAAAAACAAAAGTAAAAGTGCGCTTGTGGGGAGTGCGCGACGAGCAGATACCCTGACACCCCAAGACAAGTTGCCGAACGGAAGGAAGTAGCCAAAAAGTGAAATCTTCTAGAGCTTTATATACTATACGCAAACCTACACACTAAGTTTGGTGTCTCTAGCTCCTAAAGTCCCCGAGTTATGCTAAAAAAACCCTTTTTTCAAAATCGATATTTATCGATATTATGAAAATGTACCAAAACGAAATACTATAAATTAGGCCACACCTCCTCTTCACACTGTCCTGTTAATAAACATCTGTCGATCTATCGCTTATCGATAGACAAATAGATATACATAGAGATGTGCAGTTGTCTGTTGTCGACATTTTGTTATTATAAATCTTACATATACACTTCCACTTGTTGTTGGACGACTTAGCTCTATCTGGCTGTCACAAACTCTGGCCATGCACCAGTATACCCTATTTTTTAGCCGCTTTCAAAAGCGGTGCTGGGTATCAAAATATGCGAGCCGCATAAAATGAACTTGCGCTTTTTATTCGCCCATTGGCTTTCTCGACAGCGACTCGCCGTTGGCCACATTGCCGGGTCGTGCGGCACTTTGACATTTGCACACATGACCGACACCGCACTGAACCGTGTGCAACCGCTTCCCGCCCTGCCCCGGTCCTGCCCTGGTCCGACCCCGCCCGGCGACACCCCTGTCTCCATAGCCGAACTCGGCCAAGCCGACTAGACAGCTGCTCGCCCCTCTCTCTTCACGCCCCTTGCATTCATATTTTGTTACACGCATCTTGCAGATACTTTTTGTTTTGTATCTTGTATCTTTCTTGCCGCCGTTTCTGCTTCATCGTTGCCGCTGCTGCTGCTGCTGCTTCTTCTTCGTTATCGCTTGACTATTTCACTTGGCAATTAGTCGGCCATTTTCATTCATAATTGCCACATGACACGCATAAGTAGCTGCCTCAAATGGCGTTGCGTTCCACCTCCCATCTCCCATCTCCGATCTCCCCATCATCGCCAATCTGCAATTCAACTCAGTTCATCTCATCTGCACCTCATCATCATGGAGGACGCCACCGCTAAACCTCATTATGATCATTAGCACAGCTCTAATGCCATCGGTCGGTCCGTCCGTCTGTCTGTCCGTCTGTCAGTCTGCTTGTGTGCCTGTCGGCCGTCCAGCCTGTCATTCGGTTGATTCAACTGTTTTGAATGTATCTGTATCTGTATCTATGCATATGTATCTGTATATGTATTTGTATTTGTATTCGTATTTGTATTTGTATTTGTATCTTTGTAGCTGCATTCTTGCCTCTTGTTATACCCTTTCCGTGGGTATTATAATATTAAAAAAGTATATCTTTTATTGAACTCTTTCTCTGCGAAATAGTCGCTCAGTTTTGAAGATATTTTCTTAAAATCTTTGCATAGATTCGTCGAATCGAACCTCCATAAGATATGGTTGCGTATTAGTTCTTATTCTTGATCTTCACTTTTGCCTTTATACATCTACAAATCGAATTACTATTTTATGGGTTGTAATAATAAACTTTTTGTTTAAAGAGAATCTAAGCCATATCTCCGCAAGAGTATTAAACTTCGGCTTGCCGTAGCTAGTTGTTTTGCCTTCTCGCTTTTGTTTCTTTTTCTTATATTGTGGTTTTTGTCTTGTTATTATTTTTATTTGTATTCGATTTGTTGTTGTTGTTGTTGTTGTTGTTGCTTATTATCATAATTATTTCGATTGCATTTGGTGTGCTCATTTTAACAAATTGATTTTTCTATTGTTTTTTTTTTTTAATTTTTTGTTTTGTTATTTTGTGTAATTTAGTTTGTTTTTCGCTTTTAATTCTTTGCTGCTGCGGCCTTTGGCGATCGTGGCGCAAAGTGTCGAAAGAACGAACGAATAGAAGCCAAGGTCTGCGGCTCAATTAGAGCATAATCGTGTCAAAAAGGAACTGGCCAAAACAAAAAACAAACAGAAAAGGACAAACGTTGAATACCCTTTCCGAAAAGTAGCTGGCTTTATATGTCAGATAAAGGACTATATTTCTCCAAATGGGAATTCCACAGATTGCAATTAGGAAGGGTTATGAGTATTACGATTACATTTTGCTATAAATTAAATATATACAAATATGGAAATTAAATCTTTAAAAAAACTATTGGAATTTGAATGTTTTTAGCATTGCAAAAATTAATAAATCAGTTAAATTTAGCTAATCACTTTAGTTATTTAAATAAATATATTAATAAAGATTAATGATTAATTTAATGACTGAACAAACCACAATATTATATATTATTTTTAGTTTTCGGTCTGATTTGTAATTGGATTAACATTGAATGGGAAATTCAAGTAAAACTCTGGCGACAATTGTCTAGGCCTTTGGGTCAAGTCAAAGGTTAATCAAATGCGAGACGCAATGCCGCGAGGCTTTTGGAGTTGACCGGCGTCCCCAGCTCCCAGTTCCCAGCTCCGTCCCCCATCTTCATACATATATAATAATAAAAATTTCCATTGTCAATCCCAGCCCAGTTGCAAGTTTCTTAATGATGAAGACACGCAGAAGACAGCGGACAACAAGGTTGCAAAATTAATTGCTCCGTTTTGCATGGCAATTGCTATTAGAGCGAAGAGCCAAACAGAGAGAGCGAGAGAGAGAGAGAGAGAGAGAGAGAGAGAGAGAGAGAGAGAGAGAGAGAGAGAGAGAGAGAGAGAGAGAGAGAGAGGGGGAGAGAGAGAGAGAGAGGGAGAGAAGGGGAGATTGGGTGACAGGGAGAGAGAGAGAGATAGAGAGGAAGAGAGGGTGTGAGAGTCAGAGAGAGGGAGATGGAGTGCGTGCTTTTGATACACTGAGCTAAATTTCAATTACTTTTGTTTAACCTTTTTTTATCCCAGAGACTGAAGGTGGAATTCCTGAATGAAATGCGAGAGAATCCACGAATAAATTGAAACAAATTTTAATATAGCAAAAATTCTAAAAAGACTTAAGATTCCAATCTGCACTTTGTGGCATTTAAGCTTTAGATTCAATTAATCTTGATCTTAATCTACTTAACTATTGATCAATTCAATTAAACTTAGTCTGAATCTAGTTATGTTTTGATAACTTTAATTAATCGTAATCTTAATCTACTTAACTTTTCATAATCAAACGGATATTTGCAGGGAATTTCTATTTTTTAGAATCCATCTTTAGAATTCTCGTCGAACATGCGCTTCTTCTTTGTGAACAATATTTTTGAAGAATTTTGCAAAAATAGTTGAAATCTAAATTTGTAAATATTATAACCATTTGCTGGCTTTTAATGCAAAACAAATGTTGAGCTTTTAAACAAAACACATTCTGAGCTCCACGAAGAGCCTAAGCCCCGGCCCGTCGTTCAACCTTGGGCCTTGGGCATAACCCTGATAATATACACATATATATGTATATATTTTGATCTATTTGAATTTTCTCAGTGCATTTGAATACAGCACTCAGGTGGCCCCTGGGCCGCCCTTTTATTGACGCTGTGGTGTGGGAAACTGAAATCCAAGCATGGCCAATGTTTTCCATTGTTCGCTGTTGTTGCTGCTGCATTTTAATTAGCAAATGCAACTCACACGACAGCGTCACACTAAAAACAGATACACACAGATACGAATCCAAGCATATACATATATATATATACATATATATTATAGTGTATATAAATACACGCACACACACACACACAGAGACACATGAGCACAGTTTTAGCCACAAAACGCAGTTTGCAATTGTTGTTGTACATTGAACTTTAAATTGCCTGCCACACGAAAATTGAAACGCACGTAGGACCCGACCCGGCAAATGCTGAGGCCGGCAACATGTTGCAACATGTTGCCCGTAGCCTGTTGTCTGGTGCAGCAACATTCGCAGCGGATTGTCTGAAGGCAGCAAACGGCAAACAACACAAAAAGAAATTGTAAATGGTAAGTGGTAAAATGTAAATGAAAATGAGCTTGTAATTTTCAAGCAGGAAAACAATTGCAGCAATGCAGGCAGACAGGTAAACGCAGCAGCAACTGCAGCAACTGCAACAACTGCAACAGCCGAAACAACAAGCTTGGAAATCAATTAAAAAAATTGCGTAAAAGCTTTGTTGCAACCATAAAAACACTTTGAAGTGCAAGCCTGCCAGCCAGTCACTCGATCAGCGACCCAAATTATGTGCAGCCCGTGTTTATCAACTCCACATAATGGGCACTGCATTACTCAGCCTCAGCCCTACCCCCGCCACTCCCTGCACCTTCCCCTGCCCCTTCCCTTTCCACCAACAACAACGACTGCCAAAATGTGGCAATTGTTACCACAAAAAATCAATTTGTCATAAATATATTACAGAAATAACTCATAAATCAATCTCTAAATGCGATCTCCTGCTCTAGCTAAACATACTATGTACTTCAGGGCACTTGAAACCACTCCGAAACACTTCAAGACAAAAAAACACGAGAAAACGCAAAAATTGCCCCAAAAAACAAAAAATAATGTCCACTAAGTTTCCACAGCACAATAAATTTGTCAATTATATGTCTGCAGTGCGTACTTAAACTCGTGAGAATCGCATAGTAAGGCAGCATTTAAATAAACGAATTTGTTTCAAGTTGCAGCGCAGTTGGAAGTTAACTTGGGCAGTCAATCAGTTAGTCAGTCAATCATTGGGGACTGTTTTATGAAAATCCATCTATCTACCTATCCATCTATACATCTTTTGATCCATCCATTTATCCATCTATCCATTTATCTCCATCTATCTATCTATCCATTTATACATCTACACATCTGTTGATCTATCCATCTGTCCATTTACACATCTATCCATCTATCCATTTGAACATCTATCCACCTATCCATTTATACTTCTATCTATCCGTCTATCCATTTATACAGCTATCTATCTATCCAGCTATCCGTCTTTCCAGCTATTCATCCATCTTTATATATAAATGCACTATACTAGACAATATAGTTTATTTAATATCATATTGTTATATAACTATTCAATATATCTTTTGGCCTCTTCTTAGCTCTATTCTCTCTCTATTCTCCCAGCATTTCCGTTCTATATCTTCCACAGCATTATTTTCTTCAGGCGGCAGCCATCAAGTCTACTAGAATGTTATTTTTAATAAGTAAACATTCCACTCAAATATCATAATATGTTACTTTGCATAAAGTTAATAACTTTGATCATTCAAAAGTTGACTAGACACAAGTTTTTTAATAACTACTTCCACATTAGTATGTGCACATACACGCATATATTAACACATCTACAATGTGTGTGTGTGTGTGTGTGTGTGTGTGTGTGTGTGTGTGTGTGTGTGTGTGTGTGTGTGTGTGTGTGTGTGTGTTTTATGTTCTGTTGTCTGGCAATGGAACTGAGAATATTAATGTCTAATGGAAGAGCTGGCAACATTTGCATGCAAAGCGCAATAATGTCTGGAATTTGTATTGTAGACGATTCGCGTTTGGTGAGGAGAATTTTTTAGATGCTTTGTCGAGACGTAGAACTCAAAGCTCAGCCAGTGCATTGACTTGTTCTCTTTGTAATTCTCTGATATAACCCAAGTCGGCATAGATCTGATCGTAGTCAACTTTGCACCCGTCGAATTGGTAACCATTAAAATTCTTATCATTATTTTATTTGTCATCTACAAGAGCTGCTATTTTGAGTATTTTCGATTAGTTGTTGAGATTTAAGCATTGCGATTTGTTATTTTTAATATGTATGTTTGGCATTTGGCTTCTTATCAGCAACTGTTGCAGTCGCAGATGACGCAAAGTCAAGTTATTCAATTTCACTTATGGGCTAACAATAGCAACAAAGAAAACTAGAGGATGACACGACTAGAAGCATACCCTATGCCAAGGGATAACCTGATCTTTACAAATGGTTTGGCATACGGAAATTGTTGGTTGAATAAATATGTAGATGTAACAAAAACAATATGGAATATCGTTATATTGTTCCTAAATAATCTTAAATGTGTACATATATATATTTTACTAGCGGGCATAACCCGGCCTTGCCCGTGGCACGTATGTTAAAAATCAACGTTCTCAAAAAGCTTTGAAAATGATTTTGAAACTTATCGGACGGTAAACAAACATACAAACGTTTTTCGCCAATTTACCAATGTTGCCAGTGGAATTTCCCAAATCGCTAAAATACGTATTTATTAAGTTCTTATGTAGAACTTTGAAAATAAGTTTGAAGCAAATCGGACACAACTTAAAACTTCGCCCAAAAAATCTTTAAATCGCATTCGCCCCGAAGAAGTTTGAATTCTGCGAAAAGTGTGAAATACGTCTGAAATGATTTTTCTTATAGATCTTTGGTAACGAATTTGAGCGCGAAACGTCGCCCACCAAATCTTTGACCTCCATTTCCACCAAAGAGGAATGGATTTTCCTAAAAGTGTGAAACACCCCTCAAATGAATTTGAACAAAGATCTTTGAAAATAAGTTTGGGGCCGATCGGATGGTAAACAAAAAAGTTACATGCAAACGTTTTTCGCGATTTTTCCACACTTGCGGGTGGAATTTCCCGAAACCCCGTCTTAACGTGCACCTACATCACATAAGGTAGCTACAGTGAAAATTTCAGCTTCCTAGCTCTTACGGTTTGGGCTGTGCGTTGATCACCAATCAGTCAGTCAGTCAGTCAGTCAGTCAGTCAGTCAGTCAGTCAGTCAGTCAGTCAGTCAGTCAGGACAAACAGTTTTATATATAGAGATAATAATTTCTAGAAAATATAGCTCTGACTTTAAATATATTTTAGCTAGAATGAACTCAGCTTATTTTTATTATAAAAATATTTATATATTTTCAAAATATTAACCAATAAAAAGTGACCTTCTATTCCCCGTTTTGTATCAGCTTAAAGCGAATTTTGTATTGCTAAAATCTGGTAACACTATCGTATTGCCAGATCAGAATAAAAGTGTACAAATAGGGTATTCAATCTACGGCACAGCGCAGAAGACAGCTGTTCTTTGATTATTTTGTTTTGTGCTCTGTCAGATCTCTGAGTGTCCGTCCAACTGTCTGTCCGTCCGTCCGTCCGTTCGTCTTGGCATTCCGACAGCGAGTCGCATTACGCAGATAAACAAGCAAACAAACAGGCAAATAAGAACAACAACAACAACAACAACAAAAGGCGTAATGAAAACGCAATGCGAACGTCTGATAAAGTCAACGCAGAAAGCAGACCAGAAGAGCTGCAGTATATATACATACATATCTCTATATATATATAGATATAGATATATAGCATGTATAGTTGCCATAATCTTTGGACATATGTAGAACAATATTTTCAAGTAGGTTTCCCCTTGATTTTTATGGCCAAATAAAGCTATTCAAGGCCACTTAACAGTCAATTGGAAGATATTTTCGAGGCTTATCTCGTGTATACAAAACATAAATTTATTCTTAATCAGGAACAAAATCTTAAAATGAAGCCCCATATATTACTTACTCAGAATGATATCTATACCATCTATAGTAAAGAATATAATATTGATATAAATAATATTTATAAAATTAATGGCAATAATAATGTAATATATTTGTGCCCACAATTAGACATTACTATTGCAAATAATTGTACAGGGTATCTACTATGCGTATACCTTCGCTTGGAAGAGTGTATCTTAACTTGTTTTGCATATCTTTTGCTCTATTTTTCTTTTCCTTTTTATATCAAAATCTTTGTACAGGGTAGCTTCTATAAGTATTCCTTCATCTCTATTTTTCTTTTCCTTTTTATATAAATATACTCTTACAGGGTATCTACTATGCATATACATTCGTCTAGAGCACACTCTTGGCTTGTTTTGCATATCTGGTTGCTCTATTTTTCTTTTCCTTTTTTATATAAAAAGCAACGTTTTGCTTGTACAATTAATTTCAAGTTAATTAAAAGTTGTAATTCACAAAGCAAACACCTGCAGCAAAGTGCAAAAAGAAAAGATAGAGTGCTAGAGAGAGAGAGAGAGAGAGAGCGAAAGAGAGAGCGACAGAGATAGCGAGTGAACTTAAGCAAGCAAATAGCCAGAGACAAAAAGAAGGCAACAGCAGACACTTGACTGACAACCTGTTGATCTTTTGTAGTATTTGGCGCAGCAATAGATACACACACACACACACACACACACAGAGAGAAACACACAGACACACAAGCACAGCTGGGCGGACATGTGGCATGCTAATTACTTGTTTTTGTTGTGCTTGTTGCCGCTGCAAAAGTCTCAATAACAAAAGTCAGTCAAATGTCAAGAGTAGCAAACAAATCCAAACTTTATCAAATTGCCACAATTTAGCGCCAAATCAAAGTACAGTAGCCGCAATGAAACTCATATTAAAATAATATTAAAAAACTTAAAATTGCGTAGTAAAACATTACAAAAGATATAGATACTTATATAGAAAAATCATTTGAGAAGTATTTCACACTTTTCGCAGAATCCAAGCTTTCTCGGTGGAAAATGCGATACAAAGATTTGTTGGGCCAAGTTTTAAGTTTCGTGCGATTTGCTTCAAACATTTTTTCAAATGCCTAATAAGAACTTGATGAATACGCATTTTAGCGATTTTATGAAATTCCACCCGCAACTGTGGAAATTTGGCGGAAAACTTGCATCTTTTTTTTGGTTTATTATCGCTTTCATACTCATATTCAAAGATCTGTTAGAGCAATTTTTTGATACATTTTTCGCAAAGCTCATCGCACTTGGATGGAAAGTTGGGGTCAAAGGTTTATTCAACGAAAGTTTATTTTCGGCTTCGAGATTCTCACCACAAGAGAAACCAGTTGATTCCAAAATTTGGTTCCTTATTCGATGCACTTTAAACATATTTTTTATATAAAAGATGATCTCACGGTCGTGGAAATGTAAAATCTAAAATTCTTAGCAGCAAACTTTTCACGAGCAAGGCCGGGCAGTACCCGCTAGTATTAATATAAAATATATAATATAATTTACTTTTTTAAGCAACATCTTATTTAAGTCTAGTACTTGCTTGCTTGATGCGTTTATACATTCAATAGGTTTGTCACCAGCTTACCTGAAATTAAAAAGGAAATCGATTATAATATCTGTATCGAAAAATCAATATGCTACAATTATATACTACTTGCTATATGATATAGCTACACAATATAATCTGAAGAAAGGAGGGAAAAGCGAGCTTCACAGAGTTGAAGTCTGCAAGTATCAAAGGAATCTAGAAGGAATACCTAAATATAACATAAATACCTTTTGGGAATTATGAAAAGAGTTCCAAGAGAACTTACGTATTCGAAAGAAAAAACCTATTCTCAATGCAACATGACAACTTTGAGAGTTTGGGCAAAAAGAATCCTCAAATTTGAATACGATTCCCTAAATTCGAGCTTTTCGCCATATAATCTCGCTTCTATAATTTCTGAGATCACGTCTTTATAATCAACTGATGTCTTTAGAACAAGCAGATATTTTTTGAGCCTTATATTTCCATCTGTAGCTTCAAGTTTAGTTTAAATAAAGCAAGCTTGGAGTTCGACTGAATTTAAGCGCATTATTTTCTCAAATAGAGTATCGTTGCTGCGCTCTCTTTCTAACACACACACACACACACACATAGAGGCACGCTTTCTCTCTCTTTCTATGAGACAATGCTAACCACAACGACCTTGACAATGCCATTTTTATATAGTATTAATATGCATGTATGTATTATTTATAAAGGCAACAATTCATTTATTATAATTATTAAGTTTTTTTTTTTTTTTGCTATGCATTGTATTATGTATTATTCATTATTTCGTGTTTTTTTTTTGTCTGTTGATAATCAAAGTAAAAAATAATATTTAAAAAAAAAACAGTTGATATGCCTTATTTATACATATGTACATATGTACATACACACAGTATATGTATGTGTATGTATGTGTGTGAGTTGGCGCTGTGTCTTGATGACTGCGTCACCGGATGTCATACAAAAAATTGCCAAGTGCTAACTGCTGATATTGATGCCCACATATAGAAATTAAACGGCATTAAAAAAAAAACTAAATGAAAACGAAAAGAAATTAGTAAGCATGACGGTGTGTGTGTGTGTGTGTGTATACTGTTCAGGGTCATCTTATTCTGTCCATTATCATTTCGCCAGCGGCACATACATACATACATACGTATGCATCTGTATGTACTACTTATCTACATTGCGTTATCGGCTGACCAGCCAGAACAACTGCCAAAACTCAACAACACCAACAAAAAGAACCGTACGCTAGAAAAAGCCGAATGGAGAAGAAGCAAAAAGACAACAACAACAAACAGCATGCTACAACAACAACGTTACAACAAAGCCGATCAAAAGAAAGTAAGAAATTACAAATTTATGGCGCGTTCATTGTCATCGATCGGCGGCTGTTTTTTTCTTCATGCATCTCAAGTCTCTCTTTTCTCCTTCGCTCGATCGCCAGCCTCAGCTGCGTCTCTTCGACTTTGGTTTCGCTTGGTATCGTTCGCATGAGTCATAGCAATAACAACAACAACAACAACAACAATTCACAATTGTTTGCAACGTCGTCAAGTAGCGCTGTTGATTTTACAGCTTTATATACCCTGTAGCCAATTGGCCCCAGTTGGGCATAAGATAAAGCTCTTTTTTTTCTCGATCAGCTTTTACAGTCGCAATGATTTACTGCATGATTTATTTTATTCTGATTATATTTAAGGCTATCGATAATCAAAATGTTGAACAACGAAACTATCGATAGTTTCGAAGCATTACTGGAGCTGCGTACGTGGTATCTTACAATTCAACTCTCCACTAAATCATTCTGACTTGTTTTCTCAACTTCTTTTTTTTTTTTTTTTTTTTGGTGTTTATTTTGTTTTTGTAGTCAATTGCCGTAGCCGTTGCCGCTCGATCAACCTTTGCAAATGACCCAAATTTGGCGCAATATTCACAATCGCTTCGGTTTGGCATCGACTGCGACTGCGACTTCCACTTCGACTTCGTCTGCGACAGCGACTGCGACTGCAAGCTTGGAACTTGGCACTTGGCGCACTTGTCGTGCAGCAGCAGTTGAGCGTTGCTTGGTATTTGGGTTTATTGGGGGTTCGGTTGGGTCTCTCTTGCGGTGTTTTTTTTTTATTTTTGTTGCTGTTTTGTTTTCTTCTCATACCCTTGCGAAGGGTATTATCATTATGTCACAAAATGTGTAACGTATAGACAGAATGGATACATATTCTTGAACAGTCAACAGCCGAAAGGAAAGTGTACTTCTTTTCTGTTTTCTTGACCAAACTTGTCATTTACAAGCTCCTTTTTATCTCCTTTTAGCTTCTTTTATAGGAACAATCGGTCGCAAATTGTGTTTTTGTATAAAAACATTGTTATTCAAACTTTGCGTTTGGGAGTTTCATCATGCTCCTTAGAGAAATCCTATCAGAATCTGACTACTATATTATATAGCTGAGATAGAACTGTTCGGTGGGATATAAGTTCTTAGTTTAAGCAACTTTTCTGCTTTTACAGGTATCTCAAGCAAGCTTGGCACTTACGACATTGACTATTTCACATAGCCATATAGAATCAGACTTTTTTATCATATAGGACCAATAGTTTTGCCTGCAAGGGTATTGTGCCTTCGGTGTGGCGTTCTAACTTGTTTTGTATGCTTTGGTGTGGTTGGCTGGTGTTGCGACTTGTTGTATTTATGCCCAACGGCGATGGCTTATACAAAATTCTGTTATAGTTTCATTGCTGCTGTTGTTGTTGTTGTTGTTGTCGTTGTTGTTGTTGTCGTTGTTGTTGTCGTTGTTGTTGCAACTAATTGAAAGTTAATTTGCACATGAATGCAACTGTGAAACTTTTAAGGTACGCTTTGAATGTTAAGTTGGCTTTTCTGTCTTGCCTGGTTGTCTGTTTATTTCGGTTTACTGTTTGTTTAGCACTTTTACTTTTTCAATTTCATTTGCAAATATTTTGGTCAACTACCGTGGCTGCCCTTCACCCAATCGAAGGTTGTGCCCAAACCTAAACCCCCTCACACCCTCTCACTCTACCCCCCTCCCCTTGCTTCACCTCCACTGTTCGTGTTACTTTACGTATGTGCCGCGTCTCTTGTCGTTAACTTGTTGTTAACTAGATTTCACCTTAAACGTTGTTTGGGTTTATGCATTTGACTGAATTTCGTATGCAGCAGAAGAAAGAGCTACATGACTTGACAGACGTCAAAAGAAAAGGGCATACAATTCGGTCATGTTTAAGCGTAAAGAGTTCACTTGAACTTTAGAGATTCATAAATTTGAGATTCTCAGTTAATAGGTGTATCAACATTTTTCTTGATTACAGCTTCAATTGGTTAGCAAATTTAATTTAAAACAAGCATTTACAACATTTACATATTTCTAGCTTTCCACTTTCCACTCATTTTCCGCCTGTGTGGGTGGAGAAACCGCTGAAACATGTATTCACAAGGTTCATATGTGAAAATGCGTGTCAGGAATGGAAAATTATATTCTATAGCTAACATTTGGGATTCATCATTGGACAAAACCCACAAGCTTTTAATAATTTTTTTTGCTTGTACCCAATTTTCACGTTTGCGGGTGGAAACTAGGAAAGTGCTTGCAATGCAAATTCAGAAAGTTTCAAAAAGAGCTCTATATACACTGTGTTTATAATTGAAATGTTGTTTCGTGATTCAGGTTATATTTGCGGACAGAATACAGAATTCGGCCCACAGATTTGTCGATTGCTGTCCTACGTTGCCTTTGCCTTATGCAAAACAGTTAGTAGGTCACATTTTAGCCAAAAGCCAACCAAATGTGGTAACATATGCCGATGACATTATCAAATGCGTCAGAATCCAAACAGATATTAAAAGCTATCTTTTTCTCCAGCGAAACTCCGGTTTTTGCCCAGTTAGTTAATTGACTTTGTCTTTATTTGGCCAAGATTGAATATCTACGTTGACATTACCTACGCGCGTCTGTTTCATATGCAGCTCATAGACACACAAACACACACACACGCACACACATACATACCTTGTTAGTATTGCAAAAACATACACACTTGCACACATACATACACATCTGCTTATATAGAGTCGCCTTTCGGCTGGCCAAACAATCTACGCCCATACAGATGAGTGTGTCTCTTGTTGTAGCCGTTTTTTTTTTTCGATGTTTGCCAAGGATTTACCCAATTCAGTTTTGGCATATATATATATATATATATATACACAATATGCACACATACATGCCCAAAGAGCTGCGATTTAAGCAAACAAGTGTACATAAGTCAATATATTTCTTGCCTTTCTCCCACACTCTATTGTTTTAAGCGCAAAACTCGCATAAAATAGGTATAAAGAAGACCTTAATGAGTAAAAAATTGTATATACACAAATTAATATTTATGATCAGCCCAGTGTAAATTGGCATAAATATTAGACTTAAATGTGTATAATACATATATATATTTAGATGATATATCAGAGACTAAGAACCCAGAACTCTTATTATAAGATAAGTCCAAATCAGTTTAAAAGAACTGGCATACAATAGTTAGAAAACGTGGTTTAAGCCCGGCAGAAAAATGTGCAAAAAGTTGTATTATTATATATTTAGATACTAAGAACTCAGAGCTCCTAGAACTGCTATAAAATAGGTATAAATCAGGTTAAAAGAACTGGTATAAAAGAGTTCGGAAACATGGTTTAAATGGGTTAGTTTTATACATATATATTTTAAATATTGCTTGCAGCTTGAAACTGGACAAAAATATAAAATAGCTAAAGGGTCTTAATCCCGGAAATGTTTATTAAATTGGTCTAAAAAGGATTTTTTTTTTAATAGTTATAAAATGGATGTAGAATATATATAAAATATGGTGAATTTTTAAATTATGACAATATATAAAGGTAAAACCTTTATTTTGAGCACAAGTTTGTTTGTTCTTTGCAGGAAATTAAAGCTCTTTAAACGCTGAAATAAGTAACTTTCCTTTGACTTTTTATATCCTTGCAGAGGGTATTATAATTTTAACATGAAAAGTGTAATGCATAGAAGGAGATATCTCCGACCCCATATAGTATATATATTCCAGATCAGCATCCAGAACCGAGTTAATATCGCCATGTCCGGCTGTCCATCTGTCCGTCCTTCCGTCTGTCTGTTTATATACGACCTTATCTCTCAGTTTTGAAGCTATCATCTGGAAACTTTGCATAGGTCCGTCTATCTATTGCAGACAGTACATATGTCGTAACCGGACGGATCGGTTCACTATATCATATAGCTGCCATAAGAATGATCGATTGAAAAGTAGTTTCCTGTATAGAAACTATAATGTTTATCAAGATATCCTGCTCCTTAACAATATGGGACCACTATATCGTATAGCTGCCATAGGAATGATCGGTCGAAAAGTAGCTGTTTCAGTTTTCCAAGATATTTGCATTTACGAGCTTCACTATTCTCGCACATCTGCAAAAGGGAAATGTCTGCAAGGGTATTAAAATGTTCGACGTGTCGAAGATATCCTTAGCAATTCGTGTTTAAATTGTAACTCTCACTTTTGTATGTACAATTGATATCTGCGTAACTCATAGTTCGGTTTTATAATATTTATTTTTATACAATAAAAGTCATGGGCATTTTGATGCCGTGACATCAGCGTCATGCCCAAACTAGGGCAATCTTTTGTGATTGTTCTTGTTGTTGATGTTGCTATGGTTGTTGTTATGGTTGTTGTTATGGTTGTTGTTGTTGTGCCACTGTGTGTGCAGCGAACCAAAAGCAGTAATATCAGCAAATTATATATGTTCATAGATATATATATAATTTGTTTATATATATAAGCCTTTGGCTTTGGGGCACAGCAACAATTTTATTTGAAAGATATGCGATTCTTTTGGCCATTCATTGATATGATGAGGGCATGAGCTCACAAATGAATTGTTTCATATTTGAGTGTTTGAATATTTATTAACAAAATAAAAACAATAACATCTCTCTTTGGCACAACGCAGATTAAATACCCTTGCTATCGATTGTTGCTTTAGAAGGCATAGTCTCCGATTTGATAGAGAAAAATAATAAATAACTTATAAAAGTTTTTTCATACAGAAACTGAAGCTTTAATCGATCTTTCCAATACAGATGCTGATAATGTCTCCTCATATGCGTTACACAATTTGCCGCAAATATTATAATACCCTCTATAAGGGCATACATATTTCCATGAACATTTATGGTTAACAAATTCCATAAGCAAATGTTAAAGATATATTTTAAGTATTTTATAGGTTTTGTATATGCGTGTTCTTAACCAAACAAGCGAAAACCAGAAAGAACAGCTATGAGGCAGCAAAATGGGGCAACATGTCGACGATTGAATACCCTTGCTTGGAGCGACAACAAAGAGGTGTCTAAAAATAAATATATGAAAAAAAAAACAGGCAAAGGAAAACAACCCAAACAAAAACATATTTTTACAAAAATTTTCAAAATATAATGGTTTAGTTGAAATTATAGAAAAATATATGGCCAGATTCTAGCCATAAGCTAGGCTCAGGGATGGGAAAAGTCAGTCAAAATTCTGGAAGTTGATTTAAGCCATGCAACTAAATAGTTTTTTGGATTAAATTATTAAATAAATTAAAAAAATTGTAAACAATCATTTAATAAACTATAAACTCATAAAAACATTTTGATGCATAGTTTGAACCAACTTCTTTATGACTTTTGAAACGGTTCCTGAAGCTGCTCTTTCACATTCATGAAGCAAGCTTTTGGCTTAAAGCTGAAAAACTTTATTAATTTATTAAATTATCTTCGATTAATTACGAAGTCAATGCTAACAAAATGCAGCCGTATTTTGCATGTAGTACACACATACATTCACACACACACATACATAGTTCATTGATCTATTCGAAAAATAATATTGTTACAGCTATGTAAGAACCTTCTGCCCTTTTAAAAGAAAAAAAAAAACGTTGCCTAAAGTGTGAGAAACTGTATTTTAGTTTTTCGACTAAAAATAGCAATACGAGCAGTGGCCCATGCCCACCTGGGAGCAGCAAGTACCTGGTACCCGATACCCCCCAACGCCGACCCACCTCAAACCGCAAACAGCTCACAAGTTCTGAACAATAGCACAGATATATATAAATTATATATATATATATATGTATATACATATATAGGTATATCTAAGAGCTTTTTTGTATTTGATTCTGGCCCAATGTGTGATAAAAGAATGCCGCCAAACGGCAACAAGAGATGAATATGCTAGCGTAGCGCGTGCGTGCGTGTGTGAGTGTGTGTGTGTGTGAGGGGGAGACGGGGTAGGTTGGGGGAGTGTAGCTATTGCTGCTATATCATATCATGGCATAACGCTAAACACTTGCTACACATTGGGAAAAATCTATGAAGCGTACGAGCTGAAAAGAATTTCACGTCTGCTCAAAACCATTTGGTCAGAGGCGCTACGGCTGCTGCTGCCGCTGCTGCTGCCGCTGCTGCTGCCCCCGCCTTTGGGGCAGACTCGGAGACGGCTGGGGCTGCTGCTGCTGCTGCTGGTTGTTGTTGTTGCCACACATTTTGCGCCAAATTTGAGTCGAAACACATGCATGCAAGACGCGCCGCTCGCCTCGCTAGCGGCACATTTAAATATAGTTTAGATATTCTCGCATCTTAGTTTGTATACCCCGTAAATGTGACTAAAGGCGGCTATGCCTGATTGACAGATTGACAGACCTTAGCTAAGCAAACTGCGTATATGGAAATGCTTCAATTTTATACAATATAAATATAATTTTAACTATTTTTTTAATGAATCTTCAAATATTATTTATATTTTATTATTATATTATTCATCATTACTTATGATTGTTCATTATTAATCGTTTCAATATTCTATTAGAGGATATCTATTAAACTGTGCTTTTTTTTTCATTGATTTTATATAATATAAATACATTTTTAGCTTTTTTTTTAATATTTAAGCAAATATTATTTATATTTGTATTCATATTTCATTATTATGATTCATTTTAAATCATTATAACTTATTATTGCAACCGAGATTTTTTATTGCTTTCGCATAATATAAATATATTATTAATTTTCTTTTTAATATTTATACCGCTCCCACTCATATTTGCATTCATCATTTATTATTATATTAATTAATCGTTTATTATTCATCATTATTATTAGTTATTACAGGGTATCGTTTAAACGGCGCTTACTTTTCAATGGCTTTCAGATGTGTGCTTTCTGCTCAACTTTTAACAAAGCAAATGAAATATCAAAAAAAAAATTGTTTCAATTTTTTAATTTCCATTTTTTGGTTTGTTTTTTTTTTTATGTGTATGCACATAAAGAAATGCGAAAGTGTTTGTTGTTGTAAAAATTGGCCTGCCTTCTTTTGCACTAATTTGAAAGAAATAAAATAAAGTAGGTAAATTGTGTTTGTTATTGTTGCTTTTGCCATGGAGCGGAAATATGGCCATTGAAGACTTTTGTTGTTCTTTTTTTTTTTTAATACTTTGTTTGATATCGTTGTTGGCAAGAAGGCGAAGGCCGGCAACCGCCCCTCCCCCCCCCCCCCTTCCTTCGCCGCCCTCCACCCAAACGCCGCCTCCATTGCCAACGTTACGTTAAATGAAGTGCTAATTGTTAAAACACTTGAGAAAATTTAGTTTGTTTTATTTGCATGTAGAGCAAACGTGTGCGTGTGTGTGTGTGTGTGTGTGTGTGTATATGTATGTGCGTGTGTGTGTGGGTGTGTTTTCCCTTCTGACGTCAATTTCATTGCGGCTTTTGTAGTTGTTCGTATTCTGCTTGCATTTCGGACACGATCTTTGAGAACTTTTCATTCTTTTCATTTTCATTGATTTCTTTTTTTTTTTTTGTTTGCCCTCAGCTCGTTTTTTAGGTTTTGCTCGACATGAGCGAGATTAAGTATTTGTTGCTGTTGTAAAGGTTAACGAATGTTTTGTATTGTTGAAATTAGACTAAAAATGCATTTGTCTTAAAAAGACTTTTAAGAGAATTAGTTGCCAAAAAAAAAAAGGGATCCTACAAATCACAGCGATCAGGCAACTAAATAGTTAACTATTAAAATTATAGCTACAATTTATAAAAATAATATAAATTCAACAAACTTTGGTTGCTCAACATTCCGATATGTGCATCTATTACAACTACATATATTGGATTACATATTGCTATTGCATTACCGTTACATACGTAATAATATCCCATCAGGGAATTATTTTACGATAAGAAATTTCATAGGAAATTGTGTTCTACATGGATTATGGTCAAGTATAATCGATAATTATAAACAAATTGTTACGGGTCGTGCGCTTAAATGCGATTTCTTAAGTTTCTATTGATAAGTCTGATAAAAGAGCACAAAGTGTAAACAGAAAATCAGAAAGAAAGAAAGAAAGAAAGAAAAAAGAACCGAGTGAATCACGCAACAATGTTTTTCGACTCAACTGTTACAAGCAATCGTAAAGTCATAACTAAATTTGCTCGCTGTTGTGTGTTTACGAAACCAGATAAGACTACAAAGTCCACAAGATGATGATAACAAGTTGGTCTATGAGGGTGAGACAGCGGGGGGAGAGAGCGAGGGGCAGCAGGCGTTAATGTGATAAATCCGCGGTTCACATGCGGAGACATCAACAAGCGAAAATATAGAAAATAAGAAAAAGAGACGAAAAAAAAGGAATATTAAAAAATAAAAAAAATGTACAGCATGTATGTATGTATGCACATACATACATATGTACGTATATACATGTGTATATAAATACATGCATGAAAATAAAGAGAAGAAATCGGTGAAAACTTTGCATTTTGTGCAATGGCACGTATTGGGGTACAACAATCGCGCAGAAGCAGTGGCTGCGTGTAGAAGAGGGAGTGGGGGGTGGGGGTTGGGGGGTTGGGGGGTGAGGGCTGCTGCATACTGTGTAGAGGAAGGGGTACAACATGTAGCTGCCGCACCCACGTCGATGCTGCGGTTCTGACATGTTTGTGTGTAAGCAACTGCACTTGCGATTATCAGGCACACGCACACACACACACACGCACACAGGCTATGTGAGTGTAGGTGTGAGAGTGTGCGTGTGTGTGTGTGCGACTGGAGTTCGTGATGAAAACAAGCTGAGAAACAAATAAATACGCGACAAAATACAAATGCCGACAAACAAGAGGCTGCTTCTATATATATATGTATATATACATACGTATATACATACATACATATTTATATGCATATAGCGTATGCACATGGGCGTACATAATATATGTATGTATGTTTATATTCCAGCTAGATATACAGCTGTAGAAACTATTCTACAATGAAATTAATTACAATTTGCATTCGGTTGTGCCATTCAAATATATATACATATACATATATATGTACATATATCGTTTGGTGGCCGTTGCAAACATAATCAAAGTCGGCAATTCAACTAATTACTTTTATGCGCTATTATTATTAAATATTATTATTATTTGCATGCCACTCGACCATTTAGCTTAATAAACTTATATTATTTCAATATTTGCATAAACAACAATGTAATATAATTAATGTAAGCAAATGTGAAATGCCGACAATAAGTATTACTATTATTGTAGTTATTTTTTGTTATCGAATTATGTCAATGATGTATCGATAACGGAAATACATTCTGTTTCTCATTTTCCAACACACACAGTTTATCATCGATCTCCCATTTGTTGACACTTTTGGCAGCCCTTTAATTAACATGTCTTTGGCTGAAGACTAGACTTTATTGTTAATTACAACAATCTAATTGTCCACATTATGCATATTGGCCAAGAAACAAAATGGTTTCTTGTGGTTGTCAATCTATCAATTCGACTATCAAGTTAACACTTTATCGCTTCAATGAAAATTGATCACATAATCTATAACCAGAAATAGGCGCAGCTACAACTCATAAGCTCAAGTTCTTTCGAACTAATCAAAAAATCAAAAACTAATATTATGAAGACAAAAATCCCCCCAACATTGATAACAATCTATCAAGAAATCACAGTGAGATCCCCTTAAAATCATTATAAATAAAGCTTCGCTGCGTTTTGCAACACTGGCATTTTGTAATTTCTGCTTGGAGAGAGATTTATTTTAGAATACACAACAATTGTTTCATATCGATTCCATTCTTTGCTTTGCATAAAAATGTGATTTATTTATACAAATTGATTCGAATGCATTTGCGTCAGCGCCCTTTATCGGCATATTTGGAATTCATGCTTGTTGTTTTTACAAATGATTTTTGTATACTTTTATACACATTTCTGTTCTGTTGTTATTATTATAATTTGTTTCTTTTTGTTTCATTTCAAGTGCTGAAACATTCATTCATTGGCACGAACTGCACGCATCTGTTGTTAGCCTTCTAGCCATATCATATTATTAACCAATGACCATTATTAATAAAAATATTTCATCTGGCACACAAATTGTTGCTACGTTCGAAATATTCGAATAAATGTGAAATTTGAAATTCACAAATGCCCAAAAATGACAAAAAAAAACAACATCAACAACAAAAACATGAACAACAGCAACAAAACATTCAAGTTACAACTTACAACATGGAGAGAGATACATGTAAGTACAAATTCCCAGAGATTTGTTGTGTGCGTGTGTGTGTGAGTGTGTGTGTGTGTGTGTAGCTCATGCGGAAATGTTGTTGCTTGTTTACAAGAAAATTGTTTTAACATTTTGTTGTTGTTTGCATCGCTCTTCTTTTTCTTTCTTTTTTTTTTAAGTACATGCCCTTTTTTGGATGCTGTAACTTATTCTTTCTGTTCGTTTAGCAATAAGTTTTCATGATTTCAACATCAAAGTGTGTACACACTTAAACTGTTTAAACAGTTATGTTATCGATAACAATACAGCTGTTAGCGTACAATTAACAGCTGTTATTCTAAGCTTAATGGAATGTTATTTTTATGTTCATCTCGAATATTATGACAAATTATCCATAAAAGGTAAAGAATGGAGCATATATGTATATGGAAAATATCTATATCCATATCTTTGTTAGTCTACAAAGTCAATCAAGCGTTAATAAAGATCTTACTTTATTTGTTTCGCTCATAACTAAATATGTGATTTGATAGAGTATCTCTGTTTCGACTTGCTAGCTTGGATGTTGCTTGTAATTTTTATAGCTGCTTTTGGCATATGGCTTACGAAATCATGTTCAGGTATTTGTTCGGCTTAACCCTTATGCTCGCCCCGTACACTTTCTTGACATGCCGACTAACTGAATGTCAGTTGTGCCACAGACGCAATCCGTTCGTATGTCATAATTAGCTGTCGCTCTCTGCTCTGGCTGTAATAACAATTTGTGCCCGGTAGTCAGGTAAATGTCATCACATTCGTATAATAAATTAAATTGTTGTTGTTCAACAAATTGAAAATAAAACAAAAAGTGAGCAGTTAGTTAGTTAGTTGCTTGGCCTGCTTGTTTGCTTACTTGACTAGAATTAAAAAATAAAAATGAAAAAAAAACCCCCAACAACTTGATCGCTCCAATTGACGCTGCGCAAGGCCACTGAAATTGCGGCTAAACGTTTGTGAACCAATAAAAAATATAAAGATATATATAGAATGACGAAAAAGTAGGAATATATTCGGCACGCCGAAGATTTAATACCCTTGTGGACATTTCCGTTTTGCAGATTTTTGGGAATAGTGAAGCTCTTCAATGCTAAGCTATAGCTGCTATATGATATAGTTATATATATGATATATGATCTTGCGAGGAGCATAGTGAAACTAATAGATGCCGATATGATGATAAAGATATTTTGACAAGCACCCTATATTTCAGGAGATCGTTCCTATGGCAGCTATATGATATAGTGGTCCGATCTGCAACAGAAAGACTGACATATGCAAAGTTCCAAGATAATGGCTTTAAAACTGAGAGACTAGTTCGCATAGAAACATACAGACGGACAGATATAGACGGATATGGCTATATCAACTCGGCTGTTGATGCTGATCTAGAATATATACATATACCTTATGGGGTCGGAGATGTCTGCTTGTAAGCGTTACACATTTCATGATAAAATTATAATACCCTCTACAAGAGTATGAGAAAGGACAACACAGGCAGATCGATCTAAATAGCAGAATATGTATATATTATTGATATGATATTTTTGAATATGATATTCCCTATCATATTGACTATCGACACGTAACCAAAGCCATGTCCCAACAATACGAAATCAAATGAAACCAACATGATGTCAAACACGACAAACACGAAAACTAGATCAACACGATCAACACGACTTTCATATGCAATCAACACGATCAATAGGAACTCAAAGAGGATCTACACGACACCAAACACGATGCAACAAACAAACCAAAACTAAATAATAAATTATTTACATATAACAACTTTGTTTCTGTTTTCACAAATTCTAATTCATCTATCTTGGCTAATTATATACAATAATAATATATATATATATAACTTATTTTCATGTATTTCCCTAAATTCTAATGCTAAGTAAATTCTACGAATCTTTTAATTTTATACGCTTATTATAATAAAATAGTGCATAAAATAAATGTTCAATTTTAACGAATTCCGTAACTTTGAAAAGCCAACTCCATGATGAATGTTGCATTCTGACCTTATGCTCAACATTATATAACAAACAGCCCACAGTTGAGCTGCATTCTCTGATTTCGGGGCTAATGCTCATTTGTCGTCTACAGTTGCCACGCCCCAGAAAGCCGCTTGGGTCACGGATAAACAAATATTTTATACGTTTTAATTGCAACAAATCGGCTTAAGACAACTCCGTCTCCGTACCCATCCCCGTCCCCGTTCCCGTTCCCGTCTCCCTTTCGGTTTTCGGCTGCGGCTGCGGCAGCTCGTGTTGGGTGTGTTGCATGCTCTCAAAAGGCAGGGGCCAAGGCACCAAGGACAAGGCAAAGGGTTTTTGGTGTTATTGACATCGGTTGGGGTTTTATCATTCCAACGACTGCCTATGCTGTTTTCTGTTTATACCCTGTACGCATTGGAAGTGGGGTATAACGCTTTTGGGGCAAATGTACGCAACAGGCTGGAGGAGGAGATGAAGGAGACAGCTCCGACTATATAAAGTATATGTATATATATGTATATATATGTATATATTCATGGTCAGCATTATAAGTTGAGTCTGTTCAGCTCGATCCTTAAGGCTATACGAGCTAGAGACTTTAATTTGGGTGTAGATGCTCTCTATACAATCGATGGATCATTCCATTTCACCAAAATCGATAAGTATCGATTTAAAGATTGGCTTTTTAGACCCCATCTCGAAGATTATAGCAACCATAGACATTCTATATGGCATGCAGCTACTCATATACTGCACACAAATGCAGAATATACAAGTTTTCTCATAACTCCCCCATTTGCCAGTAAAAATCTTTGCAAAGGCAGCTCAGCGCTGGTTGCAGGGCATCTCTCAGCCGCGCACACCCGACTCGGTCACTCTTATTTGTACCTTCTGTTTTGGTTTATCTGTTGTTGTTGTTGTTTCTTTTTTATCATTTCTTTCTGTGGCTTTGTTCGTTGCGTGGCCGACAGAGATTGTGGAGTCATATGATTTTTCTTGTTATTTGGCTTTAATATTTATGAGCCAAAGGCTTTTGGATGCCACTAAAGATGATAATGATGATGATGATAATGATGATGATCATTAATGATCATCGCTCGGCTGCTTGGTATTGGGTGACGATGACTAACACAAGATCAACATCATCATCATCATCGACGGCGGCGTTCATCACGGAGCAGGTGAAGCTCAACTATGCCCGGCTAGATTCCAACTCTTTCTCTTTCTCGCTCTCTCCTCTCGCTATCTTTCTCTATGTCCGTCTGGCTTTCCGTCCGCAGCATTTGTCACTTTCACATTAAAAAGAAGCTGTTGTCGCTCTCAGTTTTGATTAGCTTTTTCATAGGTGGGGCGGGGGCAAGGGGCTGGGGGCTGGGGGCTTTGTTTTTATTCCTTTTGCGTAGAGCGCATCATTAACAATGCGATGGATGAGGCTGAGTCAAGCGTCGAGGAGAAAAGTATCTGCAAAGCTAAAATCTTATCGAAAGTGAGATGCGCTCAAAAATTACAAGAGTTTTCTTTGAGCTTTGCACGCTCAGTAGCTCCCATGCTCGAATGTCATATTAATTAATTATATATTATAAAATTAATAAATGCAAATTGAAGAAATTAACTGTTTAATATATTAAATAACAACTAATTAGCTTATTTTTAAATAATGCAAAATTCATGTGTGAGCTTAAAACGTTTATCGATTCGTCTAAAACTCGGTTATTTTAATTTTTGTATCTTTTTCTAACACAATTTCTATCTTGTTGTTTTTTTCAACTGTTTTCTGCGTGCAACGAATTAATGAAAAATCAATTTTCCATGTTGCATTTTCTCTGCCCTTTTTTTGCACAGCCAAGTTTGACTAATATGCCAAGTCGTTTATTTGTTGATCTAGAATTCGAATGTAGCAACAAAAATTGTTTTCCAAATTGCTTTTTTACGAATATCAAGTCTTTACGACATGAACAAGATCCAACATTAATATAAACAAGTCCAGATAATATTTGTAGATGCATATGAGAAACGCAGCAAGTCGAAGCGAACGGGACGTTTACGAATACAACACAAAGAGAAACTGAATTAACATTTACGGATTCGAAGCAAAGAAGAATATTAAATATATAAAAATACAAATAAGAAAGCGAAATAAAAATGCATATGCGAACGAAACGCTTACGAATACAGCACAATGAGAAACTGAATAAGCGATTACGGATACAACGCAAAGAGGAATATAAAAACTGAAGTCTAATGGATCAGAAAAACAATTGTTTGCTTGATATGTATATCTTTCGTAAATGTTCCATTTATAACAAATCGATCTTATTGTCCAACCTCTTCACAGATCTGTCCTTTATAGTTCCCAGTAAAAATATACGAAACAAAAAAGAATATTACAAATTGAAGTCTAATGGATCTTAGGAAATCGTCTGCGTGCTTTATCTTTCGTAAATATAAAAAAACATTGATTCCATTTATAACAAATTGATCTTATTGCTCAACCTCTTCACAGATCTGTCTTTTATAGTTCTCAGTAGCAAAGTGCTAGCAACTTCAAAGGCAAAAAGATACATTTTATCGTTTCGCCGAAGCAAGTTCTTTAAATTGTTGCCGGGCGAACCGAGCGACCGAACGAGTGCTGCACTGTCAATGGAATTCTGTTGGCTAAATTCGGTTGGGTTTCTTTTGAATGCCTAGAAAATTGTTAAGGTTTAGTTCGTAATTATCTTATCTTTTTAATGAGATTACATTTTATACACATATTTATTTGTCTTTTTTTATAGCGCTTAGTGAGGCCTGCCAAATGTATTGCAAAACCAAACAAAACCGGCGACCAGTTGGGCCAAATAGCTTTTGCAGACTTGTCATATGAGCCAAGAGAGGTTTGTCGTTATGACAGAATCATAAATAATGCTGCCGTAAGGCAAGTGAAACTTTAAGCTCAAGTGATACGACTGTGCAAGTGCGAAATTCGATAAGTGCAAAAATTAAATAAACATGTACACACTCACACACATTTATATATAAATATATACACTTTCATATAAGTATTTTATACTCATATTGTCAAGTATTTGCATTTGTATTTGTATGTGGATCAGACGTCAAAGTAAATATTTAACCCGGCTCTTCGTCAGCGCAGAATATCAATGGATTCGCCATTCCGCTTTGAACTTCGATAAGTGCAGTGCGAAAGCTTGATTTCTTTTCATGTGAAATCCTATATGAGCACGAGTCGGGCAACGTTGTGCCAAAACTGAGCCATCGATAAGGAATCGATAACAGAAACTAAGAACAACTATTCACAATGCAAATGTTATTTTGATAAATTGCATTTATCGATAAATACCAAATGTGGCCAAATTTACGATTCAGCTGATGAATGCTAACAAATCGATTTATACCGATATGAATGTATCGATAAGAATTGCATATTAAATACAGTTCATTCAGAAAAAGCCAACTAAATGTTAAAGCAAAGCCTAATGATAAATATCAATATGTCGATAACACTCGATGACTTGTGAAAAACACTTAAAGCCAACGATTTATCGATATTATTTTCACATGCACTGCCGCTTTCTATTGACACTCTGCCAAATACAATGCGGAAAATTAAAAAAAAAAAGTGGGAGGTGAAAATAGAAAAGTAGACTCGGTCTCTCGGTACTCGGCGTAGAACTCGCACCTCAAAAAATTAACCAATTCAAAAACCAAAACGAAGAAGCAGACAGCGTCCAACGAAGCAAACAATCGGTTTGCGTGTCTGTCGCACACTTTAAATAGTTGTGTCCAAAGCAAAACAGGTAAAAAGTAAGAAACATCACATATACGCGATTTGTCAGGTGTGGGTAGTAACTTAATAAACTCACAAATATGAAAATAAAACAAGAGTTGTGTGTGCTCGACTGGCAGATACCACACATACGTGCTTGAACCTACCTCAGCCGCACACTATGATCTTGTCGGGGCAGAGGATGGCCTGCTTCGAATCCATAAATATACAGTCTATATATAAAATATACAATTCTTGATCAATACGAACATAATATCGAATATACCATACGCATAGATTTTATTATATTTGCGATTACTTTCGATTTAAATCGATAAGAAGTGCTGGTATTCCCATAGATACAAAACTTCAGCCCACTCTGTGATCTTGCTGAGGGCAGAGGTAGGCCTGCCTAGATCCCATATATAAACGGTATATATTTACAAAATATACAATTCTTGATCATTATAAATGAAATATTGATTGTTGAGTAACCATACGCATAGTTTTTATTATATTTGCGACTACTTAAGTTCGGATACTCAGAACAGACGTTTCTTTAAGGTATGTTCCAATGTATCTTAGGGTAACTCGGTGCGAGGCAAACGGACTATCAACTAGCTGGCACTCTCGACTAGAGCACAATTAGTTACATGCTGCTTGTTGTTAAGCTTTAGCTGGTTTATTTCGTTTGCTCGTTTTTCCAAGAATTGGGTTTCTGTGCAAAGCCAAAGAGCTACCAACTACCAACTACCAACACTTTTGACAAATCAGTCAAAAAGACAGAAAGACACAGAGCCAGCAACTCTCGAGACCAAAACGCCAAACATGGTAAACATTTCGAGTGGGTAAAACCATCTCGGGGGTATGGGGCAAGGGGCAAGGGGCGAGGGGAATGGGGAAATGGTGCCTCGTAATAGTTAATCGACTAATGCGCTGATTAGCTTGGCTTTAAGAGTGGCATGATGATCGCAGCGTACCCGCAGTCAGACAAGCCGACGGCTAGCAATGGGTGCGTCATATGCCAAAGGGGGCGGGGCGAGGCGGTAAAGGGAGGGGTGGGTTAGAGGCGGCAGTGCTTGTCAATCAACAAGCAACGCCACTTCTATGGCTTATCTAAAGAAACTAACGCGCCGCTAATCGATCATTCAGTATCTTTCTGCTGTCTTTCTTACTGTCTCTCAGCTGTCTCTGATGTTCTGCGCCAAAAAGAGAGACAGACGGAGAGAGTCAAAGAGAGGGAGAGAGACAGGGAGATCGAGAGAGAGAGAGAGAGATGAAGAATGTGGCTGATAAGCTGCGGCGTTTCGAACTGAAACTGGTTTTTTGAGCATGCGGCAGGGGGCGGCAAAACGATTTCTCAAGCCGAAAAACCAACAACCAACTAACAAAACTGCTCTAGTCGAGAGTGACCGAATGGCAGATACCCTATACACCGCTCTGAATTTATATGCAGCATCCGACCCTCTTCTATTTCAGCTCTAGACTGTACAAAATGCAATTCCAAATAACTTCTGGCTTTATAGTCCGATTTTATATAGCCTAATTAACTCTTATAGTTTAGAAGGTTGTTTATCTTTATTATTTTTTTTTAGAAGGTATAATAGATACCAAAATTTATATCTCCAGCTCATATAATTCCCTAGATATATTTATGATGTAATGATATCCAGTGAAATAATGATATATATTTATTCAAAACTTATCAATATTTATATATATATACATATATATATATATGATACACACAAGCCCACAAGCCTAACTACTAGGTCATGTAATCTCTGATGGATCAGAGATACGCACCTGGTAAAGATTGCTCCTCGGCGCGTTGTCTTCCGCCTTTTGCGCAGATAATTTCACAACTTTATGTTATCCTCTTCTTGTTTTATACATCTTTAATGGGTACAGGGTATATAAAAAGCTAAATGATTCATGCCAAATTCAAATGTAAAAACGATGCGTTGTTTAGTTTCAGCGCACAAGCACGCCGGATATCACAGCTATGCATATGTATATACAGCATACATACATACAAATATATATATATATATATATATGTGTGTGTGTGTGTATGCATACATATAGCCAAAAAAAAATTGTTGCTTTTGCTGGCCGAAAGATTGATCGCATTTCAAACAAGCTGGCGATCAAATTTTATGCACACATAACCCCAGCGCTGAAAAGCCGTTAACATTTTGTGCACACACACACACATACATAGATACAAGCAGAGACACACACACACACACACACTCACTCATTCACTCACTCACACACACTTGTGTAAATATTGTTTACATTTATATTGAATTGCTCAGCGTCAGCGTAAAATTAATTTTTTTTTTACTGTTTTTTTTTTGTTTTTTTTTGCAGCTTTGCATTTTGAAGTTTTGGCTTAAGCTCGAGTTTTAAGAGCCGCTTTGGCATGCGGAGCGCGTTGACATTCAGCCGCAGCATTTGGAGAGCATTTGTTTATTAACCGATATTTTGATTCTCTAAATATAGAAACGACAAAAGCAGGCAGAAAGCAAGGTGTACAAACTTGCAGAAATGAACGTTCCATTTTTACCTATTCCACTGACACTATGCTACAGCCCAGTTCTTTTTTTTTTCTTACTTTTGCCATGTTGACATTTTGAAAACTTTTTGTTTTAGATTTTCTTCATAATATGCTCACATTTTTGAGCGAGGCGATTTCATGTACTAATTCCATGAATTAATGAATTTAAAAAGTAATTAATATAGGGTTAAAATATTTTATTTTATTTATTTATATAAAGTTTATATAGTTATAGTTCTTTAGACAGTTCGAGCGGTTTTGAATTTGAATGGACAACAAAATATTAATATTTCGCTCAATTTTTCTCCGACTACAAAAACTGGAGAACTTCGAGCAAAAACAAATTGTTTCTTAAAGTCTATGTTTACAAGAAACTCCCAATTGTGGATTTCTATCAAGATGACAGCTATACGATATAGTGTTCCGTATCGGAGGACTTCGAAGCAAATACTGCCTTTATTAAAAGAAAAAGAATTGACGTGAAGTTTCAAGATAAACTCAGTTAACCTGATCAAGATTATAAATAAACAAAACTGAATCGAAAATTAATAATTTATGACATTTATCTGATAATAAAACATCTAATCTTAGCTTTGACAAACAGAATGAATGATAATGAAAAAAAGTGCCCTTAGTTGATGTCAAATATTCTCTGCAGCTAGAATATAAGAGACTTCTACAGAGCTTATTCCAAATCATCCCCAATAAATACCGAAAATATCAATAGATGCTACGATTCTGATTAAATAATTACCATAGAAAATAAAATTTGTTGATAAGCTTTGAAAGATACCACGCAATATTTATTCATATGCAAATACCATTTACTTTTGCCCTAACCTTAGCTCTATTCTATTCTACTTCTTTAAGCCATAGACTAGAACTGGAACACTTTCGAGAACTGGCTTTTTTTAGAGTCTCGGCCACGCCTAATCAGACAAACAGACAAACAGACAAACAGACATTCAGAGATCAACAGTTTTTGAAGGTCGCTTTGAGCTTTTTGGGCATTTGCATTTGAAACTGGCCTCGCAGTTTGATAACTAAATACAACTGATTCGACTGTTTTTGTTTTTGTTGTTGTTGTTGTTGTTGTTTTTGCTTCAATCAAATTTGTCACATTGACCCATATATAGAGTCACATAGTCCAACAGCAAACACGAGAGCTCTAGAACAAGCATTCGGATTCGATTGAAAATCAAGGGTTCAAACTATTCACAAAAAAAAAGCCCGAGTTGAATTCCCCACTGTAATGTTACTTGAATGTGTGAATACTCTACAATGCAGTGACAAAATGTGAGCCAGTGTTGTAAAACTGTCGCTAGCACTATCGATAGTAAACATGTTGTTGTTCTTTTTATCGATCAATTAATAGTTTTAATCGAAGTCGTTGAAAGTGCCAAACTAATTATCTTTATCGATAAACGCCTTGGTTATCGTATCAATTTAAGCCTAAAATATTGATAAATATCGGACTACACTTTTGATTAATCGGCTGCACTTTCGTTTCGCCGATTGATGGTAAATAGTATGTCAAGCGATTCTTAAAGTCTGCTTGCTTTTCACAGGGTATCTTTCGGTCGTTATTCAACTCTCGCAATTTAAGGCTCATGTCTGATTCGTATTTACTTTGGCTGTCTGTCTATTTGCTGGCGCAAACATGGAAAGGTGACAAACCTTATGAAGCTAATGAAGCTGACAAAGCCGAAAACAAAATGAGCTACAACTACAAAACGAGTACCCGCAAGGCAACCTGAATAATCACGAATACGAGTACGAGTCTCTCAGTGGCTGTGAGTATCTGGGTGTGAGTGTGCGCGTTCGAGTATCTCAAACTTGGACTTGGACTGTGATTTTGACAGTGACGGCGATACATTTTTGGTGAATGCGTTCAATGGCATCCGAATGTGTGAGGTGCTGATGTGCACTGTCTACCCCGCTGTCCCCTTGTTGCCACCGCCCTCCGAGCATTTGTAGCCAACATAGAGTTAAGCTGTGACTTTGAGCAACAACAGTTTTGATTTGTTTACAACTTTAGTTACACTCAATTTGCGACTGTCACTGCATACCATCAATCACTCAATCAACCAGTCAGTCAATCACTCAGCCAACCGTTGAGTAGGACTTGTCAAGCAACAGCGACAATATTGAAATAAGTAAAAATGATCGCGTCAAGAGTCAACGACTAACATAATATTAAAGATTTTCTCAAACAAACTTAATAGAGTTTTGAACCAAGATGAATGGGATTATCCAAGTTTGATGGAATACAATTTAAAAGAATTTTCATATAGATCTTTCAAGTGGACCATAAAACCGATTGTCCTTAAGCCAAAAAAGTTTTCATCCACAAGTTTTTCACGCTTTTTCCACTCTTAAGAGTGGAAATATAACATATGGTTATATAATGTATTATATATTTATAGTTTAAAACGAATATTCATATAGATCTTTCAAGTGGACCATAAAACCGATTGTCCTTAAGCCAAAAAAGGATTCATCCACGAGTTTTTCACGCGTTTTCCACTCTTGAGAGTGGAAATATAAGATATGGTTATATAATGTACCATGTATTTATTGATTTTGCGATACCGAAAGGAGTTTAAAGTAAAGCTGTTCTACAAATGGCTTTCATAGTCCTCGGAATCGACTCGTTCATATGGACAGAGGGACGGGCATGGCCCGTACAGGGTTTAATTACATTTTGCAGCTGAGTTGACTATTTATGGTCCGTCCACAATGCGACTCGTTGTTGCCTTATGCGAAATCGAAATTGAAAACCAAATCCAAATAGACAGACGCATGCAGCCCACATTCACGCCATATTACTGAGTGTGTGTGTGTGTGTGTGTGTGCTTACATAATTAGTCGTCGCCAAGGTTAACGTCAACGTTAACTAAATGGTCAAGTGCTTGGGGCGTGCTTATCGTGAACACACGTCGCCCGTCACGATTCAATTCCATTCGATGCCTTATTGTGATAAGCGTTAAAAGTACAGTGCGCAATCGTATGCAAAAAGGTTAGTCTGGACATCGATAAGATTGGCCCGACTATCGATATGGGCAAACGCTTCCACGATCGCATTGACTTATTGATCAACTTGAACTTGGACTTCTTGGGTGTGGCCATTCAGTGGGCCATAAATTAGCTGTGAATCATTGATTCAGTATGCGTGTGTGCATTTGAGAATCAATTCGTGAAAAACGAAGCATTCGAGATCACACTGTGCTGTGGAATGCGATGAAAGCAATCAAGTAAATCCTATAAGGATCTAAATGCTGATTAATTTATGTAACGAAATAATTTTGCATATATGTATAACATAGACTAGATTTAGACCAATGCCTATTAATACCGGCAAATTGAATGACATAACTGAATATCAATATGGGGTATGCGAGAGTTCCATGCCCAAGCGTGGAAAATAAGTGGAAAGCTGTTGTGTCATTCTTCTGGCTTGCAAAAGATCAAATGGCGCTGATACTGATTGAAGTTTTACAAATTTCTTTAATTTCTTTGTTAGACACATGCTCTTCCAATGCATTGCTAAGAGTTTCATCTTATGAGGGACTACTGTACATTGTCTTTATTGACACTTGACTACAATCTGAAGCTAGAACTGAGAAAACCACATTGGCTTGACCAACAGGCAAATAGCTTTTTATTCTCTGTTAGCAAATGTTCATACACATGCAATATATATATACATACATATGTATACGTACACGTATGTACATACATACATACGTGTGTACACCTGCCTGCACCTGTTGCTGCTGCTGTTGCTACTGTTATTGTTGTTGTTGTTGTGCATTTGTTTTGTATTTTAAGTGCTGCAGCAACAACAATAACAAACAATAAACATGCAATAGCTTCTCGACTAATAAATTATATTACGCTTATATACATACATACATATGTATGTATGTGCATACATATGATTTCTACCTACACACACACACACACACACACACACACACTTGCATGCGATTGTTGTTGCACTAAGTGACAAGAACAACAGTAAGAGTGAAACTGCCGTTAAAAGGTGCATGCTAAAAATTGATTCTATGTACGTGCGCTCTTTCTCTCTCTCTCCCTTTTCTAACTACTTGGGAATTGTTGCTTGTGTATTGTTTGTTGGTTTTATTTGCGCTACTGGTTGACCTTGACAGGCGTCGGCACACACAAACACACACAAAGACACACACACACACACACACAGGGTGAGCAAGCGCGGTCTCACGCACGAGAGCGCACGTTCGCTTGACTAACATAGAGAGAGCAACAGAGAGAGTGAGAGAATAACATTAACTTTGGCGTTTCTGTGTGTGTACTCACCTTTAGCGGCACTCATTAGATCTTTAACCTCCTTGATAATGCGCTTGATCTGCTGACTAGTGTGATCCAATTCCTTCTCGTGACGATTTAAATTATCACGAAATTCGGGACTATCGACAATGCATTCCTCAAACTCCAATGGCTCCAGGCCGCGGCGAATATCTTTGCCGCCGCCCATCTTTGTTTTTGTTCTTGTTTTTGCTGCTGATGCTGCTGGTGCTGTTGTTGTTGATTTTGCTGTGCTGCTGCTGAAATTTGTTTTATGCTTAATCTTATTGTTGATGTTGTTGCTGCTGCTGTTGTTGTTGTTGTTGTTGTTGCTGCTGCTGATATTGATTTGGGAGGCGTTTGAATTGTTGCGCCGAAAGCGACGACGCACAAAGTAAATGTGTTTGTTTTTTAATTTGCCTTTAGCTGCAGCTGCTGTTGTTGTTGTTGTTGTTGTTGAGGCGGCTGCTGTTGTCGCCGTTTCGCTGTTGCTTTGCTGCTGTAGTGGTAGCTGTTGTTGCTGTTGTTGTTGTTGTAGTTGTAGTTGTTGTTTATTAGTAGCTGTTGCTGTTGCGTTATAATTGTTATATTTCTTTTTATTAGTATTTGCTGTCTGCGGCTCATTAGTATTTATATTTGTATTTGTGTTTAAATTAATATTATTAATATTGTTATTATTATTGTAATTATTTTTGTGTTGCGTCTGCTTCATAATTTTAAGCAAAACAAAATTATTAAACGAAATATTTATATAAATATATATTAATATAAAATTAATATGCACAATTTGTTGTGTTTTTTGTTTTGTTTTAAAACATTAATTTTTTAGTTTCACTTGTTTTAATTTTTTTTTTTTGTCAAACGAAAGAAATGCAAAACAAAATTTGCGGCACTGCAAAAACAAAAGGAATTTTAATTAATACTCACACACAGCACACACGAATAATGCAGATACATGCACATGTGCATACATAGAGATATACATATATGAGACAATTGTGATTTGTTACAATTAAGAAATAATAAAAATAATAATAATAATGAAAATCACAAATAACGGTTTTTGATTCGTTTCCATTTTGTTAAGCGCACACAAAAGCAAAACCAGCCGAAAAAAATCACATTCAAATATATATATGTATGTAGATTATATTAAAAAAAATAATAACAAAATATGCATGTATGTATGTAATTATGTACATGGTGTTGGGCGACTGTGTAAACAATAACAATAACATTTAACATTAATAAACGGCTGCGTCTTTATTATTACTCGTAATACACAAATAGCAAACACATTATAAAAGCAGGCAAAAAAAATAGACACACACACGAAAAGCAAGCCACATACATGTGCATGTGTAGTAAAATAATTACTTGTAGTACTAACTTTTTTTTCAAATGCTCAATATGAAGAGTGCAGCTGCAGCTGCAGCAGCAGCAGGAGCAGCAACAGCAACAGCAACAACAACAACAGGCTATTTAGCTAAAGGCGCAGCAGCGCCAGAGACGCAAGAGCGAGAGAGTGCGCAGTCTAAGCAGCGCAAAGAGCGGCTCACACGCTCACTTGCTCGCTCAGTCACTCACGCACTGATGCTGCTGCAGCAGCCGAAAACGTCAAGTCATAATAACGTTTATGCGTCTCACATAGTCACCAGCTATTGTTATATTTTTTTATTTAAAATATAATTGCAGCCAAAAGAATGCGAATTGTTACATTTTTTAAATATTATTTATAAATTTGGAAATTTTATAATTTTTTGAACTTTCATTCAGACAATAATAAATAATGGAAATATTTGCAATGGCTGATCGTATTATCGGACACTGCATAAACGCAAATATTTTTAGCGAAATTCATGTGGCGGCCGCTATTGCTGCCCTGCTTTCGTTATTGTTGCTGTTGTTGTTGTTATTATTGCAGTTTTTGCTGTTGCGGCTGCTTGCAATTTGACTTTGGTTTGCAGTTACTTTTTGGTTTCCGTTTGCTGCAACTAATTTCATTTGCTAAAAATCAAATTTCGCTCAAGTACACACAAACACACGCACACAAAACACTCTGACACTCGCACACTCACACATATCCATGCATTCGCCGCCGTTTTTAGCAGAAACTTGTTGAATATGTACGTAAAAAAACTGGTTGCGCGACATCAACTACAAAGGCGCGTTCAGTTCGGCACATACACAATGCACACATACAAACACATACAGACACACACGCACACTTTCAACAACTGAAACTGCACTGCATATTTTCGTTGTTTATATTTATATTTTTTATGATTTAAGCTCTTTTTGTTTGAATAGTTTTTGCCAATTTGCACACAAACACTCACACATACACATCAGCGCACACTCACGCGCGCACTTGGTCAAAAAGTGCGACATGAACTTTATTTTCCCACATGTGTATTCCACAAAACGGGAGAAAAAATGCAAAAAAAAAATACAAAAAAATTGAAAATAATTAAAACAACAAAATTACACACTTCATTGCATAATTTCAGCTGCTGTTGCGGCGGCTGCTGCTGCCATTTTGATACGCGCGATCAAGTAAATACGCGTATTTCAAACGCAACACCGCGGCACACACGAAAAAAAAACAACAAAATGCAATTGTTGGCCGTCGGTCGCGCGACGTCGTAGTCCGTTCACGGCAAAAATCCAACAAGACACAATCGAAAAACAACAAAAAAAATAACAGCACACGTTGAAGTCAACCAAGGTATGACTATGCGCCGAGCCGTTATTCAGCGTTCTCTGAGAGCGTCAAAATATGCGCATGTGACGTCACGTGTGATTATTATTAAGCTTGTGCATACATCAATTCGATTTATAGCAGCTCTCCAATACTTTAAAACAACTGACACTTTTACTCGCCATTATGCCACAAGTTATTTAATTGTACAGTTACAACATTTGAAGCCATTTAATGTAAATGTGTGACGTCACGAGCATGTATGTTACTCTCCTGTTAGCCTCCTGTTACGGCGCTGTTTTCATGTAATTGCCAACATTGCGCGCATTCATCGTACTGTTGCATTCAAATGATAAATTATAGTTTGACAATCAACGTATTTTCGGAGTACAATCTAAATTAAACTATTTATAATCGTATTTATTTGAAGTTTGACGAATACAAACAAGTATGCGTCTTTTACGTCTGTTTACTTAACAGCCGGTTTTCAAAAGTGTTGCTTTGCCGATTTATCGATAACGTCATGCAGTCATACGTTACGTTACTCATTCTTGTTGACGTACCAAGCTTCCTGCATTTGCCGTTAGGTGTCTCCACAATCTTTTTGCTCACTTTTGTCGTCGAAGCATCCGTTAGAAATAATTCTTAATACTGAGTTAGTTACTCTAGTTAATCCCCCCCACCCCAAACACACAACAGACTAAATCACGAATAAATGCATTGATTTAGCGGAAGGCCATTAAAGAAATCGAGTTTTAAATGTAATTTATATTTTGTATATTTTCAATATGTATATAATAATAGCAATTACACAAAATAATATTAATAGACAATAATAATAATATAATAATAATCATAATAGTACAATAATGATCGGTATATATTTATTAATTCATATCATTATTACATCGCCTCTCGACGATCTCCAAATGAAATCATACATTCAACATGCAAACATACCAAAAAAAAAAAAGTTTTTTTTAAAAAAAAAACAATACAATATGATGGAGAAATTAAAGAAATAATTAGTGACACTGCTAGTTTTGATTTGAATCATAATTATATGAGTTATTTAATTAGGAATTAATGGATATAATTTACGTACGCCTCGATCCCCCACAACTGATGATCGCTCAGAAGTTTCTGAGGGACGCTAGTTGCAATGGTCAAAAAATATATTTTTATAAAAAAAAATAAATAAAATTAATAGATATATATATATGTATATATATGCGCATGAAGAGAACAAAAAATAGATACATAAATAAAATATGCTTGCAGTGGCATGTTTTGAATATTCTCTATTTATGTTTATATACCGTTAGCATATAATAGCTCGAATTGAATTTTGCTTCAATATTTTCTGGTTGATTCGTTATGCGAATTGGAAAGTTTTCTAGTGTGTTTGTGGATCGTCGATCGTATTTGTGGAACGCAAGAAATTTCTAAATTAAAAATTATCTGTTAACGTTGCATTTTTATTATTTTATATATATATACATATATAAATATATATGTATACATATATATATATATATATTTATATATTTTATATATAATGTAATTTTTATTTCTTTTTTAACGTGCTACGTTAATTATTTTTTCTTTGCTTTTTTTTGTTTTATGTTTTTTTGCTTATTATTTTTTATGTAATTGTTATGTTTTTATTTTCACATAAATTTAATATAATTTGCTTTAAGTTAAAATCTTTACTTCTTTAAGTAGTAGAATGTTTCGTGAGTTTGTGTTCGTTTTCATTAGCTTTCACATCTTTCATCATTTTTTATACAAACAAATTACAATTTCATTAAATTTCGTTTTCTTTTTGTTTCTTTTATCAGCAGTAATATTTAGTGTTTGTGTGTGGTGAGATTTGGCAAAAATGGCAAATATTCAACGATGGTGAATTTGCTTCGTTTTCACCTCGCTCTCTGTTTCGCTCTTAGCTCGTTGCTGCCAAATTTGCTATTTTAATTAAATACATTTTAAACATTAACTGTGCCTGCTGTTGCATTTTAATAAATATTTTTAAAGTTTCCTTCGGTTTGTTTTTTTTTTTTGTTTTTGCTAATTGCAAAAGTGCTTTACGTTTTGTTTATTAGATGTTGCGTGCATCATATGATCATATACACGTGTATATAATTCTCCGATATTGTTTTTTTTATTATTTATAATTAATAAATTTTATTTATTTAATTTGTATTTATATTTGCATTAATGTTTATATATTTATACGTGTCTGTGTGTGGGTATTTGTGTGTATGTGTGGTGTTTTTTTAATGATTTCTTTGTGTTTATTTTTTATGCTTAAAATGTAATAATTTTAATAATAATAATAAACTACGACCATTTTTTTTTATTTTGTTAGCTGAACACTAGTTTTTGTTGTTAGCGTAAACGTTTCTTTGTTCTTGTTATTCTTCTCCTTTTCTTTTAAGCTTATGTTGTTGTCGTGTTCGCTCTGACGAAGTTGTTGTTGTTGTTGTTGTTGGAGCTATTTTGAGGCATTCGCTTAATTGCTTTTGTACCTGTTGGGTTTTTGGACATAGAAAGGGAAAGAGCATGTATTAGAAAGAGATAGCGTGAGCACGGCATCATGTAAAAATTGCAACTTTTAAAATGTTTAACAAATGCATTCGATATAAATAATTACGAATGAAATATTTTGGATTATGAAAAGTTGAAAGATTTACAATAATAAATAAAATGAAAAAATAAATTATAATAAAATATTACAACAGAAAAAAAGGAGGCAAGCAACTAACCGAATTATTGTTTCTGTCAAAGGCAACTTTTTGGTGGCTCAACATTATGAACAAAAAAATGGATATATATATATATATACATATATATATGGGTATACATATTTCACTACGCGTGTTGTTGTTGTTGTGTTGGTGTTTTGTTGTTGTTGTTGTTGTTGAATTGGTCGGTTTTGGCGCTCATGCAAAGGATTAATGAATGCGGCATTCAGTTGTCATTGTTTATGTTTTTGTTGTTTATGGTGTTGTTGTTGATGCTGTTGCTGCTGGTTGTTGTTGTTGTTGTTGTTGTTGTTGTTGTTGTTACAGCTACAATTGTGTTGTTGTTAGATGCCTACATATACGGATAGCCCATGTTGCGTCCTGCCGCTGCTGCAGCCGCTGCTGCCGCGCCAGGTGGATAATTTGTGGCATATTGGGGCGGTATGCCCATTGCTGGACCAGCTGTTATCATCAGCTGCGGCTCCATTTGTATTATGTTTTTATGCTCCGTTGTGTCGTCCTCCTTCTCGCGTTGCGCCTCATTTAGCTCCAGTTTATCCACCTTGGTGGTATACTCGCGCAGCACCTGCAAAATTCATTCAAACATAAATTAAATCGTGTTGTATTTGGAATGTCTTTAACTGCAGTTAATTACCTGGATCAAGTAGGGCATGGCAAAGTCCATGATTTTATGTTTCCATGCCAGTTCCAGGATGACATCGGGACGCAGCAAATCGTAGCACTACAGAGGATCAAGAGAAAATATTTGTTATACATAGAGCTCAACATTAGCGAAACGAAGACTTGACCGCACCTGATATAGGCATGCCGCAAAGCAATCGTGTGCGTTGCGCTCCAGGAACCAGCCCAACAGCTCCTCAGCAATTTCCTGTTTGCCAGACTCGGCGGCATACTCCATAGCATCCTTGTACAGTTTGTCCTTTTTGCACAGCTCAACGCTCTGCTTCCAGCGGTTGTTGCCTGCATTGAATCAAATGTTTATTCAAGAATCAGTTTAATGTAATCATGGTAAGCATGAAAATGCCCAGTTGATAGTTACCCTTGTAGAGATAGGCTGCAATGCGACGGAATTCGGTGAGCTCGTGCTTCTCAAGCTTCTGCGCCAGCGCAATGGTATCAAAGTTGTCAAAGCCATCGATGGAGTTGCGCAAGCCCTGGTAATCCTCCTCATCGATGAGCAGTCCATTAAGCGCCTCGTTGATTGCCTTGTTGTTGAGCGACTGTACGGAGCGCAAATATGGTTTGACCAGCGGCAGGTAGCCCGTCTTGGAGAAATAGCTAACGGCACGGGTGTGATCCATGCGTGGGGCTAGCACGAGTAGCATATCGTTCAGGAGCAGCGGCTTAAAGTCCAAATAGAATTCGATGGCCTTGTAGTACAGCTCAATGTTGGCCACCTTGGTGATAATGTCCTTGAAGTGGCCCTCGCGCCACGCCTCCGTCGGATGGGCCATCATGGCGAGCACAGCGTTATCATATTCCTCATACTTGTCATAGAGAAAGACCAGCTCGGACCACAGATGCGCCGATTCGGCGGCACGCAATACCTTCGGTATATTGACACGCGACCAGAACAGCTCCAGATGCTCGCGCATCTTAGATGGCTTAAACTTGGAATAGAGTATTGCCAATTCGCTGAACATGCCCATGTGTGCGCGCTCCAAACCAAGCGCCGATTCCAGCAGCGCAATTAGCTCCTCGAAATAGCCACGATTCTGATAATAGTTAATCAAATCCTCGAGCTCATCGGCATGTACAACAATATGCAGGCCGCACATTTGCGCCAAACGAAACTCTTCGGCATCGACACACGCAAAACAGACCTCCTTCCAGGTGCGCGTCGAGTTGGCTTTGCGTGCCGAATCGACAGCGCCCTGGAACTCCTTCAGATAGACCAACGTAATGGCCAAACGGGCAAAGTTGCTAACATTGTTGTACAACAATTTGGCGGCATCGTACATGCCATCGCTGAAACAGCGATCGCCAATCTTTTGTATGTCCGCATGATTGGGGCCCGAGATGAATTCCTCGAGATCGGCCAGGCGTCCGGTGCGGGCATACGCATAAATCAATTCGCTTTCAATGTAGGATTCGCGTGCCTTCTTGCGTGCCATTTGCAGGTATCGCACCAGATCATCCCACGATTCCACTTTGCTGGCAACATCAACGACATCCATATAGGCACTGGGATCATCTGCCTTGATATAGGAATCGATTGCCTCCTTGACCAGGCCCTGTTGCAGCTGAGCCTTGGCCAGCTGTGACCATACCGCCGGCTCGTTACAGCGCTCGGCAAACTCGTTGGCACGCTCCAAATTGTTGACCTGATCGATTAGAACCTGGATGGCCGAGGTGTTCACATCAAACTTCTTGAATATGGCGAACGCCTCTTCGTACAATTGATTGCTAATCGCAATGTTGGCAATGTCTGGTGCATCGTAGTTGTCCAAACGGTTGATGTAGTCCATGACGCGTGTGCGATCCGCCTTGATGGCGGTCAGGATGAGCAGATTCTGTAGATTGCGATGATCGCTAAACACCGAAGAGTCCAGTATGATCTTTTCGAGCAGTTCGATCAGCTCATTGGGCAAATCGGCGGTCATGAATGCCTTGACCGTAACAGAGATATCATCCGGATCCTGTGTCTCGGACAGAGCTGTCTGCACCACCTGATCGATGAGCTGACGCTTGTAGGGATTGGCCTCCGATAGGACCTCAGCCCACAGTTCAGCATCGCGACGTCCAACCAGATAGCGTGCCTCGCTCTTGAACAGCGAGTTCTCATTGCAAACGGCGATCAGCTCCCGATCGCATTGACCACGCTCGTAGGCGACACAGGCCAAGTGCGGATCACGCTTCTCACAATAGCGGCCAACGACGCGACTATCATAGTATTGATTCTCTTTGAGGAAACGCTCCGGATTATTGTTGGAATCAATGTAGATTTTGGCCAAGGCATTGTGTGTGGCCGGCTCAACGCAACCTTCGTGGACGCGCGATTCCAGCCAGGGCAACAGCAATTTTAAGCGATTGCGCTTCTCCACCTCTTCAACCAGCTCATCCGTTGAGAATTGACCTTTGACAACCAATATGAGGTTCTTAATAATATCCTCACTGCAATCGACATCCAAAAGACCGCCAACAACAACCGGCAAACGCGATGGATTCACCTTCTGCACATAGATCTCAATATATTTTTGGAGATTGTTTCGGTAAAGATAGAGCACCAGATCGTGAACAAAATCGAAACGATCACAGACAATTATCAACGGCAATTGATCTGTCAATTTGGCCTCCTTTAGGAAGTTCTTGACACGCTCCGGATTATAGCAATTGGATTCGCGACAGATGCGCTCCACCTCCTTGATCTGGTTGGTCTTGCAGGCGGCCTGGATATACTTGAAATGCACCTCTGGATCCTGCGAGAAGTTCACAATGCTGCTCAAAAAGTAAAAGAGACCGTCGTAGCTCTTAAAGCTCTCAAACAGATCAATCAGCGCCTTGGTTGTCAGCTGCTCGTGATATTTCGTTGCAATCTGTACGCAAATCTGCAAATTCTGGCGCAAATTAGCCGTTAGCATGGCCTTCAGGCACTCCAGCGAATCCTCGACGGAGAGTGTGCCAAAGAAACTGACCAGCCATTCGGCATTCAGCATATGTGTGTGAACAACGGCACGCTTGATGTCATACAGATCCGTATAGTGTTCCAGAGCGCGCTGCAATAGGCCGGCCTTCTCGCACAGCTGGGCAATGTGGGCGCGATCGTAGTGGGTGAACATGGCGTTGCCCAGTATGGCATCCGCCACCTGCGGCGCCGACATTAAATTCATTTCAAGCAGACGCGTCTGCAGGGCACCCTCAGCGGGACGATTATGCTTGAGTGCGTCCAGTAAAAAGGCTGTGCATTGTTGCACCATTGAATGCTCCATAAAGATGTCGACAATTTGATTGATATCGGCCAGGGGCTCCTCCTCAGCGACCAGCATAGAGGCAAAGCCTGCGCCCTGTTCCGGATTGCTGCGCATCACGGAACGCAACAGGAATATATAGTCGGGTGTATAGTTAACCTTCTTGGCGTAGAGCACGATCTTTTGGAATTGGCCCGTTTCGGCAAAGCATTGAATCACCTTGTTGGGCACATTGGCGCGCAGATAGATGGACAGAGCGAGTGTTAGATCCGATGTCTTAACAAGATCACCCAATTCCTCGCTGCACTCGAGCTTCTCCTCCTTCAGCCACTTTTCGCACAGCTGCTTTTTGCCCTGCAGTAGCACTGGACGGCACAGTTCCAACGATTCGAACTTGTTCAGTTTACCCTGATCCAGGAGTATGCCAAAGTATTGCAATAGCGGCGGCGTCGTTGAGCCCGCCGGCGTCTGCACCTGCTGGAAACGTTGAATCGTTTGCGGTGTACGCAGAATGCCCTTTGGGGCCAATGCAGCCACCTTGGCGGCTTCGGCATATTGACCGGCGCCAAAGAGTTTATTGAATTTACGAACAAACAGATCCTCGGCACCAGCCAAATTGTTGCGCACAGCCATGCGCAGTGCGAGATCGGGATTTTGGAGAACTGTATTAATATAGGGTATTATTTGCTCCTCGTCAACGGTCACGGACAGCACTTGACCCTTGCGATTGACGCCAATGATGCCGCCGCTGGCCTCGTGCGGTGCGGTCACAAAAATCGTATCGGCCGATATGCGATTCATGTAGATGCACGTGGCCGTTTCCATATCGTACAGATGGATATATCCATATTTGGTTATCAAATAGATGGTATCGTACTTGGCGGAAACTTGCATCGCTACCGGAAAATCATTTTGCGCCTCCGGCGGAAAGAATACATCGACGGCCTTCTTCGGGAACGGCTGATTGCCATTGGGCGGTGTGCCGACCTCAATGATGTGCAGCTTGCCACCGGTTGCGGTGCGTACGGCAAAACAGAAAAGCGTTGTCGGCTCCTTGTTGCCCTCGATCTTGAAGGTGGCAAAGCTGGCGGCATGACCCTCAATCGCCTGCGACACCTTACGCTCGACGGAATACAATTGCATGGCGCCAGCGACACGACTGGGCAGCGCCGAAATGCCAACAAGGAGCAGCCACTGCTGCGAGGCATTGCATCGGTAATTGATTATCTGACAGCCATTGAGCGAGGAATGTCTATCGAACATTTTCTGTGGCATCGAATCGCCCTCCATCGACCAATGAAAGACGCTCGTCTCGGTGACCAGGGCGAGCGTATTGAGCGATATCCATTTCCAGAATACCACATCCTCGTTCATCGTGTGCGCCTTCATTTTCGATTTCATCTCAATGTTGAAAATCTGCAGCGTCTTTTGCGCTATAGACACACAACAAATAGTTAGGTAAAGCTTCAATTTGTATGGGATAATATAGATTGCTTACCTTTCAGCGCAATCACCTTGCTAGCCGGATTCATAATGGCCGAGTCCGCTGATATGGGACGGCGCGTCGGATTCGAGGAGTCGTTCATATCAATGATGACCACCTGGGCGGTATCGTTCGTCTTCTCGCGCACACAAATGAACTTATCCGATTCCATTGTGAGCGTGCTGAATGAGAAGGAGTTCGGATTGATGCCGACATTTGTGAGCTGCAGGGATTAAGTATAAGCAAACAATGGGAATAAGTTACGCTGTAGAAAAGTGCACTTACATATATATGTACATATATCTACTAGCTAGTTGTTATTCTAATTGCAACACTTTTAACTAACGGATTTTCAACCATTCTCCACGCTTGGGTATTATTTAAAATCATTAAATGGCGTCTAAAATTAAATTTCTGCAGATATAGTTTGGGTGTGAACAAGATATTTAAATGAATTAAAGGCCGATCCGATGAAAACTAAAAGTTATATAAAAGAGGGTTGTTTCTGATATTCTGAGACCTTACGAGTAGATTTTCAAAAAACCGTGAACATCGTAATAATTATTCTAAGAAAATATTTAATCCGCAATTTTAATTTCCTTGAAAAGATACTTTCGATTCGAAAAGGTTAAGACCCTTTTCCAAACAATTTCTAAAAAATCTTTGAAAGTGAGCTCGGAGCCTATTGGAACCCAATCAGTTACCACCCTTTTTCCACAGTTACGGGTGGAATATTTTAAAACCCAAACCACCAAGGTAACTGCTGGTCAGTGCATCTAGAACTCTTCTCCGTTTATTTTTCTGCCTCTCCTAGCTCTCACGTGCGTTGATTTGTGCGTTAAACAGTTATCGGTCAGTCAATCAGTAATTCAGTTTAATACTTATGTGTGCATACTTATATAGAGATATACAGTCACGTTTCGCGTTTTGCGTCTAGACGTACAGAGGCTGAACCCAAAGATCATCATTATCGATAATCGTGATCAGCCACCCTCGTCGAAATCTTTGAAAGAAATCAAGAATATGAAACGCAAATTCTCACAAAAACAGCCCCTCTACTAAAAGCCCCCTCTCGCTACAGACCAAGCCCAGTAGCTGATCGTCGTCGTAGTCGTCGTCTGGTCAATACTTATGGTAAACAGAGACGAGAAAAGTTCAAGGTTCTGCGATCGATTAGGCCATCTCTCTCTCTTTCTCTCTTTCGCTTTTGGGTACATAAAAACAATTTTATCGTTGATAGAGCCAAGGCAGATTTTATATATTTCTGGCGCCTGTTGTACAAATAATATATATGTTAGCGCGCGTGTAAATGTAGTATAAATGCAATGCACTCAAACAAAGAAACTCGCTAATGAAACAAAGAGAAAATACAGAGAAAGCAACAATTTGAGATTGTTCTTATATGTAGGTATATTTATATATGTATGCACATATAAATATAAGGAACCACCCCAAATGGCGTTTTAACATTTTATTTTTATTATTATGCTATATACGAATTGAACAATAAAGATAACCCAGATAGAAAATAAAAATGTTCGATTGATAAAGTCTCTGCACATAGATTATAACAATCGAAACTTTTTATAATATATTTATCTAACATAATGTAAATATGCATTATATGAGTATATACCAAGTAAATGCTGTTATCTCAGGTGTGCCAACGATTAAATACCTCTGCACGCGTACGTACTTGTACTGCGCCGCTAAGCATGCGCATGCGCCTTTCTCGGCGATTTTCATGAATTCAAATAATGCACACAGGCTATTTTTTTTGCTTTTTTTGCTAGTGATGTATCAAAAGTTCACTAGTAATGAAATATGCTGATCCCATAATCTCACTTTCAAACGCCTCGCCTCAAACATGGATCGCACTTCTTTACATGCAACATTCAAAAGTTAAAATTGTGTATGATGGTGGTTTGTTATACTCTAGTTTTTGGTGATCACATACTTATAAAGCGCTTTGCTTGTGCTCCTGTTTTTATATCTTGTCTAGCTATAAATAGGGGAGTGTAACTTTCATTTTAAGTTAATATTACTGCATAAAGTTAACTGTCTGTTGGGAGCCCAAGATGTCAAACAATACGGAGCAACATTTGTTGTATGCATCGCTGATAAGGAAAATACAACAAGAAAAGCCCATTTATCAGTTTAGGGTAATCGTTGTTGTTCGCATTTTTACTGCCGTTGAAGCTGTATCGGTGCCTGGTACATACACCCCATAAAAGAGCAGCAAAAGACCAACAAAAATAATCTTTTAAAAGATTTCATTTTTATAAAATATATATAAAAGCGGTTGACCAAAAAACAAAAGTCGTATATGTACATTTATATATCTGTATATGTATATGTATATGTATATATAGAATTTAACATTTAAGTGCGGTTTTATTGTAGCCTTTTAACCCATGAGTTTACGCTAATCTCAGTAGAAATGTGTAACAAATAAGTTGTTTGTTCCGACTGAATCATCGAAGCGCAATCGGTAATGCATATAACACTACAAAAATATTTTCCCAATTACTAACTGTTTAACTGTTTAGTCTTAATCTTAGTCTTAGCGCAAAATCGATAAAATAAATATAATTATTAGCAAGAGATTTGATATAAGTTTATAGAATTACATTGCATGAATAATATGTGATTATTGGTTTACTAAATTTACTATATGAAAAAATAGGTACTTAACAGATAACCAATATATGTGTGTATATCAAAAATAACAAATTTTAAGGCTATTATTGCAGTGGAAGCTGTGAAATATAGTAGTCCGATTTTGATAAGATTTAACCAATATGCTGAAAGTTTTATGAGAAAAGAGGAGAGCGGTTTTAGATTGCATTCTGACGAAGAATTCATATACTTTCCTCTATGTTAGGGTAAAGAAAGCAAAATAGAAAGTTTAAGCTAACAAAGTAACACAGAGAGAGAGAGAGTGAGAGAAGAGAGCGCAAGCCATAGAGAAAAAGAAACGAAAAATGAGGGGCGTTAATTGCTAAAATGTACATATGTATATACGCGTATGCACAATCTACACATCGACTTGGTGTATAATAAATGTGAAACTGTGTTGTGTCACTGGAATAGTGTGAAACTACGCGTAGAGCGATTATCAATCGATATTGACCTTTGCAATGTAACCAAACGCAGCTAAATAATGAAAATACTAGCACGCTTTCCTTGATAACGTTCATAAATAGATACGATATTTGGGTGATTCGCAAATGTTGCTTAGTTTTTCTATACCGCGTTTTCATGTTATTTATGTCAATTACAAATTAACATATGCTCGATTCGCACTAAGTGCGAGAGACGACACATACACAAACGCACACACACACACACGCACACACACACACACACACACACACACACACACACACACACACACACACACACACACACACACACACACACACACACACACACACACATGCATAAAAGACGGTATAGTGCGTGCTCCATAATCAAATTTAGTCTACACGCCCCGCTTAGCACTTGCGCTGCGAGCGCAGTGGACCACGATTTACAGTAGGGTGTCTCATGCGTATAAAATTTATCGAGGGTCGACGATAAGCAACGACTAAATATAAACCGAAATATACATCAAGTACACAGAACAAAAAGAAAATTGTCATTCATATTTTGCATTAATAACCAGTTGTAAAATATATAAAACGGCATGTTAGAATTTCAAGAAAAAAATATGTATATATGTTTATGAAAACAATATTATGCATACTGGAGACAAAAAGTTATATTGAAGCCAAAAATATCGATATGCATAAAGTCAACAATCTCTACGAGGAATATAACATTGTATACGAGTCTGGGCAAATCAGGCCAAAGATTAGATAAACAGTTCGCCCACAGAGTGAATCGCCCTAATGCGTTGAGCCTGATATTCTGACTTGGATACAAGTAAAATTAACAATGCCGTTCGACTGACGACAATATGGGCAGCACCATACATATGTAAGTTCATTTGTACATGCCAGCACGCACATAGTAACTGTAAATATTACTGCCTTCTCTGATTACTTGTGCATCTCTCTGACACACACACACATACAGCAATGAGAAGAAAACGGTTTAAAAAAAATCTTTGATTTATTCAATCAAAACGACGACAGCGAGCAGCTAAGCTTGAGTTACAACATGCTTTAGTGTGGTGAATGTGTGATATATTAGTGTGTGTGTGTGTGTATTGTGTTTGTTTCCCCACACCATAAAAACGCATTGGAAGAGTGGGAGTGGTATATGTATGTAGGTGAAATACGTAACATGTTGCTGCTATAACCGCGGCTAGGCAATGAACTCCCACCTGCCTTTGCTGCACAAATTGTAGCAAGCAGTTTAAAAAAATGGACCACAGTTTACATTACTCCACTTGAAACGCTTAAGTCTACGATGCAGTCAGCAATCCCTTTGAATCAAAAAGAAACAAAAAACAGAGAGTTCGTCATTACAGAGAAACCGGTTTAGCAATACACCAATACAAATACCCAACAACTTCACCTCGTGCAGGTGTGCGTAAGTATACGTGCATACATGTGTTTATGTGTGTGTATCAGCCGGCATTTGTCACCGGCAGCAACTGCTGCTTTTGTAAGCTCTTTCATTTGAAACCTGCATATGTATATATATATATATAACATACATGTATAAGTAATTTTAAATAACAACAGTTGCATTTTGCATGCATTTAACTGTAAAACAACAGCAATCCACCATAGATAAAAGCTGAGCAAAACGGAAAGAGAAAGAGCGCGAATCTCCCAATTGGAGCAAGTGCCGCCTTTTCGGTTCGACTTGCCATGGACGAGTTTATCAGCAACATTCACCCAACTCAGCGACACAGCAGCGAGAGCGTGAGAGTAAAAAGAGGCGACAGGCAGAGGGGTCTACCGGCCTGAGTGAGCGTGACTCATTCGACCATTTCGCAAGCCTGAAGAGTCAAACAAGCGGAGAGCAAAACGATTTGACTAGTTTTTTTTTACCGAGAAATTTCATTAAGAAATTAATACATACAGTGGTTTACAATTTGCTGTTAAGTAAATTTGAGAATGAAGCCAAAGATAATTTCAGCAGAAATCTCTAGAGTAACCAAACAACAACAAAGTCTATTAAACCTAGTTTTTAAAAAGAAAATTTAATAATTAATGTAAATGACAAATTGTTTTTAGTGACCTGTTTAGTATTAATTAAATTAAAGCTGACCGGGACGAAATTTAATTCATATAATTATGGTATAAACATACTAAAACAAACTAACTACGCATTTTTATACAGATATGAAAATTTGAACACGATCTAGAAATCTATTTTGAGATCAATCTTTTGATAGTGTGGTTTCATAAGGAGTACAGCAAGGCAAATAATGCTTAGATTTTTAGACACGTTTATAGTCGATAGTTATTAACATGGATTTGAACCACAGTAGAGTGTGTTCCTTTATTCTAATAAGAATATGGTAAGCGGCGCTTGGGTGGGTCAACAAGTGGTTTTCCCCGCCACACAATCCACTTAACGCACACTTGCACAATAAGACCAGAATCTGACTAGGTGCCTCATTCAACAGAAATAGGGAACCAAATACCCTTACCGTAAACAAGTCAGAAAAATGTACTCACCTGTAAATGCTCTTGAAAGCGTATGGGTAACGGTTGCGTCATCTTGACGGACTGCTATTTTGGCTCTCTGCTTGGGAGTTGCGAGTTGTTGTTTGCTGCTCCTCTGCTCACTGCTAACTTAGTTGCTGTAGTCTCTTCTTCTTTTTGGTTTAACGAGAGATAACACACGCACTTTTATTATTGTTGATAAAAGTTAGTAAAAAAAAACGGGAGAGAATACGAATACTGTTGTCTGCGTCAACGTTGACGTTGACTTTTGTTGGTTTTTTTATGGTTCTGATCTGCTTTTTGTTTGGTCGTTCGTTGTTTTTGTTGGTTTCTTATGCTGATTCGTCTCGGTTTTAATTTTTAGCAATTTCGTTTCGCGTTGCTTGTGAAGACACACCAAAAACTGTGCAATGGAGAAAAAAAACGAAAAACAAAAAAATGTTATATATATATATTTAAGTATTAATTGGGATACAAAGTATTTGTTGCTGTTGTTATCACTAGAAAGTAAGCGGTTGCAGCGCAACCGCCTCTTCAAGCACGAAATATGCCGCAACAGAAGAGCAACGTTTATCCCCACACTCACATACACACACACTCACACACGCACAACCGAAATATACCGAAATACTCTCTTGTTAAATGTTATTTTTGATTAACAATCAATCAATAAATGTACGTACAATTTGTAGTATTATTCACTTGAATTTTCACATATTACTTGCGCACGACCGTTTGTCGGCAAATACAAAAAAATATTAATGAATCGACACGGCCGACAACACTGACAGACACAATAACAAGTACGAGTCAGTGACAGAACGGCCCCTATGGTGTGTTACAGCGAAACACACCACAGCTGCGATTTGCCGTTTGTGCTTGTATTGGTGCATGACAAAGTCAAATACTGAAATGTCAAAATGCGCGCCGCATAAGTGTGACCATACATTTATTGCACAAAATATATATAACACAAACCATTGACTAAGGCATTGTGAAGTATAATCGTTAAATGGGAGGTAATTATTTTCATTAGATTAATCTATGTCCCTCATTCGTCTTAACATGAGCCAACACTGCTGCTTGCTCATAGCTCACCACACTGTCAGCCATGTTGAGTTGCGCTCCGACACACTTACACACACTTGCATGCTGGTCGTACTCATGCACACATATACACAACACACTTGCATATTAACGTGTGAGCAGTGAAAAAATTGCTTTGCCATGTACATATGTATAAAAAACACTTTTTGCATTGATTTTTGCCACGCAGCAATATCCACAAGAACTTTAATAATGAAGTTCTGGGAAATTAAATGTTAAAGCCCCCAAATTTCCCGCACATAACACGACAAAGCAGCTTATTTACTTTGAACACGTATGCCACATAAACAAAAAAATTGTGTTAACATGAAAAACACCGCCCACTAACACTTTGACATAGGCATAGGGCCAAAAATACAGTTTTTTCTGTGCAAACGCCGTGACGCCTGTCCGTCGGCTATTTCGCATTGGGATCGGCATCAGTGCGATCTTGCCAGTGCATCATATAATTGATATGATATAATTTTGCTGTTTTGGTGAGGAAGGCGGAAGCGTACCAGTTTATTGCTGTAGGTTAACAATTGCACGTCTGCACGAACACACGACGATACGATTCACATTGAACTTTTAACACATTATTCTTATTCGTTAAAAAATACACGAAAGAGCAAAAATTACATCGAAAAAAAAGTATGAATGAGACAACGTCGGTCACTGCAAGCTAGGGATGTACGACAAAAACATATCGATTCGAATTTCCTACGGCAGTAATCGAATGTTTTTACTCGCATCGGGCTTTAAAAAAAAATCGATTGCGCACTTAACAGAGCATGTAACCTACTTTAAAGTTACAATTACTTTGCGCTTAAACCACTCGTGCTACTTTCCAAAATCGAATCAAATAATTATCCCACTGTTAGAAAAATATTGTTGCTCCGAGACTTACCATTAACAGAACTGCTCCGCAATTTAACAGTATTACTCCTCAGCAAACTAAAAAACTCGCTTCTTTAAAATACGCAAAATATCGCTCATCTCTAAACTCCCCAAGCCGAACAGTCAATGAAGTTGGCGGTGCGCAAAGTTAATTATACTTAAACTTTCAATTTTAAATCGCATTTTAAGAACAATTCCGCATGAAAGCCGTGCACGCGATGTGCTTATGAAGTTTACTGTTTTCGTTATACCCATGTTATTGTTAAAGCGAGCGCTGCCACCGCTTTTCCTCTGCATTCGTTGGATGTTTTAAAAAAAAAACACGCGCGTTGCGCGTCGTACGAAACATATTCAAAAGTTGTTTGCTACATATGTGTGTGTGCGTGTGTTGTATGTTTGTATGTGCGTATGTGCTGGCTTTATTAAACATTAACATTGCGAAAAATCAATACACATTGTGTTCGCAAGTCTCTCAGTGCTTGTGTGCTGTGCACCGTGAGGCATTTGTGCAAGAATTGTGTTAAACAAAAAGCGACGCACGCAACGCAAGGATAACGCCAGCAGAAGGCGGCTGGCGGTAGGGGCCAACACGCACCCAACGCATCTAAAACGAGGTAAAAACATTGTAAATACATATGCATGCGCACGTGTGTGTATGTGAATTATTGTATGTATGTACATCCTTGCAACTAAATATAAACAGTCGGCGATGTCGGTACCACAAATAAATAAATCGCATCAAACAGAAACAAATATTCTCTGTATATGTATATTTATATATACTTATATGCCTGTGTGTTTGTTGGATTTGTGTTTATATTGTTGTTTAATTGATGCCTTTGTCTCCAAATGAATTGCCAACTTCATTTCAAGCAGCGAAATATGCATAATTTTTGCCTGACGCGACGCAGACGCTCGCCCGGCTTTTTATTTATTTAGTTTTTTTTTGCCGCAGCAGCAACTCTTGTGATTTATTTTGCTCATACAGACACGCAAGCCAGATAGAGAGAGAGAGAGAGAGAGAGGCACACACACACGCAATGCTGCATGTGCCTGTGTGCTTCCTTTTTCCGCTTTAGCTTTGTTATTGTTGTTGCTTTTGTTTATTTCTAAATGTTCTCTCGCTCCTTTAACAAACGGACAGTTCAACAATCACACGTGTGAGAGAGATAGCCCACGCTCGCTCTTTTCACTTTGCTTGCAGTTTGCTCTCCTGCAGCGTTTTTGCATTCACGTTTCTTATTGGGATGTGTGCGTTTTGCCTTTTGAGCGGCAACAGCAAAAACAAACAAATATTAGGGATATTCCTGCAAGTGCTGAGTATGTACATATATACATATGGGGGTATTATATCCCTTCGATTACCGATCAGATCTGATAGAATTTCCTCTATAAATCCTTAACCAAACAAGAGTATTTTATTACGGAACGTAACACTATTCAAGTGTGTGCAATATGTAAACATAAATTGAACATTCTGCTTATAAAGTCGCACACATTTAACAATATATAAATTTCGCGCGAAAGTTTAGTGCTCTGTTGAATATTTGTACTTCCGCAAATTTAAAATTAACGTCTCATAACACCAGCTAAGAGCTGATTGCTATGACCACAATCATGTATCGATAATTTTTCGCGGTCAGCAGTGGCAAATCTTGTTTCGGTCTCCTGCTGAGGCAGTTTTTTTTTTTTTGTTTTTTATTTTTGCTGATGCACATGTCGCAGACTCATGTTTATTGCTCTTATGTCAGATAGACTGCTATTATTTTTGCTTTACTTTACTTTTGATGGTTGTTTTTTCTTTTTCAGCAGAAACGGTTAAAAGACATAATTTTTCATTTTTCGAATTGAAATTATATTGCGGTGTCATATTTATACCACACACATACATATGTACATGCATGCAGATCATCTCGCTCATCTATTGAGGATTGTATGTATGAATGTATGTAACCAAATGTTTTGCCGTAGATTGGCAACGCTAAGCAGGCGCGTAAAGTTGATTATTAAAATAACTGAAATAGAATTCTCGAAGCATCTACATTAATACATGCGTTACAAAAGTACACGAGCATATATTTATATACATTTGTATGCCAAAATTGAAACAAGTTTTCAACCCCTAATTATTAAAATGTTTTGCTGCAAATATTACAACTTCTTTCTGTACTCTTGTCTTGTGATGTGCTTATTTTTTGCTGACAACTTTTGCGCATTGTTGTTCTACTCACGCTTTTAATGCTATTTTTGTGTTAAAGTCTCCTTTGTGCTGCCGACGCGGCGTTGTCTTCTCATGAGCAACATACATATGCACATACATATATATAAAACTTTTTTTATATTGTTTCCTTTTTCTGGAAAATTTGTTGTATTTTTTTTATTGTTGTTGCCAATTTTGCTTTGGTCTTGTACCAGAGAGCGCACAAGCAGGGGCTGTTCTTGTTTGTGCTCAATGCTCTCTCGCTCTCGCATAAGAACAAGGAGTTTGGTTTTTTTTCTTACTTTTGTTTTGTCTGCACACTATTTTTGCACTATTTGCAAACTTGCAGAGCAAGTGCTAAAAATTAATCTTTACATGTGTAGGAAGATACAATTCTGAACAAATTATATATACTCTAAAAGTTTATATAGATGTATGAATGCATATTTAATATTACTTTTGTACTACTAGCGCCATTGTTTTTAGCAACTTTCTGATTGGGATATGTTGCACCTCTCTCTCTCTCTCTCTGGCTCTCTCAGATGCACCCAACAAAAAATTGCTTGTTTTGCCGCTTGTGTTTTTCGTTTCTCTTTTTGTTTAGCATACATATGTACGTATACGTATATGTATATACATATATGCATTTGTATCCCTATTTTTTGTTTGTCAGCCTCCTCGCATTTTCGACATTATCCGGCATACAAACGTAGAGTGAGAACCAAACAGGTGCAATAACATTGGCACACATTTAATGTTTGCAATTAAGTGTCTTATAAAAAAAACTAATGATTATAAATTAAACTGTACCCTTAACATGTTATACGTTATAATATTTTTGAATATTATTACTGTAAACCTCTAACCTGGTTCATAGGTATTAATAAAAAAAAGATTATTAAACGTCATAAAATAGTGTAAATATTAAAACAAGAAGATAATTACTTTAAAAGCAGACATTAAACGTAATTAGCATAACATTGATATAAGTCATTTGAAATTGTTTACCTTTTATCGCTAGCTCATACCACTATGCTGCTGGCTTATTCAACTTCCTTTGCACATTTCCATGCTACTGCGCAGACGCGTTCGTTCTCTCGCTCTCGCTCTTGCTCTCTGCGTTTAAGTTTTTGCATTTGTGTGCGTGCCATGCTCCCTTGTTTTTTGTTGTTCCTGCTTTGCTCGCTGCTTCCTTTCTGCCTTTGTATAATTCGAAAATGCTAAAGTAAAGTGCTCAAAATTGCTGTGTTCTTCAGCAGCAGGCAGCAGCATATTTCTGCGTCTCTCCCTCTCGCACTGCTCCACAATGTTGGACTCTGCTCCTCACGCCGCCAACCACAAAAGCAGCAGAAACAGCAACAACAACAACAACAAGCAGCTGCCTGTGTGCTTTCCTGGCTCGCTCCGTCGTCTTCGTCGTCTTCGTCGTCGTCGTTGTTGTCGTCGCGTCGTCGGTTGTTGTTATGCTTGATTTTTATTACTTTACTTTTTTCAGTATAATTCTTTGTCTTTTGGCGTTTGTTTAATGCAAAAAAAAAAACAAAAAAAAAAAAAAAAATGAGAAGACCAAGACAAGAACCAGCAGACACACACACACACAAACGCAATAACTGAAGATACCAAAAAGGAAGAAGCACAAACTACATTAAGCACAGACAGGAGTCTGTACAAAATAAAATTTTTGCGCAACGCGCTGTCACATTGCAAAAAGGAGAGAAGTCGCATTTAACAAAAAGAAAATTCAAAATCACCAAAACCACACGAGCAGCGAGCAAAAATTATAAATTGTGTGTGCAGCAATCATCAACTTTAAAGCAAAGCAGAAGGAATTTTCAAGCAAAAAAAAAATCAATTTTGCCTAATTTCGATTGTACAATTTTAGTTATTTTAATTAATTTTCGCTCTTGAACGCTTCATGCTCTTTATTCTTGAGTTAAGTTTAGTTTCGATTAAGCGCTCGCATGTTGATGCTAGTCGCAAGAAGGTGCAAAGGAAACGGTCGTCGCAACAACAATAAAAGAACTCGCTTTCTTTCGGTAATCATATTAATACAAAATGACTGAAAATAAAATGAATAAAATATGCTATTCGATCATGTGCTGTGTTCGCGCTTCACCTAAAATATTTGCATGCAATGTCCTTGATAGCGCGGATACATGAAGTGAATCATCTGAATGCACAATTTGAACGCATCTCGAGGTGTGTGAATCAATCTTCGTGAGTGCCTAGAATGGCTGAGTGAATGCATCTTAAATGTTGAAACGATTGAAGTGAATGCGTCTTGTGAATGAGTCAAAATACTCAAAAGTATTCGTCTATTGTAATGAATGCATTCAAATATATGCAAATGCTTTATGAGTATTTAATGAATACGTGAATGCGAGTGAGTGTTTTAAAGTAATTGAATGAATAGAATTTATGTATATGCCATTTTGCCCATACGAATGCATTCAAATCTGTTTGAACGCATTCATCGAACACTGTGACTATGGAGTGAATGAATTACCTACTGATGTGCATGATTCAATCAATGCATGCAACCGGCTCGAGTGTCTGTGTTGCGATCGATTACTACTCATTTAGTTTTAGCAATAGAGTATTCATTGAATAACTTGTGAGTTTCTATAAACGTTGAAATTTTGACTAAAGCTTGTTTTTATTTTTTATTTATTGTTATTTTATTTATTTTAGATAATAAAAAACGCATTGAGCTTCCATTAGAGCTTCCATTGGATCTGGAGTTGAATACTAGTTACGAATCGAACGTGGACGAGGCGTTCTTGGCTGCAGCAGGATGAGCGCCACCACACAGGAGTTTTGCGTGCGATGGAACAGCCATTTGGGCAGCATTGGTGCGGCCTTTCCACAGCTGTTGGCTGGTCAGAGATTTGTGGATGTGACACTAGCCTGTGAGGGGCATCAGGTGCATTGCCATCGCCTGGTGCTGGCTGCCTGCTCCACATACTTTGAAGCCATATTGGCTGAGAATCCGTGCAAGCATCCGGTCATCATATTGCCCAGCGAGATCAAACTGTGGGAGATCCAGGCGCTGGTCGATTTCATGTACAAGGGCGAGGTCAATGTGACGCAGGCTGGATTGGGCCAGCTGTTGCGCTGCGCCGAGCAGCTCCGTATACGCGGCCTCTATGGCTCCGAGGCGGCCATCAACTACAAGCAGCTGCAACAGATGCGCCAGGAGGCAGCGACGCAGGAGTCGCCAGCTCCTCCAAAACAGGAACAGCAGCAGCAACAACAACAGCAGCAACAACAACAGCAGCCGCATCAACTGGACTGCACTGAGACGGATGACACGGCCACCAACTCGACGACATCGACCACAACCACAAGCACAACGGCGCTATCCGCCAAGCAGCAGCAGCAACAATTGCTACTGCAACAGCAGCAACAGCTGCAGCAAAAGGAGCAGCGCCAGCGCCAGCAGACAAATGGCAACAATACGCTTCAATTGCAGCTGCTGCAACAACAACAACAACAACAGCAACAGCAACAGCAGCAACAACAGCAGCAACATCAACAGCAGCAGCAGCAGCAGCTGCCGCAAACAAATGCTGGCTCCTCGGCAGCTGCTTCGAACAACTCGAATGCACCGACCGAAGATGATTCGGCGGATGATGCTAGCAACAATTGGAATGTTTATAGCGAGCACTACGAGGACTTTGCCGCGGCCAGCGACAACAAACTGAATGTGCAGCTGGTATTGCAACAGCAACACCAGCAGCAACAGCATCTGCAATTGCAGCATCATTTGGACTCCACCATTGAGGACGATCACAATTATGTGGCCGCCCATGATGAGGACAATGACAGCAGCGGCTTTGCCGGCAATATGGGCAGCTCCGGCGGCATTGTTGGCAATGTTGCTGGCCTCTCGCTCAGCATGGACGCTGATTTGGATACCTCGGCAAACACATCCGGCTCATCGCTAATGCACAGCTCCATCGATGGCTATACATCGTACAAGCGGGTGCGACGCTCAGAGGCATCGCTCGCTCAGGCCGCCAAATGTGTGTCAAAGGGCGAAACATTTCAAACGGTCAGCAACATGTTCAATATACCCGTCTCGACCATACGCTTCTATATGGCACGCAAGGGCATATTGCCGAAGCGGAAGCGCGGACGTGGCGCCTCCCATGCGGGCAGCACAATTACCACAACCAGCACGGGCAATGCAGCTGCCGCTGCGGCAGCAGCAGCAGCGGCGGCCACCATGGCGGCGGCCACCACATTGGGCAGCTTATCGACGGCCGGTGCGCATCATGTGTCGCATCACTTGCCACTGGATGCCATACAGCTGAAGCGACTCACAAATGCCAGCAGTGGAGGCGGCGGCGGCAGCGGGGGAGGCGGCGGTGGCGGGGGTGGCGCTGCCAGCCCCTCAGGAGCAACTGCAACAGCAGCGGCAGCAGCAATGGCAGCAGCAGCAGCAGCGGCAGCAGCAGCTGCCTCCTCCTCCTCGCCACGACTGGAGGTGGCCACAGCGGCAGGTGTGCCCTTTCATCTGCTCAGCGATGCGGCGGCCTTCAAGCTGAGCGAACAGCAGCAGCAGGCGCACATAATCTAACCATGAGGTTGGCTTCGCTTGCATTTAGACCCATACGTGAAACGAGAGAGTGAGCCAAATATTTTACCAAGCTCTGCGCGATGCAGTTCATCCAGCTTCCTGGCATCTATGGTAAACGATGGACAAACCAAGCTCTCGCTAACAGCCGGAAACAGGCCAGAAATGTGTCTGTTGAGACGTTTACTCATTGCTTAAGTGCATCTCAAAATCACACACACACACACACACACACACACACACAGAAGCACACACATAAGCACACACAGCTGCACACACTCATGCGTAGTCGCTTTAAAAGCAAACCCCTCCCTTCCACCCATTGGTTCCTCCAAATGCTGACGTTGAACAATGATCTGCAACAGTTAAAAGCTATGCATATATACTAATAATTATGAACGTATATCCTAGTTATACGCATATACATGCATATATGTATAGATATATACATATATATTTTTTTTATATCTAATATTTTGCCTTTAGTCAGCTACATATTAATTATGAATATATATGTATGTGTATACGGCATACGTGAGCACGCGTATGTATTTGGCAAATTCATCTGCACCCCACAACCCCCCCCCCCCCCCATACCTCCCACTAATTGTATGTATCATCGCTTATAAGATTAAGGATTAGTTTTACATCTGTAATATAGTACATGACATTTTTCATGCAACAATCCCCCAACCAATCACAACACATAATTTGTTCATAAACCAACAGCATTAACAAACAAATGTAATACATCAAATTTTGTGCAGTTAACAGACAGTACAATAACAATAAGTTAGAAAAAAAAAACAAAAACAACCAGTTGCTATATATACAGTACATTTATTTTGGGCACAAATATAGAGTGGTGTTTATCATTTGTTTTGTTCTTCATTTACTGTTAAACAATCTTCAAGTCATAACTTTTAAAGAAATATGTAAAAAGTCAAGCAAACATTTTCATTGAACAACACCAACAACAACAACAACAACAACAATCACTAGCGCTTAAGGCAGCAATTTAGCTGTAAAATAAAGAGAGACAGAACCCAATACATTAACAAACAAACAAACAAACAAACAAACAAAAAACATACATTTAATATACTTTATATAAGTTATTAAAAAGATCAACCTTAATATATGCATACTCGATATTCATTTTAAGCAATTTTCAATGTAATGTTTCTAGTACTGGCAAGATATGCCGGTAGTTCGTATTCGTAAGATCCATTAAGACTTGAGAGTGAACAATATTATTATCGGAGTAGCTATTGAAACTATATATTGGGCCCTATAAATGCCCAATTTGGTACTCGTATGTGCATTTAAGCTGTGTAAAGACTTGCAAAAGACTTCTTATTTTTTTTCTATTTAAGTTGCTTTAGTATCCAAACTTAAGACTTATATATGTATATTGTTTTTTTTTTTAAAAGACGTTTTTATTCGGTTAAATATATATATATATACACATATATTTATATATGATCATATATAGTTATTTCGCAATTTCTTTATACAACTCATACAACAAACACTGTCTCAATTAAATGTTTGCCATACCCGTAATTTTAAATGTATTCATTATTTGTTTAGTTTTTTATATGAAATTTTAAGCCTTAGTTTCTTTTACAAACTCAAGCTATTTTTATAAAATCGGTTAAAAATTTAAATGCAGTCGAAAGTCGGAAGTCGGATTCGTGTCGAATTTTCGTTATGATCTCTCGAAAGTCGTAGATATGTATGTATGTACATATATGTATGTTTGGGTATGTTACACTAAAGCGATTCATATGCAACATATATATTATTTGCAAAAGAAAACAAAACAAATACCTCGTATACATTGAGCATCAAGTTAATAATAGTAAGCCATATATACACACTTAACAACAAAAGGCAGACAAAGTGCATTCAGCATTCAGCAAACAATAAACGATAGCGAATAACGCTTATTTTACACATAAACAAACAGCTGCAGAATAAAACTTATTTAATTGTAATTTATAATTAATCGAATGTTGTTACAATAGTCACGAGAAAATAAGAAACAAAAATTGAGCCCATAGCAAACAATATATACATATATATATATATTTTTTTTAAAAAACCAATTGTAAAATATGCAAAAAACAAACAGAAACAAAATCGAAACACACAAAGTTGTGCCGCGCAGCTTGCTATTAAAGAACTGTATCTATTTTTATTAAAAACAAAACAAAGCAGAGAACAATTTTTTTGATTTGGCTTGTAAAAACACGTTGAAATCTGCTAAAAACGAATGTGAAAAAGGCAAAATATAGGAACTAGTTAATAACAAAAAACAAAAAAAACAAACAAATAACTAATTGAGGGACTGTAGCGCCCAAAAAATATTTGAATCAAATGAAAGTATTATGTATCAAACACAAAAATGAAAAAAACGGCAAGAATAATATATATACATATATATATATATTTATATGTATACATATACATACTATATAGACATACATATATAGAATGTATAACTAAATGAGATAATTAAACACGATAAGCCAGCAAAAGCGCGAATTATGTTAAAATGCGAATAAAAAAAAAAAAAACAAAATTAAAAATAAAAATAAAAACAGTTAAATTTATGTATAAATTACAAAAATGCGACAACAAAGCAGATGCAGATGGTATTTTAAATAAAAATTGAAAAATTATTTTGCAAATTGTTCTTTTTATTTGTCTATTTTGAAGCACCTGGCAACTGTCATTCAGATACATTTATCGTATTCAACATTCAGCCATGAATATAATGAAATGCAATTTGACCATGTTGTAAAGTAGGCAGTAAATTTGCAACGAACTTCTAAAAAAGGAAAAGCAAGCTTTTGACGTTTTAACTGGATTACTTTCTATATAACGTATAATATTTAACATGAGTTAACACTGAAAGGCATCTTTACCCAGGTGCTGATATCTCAAAATTAATGCGGACTTCAATAGGATCGGCTCAACTTATGCAGATTATTTATAATTTTATTTATTTATATATAAATAAATATTAAAAAATATATATTATTACCCAAAAATGTACATGTATACATAAGCACGACGATGATTTTGCCATCTTTCTATGATAGACACATTTTTATACACATATAGACACATCACTAAAAGGACAAAAGAAATAGAAAGCGGGTAAGAGCTGGATAATACAAAAAAAAACCAATGTAGGAAGACCTGCATGGTCTACTTGTACTCGTGAGAATCGCATAGTAGGGCGGAAGGTTGGCTTCATAATGTATGTACATACATACAAGTACACAAATAAAGTTAATTGCGTGACAGAACATTACAAAACAAAATCTAAAATTAAAATCAATGCAGGAAGACCTGTATGGGCTAGTTGTATTCGTGAGAATCGCATAGTAGGGCGGAAGGTTTGCTTCATATTGTATGTATGTACATACATGTATACAAATAAAGTGTATAAAACAAAGATGAAACAAAAAAAAAAGAGCTCCCACCAACCACGCCCTCCATTCGGATTTGTTAATAATTACTCCCTTATAAAATCATATTGATGCGCAAATTGTTTAAAAGTGTTTTTTTTTTTTATTACATAGATATCATTCGCTTTGTAAACATACATATTTATGTAATTAGGTTTGCCCGAATAATTTTACGAATATGTATTTCAGACCATCTCTATAATTAGGGCTAGGGGTGCAAGGGTCTTAGGGGACTTGTTAGAGGAGTGGTAATTTTGTGTGCTTGTGGGTGTGTGTGTGTGTCGCTTAATATACGTAAGATAAATTGGTTACATTAAGTTTGCTTTATTTTCATAATGCATATGTTGAACTCGAACTCGACATCGAATTACATCAATTAAACCGACATGCACGTACATACATATGTATTCATGAGTACAAATACATACGTCGTATATATGTATATGTATGTGTATATATATATATATATATTTATATTTGAATATACACATATAAATATGGATATAATATATATCATATTATAATAATTTTTGAATGTGTGTGCATTGTTTGTTGGGTGTACTTAAGCTCTAAACATTTTATTTAAATAAGTAAGTTTTCTTTAGCATGTTTACAATTTTTTTTGTTGTTTTTTTTTGTTTTTCGTTTAGTTTTCAAATTACATTTTGTCCACTGCGTGCGTTTCCAAGCGTGTTTAATACACGTTCAATCGTTCGTTTATTTCAGTTACAATTTTTTCATTGTTTAAATCTTAAAATCATACATCATGTACATGTATGTATGTATGTTTTGTATGCATCTGTATATGTATGTTTAAATGCACGCTCGTTCGAAATGGCTAAGAATCTGCATTTGCTTACACAAATTGTATTTGTTTTTGTTATCCTTTCGTTTTTTGTTTTGTTTTTCTTTGCTAAGACAACAAATATTTAAAAAAAAAATTATATGTATATATATGTAAAGAAAATTTCTCATATGTTATTCCCCATTCAAATTAACCAAATAGCTTATACATGTGATAAGAGGTGTATCTGTTTAAGTGTGTGTGGTTGTGTGTGTGTGTGTGTGTGTGTGTGGGTGTGTGTGTGTGTATGGTGTGTGTCTGAGTGTTAGTGTGCGAGGTTTTAAAAACTAGTTGTATAAATTGTTGGCTTGCTTTTTAAATATTATTCTTCATTAGATGTATATTTAGTAAGTTCATATTTTGAAGTATTTAGAACGTTCTGCACAATTTGTTGCCGAAATACAATATCATGACAATAATAAATATTTCTTGTATATCGATTATCGTCAATAGTCATCGTCAAATGTCATTGCCGATATAAGTATGTATGTACGTATATGCACACATATGTACTTGTTATATTGATACGAGCAATGTTAACATTTAACGTATGTATCTACGTATTTCTACACATTCCTTTTTATTATTTTGTAACTGTATCACAATTGGGTTTCCCGTTTTCTACCACGTTCTCAACTTCTTACTGTTTCCTTTTCATTTCCATTTTTGGTTTACTCTATACCTTTCATACCATTTTAGCTATTATGCGGCCAAAATTTCAAAATTTTGCTTATCACTTACTTTCGTTTTTTTTTTTTTCTTTTAACAATTTCTTTAGGTTTCGACTTTGCCAATTTTTTGTTGTTTTTCTTTTTTGCTGAACTTTTTTAATTTGCTTGTGTGAAAATTGTTTGTTGTTTGAAAAAGGTGCATTTAACCTTGGCGCTTAAAAGTATGTAGTATGTATGTATGTATGTGTATGTGTCACTGTGTTGTGTGTGTGTGTGTGTGTGTTGAGTATGTGTATGTGTGCATTTTTGGCAATTGTGCGCTGTCAATTGTTTTGTATAAATGCATTTTCACTCACTCCATAACCAGCGGCTGGCATTTGATAAATGTATGTATTGTATTGCGTGTAGTTCTAGGTTTATATACATATGGTATGTATATATATGTATGTATATATAAAGGTATATAAAAACAAAATGAATGATTTAAAACAAATGATATACGCTTGAAGCAAAGTAAATACACACAAAAATCATTTACAGAGAAATCAATTTGATTATACAAAATACATATTTATTATAACGGCATATTTTGTTTCATCTTATTTTGGCTGCTTGTTGCGTATTTTTTATATTTTACTAAACAAACACGAAACGAAACGTCAGCGACCCGTTGCGTTACGTTACGTTGCAATTATGTTACGTTACGTTACGTTGCGTAGTTTTTGTTTACTTTTTGGTTTTTTCAAAAGTTGCATTTTTTATACTTTCAAAAATATATGTTCTATATCATTTTGAATATGTACATATATATATTTGTAAAAATATATACATATATATATATATAACTTTATATAGATAAGAGAGACTGAGACAGACACAGTAAGTTAAATAGTTTAAGAGACAGAGAGAAAGAGAGAGACTGAGTAAAGGCTAGCAAAATGTTTGCGTCATCTTTACAAGTTGCAGTAAATTTCCTTAACTTTTTTCAATTTTTTTGTTGTTTTTTTTTTCGTTGCTGCTTTTCGTTTAGTTACGCTTAAATTTTATCAGTTTCAACTTTTTCTCTTTTTTTTTTGTTTTTGTTTTGTGTTCTTGTTTCGTTTAACTCTGTATGTATGTATATGCGTCTGTTTCTTTGTGCCTTGGTGTGCCTTGGTGTGTCTGTGTGTGTCTGTGTGTGTGTGTGTGTGTGTGTGTGTGTGTGTGTGTGTGTGTGTGTGTGTGTGAGTGTGTGTTCACAACAACTTATAGGTAATACAATACAAATATCGCACTTTAAAGGTTTTATTTCTTAAATAAAAAAAAGAATGTGTGCCTCATATCATCCATAATACATATTTAATAGCCATAAAGCATTGGCTTTGGTATAGCCATCAGACATTGTCTATATATATATATAGTGTGTATATATATATATATATATATATACATGACAATAATACAAATACATAACATATATATTTAGCCTGTATCGGCTTGGGCTGTTACTTCATTTGTTTTTTTTTTGTTTTTACTCTTTTTTTTTTGTATCGTTTTAAATTGGTTATTAATTAGTATTTTTTATAAGTCTATCACATCATCACAATTAGGTTGCATAAAAAAATGCCTAGACAGCGGGCGGGGCTGGCCGGGACGCTCGGGTCGGGTCTAGGCCAGCACAACACCGGCAATGTCTGGGTCGATTTTTTCACTTAGTAACATTGTGTATACATATACATATAAAAAATAATATAGTATTTAGTTTTCAGCTTCTAAAACAAAATGAAGAGAACAAAAATTTAAGCGTATGAGAGTTCAACAGAAAAAAAAAAGAATTATAAACAGAACAAAATGAAACAAAATCATAATTATAATTATAATAAACAATGTCTTCCACTTATGGTATTCGTTCATATATATATATATAATTTATGACATATATAAATATATATATATATAAATATGTATGTATGTATTTTCTCTTCTTTTAAATGTAGTTTTTGTTACAAGGAGATCCATTTGGTGATATAAACTTTTGTCTTATTTTCTTAAGACAGACACATATATGCATATAAATCAATATATATATATATATATGATATATATATAAAAAAGAAATTTCGCTGCGTTACAACATACTCTACGTGTTTTTGCCTTGTGTCCTGTCTCTTTACTGCTTAACTTCGTTTCGTTTCTTTAACTGATTTTTATGTTTATTCTTCGATTTTCTTTATATTTTATTCCGTTTTTTGCTATTTTCTCTTTTCTTTTGCTAGCTTTGTACTGCTTTTTCGTTTGAGGATGAACTTAGAAAATTGTTTAATACTAAATGTTTTATCTGCGATTCGAGCAGAAGGTGAAGCAAACTTATTGCGGCTCCATTTTTGATTGGGCAACAACTTGGACCAAGATAGTTAACTAATTAACTTGTATATTGGAATAAAATATGCTACTGTCCTATCAGGGGAGGGTGTTCGATGGCCGATATATCGAAAATTTGTTGGCTCTACCAATATAGAAAGTTTCATACTACAAATATGATGTCAAAATGATGATAAGTGAAAATGAAACCTCAGGCTACTACACTAAAAAAGGAAATAATTTGATATATGTATATATATATGTATATATGCATTCCTGTTCTGTATTGTTATTATTATTATTATTGTTGTTGTTATTTTTTGTTTTTTTTCATTGTGAATGTCTATTGGTTGTGTTCTGCATTGTATATATTGAATTAACTTGTTTCCTGTTTTATATATGGATGAATGTGGCGTATTTTCTTTTTCTTATATTTCTTGCATTTTGTTGTAAATACTCTTATCGACTTTCAATAAATTAAATTTTCAACTTTTTTTCAACATTTTTCCAGTATTTGCATAGAACTTTTGAAAAAAACATTGCTTTTTGCGAATGTGAATATATTCAGTTACACACAAAATAAAAACAATCAGAGTGAATATTTTCCATTTTACGCATATGGAATTAGGTTAACATCAAAGGAAAAAAATGTCATTAAATAATGTAAAATCGCGTTTCGCCTTTTCGTTTTCAACTTCAAGATACGCATACCAAGCAAATATATGCATGATTATATGTATATATATATATAAAAAAAAAAAAGAAAAAAAAGTTTATATAAATATTACTCGAACATGAAAGTGTTTTTTCCAATACATATTTCATTGTATTTTTGCTGTTGTTGTTTAGATTCGTTTACATACTTCTACCAAAGCAGCGCTGCTTTTTGCCCTATGCTGGCGTTATATTTTTTTTATGTTTTAGAACATTTACGAATTTCTAAATATATCATTTAAATTTTCAGTGCGCTTTCGCAATTTTACTTTAATCGAAAAACGATTAGCTGCATTTCTCTCTTTGTGTGTGTGCGTGCGTGTGTATATGTGTGTGTGTGTATGTGTCGGTGGGTGTGTGTGTGTGTGTATGTGTGGGTGGGTGTGTGTGTGTGAATGTTTTTGCATGTGTGTCTGTATATATTTAATCAGAATTTATATGTTTTCAGCTTGTTGAGTATTATTAGCTTAAATTGTTATTATGGAATTATTTTGTTTTTATCATTTTTGTATATATTATATAAGCAAACCGTTAATTTCATACCAACCAAGTTAGTGAAAAGGTTTTAAAAATTTTCTTTTCTCATTTTTGATACAATTTTCTGGTAATTTTCGTATGTGTGTGTATATGTGTTTGTTCGTGTAGTGTGTGGTGTATATGTTTTTAACAAATTACTAAAATATCTTGATGTTGTGGTTTATCTTGTTGATATTTATGTATACGCTTTTTGTGTATAGCACCTTAAAAGTATGGTTTGACAATATGCAAATTGTGTGAATAGTAAAAAATGTGGATGTGGGTGTGTGTGTGTGTGTGTGTGTATGGGTGTTTGTGCTTTGTGAATGTGTGTTTGTGTGCGTGTATGTGTGTGTAAGTGTATGGTTAACAAAAAAATATTTAGCACATTTTCAAAATCAAATGAACAGAAAAAATCATTATAATCACTTAACTCTTTAACATTCGAAGAACATGCAATTTGCTGCTCGCGCGCGGAAGATTGCTTAAAAACTAGATAAATATTTCTAGTTATTAACTGTTGTTGCAGTTCTTTTGTACGGAGCGTTGCATAAATGTTGTGGTTAACAGCAAGGCGACAGTTATAACGACGCTGTTAATGGTATCTGCAGCTATTCCGAGAGGGAGAGAGAGAGAGAGAGAGAGAGAGAGCAGTTAACAAAATTGATGCTCGAAATGAAGCTCAGCTTTTGTGTCTCTACTTACCTATACGCTTGTTGTTGTTGTTGGTATTGATGATGTTGTTGTTGTTGATGCAGTTGCCGCCATGCGAATAACTCAAGCAGTCTGTGTTTGTTTGTATGTGTTTGTGTTGCAAAAAAAAAAAATAATAATAAATATCAATGGAAATGAAAATCCATGTATCTATATATGTATAGTTAGGATATATGTATATGCATATATACGAAAGTTGTAAGTAAAAAGGGAGTAACTTGTGCTTCTGCAAATTTGTTGTTATTTTTTCATTGTTTGTTTGTTTTTTTTTTTTGTTGTTTTCAAACTCGTAAATTGTTGCCATTTGTGTCCGCGTTGTTGTTGTTGTAGTTGCTTGCCTGCCCATTGGAACGTTGCTGGTGCTGCTATTAGTTAACAGAGTTCAGCGTTAACAGTGGTGTGAAAACAGTTTATGTAAAATTGAATCGATTGAATCGTACGAGTTTACATTATGTATACACTGCATATATACATCATTATCGAGCAGACACAAGCAAATAGACATCCTCTACATCACATATGAATGCTCATTAAATAATTCATTTAGATATATGCATATAGAATATGTATAACTTGTATGATTCGAACGACTCGAGTCGAGTCACTCTCTAGTCGATTTACAATTATGACTGTTTATTAATTCGTTATGCGTGTTCAAGTGTGTTTTGGGGTGTCTGTGTATGTGTGTGTCTTTGAGTGTGTGTCTTTGAGTGTGTTTTCTTATCTTCTTCTGCTTCTGCTTCGTCTGTTGTGGTTGTGTCTGTAGTAGTATTTGCGCTTCATTTTGGGTGTTGCAGTTGTGGACTCTTGGAAAAAAGAAAGACTGGATTTTTTGAGCCATCTTAATGCTGGCCAGCCTGCTCAATGGCAGCGCCCGGCCCGGGCCCAGCCACGGCTGGCGCAAACTGATGATGCTGTGCCGTATAATAGGTGGCCGGCATATTGAACTGACTGGCATAGGGATTGGTGCCAGGTGCTGCGGTTGTTGTCAGCACGCCCGCCGCATCGTACATATATGCGGTGCCCGGTGCGGCCGCAACCGGTGCGCGTCCAGCGCCACCGGCAACAGCAGCCGCTGCAGCGGCCGCAACAGCCGCTATTGGCGGCGAATTGGCTGGTGTATAATGCACCATGGGTGTGCTAACACCAGCCGGTGCATATTCCTTAAAGGTCTTATCATCGCCGCCAGGATGTTGCTTTGGCTTTTGCTGTGCCTGCTGTTGCTGCTGCTGATAGTGTGGCGGTGGCTGTTGCTGCTGCTGTTGATAGTCACGTTTGGGAAACTGCTGGAAACGTGGCATGCCACTGCCAGCGGCCGCTGCATTCGGTACAAATTGTCCGCGTCCCCGATAATTTGGCGGCATAAATGCGCCTGCCTGTTGACCCAAATGCGGCTGACCGGCATTGTGGGCACCAGCTGCACCACCAGCACCACCGGCAGCACCATTATGGCCCATTATGGCACGCGGTCCGCCATTGTTGAAGGGGGCACGGGGGCGATAAGTGGCGCTGCCATTGCGGTTGGCGCCATCGACACCCGGTTGCTGGTTAATTGCTGATCCAGCTCCGCCGCGATTCCAATTGCCAACGTTGCCGCCAACGCCGGAGCCGCTGCCATTCGGCTGATAAGTGTTGCCGCCAGCGGCATATTGCTGCTGATAGCTGGCGCGATTATTGTAGCCATTGTTGGCCGCCATGCTGTTGCCCGCCTGATAGTTGAGCGGATTGCTGCGCTGCTGATAGACGCCGGTCGAATTGCCGCCGCCATTACCATTGTTATTCCAGCGCTTATTGCCGCGATAATTGGCCGAATTGGGCATGGCACGTGCCAAATCGAGCAACGCCTGTGAAGGTGTCTGTCCAGCCTCCTCGAGGACCGAAATCAGCTCGCGAGCCTGCTTGGCATTGTCCGGTGTAAAGAATGTGTATGCCGTGCCCAGCTGCTGGCAGCGACCAGTGCGTCCAATACGATGCACATAGTTCTCCGATGAGTTCGGATAATCGTAGTTAATAACAAACTGCAAGTCCTCGACATCCAGGCCGCGCGATGCCACATCCGTTGCAATCAATATGTTCGACTTGCCGTTCCGGAAATCCTTCAGCACCGAATCGCGCTCACTCTGCGACTTGTCGCCATGTATCGATGTGGCTGTATAGCCCTCGCTGCGTATTATCTGCAATATGTCCTCCACCTGCGAAAAGGCAATTGTTTAGTAAGGCTTACGACTAATCCAATTGTGGGTTGCTACGATCACATATTTTCTAATAAGAACTAATGCACATCTTCGTCCGTATGTCTACTGAAGCTAGATAATTGAAATTTGGAATATATTGCCGTGTATAATCAGCGTCAAAAAGCTGCAATTCCGTTGCGAACAGAGTATATCAATGCCGGTTCCACCCGATAAGATTCGTGTACAACTTTTGACAATAACAGCCACTTAGAGCTGAGCTCCGAACTGTTGGGATATGAGCTTTGATTTCGCTGAAGCATAAAAATAAGTCACAACATTTCAATCGGGGGTTATCAACCGCTGAATATTCTGTTCACAGTATTAGAGCTAGCTTTAATTCGATTAATTGCCTTGCTTGAATCTTATCTTCTAAACTACAAGAAAATTTGAGTGTCCTCCTTAACATATATAATCTTAGAATTGTGATTTTGAATAAACGCAACTCACCTTGATTTTGGTCTCCACAAATATGATAATTTTGTTGCCATTGTTGGCAGAATTGTTGGTGGTTGGGGCAATATCTTTAAGCAATCGCACCATGCGCTGTGGCTTCTCGTTCTCGTTGCAGATCTCAACGATCTGTCGTATGTTGTGATTGGCGGACAAATTCATTGAACCGATATTGATCTGGATGTAATCGTTGAGAAAATCACCGGCCAATGCCTGCACCTCCTTGGGCCAAGTGGCCGACCACATCACAACCTGGCGATCCGGACGTATTTGCTCAATGATCTTGCGTATTTGGGGCTCAAAGCCCATGTCAAGCATGCGATCGGCCTCATCCAGGACAAGATATGTGCAGCGCTGCAAGTTGGTGTTGCGATTCTCAAGGAAATCAATCAGACGTCCTGGCGTGGCAATAATAACCTCGACGCCGCGCTCTAAATCACGTGCCTGCGGCACCTTTGAGGAGCCACCGAAAATGCATGTGTGCCGTATCTCGGGCTTGCACAGATGTCCATAGTCTCGCACCACCGACTGAATTTGCTGGGCCAGCTCGCGTGTGGGTGCCAGCACCAAAGCAATCGGTCCCTCGCCGCGCATTATGGGCGGCTGGTTGCCAATGTGCACAATGGCGGGCAGCATGTAGGCCAGCGTTTTGCCGGAGCCCGTTTGGGCAATGCCAACAAGATCACGTCCGCTCAGGGCAATTGGCCAGCCTTGTGCTTGGATGGCTGTCGGTTTGGTGAAGCCCTGGCGCTTCATCTCATCGATAATGTGGGGCGGGAGTGAGGACTCCTCGAAATTGGCCACCGGATGTGGCAGCTCATTGCCCGAGACGGTTATCTCCAGCTCGTGACGCATCTCGGCCACGGCCTGTTCGCTGCGATTCATCGTATTTGGATGCATGATATAGAAATCCTTTTGAAATGGCTGCAAATTCTCCCAGTGCGGCTTTACCAAATTGCGTCCTGGATTTTTGGCTTTCTCACGCTGCAATTCGGCGCGCTCCTCCTTCGACAGCATGCCCAATGCGGCTGCATTGTAATTGGCACTGCCGCCGCCGCCCTGATAGCCGCCGCCATTGCCCATGCCGTTGTGAGGCTTCTGATAGCGTTGCGTATAGTTGGGATTCTTGGCACGGGGTCCACCCTGAAAGGCTATGCCATTGGCGCCAGCAAATGCGCCATTCTGCATGGCATTGCCACCACCGCCGCCGCCGGTACGATACGGATTGCCACCGGCGCCCATGCTAATGCCATTCTGAATACCATAGGCCATGACACCATACGGCTGGCCAAAATGCATGCCTCCAGCTGCGGCGCCACCACCGGCACCATTCAAAGCCGCCGCATTGCCAGCAGCGCCGGCAAAGCTATTGCGCGGATAATATGGACGTTCATGGCGCGGTCCATTGCCGCCGCCAGCAGCTGCACCGCCGCCGCCGTTGCCATAGTAGCCGCCCGTGTGCTGCTGCTGGACGCCGCCAGCGTTCGGTGGATATGCGCCAGCGTACATTATTCTTCCGATCACTTCGTGTGGGTTTTCCTTTGATTAAAGTGTATGTGTGTTGTGTGTCTGTGTGTTGCTTTGCCGTCTACGCTTTCCTTTTCCGCTTTTTAAAGTCCGCCTGGTTAGGACAAAAAAAAAAAAAATTAGGAAAAATAAATAACAATCAATATAAATCCAAAAAAATTGAAGCACAGAAAAAAATCCCTGCAATTAAGTTGACAGCAAAGTATTAACAGTGCTATGTTAATAACATTTATTGCAATGCCCAACTGTCACACAAATATGTGAACTTTGTTCGCTGCGGTTAACTTTCATCATACTTTAGAGTTTACTCGTATGCCTCTTATTTGTTTATATGCAATATATACAAAATAGCTAAGAGCCCCCATTCAATATGAAACTTTTTGAATATGAGATGTTAAACAAAAGTTGCCTGCTTAATATTACTTAACAAATATTTATTTTTGAATATAATTTCACTTAAATATTTAATTGTCTATCATGCCAGCATCAAATAAATAATCTAGCAACTGCATATAGGCTTCAGCCGAAGCTAGGCATCAAATTTAAGGAATTTCACATGCATATACACTTTCAATTGGAGTGCGCAATAAATTATTTGAACAGTTTTTTTTTTTTTGTTTTTTGATGCAATATTCTGATTTTACCCACCTGATTTGTTGTTAGCTTCTGTGCCAAAATGTAAGAAGTGCACAAACACAATCGTAATTTGTAAGTAGGGTTAAGATTTTTATTTTATTTTATTTTTTTTTGATAAACAAAGTATTCCTATCAACTTCTATCAAAAACTGAGAGACTGGGATTTGGCTTAGAAATTGACAGACGGACTATCGGCAATATCGAATTTTCTGTTGATGCTGTCAATATTGTACTCCATGGATATGTCACTTTAAAATGTCAAAACTAACATACTCCTCTGCAACGTTGACAGAAACTAATGTTTTTCTTATTGCATTTTGGAAGTCTGTATGTATGAAAATAGTGACTGCAGACCCGATGCTGTTAACATCACATTAACATGTGACATGGCTACCACACATACACACACACACACACACACACACACATATGAGCAGGTGAATAACAAACATAAATGCGTACACATATGCAACTATATAAAATATATACGAATTATTTTTGTGGTTCGACTGAGCCAGGGTTCAGGATCAAGTCGTCTAGTGGCCGGTACACAAGCCGAACAACCACATGCAGACTTTTTATACAGCATTGATAAATATATGCATGTACATGCATACATAAGCATGCATGCATGTAAAATATACCTTTGTTGCGGAATTGCACTTAAGTGTTGATTAGTTTAGTAACGCCTGCAATTGAAGCACACGGCGGCGAGAGCATTCGTTTCTATTGCTTAATTCCATAAACTGCATATAAAATGTACCATAACAGCGAGCCCCCTTCCGTCTGCTTGCCCCCTCCGACAATAGCTAATGCGGCACACCGCTCGCGCAAAAAAAATCAATACAGCATCGCCAGCGGCCGACCAAAAGGGAAGAAAAAAATGAATAGAAAGAGAGCAACACGCAGAACTGCACACACGCACACACACAAACGCGTACGCACAAAGTATTCATATGTATATACACACATACAGAAGCACAAATCGTAGCACATTTACTTACCCTTTATTTTCGTGTTAGTTGTTAACTTTGAATAATTTTGATCTACTTTGAAACGTTGAACAAAATAGTTGTCGTTTATTAGTCGTACTTGATGCGGTCGCGTGTAAATCTTTTATGCGGATTTCGAGACAAATTTGTTTTTTTTTTGTCGATTTTTTCGTCGTCACGCCTAGTGTAAGAAAACTAGAGCTAGAGCTTGAAATTAATTGCCTTTAACACTGAAAACTAACTTTAAAGCTAACTAAAAGTGTACTTTGTTTTACACTATTTTATGAAAAACTAATGCCTATTACTTTTCTTGTGTATTTGTATATATATTTTTACAACAAAAAAAGTTTTGCAAGATGGTAATTTCAGCAATTACCACCAATGTGAGAAGAGAGTTGCAAGCGGATTTTGTTATCGTATTTGCGTGGGATAGTAATCGATTGCGCGATAGCTATCGCATACCTTCCGCTGTTAATTGTGAAACCCTAATCGTTACTAGTGGTAAGCGATATTATGAATTACGACTTACCGTGATAAATAACTGACTGTGATATTCGAAAGAAAAAGAAAATATTGAAATTCAAAATAAAACATTTTCTGACAATGGCCATAAATTTGTATTACTTGATGCGTATATATCAATGGCAATTGAACCTGACATTCATTAAAAATGTATATATTGTCACAACGCTCACCGGCTGCTTTGAAATACTTGTATCAAGTAACAGGTACACAATTTTAAGTTATTTACATTTAATTTATTTCCCTATCACAACATTTAACAATTCGCCTGGCATTAGTTGGAAGCCAAGGCAATCAGTAGTTTCCGACGATTGGCATCCAGCTTAAGCAGAAACTTCTGAACGCGCAGGCTATAGAATTCACTGGATTTGGCCAGTTGTACGCTATGCAGCCGCTCCACACGCCTGTAATCTTCCAGGCGGCATCTGTCGCGCTGATAGGCAACAATGCTGGCCAAAAAGTTCCATATGGTTATCTGTGGCCACAGCACATCCGTAAAGTACAGCACAGATGTGCTCAGCTGAAAGACAATAATGAGATGTTTATCTGACAGATGCTGCACCCAATATTGTAGGCTACACACCTGCCACATCATAAAGTCACTCAGTCGTGTCTCGCCGGATGTTCGAAACACCAGATCCGGCGGCGGCGAGTGGCGCGTGTAGAGGCACGCCTCCAGCAGTCGCTCATTGATATCAGTGGGCTGCAGTGGATCATCAGCCTGCTCGTCGTCCCTCAGGACAGCTTCCACTGCCTGTGTGATTTCATCGCGGGAAGTATACGCAAAGGCGACATTTAAAAATAACTTATCGTTGCGTTCGGTGCGCAACATGGCAGTCGCAATGAGCCGCTGCAGGTCTGCCGGCAGCAGGAGAAGGTTACCAATCACTCGGATTCGTATGCCGTGCTCATCCAGGCGGTTGGTCTCCTCCAGCAGCTTGGAGAACTTCTCTCTGGCCAGATTGAATAGACCTTCGACCTCTTCGTTGGAGCGTTTGAAGTTCTCAATGCTGAAGGCAAACGTGGTCACCTCTCGTATGCCCATGTCGAGGCACCAGCGAAGCACATCAGCCAGCTTGGAGAAGCCACGCGAATGGCCCTCAATCTTATCTAGTTGTTTGGAGCGGGCGAAACGCCGATTGCCGTCCATAACGAATGCAACGTGGTGGGGTATGTGGCCGGATAGTTGCAGCGCCTGGAACGCTATCTTTTGTATAAAAGTATACTGGTAGTCCGAAACCCACGACATCGTTCCTTTCCTTGCCCGTTCCAAAGATACCTTGTGACAGTCAAAAAAAGTTGACTCCTATCGAATGCACTAGTTGCAGTTGGGAGTTATCGAATGTACAAGATTACGCCATGATAGCCATTTGGCTATCATTCACAAAATGGAAAAGCTTAATAATTGACATTTTTAATAATTAATTAAGCTTATTAACCATCAAATTAATTAACTATAACTTAATTATATATTTGCACATATATATATTTAATTTAAAACTATTATAATATGGTCTGACGTCACGGATTATTATCGTAGTGGATGAGAAATTATCGATAGCAGCGTGTATGGTGTGTTATCTTACATTGCAACCGTGGTCACTTTGACAGCTCACATGCCTATTGTGAATCAAATGGCAACTCCACTGTGACAGCTGCTACATAGCCTTCTTTTTTAATATCCGGTTCACGCAATTGGTTCGTGTTGTGACATTCTCTCGTTATTTTAATAAGAAAAATACGTTTTTAAGCCATAACTTCTAAACAAAAACATGAATTGCACAACAGGCAATAAGCACAATATATTTAAAGCAGATTTGCATCAAATTTTCTTGTTTTTGTTTCGTTGTGTCCGTGCCGCAATGGCAACTTTTTGTTTTGTTTTTTTTTTTTTTTTTTTTGATGTGCCTGTGCGAAGCTGCCATGTGCATAGCTTGAAAAATGTGAAAACAACTTGTTGAACTGTGTACATGCTTCTTCCCAACAGTTGCTGATTCGTCTTTATTTGCTGCAAAATGGCTCCCAGGAAGGCTAAAGTTCAGAAAGAGGAAGTGCAGGTCTCGCTGGGACCGCAGGTGCGCGATGGCGAGAACGTTTTCGGCGTTGCCCACATCTATGCCAGCTTCAACGACACTTTCGTGCACGTTACCGACTTGTCCGGTCGTGAAACCATCGCACGTGTCACTGGCGGCATGAAGGTCAAGGCTGATCGTGATGAGGCTTCCCCCTACGCCGCCATGTTGGCCGCTCAGGTTAGATTTCTTATCGACAGAATGTCCACATCATTTATGCTAATAATATTAATATTTCTGAACGTTTCAGGATGTGGCTGAAAGGTGCAAGGTTCTTGGCATTACTGCTCTGCACATCAAGTTGCGTGCTACGGGCGGCAACAAGACCAAGACCCCTGGACCCGGTGCCCAATCTGCACTGCGTGCTTTGGCACGTTCATCGATGAAAATCGGTCGCATTGAGGATGTCACGCCCATTCCATCCGATTCTACACGCAGGAAGGGAGGTCGTCGTGGTCGCCGTCTGTAAATTTGGCAACATACATGCACAAAAAATGCATATTATGTTCATGTACTTGTATGTTTCTAATTGATGAATACATTGTAATAAACCTAAAACACGGATGTCAATGCGACTTATAAGGGTTTGGTGACTGAAGCTATATTGGTAGAGTCATACAAGATATCAAAATGCTAGCACCGTCATGTCTGGATGTTATAAATAGTTACTTTTTGGCAAATTTTAATATTAAAGCTGTCGTCTATCGCATGGACAGACACGCTCTTCATAAATTGAATGAAGCTCAATTTGCCAGCAATAAAAGGATACATTATAGGTAGTCGCACATGATGGTGAGTTAGTTATATATAAATATTGTGTGCGGCGCTGTTCTATTGGTACAAAACAATATTAAATACTCATGCAATTTATAAGATTATATCTTAACATATTTTGCAACACTGTGCTTCAGCTGTTATGCAGCGAACAGCAGTAATCGATACTCATCGGAATATCGATAAAGTGTCAACAATCATTTATTCCCCAATAAGCAAGTCAGCACGTTGCTTCTATTTATTTAGTTTGTCAAAATGAATGACTTAAATCTGCGCGTGGCTGCCCTCAAATTGTGCGCGCATCCCAAACGCTTTGCCGAGATGCGCGGCGCACTTGTCCCGCTGCCGCCAAAGTGGTTAAATTGTGAGTACCAGGATCCTTCACAAATTGAAGTAATTTTTAATGCGAGCTTCTGGCGTGTTGTTTAGCACAAGTCGACTACGTGCTGAAATTCGCGGCAGCCACAAACTGTGCCAAACAAATGTCTATTGTTAAACAAATCTACGAGGAGCCACAGGCCTTCGGCTTTCTCGCCGATCTGCTATTCGTGTGCCCTCTAAAGCATCCCGTGCGCGGTGTTGTCACCAGGTATGAATCCGCAGTTTGTTGGTGAAGTGAGATGCCTTCATTTTACCTTTGACTCCTCTCGGTCAGGCTCTTCTCGAACAGCGAGTGCACCAAGAGGGGCAAAACAACCCATACTAAGGAAATTTTACTGAGCGCCCTGCGAGCTGCACTGCGCTACCTCGCGATGAGCATCAATAATAGCACCGTGCACGCCGACTTCCTGAACGATGTGTTCGTCTCGGTTAGCGCTTGCCTGCACAATTTCCCGTTTGGCCGCGATGCGCTCGCCCAGGAGATATACTGTTTTATACCATTGGTGCCCAAGGCATTGCGCCTGTACTGGACGACCATCAGGTAGGCAAGCGTAGCTTTTAGCTTTTGCTCTTAGTCGTAGATTGAGATGCAATGGATTGGGGCCTTGGCAATAATGTTGTATTACCTTGAGCACAGCCTACTTTATTTTAGGTTGAATACTAACTGACTTTATTTTGCAGTGAGCAGGGCGCGGAGCTCTCGCCGACACGTCGCAATGAGTTTTATTTATATATACAGAATCTGTTGCGCTTCCATGTCAACTTTATGACTGAGTACAAATTTCAGCTGGTTGTGGAGCGTTGCCAGCAATTGCGGTTCATCGATGAGGTGGCCGAGTGCGTGGCCCGTAACGTGGACACGCCGTGGGATGTGCGCGCCATAGCCGGCCTGTCGATCGGTCACAATGCGCGCCTGTTCAATGACTTTGATGAATACCTGACCAAATGCCAGGAGCTAAATGATTTTAACGATCTGCCCATTAAGGCAGCATCGCTGTTGGTGCTCCAAAAGAGCGACTATGCCAGCCGTTCGGCACAGGCATTGGACATATTGAAGCGTGTTTTGGATCAGGTCAAGGGCTCTGCCAGTATTACCAATTTTCTGGTGTATTTATCCAAGCACCTGCACACCTATTCCAAATCTTTGGCATTCATACAGCTGCAGGATCGTGCACAGATCATGTATTGCCTGATATTGGCCATGCTTATGCGCTTCTCCCTTGAACACATCTCGAGCAGCGTCGAATCGATTCGTCACATGTGCGCCAATATGCTGCATCAAGTGCTGCAGCATGCCAATGCCGCCGGGCAGACGAACATCATTGGACAGGTCTATGCACAGTTCGAGCGTCATCGCATGCCACTCCCATCTGTCTGTCTAATGCTGCAGCAGCTGGTCGAGGTGATGGGCACCAAATCAGTGCTGCAAAATTGCCCCAGCATCTTTGATAAAATGTTTCCCGCCTATCTGGGACTGGAGGATAGCGTCAATTCCCTGTTCAAGTGTAAGTCTTTAGCGATTTTTACTTAAGTTTAGTAATTGTCTTTGATTGGCTATTATTGATAGTCTTAACCTCAACCCTTTTTAATTAGTAATTTCCTTATTATAAGCGCTCAAACAACTTCGACTTCTTTTCAAAATCACTAAAATTTAATTTCAATTAATATTCAATGAATTTATAAGCTTCACTAAGTAAACTAAGTATAAGTTGAATAACAATTAATATTCAATCAACTGCAACTTTCAACTAGATTAAATTTAAATTTACATAATCAATGTAAAAGAATGCTCTGCATATAGACTATATTATATTATAAGCTTATATATATATTATATATACGTATGCTGTTAATTGAAAAGATAATTATTAATTAAAATATTCATTAATCAACATTGATTGATTAAAAGATTAAAGATTTTCTTTTGTAAGTGCAATTGATATATATTATATACTATTAATTTAATTTAATTCATTTGAATTTCAATCTTGCTTTTAGTTTCAGTTGAATTGAAATTGATTGATTCAGTATTGATTGAATAATAATTAATGAATTGAAAATTCAGTCCCACAAGCTTAAAAGAATATTTGAATTAATATTTAGAAAATTACAAGAAATATTAGAAAATATATAAATAAGAATTAAATTAATTAAATATTTAATTGAGGTCTTGAGCGCTCGAGGTCTGGTTAACTAAATATTTAAAAATTGAAAGGTCGCCAAAACCAGGAATAATTATTTAAATTCAATTATTTAATGCAAATATTGAAATTGGAAATTGCTTTGAGTTAAATGATTTAAGTTAGACTGTTTCCAAAATTAGTTAAAACTTATTAGCATTGTTATTTAATTTATATTATAGTATAGTTAGAAAATCAGGACCTTAAATTTAAAAACCTTTGGCTAGGACAAAACATCCACTCATAAGTCTAGAGTTCTAATACAGATTCTCGTTGCTCTGTATAATTATTATTATTATTTAAATAATTTGTGTTAATTAAACACCCTTTCAATTAAATTCCATTTCCAATACAATCAATTGTCATACAAATAATTGTCATATTAACGAAAATTCTGTTTAATCTATTTCAGGCATGATGACCGTTGCACACAGGGAAGAAGAATCGAAGGATTGGCTGAATATTTGGTGCACGGCTCTCATTAAGGCGGCACAGCCGTGCGACGATCGTCTGGCGTCGATTGAGCGGCTCATCAAGTCCGCCGTACAGCTGGAGCCGGATGTGCTGCCGGAGGTGCTCAAGCAGCGTAATCTGCCATTTAGCACCAAATTGGCGGCCCTGTTGACGGCACGTCGTCATGGCCAGCATCGTCTCGTCAAATCGCTGATGGCGGAGCACATTGAACAGATAAGTGCGGCCCTCATTGGCGTGGATGACAATACGCGCCTGCTCGCTCTCTGCTTTGTGGTGGAGACGCCGCGGCTCAGCGAGCCATACACGCGCTTCGAGCTGGATTCGATTATCAGTTATCTTCAGAACAATGCCAACAATCCCAGCGCCCATATGCGTCAGATTGGGCACGGGCTCATGCAGAAGGCGGTCAAGCGTTTGGAACACAATTTGGCCCAACAGATCAGGGAAACGACGACTGTTAGTGAGGATCACATGTTGATTAACTTTTTGAACACACTGTTGAATATGTTGGCCCTGAATTTGTTTCCCACCGCCAACTATGGACGTCGCTGGCTATCGATGCGCATATTACGCGACTGCATCGAAATGCTGGAACGTCTGGGTATGTCCTGGCTGGAGAGAATGCCGCCGCAAACGTTGCCCTTTGTGGATCATTGCCTGCGCGACAGTTATGAGCACAACAAATTGCAGGCTGCCCATTTGTTGGCCAAATTGCAGAAATGCTCACGCCAGCAGCCCGCTGAAATGATGGAGATGCTGCTATCGGCGCGTCCGCCAGACTCCGCCACTGGCGCCTACCAGCTGCAGGTGTATTGCAAGGCGGCTGAGGTGGAAACGCCGCTGCCAGAGACACTGGACCTGCCCAAGCATCATCCACGCTATTATGCCGCCCTGCAGCTGTGCCTGCAGCATCTGCGCGCCGGCATTGTCCTCGCGCAGACCGATCTAACGTTGGCGGCCAAGACGAATCCACTGTACGGCCTGCTCTTCGCCAGTCGCCATTTGCTACAGCAGCTGGAGCTAAAACAACTGGCCGAGGATATACTCTGGCGTCAATACGTGGATCAGTTGTTGCATCTCTGCATAACGATCAGTGACATTGTGCTGCCCGTGGTGGGCAGCGAGTCGCCGGAAGGCCATTTGCCTGGCGAATGGGCCAGGCCCACAGAGGAGGAGGATGACCCAAAACTGGAGTCCAAACAGGAGCTGGATACGCTGTCCATAGTGCCGCAGCTGGTGTTGTTGTGCGCCTGGCGCAGCATCAAGGAAATATCCCTTCTAATGGGCGAACTGGTGCAGCGTGCACCGCTGCAGCAGGAGCGCAAACAGCACTATCTGCTCAGCCAGGAGCAGGTGGCAATAATTGGCGAACAATTTCTGTTGCTGCTCGCTGATATTAAGCACCGCGGCGCCTTTGAGCAGGCCTATGTCGGCTTTTCGCTGCTCTGTCGACGTTTCTGGCATAGCGATGAGCCGGCATTGAATCAATTGCCGCCCGTTTGGCTGGACGAGGCCATGCAACTGGTTGTCGGCGATGGCGGCAAAGATTTGTGCGCGACAAGACGCAGCGCCGGCATGCCCTACATGCTGCAGGCGCTCATCTGCACCGAGCTCAAACTGGGCACCCATCATACGTTCAGCAAGAGCATGTCCCTGTTGCTCGATGTCTGTGAGCGTCGTGGACCAGGTCCGGATGCGGCCGTTGCCCGTAGCCATGCGATGAACATAATGCGTGCGCTCTTCCGCTGCAGCGAACTGGCCGAGCTGGTGGGCGAGTTTGTGGGGCGTGGCATTATGTGCGCCTTGGAGAGCCTGGTCGCCGTCGAATGGGCCGAACGCAATAGCGCCACATTAATGCTATCTGCCCTGATGGTGCGCATCTTTGGCGTAGAGCGCGCCCGCACCGATCTGGGCGAGCTGCACGTGCGCAATCGCATGACCGGACGCATCTTCTTCACACGCTATCCCCAGCTGTTTGATTACTTTCATGCTGGACTCAAGCAGGCGGCGGAAGAAGAGCAGACATCGGGTGGCCACACAGTTCAACTGGAGGCCACGCTCCAGCTGCTCAGTCGCCTCTATCCATCCTCCATGGAGGGCGCCGAGTCCAGTTTAAATGTGAGCACTTCAAATGTCAACTGTTTAACCATATGTATGTTTAATCTATTGCTATATGCTTATTTAACAGCTCAGCGAATTTGTGCCTTTCCTGCAGCAAATCGCTTGCGTGCACGATAATACGACACGCTACCGAGCCAGCCAGGTGTTGGCCAACTTCGTGAACGCCACCACGGCCATCAAGCGTATACGCCGGATTGCGATGGTCTTCAAAGTGCTTAACTTTAGGCACAAGAAGGTAAGTTGAGTATTTGCTTAAAGGAATTACCAATGTGGGCAATTCCAGGGACAAGCTGTGGGTCAAAACCAGTATTAGAATAAGAAGAAGAAGACGTCTTTATACTTCATATATATTCTTGATCAGTTTCAAGAGCCGCTTCGATTTAGCCCGACTGTTTGTCCGTTTGCTTCAAGGCGTCTATCTAGAAAAGTGTGGGACTTATGTAATCTTTGAGCACATAAAATCATATTTATTTCAAGTCATCGATAACTCGTCTCGTTTTCCGACGAAATCGATAAGTATCGATTTGAACATTCTGTTTTTTGACCATATCTCGGAGGTTATAAGAGCGAGAGAGTTCAAACTTGGTATACTTGGCAGTCGCATAGTCTGCACAGATGCAGAATATTTCAGTTTTTCGATACCTCACCCGGTTCTGTCAAAAATTTAAAATATATATCTCATTCATATACACACCACACATATGAGTGCTTTATATTTTTGGATTAAAAATGTCATAAATATCGGACAATATGCACCGAAGTTATTGAAGAATGGATATCCCCTACGGAGCCTTGGCAAAGGGAGGAAGAAGCTCAGCGAATCGTGTGATTGTGTGTGTTTTTGTTGTGAATGCATGGATAGCGAGAAGCTAGACTATTTACAAAAGCTTAGGCTTAGGGTATCTTCCAGTCGAGCACGCCCGACTAGAGCACTCTTAGTTGTTGCTTAGTCATTTAAACAAAATGTAATTCTCATCGTTTTCGCTTTTGTTCAATTGTTATTGATTGAAAGGCTTTAGTTTTGTGAAGAGTACAAATATCGTTTCGTTCTTTCTCATTTTAAGTTAACATTTAAATATTAATTTAATCATTTACTTTCAAAGCATGGCACTCTACCGAAAGATTTAAATAAATTGCATGGCATAACGCTGCAATTGATGGAACTGTATCGAATCGCACGCTGGCAGGATGTGAGATTGATCAGCACAACGATGTACATGCTCTCGTTGGCCGCCATCAAGATATATGAGCACAATATGTTCATATTTAATGCCATACTGAATGTACTGATTGCCATTATGCAGGATGCACAGGATGGCAAATACTTTGGCGTCGCGCTGCTCAACGCTCTGCTGGTCGTCTATGAGCTGGACCATGAGGCCGTCTATAAACGTTGTGAGCTGCACGCGATTTCACCGAAATTCTATGTGCTCTTTGGGCTACATTTGCAGCGGCTGACACAGAAGCCGGAAAACCTGCTGGAGACCATGCAGAAGTTGCTGGTGCAGCCGGAAAATCTGCCATCGACATTGCAGCAGTTGAAGATCGATTTGTGGCTTTATGTGCTCATCCAACAATCGAATGGATGCAGCAAAACGCGCGGCCTTGTCGAAAGCTACGAGGTGAAGCACTTCCAGTTCGATCCGGATGTGATGCTCTATTATAAGTCGCTGTCGCCAGCTCAACGTCTGGCGCTGGCAGCCCAATTACGCGAATCGGACGATGTGCAGCAGCATGTCATGAAGATCGCTGCGGTCGTTGAACGCGGCCCACGCTGGGCGCCCGGCATGGCTGGTCGTGTCTACGCCCTGCTGGCCATGCTGAACAAACTGGAGCTGACCACCAAGCAGCTGCTCGAACGCGGCGGCTTCGACGCGGAGCCGGGCATCGTCATCTGCATAACGCGGCACATCATGCAGAGCGGCATGCGGCAGCAGTATCAGCCATTGTGGCTGCCACTGATACGCTATGCCCTCCACATAGCGGCACCCAAAAAGAAGTCCTATCTGCGCTACAGAGCTGCCCAGCTACTGGATCGCCTCACCGTGCATGTACAGCAGGTTCTGTACTCGGACGATGCGGACATCATTGGCAACTATATACGTCTGGTGCTGCAGCTCCTGGTCGACGAGTCGGAGCTGGTGCGCAATTATACATCTGAGATGGTATCCAGCTGCATGGGCCTCTATCTGGCCGGTGATCTGGCGCTCGGTGATGTCTCAACCGTTAGCCTGCTGCCCATGGCAGCTGAGAAGTTCTTTCTGCAGCACATGCTCGACGGCCTGCAGCGATATAAGACAAATGGCAGCTTTCTGATAGCCATATTTAATCTGATTGTCGAGCCGTTCGTTAGCTCCGAGCTGCTGGTCAATCGCACTGTGGATGAGGATTCAAGCAAGGCGCTGAATGGTGACGATGACGCCGAAGTCTTCGATAAGCAGGAACTCAATCTCTACTGTGAGGGACTGCGCGTTGTGTCGCATGTCGCGAAGAGTTTTAAGATTGCATTTGCCAACAATAGGGAGCTGACCACCGCCCTCAACGCCTTGGAGAAATTGTGTTCATATAACGGGTTTGGCGATCAGCCCATTCCGCCCAGAATTATATCGTAGGCGTATTGCTCGAATGATCTAAGGAGAGAGCTAAAGAGGCTTTACTATTAGTACAAAAACAATTGTATTTTATATCCGATTGGATTTTCAACACATTAAAAGTCATGTACTTATAAAATATATATACAAGCTTTATTGAAGCTAAAAATTAAATTCAGAATAAGTTTTGTATTATTAAAGGTATATACATTTATTGAATTGAACATTTTTAATTATACTATTCTAAGGAGAAAACAAAAACAAGAACATCATCAAATGAAATGCTGAACTGCCTTTCTAATTGTCTCTCTCTCTCTCTCTCTCCTTCGCTCTCTTCCCATTTTCTCGCTCGCGCTATCTCTTTCTAACTCACGCCTAAACTCTGCTTGGTCCTTTACCCAGTAAAAAGATCGAAATCTGTAACTTTAATTTATGAAAATCGCATTGAAAGATAATATTTAAGAAATGAACGGATAAATAACGAGTTTCACTTTAAGCTCGCTGCATTATGTACTATTACTTACTATGTAATATGCAGTCTATCTTGCTTTAAATCTAACCTTTCTCCTTGGTCACAGGTTAAATATGCATCGCTTTTCTACGCAATTCTCAGATTTACTGGTCACTCTGTGGGAGGCATTTCTAATGCAGATTTTATTTATTCTGTTTTTGGCTTTTATATAAAAATACTTCATAATTTACAATAATGTTTAATTTATTTGATCAAAAACTGACTACCAGAAGTTGAAATCATGTTTATATTCTCTAAAAATTACTTAAAAAAATTCATAGAAATAATTGTAAAAACGCAATTTTAAACTTTTCTTGAGCTTTTTCGTTTAATTGTTGGTTTTTAACAAAGTTAATGTAACATATTAAAAAATTGTTTGGCATTAAATTAAATAAGCGCTGTTAGCTAGTCTGCACTGCTCGTTAGTTTAGCTAACATCATTTCGTGCTGTAATTTCCATGCGTGTTAATGTTAACAACCCCTATCGATAGGCGCACACTGATACCACTGTTAAATAACAGCCCAAACGTTAAGCGATATATCGGGCCGTTAAGCCATCACTATAGAGAGCGCCAGTCTGATAAGATGCTCGTGAGCGTGTGTGTCGAGTGTCCGCGTTAAAATTTTTTTTCGCTGCGTGTGCGTGTGCTTTGGCAACGGCAGCTGCTGCTGTTGTTCTTTTATTTTTTTGTTATTTTTTCTAGTTTGTTGAGTTTGAATGTGCATATGCCATTAACATTAAATGCAAGCAGCTAATACGCAAGGCAATTCAATTCCAATAAGAGCACTCCTGCATCATTAAATTGTGTACGCAAGCGGGCGGGCGTTCGCCCCAATACTCGAATTGTGTACATAAGTGTGTGTGTGTGTTGATGTTGTTGTTGTTGTCAATTTGCTTGGAAAATACAAATCCCAAATTCATACATTTTATAAGTTGGAAAAAATGCGCCCAGTTTTTAATAGAGTTCTGCTACGGCTGCTCCAGTGTGTATCTCCTTGTCCTTTGTGTGTGCGTGTGTGTGTGTGCGTTGTTGGTTTTGTTAATTTCAGTTTTTCTTTTGTTGATGTTTTAGCAATGTGCCCAATGCCCAGTGTGTCTGTATATGTGTATGTATACGTGAGCAAACTACGCACAGCGTTGCCATATCTTCACAAATGAGCGAACGTAAACAAATGTCTTGTAACTTTTTAACTTACATCCATATGTGTGTGCTTGTCTGTATCTGTGTGTACGTGAGTGTTGGCGCATTTGCATAAAAGGCTTGAAACAGCCGCCGCAGCCGTTGTAATGCATAAATTATGATGAAATCTGCTCAAAATGCGTGTTAACCGATTTGTTTATGTTCAATTACTAAAAAAAAGTGTTGCATATTTTATAGGCAAAAACAGTGCAAAAGCACTAAAAACAAATGAAAAGACAATTTAATCAAACAAAAACAAACAAAATAATTGCATTTAAACTTGAAACAACGCAGCGCCTACGCTAGGCGGCTCATCACCCAAATGGCGCTGCTGCTGCCAATGCCCAGGAATGGCTTTGGCTTAAACTGTTACTGGTATTCCCAGCTCACCTAAAAAAAACACTGCTAGTGAGAGAGGGAGAGAGCGAGAGCGCGCGCGCGCCCGCCCGCCCGCCAACTGAAAGAAGGCGCGAGTGCAAGCGAGCGAGAGCGTAAGGTAAATATGTGTGTGTGTATGTATGTGCATGTAACTGTAGCTTAAGAGCTTGACTTTTGACACATGTGTATGTGTGAATGTGCTTGTGTGTTGGTGTTAGCTGAAAAAGAGATCTTGCCTAAAAAACTTTAAATTCGAAGGTAGACAATATTAAACTATTGCTCATCTTACACTATGTTTATTATATATGTAAATGTATTTATCATTATCGTGGTATTTTGAATGAATTGTAAACGAGATTTGTAGGTATGTCTAAATCCTGATTATACCCTGTAATGAAAATGTATTGAAAATGGGTACACAGTTTTATCGATCTAGGCATGTCTGTCAGTGTGTCCCTTCAACAAATCTAGAATATTCGCAAATTTTGTTTGAAACTATCGATTCCTTTCCCTTTTACACGTAAACTTTGAACTTTTGTAAACACAAAGATTTGAATGCTATCCTTAAGCCTTTTAAATTGGCTTAAAGCTTTGATAATCCATAATCCCAGCTCCGAATATTCTATCGAAGGTCTCGAGGGGAAAGGCAATTGTGAAGCCCAAAGTAAACCTCTAAAAATTAAAAAAAAATATATAACCATTGTTTAGAGCTGAAAAATATTTTTATCAATTTGTTAATTTTCACTTTTAAATATCCTGACAATTTTATATAAGCAAAATTTTGTGAATATCAGTAACTGATTTTTAATTCATAATATAGAATTTTAATAAATGGGATCCGTTATTTATACCAGCCTTAGACTGGGCTTAAATAACTTCCGTTGCCTAACACATGCCAAGCAAAAAATACAGATTTTTCTTTTGTCGGAATATTCCTTTGACAAAAATTTCCCTTAACTCTCGTGTCAGGTCGGCTCTCCACGATTTAATGAAGAGACGCGACGCCAAAGAACCGACGGGTAGAAATTGCGACTAAAATTTTCATTGTTTGTCACGCGCTGACACTTGAACCAGAAAAAAAGGGAAAAGAAATTAAAAGTGAAGTGGAAAGTCGCTGAAACAACTGACTCAGCTGTTTCCTCTGACATGCAAATGAAATATCGAGCACATACATATGTATGTAATGTAAAAGATAAAAATGTGTAGTCATCAAATTAAACAGGGATAGGGAACAAGAATTGTGCACGATGGGAACATTATTTTTTATTTTGGATTAAATAACCAACTGGGTAAAACGTGTACATGATTTTTGGGACAATGTATGTAACAGGGGGTAGGAAGTATTAACGATACCATAAAGTATACATATATAGTATTGACAGCGACGACAAGCCGAGTTGATCTATCCGAGTCTCGTGACCTTGTATATATGAACGAGTCTTGATCGGATAGATAAGCAATAGACTTGAAATATATATATTCTCGTATACCGTAATCATGACCGTAATCAGGCTTATCACTTTTTCGATAACTCCTTCCATTTGCATATTATCGATAAATTTCGATTTTGAGATATGGTTTTTAAAACAAAACTCGTAAAATTTAAAAGCTAGATGCGCGAAACTACAGATACAAATACAGATACAGATACAGATACAGATATAGATACAGATATAGATACAGATATAGATACAGATATAGATACAGATATAGATATAGATACAGATATAGATACAGATATAGATACAGATATAGATACAAATACAGATACATACACAGATACAGATACAGATACAGATACAGATACAGATACAGATACAGATACAGATACAGATACAGATACAGATACAGATACAGATACAGATACAGATACAGATACAGATACAGATACAGATACAGATACAGATACAGATACAGATACAGATACAGATACAGATACAGATACAGATACAGATACAGATACAGATACAGATACAGATACAGATACAGATACAGATACAGATACAGATACAGATACAGATACAGATACAGATACAGATACAGATACAGATACAGATACAGATACAGATACAGATACAGATACAGATACAGATACAGATACAGATACAGATACAGATACAGATACAGATACAGATACAGATACAGATACAGATACAGATACAGATACAGATACAGATACAGATACAGATACAGATACAGATACAGATACAGATACAGATACAGATACAGATACAGATACAGATACAGATACAGATACAGATACAGATACAGATACAGATACAGATACAGATACAGATACAGATACAGATACAGATACAGATACAGATACAGATACAGATACAGATACAGATACAGATACAGATACAGATACAGATACAGATACAGATACAGATACAGATACAGATACAGATACAGATACAGATACAGATACAGATACAGATACAGATACAGATACAGATACAGATACAGATACAGATACAGATACAGATACAGATACAGATACAGATACAGATACAGATACAGATACAGATACAGATACAGATACAGATACAGATACAGATACAGATACAGATACAGATACAGATACAGATACAGATACAGATACAGATACAGATACAGATACAGATACAGATACAGATACAGATACAGATACAGATACAGATACAGATACAGATACAGATACAGATACAGATACAGATACAGATACAGATACAGATACAGATACAGATACAGATACAGATACAGATACAGATACAGATACAGATACAGATACAGATACAGATACAGATACAGATACAGATACAGATACAGATACAGATACAGATACAGATACAGATACAGATACAGATACAGATACAGATACAGATACAGATACAGATACAGATACAGATACAGATACAGATACAGATACAGATACAGATACAGATACAGATACAGATACAGATACAGATACAGATACAGATACAGATACAGATACAGATACAGATACAGATACAGATACAGATACAGATACAGATACAGATACAGATACAGATACAGATACAGATACAGATACAGATACAGATACAGATACAGATACAGATACAGATACAGATACAGATACAGATACAGATACAGATACAGATACAGATACAGATACAGATACAGATACAGATACAGATACAGATACAGATACAGATACAGATACAGATACAGATACAGATACAGATACAGATACAGATACAGATACAGATACAGATACAGATACAGATACAGATACAGATACAGATACAGATACAGATACAGATACAGATACAGATACAGATACAGATACAGATACAGATACAGATACAGATACAGATACAGATACAGATACAGATACAGATACAGATACAGATACAGATACAGATACAGATACAGATACAGATACAGATACAGATACAGATACAGATACAGATACAGATACAGATACAGATACAGATACAGATACAGATACAGATACAGATACAGATACAGATACAGATACAGATACAGATACAGATACAGATACAGATACAGATACAGATACAGATACAGATACAGATACAGATACAGATACAGATACAGATACAGATACAGATACAGATACAGATACAGATACAGATACAGATACAGATACAGATACAGATACAGATACAGATACAGATACAGATACAGATACAGATACAGATACAGATACAGATACATTTCACTTTTTGCTTACCATATCTCTAAAAATTGACGTAAACGTATTGTTAAAATTACAGCTTTGCGCTTTGTTTGGGTGCATTTCTCATAGTGTCGGCTTAAGGGGCAATCGGTGTGCGTTTGTGTGTGTTTTAATATATGTTCAGCCTTAGGATATCTGCTAGTCGGGTACTTTCGACTAGAGCGTGCTTACTTGTTTTCCTTTAATTCTTACTACGCTTTTACCAACCAGGGCTAGGGTTTATACACTTAACCATTTAATTTAATAGCAAAACAGTTTCGAATAAAGACCAAGGTGGTTTTTAAATTCACACCTGACTTTTTTACAGTGTAGCGTAGACGTGTAACTAGCACAAATCGAGTTTAGTAAGAAAACATTTCTAGCATAGGGTATGCATTGCGTCGAGCACATGTAACGATAAAATTTGCCTTTAGGTTTATCCTTCTTTCTCTTTCTGTCTCTCTTATGAGCTTTATCTCTCTTTCTCTTCCCTTGCACACACTAGTCTCTTGGCTGGGCAGCGCACAGAGATGGGTCCGAAGAAGCGTTCCAGCGTCGCCGAGCGACAGCAGCGCTCCACAGCTGCGGCTGCTGCGGCGACGACGACGGCGACGTCTGCCACAGCGACGACGTCGGCGTCGACGTCAAAGAAGCGCAGCAGTGGCAAGCAGCAAAAGCTAACGGACGAGCCGGAGGATAAAAGGTGTGCCAAATCGGAGGCAACACCAACAGCAATAAAGCGACAGCAACAGCAGGCGACGGGGTCCAGTGCAATAGCAACAACAACACCAACAACAACAACAGCTGGAGCAGCAGCAACATCCGCTGCAACAGCAACAACAACATTAGCCTCAGCCACTGCCAGCACGGAGAAGTCTGGCGGATCAAGTACGCTAAAACTGTCGCCGGAGGAGCGTCAGGAGGACGGCAAGGCGCGAGCCATAAATAAAATGCTCAAGAGTCTGGACATTAAGATTCATGGCTTTGACAATCTGCTGCCCAGCGGCGAGGAGCGCATGAGCGAGGGCCTCAAGTCCTCCATATCGGAGAATGTGAAGACCAAATCGCGCGCAGCAGCTGTCAAGGTCATAGCCAGCCTGAATCCTGGCAAGCCGCTAAATGTCAAGCGCCAGCGTGTGGACAACGAGGCCAGCAAGTTGGACAGGGAGCGCGACAAGGAGAAGGAAAAGGAGAGGGATAAGGATAAGGATAAGGACAAGGAAAAGTCCAAGGAGCCGGAGGCAGTATTAAGCGAGCCAAAGGATGCTCATTGCGATAGCAAAGAATCTCCTGGTGCCAAAGGCGCCAAACAGTCCGCGGCCAAAAAGGCCAAGCTCGAGCCGCCGTCCACATTGGCAGCCAAAGCGACAAAGGCGGCGCCCAAAAAACAACAACAACAACAACAACAAACGCAGCAACAAACGCCAAAAGACAAGGCCAGGGGCGGTGTGGCAGCACCCAAGGGTGGCAAGAAGGGCGCGCAAGCAACAGCAACAACAACAATAACAACAACAACAGCAACAACAACAACAGAGTTGGAGCAGAGCAAATCGAAGACACGCACCCAGCTGGACTCCAACACGGAGCTGGTGCACATGGATTTGGAGGAAATCAATAGTATGCAAACACCGCCAACGCCGACAGCGACGCCAACGCCAACGCCGGCGCCGACGCCGACGCCCATGGCCACACCCATAGAGTCAACGCCCACGGGCAGCGGGATAATAACACCAAGCCCTGCAGCTGCAGCAGCTGCGCCCGCCAAGCAGCGGCCCAAAAACAAATACAGCAAAACATCAGCGGGCAAAGGCCGACTGCAGCAGGCCTGCAGTAAAACGGCGCTGAGCTCCTTGAATGCGGCGAATGATATATACGATTTCAAGAGCGGCTCCGAGGATGAGGAGCCTATCAAAATGGTGCTGCCAACGCTGAAGGAGCTGCGCGAGTTTTCCGACGAGGATAACAGGCCGCTCAAGCAGCTGGAGCAGAAGCTGCTGGCCAAGGACGAAAAGGCCAAACAGGAGCAAGCAGCAGCAACAGTTGCTGCTGTGGAGCCGCCGATCAGCGCTGGCAAAGGCGGCGGCAAGAAGCAGATCAAACGCAAGCTAAATACGCCCACGTTGACAACAACAGCGGCAGCAGCCGCAGCAGCAGCAGCAACAACAACGACAGGTGGCACAACAGCAACAGTTGGTGCTGGCAAAAAAAAGCAAGCGGCAGCCAAATCAAAGCTGCCAACGCCGCCGGCAGCGGCGGTCAGCGATAGTTCGCGCTCCGAGAGCAGCGATTCGGAGGATGAGAAAAAGCTGAGCAGCTATGGGGCCAAGCGGCATCGCATGGCCTCGCTGAATGCGCTGGCCAAGGTGCAGTGCCTCTATGAGAATGAATCCCGTACCGCCCATGAGCTGGGCCTATCCAAGGCGACGCAGCAGCCGCCGCGCATACGCACGCTCGATGGCAGCGACGATGATAACAACAAAAGCGAGCTGCCGCCAGACAGGGACAGGGACAGAGACCGAGATAAGGAAAAAGACAAGGATAAGGAGAAAGCAGAGGCAGAGATTGTCGTGGAGCCGCGTCGTGAGCTGCGCTATGTGCCCGGCGGACGCGGCGTGGGCAAGCATTGGGAGTTCGATAGCGACAGCGAGGCGGAGGAGCTGCAGCTGCAGCGTTTGCAGCAGCAAAAGAAGAAGAAGCTGCAGAAGAAAACGACCGCCAAGAAGCAAACGCCAGCGGCTGGTGATAGTGAATCCAAGAAGAAGAGCCATCACAAAAAAGTCCCAGTCGAGGACAGCGATACGGAGACGCAACAGCATGCCCAGCATGACGCCGATAGCAAGGACAAGGATCGTGACAAGGAGAAGGCAAAGGATATGGATAAAGCCAAATCCAAGCCGCCGCCCAAACAGCTGCCCAAGAAGCGCAAAAGCGCCTTCACCGAGGAGCTCATTGGCGACTATAAGGGCATATTGGCGCGCAAGCGCATGGCCAGCCTCAATGCCAGCGCCATTGTGGCGGCCACCTACGAAGTGGAACGGCATCTGGACAAGAATTTGGCCAGCGATTGCAGCAGCTTTGAGAGCTACGATGAGCTGGAAACCACAAGGCCGACGGTTACGAAGGTAACCAAGGCTACGAGCGCGACCAAAGCCCAAGCCGAGCTGCACATCAAAAAGGAGCCCAAAGATTGCAAGGATAAGGACACCAGAGAGTCCAAGGAGGCCAAAGAGCTAAAGGATCTTAAGGATGCGGCATTAAGCAACAAGCCGCAGAGCAATATGATCGAGGAGAGCAACGATTCCAAGTACTCCAAGGAGACCAAGGAGACGAATACGGACACTACCATTACAACAACTGGCTATCGTGGCGATTCGAGCAGCGCTAAAGATGCCAAGGACTGCAGCCGTCCAACGTCATCCAGTGTGGTCATTGTTCAGGACACGGATGTCACCATTACCGGCGTCTATGTGAATGCCAGCAATGGTGCCGCCCAGGAGGCATATTGTAAAATGCAGTATCGTGTCCAGTCCAGCGTTACCGAGGAGCGCCTTCTGCGACCCGGCTCCGTGGAGCCACCCAAATCCTATACGCCACTCAGCGCTCTATCCAGCATGCTGCCACCTGGTGCTAGTTCCGGTCTCAGTGAGGGTAAGTTACAGATTCATAAAGAATCCTATTAAAACTTTATTATTTTTTAAATTTCACCAATATGGCAACGCTGACAATCGATTACACTTTTTCGATTAATTGACCTAAGAATCGAATATAAATTTATAGTTAAATTTTTTAATAATATGGCAACGCTGACAATTGAATTAAATGATTTCGGTTAATTGATCTTAGAATCGAACACAAAAGTAAATATTTTTAAATTTTAATGAAGTGGCAACGCTGAAATTGCATATACTTTTGCACTGATAAAATTTAGAATCAAATATTAAAATTTTAAAATTTGAAAAATATGACATCGCTGACAATCGAAGAAAAGTATTTCAATTAATTGACTTTAGAATCAAATATAAACATAAATATTATAAAATTTTTATAATATGGCAACGCTCAAAATTGAATAAACTTATTTCGATTTATTCAATTTATAGAATCAAAAAAAACGTAAATATATGTATAATTTGATAATATGGCAACCTTTATAGCCGATATACCGTTTTTCATATATAAAATTCCATTTTAAGTCTAAAATGTGAAAATTATGGCAGCGCTGACAATTCAGTTGCCGTTTGCTTTGGGTATTTCAAAGTATATGGCAACGCTGATAATTTTTTGGCAACTGGCAAAAATTATTTATCGATTTCAATAAATGTTGAAGCACCGGCACAGAAACCTTATCAAAGTTCTTTAAATTTTCTATAGTTGTATTTTCACTGACTGAATAATGTTAATATTGGTAGAATGTGACAAATGTTAAAAATGTCATTTGAACATGAATAAGTCTTGAGATCATATATTGATATTTTACCAGAAAATATTAATCGACTTCTTCAAAATAATCTGAATGTTTGTTCGAATAAAATAGTTAAACATATTAAGATTATTCAACTTTTTATCGAAACGCCAATATTGTCAACGAAATGCACTTTATTCAACGATTCATATCCAATTTAATTCGGTTGTTAATCATTCAATCATGATTGACAACATACTTATATTTTCATTTTTGCCGCTTGCAGCGCACAGCTCGCCGCCGCTGCCCGTGCAACCGCCGGCGCCGCACGTGCTGCTGCCGGGCGAACCGCTCAGCGCGGGCATGTATCATGCGCCGGATTTGGGCCTGCATACAGAGCATATGCCGCCGGATCATCATGGACCGCCGCCGCCATCTTATGCAGCCGCTGCGGCTGCAGCTGCCGCGGCCGCTGCCGCTTACCATGCCCATCAATTGGCGCCCGCCGGCAGCGGAGTGCTGCACATGCATCATCAGCATCAGTATGCGGCCGCCCATGCAGCGCATGCGGCACACGCCCATCATTACCAGCAGGCGGCAGAGTATCATGGTGGTCCGCCACCGCCGCCTCATCATTATGGTGGACCGCCGCCGCAGGCCCATTACGGTCCGCCGCCGCCGCAGGGTGGTCCGCCCACGGTGCCGCCGGATCGTTGCGATGTTGGCTCACCGCCGCCTTCGTATAGGGCTAGTGCATATCCGCCACCCCCGCCAGTCGGGCCACCGCCAACGCTGGGTGGCGGCTCAAGCGCATTCTGTGCGCCCAACCCCCATCATCATCATCAGCAGCATCAGCAACAGCAGGCGGGTCTGCCGCCACCACATCACGATCCCAGCGGTAAGTCGCCGGTTCAAAGAGACCAAATTTATATTTTACATAACAAACTTTATTCTTGGTTGGTTGGCCCAAAAAGAAATTTTGCCTTTTGTTATGCTCCCTCACATGGAGAGGGTATTAAAAGTACGCGAATTATCCAATGAATCGCTTGGACATCTACTGTACATCTTACAATATATTTTGTTGCTCGTTCCATTCCAATGTTCCCAATGTGAAGCAACAATTTAAGAAATCTAGCAAAAATTTTAAGTACACTATACCAAAGGACGCATAATATATTAAATCTTTTCTTTAAACTTCATAAAAATTTACGAGTATTTGCAGTCTGTTCTAATTCCACTACGTTCCTTTTTAACTTGTCGTTACGCCTGTCGACAAACAATATTTGAAAGGCTGCTCCATTCCATTTCGTTGCACATGTGGAAAATTTGTCCCAAATTGCACTGACACAGTCCAAAAGCCATAGAGAAATGATCCCATTTCGTTCCTCTTGTGCAAAATATTTAAAGCTTGGCGCGAAAATTCATCTTGAAAATCCCATTCTGTTTCATAACATTTAGATTTCTTATGGAAACGTTAGCAATTAGAACATTCCATAACTAAATGCTATCGTCTTGCAAATGGTTTCATCATGTCCTAAATGATGATAGAGCATCATCAATTCGAAATGAACATTTTATAGAATTTCATTTCATTGGCAATGGGCCAAAACTTGAACACTGACTTGCCACGCCCCCTTTGCAACGCCTGCTTTGATTTCAGTTATCAGCAAACAATGAGCGGCAATTTCTGCTGTTTCCAAAAAGTTTTCAACGCAACGGATAACTTGGCGATTGCCCGCCGGGCAGGGCGCACTTTTTGGCTCTGATTAGTTATTAAAGAGCTTGCCAAAGCTGCAAACTTCAAAGCGTGTGTGTGAGTGTGTGTGTGTGTGTGTGTGTGTGTGTGTGTGTGTGTGTGTGTGTGTGCCGCCCTCATCTGCAGCGTTTGTGCAGGCTGCTTAAAAATGAAGAAAAAATCATTGCATACATTTAGGCGCGCGCATAGAAACTCAGCCGCTGTGTGTGTACAGATGTATGTGTGTGCGTGTGTGTGTGCGTTGCCCAAAGCCGGAAACTGTAAGCAGGCAAGCAGCAAACGGAAACCGAGACCAGAGACCAGAGAAAATGCAAGCAAAAAGTAAACACGCTGCACTCGCAGTCGCAGTCGCAGTCAGCGCCCGTTCGCGACTGAGCAGCCAGCCAACCTCCATTGATGTCATTTACCTTTTGGTACAGACACACACACACATACACACAGACACACACACACACACACAATCTCACAAAACCACACACACACACACTTATATAATCGTTCATATGAATATATATATAACCACAAGGAAACATGTTACACAGACAGACTAATACATATGCAGTTTACAGAAAGTTGCCGCTTGCAGGCGCCTTAAAGTGTGCTACATAACTTTTCAGAGTCTGTAGATGATTTAATAACGTGCCAAGCCCAAGGTTAATAATGAAAACATTCAGTCAACGCCTAACTATCTATATATATATCGATTTTAATTGAGTGCATTTGTTTATTATTCAATTACATGAAATTAGTAAATTCACCGATTGGTTTGTTCATATATCAAATTGAATTGGAGAAATATGGTAATATGGTAATATGGGAAACATATGGGATAGTCTGAATTAATACTCTCACTCGTCTATCGAAATACTTCCAATCGAGGTAATATTTTGAATAAACATCTTACATTAAAGGATGGCGTTAAAAACTTGTACTCAATTAGGGATATGAGTTATTCAGAGCCCAAGATCAAGTTTAAACGTAAAACTCCCTTGAATAAAATGCCATAAGAACCGGCTCTTGCTATGAGATACATTTATACACTTATATTGCAATCAATTTATCGATTCACATTCATTTTGCAAACAGTAGTCCCTTATCTTCTGATCAAATAAGTCATAAGCTGACAGCAGTTATAGTGTCAATTGGTCTAAAAATGGATTCATGACGCGTTTACATTGCGTTCGGTGTGAATGCACTCATTCATTAAGCTGTTATTCATTTGCCGTTGATTGCAGTGTTCTCTCCCTCTATTAAGTAGGCTACCATTTCGATTGTCCCACATGCAGTCGCATGCCTTTACACATATATATTTATATATAGACATATATGTACTAGTTGTTTGTATTTCTTTTTTATTATCCCCTCATCCATTCATTTATCCTTGTCCATTCGTCGCCCTGTCCGCTCTAACATTTACGTTGTGCCGACAGTTGATAATTCATTAGCACATGTTCTATTTGACGTTCGTTCATCCATGTTGAAGTGCACACATACCAAGGCACACACACACATATACACACACACCTTCATACAAACACATAAGCGAAATTGAGAGCGCGCTGCGCTGCCTTTTGTCCTGACGCCTTGACGCCCCCAAAAGCTGCGGCCGCTGCTTCTTTTGGCTGCTGCGTCTCTGTTACAAACTGCTGATAAACGTCAGGAACGCGCGAGAGAGAGAATGAGAGCGAATAAAAGCGCGCAGAGAGTGCAGCAAGGATAGTTTTATATGCTGCTGTTGTTGTTGTTATTACTTTTTTTTTATTTATTTTTTTTTTTGTCAGAGCCGGCTGCCCGGCATCGTCTGCGTCGTTGAGTTACGTTTTAGTGCTCATTTAGACGTCGGAACGACAACGTAACGTAACGAATCGGCGACGGCAACGATGCCGACGACGTTTGTGGTTGGAATACGAAGATGATAATGTCGACATCTCATGATAATTACGTTCATGATGATGTTGTTTATCGTATGATGAGTGGGCTAGCCATGTATTGCGTATACGTAACGTGTGTCGCGCGTGCTGTTGATAGATAATTGTTGTTGTTTCTTTTGTTTTTTTTATTATTCTTTTTGTTATTGTGCTGTGTTGTTATTGTCGGCATTTCGTTTCGCATGTTGTTGTCAGCAGTCAACAACAACTGGCAATTATTGTCATGCTTGTTCGCTACGTTTGTCGGCGTGTTTCGGCCGTCGTCGTTGTTGTTGTGACTGCTATTATTTTAATTGTTATTAAACAAATGCCGCATTGTTTTTCCTGCAAATTGTAAATCACACATATGCGTACATACAGAAATATGCTTTAAAAAAAAATTCGGTGCCTCCGAGCCATGTCGCGCCGCGCCGCCCCGCCCAAATGCCGGCCGGTTCCGTGCGCCGTGCGATGCAGTCCGCATTCAGGTCCAGGAGAAGTTGTAGCCGCAGACGTAAAGTGCCCCAAGCATAGTGCTGACCGCAGATCTAATTAGCGTTGCATTTTCCAGTTAATTTTAATTGAGACTGATTTATGAACAACGCAATTTTTTAACTGCGTCGCGTTGTTTTCCTCCCTACCCCTTTTGCGCTCACACTTTCTCTCTCGCTCCTTTCTCTCTCTCTCTGCTTCTTTCGCACTTGCCTATTTTGTTGCTACGAGGTTTTTTTTTGTTTTTTTTTTGTTGTTTGCTTTTATTCTTTTATTCTATTGAGAAAAAGCTAGCTAAGCATCCGGCTGACGACATTATTGCGATTGCGACTCAAAATTCTCTTCGTGTATAAAAACAGGCGACAAAAACGTCACTCATGAAAATGTTCGGAGCAATAAAATATAATTATGAATTACCAAAAAAATAATGATATTTGGCAATTATTTGTTTTATAAAGCAACATTACTATGAATGTGAAACGAAAATAAATTTAAAAATTTAATATTTTTCTGAATAAACAGAATTGAAAACAGAATTGTTAAATGGTCACCATTACTCATCAACGCATAGCTACATATAACGTCGCCTCTGCTTTCGAACGAATTGTTAATAGTTTAAGAGTTCACATTTTCGAGTTCCTAGCCTCTTGTTGATTGTATGTAACTGTTTTTCTGAACTAGTATTATGCAATTGTACGATAATAATGTTCACAATCGAAAAGGAATATGAGTACATATTTTATATTCTTCCTGAATTTGTCTTATATTAAAAGTGAATCCTTAAAAAGTTGTCTTGCATTGCAAGTCAAATCATTTGCGATGCTTTTGTCGGGTGACATTGTGACTTGTTCGCTGCAGTTTGCCTTCTTTAGGAAACGCTGCACTAGCAGCAGCAGAAGCAGTGAGCGCCAAGTCGCGGCTCGTGCTGCGCTCTCCATTCCGCGCCCTCTCTCATTCGCATACCGATTTTACGCTCTTTATCTTGCACTCTCTGAAATGGCGCGGCTCTCGAGACGTTGAGCTTTACGCTGCGCGCCGCATAAAAAGCTAACGGCAGAAAATCGCATCGCTGTCGTCGTTTGTTTTAGTTTCAGTTTTGTTGTTGCTACTGCTGTTGTTTTTGCCTTTTCTTTTTGTTGTTTTTTTTTTTTTTGTTATACATGTTTTTTTTTTATTTTGCTAATTTCTTTTAAGAATTTTCTTGAACAATTTTCCTGCTGCAACGCTTTCGTTGTTGCCGTCCCGGTTTTTATTAGAAGTCGTTGGCTGCGCTGGCAACTCGTTCGAGTTTTTTGTTTGACATTGTCGTTGCTGCTGCTGTTGCTGCTTGCAACTGCTTTTTTTGCTGAGTCTGTCACCGTTTAACGGTGCTTGTGCGTGTGTGTGTGTGTGTGTGTTTAGAATCGTTTGCAAGCTTGCAAAAAGTTGCGCCAGTGGGCGGTGGCTTTTGCCTGCCCGTCGCCTGTCTCTTCCTCTGCTCTTCTTGCATCGCTTGGCTCTGTTTGTTTGGGCACTCGCTTGGCTCTAAGCTCTTAACTGTTATCAGCTATCAGCGCAAGCCACACACACACACACACACACACATACGTGCATACACAGAACGTCGTGCAACATTCATGTGGCATGTGCTGTATACAAATCGACATACAAAGCCATATATTTGACTAGAGCGAAAGAGACAGAGCACAAGGCTGCGGTAGCGAGAGCGAGAGGGCAAGACAACAAAGTGGAAATTGTAAACAGATTCATTGAGGCAACTGGCGCTGACACATTGCAACAACCAATCCTCAGTCACCCATTGCCCCCCATTCCGCCCCTTTGCCAACCGTCTGCATTTAGGCCACAAAAATGCCATCGCTGGCAGTGTCCAAAAAAGCAAAGCACAAAATAAGCATTCGAAACAACAACAGCAACAAGAAAGAAAAAACAGAAAAAAAGGCCCCCCAAAAAAAACAAAAAGAAGCGCGTTTGCAATAAGAGAAAAGCAGCGTCAGAAGAATGTGAATGCGAACGGGAATGCATACATACATATGTATATCGAAAAATACAAATTCCCTTCCCCTCTCAATGCTGCGTCGCCCCCCGCCCGTAGCTGCATCAGCTGGCCACAGGCGCAGCGAATGTTCGACAAAATATATTTCGAAAATTCGCGTTGAAAATAACTTAATGTGACACATAAAAAAAGTGAGTGTGGATTTGCAACAGCCGAGCAGCAGGAGCGCAGGAGGGCAGTATGCTCAGTGCCGAAGGGTGGAGCAGGGGGGGGGGGGTGTCTCATGAAACCGGGAGAAATTTAGGAGACATGATAGCCTGGCTACCAGCCGAACGTGACCTGCACCATGTGCCCATGTCGAGTTACCTAACTGACACAATGATTAGCTCTGGTAGTTTATTAAGTCCACAGCTAAAACAAGATAAATACATGCACATACATATGTGTACATATGCACAAATACACATATATGCACGCACACAAATGTGCCCATAAATAGATTACATGCGTGTGTGTGTGTGTGTGTGTGTGCGTTTTTCAAGCAGAGAAATTGAAATTCTTGCGGATTATCATTAAATCAAACACTACGAAAAAATGTATAATATCAAGTAATACTTATTTAAATTATGACTATTTCTAATTTTGTATGTAATTTTTATGGCTTAAAACTATTTTCAAAAATTGAGCGCACGTATCGAAGTGCTTTGAACTAAGCCATCAGCTACTTGAGCAGATACGTGAGATACGTACGGCCTGTGATCGCTGCATATACCGTACATACTTCATTGTAGGGGCTTTAAGAACTCAATAAAATCTATTACTTATACCCCTGTGGAGGGTATTATAATTTTGTCATGGTGTAACGCATTAAAGGAGGCATCTCCGGATTCAAAAAGTATATATGCTCTAGATCAGCATCAAGAGTTGAGTTTACCGTCTGTCCGTCCCTCCGTCTGTCTGTGTCTATACGAACTAGTCTCTCAGATTTAAAGCTATCATCTTGATAGGTTCGTCTTTCTGTTGCAGGCAGGACACATGTCGGAATCGTTCGAATCGGATCACTATGTCATAAAGATGCCATAGGAACGATCGGTCGAAAAGTATTTTCTTGGTTTCAGTATGCTCCCCCCATATATATATATATGATATCTTCTTAATATCGGACCACTATATCATATGCTTAGCTGCAGCTGGTTGAAAGGTAGTTCTTATATGGTCAATATTCTGTTTTCAAAGATGTTTTCATCAAAGTCATTTAAGAGCTTCACCATTTTCACATATCTGCAAATTTAAATCTTAAATATATTATATAACTTATTGACCTGAAATTGCATACACCTCGAAATAAATGTAGTTAAAATAAATTAATTTCGGCAACAATAGCAGCTCTTTATTTGCATTCACTCACAAATGGGTTAAATCGGATTATGCAAACCATCTTTGAGGTTAGTTAAGCGTAATCAATATTTGATTGCAAATTGAAATAGCCAGAGTTGGGCCAGTTGCATTCCATTTATCTCAATCATACCTGCGCCTGCAGTCAATTTGAAATTTTGGTAAATCTGCGATTGTGTGATTAACGCACTTGAACAGGAATAGAAACGAACGGCTGCGCTTGGCACGCCGACGATTGAATACCCTTGCAGACATTTGGGTTAGATGTTTCGATTATTTTTAATTGGAGTCTTGTGACAAAGCAGAACGATTTGTTAGGGTTTTGTTGATAGCTTGGGAGAAAAGTGAAGCTCGTCATTGCTGAGTTTGGTGAGGATATCTAGAAAAACGGAAAAGATTTCTATTACAACACATTTTTTGGATCCATTCTGCCTTTAAACATATATGCTCCATATAGTTATAATAAAAATGATCTCTACCAAGCGAAAGACTGTGAAGTAAGGGTTAAGTTAGAATTGAGAGGTGTTTACAATGACGGCATATTTACAATGCAGGGGATTGAGGATGAAGCCTAATACTGTTAGGTAATTAAATGATTCGCCTCGCAGAAAGGTCGCTGGGGTGTTACCTTTTGAGGCGCCTCTCTGGGATGGGTTCAGTCAGGCCCCTGACGACCGAGGCAGTTTTTCGTCGTGATCTGATCTTTGACCTTAGGTTTGTGACGTGCCATGCGAGGCAGGTCACTTTGTGTCCTGCCTTGGCTTGAACTGTTCCTATTCGATGGAGCTGGTGTGCTGATGCCCAGACTTGACCATATGCAAGCATCTATCATGATACATGCTGCACGTTAATGCACAGTTATATAAAAGTGTTCCGATCCGGTCGATTTCTATATATGCATATATTGCACGCCATGGAAAGACAAGTTATCTAATGATAGCTTTAGAACTGAGAGACTAGTTCGCTTAAAATCGGATAAACGGCTATGTCGACTCGACTGTTGATACTGATCAAGAATATACATATATACCAGTTGTCTTCTTCTGTATCTTATAGAAACATATCTATACAAAATCAATATACCCTTCGGCAAGGGCATCAATATCAGGCATATAAAGGCCACAAACCTTGTTCGATGGGATGCAGTCAGAAACAACGAAATCGAATTTGCATTCATTATTCACTTGGGAGTGCGTCGGGCACAAAGCTCATTCAGGATGATGGCAACAGCAGCAGCAGCTGACCTTTGGTGTATCCAACGGGACACCAAGGAAACATACACACAGCACTAATTGGGCCAGTGGGCATCCTTGTGTATGTGTATGTGTATGTGTATGTGTATGTGTATGTGCATCGATGTTTTCCCCCTTTGAAAACGCAATTTCAGTGCACACGCACATTTCAATTTTGCGGTTCATGCTCGCTGCTGATGGCTACGTTTCCGTTTCCTGGCGTTGCCCATTTTGTTTGCCCTGTGCACCTGTTTGATTCGCCCCAGTCTGTTGGAATTTTTCGTCAAGCTCGCATCCATTTTCAGTCGGGCGCTCTGGAAAGGAAAATTTGTTGGCCCAAATGAATGGGGCTCTCAGCTCGTGAGCAATTAACTTGCCATTTCTCGATAAGAATCGAACAAACACACACACACGCACACGCACACACGCACACGCTGAAAGGTGTTAAAGCCGAAAGAATTGTGCACAGAAGTGTTGTGGCAACAACACAAAGTTAACAAAATCTGATTTGACACGCAAAGCCACGGCAAATGCTGTTGGCAACAGGCAACTGCAGAGCTGAGACAAAAAGTACAAAAGCGTTAGAGAGAGAGGGAGAGGGAGAGGGAGAGTGAGAGTGTGAGTGTGGGGAAAGGTAGATGGCAAGTGCGAACCTGTACCGACAATAATTGCCGTGTTAATATTCCAGCTTACATGGTCGTGCATATTGGACAAAGTATTTTTGTGGCTGCAGCATAATTAAGATGCAACGTCTAGCAATAGGGATGGAGAGAGAGAGAGGGACAGAGAGAAGGGGAGGAAATGAGCTTGAGTCTCTTAAGCTTGTTTAAAATGAGTCGCGAACCCGCCCAAAAAAAGTTTTGGTAGTTCGGATTAAGTTTCGAACTAACTTCCAGCCTTAAGGTTCGGTTCATTAATCTGGTTTTTCACATCCATCCAACCTAGGCTTTGCTCCAAAACTTGGGTTTTTATGTACTTTCAACATTTTAATGAAACATTTAACTTTTTAATTAACAGTTGCCCGTCGTTGCAAGCCGTAAATATTTTCATATTCAAGCTGGGCTAAATTTGGTATTTACCAAAACCTGGCAACTACCAAATATGTGTGGATAAATCGAATAGTTAGGGGCCCAAGTTCTTAATGCTTTGTTGCTAAATTTCCCTCCGAGTTATTTATTTTAAACTTACACATTTTTTATGTTATCGATTCAGCTGTTTTTTGGAAAACTTTTTGACGTTCGGTTTATAGCAAAAATCAAATCGAATTCCTTCTTTCTTTCACTTAACCCGAAACTTCCTCTTATATTTTTATAGAGGTTATTATAAGAACGATCGGGCGAAAAGTAGGTTCTTATTATGTTCCCCAAGATATTTTTATTAAACTTGCATTTACGAGCTTAACTATTCTCACATATCTGCAAATGGGCATCAAATCTTAGTTTTCACTCGTTTTTCGCCTGCTTGGGTGAATTTCTACAATTTTCAGTCGAATTCAGAGAAAATGTTGAAACCTTGTTGTTTACCTCTTAAGTCATAATTAATTTTTGTGAGGCATTGCAAGAGCTGACGAGTCTTGATATTTAAAAAGAGACAAATATACAAATATCATGATTTAAACATGTCTTAAGTTGATGTTGCTTGCAATTAAGAACAAACTGTTTTAAATCACACTCGTTTGCACTCATTTTCCACCCCTTTCTGAGTGTTAAGCTAGCGTCGCCTGAAGAAAACTATTTTAAAAATATTCGAAGCTTAAATCTGGCCAGTTTTAAACTGGTTCATGGCCGTTGCATAATTGGTTCAGCATGAAAATATAATGGTTAGGTTGGCTTGCGTTTTATATGACAAACAATTTGCTGGCAGAATTCTTTTTTTGTGCATGGAGGAAATTCGCAATTCAATGAATCTTCAGGTGGAGACGATGACGACGACGGCGTTCGGCGCTATTTGGCATCGAATTTGAACTGGATTGTTATTGTCCTTGTTTGGCGTTTGGCAAAAGGGTTGCCAGGACCACCAAGCCCTAAGGGCCTTGACATTTTTGAGCCCTGCTTGGCCTCGTTGGCGTTTTCGCCTGTTTCGCGTCCTTGTTGCTTATTTGCCTATCGCGCTTGCAGCCAGGAGCCGCAGCGAATGGCGCTTGTCGTTTTGGGTTGGATTCATTTGGGTTGGGTTGCTTTCTAGCGTCCGCCACGTTGCCTTTGTATGGCTGGCATCTGCTATGCACATCCTTCGGCTTTACGTTTACACGTACCTCGTTCCGTGCTCCTTCTCCTACCCGAAAACCATTCTTTTGCCCATTCCCGCACTCATCCATTAGGGCTCATTGTCATCTGCAGGTTGTTAAACCAAATACTTTGCCTTCCCTTTTCTTGACTTGGCACGGCAAATACGCGGAATATGCATAGGAATTGTATTTGCAAGAGTGCGGAATAATTGCGCATTAGCATTTGCTATGTGTGAAACATGCCCCATGGAACCTGCATACGACTTATGCCAGAAACTATAGAAATTCTCATGGTATTTTAGTACGTGGTCCTTGTGGATCTTGTGAGGGATGTTTGGGGATTTGATAGGGAATCAACGTGTAACTAATGAGGAATATATGGCGTCTATGTGGGTATTCTGTGAATATTTTGGGGAACGGGGTATAAGGGTCTATACGCAGTCAATGTGGACTTTATGTGCAATCTGTGTAGATGTTGTGAATCCTAAGCGAAGTCCGTGTGAAGCTCAGGTGGTGAAACATGCCATATGGAACCTACATATAAACTGTGCGAGTAATGCCTAACACTATAGAATAAAATTTAATGATATTGTACTATGTGGATCTTGTGAGGGTTATGTGTGTATCTTGTGTGGCATCTATGTTTTGTGGAATGTATGAGGAATTAATGCGAAGTCTCTAAGGATGTTATGTGGAATATGTTGTTTACCTTATGTAGGGTCTGTCTGTGGTTATGTGGAATCCATTTGTAGCTTATGAGGAATATATATGAAGTCTATCTGGATCTCATGTGAATATTTTGTGAAATGTATCAAGCTTTAATGCGGAGCCTATGTGGATTTGATGTGGAATATAATATGTAACTTTTATGGGAACTATGTGGATACTAAGCAGTTCGTATGTAGATATTTTGTGGAATGCATAAGGATTCAATACGGAGTCTATGTGGAATCGATGTGGAACCTATGTACATCTTGGTGACTATGTGGATCCTAGGGGAGGTCTGTGCGAATCTCAGATGGAGTTTAGTGGTTCTTATACACATTTAATGTGGATCCTATTTGTAAGCTTGTATTGTAGCAAATCAAGGTGACATTTTATCATGGGTAGAAAGCATGTGGACCGAGTGAATCCTATAAAGAACGTTAAAATTTGATTTGAACGATATTATTTCTGAAACTCATATACGAAATTCATACGAAACACAGGTGGAACTTATGTGAAATGAGTGTGTAACGTATATGAAGCTAATTCCAAGTGCTATTATGTTTAATATTATTATTTATTCATGTTAAATGTGCCATAAATTTGTCAACACAATTCACTTTTCCCATCCTAGTAGGCATCGGCCAGTTTCGAGCTAATTTCTTGCCTGATATGCCTGTAAAATGTCATTCCATTATTATTTGTTTCTGTGTGCACGTCTTCTAGACATTTTTTTTCTTAAATTTCGAGTCCTTAGACAATGGCTCCATTTTTAATCACACTTTTCGTAGCATTATTTCTGCACTTCGGTGAATTCCTGTGGCAGCCTTCGGATGGCCACGAACCGGACTTAACCTCCATACTGTTCATTTGCTCCGTGCTGATGCTGTTGATGCATCCAACGATGACCAAACAGCAGAACCCTTATTACATCTGTCGTTTCTTTGGATTGCTGCTATACATGGGCGAATGCCTGGTGATGCAATATCTGGCCGTTACTTTCACCTGGATCAGCTTCAATAGGCTGTTTGCCAAGTTCTCACCTGGCGATGTGCTTGCCGTTTTCTGTTGCCGCTTGCTCTTGTCCACGGTGATGTTCGTCTTCTCCATTTGTCGTTGGCGCCGCAAAACCAGGGATGCTCTCGATGATGCCATGCACGCTGTGTATATGGAACTGCTTACGGGCCAAACCATGATGCCATTCGAGGTTCCATATTCGCTTTATAGTGATCTCCATATGGGCAGCCTGGACGACAGTGACTTGGAGAACATTAACGAGGTCGAGGACATAGATGGACTGAATAATGGCAGGCGTCATAGCTCCCAGCAGACCATCTGTGGTGGCCTAAAACAGGGCAGGCCATATGGTCTAGGCTCTCAGATTGATTTGGATCCGTGTGCGCCTCAGAGGCGAACAGGTCGCTACTCCAATAAGATTTCTGCACAGGGCTCGCGCGCTGTCCGGTTAGTTGAGTAGATCCGTTCCGTACAGTAGGTAGATTTTAAATTTGTGTAATCTAGTTATAGTTGAAGGTTTTGAGAGGATACGATTGAATAGATTATAGTCATGCAAACAGTTAGTAGTAGTGTATGTTTTAGGACGGTGAAACTTTTCCCGATTAGTGAATGGGCAACTAGTCAGATATTTCTCATTGATTTGTCGGATCTTTCAAGCCCATAACTATCCTGTCTATGGAAAACCAAATTGAATCCCACCATCTGCATCTCTATCAAGTATATTCCAAGTCGAAACTCTTCCTCAAATTGTTTTAAGCATTTCATTGTTTTTCGTTTCGGTTTCGACGAATCCATTCGAGTTTCCGCGGTTTTATAGAAGGATTTCCATAATAGTCAAGCTAAAATATCTCTTCTAAGATTTTCAATATGTAACTTTTCTATAGATTCAGAGATGAGATTGGAATGTTTTCGCTTCGGCTGCTCCTATTATCATTTAAATTCCGGGCATGGGTCCGACGACAAATACGACAAATGAGAGAAAAGGGTATACTTTTTACAAGGTGTTTTTTTTGGTTCACCCTAGAATAATGCAAACTTTTTCGAACTAGAGACTGTGAGCAACAGGAAATTATGAAAATTTTCTATCAAGATTAAATATTTCGTAAGTCCTTTGTCATTCCTCGGAGCTGTCTAGCTCAACTATCCTATACTATAGTATTTATAAAGCCTATTCGATTTTTACCAACTTTTTTTAGCACGTCCTCTAGTTGTTATTCAATTGAATTTAGCTTCATAAAACCCCCCGCGGCGAAGCCGTTCAAGTTTTCACGGCTTATTGGATCTCTTTTGAGACTTAATATGGAATTTTATTTAAACATTTTCGGAGATAAGCAAGCACGGGATGTTTCGTGTCTTGGTCAGTTTTTTTTTTTATCATTTTAACTCTGAGCATTACGTAGTATATTCCAGAACATAGTATAGGAGTATAAATTTTCTATTTTTATGTGTTCAATTAACAACAAATAAATTTTGAGTCTTGAACCTGTTTCAGCTGATATGTTTGTTGTTGCTTTTGCTGTCCATCATTATCATCATCATTATCATCATCATTATCATTAACGTTATCATTAACATCAGCATTATGAGCGAGTGTGAGGTTTATGTAACACCCCATGCAGCTTGTCGTCAAACTCCGGTAGGCGTCGATAATTGTTCTATTAGCCAAATGAGCCCCTGCTAGTCAGGCAGCAAAAGTCAAAGGCAGGGGCGTTGACAGCGGCAGGGGCGTGGACAGAAGCAGCAGGAACGTGGAACGAAGCAGCTGGCAGTTGGCAACTGGCATCTGGAAACTTGACCATGAATGCAGTTGGACGAGTTACACGCCCACTGGGAATGTGACCAGTTGTTTGGGTTTCGTCCTTGTCAAAATTTAAATATTGCGTGTCAAGGTTGACAGTCGCTGTTAAGCCTGAAAACCATTCGACAATCTTTGCGCTGTCAATATAAAATCATAGGGAATTTGACTTACGTACGTCTTAACCTGCGATTAGCCTTGAAATTGTGTTCGGTTATTCGCCTGCAATTGATTAAAATGTTTTTATCAATAAACAAAAACATGCTATGCATATGTACATATTTATACTTCTAGTTGTGACAGCTGATTAAATAATTTAATATAATATCAATTTAGTAGATTTCAATATAAAAACTAGAGATGCGCAGTACGAGTTTGTTTTCGATAACTTGCCCCGTTTCCAATCGATGCAATCGATAAAAATCGATAACGAAATTCTGTTTTTGATCAAATCTCATAGGCTTGAAAAGCTACAGCCACCAAATTTGACATGTAGCTTCAAGAATTGTATTTACAGATCGAGCTTCTCTCATTTTTCAGCTATCGAGCTGCATTTGTTGTGTGTAAAGGAAGGTTCAGGGTATACCCTAGTCGGGCACTCCCGACTGGAGCACTTTAACTTGTTTATTCTGGTAAATCCTACCTCTGGCTGCGTTACTTCAGTTCCCCTTGGGCGGGTCTTACAGGAACTTGTCATTGTCATTTATTTTATTTCAGTACAAGTCGACAAATTTGATTATCAGATCACTTAATCAGTTATTATGCCCCCTCTCTCTCTCTTTCACTATCTCTCTCTCTCTTTCTTTCTCTGTGTCTCTCACCCTCTCGGTCTGTCTCTCTCTCGCTCTCTCTCTCTCTCTCTCTGTTTTCCTCTCCTTTTGCCCCGTGGCCGATCTTCATGGTCAGCCCTTGCACGCTTGGACGCTCTCTCTTTCTTCTTGTCTTTTTTTGTACTCGTTCACAATGTGGAAACGGGTATATTAGCTGTCCGCCCGTCTGCCTATATAAACGCCATTTGGCCAGGCTCTATTAAAGTAAGAGACTTGGATATTTATTTATAAGCGATAAAGTGTTTCTTATTTAGCCTTAGCGCCAAACCAAAGCCTGCTCATAAAAACTCCTCGGCAGATTTATTCCCACTGTGGGCGTGGCAGGCCTAAAAAGGTACATCGTCTTAGAGCTAGAGAGACCAAAATTGGAGACTGAAGAGGGAATGGAATCTTCCAGGGATTGATTGATGTCTCGTAATAAATTTTGGCCTGCTTTTAGCTGTTGTTGGACTGTGAGGGAGTATTACGCAGTCGCTTATACCCGACTACAATCTTTTTTTTTTTTTTTGGTCTTTCTGTTGTTCCTAGACGCGTTCGTTCTCACGACGCTCCTCCGGTTGTGAGGTTCACAGTTTTCTGCCTATGCGCACGTAAGCGTGACCGTTTTGACATTTTTATGCCCCCCCCCGCCGAATGGCCCCCTTTCTCTCTCTCTCTCTCTCTCTCCCTCTCTCCATCTGCCTGTCTCTTTCTCTCTCCCTCTCTCGGTCGATTTTCTTTAATTTGTGCTTTGTCTCAGCCTTTGGCTTCGTGTGCGTCCACTTTTCATTTCCGTTCTGCTTTGGCGTTTCTGTCAGACACATGTGTGCCAAAAATCTCACGATGCTCTCCAAAGTCCGCGTTCGCGTCCACTTTCAAATCTGGCCAGTTGCAAGTAACCGCTGCACTCACAGCTCTATGCAACTGTGGCTGCATCTGTGGCTGCATCTGTATCTGTGGCTACATTTTTGTGTTAGACAATGGCAGGGCCGCGCAACGGGGCGGCGGGCTGTTGTGTTTAGGCTTTCAAACAAGTTTGCCAACATGGTCAAGAGCAAAAAATAAATATATAAGAAAGAAAAAAAAAAAAAAAAACACAATATTTGGCTAGCGAAACGTGAGGCAAAGCAGCAAACTATAGAAAAATAGAAAAGAAATTAAACATAAGCAACATGCACTAAAGATACCCCCTCATCCTCCCCCTCTGCCATTCACTTGACAATTACAAACAATGGCGCGTTGGTCGCCGGCGAGGGGCGGGCGGGAAGGGGTTGCATACAAGTTGTGGGCCAGCATTTTCACACAAGCATCGCCAGCGCTGCCGACTTTCACCATGCATTTCGGCTGCGCTGCCCTTAATGTCCGAAATTGCAAAAGATACAAAGATACAAAATGTATCTGGCCAGAAACGAATAACGAAAAAGACTGGCAACGGCGTCGGGTCAAGGGCGCCCCAGATACCAGATAGATGGACAAATGTGCAAATACGATGGACGGCTAAATGATTCACCTTTAATGGACTTGCCGTATTCATGACTCACTCACTGCGGCTGCTAAATCAACCCCGTCGTTCTCGCTGGCTCCTGCCCCAGCCATTATCTGAACGGGGGCAGCTGGGGTAGGGGGGCTGGGGCGGGGCAGCGGACATGCGGCACGCGCGCGCTCATTTTACAGTATTTGTTAAACCATTTCGTATGGCTTCGCTCCTAAGCATGGCCCAACCGTCAGAAGGTCGCTTATCTTATCACCAAAATGTGCAAAAATAAAACCAACGCAAAAAAAAACATAAAACGCAAAACAAAATTTGTAGCAAAAAACTAAACAAATTTCAACTGAAAAAAAAAAAAACAGCTACAGATTCGTTGTTCGACGAAAAAGCGCAGTTTATCTTTATCAAAAGCGACAAACACAAAGACAACAACAACAGCAAGAGCAACAATCAAATGATATTCAAACATTTTTACAGAACAAAGAGTCAAACACGTTAAAATGTTGCACTTGACAGTTCCCGACTGCACAACACTCTGTTCGTAATGTACTAAATAGCCAATAGGACGCAGTTCCCTAAAAAATCTTTCTGTTGCGGTTTATTTTTGTGCGAACAAACAAAATTCAGTCCATTATTATACCCTTGTATTATGATATTCTCAAGGAGTGTGTAAAGCCTACAAGAGAAGACATCTCTGAACCTATAAGGATATAACTTTTATATATTTATATACCTCATATAAATATACCTTATAGATATATATAGATATACATATATATACCTTATAAATATTTTATTAGCTAGCTCGAGCTAATACATTTTTTAAAAAAGGAAAGGTCGCCAAAATCAGCATTATATACCCTGTATTTATAGCCCTTTATATATTCATGATCATGAATATATTCATTTATTTATTCATATCATTTATATATTCATGTTCATGATCATATCAGTATCAACAGCCGAGTCAATGTAAACATGTCCGTTTACCTGTTTTTTTGCAAGCGAGTCGCTCAGTTTTAAAGCCTTGCCTAGAGCCGACTTTTTCTTACATATATCGGCATTGGTAGGATCCGCGCATTAGGTCATGTCATTGCAATCATTTTTAACTAAAGTTTTTATAATAATAACTTTTTTGGTTTCCAACTAGCTTTTCACTTAAGAGCTTAACATGTTTAAACAATGTTATATCATATCCTTACATAGCTAGAATCGTCGAAAGAAGAGTTTTTTAATGGAAACCTTTTCTTTTTCTTTAAAATAACTTGACAAACACGAGCTACGAGCTCTTATGATCTACTTATGTATCTGAAAAACAATTGAAAAGAAATAAAACTTTTGCGTACTTCCATATACTTTAAAAATGTATGCACCTTTAAAGGGTATTAAATGTTCGGAGTGTCGCAGAAAGCCCTTCTTTCTTGATTTTGAGTTTCATTTCTATTGCTCAATAATCAATATTGCTTTTAGTCTGCGTCTTATAATATAACTCCATAAAAGTCATTAGCATAGAGCAATGAAATATCCTAAAAAAGAATATGTTAATCTTTTGTTGAATCTGGATGGCTTCTCTATAGTTATAGCTATAATATAACTATATATACAGAATTATAGCTATCATTATAGATATTCTATAGCTATAACTAAAGTTAATCATCTGTTCTAGTCGGATGCCTTTTTTTTATTTTAAATATATTAAATAATAATTACAGATCCTGATAATAGATAGAGTCTGTTTGTAGACGTTGTCAGCAATATTTTTGACCATATCTTGCAAGAAATCATCTGGTTTAATAAGTCGAATTTGGATACTCAAAAACGGGGTCATTTCCCTTGGCCATTAAGCTTGATATTTTGCCGAAATTGATCTAAGTCGGGTATGCACGTTCATATATTCGAAGTTGAAATTCTCTCTCTTGAAATTCTAGCTCATAAAGCGTTACAAAATGGCCTCGTACGAGTCCAATATACTCTTTTATTCCTGCAGAATAGTGTATAAATACGATTTCATACTTCATCTAACTTTACCACTTTCTGTCAAAATTAAAATTTGGATTTTCATAACTTACGTAGAGCTCACTGGAGCACAAATATTATAAAGTCGCTTTTCTTTCAAATAATATAAATTCTTAAAAAGTTTCTAAAATTGTATTACCACGTATATTTTGAACTGGCGAAATAAATTGCATGCATAATGCCAAAATCCAATTATCAAGTCATTTTATACTTTTTTTTTTTTTTTTAAATATATAGTATAGAAAATGAGCTAATCGTTGTAAGTCATTCGTACTTATATAAAAAGGCTTAGAGAGGTGTGTTTATCTTATAAATCCCCCAAACTCATTCAGCTCTAAGCTTATTTACGTTTAAATTTAAAAAGTAAAACTTGTAATATATTTAACACTTAATTTGCTCCATGAAATATACTACATATGAAAAGGGTAATGTGTCTGTGTAATATACATATATATAAACTTCTATTGGATTATGATGTGAATATGGGCTTATTAATATATATATATAATAGACTTGAACACATTGAAACAAGAGAGAATCTATATAATGCGAAGAGTAGAAAAAGGGTTATATATTTATTTAGATAATTCATCTAGAATTTGAAGTGAATGTTAAGATATTTTATATATTTTTACCTAATATATGAATATACATGAATACTCTCAAATGAGATCAGGCAAAAAATAGAACATTATTATACAAATACTCTGTTTATTTATATAGGATATAGAAGTCAGCAAATCATTATGATTTACCACATCCAAAATCAACGAACATGATATAAAATGATATATATATGTTATAAAAAGCTATACCTTTCGATAACCAGATATTTATGAATTATGTCCTTATTTATTTCAAAAATAATTTGAACTTTATTTCAAAATACTCAGTGGAGTTTTTATTATAAATTGACTTGCGTGTCGATTCCGATTTGAATACGAGGTATCTTGTTTGGTATTTGAAAACAAGTTTAAACAAATTGAACAAACCTTGTGAGAAGAAATAAGTATTACATAAAATAAGAAACTTGGTTAGAAAGCTGCAGTTATATTCAAAATGGGCCAATTTCTGTTGAATATGCAGAATATTACGTAAATTTGCAGCAGACAAAACGAAAATCGATCACAGATCCTTTTCAGCTGCTGATGATAACATTGGCGATGTCGATAACGACTACTCGATGACATTTTGGCCGACTTGTCGCATGGCGACTGCGACTGAAGCGACGACAATGGCGCTTCCTTCCTCTTGGCAACTGGCCTCCCGCAGCCGCAACAACAACCAAAGCGGCTGCTGATTCTTTTTTTTTTTTGTTTAACGCTCAATTGCTTGACCAGCACACGAGAGCGGTCAGTGCTGGTTTTGCTGTGGAGTGAGAGAGCGAGAGCGTGCGCTCGGCTCGCTATGATACGCTCGGGTACTCGGGCGCACGTCCTGCTACCAATCAGAATCGTTCGTGTATTGTTGTCGTTGTTGCATAACGCGGGCAACATTTACAGTTGCCTGCCCGACTACTCGACTACTTGTAGTGGACCACACAATGTAAAAGATATTACAATAGCAGCAACAATACAGCTGCTCTCACGATGTGCGAGTCTCTTTTTACTCTGGCTCTCGCTGAAAAGTGTTGTCGGGTCGCATTTTGCTTGCTCTGCTCTGCTCTGCTCTCTCGAACCACTGTTGCTGCTGCTGCTGTTGCTCGTCGTCGTTTTTGTCGCGTCGCGGCGTTTTTAGGCGATGCGCTCAGCGTGAACGTTTTCAGTGCTGCTCTACCTGTCGACTCGCTTACAACGTGCGGACGACACCGCTTTAAAACGCGACGACGACGACGCCGCCGCGGCCGCAGCAGCAGCAGCGACGTCAGTGTAAAGTTTTGCGCGTTACTTTGACGTTTGTGTTTCGTTTTTTGTTTTTGTTTTTTTTTTTTGCGCGTTTCGTTGTTTTTGTTTTATATTTGTGCAGACAACAGCAACGCAACAAAGTGGCAAAGTTTTCGCCTCAGCCGTTGCTCATACGCCCCGTCGCACAACACACACGCACACGTAGCTCATAGACACACACATACGTTTATATATATAAGTGTGTGTGTGTGCATATATATATATGCATAGTGCTTTTGACGACGGTGACGTGCAAATTCATTTCGAACGCGAACGAAAAAATACGTTTGTTTTTGTTTTGTGTGTTTTGCTTTTTGTTTTTGGTGAAAAGTGCGCAACAAATGAAAATGCGCAAGCAATGAAAAAGTGCATAGCAAATAACAACAAATCAAAACAAAATAATTAATAATTAAAAGTAAGCCAACATACATACAAACATACCAACACACACACACATATTCACATGCAGAGCTTCACATACACACACTCACACACTAACACACACACACACATACACACACATACACACATACACACACATACACACACATACACACATACACATACACATATGCAGCGCAACAAGTTTGCGCCTGACAAAATTTCCATCGCTTATTTGGCAATTTTATTTGTTGGCTGCTGCAACAGCAACAATAAGTTGTATAAATAACTGTACACTGTTTTGCGGCAAAGAAGCAACAAGTTTTTTTTTAGTTGTTATTGTTGTTATTGTTGCATCCTGGGCAACGTGCTACATCAATAACAAGCGGCAGCATCTAAATAATTGAAATGAGCTCAATCGAGAATTCACTCGAAAAATTCACAACGCAAAATTAAACGTCAAGAAGTACACATAAATTATGTACATACATACATATGCAAATAAATATGCACACACACCCACACACACATGCACATATATGTATATGCATGGAGACATTAAAACTTGCACTTGTGTGCGTGTGATGTTTGCTGCTTTCTGATAATGAATGGAATTTCTGTTTTATTTCTTTTTTCCCGCTAAATTTGACGCGATATCAGCCAAAACAAAAACAACAACAAATAAAACAACAACAACAACAACGGCAATGGCAACAGCAAATTCCAAAGTGTCGGAGAAATATGAATAGAGCTTAGTTTTTGGTTTGCAATAGAATCCAATACATACTAGAACATACACTCAGCGAAAAACTGTGTTCGAAATTCTAATCCCCAGAGCTCAATAAAAAACAAATTGCTTTGTTTTTCCAATCTCATAATCTTTAAATTATGAGTCAGTCGTTATTTCAAATGTTAAATGTCTTAACATCAAAGGAAATGTTTAAAGTTCTTCTTTCAAGAATTTGCCAGCTTCAAACAAGCCTAAAATATCTCAAATATCAATATGTACTGTATTTCTGCATGGTCTGAATAGAATAAATAATGCATTGTTCTAGATATTTCAAGTACTTGCCATGAGTCATTCCTTATTTCAAATGCAAACGTAAATGTTGCATAAATAAGAAACATTTATTTAAGTAATTAATACTTTTTACAAGAATTTCTCAAGTCTCAATGTGGAAGTACTGTATTTGTATTCATCATTTTTGCAGCATTATCCTGAGCCTAATTTAAAATCGATCGATGAAACGTGTTTCGCATAGATCTCTGATCGAATCAATTGATACAACTTCTGCTCATCTTCCGAAGTAAAGATGATTTTTTGGAAAATTATGAAAGCACGTGTTAATTATTTGTATAATGAAAGCTTCTTTCTGCCTGTCACAGGTGTGAGTTCTATATATATCGAACGGATCGTTGTGACATGGCAATCCGTAAAGAGAATTTTTAAAGATTCAAGGTTTTGAAAAAGCGAATAACTATATAGTTTAAATAATGAGCATATGTACCATATACTACATATATAAATACTTACATATATTGCTATAGCTTCGTACAGTCATTTAGAACAATCAATTGCACTCATAAATCACTCTCAAGAACTATAAATGTTGCATACTATCGACATATATATACATACATATATAAGCCTGCATTTCCAATTGGATTTTTCTATAAAAAATAAGCATTATATGATTTAATCAGACCTTGACACATGCAAAAGAGAAACAAAAGACGTGATATATTGTAAAAAGTATATGATTTATTTGCCAGCTAAATTCAACAAGTGTTCACATTCCGAACTGTGAATGTGGATGTGAATGCAATTGAATTTATTCGTTTCATGTGAGGAATTGGGACTTCTGGGAAAGCAAATCCATCAAAATGTATAATTTACCCGATAAATAATCAGTATAGAAGTCAAAATTTAATTAGGGCTTGACTTATATGTATGTGTACTTATGCAATGTAACTCTATGATATCAGAACTATTTAAACTTATATGCAGCTCTTTGATATTATGAGAAATTGCGGATCCATAAAATCAAATATTTAACCCTTATGTAACATGTGTTCCGATCCTATAAAGTACATATATGTATATATCTTATGCATACATAAATTCGTGATCCGTTTTTTTCTCCGTTTTTGAAACTTTGTTTTTTATACCTTGGTTTGCTGTTGACCGCATCGGATGACTATAACATATAGGCAACATATAGTAAACGATCGGTTAACCTTCCAATATTGCAAAAAACTTCTGTGTTTTGCAAGGGTTTTTCATTCAATAACATCAAAGATAACTCCTGTATCTTGTTTTTCTACTGTTCGCCCTTAACTATAGCTGCTTACTAGCCTTGATTTGTGAAGATCAATCGATCTTCAAATGATTATTGTTTGGAACATTCCCCCATTTTCCACCCAAAAGTTGAGTCTACGAAAAGTGTGCTATATGTCTTCAATGAGGTTTCTCTCGCAGTTTCTCTCTTGCAAATGCCGGAATGCAAGTGTTTTCTTTTACAATTTTACATCCTTAATATCTAGAAATTTATTTGTAGACATATATGTATATATATATGTAAATGTATATTTATATATAGTACTCAGCGGTTATATGTTGTACGTATATTGCGAGACTCATGCTTCAAACTCCTGCTGCCTACTTTACTTTACTTTACTTCTTGTTGTTGTTGCACACCTTTGGCAGCCTTTCTGTTGTTGTTGTTGTTGTTGTGTGCTTGTGCCTTTACACTTTAATTCCTGCTTCTTATTTAGCATCTGCGCCGGGTGTTACTCGAGCCACATGGCAAACACAAACGCAAAAGCAAAGGCAACGGCAACGGCAGAAGCAGAGGCAAAGGGAACGACAAGGCCTCCAATGTCAATAAGAAGCAGCAGCAGTTGTTGCCAGTCAGTCAGTCAGACAGTCAGACAGTCCGTCCGTCCGCCTGCCTGTGCACGCGCGCAGGACGTGCACACACAACCAAAAAAAAAAAAATAAATAAATACCCACACACGCAGTGTGAGCGAGCGAGCGAGGGAGAGAGAGCGAGAGAGAGAGCGCATCAGGCGCATCAGCAAGGCATTCTTATACTCATCCTCATTTTTATACATTCATTCTTATCCTTACGACGGCAATTCCTGTCGCCATTCCCATTCGCATTCGCATTCTTCCCTTCCCTTGCCTTTCTTCGTATTCTCTGTCTGTTTCTTGCACGGCGCTTATCCGTTTCAGTTGCTCCGCTTATGAATGGATTGCACTTAAGCCGGCCGCTAATATGTTTGCCAGCCGTTTTACCGTTGCTTACTACCTGCCCTCTCTTAACCTCTACCCATCGCGCTCTCTCTCTCTCTCTTTCTTTCTCTCTCTCACTCATTGTCTACCCTTTGCTGTTGTTGCGTATGCGTAATCGAGAAGCGGCAAAAAGCTGTTGCTTCTATTTCATGAGCTATGACGCAGTCGCGTAGATTCTAGATAATCATCTTTATATTCCTGATGATAATCATAACGCTGATCATGACGACAATGATGTTCATTATTGTCAATAATTGAGTGAAAACAAAACTGAATATTGTTTACATTCGGCGGATACCCTGTACTATGTGCAGCAGATATTTGTGAGTTTTAAGTAGGAATAGATAATTGTTTCGGCTTGAATTTCGGTTTATATCCATTACTTATAATCAGATCTTTGTTCGACAATAGAGAAATATAACCTCACTTTCAGATCGAGGCTTTCTACCTAATAAATATATGTATATTATAATTGAGTTTTTTCGACCTATGAAAGTGTTTTAACTAAGAGATGAGTTTTGAAAGTTGTTTGTTTGAATAATATTCGCCTATAAATTTTGTTTATGTTCTAGCCGGCATTACGATGTACTCTATCCAGCATATATGGTAGCAGCTAGTCAAGCTTAAGAAAATTACAAAAATGTTCTCATATTCTGTTTTGCTTATCATAACTTACACTCAAAATGGGCATATTGGGTATTCCCAATTCTTCAAATTGCCCACTCAAGACCTTCCAAAGATCAAGGGAAGATTTTATGTCCACAAATGGAAAAGTGTGTATTTCTTAAAGTTACATATTGTTAGACCAAACAAGACCAACTAATGGGTACATTAGGTACAGAGTATTGGGCAGTCGCTTAAACCCGATCGCTGCGTTCTTACTTGACTTGGTTCATCAGCTATTTGGCAAGCTTCAGAATGTTTTGAAATTAAGGGTTGTCCCGTTCGTCGCTGCTCAGTTATTCATATTGTTGATATTCGAATGGCACTCATACACTCACAGCTGTCAGCTGGTCTTTAGGGTTATGTTTGAGCTCCTTTTTTACTTGTATTTTGTTTTTTTGAGAAGGCATTTGAAACTCGTTTCTCGCTCACATCATTTGCGACGTAGTTTAAAAATGTCCTTGAGCGGCAATTTGTTGTTGTTGCTAGTCGCTGTCTCCTGGCACAGCCCCTAGGCTGATTTTATTATTATTAAATTTGTTTCTTTGCTATGGGAACTGCCTGCAAATTTGCATTTTAAGCGCAGCAAACGCAACTAACCGATCAACTCGGTGGCCCCCGTTGATATATCTACTCGAAGTTGACTCGAAATCGACTCGACTCGACTCGACTCGTATTGACTCGCATCGACTCATAAATAAACATGCAGCCATGCCATTCAGATCCGACTTCGACATATCTGTGGCAATACTGGAAATGCAATTAAACCGTTTTTTTTTCTCGCTCCATCGTTGTTTTTCTTTCAGTTTTTTCTTCTTTTTGTGTGCTGCGCAATTGCACGGCAATGTCAGAGCTGCAAGTTGAAGCCCCACTTCAACTAGTCCCACACCCGACACCACCCCACACCCCCTACCCGCCTACCAACAACCCAGCAAAATCGTTAACTCTATATAGGGGCATGCAGGCATATATTTAGATATTATCGGGAGTCGTAAAAACCGTATGGCTAACTCGCAAGCTAGTGAGCATTCGCATTAAGATAAAACACCGAAGCTTTACCAAGTATTTGTAATATTTTATTCTATTCACATGTTTATAGAAATACAAAGCATTCTTAACTTTAGCTGAGGTTTTTTTAATGAAAATATTGTGCTTTTACGAACATTGAAAAAAGATGTTAAGAGTATCTAATCTTAAAATACACTCACTTTTGTCTTAGAATTTACAGGGCTTTTAATGATATTCACATTCAACCAAATCACACTAGTTAAGCGTATCAAATATAAAGACATTTGAGTATTTAATTGCCATTCATATTTGAGAGTCTGTAACATACATAACATTCAGAAATACATTTACTCATTCTGAGCACTCTGTTACATACCTTGTTGTGAATAGTGTTCACACTAAACCGAGTGAATTATCATGTATAATTTCACGAGATTATCACACTCATTTCTGATATACGCATAGTTTGTTATTTGTGAATGATATTCATATTCATTCATATTCATTCATATTTAGGGTCTCACATGCCTGCAAGCTTATAATTTTTATAACGAATATTTAAATTGGCATTCATTGAGGTGCATAAGTCAGAATGAATCTGTGAAATTCATTCGCATAATACCTAATTTTACGACTGAATCATAATTCAAGTCATTTTAAGCACCCAGGAATATTTTGAGTACACCCACTTGATCTTATATACATTTTAGTTTTAAGTTGTTTCGTCTTCGAGTTATCAAACCCACGCGTATTTTTCTTACTCCCAGTTCCTTAGCCTCACCTTCTGCGTTTCTCTCTTTCTCCGTGTCTTTCTCTTTGGCTGATTACAAATTTTCCACTGTGGAATGCAAATCAACTCTCGCAGCTCTCGGCTCGGCGTTGAGCATTTTGTTAGTGCCTTCGTCTTCGACTCCGCCCACGTCTCACGCCCCCTCAAGCCAACTATCGCCACTGGGCAGACACATTTATTGCTGTTGCTGTTGTTGCTGTTGTTTCTGGTGTGTGACCTTCGCATAGCAGCGCGTCGCCACCAGCTTCGCTTATTATGAGCATTACACTGAGCGAAAATCTATAGTAAGCTAGCAATAAATACGAGCTTTAAATATAAATTTATCGATTTTCCAGTTCCTAAATATTCGCATATTTTGTTTAATCAAAAATTGATGCACTTAACATTCTATTTTTACTATAAAGCTGCTTATAGCTGTTTATATATGTATGTGCGTTCTTTATTTCAGAACTGTTAAAAGACCATAAAAATGTTAATACAAAATTGCATATTACTTCAAAGCAAACAATTCAAACTTTATAGAAAAGTTGATCGTACAAGTATTAGTAAATAGGTTAATGTCTAGTGAAAGGACAAAAAACGTTTAAAATAACATACAAAAGACTGCTACTGTATGCAGAGGTTGTTCTCAGTTAATAGCTGTTACATTATATGGAAACTTTATAGAAAAGTTTACCCTATTTAACAGCTAGACAGTTAGCCCCAAGTATTAGTTAAAGGCCTAGAGTCTAGTAAAGGACCAAAAGTTGCTGTGAGAATAACACATAAAAGAACTGAAACTGTATACAGAGATTATTCTCAGCTAACAGCTGTTACATAACATGCAGATTCTGGTAAAAGAACTGCAAAGTTAGCCACTGTTAACATGACTATTGTTTGCAGAATGCATAGAAATGTTAAGCTTAACATTATTATTGTTTCTTTTCTTAATTTGTATTTTATTTTTTGAAGTGTATCGCAGCATTTGCGTCTGCTATCGAAGCAAGTCCACGCTTTATCGTATAGTTTTGTATGTTAATTCGCTTACAGTCGGCGGCATCGCATTCGTCAAATGCTACTTTACGCTATGAGCCACAATAATGAACCACTCGCCGCCGCCGCCGACAACAACAGCAGCAGAAACCGGAAGCCAGCGCAAAAAAGCGTCGAACGGCGACCCAAACATGTTTTCCGTCAGCCGGCACACACACACACACACCCCGCACACCCCCTCTGCCCCACCCCAGGCATTGCCATAGAAAGTAACTCGCTTTAAGTGAGTGGCCGGTCAGCCAGCACACAGCTGGGTGTGTGTGAGAGAGTGTATCTTCAAAATGTGAAGTGCTATTAAGAAATATAATTTTAAATTTCGCTCCGCTAAAATGCTACTCACAAGTCGATAAATATGTATATATACATGTGTGTGTGTGGATATTATATAGAATTCATATATGTATATATCAGACAATTTAGCCCAAATGCTAATGAAGTATCAAGCTACACTGCTACAGATGCAGATGCAGATACAGATACAGATACAGATACAGATACAGATACAGATACAGATACAGATACAGATGCAGATACAGATACAGATACAGATACAGATACAGATACAGATACAGATGCAGATACAGATACAGATACAGATACAGATACAGATACAGAGACAGATACAGATACAGATACAGATACAGATACAGATACAGATACAGATACAGATACAGATACAGATACAGATACAGATACAGATACAGATACAGATACAGATACAGATACAGATACAGATACAGATACAGATACAGATACAGATACAGATACAGATACAGATACAGATACAGATACAGATACAGATACAGATACGATACAGATACAGATACAGATACAGATACAGATACAGATACAGATACAGATACAGAGACAGATACAGATACAGATACAGATACAAATACAGAATACAGATACAGATACAGATACAGATACAGATACAGATACAGATACAGATACAGATACATGATACAGATACAGATACAGATACAGATACAGATACAGATACAGATACAGATACAGATACAGATACAATACAGATACAGATACAGATACAGATACAGATACAGATACAGATACAGATACAGATACAGATACAGATACAGATACAGATACAGATACAGATACAGATACAGATACAGATACAGATACAGATACAGATACGATACAGATACAGATACAGATACAGATACAGATACAGATACAGATACAGATACAGATACAGATACAGATACAGATACAGATACAGATACAGATACAGATACAGATACAGATACAGATACAGATACAGATACAGATACAGATACAGATACAGATACAGATACAGATACAGATACAGATACAGATACAGATACAGATACAGATACAGATACAGATACAGATACAGATACAGATACAGATACAGATACAGATACAGATACAGATACAGATACAGATACAGATACAGATACAGATACAGATACAGATACAGATACAGATACAGATACAGATACAGATACAGATACAGATACAGCAGATACATTTAACAGCAGACAGCAGATTGACAGCCTAATTTGATTTATGCACAAATTGTCGCCTCACTGCCAGACATGATGACATCTGTTTCATTTTTAATTTCAAGTTTCTTAATACCCTATCTCGCCTAGCAGCAAGTGGGGTATATTGGGTCTTGTGTAAACTTCACATATATACTGGAGCCTGTTTGCGCTACAGATTGTTATCATATGGTTCATATGGCCGCAAAAGCTTCAGTCCTCCAATTTTGAAGGCAGCTTATGAATGATCCAAGCCAAAATATTGCCAAGGGTTAAGTTCCCGCCTGCCTAAGGTTCGGTTCGTGAACCTGGTTCCCTAAGTTCTTAAAGCCATGAAATCTATTTTGAAACATTTTGATTTGATTTGGGTTTTGATCAGGCTGTTTTTTTAGGCAACTCGTTTGGTTAGGGTTCGGTTCATGGCAAACATAAATTAGAGTTTCGGGCCTAAACCGGTTCGGCTAGAAGCTGGTTTGCAGCCTTGACAGAAAACTTTGGCTACAACGTAAACAGAGTATTGCGCAGTTGTCAAATGCCAAACGGAACTTTTCAAATTGTTGTTGCGAGTTGTAAAAGTATCTCAAAGATTGCTGTCTGTTTATTGTTTAAATGTTTTGTATAGACAGCTATTTTGGGGGATGTCCAATAGTTGAGTGAGCGCCAAGTGACAACAGCAGTAATAACAACAACAATAACAACCACAGCAACAACAACAGCAACAACAACGCCAGCAAAAGCAAATGCAACATGTGATAACAATAACAAATCAAAACAATACGAAACAAAACAACACAAAACAAAACAATGTAATGCAACAAACTCCAAAAAATCAAAAGAGAAACTTGAAAGCTTCAATCAACAAACAGCAGCAACAACAACAAACAGTAACAACAACAACAACAAACAGCAGCAACTACAACGAACACAAATCAAATTTTTGCCACGCCCAACAATGCACGAACATTTTACCATGTGGATTAACTTTGGATTGCCCTTTTTTAAATGTTTGTACACTTATTATTATTACTATAATTTCTTTACCTGTTTTTTTTCCGCCATTTTCCTGTCTTAAATTTTTTTTTAAGTTTTCTTGAGATTTTTCTGGTCTAGTCGATGCCCTGGTTCTTGTTGTTGTTGCTGTTTTGCTAGGCCATAAAACACCTACAAATATTAACTCTGCGCCAGGCTGTCGTTAAAAAATCGCGTGTGCTTCGGTTTTTGGTTTTTGTTTTTGGATTTTTTTTTTCAAAACAACCTTGCATATTTTTATGTTTTTTGCTCTTTCTTTTCAAATAAAAACTCATACTACAATAAAAAATACAACTAAAAAACGAGCCAGCCCACAAAAAAAAAAAAAATAAGTGTCAAATTTGATGTTCACATGCGCATAAATAGTTAGTTAGTGTCGTCATTTGGACTTGTTGTCTCAACTATTCATAAGCTCAGGCCTTGTTCGATAAACAGTTTGGAGTTATGCAGGCCAGAGTATGGACAACTGCTGCAGAGACAACGTCAAATAAACGTAACAAGTGCTTGAAAAATACTTAATAAACATAACAATTAATAGCTTATAATAATATATACCAGCCACGCTGCACGAGGAGTTAATAATTTCTTCTGTCAGGGATCGGTTGCTTCTCTAGTCGAGCCTCTAAGCCTGGCCTAAGCCACCTGCCTGGGCGAATCCTCTTCAAAGTATAGTCTACACTTCAGAATTGTTCTATGTTGCTTGTGAAGCGCATTTGTAAACAATTTGCAAAAGACTTGTTCGTTGCAGACTTTTTTTGCACTCATGATATTCTGATTTCGCAATTCCGTGAAATATCATGCCGAGCAAATAGGTTGATTTTATCGCTTTAATAGCGAACTTTTATAGGAGAGATATACTAGAAATAAGACAACTGTTCGTTAGCTCTGGGCTTATGAATTCAAGAAGTTCTCATTTCGCAATTCCCTGAAATATCATGTTGTACGTCAGTAAATAGATTGATCTTGACGGTTATTTAGCGATCAATACTTTAAATATCGAGTTTTTTCGTGTAACTATTTTTGCGAGTTTTGTTAAGTTGGCTGCGCTTTAGAATCTGTTATTGAACATTGATAACATTTAGCTATAAATATGTTAAATATGCCGATTTAGAACATATTTGTATAGTTTTTCTTTACTTTTTGTAAATAAGTATGGTTAATATTGAGATACATAGATTTATAGATTAGATATAATGTATATAGAGAATATAGGAGAAAACTCTGCAAAACTAGCTTTTATTAACAGAGACAAAATGCACTGAGAAAGGCATGTTATTGAAGCTGTAAAGTTTTGAAACATAAGTCAGTTCTTTTATTTTTTGTCTATTTAAACAAAATGTTTTGTTTTTTTAAATTTACATAATTAACATAAGCTGTCACGTTAACTTCGTGCAGTTGATTGATAAAATGAATCGCTATCGACTATTGAAAGTTTTACAGCTCTAATTTGCGTTTGGCTTCAACTTTTAAGGTTTCTGTCGAAAAATTGTTGTCAAGCCAAATCTTGCGGGCAACTTGGCCTAAAGTTTGCATCAATTCAATTAGGTGTGTGTGTGCGTCTGTGTGTGTGCCTCTGTGTTAACTTGTGTGCGCGCAAAATGCTAATTGGAATGTGTTAATTTGATTGGCAGGCAGTTGATTTCTGAGCGGAGTTGACTTTTTAGACCATTTTAAGGCAACGACACCTTGTATTTCATTTTATCCATGTTTTTGCTTCTTTCTGTAGCATTCGGTTTATTTTTTTTGTTTTTGTTTTTTTTTTTGGCATAGTTCAAAGCACATGAAATAACTTGAAGCGACGACAAAGCTAATGAATAAATATGAGCCATAAACGGACAGCAATAACAAATACAACAACAACAGCAACAACATTAATAAAAACTAAGGGCAATAAAAGCGCGCGCATCGAAATGGGCAAAATTTGTAGATACCCTGTAGCTCGTCAATTGAGGCATATGCGACTGTGTACAAAGCATATTTGCTTGACTTTGCTTGAGAGACTCAATGCCGCTTTATTTGAAACGTTTAAGTGTCTTTTATTTTATGTCGTTGTAAAATGTTTGAATTAAATTTTATTTGTGTATATTTCTGCTGTTCATATTCTGTATAAATGGTTACAGGGCATCTCAAAGTCGCGAAAGCGCTGTCAAAACATTTTTGCGTTTTATTTGCTTTTGTTTTTTGCGTGTGGTTTTTACCTAGCCTACAAGTCGCACACACTCACACACACACACACACCTAGACGCACACACACACACACACAAATCATGCAATCTATTTTACTACTTTTGCAGCTTAAAAACTTAAATAAATAAAATTAAAAATTCCAAAAGAAACCAAAAAAAAGAAAGAAAAAAAAAACAACCAAAAAGTGAAAAATCGCGTGTGTGAACACAAAAAAAACCTCAAAGAGAGCTTTGTAGAGTGGGCTTGAAAAAAAATCAAAAAAACAATTATAATAAAAAAGAGAGAGTAGGACACTAAGAAGAAAAAAAAATCAACCGCGAGAGAATAGGCGCGGGCGTGTCAGAGAAGGGGCGAGAGAGAGAGGGAGAGAGAGAGAGAGACAGAGAGAGAGAGACGATCCGCTGCTGTGTGAGTATTTTGGTCAACGTAACAACGTTTCTTCGTCTTCTGTCTCTCAGTGTTATTGTTGTTGTACCTATTCTTGATGTACTTTGTTTTGTTGTTTCTACAAACTTGTATATGCGTAGATACATACATTCACACATACATGCATACATACATACATACATATATATATGTTGTCTTATCTGTGTACATTTCTTGCAACTGTTAATGCATCTATTCTATTTATCGTTCATTCATTTCCCTCCACCCCTCCGCCTCTAACTGGCTTACATCCTGCATTCAGCCACGCCCCCCGCCACGCCTCCCGTCACGCCCAAACTCAACTGTTGTATTGCCTCAACATTCATTTTTTTTTTCTCCAATGCCCTCCACTCATTTGGCAAATTGTTTCTGTTTTGGCCAAACAATTTTGCACCTGTCTGCGTTAAAGCGGCGCGCAATCATTTAATTGCGTTAGGTCAAAGCGGGGAGCGGGGAGCATCAGCAGCGGGATGCGGCAGGAACTTTGGCAAAAAAGGAAAACAGATTATCATGATTGCGATTACATTGATTCGATTGCTAAGTGCGCAGCGAATGAAGTTGTTGAAGGAAATAAATGTTTCGTTTTATCCTATTTTTTATGTGCTCAATGCATATATTTGAGTACATTTCAACAAAATGGCTATTCAGGCCATTTCTAGTATTTATTTGCACTTTTTTCCAATCATTTTAGAACCTCATTGACCCCAATCACCTTTATCTTCATGTTTTACATGATTCATATTAAACCTATCTATTAATCGATACCTTCAATAATCGATAGTTGTTTTAATCTGTCCATTCTTTTAGACATGCATACTATTATATTAGCTCATTTCTATTCACTCATAAATCTACATTACTTAAATATCTATAAATCGATATGGTCATCAATCGATACCTGTTTAAATCTTTCAATTTTTTAAATTCTCGTAAATCTACTTTACATAAATGTTTTGTGTGTTCGAGCAAATGAATATTTTCGTAATTAACTCGTAATAAATAAGTCTTTACTAAATAATATAGTAAATATTATGTGTGTCATATGTTATAAGCAAATATTCCTATCCTTTTGATACTGCACCTCTTAGTTATATTTTCGATTTACAATTTTTATACAACCCTTATGAATATATGATAACTAAGAAGATTTTTCTTCGATTCGCTATCGGAACCTTTTTGTAGTTCTTGCATTTGATTGGTCAGACTATTAAATGATTGATTAAGTCAATCTGAAATTGTATTAGACATAGAAAACTTTCTTTATGCTAATGGATGCTTAATATATTATCTATGATTTTTAGCATATGTGAGCAGCAGGAAATATCTATATGATCTATACGCGAATATAATTAGTTTGCTTTTAGCTAACCTCAAACTTCTTATTCGGTTCGAATAAGAATTTAATGATATATAAAATCTTTTATTTCTAAGATTGTGAATGTTTTATACAGTAAACTATATATCTTAAAGTCTGGGAGACCGCAAACAGGGCTACTAGAGTCTAGTTTGGCTTGATATTTGGTAGAACATGTCGACTCAGTCCCAAAATTACTCAATAGTCTTTTGACAGTTTGACTTGGTGGACAAAGCCCAAATGGTGATAGGATTTGCATGGTAACTAGCATACCAGCAATACCTCCCTCTACTGCTTAAGAGGGAGACGTACAGGTAGGCGTTGCGCCTCCCTAATGTCACTGAACTGAAAGGGGTGTCAAAGAGGGCATCCCAGGATACTCAAACCTTTACTAGGTGACCCCTTACTGCGCTTGTCCTACGAGCAGATACCAATAGCTTTTTGCCACAGAAACTTCTATGTACAAATAAACAGCTGATATCTTTAGGGAGCAAATGTTCTCTGGAGAGGAACTGTGCTCTATTTTGGATGTATTCTGATATTTTGGATCTGGTTTCAAAAATTCAATAGCCATCTCCTGCCATCTTCCAAGGTATACGCTATTAAAATAGGTGCCTATGCAGAAAAATTCTCTGGCAGCCAGCCGGCGCCTAGCTCTTTCATCACTTCTCATTGCCTGTCTGCGGCAGCTGAATGTGCGAAGAGACAACAACAGTCTCACAGTGTGATATGTTAGAAACGAACTGGTCGATGTCCTAGTGAAGCGAGGCGCAAGTAGATCATTAACCTGAGACTTGCTGTGCACTCGTGAAGGGACACAGATTAAAGCTATTTAATAACTGGGAAACTCTGGATCGACAGTGTAGGGCAAAGACAAGGTTTCTTATACCCGATAACAGACGAAGCCCAAAGCGGCTTATTAATCCCTCTAAGAATTGCATACGCATCTTAAGAGGCTGTCCCATCAGACTTTATAAGAGGAGAGATCAATTCACAAAAGTTAAATCTATCTGACATCGATAAATGCTGATTCTCTGAAGTTTACCCTGCACTCTCCAGTTGTAGATGACTTATTTAAAGAAGAAGAATTTCAAGAATCGTGGTTGTCTGAGAACTCACAATCAACGCATGAAAAATTGCCGCTCAACTGAAAAATCGATTATATTCGATTGATCGAGAGATTTATGTAAAGTATCGCAGCTATTCGCTGCGCAGCTTCAAGCTGATCTGTTGCAGTCGATTTATTCGCATTTGCTAATCAAGTGAATAATGAGTTAGGACACGCCCACTTCTTTGCATTATGTTCGCCCTTCTCGTTTTTGTTTTTGTTTTTTTTTTGGTGCCACAATCGCAGCTGGCTGATGATGATGAAGCTGCTGCCGCTGCCGCTGTTGTTATATTTGGCTCTGGGCTATGCCCGCCCGATCCTCGCACATGTTTCAGCCGGCACAGCTGACAATGTTGGCTTGTGGCAGGTGCCATAATACACACACACACTCAAGCATACGGAAAGAGAAGAAAACCGCAAGTGAGGCAGACGGATGGCACTCACCTTTTTTTTTATATTTCTGTTACCTGTTAGCTGTTTACCTGTTGACCGGCGAAGCGTTGCGGCCGGCCCGCTTGCAATTTAATTGAATTTTATTTCAGTTTCTCGAGCGGCATTTGGGCAACGCCTCAGTTGCTTGCCGCACAACCCCCTGCCCCTGCCCCTGCCCCTGCTACTGCCACAGCGACTGCCCCGAACTCTGCTGCTTATCTCTTGCTCGATTTCAATATCATTTTTGGCCGCAGTTCCTTCGGACGCCTCGTTCTGTTTTTCATTTCTTATATTTTTTTTTCTTGCTCTTCCTTCGTTTTCAGCTGTTAATTCAAAGTAAATTATGTATTTTGCATAATTACAATATTTGACTTTTACTGTTGACTGCACGCCAACGTCTGCGGCAAGTTTCCTGGTGGCAAGGGGGCTGGGGTGTGCGGTGTGGACTACCGCCTGCTGTTGCCGCTGCTTACTTATGACCAAGTTAAGTCCGTTTTTTTCTCTTTTGTTTTGATGCCCTGCACTCGTTGAATAGGGCATGATGGTTTTGTGCAAATATATAGCACGGGCATAGGTAACCATAATTGATCCCATTAATTGAATATGTATATATAAATATTCTTGACCAATGCGACGAGTTGCGTGTTTCTCCTTATCAGAAACTATATGAACTATCAAATTTAAAGTATTTATAATCGCATCTCACAAGCTTATCGTTTTTCGAGAGCTCATTGCGTTTCCTTTATATCGATAAATATCGATCTTAAGCAAATTCGGTTACATGATTCCCGAATAGTACACACAGATTTACAATATTTTACATTTTGGAGCCATTTCCATCTGCGTGTTCCTTCTTATCAGAAACTATAAGACCTAGTCTCTTGAAATTTTAAATATTTATAATCGAATCTCATACGCAGCACAAGTTTATCCTTTTTTTGATAACTTATAACTTTTCGTTTATATCGATAAATTCCGAATGCGTTGCCCATATGTTGGGCTTAAAAAGGAAGCTCGAATGTTTTATGAGGCAGTCCAGAGCTAGTTACAGGGTATATCTCCGTCAAGCCCTTTACACTGAGCATACTTATTGTATTTTTTTGTGTGTGGACTATTCGAGGCCTCCTTTGACTGCGGCTTCCGTTCATTTATCTTCTTTATGAATAGCCTATGTTCTTGTTCTTGTTGTTGTTTTTGTTGTTTTTGTTGTTGTTGTTGCGTTCTCTTATTGTGCGCTGCCTAATTTGCTTAAGAAATTCGCAATGCCAACTGTTGTGTAAAAACGTTCTCATGGCAAACCAGCGGGCAAAAAATTCAAATATTTCTTAATCCTAAGTTAATTAAATTTACTTTAATTATCTCTTGAATGTCATTAAGTGTCAAAATGTATATACAGGGTGTCTGCACTTCGGACACTTTTAAATTGAGCAGGCTTATTGTGTTTTATGTCTGTAAAGTATTACAAAAAATTATGAGAGGTCCTTCTATGGCACAACACAGGCCGATCAGGTTTGTTTCAAAACTTTGATAGCTTGGTATTTCAGGGTATCTGCTAGTCGGACACTCCCAACTTAAGCACTCCTAATTGTTTTTTGGATAGTTCCGATTAAGTAATCTATTTTAAAAAGAGTATATTAAAGAGTTTTCTTAGAGTATTTTATTAAACACATGGTTCATTTATAAATGGAAACATTTCTTCCAAAACTTCTTTAAGGTTGTGCTGCACTTGAGCTAAAAATGTTGCCCTTAACATGATGCAGATAATAATTTGGTGCTTTGGTGGTTCAATCTTAAGAGGGGCACTCATAACCGATGAGTATCCAATCAGCGCGACGGGAATCGGTTGAGCGGGTGCAGCGGGTGGAGCGGGTGCAGTTGGTGGAGCCCCTTTTACCTTTCACCCAACAGTGATCGGATCGATGCATGCTATAAATTCCAATGCTTGTCGTTCGATTGCTGTGAAAGGAGAAAGTTGCTGTGCAACAGTGCCACAAGCGGCAGGAACGCAGCGTGGATGCAACAAAAGGCGGCGGCTTTCACACGCTGCCGCCGTCGATGCCGCTGCCTATTGATGCAACAGGTGCAGCAGCAGCAGTAGCAGCAGCTGTGCAGATTGCACTGGCTCGTTGGCCAAGTGGGCGGTTGCGCCCACTGGAAGTGGGTAATGGACCGAGTGGTGCGAAAAGGAAGAGGGTGAGTGGGGGGGGGGGGGGTAACGATTTTGCGTGCATTTAATTGTGCGTAATTATTCACTTTGGTTGTTATGCCAACAACTGTGGCCCTTGCGCACCATCTACGGCTCTTAATTGGCTAAGCCGTCGCCTGCTAATTGCCCAACGGTCAGACCGTCCCGTCCCGTCCCGCCCCGCCTCTAACTCTTGCGCCCCATCCGTCCCGTTCCGTCGCGTTCAACTTTTCCATGTAATAGGTGTCTTACATGTGTTGCCGCCTAAAGTGTTTGCTTTCATTACGTTTTCATTATGTAGTTCTCACGTGATCCATAATCGGGCTATTAGCGATAACTAACTAGGTTAGCATCAAGCGAAGAGAAACAAATTATAAAAAGACTCCAAGGGTTAAGCCTCGTTGGAGCTTGCTAATTGAAAAGGCTGTCTGTATATATATTTTTTTAATAAACGCGAAAAGATTACTTTGATTGCATTTGTTTAGGAAAAAAAAAGAAACTTCAAATGAGAGCTTGAATAAGTTGCAATTGTCTGTGCTTTTTTTTAGTCTGAAGTATATATTGTATCATATCGAAACGATAAGTATGTAATAATATGTAATACTAGTCAAATTTTTAGGAATATATTATTATATATGTAAATATAGCTGAAATCCTTAGAAAATCATATATTTCTGTAGACTTAAAGTTGGTTTCATTTAGGCTATCTAAAAACATTCATCCAAACTTTCAAGTACTCATCTTAAGCAATTCACGCTTTAAACTGAAGCGCAGCCAACGTAAAGCCGCTCACAGGATATCTTAATATTACATTAGAGGTGTTACCAATGTATAATGCATTAGATGTATTCCCTCAGCAGGTTTGCTTTTCCATATGGTCGCTATTCCTAATAATGATAATCGCAATCTTCAACTTAATCGACACAATTTAACAGAATCCACACATTGTCAATCTATAATATTGTTCTGAGTAAAAGAAAGTGAAAAGGTGAAATAGTTAACTTGCGCAACCTGCTTGCTTTTTAGTGACATATTTATTTTAACTTGACAGTTTTTCACTCTGCACATTCTCTTTCTCTCTCCAACACACACACTCTCGGGCTGTCTTGTAGGTCAAGAGCAAGCTTTGACAAATTGCTTATACGCGTCTTATACAATTTTGTTGCATTTGACAGGCGCTGACATTAAATAATAATAACACCTGACTGAAGCACTCAAATGTCACTTTCCCCCACCCCCACACCCTATCAGCTAGCTTTGTAACTCCCCACACAAGTGTCACCATAAACGATTGCTCAATGACGCCAGAGTTGTCGTTTGGCTGCTTTCTTTCTCTCTCTCCTTCGCTCTCCCTCCATGTTGTACGGTCTGCATGAGTGTGCACGCAGCACTTACATTTATTCTCAGGCTCTCTTTCTCTCTGGTTCAGTACTTTCTTGCTTCGGTAGCCTTTGGAACTTTCCAGTTGAGTAAATGTGTCTCGGAGTGTCAAAAGCTATATATATATATATATATATATAAACAGACTTAAATATGTACATATATCTCTATAAGCCGGCAGCTGTTGGCGTTGACAGAACGTCATCATCAGCATCGCCGGCAGCGCATCATTGTAATTTGGAATGCCATCGCTACCGTGACGTCACAGCACATACAGCGGCGGCGTGGGAGAAGTACAAAGAGAAAAGCACTGAGAACCGAAAATTGAGCGTACGCTTTACGTCGATAGGTTGTTGTTATTTTATTATTTTATCTATTATTTCTTGTTTCTGCCGGTTGTCTACGTGCTTTTAAACATGCCGCTGCCGCTGCCACTGCACACTGGACAAAATTCGCTGTGCAATAAAATTACATGATATTTAAACATATGCATTTAAATATATATATATGTATATATATGTTTTTAACTTTATGTTGATATTATTTATTTTTCACAAGCTCACCGTTTGAATTGATCTCTAAGTGAACTGTGAACTTTTTTTTTGCTTTTACCACTGTGCGATGCTAGCGTCGTCAATGTTTACACTTTGCAGCTCAGGCATTTTGTTGTTGTGAAGTTCTGTTTGTGCTATATGTGTCTGTGTGCATGAGTGCGTACGTGCGTGCGTATTTGTGTTATTGGCTTCTCGATTTTTCTGTGCAGAGAGAGCAAACAACACAATGAAGCGACGAGAGCTGAAAAGTCGACAGCTGTTTGTCGTTGGTTTTGTTGTTGGCAAAGAAGCCATGGCTGCCTTTGCGAGTCAATGGCACAAATACATATACGCAAACGTACACACACGTACACGTGTATGCATAGGACTGTAGTCAAGCTTGTGCTAGCGCCACCTGTCGGTGGTTTGATGATATTCTCCAATGTATTTACGAACCTTTGACCGACCCAACACTCTTCCAAAGCCCCCCACCACCCATCTAAGCAACTATGTACTTAACAAGTGGGTGACTTTTGCACCATTTGCCAGGAGGTGGGCAGGCAGGTATTGGGCAGCAGTCCGTAGAGGCATGGCTGAACACCTGGGGTAAAACACACATCACTTTATTAAAGTTCAAGTGAAAAGATGTTCGTTTAAAATTGGAAATGCGCTTTAAAAACCCGAACTATATAAAATATTCGATAATAATCGCGCACAAAAATAACACCAAGGAAAAATACGCGCGCGCGGAAAACGGATCATTAGAAAAAACGCGAAACGCCAAATAAATAAAAAAAAAAAATATTTTACCTTGTTGCAAGTTTTACAAGCCGCTCGCCTTGTGACCTCTGCTCAACAAATAAAATTGTGTTTTTCTCGTTGTGTTTTTTATAGCAAAGGAAAATGGGAAATAATAAATAATAAATAAAAAAAAACCAAATCAAAAAAAGCAAAAATTATCGAAATAAATAGTTGCCTTAACAATGAAACTTCCTTGTTGACATTATAAACATACAATATATACAAAAGTAAATAACAAATATACACCACAAATATTATACATATATACAAGTTATATATAAATCTATATACAAGCTATATTTTTAATACAAAAATAAATAAAAAATATAAAAAAAAAAAAAAAAACTCATACGCGATGCGCCTAAAAGAAACCACAAAAAAATCACCAACTCTGCTGCCGCTTTCGGGTGAGCTGTTCAAAACGCTGCGCATATCGCCGCCAACAGTTGCGCAACAGCAGCAGCAGCAGCAGCAGCAGCAGCAGCTACTGCAGCAACAATATCTGCAACAGCAGCAGCAACAACAACTGCAGCAACGCTGCAGCAGCGTGGGCAGCACCAGCAGCAGCGGCACCTGCGAAACGGAACGCTCCACACAATCAACATCGGCATCGTCGTCCGCTTTGTCGCCGCTGGCCGCGATGGCAGCGATGCCCGCAATGCCCACAATGCCAACGCTGCCCGCCGGCGTTGATGAGGCGGCAGCCGCGGCTGCGCTGGCGGCCAACATAGCCGAGTCGTTTACGTTTTTGCAACAGCATGCGGCGCATCATTTTCGCGACATTTTGTATGCGGCCCACATGCTGGGAAGAGGTAAAAACCACAGCGGTGCGGGGTGGGTGGTGCGCGGGCAGCGCGGGGTGCTTGCCGGGATATTATACTAGGCTAAGATTGTTGCACGACCAGCTGTATGGCTTGCTTAACTAGTTTTTTTTTTTCAACTGTTTCTTCTTTTTTTTAGTCTTTTGTTAAGTTTTTTTTGTTTTTTATTTTTTTGGCCAACCAACCGACCAACTTTCACTTTATGCTTGGTTGCCGCATTTCACTTGGCTCAGGCGGCAGCTTAATAAAAATGCAAGCATTTACTGATTGCTGCTTCTTCCTTTTGCTTGTTCAATTTTTCTTGCAGGCTACTATCAGCCGGCGGGTCCGCTGATCTCGCCGCATGTCATTGGGCCACCGCCACCGCCAGCAACAACAGCAGCAGCCGCCCAGGCAGCGGCAGCAGCAGCAGCCGCAGCAGCAGCTGCAGCAGCGGCGTCCACGCCACAGCAAGTTAAGAAGCTACCCGAGGACGAATCCCCGACGCATCCATCAAACAACGCCGCACAGCAGTCCCAGCAGCAACATCAGCAGCAGCAGCAGCAGCATCAAGTTGCTGGCAGCGTTGAGGTTGAGCCGCCAGCGTCCGTTCAGCAGCTACAGCAGCCGCAGCAGCCGCAGCAGCCGCAGCAACCGCATCCATATCCTGGGGCTAGCGCTGTGGCGGCTGCTGCAGCAGCCGCTGCCGGTCATCCGGGTGTGCCGTATCCGCGCTCCATGCATGCGGCCCAAATGCACTATTCGACGGCATATCCGCCCAACTATTATTCACCGTATCCGGGCGAGGTCATGTGCTACTCGCCACCTGCGTATCAGCCGTATTTCTCTAGCAAGGTATATCAGAGCGGACCGCCGCCACCGCCGGCACATCCGGCTGCACATCCGCCGCCGCCGCCACCGCCGGGCGCCTATCGACGCTATCCGTATTATCAGCACGCTGGGCCGCCGCATCCGCCGCCGCCCGAGCTTTACGAACAGCAACCGCCACCGCCGCCACCGCAAGGTGTGCCGCCGCAACAGCAGCCGGCCTCGATTGCAGCAGCCGCCGCTGCCGCAGCCGCAGCAGCAGCTGCAGCCGCCGCAGCTGGTGCAACGCCCGGGCCAGCCGGCACACAGCTGGTACCCGCACACCAGCAACAGCATCTGGAACATTATCCGGGACCGCCCAGCTACTACGCCGGCTATAGTCCAGGAGGCGGCAGCGCCGCCGGCCAGTGCTACACACGCGGCCTGCAGGGTCCGTATATGGGTAAGGAAAAGTATGGTTCTTATACGGATCCACAGATCCTCAGAGATAACAAGCACTCCACAGCAGCAGATTCCCTAGTTGTAGATCCCGTCGAAAGTCCTTGAGGTCAACCAATAGACATTTTTTTCTTTTGCGACAAGCGCAATAACTTCTTATCTAGACAATTTACGACATTTTAATGTTAATTATGAAAATTTCTTAAAATTATTCTGAAGGATTCTGCTTAATTGTATATAACTATCTGATAAATATTGAGAAGAAGTTAAAAGTTAAAAGGGCTATCCAAAGTGAAGGACTACCAAAAACGCGCAAGGATGTTTTTCCTTAATTTTCATTAACAAGATTTGGCTTTTATAGAAGAACAAACTTTCAACATAAAATATAACATAAATGATATATCGTTGGACCTCTGATAATATTATAAAGTAAATAAATCAACATAATAGTTTTGCAGGAATGGGAGAATTTCGCGAGACGGGACGTGACTTTAAAGTGTTTGTAGACTTTTCCTGGTTTATCTAGGACTCAAGTCCAAAATCTCAGAAATACAAGCTAGTCACATAGGAACTCTTGGATACGTTCCCTATTCCTTTAGAGGAAGTGGAAAAAGGCCTAGTCTCAGGCTAGTCTTATCGCACCCTCTTGCGTTCACTGTAGATATCCGATAATTTCCATTTGCACTAAACAAAAAACGTGTATAGGAGTTACAATGAGGCCTTTAGTCATAATGTATATATATATATATATAAATAAATGTATATGCATAGGAGGAAAACTCCTTAACAAATTCCATTTATAGCTAACATATTTCTTTAATATTTGCTTTTTGTGCCGCCACAGAGTATCCGCCGCAGTGTCCGTGTCCAATGCAACAATCGTGTCCAAAAAACGTCCATACTGGGCCTCATATTGGTAGCAACAGCAACAGCAGCAGCAACAACAACAGCAGCAGCATCAGCAGCAACAACAGCAGCAACAACAGTTCCACGCACAAGACGAGCAGCCATAGCCAGAGTTTGCTGCTGAGTGCTGGGAGCAACAACAGCAGCAACATGCCTGTGCATGGCAGCCAGTCGAGCAGCGATGGCAGCTTGACTGCCAGCAACTGCAACAGCAGCAGCAACAGTTTAGCAGGTACAGCAACAACAGCAGCAGCAGCAACAGAGACATCGTCAACAACAGCAACAACAACGACAACAGCGCTGACTACCAGTAGGGGCCCAGTTAAAAATGGGATCAATAACAACAACAAAAGCAAAGACACGACAACAATGACAGCAACAACACCGACGGCAACGGCAGCAACGAACACAACATCAACAGTTGCATCTGTTGCCACGTCGGCAACAACAACCACCAACAACATGGGCACCCAGTGCCAAATGCTGGTCAAAACGGAGCTCAAGAGCGACGTCGAGTGCCAAGTGACCAAAATGCAATACGAGGCGCATGTAATGCCGCCGCCAACGCCGCCCGAAAGCTACTGTGCCAGCGATGATAAATTGCTGGAGGATCAGGAGCAGGAGCACGAACACGACCAGCAACAGCAACAATTGCAGCTGCAGCAACAGCCAAAGGACATCGAGTCCTATGATTTGACGGGCAGCACACCGCCGCCGCCAGTTGTGTTGCCACGCAAGGCGCGCATTGGCAAGAGCATGGCCAGGGAAATGGTATATGCGGCACAGCAGCAACAGCAACCGTTGCTGCAGCAACAGCACCAACTACATCAACACCAACAACAGCACCAACAACAGCAGCAACAACTACAACTGCTGAGCAAGCAAGCAGAAGCAGAACCACAATTGCCTTTTGTACTTAAAGCAGAAATCAAAGCGGAGACCAAAATCAAAATCGAGCACGATGAACTAGCAGCAGCAGCAGTTGCAGCTGCATCAGCTGCTTTAACGGCAGCAACATGCAACACACATATCAGCAAACTGCCGGATCTGAAGCCCACAATCAAAACGGAACCAGAGCTTGACTTGGAGAAGCCAAAGCCGCAGCAGGAGGAGCAGCAGCAGGAGCAGCCGCCGCAACAGGAGCAATTGCCGCCTAATAGCAGCAGCAGCAACAGCAGCAATGTTGCCGCTGGCAGCAACAGCAACAAGCGCATCAATTTGCTTGCATCGGCAACGCAGGGCAAAAAGTCAAAGGTGCACAGCTACAAGAGTCTCATCAAGCAGGCGGAGCCAAAGACTTATCTCTCCACCGGCCGCAAATTTGTGCAGCGCTATGGCCGAACGCCGGCCAAATATGTAAAGCGGCGGCAAATGTTGTTAACGCAGCAGCAACATCGATTGCGCGCGCAGCGACGCGAGCAACAACGCAAACAGCAGCAGCAACAGCAGCAGCAGCAGAAACAAACGGCGTCAACTGCAGCCGCAGCAGCTGCAGATGAGGCAGCAACAACAACAACAGCAGCAGCAGCAGCAGCAGCAGCAGCGGCGGCGGCGTCGACGGCGGCAACATTGTCGCTGGGCAAAAGCTGCTCGCCCAGCGCATCGCCAAAGCGTGCACGTCCACGTAAACAGGCAATTGCAGCACTGCATCTGCTGGAGAGCCTGGACACGACATTGACGCGCGGCTATTTCAGCGATCCGGAGCTAAACAGCAGCAGCTGCAGCAACAGCCGCGGCACAGCACCAACAGTTGGCCTGTACGCGCCGGCAATACCGTCGCCATTGCTGGCGCCGCAGCCGGCGCTGTTGAGCGAGAAGCGCTCCAAGTCGGAGACGAAAAAACCGCTGCTCGCAGCGAACTGTGCGGCGAGCGTTGCGTTGGCGTCGCTGGCGACAACGTTGCCCACAAATTCTACCTCAGCTGGCGTCGAGCCGCCGGCCAAAAAGCCGCGCAAGCAGCCGGCTAAGGCCAAGGCCAGGCCGATAACGGCCAAAAGCCGAAAAGCAGCAACACCAGCAACAGCGTCAGCATCAGCAGCAGCAGCAACAGCAACTGCAGCAGCAGCAGCTGAGGCAACAGCATCAGCTGATGCCGAGACCAATAACAATGAGTATCAGATGGCAGATTTGCAGGCGCAAAAGCTAAGTGCCACGCCCACAGTGCCAGTTGCCGGTGCTGTGCAACAATTGTTGCCAGACGAAACGGTAGCCATCGCCGCAGCAGCAGCAGCCGCAACTCATCCGCCGCAACATTCCGATGAGCAACAACACAAGTTCCTGGTGCCCCACAAGCCAATCGAGACACCTTTACCGCCCACAGCAATGGCAACAAATGCAACGCCAGCGTCCACGGCGCGTCACGCCCCCACAACAACAACAACAGCAGCAACAGCAGCAACAACAACAACGCACACAAAACGGGCGCGTTCCCGCTGCAAATTTGGCAACCGAAAGAAACAACGCCATCGTCCTGGCGGCGTCAGCTACGAGGTGGACGAAACGCAGCCGCCGGCAACGCGGGCGAATGTGGTGCCCAAATGGAACAACGGCTGGATGTGGGCGGGCAAGGCGTTCCAGGGTCCAGTGTTTCTCAATGTGAGTCACGAGTCAATTTCCATACACAAAAGTCAAATGTTAACCTCTCTCTCTCTCTCTCTCTCTCTCTCTCTCTCTCGCTCGCACACACTTTCTCTGTGCTTGTAGAGCGATGATCCGTTGGTGCTGCGCACTTGCTATCCGGCCATGCGGCATGTGGAGGGCGACATCATTCGCACACGCGACTGCGTCCTGCTGAAGGCCAACGAGGACAACGAGCTGCCTTATGTGGCCAAGGTGGCGCATCTCTGGCAGAATCCTGAGGATGGTAAGCACTGCAACTGGACAGGTTGCAAACAAACAGAAAGTAGTGCTAGGGATTTTATTTTTATATTTGGCCTAGCTAGTGTACAAATATTTATGAATCTTTCTTCGTTCATAAAATGAATCCTTAGATTGAGATTGAGAATCATCATTGGTTCGAACCTGAACCAAAGAACACAAGTTGTTGATTTCATTAATTAGATACATTTTTCGAAAACTGAACTAGTTCTAAGGTCTTGTCTAAGGTTTTTAAAAGAACTGTAAAGGCCACACATCAGCGAGTAATTGATAAAGAATATATTAGAGACTAGTTCATTGAGTGAAAAAGTAATTTACAAAGTAAATTTTATTTAATTAGAACTTATCAAAGGGGAACTAGTTCGTTAGCGAGCATGCGCTTATTAATTGAAAAAAGTAAAGAAAATTTTACTAAACAAAAAACTAGTACAAGGAGAACAAGTTTATTTGTGACTAGATCATTGAGTGAGAAAAAGTAATTGATAAAGGAAATTTTAGTTGATAAGAAGCATAAAAAGAGAACTTGTTCATAAGTGACTAGTTCATCAAGTGAAAAAAGTGATTGATAAAGGAAAACTAGTTCATTAGTGAGTATATGCTTATTTGAGGGAAAAACTTATTCGTAAATTCTTTAAAGCATTTGCAGCTCATATTAAATAGTTAATGAACTGGTTGATTTTCTCGAGAAAAATATTTGTTTATTAACTAAACAAGTTCATTGTGAACAAATGGAAATGATAGGTCGAATGGAAGCTAACAATTTTTAGGAATACTCAAAAGTATTCATTTTTACCAGTAAATGAGCTAATTGAGTGAGTTAATTTAGAGTGAGTAAATAAACTAGTTCGTTTGGCGAATTGGCGAATTTAAATTGAGCACTTCTAAATATTTGGCCGCCATTTCAGGTGAAATGATGATGTCCCTGCTATGGTATTATCGCCCCGAGCACACGGACCAGGGCCGCCAGCGCAATGACTGCCCGGACGAGGTGTACGCGTCGCGTCATCGGGATCACAACTCGGTGGCCTGCATTGAGGATAAGTGCTACGTGCTGACCTTTAGCGAATATTGCAGGTAAGTGAGGTGGGCATTTAAATTGGATCAGATTAACTAATGCCAAGTCCCAACAATTCGAACAGATATCGACGACGCCTGCGCGCGGCCGAGGAGGATGTGGAGGATGTGAGCATTGTGCCGCGACGCAGCAATACAAGCAATTGTTTTACGGTACGCACCGTTCCGGATCAAACGAATCCGGAGCTGGTCATGTTCTGCAGACGTGCCTACGAGTTTCGCACGCGTCGCCTACTCAAGCTGCCGCAGAAGAACGCGCTGGTCTGCAGCTAGCGCCGGGCCACTTAGGGTCTTGCCCTAAACGAAAATCAAAGCAAATTTTGGAATACGCTGCGGAGAGGCGAGTGCGGCATGGTGCAGTCCAAGCCATGCCACTAACAACAGCCTGGGCAGATGAGAACGGGCCAAGACACAACATATAACACACACACCCACACACACACACACACACATACTCAAACAAATACACACACACGACCAAAATGGGGAGAGCAAAATGAATGGAAAAGAGAAAATGTAACTGGAAAAACTACGCAGTTTATTTTCAAGTAATTTTTGTATTACCCAACTTATTATTTATTATGCGCCCAACAACACACACACACACACACACACACACACACACCTTGTTATTAAGTTAAATGTATTTATTATTCTTAAGTTTAGTCAGCAATCTTTTTTCCGCTCCCTTACTCTAAATGTATATGTTTTTTTTTTCTCTATATATATATAAATATATATATATATATTTTTATTTCTGACTCTACTCTCCAAAAAACTTATTTAATGCTCAGGCAAACACTTTGCGCACACTCTGCTCCAACTGGCAAAATCTTTGTAAAACGACTTGGAAACAAGAAGAATGAAAATCATTTGAAGTGAAAAAACTTAACACAATTCTACGCGCTGTTGGTTTTTTTGTTGTTAGTTTTTGTAAGCGAAAAAAAAAATAAGAAAATAGAAATGAAAGCAGCAGAGGAAGCACTTTTTTTTGTTTTTAATTTTATATATTTGAGCAAAATACTTTGGGAAATTTGATTTCTGCAACAAATTATATATATATATATATATGCTTTAGTTTTTATATACATACATAATGTAGACCAAATTAAGTACATATACTATTTTTTTTTAATATTTTTTAAAAGGAAAAATTTAAGCTACGTGCATAATTTATACATTTGATGAAAGCATTAACTTTAAGTACGAGTTACACAAATCCTTAATGAACAGAAAAAAAAAAAAAACAAAATAATAACAACAACAACAAGTCACATACATTAACAAATGTACTTTAATATATATATATATTAAATATTATTTAATTTTAATGCCTAGCGATCTTAGTTTGAAAGCAATTGAAAATCATTTGTTTTATACCAAATACAAAATAATTTATGCACCTAATTTAGAAACAAACACACACACACACACACACACACACTCACATACACACACACACAAAAGCAACTACATATATACATATATGCACTTGTGTATTATCTATATATTATATATATTATCATTATTATTTTTTATTATGATTTTCATTATTTTTTTTTTTTGTAATAGTTTTCTTTGTTTACTATTGAAACAAAAGCTCATAATAAAAATACATTTTAATCGAGCCAATGCGTCTTACCTTGCAGACCTCAGATCAAGAATTTACTATGATAAAAAAACAAGTAACTTTTTATGTTTTAAGAGCTCAGTCAAAGTTTTAGATTGTTTTCCAGTAAATGCGACATGTTGTCCTGAGTTATGCTCTGCTCTGGCTTAAACCAGTTGCGATATATAGACGCGCTTGAGTCTTAGCTCAGGATAAAGTATGTTATTTGAATAATACGCACACGGCATTATGGTCGAAATTTTACATTAAAATATATCTCACAGAAAAAGATTGTTTCTAGAATATTTTAAACAAGAACTTACGTACTATAAGAAGATTAGGAAGCCTATGTTTTTGAAACTCCTTTAAGTATGCAATTGAAAATATATCGAAATTGTGTAAATTTCGGCGTATTTGATGAGAGTGCGAAATTTATAATATAACTAGGCGTATGTATCTCATCGTCTAAATTCCAATTGACAAGCAATCATACAGAAATATGCAATAATATATACTGACCAGGATAAAATTAAGAACCATTTGTGCTGTGGTAGTTTTATTTAATGTTTACATACTTCTAAAAAAACAAATGCAATGGACATTTATGTGATTTTCATGCGAAAATGAAACTCGGAATATAAACGAAATAAGGAATATCAAATGTGTTCTATATTTGAAACATTTGAGCTCTCCAAATCAGTTCTTTGTAAAAGAAGAATGTGTTTCTTCTTTAAGTATGTTAAAAGGCATAAACATTAAATAAAGTTCGTTTCAGGTTAGGGAAAAAATTGATATTTTTCCAGTTTTCCAAAATATATTAGCATACTTTTAGGCTGCAAGGATTTATGTTTAATTTCGTAATCTGAGCGTGTTCACGTTGGGCATCTACTTAAGCTGGTTTACGGTGTGCAAAACCAAAGCAATTTATTAGCAGGCATAGAGTATATATATCTATATAAATATATATATTTATATATACGTAAATACATATTAACAATTAGGGGCTGCAGTAGGCGTGTCAATGAGCTATATGTGTGTAGCGCAGTAGAGAGCGTTTAAGGTATTGCAAAGTGAAAAGTGTGGCTTAGACAGGTTAGCAATAGGAAGCGTTATAAATACACATTCATACACACACACACACACACACTCACATACACACATATATATATATATATATATATATACATATATACTATATAGGGAGCATTGCAGACATATGAAACATGTATACCAAAAGCATATATCAAAATAAGAACACAGTTTACAACTCGGGGCCATTCGGTTATGGGTATGAGCCGAAGTAATGGTCCAGCACAATGTATTCAAGCGCAGGGGAAATAATTCAATTACAGCCATATATAAGGTATACAGAGAGCCTAAATTGCGTATGATATTTCTATACCCTATATACATAACATATATACATAAACATAACATAACACACACACATTCATGCATGCGACTATACTAGACACATACACAGGTACACTTATTGGGCCACAGTTGCAGAGCTGCAACCAAATTCTACAATACATATACATACATATACGATATATATATATATATATATATCTATATATCTATATCTATATATATATATAAATTTACATATATATTTCTATAGACAATGGGTTAACAAAAACTAAAAGAATAATAAAACTCATATATTTGTACAATAGAATGTAAACGAAAGCAATTGAATATTCGCACAAGAAGCCAACAAATGTTGGTTAACACCAAATACTCAATACACACACACACACAGAATGCCTGAAAAATTAACAATATTTAAAATGTAACGAAAGCAAAAAAACAAAAAAAAAAACCATGAGTAAATGAACAAAATTTAAATGATTTTTTTCTTGAAACAAATGTTATAAATTAATTGTAGCCCGTAGCCAAAATTGAACGTCAAATTTGTAATTTGTTTCCAACTCACCAAATAGTTAAATGCCCGTTCTATATTCTATACACATATATACATATATATATATACATATACATATATATTTCTATATATATATGCATATGTACAGTGCATATGTGCCAGTGTATGTGTGCATGCGTACTGCATAAATATTATTGAGTAATTATTATTGTATTTAAACAAGTTGAATTTTTGTGCGTCGCCCATTTAATAAAGACATTTACCAAGGGCACGTTGTTCGTTTACTTGTATCATCTTATCGAAAGAAAAAAACAAATAACAAATCCCAAGCCCCCATTTATCCAATGGGGGGTCATTTTTTTTCTCTCAGCGAAATGTTTCGAAATGCTAATGAAATACAACACTTAGCAATTAAAATCATAACACGAAAAAATGGTCAATAAAAATCAAAATATTGTTTATTAGACAAATAAATGTATTTTTTGGCAAACTGGTTTTAATGTGGGCATGGGCTGAAATTAAAGCTTTTTCTTAAATCAGAATTACGTATTCTATCTTAATATATTCGATTATCAATCAATTCTGCTTTCATGTGAATTCCACACAGTACACTAAGAATATTTTTCGGATAGTCTGTGTAATTTCGGATAGTGTATCTGGAATGTGTATGTGTGAATGTATGTATGTATGCATCAATGTATGTATGTAGGTATGTGTGTATGTAAGTATCTAAGTAAGTATCTAAGTATATATGAAAGTATCTAAGCATGTATGTAAGTATCTAAGTATGTATGTAAGTATCTTTGTGTGAATGTATGTGTGAATATGTGTGTATGTATGTATGTATGAATGTATGTATGTATGTATGTATGAATGTATGTATGTATGTATGTACAAATGTATGTTAGTATGTATGTATGTATGTATGTATGTATGTATGTATGTATGTATGTATGTACGTGTTTAGCAAATGTAGACAAAGTAAAATTACGGCTAAATTTGAAAACAACGTACCTTAAAGTGATGCCTTACTCCTCGATTCTCATGAACTCAAGTAAGCCAGGCAGGTTTCCTTGCTTTGACTATAAGTTGGTTTTTTTGTGAAAAGTGTCGTGTTCATATAAACATATGCGTTTGTATTTTTGTTAATCTTTGTATGCATGTGTTTATGTATATATGTTTGTATGTAAGTATGTAAGTATTTAAGTATGTAAGTATGTATGTATGTATTCATATATGTATGTTTTAATGTAAGTATGTAAGTCTTTTTTGCATCTTTGTATGTATGTATCTATCTATGTATGTACGTATGTATGTATGTATATATGAATGTGTGTATGTATTTTCCCTTATAAATAACGCAGACCAAGATTACTACCCGCAGCGCTGGAAAAAAGAGTAATGTAAAAAGTAAAGTTATTAATGCCCTACTAAGCGATTCTCATGAATTAAAGTTACCCTCACAGAGTTTCATGCTTTGATAATAAGTGTTATATTAATAGAATGTGCTGATAACCTGTGGTTTTATTATTGTTGTTTGAATTTGATTTACGTATTTGTTTAAACATATATTTTTTTGTATGTGTATGTTTTTATTCAGATATTTGCTTTTGCTTTTATTTTTTCTCCTTGGAAAAAGAGCAGGAATTAAATTAGTGTATATCAAACGCTAATTTTAATTAACTTAGTTGTTAATTGTTTTTCTGTAAGTGTTTTTGTGTATTGAATATCATTTAATGCACTTGCAGCTATTTCAAGTTCAAACGATTCAAACGACTCGAAGCTTTGGGGTTGGGGTACCTGAAAACCGCATTCATAGGTCGAGCTGAGATCTATTAGCACTTGGCACTTCAGGCGTCACGCACGCCCACAACAAGTTTCCGTGGCGTCTTGGCCAAGGCTGATAAGCATCCAAAACACGTACTGCTCAGGGGTTAGATATGCTCCACGTGCAGTTCCGGGCGGAGGGGAGGAGGGTTGCCTTGACATTGATGTGCCGAGCGGGTCGTCTGACGCATTCTGCGAAGCGCAAACCTCAAGCTCGAGCCTCAAATTAAAATTAGTTGCGACCGCAATTAAGTTAATCGTTGTTGTTGTTGTTGTTGCTTCGTTTGTGGCATGTTCTCATGACTGGGCAAATTGCTTATTCATATTTAAAGAAAGTCAACAATTCGTTTTTATGTTCTCACAAACGCAGCCCAATTACCTCTCTCGTATACAAATCAGCATTGGGCCCGTCAAGTCGGATGCGCGCTCTGCCCCCTTCAATTAGTATCTATATACAAATACATAGCTCGCCTACAGATTCAGATACCTAGAGAGCGTATCTCTAAGGGCGCTCAGTTCTTATACCCTGTAGTCTGAAGACTTGAATAATGCGATATTCAATTGTAAAAAATGATTAAATTAATTTTAAATTTAATTTTCAATCAAATTTAATAACAATCGCATTTCTCTCGCGAATGCTTGAACGTTTTTAAAGTCTTTTTCCTATCTTAGTATAATACAAAATGTAATATATAATCCTTCTTTAGATTTATTTGTAGTAGCCAAGATGTACATATAAGCCAGGACCACAAAGTTAGGTGGTTCGGTTTACGATTCGCACCGATCTTTTGCCTTTAGGGCCGATTCATGAATCTGATTTTCGTCATACCTGAATCACAAGCTTGTGTTCGAATATAGATTTGTCAAACAATTTAGAATTTAATAGCATTTTTTTTTTCTGCCCTTTGGTACTGAAAATATTGTAATCCGTACATATTTTTATAAACAAGATGCGGGCTAAATTTTATCCCAGCCATTGGCAATCGGCTTGTATCAGTTAAGGTTAGTTAATTCCAATGGTTGGTGCTATTTGTTGAACAACTAGCTTGGTTTAAATTTCGATTCGTAGTAAATAATAATTGTATTTTGTCTGTTATCTTGGTATACCACAAATTTGGAAACAAATGGTTAAATAAACTCCCAAGAGTATTGTTATATACACGTTCAATATATATTAACATACACACATTAACATACATACATTAACATACGTACATTAACATACATACATTAACATACATACATTAACATGCATACATTAACATAAATTTAGCACTATTCCTATAGGGTATTTCCCTATAACAAATTCTTCGACTCAAGTATTTCAGTTTGTTGTGTTTTGCGCTCTCCTTAGATGAGCTCATAACTTATGTGACTCAGTGTTTGTGGTCGTGTTTTTTATCAACAGGTGTTTGCTACAGTTTACAACGCCCCCCCTTTTGGCGGCATTTGAATATTTTATGTGTGCCTGCTACGTTTTTGGCTAATTACATGGGCGGTTCTGGGCGATAACACCTACATATATGGAACTATATGCTGTGTCAGTCGCGTTGACTGTCGTTTAAGTCGTGCAGCTGTCTGGGAAATTAGAAAATCTGTTGACTAAATGACAAACATGCTTCTAGCCCGCCAGGTATTTAACAAATATACAAAAATAGCTTGCTAAAAATTGTACAAACATAAGGTGTTTACAAAAATAAACCATTTAATATAATAACCTTTATATATTACTTTGTCTAGTCGACGTTTCTGGCATGTGATAACATCATTATATTTGCGTGCTTGGTATTTTGTCATCATTTTTTTTATCGAAGATATATTTTGTTACAACAGACTTTTGTTTACCCACTCGTTTTGTTCATTTTTCTATTTGTTAATTAATAAAGTTTTAACAGTTTTTTGGCTTTGATGCTGATGTTTTGATATGTTGGCTGGGTTCAATTTCCAGTTTAGGTCTCAAGCCACGTACAATGTTTGAGCATAGAAAACGGATTGTTTAAAAGTGTGTTAATTACTTTGAGACTTCATTTCTTTTTTATAGACTTGCACAGCAAGTGCTTTTGTCCAAATTGTAACGCAGCTCTTCTACAAACACTGTCGGTGAAAAAAAAAGAAGTCAAGATTGTAACTCACATTTGCATACATATTAGAAAGCATTTTTGAGATAAAGTATTTCAAGTTCCTTCTACATTTTAATTATTTGCACAATATTCCTTCCGATACATGCGTGTTTTCGTAAACATTATCGAATGTATACATATAAAAAACTAATATTAATATGTAAACACTTAAATGCGTCTTTATATAACATATTGGTGGCTAATATCCGGCCTTGGCAGTCCATTCACCCATTTTTCAACCGATAGATTGCTTTTACGCGACAAAGCTTGAACCCCGTCAACTTGGGCCCATCGGATTTTTAGCAATAAAGTTTCATACAAATGTTTTCCACTCATTTTCCACACTTGCGCGTGGAACCGTATCTATCTATCCGACCGTATGATTTATTGTTAATATTAAAAATTAAACAGCTAGATTCATTCAAAGATGTATATAAATATATAAATATATACATTATACGACTAATCATAAGACTAAAGTGAGATCCAATATAATTTTGACACTTCCATTGCCGAACTCAATTATAACTAGGCTCTTGCTCAATGTTTTGACACTGATTACAGAGTATCACACAGTCGTGCGCTTTAGACTTACTTTGGCTTTAATTTATGCACACATCATATAAAAACAATTGAAATGTGAAAATGTTATATGATATATCTACTGAGAAATGCGGCCTATCGAATAAACGAGTAAACAAAGCTTAGATCACTTGTAAACCACTTGAAGGGAGCAGCGTTTGCAATTAATTTCAGTTTTTCCAGTCACTCCAGTCTATAATCTATTCGAAATTACGTAGTTCAGATAATGGTGATAAAATTAATTACTTGCTGTGAGTTTTATATTAAGAAAATATTATAATTTTCTTGTGAGACGTCTTCGATCCCACAAAGTATTATATTCAACTGAATTGATAACTATTTCTGTCTGTCTGTCTGGCTGTTCAGGTAGAAAGCCTACAAATACTATATCGCACAAATGTAGAGCTTATTTTCCATGTTCCATGTGACGCCGGGCTATTTTACACCCGATTTTCACATAAGACATTGTATGTTATTTGCGCATCTGAGAGCAGGGAAATAAAATAATACCGGAAATGCTTCAAATGTATCCAATAAACGCATTTTTATTGCTCACTTCACATTTTGGTATCTCATTTCTATAAATAAAGCTTATTAATAACAAAAAAAAGGGTAAACAATATATTATAAAAAAAAATACGTTAAATTTATAAGGGGCTTCAAGATCTCGCCGCCAGCAGAGCCAGCGACAGAGCCACGCCCACAGAGGCTACAGCAGCGCCAGCACTCGATCTATATCCATAGTTGTTCGGATAGCCGGGCGGTGGGGGCACGGGCTGGCCGCCCATGCCGCCATTATAGGAATAGGGTCGTCCATGCTCGTCGGTGCCGCTGACATAGTAGCCACCATTGCCGCCGGCGCCGCCGTAGGGACCACGCGAATCGATGCCGCCATAACCGTAGCTGTACTGTGGATCTGTGCTGCCCAGACTGCCCGGCGGATGCATGCCGCCCGTCTGCGCATTTGACCAGGCGCCCGTACCCGCACTGTTGCCAGCATTCCAGTTGACGCTACCGCTCTGGGCGTTCACTATGTGGAACAGAAAAATCGAATTGTTCACATATCAACACAATTTTCGGGCACTGATAATCCACATCTCGGGGCAGTGGCATCGAGACTTACCCGCCGCCGCCAGGTAAGCGATCGCACATATCCAAATCACAACAAAACTCCGACGATCGGTTAAAGACATGTTTAAGGTCTGGCCAACTAGCTGCAACTAATTCGCTGGCGGCATCACGTCAACGGTTTTAAACTGGTTCCCAGGCCGCGCACTACCCACGTTTATATCTTCAAGCCCCACTCCTCCCGCTTGGGGCGGCCACTCCAGCTTGTTTTTTTAAGCGCTTGAACTGCGACTGCAAATGTTGTTGTGGTGTCAGCGAGTCAGCATTGTTGTTGTCATTGTTGTTGTTGCTTTTAATTGTTTAGTGGCTCATTGTTGTGCCCTTACGGCGGGTATACTCGAATTGTGACGGCCCTTCAATTGATTATATGATCAAAATAAACTTATAAGCGTCCAATCATTCAATTTGTCTAAATGATGTAGATATCAGCAGATATAGATATAAATATAGATATAGATATAGATATAGATATAGATATAGATATAGATATAGATATAGATATAGATATAGATATAGATATAGATATAGATATAGATATAGATATAGATATAGATATAGATATAGATATAGATATAGATATAGATATAGATATAGATATAGATATAGATATAGATATAGATATAGATATAGATATAGATATAGATATAGATATAGATATAGATATAGATATAGATATAGATATAGATATAGATATAGATATAGATATAGATATAGATATAGATATAGATATAGATATAGATATAGATATAGATATAGATATAGATATAGATATAGATATAGATATAGATATAGATATAGATATAGATATAGATATAGATATAGATATAGATATAGATATAGATATAGATATAGATATAGATATAGATATAGATATAGATATAGATATAGATATAGATATAGATATAGATATAGATATAGATATAGATATAGATATAGATATAGATATAGATATAGATATAGATATAGATATAGATATAGATATAGATATAGATATAGATATAGATATAGATATAGATATAGATATAGATATAGATATAGATATAGATATAGATATAGATATAGATTTAGATATAGATATAGATATAGATATAGATATAGATATAGATATAGATATAGATATAGATATAGATATAGATATAGATATAGATTTAGATATAGATATAGATATAGATATAGATATAGATATAGATATAGATATAGATATAGATATAGATATAGATATAGATATAGATATAGATATAGATATAGATATAGATATAGATATAGATATAGATATAGATATAGATATAGATATAGATATAGATATAGATATAGATATAGATATAGATATAGATATAGATATAGATATAGATATAGATATAGATATAGATATAGATATAGATATAGATATAGATATAGATATAGATATAGATATAGATATAGATATAGATATAGATATAGATATAGATATAGATATAGATATAGATATAGATATAGATATAGATATAGATATAGATATAGATATAGATATAGATATAGATATAGATATAGATATAGATATAGATATAGATATAGATATAGATATAGATATAGATATAGATATAGATATAGATATATAGATATAGATATAGATATAGATATAGATATATAGATATAGATATAGATATAGATATAGATATAGATATAGATATAGATATAGATATAGATATAGATATAGATATAGATATAGATATAGATATAGATATATAGATATAGATATAGATATAGATATAGATATAGATATAGATATAGATATAGATATAGATATAGATATAGATATAGATATAGATATAGATATAGATATAGATATAGATATATAGATATAGATATAGATATAGAAATAGATATAGATATAGATATAGATATAGATATAGATATATAGATATAGATATAGATATATAGATATAGATATATGGTATGAAATCTCGTACAACTACGGAAATATAGAGTACATTTTATTCTATGCAATCTTCTTGGTGAAGTGAAAAGCAGTTTTTTTTATTTTTTTTTGTTAATTTCATTTTATTTAATTTTATTTTATTTTTGCAATACAGAACACGCAAATTTGTGTAAGTCGGCTCTGTTGGTGTAATTTGTACGAATTTACGTGAGAGACGCGAGTTTTTTTCCGGTATAGAACACGTTAATTTGCTGGGCTCATTAATGATATGCATGACGAGGCGATGGGCTGGGTATATACTAAGTATATGGGCCCAGCTGCTGTTGCAGTGCGCCATGTTGAGGGGCTTAGTCGACAACAACAGCGACAATCAGATGCGTATTTCATATAAGGCCGATAAATATGGCGGCTATATATGAATAAGAATGCGCACATATGCTTCAGTATACAACAAAGAAAAACAAATAAACAGAAGCAAAAACAATTGCAGAGCATTACTTTTACTTTTATTTTCGGAACGGGCAGCGACTTGTTAACACATTTCGTTTATTATACGGCCCGGAGACTCCGGGCTGAGACTCTCCAGAGACAATGCAATCGCGTTGTATTGTGGAGAAGTCGCATCGACAATGGCAAATATTTGCGGCTTTGCTCGCTTGCAACAATTGTCGAATCACGAATATTGTTTGCTTTCCACGTGCCCTGTTGTTGTTACAGGTATTACATCAATTTCAGGTGAAACGACGTCATAAATAGGTCAAGCAATATGCTAACAGCTACATATTCGCAGCGGGATTACAACTGACCACAGCCACCCATCCCATCCCATCGCACACAATGTACATAAAGTCCGGGAAATGGGAAAAATCTAAGCTTAAACGATTTAAATATTTTTGCAACTTCAAATAATAAGTTCTTAAAACTAATACTATTTATGATATATATTTAATATAATGTATAATGATATATAAATTGTTTAAACAAAATATTTCTATGCATCTAAAACAAGCATATTTTGCATTAAGTTTTAAAATTACATGACAAATTTATCTTGAGGATAAAACGAGCTCAAAAAGGTCAACGAAATTTAAAATTTCTCTGCGGAAAATAACGCTCTTTTGGAAAAATAATGAAGGGACGTAATATCATTTTTTGCATTTATTTTAAGATAGTTTCAGACAAAGAATTGTGTATTTTAAAGTATTAAAGTATTTATTAAAATAGTTGTTTGTAAAATGAAAATTAATTGGCACCAATTTTCTTAAAAATACTTAATATTTTTAATATTATAATGTTTCTGTTCTTTTTTATGTTTAGGCGCCACCTGGCGTGCAGATTGAAGTTGCAGATGTGGCAACGCTGGCAGAGTGGCCACTTCTGTGTTTACTGCAACTGCGCAGTAGCAACACACTGTGAAGAATCGAACTGGTAATCAGAAACCCCAAAATGGCAATACTCCAGTGGGGCAGGTCCACCCAACCCCACAGACATTGCTGGAACTCGGCAAGGGTAAGTCAGCTATGCTGTGTGCTTGACTGTGTGTGTGTGTGTGTTTGACTGTGTGTGTGTGTGCGCGTGTATTTTGGGTTTAACTACACTTTTTTGTTTTGCTTTCTTTTTGTGTTTACTGCCGTTTTTCCAGCAGCAGCTTTTAGCTTTTCACAGCGTCGGCTCTCGCCGTGTGCCTTTGAGGTGCGTGCGTGCGTGTGTGTGCGTGCGTGCGGATGTGTGTGTGTGTGTGTGTGTGTTTGTTGTTTGCGAGTGTTTGCGTGTGTATTTGTATCGGTTGGTTTTCGCTTTTCGCTTTTCGGTCTGATAGTGACATTGCTCGGCTCGGCCAGCCGCTTACTTGGCTTTTGGAGGCTACAGCTGCCTGGCTTTGGTGGTGGATTTTCAGTTGCAGCCCAAGCGCCAGCAGCGCCAGCCAAAACAATAAGCATTTTTTTTTACTATTTTGGCTGCCAATTGAAAAATTATAAACAAATGTTTCACAAATAAACACCAAATGCCAGTGGCAGCAGGGCCAAAATAAAAATAAGAATATAACAAAATTAAATCAATTGAAATTTAAATAAAATAGTGATAATTAAAATACGTGAAAATAACGCACAAATAAAATAGTTTAGTCTAATGTACTCGAACTAAAAACAATTCAAAGCAACCCAAAAAAAAAAACACACAAAAAAAAGAAAATAAACGAAATAAAGGCAGCAACAGCAAAAGAAAAAAATTCATTGCATCTATTCAGGCGCATAAGGAAAATGAGCGCAAAGGTAGGCCAAGAGCGCGCGCCGCTCTCTCTCTGCATGTGCCTATATATGTGTGTGTGTGTGTGTGTGTGTGTGTGTTTGTGCGTGTGTGTCTCTGTCTGTACGTGTTCTGTTTTTGTGTGTTTTGCGCTTATGTTTATCGCAATATCAACATTGCTGTAGGCCGTTGGCTGGTGGCCTTTTTAGCTGACAATTGCGCAAATGAATTTGCAGTTTATGAACATTTTAATTGGCTTCCCAATTTAATTAGCGTTGCATGTGCCACGCCCCCCATTGTCAGCCCCCTTCTAGAATTTGCTCTTGTTAGGCATACATAAATTGCATGGCCTGCATTGGGAATTGGGCCTGTAGCTTGCTGAGCTCAAGACATATGTCTAACATATGTCAGACGAGCCTGCGAAAGAGCCAAAGATAGTGAGCGATAGAGAGAGAGAGAGAGAGCGAGTGTGAGAGAGGGAGAGTGGAAGAGAGGGGGGAGGGGGGCTTGTGCGAGCGAGACTGTGGGAGAGCAGCATTGTTTGTGTGTGTATGTCCTGCGTTAACTTTTATACGATGTGAACCAAAGTCAACTTATGATACCCTTGCAGAGGTTTCTCTGCAAGCAGGCCTCTTGATGAGCACGATACTTTGTTCGTCTCATATAGGAATTATCGGTCATATAGCTGCTATATGATATCTCTGCTATTGGCATTATCGGTCACAAATTTAGATTAATTTTGCTATTTTTCAAAATATCTTGACTAAGTTCAACAAATACGAACTTCACTTTTCTCTCAGCATATCTGCAAAACCGCATTAAATCGGTCTACTTTATAATATGGCTGCTATAGAGACGCAATGATTCAGAAATACATTTTGTGTATGAAAGAACTTCTATGCCAAGTGTCTGGCAGGGTATTTAATATTCGCTGTGCCGTCGATTGCTGTTCGTTCTTTTTGAAATGCAATTTAGCGCATGAACAGCGGCTGCTGTGGTGGGATTGCATTAAAATCCTATTTAGTTACTTGAACATTGACATCCCCCCCCACCCCTTCCCCTACCCAACTACGCAGCTAACCAGACCTGGAAGCAGCTCAAACTATTACGCATATAAATGCGTAGTTGCGTATGCACAAGTGCACGCAGCCATTTAATAAAGTGCGCAGTTTGCCAAACCTTTGGCTATAATTAATTTTCTTATTAAATCTGCATTGCAAGACAACTATAAGCTATACTAAATTATATAGAAACTATTTCATTCAGGCACAATTTGTTGGTTTTTAAGTTAACTTGACATTCTTTAAAGTTGATAGCTAAATTAAGCTGCCTGTTTTTCAATACATCTAGAACTTTTAAAGCAACAGTAATAATGAAAGCATTTGAATGTACGCGTGCCGTTTACTATGTATCAATACCTTAAAAAAAAACATTTCACATTTATCTCATTTAGATTTCCATCGATTGCCTATAAAAAGAAATGCGATTTTTGAAAATTTTTTTGGGGTTCTATCTTAAATACTCTTCGCATGGCAAACATGTGTAAATATATTATTTGAGTGAAAGTAGGTTTGGAAATAGGTGTTTATATATAAATATATATATGTATGTATATGTTGTATATGCCTGATTCAAGGAACCAACATATTGATTGATTGAAGATCAAAGCATAGTCCAAGAATTAAGAACCTGATGGCTGCATTTCTCAAAATAGCTTTATTAATGACCAGTATGTAGGTCTTGGCCATGGGTTCTTGGAAAATGCCTACCGCCAGGATAAGGTATTGATGGAAAACAAATGTAACAAATGTTTTCATCCTTATTCAATCGTTGTGAAAATTCGCAGCAGACGTTTTTCGCACTTGTCAACTTACGTCAACCCTCTTGGTGGAAATTGTAAGGCTTCCGCTCCATCGAACATTATTTGAGTTTGGCGAAAATTCAACACGTTGGGTTGAAATGGTGAAAATTTGGCTTCAGAAGTTGAATATCAAGTCGATTAAGTGAGGAGCAGAGCATCATATTTTGTTCAGCTAAGCAGCTGCTTCCGCTGAATATATATACTCTATATATATGCTTATGTGAATGGCTCAAGACTCGCAAAGATTATAACTTAAATTATTCACTTCCGTTTGCAGACTGTCATTCGCCGGAGTCTGAGTGTCATTTAGTCGCTTTCAAAATTTCAAATTTCTTGTTTGGCAAATTCGATTTAATTTATGTTTACATTCAACAGCGGCATATTTTCTTTTTGCTGTGTTTACGCTATGGAGCATCTCTGCTGCACGTCGATTAGCTTTTGGCAAATATTATCCCCGACAAGCCAGCCCGCCCACATACCCTCCCCGGATTTGGGAGGCACAAGACTAACAAGAAAAGGCGCAAAAAAAAAACTGCGCAACAGTTTTCATATGCGTTGCGTGTGTGTGTATGTGTGTGTGGTGATAAATGGCATATTGTAAGTCAATACAAAATAAATACAGTGTTCACTGCCAAAGTGATACGCATAGAAACCATTCAATTTTATTATTTTTTGGAAGGAATATACTTTCAACATGTTAGAAGTTTTCTGTTATAAATGGGGAACGCCTTTCTATGCGTTTCTCAAGAATTTGAGTAATATATATGATTTTGATGTTATATTTAGTAAAATATATTTATATAGTTTAAAAAGGTGACGATTTGTTGAAGACCAAAAGCCTTCGAGTCTCGCTCACTCTCTCTTCGCCCTCTCTTTTTCTCGCTTTCTATCTGTCTCTCTCTCTGTCTCGTTCTCCCTTGGGCTCTAACTCTTTCTCCCAATAACTTCGCTCTTGTATATCGCCTTTCTATGCAGTTCTCATGGTCACAAAGAACGCTCACAGGATTCGATATTTGTGTTTACCTGTGTATATAAGAGTGATATGCCCAAATTACGTTAGTAAATTGTCGTGCCAGCTACTTTTGATTATTTTTTGGAGAGCTCACTGCCATCTTTACTTTGTTGTCCTGGCCACTGTGTGTACGTGCGAAAAGATAGGAAGCTCGATAGACATATTGTGTACAGACATGCATATATTTGATTATGGAACATAAAATTCGAAGGTTGTCATTTCGAGCACAACACACACAACCACACACCCTCACTAATCGGGCAAAGTATTTGAAATATAATATGCATACAGACATACAGACGAGTGCTTATGTAAATACTAGAAGAGTGTTCGGGTATTTACATACTAAATGTTCAAATATGGTAAATACAATTGACGCACAACATCAAATAATAAAAGCTGCTATGCTATTTAATTGTCGGGCAATAATAAATATTATTTTGCATTCTTTTGGTTGGCAAATTCCTTTCAGTTAACACTACTAATATTTATGCATTGCAGGGGGAGAGGGGGAGGGGGACACTCACAGTTACACTCACGCTCACACACACTCGCTTACAAAATTGAGTCAATTAATTTGTTTATAGTGCAAAATCATTTGAATGCGAGAAGCGAACCCAAAAGCCTATGAACTCGGTATATTTGGACACACACTCGCACACACACACACACGCACACAGACACATGTATATATATATATATGTATGTATATGGTGTCGCTGCGGGTATCGGCATCGCCATCGCCATCGCCATCGCCTTTGCCATTGCCATTGCCATTGCCATCAGCATCGGTATCGAAGCAGCTCGGTATCGCTGTTCGGCATCGTTCAGTGCACATTCAACGGTCATGGGATGAACATCGGATATCGTGTATACGCGTTATCTCTGGCGCCCCCTCTCTCTCTCACACACACGCTCTCTTTTTGCCACTCTCTCGCAGACCAAGATCTAGGCGTCCAAAACAGTCTTACGCGCGCCCAGTAAATTAACAACAACAACAACAAACAACAAACAACAACAACAACAATCAAAACAACGGCAAATAAACAAATACAAATACCACGAGTTCTGAGTACTTACGAATTAATTTTCAATTGTTGGTTTGTCTTAGCCGTCGCCTAATTGCTGAAAATGTGGCTCACCGATTGCCGCACGGTAGGTGTGGGTATGGTCTGCCTATAACTGTGTGTGTGTGTGCGTGTGTGTGTGTATGGTCTTTGGATATTTGGCTTATCGCTCTTCGAATTTCGACTTTTTATGAACAAACATATAGCGATAAAATCGTAAGCAGTGTATGTTGTTAATATGCATGTACATATTTATAGTGTATACAATTTAATGAACGTACATATGTGTACAAAAATATTATTGTTGCAGCCAACGCGGGGGTAATAATAATAATTATAATAATAATAATAGTAATAATAATAATAATAATGATAATAATTATTATTTTAAATAATTTTTATTATTTTTACTATTTTACTATAATTTGTATGACTATTATTATGAATATTTTATTATTATACATATTATTATTACTTTATTTATAGTTTTGTATATATGAACAAACTATGAATGCTTTTGTTTGGTTTTATATATATATATATTTATATTTTAATGGTTTCGCAGTCTTATATATATTTTTGTTTTTATTTAAGTAATACTCACATGAATGCTACGGGTACGGGCATAAAATATGTAATTCGAATCGAATTAATCATTATGAAATTATTTAATAAATTTATTATTTAATAAAAAATAAAGATTATAATAAGCAACCCCAATTTTCGCCACTTTGCACTTTGAACGTTTCTGGCCCTTAGGCCCCCTTAAAAGCATTGGCTTAGAGCATTGGTCAATATGTGAATTTAAATTGTATAAATATTTACGAAACAAAGTTGAGTTTAATATTTGATAAGGAGAATGTATAATATTATTCTTACCAGCACGCCCATTCATTTGAATACGCACACACACATGTATGATTATCTTGTCAAGTTGAACTGAAGATCAGTTGCTTTCCTTTTGACATGCAAAACACTTCAGACAACAAAGGGTTAAGCTATGTACATAACAAATGCCGTATCTGAACAAGGCAGCCGGGTCCGTGTCATGGTAGGGTGCTTGGAAATGAAAGTGGGATGCGGGGCAGCTGCCAAACGAAATGTGAGAAAAAGCCCCAGCTATACAAATGCCGGCCGTAGAGGGCACCCGAAAAGCTCAACGCAGACGGACGGGCGCGTGTTTGGTGCAAAAGTCTTGAGAATTTCCAACTATTATCAGATGTTGTACAATAAATAAACAAATAAGCACTTACATACACCGCTGGCCACTTGGCTAACGACAGTGTAAACTGAAAGCTTCTATTAAGTTGAAACAAATGTATTTGGCTCGGAATTCGGAAACTTTTAAATATACATATGTGTGCCTGATTATCAGGCCCCAAATCCAAAAACGACTTTGTCATGGTTCAGTTCGAGGCAGCTTCCTGCTCTGATGTTCGATTTGGCAAACTGGCCTTTCACATTCCTGAACCATGTTTTGGATGAAGCCCTGAGAGGCTGTTTTTCCGACTTTAAACCAATAGAGAAATAGTATCCGTATATATGATGTGCATGTTTTGTGTGGATAGCACTAGATGCTCTGATCTAAGGTTTTGCTTGCTGGCAATTTACATCTGTATGGGCATAACAATGAGAGGTGAATAGCAGCAGCCTAGTTGCTGATAGAAATCGACTTAAATAAGGTCGTCTCAGACTGTAGCGGATCATAACTAACCGTCCGGCATTGTATTGTATGCATCTTACAGATGACACGCTACAAACAGACCGAATTCACGGAAGATGATTCAAGTTCAATTGGAGGCATACAGCTGAACGAGGCGACGGGACACACGGGCATGCAGATACGCTATCATACGGCTCGGGTAAGTACAATTACAATACACGTGCCCAGGCGGCAAAAATAATAAAAGAAGAAAACCTACACCAAATACACTCACGCATTTGCAGTTTGTGTTGGGCAGAGCGTGTGTCGTTATATGACAATGACCCAAAAAGACGCGTCGGAGATTTGATTAGCTTGAAGGTTACCACGCTTGTACGCTTGTGTAGTGTATAAGAAGCTCATAAATTTAAACTTTTTTTTTTTTAATTTCTAAAATTTCCATTCGCCTTGACAAAAGAGAAAATAATGATAATACACTTTATTTTGAATTCCATTTAAAATTTCTAATATCCATGCTCAAAATTGGAATTTATATTTCAAGGCATATAGCCCCGATTTTTATTTCTATTATAGGTTTAGGACACAGCTATAAGATATCAACCGATGCCTTAAATAGCACTAGCACAGGCTTCAATCAAAACCTAGCCCAGGATTTGAATCTCGAACGTCATTTTTAATCTATAAAATATGTTCGACACGAAGCTCAACAATGATATTCTGATAAAGATCAGGCATAGAAATATATTTAAAAACTTATTTGCGAAGCAGTATAAAAAGGGTATAATGGTTTTGTGCAAATGAATGTAACAGGCAGAAGGAAGCATCTTTGACCCTATAAAGTATATCTATTCTTGATCAGCAACAAAATTAAAGTCGATCTATCCATGTCCGTCAGTTTGTCCGTCCGTCCGTCCGAATGTATGAACGGTTCGATCTCAGATCTCCTTTAAGAGCTAGAAGCCTGAAATGTTGCACGTAGTTCCTCCTAGTGTCCAAGTTTGTATTTGATAATCGATAACTTGCCCGGTTTCCAAGCAATCGATAAAATCGATATTAAAATTCTATTTTTTGAGCAAATATACAGATCAAGTTTCTATCAGCTTAGAGCTACCGCCGCCCCCGCCCTACCGCGAGCTGCATTTGGTGTTGGTAGAAGAAGGTTCAAGGTATCCAATAGTCGGACATTCCCGACTTGAGTACTCTTACTGCTTTGAATAATCACATGGACCAAAGTGCGTAGAAGATTTTACAAAATTGTTACACATGCTTTCATACACATACTTTAAAATTTGGCTTGCTTTTCTAATAAATACAAATATTATATCAATTATTATTCGTATTTATTGTATACGAAACTTATTTAATGTGAATTAAAGCTGAGGCTCCCATATTGTCGTCTGCTCTCGACTATTCCATTATTATTTCTTTCTCTTTTTAAAATGCGTAAGCTTCTGACAAACTTGCTGACGGCCTTAGAATGGCTTAAAGTAAAAATGCCGTAGAGCAAGATATATGATTGCTATTTCTGTGGACATTTTTTTAATGGCATATTGATTTTCTTGTGCGACAGGCTACATGGAACTGGCGTTCACGGAATAAAACCGAAAAATGGCTGCTGATTACCACATTTGTTATGGCTATCGTCATCTTAACGCTACTCATCATGATATTTTGCAACAGCTCCGATAACACCAATCATGTGGTACACGTCCAGCCGCATAAGAAGGGTAAGTGGAATAAATAGATGTAGCACATGAATGAATATATATAAATATAAATATACGTATGCATATATTTCAGATTGTGTGGAGGCCGATGAGTTGCCCTGCCTAAATGAGCACTGCATTTTTGCATCAAGTGAGATTCTCAAGTCCATTGATGCCAGTATCGATCCTTGCGATGATTTCTACGGTTATGCATGGTAAGCATATGAGCATAAGAATGGGATCAGGAAGATGTGAATAATATCGAACTGAAATCGAGCAATGTGAAACAAATGATTCCGAACAGTTTTTTAGATATGTTGCAGGGCAACTCCTCTCTACTATCATGTAGATATTTTTATACATCATTAACAGTTTTATTATATGGATACTACTCTGTTTATCCCTTTAATCCTTTACCATTTACAAAGATGTTATGTGTCTCGGATTCTTTTGTATCTTGTAGATATTATTCTATCTCAAGGATAGTATTTCAACTTATTGATAGTAATATTATTTGTCACTGAATCTATTGTATCTCACAAATACTATTGTATTGTATCTTAAAAATACAATTTTATCTCGTTGATGACATTTGTACAGATACTATTGTACCTTAAAGATACATTTGTATCTTATAGATACTATTGTATCCCACAGACCTCTGGTATATTTGAGGACCCGGAAATCATAGAAAATGTACAGGACAGAAAAATGTATAGCAGATACATAAGTATCTTTGCTTTACTGGGAGTTATCTTGATTTAAGGAGTTTTTTATTACTCAGGCGATAAAGAACGTTTGTAAATTTCAGCAATCAATGGATCAAAAACAATCCCATACCGGAGGGCAAATCCACTTGGGGTACATTTGGAAAACTGGAGCAGATGAACCAGCTAATTATACGCAACGTTCTGGAGAAGCCAGCCAAAACCTTTAAGTCGGATGCGGAACGCAAGGCGAAAGTCTACTATGAGTCGTGCCTGGATGTGGATGAGCACATGGAGAAACTGGGTGCCCAGCCAATGAACGATTTGCTTAAGCAGATTGGAGGCTGGAATGTGACGCAGAGCGGCTTCAATGTGACCAAATGGAAGCTGGGCAACACACTCAAAATACTGCACAACAAGTGAGCACCTCGTATTGCCTAGACTCTGGATGTAGACATTATTTCAAATATTTATGGCATATCTCAAACGCATTTTAGATACAATTTCAACTGTTTGTTCGGCTGGGCCATTGGCGAGGACGACAAGAACTCCACGCGCCATGTCATACAGATTGACCAGGGCGGCCTGACGCTGCCCACCGCTGACTACTATAACAACAAGACGGACATTCACCGCAAGGTGCTCAGCGAGTATATCGAGTACATGACCAAGGTATGCGTGCTGCTCGGCGCCAATGAGACCACTGCTCGCCTCCAAATGGAGGCGGTCATCAACTTTGAGAAGAAGATAGCCAACATCACCATACCGATGGAGGATCGACGCAATGAGGAGGCCATGTACCATCCGATGAAGCTCAAGGATCTGATCAAGCTGGCACCGTTCCTCAACTGGACCGATCATTTTGACAATGCCATGCAAATGGTCAAAAGGCGTGTTACTGACGAAGAGATCGTTGTCGTCTATGCACCCGACTTCCTGAAGAATCTGTCCAACATCATTATGAGCATGCAGAAAACAGATGCTGGCAAAATGTAAGTCTCCATAAATATATGATTGCTGTGCAAGCATTTTTCCTTGGCGCAGCATAGGGCGACAATTTGCAGTTGCTTAGGCTTGGGCTTGGGTCTTATATTTAACGCCTTAAGCTAAAACAATCATGGAACTTTTTGAAAAATGAGAATGCTTAGCTTTATGCACAGAAAGAATATAATATAATGCGTTGAACTCTAATCAAAGACTTACCAATCTTTAGTTCACTCGACTAAAATTGGGGTTACGCATTTTGCGATAGGTCAATGATTCAAATCCAAGATATCCATGAGTTAAATCTAACATCTAATTGGTTAAAGCACACATTAAAATACTTTTGCAATTACTTTAAATGTAGCTAATAAAAAATTGTCTGCTCGTTTTTTTGGTTTTTCTTTGCTTGACGCATTACGATTCGCAACAAGTTAAAGCCCAGAAAGAAAGTGATAAGGTGTTTGCAAGCCCGGAATCAATAGAAAAGTTAAACACTTCTTCTTAAAAAACCTATACAGACTATGTATCCAGACGAAACACTTATATTTAGTGTTACACTGAGCAGGTCATTAAAACCAAGTGACAATCGTTGATAACAATTAATTGATAGTGTCATTTAAAAGTCCACTCAAACCTGTAAGCTAATACCTTAAGTAATATATATGGGGCTAGATGAACATTGCTTAGAAATAATATATTCCTGTTTAGTTGATTTACGTATGGATCTCAATATATTCTTCTTCAGATAATCAATCTCAAAGACTTATAATCTCTTAAAAAATGTTGGTATCTATATATAATATATATATATATAAATAGTTTCTCCCGTCTTTAAATACAACAGTATTAATAAGGAAACTTAAAAGTTAACATATTTAAAACTGCATCCTGAAACTGCTGTTGAGTGGGCAACCCTACGACTAGGTTATCTTTTATATAATATAATTTTGTGTACTACATGCTTAAATAATTTTGTTGTTTTTTCTGCAGAACGCTGAACAACTATCTGGTTTGGCAGGCGGTGCGCACGCTGACCAGCTGCTTGTCCAAGCCCTTCCGGGATGCCTATAAGGGCGTGCGCAAGGCGCTGATGGGCTCCGATGGCGGAGAGGAGGTGTGGCGGTACTGTGTCTCCGATACAAACAATGTGATTGGGTTTGCAGTGGGCGCCATATTTGTACGCCAGGCATTCCATGGCGTCTCCAAGCCAGCGGCGGAGCAAATGATCGGCGAGATACGCGAGGCCTTTAAACTGAATTTACAGAATCTCAGCTGGGTAGACAAGCAGACGCGTGAGCGAGCCATTGAGAAGGCCAACGAGATCTCAGATATGATTGGCTTCCCCGACTATATACTCGATCCCGTGCAGCTGGACAAGAAATATGCCGAGCTAAATATAACCGCAAACGCGTACTTCGAGAACAACATTCAGGTGGGCATCTACAATCTGAAGAGCAATCTGAAGCGTCTCGATCAGCCGGTGAACAAGACCAATTGGGGCATGACGCCTCAAACTGTGAATGCGTACTATACGCCCACCAAAAACCAGATAGTCTTTCCCGCTGGCATTCTACAGACGCCTTTCTTTGACATCAACAATCCCAAGAGCCTTAACTTTGGCGCCATGGGCGTGGTCATGGGCCACGAGCTGACGCACGCTTTCGATGATCAGGGGCGTGAATACGACAAGTTTGGCAATATTAATCACTGGTGGGATGCCAAGAGCATCGATCGCTTCAACAAGAAGGCCGAGTGTATATCCACCCAGTACGGCGGTTACAAGCTCAACGGACGCAACCTGAATGGCAAGCAGACTCTGGGTGAGTATCAGATTATCCTTATATCTTGGTATATATATTTTAAAGCCCCCATTTATGCGACAACTCCGTGCAGGCGAGAATATAGCAGACAATGGCGGCTTGAAGGCGGCCTATCATGCCTATCTGCGCACCAAGCTTGACAAGGATGCGGATATCCTTAAGCTGCCTGGCCTAAATTTGACGCATCCGCAGCTCTTCTTCGTTTCTTTTGCACAGGTGAGTGTTTGATGAGTAATGAGATTTAACGGTGCCTTATCAACTATGATCTGTACATGCTTAGGTCTGGTGCTCCAGCACCACAGACGAGACAAATTTGCTGCAAATGGAGAAGGATCCGCATTCGCCATCGCAGTTCCGTGTCATCGGCACGCTGTCCAATATGAACGAGTTTGCCGAAGTATTCCAGTGCAAGCCCGACACACGCATGAATCCGACCAATAAATGCGAAGTCTGGTAAAAATTATAATAACCAATACAGATCTCATAACCTCTGCGAAATACCAAATATAACGAATTCTTTTACCAAATAATTTATCAAATCGACGCACAAAAACAAAACCAAAACCAAAACCAAATGAAAAACAAAAAAACAAAAACAACAACAACTATTACTCGCGAAAAAAGTGCTATAGACAATGCGTATTCGTTTGATTGTCTAGATAGCTTATAGAGCTGTTCGTTTCAAATGTGTGCTAAATGTTTTTGTTGTTGCTAATCTAGATATATACATCATAAATATATATATACGCTTGCAGATTGATATAAATCTATGGGAATACCATAAATTACAAGTCTGTCCAATATTTACGCATACTTTTGTGTACCTCGCCCTCATCATTGAGTGGCTATTTTCGATACTAAGGAATGTTTCAGCTATCTGTCGATGATCAGTTTTGTTTTCCTATCCACCGAAATCAATTACTTCAGTGAGTGGTAAAGCATTTACACACACATTCACTTATCATATAAACTCAGCTATAGATTAAATGCACAACTAACGATAGATATAATTACTTAAGTAATTGTAACTGACGCGTGTCAATAATTAAATATTTATCTTTGAAAAGTAGCAACAACATTTTCTCGACTAACTACAAACTACAGCAACTTTACAGCTATGAATACGTTAGTAATTGTAATCGTAATCTTTCAGTAATTGTTGTTAGGAATCTGTATACATTTGCAATCTTTCAATTATTAACGAAACTGTTATAAGAAATTTATCTACAAATTGGAACAGCAAAGTTCCAATCTCTCGCTAATATCATCTCGCATTTACAAATTGCTCACACAGGAAAAGCTCAACTAAGAAAGTCTATTATATTCTATCAAAGTGTTTGATTATTATAATAGTCTAGATGAATTTGAATCACTTTTTGCTATTCCAAAGATTTGTCAAATCACATTTTGCAAGCTTATATAAACTGTTTCGGCAGGCCGAAATTTATTTCAATTGTATTTATTTACTACAAAAAAAAAAAACAAAACTAAAAAAAAAAACGTCAGTCATTGTGCCTATGGAAAAGTGAAAAACTATCTGACGATAAACCTATTGCATACTTTTGGTTAACGGGCATTGATCGACTTTAAGCCGCGCCTGTACCAAAGCCGAGACTTAAACAACAGCAAAAACAACAACAAAAAAACAATTTTGAAAATTGCGAACTACGAAAGTGAACGCATTACACGAATTAAATAAAGATAAAAAACTTCGATCGTTTTAAGATATATATATATATATATATGTATATGTATGTAGTAGATATTAACAATTTGTAACTGTAAACAGCGGATCGGCGTCGAGATCCGCTCTAGATAAACGTGGAACTAGCTATTTGTATAACTATTTATGTTTTAGGTACACTTGTACTGGAACTACTTTGGAATCGGCGATAGATATAGGCGTAGAGAGTGTGTATGCGAGTGATTGATGTGAACAAAATATCGAACATTTCTATTATGTGAGTGTGCAGCGAAGTCTTTCCCTAACCTAAGTGTGTGTCTGTGTGCGTGAGTGAATTTGTGTGCGTGCGTGTCTATGTCATGACGTGTGTGTGACGAGATGCGCGATACTTTGCAAGCGAGATGGAGAACACATTCATGTAGTATTTGATGCAGTTACTTCTGCCTTTTCGTTGCCAAACTCCAAAGTGCGAACAAAATACCAAAACTAATGAATTTTTGTATTTTGTATATACCCTTATATGCATATATATATATATGTGTATATATTGATCCAAATTAGTTTGATAAAACGGTACCAAATACGATACACATATGTTGTTTTTTTTTTTTGAGATTGGAGCGAACCAAATAGCTATGGCATAATCTTAAGGAAATGAAATAAATAAATTGTCGTGTGAAAATATTAGTGTGTGTATTATCCGTTTTGCCTTCGTTTTGTCCTTTATTCAACTGAAAGCTGTGTTAGTTTTTTGACACCTGGTATGTGTATGTGTGCGTGTGTGTGTGTGTCTATAGATTTTTATATCAAACGCGACCATAGAACAAAACAAACAACAACACCAAACAAATGCACGTGCATTTTAGTATAGATCAGTCTCAGACATGAAACTCAAATAGCTGAAATAGAAACGGTATACGAAAATAGATGAAGATCTCTGAGCAAGCATTTGGCACATATCAATATTTCAATGGCAACGTACAAGAATGATATGTGTTTAGTATTATATGATGCGATACTGTCATACAACAATCTATTGAGAACAAAACACCAAATGTATGGAATTTATTTAATACTAAACTAGCCAGGTTCCGAATACCATTTGGCATATAAGTAAATGATATGCATATATATTTAATGTGCTCAACTGTACCAACTTCCACATATTTCTTAGGTATAACACGAAAATACACGAGAAAATATAAGAAAATACACAATAAATAAATAGCATAACAATATATTAGATATTTGTCGAGATCTGTCTATAAACGGGTTCCTTAATTGAACAACCACTCGAAATGGACAAAAGCAACTATCTATGTGAATCGCACAAATCTTTTAAAATCGATAATATTTTCTTTTATGTCACCGATCTATTTTTTTTTTTGAAATAACTAATATATATACTATAACGAATGCATTTAATTTTTATTTAATTGGTCTTATTTTATGGAACTAAGTTGACACTAGCTAAAGCTAAACAATATTAGAGTCCAATAATACTTATATATATGTATACACGCGAACATAAATAAACAAAAATACATATAAACATATATATGTGTACCGATAAGTAAATAGAAGGAAATCATAACTGTACTAATAACTTTACAGCATGCACACCTACGTGCTTGTATGTGTGTGTCGAGATACAAATTATTTTTATTGTCGAAAAAAACAAAACAAAACAAAAAATATTGTATACATATGAAAGCGAAATAAATTCAATAACTGAGTGTATAATACAATTCTATTACTGCCGCAAGCATCAGAGCTTGAAATTATTCTGAGTCAGCAGCCTGGAACCGCACAGCTGAGGAGCAGCTCCCGTTTTGGCCAACTCTGTTAGCCAGATTCCTAATTAGATTCAAGTGGCTCGCCATCTTTGACCCATTCATTTCAGGGCCGTGCTGCGACTATTATCATAGACATAATTACCTGAAACCTTTTATAAATATGCTGAATAACACAAATTGTAATTTAACGCACCAGACCAGGCGCAATTTGTTGCCGTGCGGCGACAGTTATCAGCCGAGACTTTAAATTCATTTGGAATGGAAATTGGGCAAGATATAAATGCAGTCTGTAGACTGTAGTCTTCCTTAACGATTTAAATTTTAAAGCATGGAGTATTTAACACATTTGCGTTTTATTTTAACAATCAGCTGTGTTTTCGTACTCAGTCAAAATAGTGCACTAAAAATATTCCGTACAAAGACTTTGCCCCCAATAATATGCAATACTAATTTAAACAACATATATTGTTTTTTATTTTTTTTTTTAAATTTATATATATTTTATTATTGACGAGATTTCTACTACCTATTTGTTTATGATTTGTGTGTTTGATTTTGTAAAATTTATCAGTTACTTTGCCAAGCCCTAGATAATTGTCGGTGCTTCTGCTCACGGTTCGAGTTAATTTCTTGCTTTTGGGGGTGCGTGAAGCTGCGAAGCATCCATGAGCACAGGTTCATTGGTTGGTTCAATTGTAATCAAATAGATAAGTATTTAAAACTTATTTTTTAAATATTTTCAAAATTGTAATGAAACAATCCGTTTCGTAAACTTTATTTTTAACTTACTGCTGCCCGTCGTACTGAAAATATTGAAAGCCGTAAATATTTTCATATTCAATATGCGGGCTACATTGGATCTCTACTCAAAATTGGCATCTACCGTACATGGTTAGATAAATGCAATGTTTGGGGCCAAAGTTGTATATATATTTTGGTACATTTAGTAGTCTTAAGCCTCTAAGTATTTCCTGTAGGATTGTTAGGTCAGGTCGAAAAAATGTATCAAGTCGATTACAATATAGTATATTATAATTGACTTGATATTAATCTTTTCGACCTGACCTGAACTGACCTGATATGTATATATATATATATATATATATATATATATATATATAATGACTTTTACTTAATGACATTTAACATAAACGTCACCGACTGATTTGTTTGGGCAATTTGATACATAAATACTTTAAAAATAATTCATTCTATTCCCGTAGTTTTAAAATACAAATTTCGTACCATACTTTAAGTTGAAGTTAGAAATAACAAATTGTCTGTCTTGCTCGAGTGAAAAAATGATTGGTATATTAACAAAAATTCCATCCCAACTGCTGCACAGTGATTTTTTCAAATGAAAATATCACAAACGAAATGTTATTTCTGGTCTCAGGTTTCTTTCAAATGCCAAAGGCAGTTACTTTTTCAAATAGGAACATGTCTTTTAAAGGCTTACACTTTTTTGGGTTGTTTTTGGTTTTTTTATGTTCCTTTCTAATATAATAGGCTATATTTCGTATTTTGCTTGCTGCAAATCGTTATTATTATAATTAGTTGACTGTGTCCAGAAAGGCCGTGTTCCAGCTGCTGACCCCATGCCTAGCAATTTGCGCAGATACGGAGGGCACAGAGGGGGCAGAGTTGGGCGTCTGGCGCTTGGCGCTTGGCGCGACATTAAATTGCTTAAAGCTGTCGAATGTTGATTTTGTGACAAAAGTTCTAATAAACTTTGTCCGGTGGCAAGCCCAAGGATACACACACACACACACACACACACACGCACACACACACACGCACACACACAAATGCCTGCAAATTGCTTACATAATAAATAATAATAATAGCGTGCGATTTTTGGCGCAATTTAAATTTATTTATGGCCCTTGTTGTGGTTGCCCTCGCTCGCATGTTGGGCTCAAATTGTGCCCGACTCCAGTGGCTGCTGGCCACGCCTCCGGCTATTGGCAGCTTAGACGAGGCATGCGTCATGCTTTCTGCATGTAGATGCCACAGCACAGCACAGCACATGTATATATATGTATGTATATTCCCGCACCTATGTACGTACATACCTGTGCTGCCTGGCAGCCAAACGCGCCGACATCGACATCGATTTCGTGTCCTGGCGGACATTCTATTCTTATCATTGCGGCTGATCCTGGTCGCCAGGCAACCTGCGCAAAAATCATTTAATCTGCTTAGCTGGAAAGCCGACCCCGGCACTGGCAAGTGCTTGGTTTTTGTCCCCACCCCCCTTAGCCTGTCTTCGACTCGCCTTATCGCATTTGCTAGTTATTCCTGAAACGTAGGTGGAGGGGGAGGGGGAGGGGGATTGAGGAGGGTCGTTGTCAACCAAAATTGTAATTATACAAGGCGCACTTACTGCCAGCAGTAAACCCATCCTGCAGTTTTATGGTGTCACTGCTGAGCCTACCGATTGCCAATTTGCTTACTTTTATTTCGCATTCTCTGCTAAAGTTTCCGACATTAATTTGCCTTCATTTGCATTTGATTCTCAGCGTAATTACGACTCTGCTTAGTTCTGAATATCGCCCTCAACTGATTGACGAATTTCCTTGAAAATCAAATTACTATTAAATGTCAGCGATCAATTTAATACCTACCTCAAAGTCTGTTTAATGTTCAATTCCCACAATCCAATCGAATTTCGTTTAAATTACAGATTTCTGCTTTCGACATAAACATTCGTTCCAAAAAATTGAGCTAGAAGCAAGCACAATTATACTTATTTGACTTGCCGAATGCTGAAAACCCTTGCTGACATATGCAGGTGTACAATATATTTCGCATCTCATTCAAAGAAGATATTATGTTAAACTCCGATTGTTGCTATGGCAGCCATAAGAAGAAGATAGCCAAATGGGGCTAAAGATGTCTCCTTTAAGGCAATAGAAAGCTGTTCGCCTGCCAAACAGGTTGGTTGAGATGTTGTCAATGTAAATATTGTTTATTAATTTCTTGAATCTGTGGCTTTGCAAAAACTAAATCGAAATGCAAAATGTGTTGACTAAATTAGCAGCATGCTAACAAATGTGTTGAGCATTCGCCGTTGTTTTGCATGAGAGTCAGCAAAATGCGTGGCTAATTAATGCAATTGCAGTCGAAATTATTTGCAGCCACACACGTTGCACAAACAGCAGCTCGATCGGCCACAAGGCCGGCAACAAACTTGCAACCGAAACCAAAGCCAAAGCCAAAGCCAAGTCCAAACTCAGCCAAAACCAAAACCAAATCCAAATCCAGGCCGGGCATTCGCCAAATGTGCTGAGTCAGACGCCCAACCGCTTGCCGGGAGACGAACCGTGCCGGTCGGCAATCAGGCGTGCATTATGTTGACACGCCCACTCGTCCAGCCTGTCATCATGTTGTGTGTGTGTGTGTGTGTGTGTGTGTGTGCGCTGAGAGGGGGAGGGGCTTTGTTTGGGGCAGAAATAATGCCCCGCGCCAAGCGAAATAATTTGCCAGCGTTGCGGCATTTCATTTAAATATGTTAATCAAGGACCAAGTAATTAAGTAAATTAAATGTCCTCTTCCTTTACCTCTGCCAGAGTCGTAGGGCACAAAACTTGCCCCGCCCCAGCCGCCAGCCCCTTTACCCTTTACCCTTCATCGTTCTGCTAGACTGTGTGTCTGTCATGTCAAGTACTAATTTTTGCATGTTGATTTAAATTAACATAAATAAACGCACATTGCGGACGGCTACGTGAATATAATTTACACATATATTAAATAAATATAAATGTACATCTGTGTACATGTATGTGCTGTATGTGCTGGACATATGCATATTTAAGCCTCATTTTCAAGCACATTTCCGAGTGCGTTAGAGCCTTGAACTGATCTGCATAATTTGAATTGTCAACAAGTTATTATGAAATGCCCCTCGGTGTGGCGCTTGTCCGCGTGGACTCTTCAAATGCCGTCGACATGCTCGTTAAAGCCATGCCACGCCCATATTTTCGAATGGAAAACAAATGACAAATGAGTCGCAGTCATCGAAATTGTAGCGAGAGCAACTGATTTGAGAAATTTAAGATTCGAAACGAGAATTTCAATTTCAAATGCATAACAGAAAAGTTTCTGCAACAATTTGATTGTTAATTCTAATTTCGATTAAACAAGATGTGGGTTAAATTTGATCACTATATAATCTTAGAGGCTGAACATTCCTGAAGAGCAATAATTGACAAAAATATGGTTTAGTTCGATTTTTGGTTGGGCTTTCTCTAGATCGGCCTATAGTGAATATGAATTGTAATCCCTGGCTCGAACCGGTTCGGCTGCAACCGAATTGAAGCCTTGATTCGAACGTTATTTTCTATCTCTCAGTGTAGAGCATAAGCTCCAATTAATTGGACAAATTAGATGCCAAACCATTTTATCAATATATGACCCCGGAGAGCATTCTATAAGCTAATAGTGCGATATCAGTTTCGGTTGACTTCTATTCGCTAGCTTGTCGAAATGCTTATATAATTAGTAGCCACCAGTTATAAATTGTGTTTCGCGACTTTTGTGCTCACATTTTAATTGCAAAACTGTTCGCCAATTTTCGAGGCAAAGGCGTAGTTAGTGGATGGTGGGAGGGGGTGGGGTGGTGGGGTATATATTGTGGTGCTGGGGCTTGCACGCTGAAATGAGATTTTAACCGCAAATAGCAGCAAACAATTTCTGCTTTGGCCCGTGACGCTCCATGCGCTGGCAATAAAATAACAATCAACGACAGCCGCGGCCGTTCCGCGGTAAAGGAGTAACCGTGGGGAGCGGGAGTCAGGCTAAAAGTTTGAAAAGCTGGCAGGAGCAGGAGCAGGAGCAGGAGGAGGAGGAGGAGGAGGAGGAGGAGCAGCAGCAGCAACCGGTAACCAACATAGTCGGCCAACCGACAACAATGTTCGGCAAAAAACCCACCCATAATCGAGAAGAGCGCACTTTATTTTGACCCAGCAAAAGGCAGAGACGCCCAACCACGCCCTGCTCCAGTTTCCCCCGCCCCCAAAACAGTTATAGCCTGGACAGTGTTCTGTTTCAGGATTTGTGATTTTCAGATTTTCATTGCAAAAGTTGTTCAGTTCTCTGGGCTATTGTTTTCACAAATTAATGAAATAATTTCAATCTCTTAATTGAAGTTAATTGTCCATGGTGCTTAAAAGTTTCGAATAGTGCGGCAAGATATGATAATATACGACATATTGTACGGGCATTGTACTGTGTATTATATAGGGGCATGTATTGGTTCGGTAAGTTTTATTCTATCCCCAAACGAGCTGGCGGATAGTTGGTTCGAGTACTTTGAACAAACAAAACTAATTCATTTTGAACATTAATTATATTTCAATAGTAAGTATAATTATTCAAGTTATGCACATGTATTATTTTTGTCAATAATCAATCAAAAGATAAACAGTTATGTTGTGTTATAAGTTGGTTAATTCCAGAAGTATTCCTCTTCTGGTTCTCTAGCTTTTTCATTGCTTCGATAGCTTTTTTTTTTCTTTCTTGTAATATTAAAAAGTTACTTTTGTCATCGTATCAATTTTGCTTCTTAAATATTCTTGTTGGCGCAGATTTTGAAATTTCGACTTAAACTTGAATTTTGATATTTTTTTTGTACAATTTTTTCTTAGTTTTTAATTACGCCTAGAAATATAAAAATAGGTTGGAAAATTGTAGTAGGTTATTATAATATATTTGACATGTGCTAAGCTGTCATTGAACTGTGAATAAGTATAACGCAGTCGGTTGCAACCGACTGCAATATTCAAAGGTATATGAGGACGGACAAGCAGATTGGTATCAAATTTGGTGTACAGATATGACCCATATATAGAGCGACAGACAGACGGAGAAACATTTGAAGCGGCAAGGATCTAAGAGCAAAGAGTTAAATTTACTTGTTCTCCTGTAGAGGCTGCTCCGTGGCAGCCCCATCCTGGCCAGATTTATGGGCGGCTGGCTTCATGCGACGAGCGTTGCGTTTGCGCCGTACCTTTCCGCGATGGTTGTTTCCATCCCCATTTCTGTTCTCATTGCCATTGGCACTTCTAGTCCGTTTGCCATTTGGCACGCGTTCTTTGTTGGGCGTCGATGTTTTGGGCGTTGAGTCTGGCTGAAAGGACAGATTCTGGTCAAGGGTCTCTTTTTCGCCGGTTGTGGAAGCTGGCGAATTGTTGTGCCTACGACGGCGACGCGCAGCCTTGGCCACAGGCTTGATGGCGACCTTGTTGGGATCAAAATAACTATCCAGCAGGATGACCAGCTCAGTCTTCTCCTTGCTGGTCAGGTTCTCGATGGGCGCCAACGTTGAGATTAGGCCCTGCATGCGTATCTCCTTCCAGATTTCGTTCAATATGCCCAAATCGAGGCCATTTTCGGCTAGTAAAATGCGAAACTTAACAGCTCGCACACGGTGCACCGTGGTCTTGAAGTAGTTTAAGAATAGTGGGCGGAACGAGTTCTGGCGCTTCAGATTCACGTTCTCCAAATCCAAATCACGGATTTCAATGTCAATAGTATCGATGTATGGGCCTAGGGCTTGGCATAGGCTGCCGGAATCCTTAGAGGAGCGCGGCTCCCGATCGCACAGCTCGACGGCCACATTGAATGCCAGCTTGGCACGTGCATTGGCGCTGCCAACAAACTCCTCGGGCGCATTGTCCACCCTGCCCTTGTTGAGGAGCTTCGATAGGTTGCGCACATTGAAATACATGCGATCGGCGCCGCCCATCGTGGCCATGGCCAAATTATTTGTATTGACAAAGCCTTTGACTAATTTGGCGAATGCGGTCAGCATATTTAACTGGATCAGCGATTGTACTATCATGAGGGGTATAAATTTACGCTCCTCATGGCAAATGAGCACAATGCCGTCGCAATTGGAGCTCTGCTCTTCCAGCCAGCTAATTAAGTTCCTAAAGCCCGCGGCTTCAGATTGTGTCCTAATTATCTATATACATAGTAATTGGAATAACTTAGGAATATCCCGAAATTAACTTCTATTCAATTTCTAGATTCACCTTGTTCGATTGTATCGACTTCAGCACACGATGTCCTTTCACTTTAATGATACGAACCTGATGACGCTGTCGGGCAGCCGAGTTTAGATTCACAGATGGCATTATGTATTGCTCGAAGTGTTCAGTTGGCGTAAAGGCGGCCAACTGGAATATCTAGGAAAATTGCGACCAGTTAGTCGGTTCTCAAGTCGAACTTATGCTTAGTATACTACCTTGTCACTAAGGCGACGTCCAGTTGTGTCTATGTCGATGCCAATCGACTTAAAGTTGGCGCCCTCCGCCAATCCGTGCTTCGTATCAGCGTTAGCTACACTATCTCCAATGATATCGGGCAGCATTATGCTATATCTAATATGTACCCACCGCTCATCCAATCGTATTTGGTTATCCTAAGGATCCAAGGTTACAGTTTGCTTTTCGAAAAGGTTTCAGCACTAAAAAAATGATGGTTTTTTCATATACCTTGACTTTCTCTCGTTTGTGTCCAATTATATGGTCTATGCGATTCCGTTCGACGAGCTTTCAATAAGCATAAACAATTCGTACGACTATCAAATACGAAGTGACTTCCATTAGGTCTAAAGCCTATAGGTAGGCTTATGTAGTTAAAAGCAGGGACTACTTAGATAGAGACAAAATATTTAACGCATGGAAGAACCATAAATTATATCCGACCTTTGCATACATATGAAATATAGTTTCGATTGGAATACTCGCTTAAAAAATAAACAAATTTAATGACTCAAATAATAATATATGACTAAATTTATTCTCTATATTTCACTCTATTTTTCGTTATTCATTTTTATTTGATTTATTTTGCGTTTTATTATAATATCACGTATCAATGGAGATCCAATTTAATAGCTGCATATTTTGTATAAGCATTTAGTAGAGATATAACAAAATTGGTATGTTAATTTATACGTGCCATTTATTAAATTGTGTATAAAATTGCTTTTAATTAGCTGCAAGCGCGACTGGTTCAAGTGAATCTGTAATTGAGCCATAAATTCATATATTTATTACACTGGCCAATTTTACAAATTGGGCTCCCATTCAACCCGCCCCTCGAAAGGGCTCATTTGGTTTGGGGGCAAGTGTTAAGTGGCGCTCGCTTCCTCCGCCGTCCGTCCCTCGGATGTGCTTCGCTTCTGTCCGGCGCTGACAATTTCAATTAAGTTCGACTTTGGCCCGAAAGTATGCAACATATGTTTGCACTCAGCTGCGCACAAGACGCCAACTATTGTCGTAAAGGACGCACAACTGTACATAAATATCGCATGACTTTGGTGAAAGTTAAAGCAATGTGCACTCAGCACTTAAGCACACTCCAACCCACTTACACACATACACGAGCACACACACACTCACACACTCACACACACACACAAGCACACACACAGCGCCAGCGAGATGAAAAGCGTATGTAAAATATATTTTCACGCGCCGCAGTGAATAATTCAGCAGCTCTGCCAAGCCCATCATCAAGTGCTCCACCCGAAAATGAGTTACTTTACATAACTAAGTAATTGGCGGGCCTCAGTGACAGCGGCTCAAACGTGAAATTATTATAAACAAACCATTTGGCAGTCGTAAAAAACAAAAAAAAAAAAGTATCAAGAAAGAAGAAAACGCGAAAAAAAAATGAAAATTTGGTTGCTGACATAAAAAGCGGCGGGAAATTTCTTCATTATGCTGAGACGCGCCCGCAAAAAGCGCCCAAATTGCCAATAGGAGCAACAAAAGTATAAAATATAAAACATATTTAAATGCAATAAAGCAGCAGCAAACATCAGACACAAGAAACGAGATACCAGACGGCGGGGCCAACATATCCATTCCCCGCCATTCCCCTCGACACATTTTTTATATGGACACATGTAAAAATGTATAAAAGTCGTATCAGATGCTGCAGCCATGTCCACACTTTTGAATATTTTTAAATTAAATATTTGCAGACCGTGAATTGTATATTTTTTGAAGTCAGGTATGTACCATCGCCATATAAATCATTTAAATACATGAAATATGAATAATTCAATGTATATATATATATATATTTTTTAATTAATTGTTAATAATATTGTTAAGAGATATCTTGAATAGCTAGAGGTGAGCGTATTATGGGTCAGAAATATTGTTCTAAGTGATTTATATTTCAAAGCTTGATGATTAAACTAGCTGGTATTTCTCGGTTTTGCCAGGCACAAATGTGTTTCATTAACTTTAAATCAAAGCTTCAAAGTTTACTTCACTTTTCTGCTAACTTACCCTTCTGCATATTGCCCCTCTACGTGATTCTCAGGAGTTCGAGTAAGTCTCGCAGTTTTTCATGTTATGAAGAAGGGATTATAATCCCTCTCTGTTTCTCTGCTAGTATACGTCTCTTTTTTTTCTACTCTTACATTAATAAATTCTTAATTCTGTGTTTTTTTTTTTCAGTAACTTCTACTGACAGAAGACCATCAACTATATGTTCGTGTGGATTTGAATGTTTCGGAATATGTGTTAAGGTACGTTAGTCCTGGACAGGGGTTAGCAATCTTCTAGTATATTTATGTAATGACTTTCCACTACGTCCAGCAGGCTTGGTTTTTTTCCATCTCAATTCATAACTAGTGTCGCCTAATGAAAGGCTCGTACATTAGCTGCTAGCTTCAAAGAAAAATATATAAAACATTGAGCAGCTTATGGCTATGCCAAGAGATTAGAGCATTTATCCAGGAACCTGCATAAGCCGGTTTTTCAGCCGCGGCTGCTTTTGTTGTCGGCGATTTGTAAAACGAATTTCATCCGGCCGCAGTCACATTCAGTAGTCAATCCCGGAGCTTCAGTTTCAGTTGCGGGGCGCTCAACCAAAGCGCCATACAATTTAATATAGTCCTCAGCATGTTCACAATGGCCCAGCGAATAGGCGGCCAGGCGTGGTCATGGCCAGCGGTTGAGGCATAAAAGCGCGGCAAGAGTTCCATGGGGGGTAGGGGGGGTTGACGGCTGCAAGAGGTCAGCTCTTGGTCTAAGCTGCTGTAGCATGTCAACTGGTTGCATTGGTTGGGCTTCTCGAAATGCGGCTGTGTCTGTTGCTGCACTTTCACCTGCCTGGCCCAGCCTCTCTGTCTGTCCGCAATTGAAATGCACTTCAAGTGAATGACGGCGTTTAATTTGCTGGCTATTGGGGCTTAAGTCTCGCATTAACTCAAATTGAATGCCATGCATTTTTGATTAAGTTGAAAATGCTTTGAAATTGCCTCTTGTCTGCTTTCTCTTTCCATCTCTTTCTCTCCCTTTTTCTCTGTCTCTAGTCAATCGCACAATTGTGTATCTCTTGCCACATACACAATGGCTCGGCCGCAAAGCCTTTGCCCCCTGCCCCTACACATAATTGTCGCAACATTTCTTGCTTCAAATTGTATTTTCTTATTCAATGAAAATCGATTGTACAAATATTTCGCTCATCAAAAACTTCAAACAACTTTCGGCACTAAAAAGACTCCACACTCCGCCGCAGTCAGACACACAGACAGTCCTTTGCTTAAATTTCTGACTGTCCATTGTTGTTGTTTCTCTTTTTCTCTTTGCAAAAGAAATTGTGTGTGCCACAGGCATTTTCCAGAAAATGTTTGCCTTACGGTGACCTTCAATAGGATTTTACTGATTTGCGGCTCTTCAATTAGTAAAGGACCGAAAATGTGTGTCCCCACTGCTCCCTACAAATTGACTGGCATCCGCTGTACATTTCAAAGTACTCATGCAAACTACCTATTTAAGTACAATTTCAGTTTTTTTTAATAACTAAATGTGCATTTAGTTTTTTTTACATTTTTAATTTACAAATATATTCTATAAAATATTTATATTAATATATATTAATTAATATATAATATATAAATCAAGAGAGAGAAAAAAATGGATGAATGTCTATCTTCGGCACGTCGAACAAAAAAATACCATTGAAGACACTTTGCTGATGGTTTTGTAGATATATGAGGCGATTTGGAAAGCCCGCAATATTTTAAAAAAAAAAAACCTATTTTTCAGCCGATTACTCCTATAAAGCTGTACGATATAGTCGTCCGCTGTTCAATAAATTTGGCTAATATATGTGGAGCATAGTAGAGCTCATAAATGTGAAACTTGGATAAGATATTTTGGAACAAGAACTTAATTTTTGACAGATCCGGCCGGTTCTGACAGCTTTAAGACTTTATAAAATAGCAGGTATTACCCCGCGTTGTCCGTGGCAACTTTTGTGCTTCAAATAGTAGGAACCAAAAAATATTTCAAACAAGAACTTGCCTTTCGACCGATCGTTCTTATGGTGCCTATATGATATAGTTGTCCGATCCAACCTGTTCCGATATATGTGATGCCTGCAATAGAAAGACGGACCTGTGCAAAATTTCGTGACAATGCGTTTGAATCTGAGAGCTTAGTTTGCATAGACAGAGACAGACGGACAAGGCTATATCGACTCGGCTGTTGATACTGATCAAGACCATATATACTTTATGGGTTCCGATATGTCTCCAACTATACGTTACATTTCACATGTCAAAATTATAATACCCTATACAAGGTCAAAGGTTGCCGAAGGTTTTTGACTTCTCTGTAAATAATCTGGCCAAGCTAAATGCTCGTCTGTTTGTTCCTGTGCAGACTTATCTTAAGGGGATAATTTTTTGTAATTCGTGAATGCAACGATTTAATTTGGGCTACAAGAGTTTTAAGTTATAGCGATCCGATTCGATTGGCTCCAAAATATTTAATTCTCAAAAATGTTCGACAATGTATTTAAATAAAGCATTTTCATAGTAATTAATCATTTAATTGCCAATGGATTTCCGGAATTTTTACAGCTGCGGTTGCCAAATCCCCAATTCCAGCCCCTGGCTAAGCAATTATGCCATTCAGTTGTTTGTCGTTCTGACTCTGAGCTGCCCACGTTAAATCAAGCTAATGAACTGTTAATTGGACAAAGGGTCGGAAGAGGGTGTGTGTCTGTGTCTGTGTGTGTGTGTGTGTGTGTGTGTGTGTGTGGGAGAGGGTGCATGAGAGCTGCCAGCATGACGCACTTTGTGTTGGGATACATTTTTGAGTGCGCGTATTTTTTGGGAATTCAATGGAATCAATTTTGTAAATAATTAATATGCCCTTTAATTACGTGTGGCCCAAGGGAGCTCGGCGGAGGGATTGTCGGATGGGCGCCGCAGACAGGACTTGTATATATTTGTTCGGGGTATTTATCAGCCTAATTGCATAACACTTTTGCGGTTTTATGGCTAGAAATTTGCAATTAAATATGAACAAAATGGCGACAGAGTGTGTGTGTGTGTGTGTGTCTGTCTGTCTGTCTGTCTGTCCGTGTTCTTTTGTCTGTTTCCATTTTTCTCGCTAAATGACTAGTAGAATTAATTAATGTTTATTATACCTACACACAATTATCCATTATCATATCAAAACAACATACTCAATGACTGTGAAATATTTGCGAACGCCCATTGACATCATTTTGATATTTAATTTTCGAATGACTAATTGATGTAATTGATGACTGGCCTGATATTAAAATATATCAAGTGTTAAATAAGTTGTCAATGTGCAAAATATAGGCAGCTGAGTGTGAAAAAGGTAACTTACAAAGCTTGTCCCAAACGACAATCCAGTTTACCTCGCTACAAACTAAAATACATCAAGTTATTACATATTGCCTTACTATGCGATTCTCATGAGTTCAAGAAACTGTCTAAGTTTGTCGTACCCTGAACATGATATTATTCTCTCTCTTTCTTTCTCATTTTACATATTTATCCATCTTGTTTTTAGATTGTTTCCTGCTGGGTGCTCTTCTGATTATAAAATGTGAAGATATCAAATCGTTCAAAAAATGGGGAAGTAAATGAAAAATATCGATGCATTCAATAGTAAGTGCTCATGTCCAGCTAATCGATTTCTGAAGCAAAGACAATCGATTTGAGAACAATCGCTTCTGATATTCCGATTGACTTCCGTAAATGTGTGCAGATATGTATAAAGCCATACGCCTCCATAGAATGCTGATGGATGAACAATTTATCAATCCGAGCAGAAGCAACACGCATTCACTTGAAAGTGTTGCCGCTCTAATGACCCCAGCTACAAAACTGCTGCAACTTTAATAGAAGCGAAACTTTCACTTCAGCTTTCAGCGTTGATGGATCGTCTGCACTTTGTAGAACCGGCAAAACATGCTGACGGGTTATCCGCGTTCCGCTCTTCTACCCCTCGTCCCACACACACACACTGCAGTCAGGATAACTTGCTGCATTACTGCCTGCTGCATCCTGATGCTGCAGTCGCTCAGTCGTTGTGAAACATGCTTGAAAATCCTCGACTAACAAGCCATATTAAAAAGTTCCGAGTGCGAGCGCAAAAATGTAGATCCACACACACACACACACGCACACACGCAGACGCACACGCACACGCACAGACACGGAGACACGCAGCCACACATATGCATATATCAAATCGCACTGGCAAAGATTAACAGCATGAATGCTTGTGGGACTGGGGCGGGACACAGCACCAAGACATCTTATTACGTTGTTTTATTGGCAACTAAGAAATCAAGCGGCAGCAGAAGTGGCAGCTAACCAAGCAGCACGAGACACTGACCCCTCTTGGCCCTCTGTGGCAGATCTTGTCCAGCTTGTGCTGCTAGCTTGTGGACCCTCTTAGCTGCAAAAAAGATTAATGACTTTTATAAAATTTATTATTGCTCTTGCTGCCACAATGACGTCGCTGTGTTACCCACCTGCCCCGCCCTACCCCGCCCACTTACTCCTAGCCCACATCGCTCTGCTGCTGAGCACATTTGAGAATCGTTCGGAATTTTCAATAAGGCTATAAATTAAAGAGGCATTGCAGTTGTTCCCGTTGCTGGCACCCTTTGAAGTAGCTCACTTATTATGCAATTGCCATTGCACTGTCGCACAGTACCAACACTAACGTCCACACACCCACACACACACACACACACACACACTGGAGTAAAATAAAGCAAATGCCGTGCCAGACATTGCGTCCTCCAAACTGACATTCAAATTCAACACTTAAGCGCAGCGCGCAATCCCCCTGCCGCCCGGCACACTTCCAGCTGAAATCACGCCCTGTCACGGCTGAGTCAATCCCCCGGCTATAATTTATTTTAAAGCATCAGCTAAATTATCAACGAGCATGTTTTAAAATACTGCTCTGTTTTAATTTGACGTTTTTCGAATTTTAGTTTTTGCTCAATTGTATTTTGTTTTGTTACCATGATCAAATGTTGAAGAACTTTGGCGCTGTAAGAGATGGGATAATGTGTGTATCCTTCGTGACACGAGTACGCACGGCACAACAGGACTCTTTTTAAAGCCATTAAAGATTAAAGCCATTTTCAGGGTCAGACTCTAAAGACCGAATCAAGGATATTTAGGTCATGTCTACCTCCTATTTCCGACTCTCTGAACAGAATATTCGGTTAGTCGGTTAAACCCGACTGTATCGTTTAAAAAACATAAAATGCTTTCTCTTTGAAATTCTAGTGAAAAACACATTCCCTTCAAAATATATTTTCGAAGCAAATGCAAACAAGGACTTTTCCAAAAATATTCAATAATATTATGCGTGCAATTATTCAGTACAAATCCTTACTCCACCTCTAGCGTGAACGAATGAAAATGAAGCGAAAAAATGTGCCCTTACTTTGAGCCGCATACTAGATAAAAGTAAGCTAACATAACTTTTTTTTAGCCAATCCGTATTGTGGTCAGGTGCCAAACCTGTACGCATCCTTTTGGAAATGTTTAATTTTTGCATTTTTGCAAGAAGTTGGGTGAATTTGTTGTTGCCCGTTGGAATTTTGGCATCGTTCTGTTTCTGGGAACGAGCATCTCGTTTTTGGTATCTGCTCTGCGCTGCTGCGCTGCATTAAGTGGCTGTTGGTCTATGTTTAGGCTACGCTCACTCACACAGACACAAACCAACACAAACACAAACACACACACGCACACATTAAAAGTGCGCTTCGGTGGTGTTTGTAGCACACTTTTGGGCTGCGGCAAGGGTTCAACGATTTTCAGTTAAAAATCATTCGAGTGGATAAACAATATTTATTGGTTTCCATGTCTATGTTCATGTCGGTGACTATTTGTGTGTGTGTGTGTAAGTGTGGATGCGGGTTTGCCTGTGTGTGTGTGCTTGGGTGTCTATAGTCCGAGCTTTCAGCTTCGTATTGCCAGTCAATACATACATACATATATATATTTATATTCCCGACATACACACACGCACATCTAATGCCTGCATGCCTGCAAAAAAGAATATGATATTGGAAACCCTTTTGCCAACGTGTTCTTCTAACCGTGCTCATTTAACGCATTCGTGCATGGTGTATTTATCATACAAATTATTTACAATTTTATAATCAGTATTTAAATTAAAACAAATATTACCAATATTTGTGGTAACTATCCATCTGTTATTTAAAAGAACGGATCATTTTTATCTATAAACAAATATAAAACTATGTGTACCGACTTATTTTTAAAGAAATGCATTTAAAGCGCTCCACGATCTTCGTGCCGAAAATGGGCGAATTGCATTCGATTGAGTGAATATTCAATGTCAAAGTTACATATAGTTAAATGAAAGATACACGTTTAAGACTCTTTAGCAAAAATCGGTCATTTGCGCTGAGTGGAAATGTAGGTTCACGGTAGTACCTTTGAATTTGTATTTTGTCATAAGGGGGAAATAGTTAAAAAACTGAGTTTGAAATCTTGACGACAATACAATACCTGCTTATATACCTTAATTGAGCCGAAATACTTTTATTATAGTTGGTTGATTATCACAGTTTAAGGGCGGCAAATGAGATAAGACTCGGAAAAGAACTTGCAAACTGAGAAACTAAAACTCAATCTTAATGAGCATTATTTTTGTGTGTTTGCCAGCAAATTTGATGGCTTATTCGGCTTATATTTCCAATGCTGATGATGATGTCGATTGCGGCAACGAGGTAACTGCTGGCAATCCCGTCAAATGCCCGAAAACTTATTTAAGTCCATCTGAGAGGTAATTTCAGCGATTCCATGTGGGCGGGCGGTGTGATATTTTCTTGCTACTCGTTTGCCATTTGGGCGAATGCAGTGTCGGCTTTGTGGCTGCGTTTTTTTGTGGAAATTTCTCGTAACGGCCTATTCACTCTTTGTCCTAGTGTGTGTGTGTGTGTGTGCGAACGGGTAACGGGATGGAGGGGGAGCTGTTTTATGGCTTCCGTCGGCGTCAACGACAACGGATTGAAGCTAGCAGCACTATATAAAAACACCACCTAACCCCCCCCCCCCCCCCACACACACACACTCCCACACACACGCACATATAAAATGTAGGCCAAGAAAAAAAAACAAATAAAAAACAAGAACAATACACACATATAAAGATCAATCGAGTCAGTCAACAATTGGCACAAACACACACACAAACCGAAACACACACACAAAAAGTGTCTGCTGCATGTTTTTATACCCTCGTAGAGGGCATTATAATTTCGCCATGAAATGTTTAACGCATAGAATGAGAATGCTCTAAGCCCCATAAAATGTATATATTGTTGATCAATAGTAATAGGCGAGCCAATATTACAGTCCGTCTGTCAGCATAAAGTTATAAAGTTTTAAAGTTATAGTCATAGATCGGATCGGACCACTACATAATACAAGCCATAGCCAGATAAATTATTGCTAAAACATAAGTAACACAGAAGACTATATAGACACTATTATTTTTCTAGATAAAACTTGGCAATTAGAATTTCTTCCCACGTACCTTCGAAATTTGATCAATATCGGATTACAATATCATAAGCGCCAAGTCTTATCAAGATCGCACTACTATATCATATAGATCTATATGATGAATCGTTTAGAAAAGAAGTTGTTGTAGGGAAAACTTTTCTGTTTTCAAACTATCTTGAGCAGATAAGGCAAATACGAGCTTTAATATATTTCATTTATCTACAAAACGAGGGTATTTTCTGTTCGGCATACCGAAGATAGCCGTTCTTTCTTGTTTTTATTTCGGTTTAACCAAAGTCAATTGGGTGGCTCTCTCCCGGCTTTTGCTCGTATGTATCTGATTGAGAGTTGTGTGCGTGTTTGTGTGTGTGTTGGTGTTGGCTGTTGCGGGTGTTTTGGCAGCTGGTAGAGGTGTAGGTTAAATTTTTGGTCGGCTTAGTGCTTAAATACATTTGATTGTAATTCGCTTTTAAATTCGATTCGTTGCGATTTTGTTGCGATTTGTTGTTGGACGTAATGGTGCGACATCTGAGCTCCTTGGGCCCACGAAGCTTTCACGTTACGAATTTGGGTTACAGTTCGAGTTGAGGTTCGGGTTCAGATACGAATTCGGATATGGTTATGGGCTTGGGTATGCGTTTACGTGATTAATGCGGGTCACACAAATGCAGACAGTAAGGAAGTATAAACACACACACACATATTACACAAATGTATATGTATATCAGGTCTGCATTTATTTCAACTAGTTTTCGGTGCTGGATTTGCTTATTTGTTGACTTGGTCAACGTGGGGCAACGAGCTCAACGCTTGCTTTGTGCTGTCTCTGCATATCTGAGAAGCCATACTTTATTTAGGAGCTCTGCATATAACCAATAGGCTTCTTAAATGCCAAAAAGAAAATAAATCCAAGAATTTGCTTGCTTAAAGGCTTTGCTATACTAATACAGGTCGTCTGCTATGATACTTACACAACCTAATTGCCCAGAGGAAAATCATACCCCTGGCGGCTTGCAAGCTGCTTTGTGGTGACAGTCTAAGTGTTTATTATCGATACACGTGCTAGTTTGTGTTATCGATAATAGACAGCATTGTAACTATCTAACTATAGCAATCTCCGGCTTTCAAATGTTAGAGATTAGATGAACTTCTTCAGCAGCCGCTACGCCGACAAGCTACTGCGGCACCCGAATGCGGTCGCCAGGTTCTTGGCTGACCCCATTTCAGCGAGGCGCCTCCAAAGGTTACATCCCATCGACCTATTTACGAGGCGAATCACTTAAAATGTACCAAGTGTTCTTTAAATATGAACAAGAAAACTTTTTTTAATAACAAATATTTAATAATTATCTGTCGGTATACTCGATATTATATGAAATCGATAAGGAGTTACTTTTGCTGATAAATTAAAAATTTAGAGGAACTTCGTTGAGCAGAAACAATTATAAGTATATTAAATGAACATATTTACAAACCTAATCAAAAATTGTCACTGATTTCGTTAACCATTCGAATCAATTCCCTGCTTCAAGGCTCGCTTCGTGAAGCTGGTTTCCCATATCATCGAGTGAAGACTTTGATTCAAATCTTAAAAATTTGAATAAAAATGTAAAGTTTTTAATTTACAACTTGCCGTTGAACTGACAATATTGCCAGCCGTAAATCCAATATTATTATATACAATATGCGGGTTAAATTTTTTCTCTACCCAAAATTTGCGTCTACTAAATATTGTCTAATAAATCGAATGTTTGGCAGTTAAGTTATTTATGTGGCTGGGTCTCCCTCGAGTGATTTTAATATTGATCTAAACCATTTTTAAACAATATGGCTTGCTGCAAATTTTTGCTTCGGCTGTTTTTTAGCCGACTGGTTTAGTTTTAGCTTTGGCTTATAGCAAATATATTGCAATTATGGATTGGAACTAGTTAGGTTCTAAGTCGGCTTGCAGCCATATTAAACAGTAAGTAAATCGGCTCTAGGCATTTGTCTCTCTGTTGTTGTTCCCCTCCATTAGTGTGTCTCGCTTTTGCACAGGTGTTCGCTGACTTCGACACACCAAAAACTTTCGATTTGTTTAATTTGTTGTTGCAGTTGTTGTGCATGTTATCGATGTGGTGTTGTTGTTGTTGCTGTTGTTAGTTGCTTTGTTTGGCAACCAAGTTTTACGGCATGTCGCACTCATCGGAGCCCGGGCAGCCAGCCCCAATCTCAATTTCAGTTCCGACCCCATACCTCTCCAATTTTGGGGCACAAATCATTTTCGAATACTAAACTTTCCCAAGTTTACTGCAATAAAGTTGTTGCTGCCACACCACCGCGTGCCGCCGCACCGTTGCTGCCACAGCTTAGCCCTTTGCACGCATGCAACTGTTAGGTTTTATGTAGCAGGTAATTTGTGTTTTTAAATTGTAAAACGTAAATTTAATGGAACGTTTAGGTGTTGTAAGGTGGTAGTTGCTGCTGTTGTTGTTGCTGCTGCTGTGTTTATTGTTATTTGTTCAACTTGTTGTTTTTAGTGGCGCGTGGCACCACGTGTGTGCCAATAAATTAAGCACAGGATTTGTGGAGCAGCGAGCATTGGAATTGAATTCAACTTAACTGAGAGTGCAAGGGGAAATAATAGTTTTAACTCTGGGCGTATTTTTCAGATACATTTCCGAGACATATGTCGATTGCGTGTGCTACGTCGTGTCTTTAATTTAACTCAAAAATGTTGTATTGGTATTTCAAATTTACTTTACTAATATATAATATTTGCTTTAATTTTTTTTTTCAGCTGAACCATTTCTGCAATTACACAATTAGTAAAGTTATTTAAAACTCCAGGCATATTTTGCAGATACATTTTCATGTGGTTGTGAGTGCAAAGTCATATACATAATTATGGTTATACATACATTTTAATTCTTGCATATTTTTTATGGACGAACATTTTATGAGTCTTAACGGAAATTTTCCTCAGGCTACACCACACCTTGAATAGCTCTCACCTACACACAGAGGCCTCATTCATGTATAGATACATTGAAATTCGCTTTGGTGGCTTCACTTTTAGATCCAGCCGTTGGGCAAATCTATATTTTAGCTGTTGTACGTATCTGTCTGTACCTGCAATTGTGGCTTTTGCTCAACGTTCTGCACTCCAAAATGCCCCATTTGCCATTGATGGCTTGGTGCGTCAAATTAATTTGCGGCTTATCGAAGCCATAAAAATTTTCTAATCCACTTTGCGTAAATAATCATGAGCGTCAATTCAATGCCAGTCTGTGTGTCTGAGTGTGTGTGCGTGTCTGTATCGCACATTATGCGTAGCATATTTACTTATGCATGTATGCATGTGGCTTGGGCCTCATGCGTTGCGCTGTTGCTGCAGCAACTTTGCTATTTGCTGGGATGTCAAAGTTAAAACGGTAACTTTATATACCCGTTGGTAATAATGCTCGCATTTGGGATAGATACATTTGTCAGTGCCTTTAGGTCGCAGTAGTAAAAAGGTTTTTTTTCGATAATGCATCGATTACGTAAAAGCTTTAAATTGGAAGCTTAAAAATATTATATATAAAAGAGAATTCAGACTGTCGTTGAATATTGATATGCACAAGATTACTCTCAGACAAGATTTCAAAATAATCGATGTAATCGTAAGCCAACTGTATAGGATAAAAGATCTTTTGAAAGTGACTGGGATATTCGGGAGTCACTGAATGCCTCGTAATAACATTAAGATCATACTCACTTATTTATAAGTTATGCTATTTAATCATCAAGATTAAAGCCAAGCATTCAATGGGTAATTCTTGCAGCCAAATCTATAGTTGTTTATATCTCAGCTTAGTCTGAGAGACGAGGAATTTAAGCTTGCTCTATTAACAGAGTATTAACAAGTACTTTTTCCATTAACAATGTTGAATTGTTGTCTGTGTTTTAGCTTGGCTAAGCGCCACCACGGCCAAAACCGTAGGCGATAACCAGAGTAACAGAAATAGTCAAAGCTCACTGACAATATTACATTCGTTGAGCCTGCCATTTGCCGCTTGCCTAATGCGGCCGCCAGCAAAACATGAAAAGCGTTGGTGGCAGACAGCGTTACATTGTTGCCAGTGTAAATTGCAACAAAGTTCGATGGTCAGGCGCAAGCAAAAACAACAGAACCAATAACAACGCTGACGACAATATGCGTCGCTCCAAAAATATTGCCAGGCTGCCACAATTTTTGCCACATTTGTCAGCATTTCGTTAGCAAAGAGAAAAGAAAGAAAACGTCTCTAAACAGTACGGCACAACAGAGGTATACCCTGTAAAATACATTCGCTATCCCGTATACTGCATGAAAAACCCAATATCGATATGTATCGATCGATCGACATTTGATCTAGTTACTGTCTCTAAGGTGAACGACATACGAATATATACACTATAAGGGATCGCACCCGTCTCAGTCATTTTCAACGACTACAGGGTATAATAAAAACGACGGCCTCTTAGTTAGCTTATATACAGCTCCTGTTAGTGTGTGTGTGAGTTAGTGTCGGTGTCTGTCAGTTGCAGTTGCCATGAAATTAGAGCCCGAACTCAATCAGCAGACGCGCAACTGCGAAAGCGCCATAACCGGATTGCAGTTTAGAGATGAAAACAAAATGGCAAGAAAACAAATGCCAAACTTTGGTCGGACTGTCAAAGTGGGCGTATTACAAGGAATCTTGATAAAGCCAACGATAAGCCAAGCCAGGGGCCACAAAAAGTTTTTTAACTACATATATGTATATGTATACTAGCGGGTATACCCCGGCCTTGCTCGTGGTACATATAAAATAAATTCTTTTAAAGATCCTTAAAATGAGTTTGAAACCGATAGGAAGGTAAGCCAATTTACCACAGTTGCGGGCGAAATTTCCCAAATCGCTGAATTACGTATCCATTAAGTTTTTATGTAGAGCTTTGAAAATAAGTTTGAAGCAAATCGGACAAAACAAAAAAAAAAAAGAATAATGTTGCCAGATTTCTATGTCAAATTGATTTAAAGGGAAAACCATTAACAAAAAGCCAAGCCTGATGAAAATCGGTTGAGATTTGACCAAATTGTGAATGTGAATGGTAAATTTTGACCCATGTCCTATATACGAATCTTCAGGGTAAAATTTTGACATGTATTTCGACTAAAAATTACTTGGTCAAATTTAAATGCCAGATTATTTTAGAGGGAAAACATGAACAAAACGCCAAGCTTCATGAAAATCGGTTCAGTTTTGTCCGAGCTATGGGGGTGGGAAAGTTTGACCTATATAGGATATTTCAGGGTACCCTTATTACATTAATTTTTAAAACTTTACCAAACAAATCTTTGAATCGCACTTTTTACCGAGTAAGCTTTGATTTTGCGAAAAATGTGGAACACGTCTTAAATGATATAGATTTTTGGAAATTAATTTGAGCGCGAAACGTTGCCCACAAAATATTTGACCCCAATTTTCACCAAGGAGGAATGCATTTTCGATAAGTGTGAAACACCGCTCAAATGAATTTGTGCAAAGATCTTTGAAAACGAGCTTGAGGCCGAACGGATGGTAAACAAAAAAGTTTTATACTACAAACGTTTTAACGCGATTTTTCCACATTTGCTGGTGGAATTTCCCAAAACCACGTCTTAACGTGCACCTTCATCACATAAGGTAACTAGGTAAAAATTTCAGCTTCCCAGCTCTTACTCAATCAGTCAGTCAATAAGTCATTTAGTCAGTCAGTCAATCAAACAGTTTTATATATAGAGATAATATTTTAAAGAGGCGACTCTGCAAATAACATAAATTATTTTTCGACAAATTATAGATCTTGGAATTATAGTTTTATTCATTTAATATATATTATATTCATATAATATAATATATTGATATATAAAAGTAATATATTTCAAACTTTACATGCAGAGAATTTTACTTTAAAAAGGAGGAAAACTTTAATTAAAAATTTGTGTGTATGTATGTATGTTTATATGTTTTTATGTATGTTTGTACATTTAATACATATGCATGCATATACATGCACACCATAAGTTCTGCCAAACGCAGACAAAGTTTATTTCTCGCTGCTTTGCAAATTTAAAAAAAAAACGTATTTTCCTGCTTCGCCCTACTACTCGATTCTCATGAGTTCAGGTAAGCCTCACAGGCTTTCATGCTTTGATTATAAGTGTTGTATTAACAACTTCTACTGGCACATAAACTTTAATTTTGTACGTGTCTATGTATGTGTGTCTCTCTCACTAATTGCTGGCAATAAAATAGACGTACGTGTGTATGTGAATTTATGGCACACCTACATATGTACCTATATATACAGAACAATATATGGTATGTTAAGGTAACCCAGACCCTCACATCTTTTGTGTATATAATATAATTGAGCGTATATAAATACTTCTGTTTAAATTGATGAAACAACACTAAAAAAATATTAACGTTTTTATTTTTACGTAGCCTTAGTTTATATAGAGTTTGTAAGTTATAAAATTTAAATTAGCATATTATTCTCAAGTTAAATATTTAAGTTTATGATCTTGCACTCTCCCAAAGTGCATGTCTATAAGTTTTCTATAAAACCTAAAACTTTTGCTATCGTTAAACCTATTTATGGTTAAAGTAACTGCGTAATGTTAAAGCTTGATTGCGTCAAGAACTTTTTGTTCGCACTTGTCTTTAGGCCGGGGCAAGCTCCAGATAAGCCTCAATAAGTGTCAATGCCACAAATTGCATATAACACACACAAGCATATGCACAAGTAACTTGACGTGGTTTATTTTTTGACTATTTTCTGGAAAAGCCTGACTTTGTATTTATTTTGAGAGAAAAGAAAATGGGAAAATTTGTTGCTTGTGCGCATGAAATGAAATGCAAATTTGTGGCATTGGGTAATTAAATTCAACAAAAATTAGATGCATACACCTAAGGGCTACCACACAAAATCACACACGCACACACACACACACACACGTACGTAGGGTGAAAGCCACAGTTATATGGCATGACACACATGTATCGTGTGCAGGCATTGGAAAAAGATTTGCATTTTAGCCAAAAAGTTTTCAAGGCAGAAAAAATATATGGCCACGTATACGTATTTATTTGTGTGTGTATACACAACGATGTTGATGTCGTCCTAGCAAAGTTTACAGCTTGCCAGTCGCAGGCGGCAAAACAAAAGCAAAAAACCCGAATAAATTCTTTAAAAGTTTGTGTTCGTGCCGTATCTTTGCATTAGGCATAGTTTAAACTTTGTGTAGTTTGTTGTTGATTTTATTAGACCAAAATTAATATGGCGTATACGCAATGTAATAAACTGTAATTGGTCCGAACTGAGCCGAATCCAGAGCGACGCCTGGCCTGTCGATAGGCCCACACGTGGCCATAAAATGTCGAGCCAATTATTTTGGGATTAAAGATTTCGAGTGTATGGCCGTAAATAAGTAGCATGTGCTCCTATTGCTGCTGTCCAGCAGTCTTGGCTAAGGTTTTCAAAATTTCATGTCCAGCCCAGAGGCAGATGTGAAGAACACTTCAAAGTCATCACTTGCCCCACTAACACTGTCCCATCGGGCAGCACCCACCTGCCCCATGTGCCAAGCCTCATATGCCCCTCTGCACCATGCCTAAGTCTTCTAATGCGTATCAATTGCAAAAGCGTCGAACTTTCCGAAAACTTGCACACTTCATTAGGCACATCATTTTATAATATGGTAGGGATAGTCAGCACGAGCGGCCAAACTTTAATCAATTTGAAAGGTTGTCGTTCAAGCAGCATTCATGTTAACTTTGGCAACGATTTTGGCATTGGTCCAGCTGGCTAACTAAAGGAAGCACAAAATTATTTAATTACTGTTTACTTTAACAATTTACTAACTGATTTAACCTACGCATTTCAAGTTCTTGACTTGTGCAAAATTTAATATAAAACTAGAATCACTTTGATTAAGTAACCCATTTTAGGGCTATGCATGGTTCGATTAAAAATCTATTTGTGTCTATCGATAGTGTCGACGACTGTCGCCGTGAATAACGCACAATTTTCTTGAGTCACCCTAATGCGTACATTTAATGGCCCTGCATATTTGATAATTTTCGGTCTCTTCGGCACGGGCGTCGCACTTGCCCCAGCTCCAGCTCCACCTTCGTAACATATTTTACAGTGTTTTATCAAAGTGCAGTCCTCATTTTAACATTATTATTTTATTTTCTCTCGTTTTATTATATTTTAGTTCCTTTTTTGTAACCAAACTCAAAAATTTCATTAATGGCAAACTACGGTTGCGTCTCCTTTTTGGCTGGCTGCTCGTGCAGCATGCGCCGCGTATCTTTGGCTCTTATTTTTGTTGGGCCGGAAAAAAAAGAGCAAAAGAAAACTTAGTTGATATTCCAATCGTGTTTGGCTTAACTTTAATAACTTTTCAACTTTTTGCAGCTCGACTTCCTTTTGTCTACTCGGCTCGCGACATGCTTTGATTACTACTTACAATGTGTGAGTTCCGTCCGAGTCGTGATCCACAATCACTTGCCACGCCCCCCAGTTACGACTCCTTCTCCACCAGCGAAGCTTTTGCTGTTGCGTTTGATGGCCGCTTGTGACGTTGATGGTTGCTGATGACTCCGACTCTGGGCCTGGGCATGATTTGTGTGCCCCAAAAAAACAAAAAACAAAAACCAAAAAACAGCAAAAACTGTGCAAAACTTGCTGTTGTTCGAGCGAAGCGGCAAGTGAACAAAAACAATCTGAAAAGATATGCCACCAATTGCTGCAACACTGCAAGAATAGCTGCTTCTATTCAAATATCCCATATTCATGAGCACACAATAAATCAAATGCACATATTTGGTAAGTCGAAACCTTGAAGCATTATTTTTAATTGTGTTTACTTACTGCAATATACGTAAGATTGTATTTCCGATTTATAATACACAAATGCCCATTGTGCTGAAAATATTACAAGCCATTGATATTTTCAAATGCAAGATGCGGGCTAGAGTTGATTTTTACCCAATATCGGCATCTACCAAACGCATATGGTTGGATAAATCCAATAATTGTGGCCAAGTTATTCATTTATTTAAGGCTGAGTTGCCATTAAAGTGTTTTCAAAAATAATTGATTCTGTTCTGGCTTCGACTTGGTTGTTTTCCGTATACTGTTCGATTTATAGTATAAAAAGATTGGATTTGCGGACTTTAACCGATTCGCTTTACAGCCTTGTTCGTTGTATTACATGATATTTTCAGGCATTGAAAAACTTAGTAAAAATTGTAGAAATTTAAAAGGTTTTCAGTTATTGTAAAATTGGTCTGATAATGGAAGAAAACTAAAGCTGGCATAGTTTGGTATTCATCTGGCGATTTTCAGTTGATGGCAATTGGTTTCTTGCAGTGTAGTCGGATCCGTATTTTCTATGGGCAAGTTGGTCAAGTATTAAGCGATAATGAAGATAAATAACTCCAAAAGAAAAATACCTCAATTACAAACTTTAAGCGCACTACTTTTGTAATCAAATGAGCGATTATCAAACTTTTCATGGCCGACGGCCGTGGGCCGTGGGCCGTGTGCCGCAGCAGCTGCCGCCCAAACCCGAAAACTAAAAGTGACAGTCAAGTCATAAAATGTAAAATGGCCAATGGAAGCGGCAAGAAGCACTAATACTGGCGACTGCCCAACTAACTACATATACTACACTCTATCTTTTGCTCGTCATCTATACAGTTTTTATTCCTGGCATGCAAAAAGCAGGAAAGCCACTTTCTTTATCTGAGTTCATCTGAGTGGATAATGAAGAAGCAAAAGCTTACTTGCAGCAGCTTAAAATAACTTGAAGAGTTTATTTGTCTGCAACGTATCTCTATTATTATCTATATTTTATTTTCAACAGCAATGTTTTTATCTCTTGTTTTAGTCTGTGCATTTAACAGAAGCTCAAGATTAGTTTTTGATAAGAAAATGGTTCGATTTGTTTCCTTTTGAATAAATAAAATAGTGTTAAGGCATTAATAGTATGTATATTGACTGATAACTGAATAATTGTTCTTAGCAATTTCTATTTTTCTTATAATTTGACATCTACTAGCAAAAGTCCGTAGCATAAGCTAATTGTACATGAAAAGTCGTGTTATCTTTGTGTTTTATGTATGTTATATGTAAGGTCTTAAATTATTCAAGAATCCTTCCCAGGAACGGCACCTTTTGTGAGGTGTTTGCGTCAAAAGTTCTAATACTTAGCTTGACTAACTATCTTTATATAATCTGACACTATTTATTAGTTACGCTCTAGCTAGTTGTAAGGCCGCGCGACTTTGAGACATGTTCAGCTCGAGTGCCACTTGCAGCTAGTGTCATTAGCAGCTTCTTGAACTCATTCGCCTACTGAGACCTCAGGCTGTTCGCCAGCAGTTTCTTGACGTATCAGCGTGGGTCATATTTTACACAACGCTTAGTTGTAAGTACTTGAACGTGGCAGTGTTGTAAGCTGCCGGCGCAATCTAGTTTTTGAGCCAGGTGATTCGTTTTGCAGCACACTCACAGACACAGACACAGTGCACAGACACAGTGCACAGCTGCCTAATACAAGATTCTGTTTCGCCGTCTGTTTGCTTTTCAGGCTGGAGTGCAGGCCAGTTACGTTGCTGCAACGAGAGCAGAGCAGAGAGCAGCTCGTAAGTGTTTATTTTAAGATACATTTGGCCTGGCTAGTTGCTGTTGCCGGCAGTAGAAACTTACACAGCTGTCGAAGTCGGGGCCAGAGAAATCTATTACCTGTGTTTAACAACAACAATAAAATGCTCCGGAGCATAAACAACATCTCGATGCGATGGGGGCCGATGGCTGCGGCAGAGGCACAGGCACAGTCACGGGCAGAGAGACTGCAAATGGCAGGCCATAAAAATGTTTGCAATAGGTGGCAAAAGGTGCTAAGGGTGCCAAAGGGGCAAAGATGTCGAAAGCAGTTCTCGAAACGGAAACAGAAACAGAAACAGAAACTGAGGCAGAAGCATCGATAGAAAAGCATGGCCGTCGCGAGCAGAAAGCAAAATACTCATGACGGAAATGGCTGGGGGCTGAGTGGGCGTGGCAAGCCAAAACATATTTAAATAAATTCCAATTCACACACCCAAAAGCAAAGCCAATAAATAATGTTAGCTGCGAAACGGGTAAACTTGTAGATACAAAATTTCATCCCATCTTGCAGAGCCGCCAGCTGCCGCTGACAAGCAGCCCCCCCCCCCCCCCCCCTCCGCCGTTTGACACCGCACAAGCATCCAGCACATGATTGCCCCTATTTTCTCCACATCTTTCACATCTAGCATGTGGCACCTGCTGTACTGCTCCACCTGTCTGTCCGCATTTGTATACATTTTTATTGCCAACAATTTTATTTTGATAGTTGCTCGAGGAAGCAGCCCGCAAAACTCAAACAAAATGGTGTTGCAAAACAAATGGCGTCTTTTACAGCAACTTTGCAGCAGTCAGGTGATGCAGGGCAGGCCCAACCTGTGTGTGCGCTGGGGTAAAGATGGCAGTAGCTGCGACGAGGAGTCGGGTGTGTGCCCGTGTGCTTTTGAGTTGGAGAAAACATGCATGAAGCTGCAACCGCGCGTTGCTGCTCATAATTTGGTTATACTGGAGTATCTGAACACCATATTTTATAGCTCCGTCCGCCCCTCTCCCACCTCCACACACCGTTCTCACAATGCCCTTCTACAACCTTGATATACATATGGCAACGCCCTTGTGGCAGCATATTGAATTCCGTGCATAACGAATGCAATTTGTTTGATTGACTATTTGATTGAATGCAATTGCAACCAGCGGCAACAGATGATGTGGTCCTGCGTGCACCTTATACTCTCCGCAGCCCACAAAATATGCCACGCCCGCCGCAAGTAACGCCTTTACCATACATATTTAACACATGTTTGAGCTATGCAGAGCGAAGCCGAGCAGAGTGTTGCACGATGCGATGCTATTTAATTAGCAGAAAGTGTCAAATACATACACTATATAAATAACCACATGTATGACAAGTGGTTTAAGCGAGCCCGTTAATTTAATATTAACAGCTGGTTGGCGCCAAGTCAATGTTGGTTAATATTTTACACAAAGGCCAATTCATGCGGTCAAAAAAGCAGCACCTTGTTCCTCTTTTGAAGCTTTAACTTGCTGTGCATTTTAAAGCGAGCAAAGCTGTATTCGGTTCTGCAGATGACCAATTATTTGCGAGGTAAAAACTCAAAATATGTTGCGCAACAGTTTTCCACTTAGTTTCCACCCACGTAAGTGGAATTTTCTAAAATTTATGGTTCACATATGTTAGTCAGCTTTGTACTTTCAATGATTCTATTTGATACTAGCGGGCATAACTCGGCCTTGCCCGTGGCACGTATGTTAAAAATCAACGTTCTCAAAAAGCTTTGAAAATGATTTTGAAACTTATCGGACGGTAAAGAAACATACAAACTTTTTCCGCCAATTTACCAATGTTGCCAGTGGAATTTCGCAAATCGCTGAAACACGTATTCATTACATTCTTATGTAGAGCTTTGAAAATATGTTTGAAGCAAATCGGACACAATTTAAAACTTCGTACAAAAAATCTTTGAGTCGCATACCACCCGAGAAAGTTTGAATTCTGCAAAAAGTGTGAAACACGTCTCAAATGATTTTTCTTATAGATCTTTGGAAACGAATTTGAGCGCGAAACGTCACCCACCAAATCTTTGACCTCCATTTCCGCCAAGGAGGAACGTATTTTTCGAAAAGTGTGAAACACCCCTCAAATAAATTTGAGCAAAGATCTTTGAAAATAAGTTTGAGGCCGATCGAATGGTAAACAAAAAAGTTACATACAAAGGTTTTTCGCGATTTTTCCACACTTGCGGGTGGAATTTCCCGAAACCCCGTCTTAACGTGCACCTACATTACATAAGGTAGCTACAGGGAAAATTTCAGCTTCCTAGCTCTTACGGTTTGGGCTGTGCGTTGATCACCAATCAGTCAGTCAGTCAGTCAGTCAGTCAGGACAAACAGTTCTATATATAGAGATAATATGATAAAATTGATCAATTTTATAAATTATAAGACTAATCCATGATAAAAACGGTACTTCGCCTGAATCTCAACTTATTTAGTTGGCATTAGGCCTGATTGTCAATGCGAGGGGGTTATAGTGAATACCTACTGCAAACATGACGGAATCCAGCAGAGAGTTGCAAATTGATTGATGCAGTTGTCTCAGCCATTCAGCCTTTGAGCGAGGAGCAAACCCGATGAACATGCAGTTCAATCTGCAAGTCTCAATTGGCAAAGCGAATTCGGCAACCAAACACCAATTGAAAGCCTGACAACGCATCTGGGGCATGCATTTAAATAAGTGTATATATATGTAGATGTATATATATATGACATATAAAATGTACAGTGCTGCATTCTTGGGAATACTTGCAAACAAATGCACATATATATATATATATGTATATATATATACATATATATATTTATATTTATTTGTGTGCGAAATGAGCTTTGGAATAGAACGCATTTAGTTTGCTTGGCTGGGTTAATGTGTGAGCCGGATACGGTAATACTTAATATTGCATCTTGTATGCATTGCAATTTCATTAATTTAATGAATTACGCTTCGGTTGAGCTGTCAGCGTTGCTCCGCAAAGCAATTGCAATTGCAATTGCAATTTGAACCACAGCGTGCGTTTGGCCTAGGCGCCTTTTCATTATGATATTCCATTTAATTATACCGAAGCATACGCCGGCTCAGGCCGAATGGAGAAATGGACACACACAGTACAACTCAGATTATGGCTTAATTGTTATTTAAGGCAGGCTCTGAATAAACACCCGATCCAAGTTCAAGGTAGTGTCCATATATGGCTGTAGGTGTATTTTTAATGTTATCTTGGCATTTGCAATTTAAATGACTTTTTGTTCTAAACGGACTTGTAGAAAGTTTATTATTCTTCAATTACTTAAGCAATTACTTAAGTTATATTTAATTAATAAAGTATTAAATATAAGCTGCTAAAGTTAAGGCTGCCCCTCCATAAAGTATATAAATATTCTTGTTCGGCAGTCGGGATAAAATCAGTTATTTTAAAGGCAAAAGATCTATGTTTTGTATGAATATACTTGAACTATATCTATTTTCTTAAATATTTTTCTAAATTGGACATTTTGTATATACTTAGCATAGAATTGATTTGAATGTGAACTACTCGCACAAGGGCTTTTTGTGAGCGCATTCTAACTTGAATATATATAGCTTTTATAAATGGAAACTTTGCAATATTTTGTCCTTTGACCGGGTACATTTTAGTCAGGTTGTCTTTCAAATTTTCCATTTGCAATGGTATTTCATTGTTGCTCTGCACACGCAAGAATATGCTGTGCAATTATACAAATTTGTACTTTTGTCAAGTTCGAGCTCAATGCCAATCAGAGCTCTGAAATAGTGTTCAATGGAAGTAATATTGATAATTTTGTAAATTGATAGGCTTACAATTTAGGGAGATGCCTGCCAGGCAACTGAATTCGAGAGTGCCATATCCTTCAATTATATTGTATGTGTTGAAATAGGACCTTACAAAAATGTATGCGTGTTTTGCTCAAAATCATTTCAACTATTGAAATGGAGAAGAATGACTTTAGTAAGATTTAACAAGATGCTTGCTGTAGCATTTTGAAGATGTTGAGCATAATGATCTTCGAATTATAGTTTAAAATAATGAGAAAATGCTAAGGAGAGAGAGAAATACAAATAAAAAAGGATGCCAATTAGTTTTACCGAGACACGTGAAAACATTGTGTGCATATACAGGCTAGTTTGATCTGACCATCAAATTCTATTGTAATTTATGGACTATAAACTGAACCCTTAAGAACTTAATAGAGCTTGTTGGCAAAAATAACTTATCCAACTGTTGAAAAGAAGATAAATGAATGCAACAAGATTTATCTAGATAAGTAGATGAATATAAGGAGTACACAGATGTTCACTTCATTTTTCAGACTCGACTCCATATTTTATGCACTTTCTGCTGCAATCTATTCGACTATGCTCAGACCCTTTTGACACCACTCGTAACACACACACGCACATGAGTGCAAGTGTAAACATTGCTGGTGTCCAAATGACAAAGCAGCAGCCCCAAAGTGGCCACACATTGAGGTCGCTCCGGCTTCAGACTGACCTGATCCCGCCCTGACCCCACCTCAAACACATGATGTTTTGCCTGCGGTTGTGGCGAGCTGCTGGATTTGTAGCGATTCAAACTGCCAACTGGCAGCCTGTCTGCCCTCCTCTATCCACTTCGCGCCCGCATCGCTCCACGAAACTACTTATATTAAATTAGTCAGATTACAAAGCCGAGTTGGGCCTTGATTTGAGAAACACTTTCTGCCCCAAATATGACTTGCTTACCTGGATAGCCTTTTGATTAGATTAATTAGCTGCATACATTGTATGTAAGTGGAAGCTAGTGCAAGCCCGTAAAATGAATAATGAAATCCGTTCGTTTCACTGGCAACAAAAGGCAGTCATAAATGCTGACATAAACCAGCAAGCTGTAGGCAAATGTTATGGCTTAGCTTGTGGACTGCCTTGTCCAGAGACTCTTTATTTCTTATTTATTGCTGAAATGAATTTTCAATTCATTCTGTGTATTGGTCGTACAGTTGTGTTTGGCTTGGAAAATAAGTACATCCGGCAATTCACCTGTCAGCCCTGAACAGGTAATAGACCTGTATGTATATGTATATATGTACATATATGCGAGCCATGTAGAAGATAAGCCTCTGCTGCAAATGTGACAAAACATAAATGACAGCACTCGAAGAGCTGAGTGTAGCTTTTTATCAACAGCATTTTCGTTTTTGCTATTTGCAAAAAAAAGCCAAGCAAAGTTCATAGTCAATATTTGATAACATTCTTAAGAAACTGAAGCATTTAAGTAATTGCTTGATGCTGCACAAATGTGTGTATCGGCATCTTTGTTTGAACCAGAACTTTTCTTTTGAAAATGCTTGATTGGGCTTAAAACAAAGCATTATTAAATTGAATATAAAGACTAGATTTGCAGGTTTGATGTGGTTCTATTTACTTTAAAGATAAATCTGTAAGAGACCAGCAAATGGGTACGCGAGAAGTTTAAATAGTTGTTCATAATAGCTATGATTTAAATTTTAAAAGGATTCTTTTGTAGTTCTTCTCCTCGCTGCTGTTGTTATTGTTGTTGTTGTTGTTGCTGTTGTAAGCTGTATGAGTTTGACAAATTTATTATGCCGCCTGCGGGTGGCCAAACAACAAAAAGTTGCATCCAAACAAACAGCGAGCGTGTGAAGAGAGGCGCTTGCTTGCTGCAAGAGGGCGATACAGGGGATGGGGTTGGGGACGGACGGTGGTTGGGGCCTCGACATACATATACAGATGGTAAATATGCTGTACGATGTGTGTTAAACTAACGGTTCTGTTTGTCACTGTCAGGTTTATTAAATGGGCACCAAATGCGAGTGTGTGCGTGTGTGCGTGCGTGTGTGTGTGCGTGTGTGTCTCTGCCTGTCCATTTAATGTATTCATATGCATATAAACAAATATAAATTACACAGACAGTCGCACACGTTTTTGCGTTCTATGCAAATCTGTGAGCTCTGACAAAAAGCAATTAGCCGCAGTTTTTACAGCTGCAATAATACACAGCCATGTGTGTGTGTGTGTGCCTGAATTCACAGGTTAAAATGTCACTACAACAACAACAACATAAACATTCGCATACCCCATGTGTTTGTGTGTGCATCTTTGATCAGACAATGCCTAGAAATGCGGCGTGTTGCAGCAGCCTGGGGCAGCTGCCTACATGCTGTATAAATGCTGCGATTTTGCGTATTTACAATTTGACTCTGTTCAGTTGAAACCGCAAATTCCCATTTGCTGGCAGCCATTGACAAGCGACTGCTCACGAAATGAATGCCATAAATATATCGAACCCTGTTGGCTGTACACCAAAGCACACCTCTCCCCGGCTCAACTAGTTCCATTAGATAGTTGGTCTCATTACGGCTTAGTTTGATTTCGGCTCTCATTTCAGTTATTTCTCTGTGTCGCAATAAAAGTTATAGAGCGGAATGTTCGGCCTATGCAATACTCTGTTTCAGTGCAAAACAAGCTTAACAAATGAACGTATATTTGACTTCATTAACCCCCATCATCAGTTATCCAAATAGATAAGATAGGTGGATAAAATAGGTACTTTACCGCAATAAAATCCTTTTGTTGGCAAAAGAGAAAGTTAGTAAAATAGAATTATTTCTTTGCCACGGACATTTGTGGAGTTTAGACGGATAGCATATAGGCTATTGGACATAACTAATATACTCGTTATCAATCTGTGATCAGGGTATAGAATCAAAAACAGTTCCGCCCGTACAAGTACCGTTAAACTATGCAAAATAGTTTTCATTTTTCATTTGCAGCGTCATCACGTATACGCCGCGTTGCACTGTGCCGCGTCCAAAGTCCAACGTCCAAAGTCCGACGTCCGACACTTTGGCGCCCGCCCTCTGCCAGCGTCACGCGATCAAATAGTATTTTGTTAACAGCTCTCAGCTATGCAGGGATGGTGATGGTGGAGGGGAGATGGAGTACACTCGTATGTGCGTGCCTGGTGCACTCGTCGCGGACTGGGTCTGGGTTCTCAGTTCTGGGTCTGGGTCACAGGTGGATTTAGTTGCGCACCGACACGCTGATTTATGCCGCTCATTAAGTGTTGGGTGCACGACGGGTTGGTGCACGGTGTAAGGCTTGGGTGCCTCAGGGTTATAATAAGCTTAGCCTTAGCGTGCAAGGTGAATTAAGGAACACGATACGAGAACAACAAATTTGCCTGGCAAAGGCCAAAGGAGTGTCGTATATTATGCGCCTGGGTCAAGGTTATTTGCACGCTAGGCACACGGCTCTCTTTGCTTATGGCTGTGCTCCGTCTTGGACTTGGTTTTGGTCTTGGGCTGGAAATCTGACTAAAGCTGGCTTTAATCATCGCACCACATCGCGTATGCGTAATATGCAAATAAATGCAAGCTAATGGCTAACGACTAATGGCTAATGGCAGGCGACTGTCAACTGCTGCAGCTGCCAGCTGCCATGTGGCGCCATCGCCTGGCAACAAGTTTACTTAAATTGCACTCGAGTGCAAGCCAAACAGACGACACATTTGCCAAGCATAGCAGCACCAAGGCAGACCCAAATGCATGCCTCTTCAGCCTTACTCTTCAACTAGGAGCAGAGTCAAAAAGTTGCCGTAATTAAAAAGCTGACTTCAAGCAGCCCCATCGACCACATCAATAATCACTTAATCGTTGCGGCAGCCTTTAGCAACGACAATTATTGATCTTTAAGTTGGCTAAGCAAATATTTTCACAACGCCCTAAGTACTTGACTGTCTCTCTCTCCCTCTCGCTTCGATGAAACTTTTCCAATGGGTTAATCTAAGGCAAATGCCGTCATTTCAAGGGATAAGCTGATGTTCGCCTGCTGTCATATATGATCTCAGAGCGTGGAGCAAGCAGTTAATATATTGGCCAGCCGCGCTTTTTCTTAAAGACTTTCCCATGAACTCCACTTATTGAGTCCTATCACTAAACAACGTAGTCTGGAGCACTTTTTAATAGATGCTTAATTTGCTGTTGGAGGCGGTTAATTCATGTTAAACTAATAATAGTTATGTTGAAAATGGCATGAAATTTGAATAGATCACGAAAGAGATGATTTGCGCATAGAAATAAATGTGAGTCGGCAGAATGTGCTCATTCAAATCAAATCCATCTTAGTTGGCCACAAAAAACGAAAAACAAATAAAAATAAATTCGATTGACAGTTTGGGAGCATCACGTATACTCTATGCTCATTACAAATTGAACACTTCGACAAGTTAGAGCTGCAGAATTTGAAAATACAACAACAAAAACAACAACATTAATTAGTTAATATGATTCGTTCGCCCTTGGCCGAAAACGAGGATGAGACGAAGCGCCGGATTACCGATGTACGCAATACAATCATTCTCTTTGGCGTCATGGTTATCATCATACGTTTGAGTGAGTAAGGATTAGGGGTCCATCTGTATTGTCGGGGGGCAGGCGGACCCTTTGGCCTAGCTATAAATAATATGCAACTTTTTGCTTATGCTCCTCTGGTTTCCAGTGCCGCCTGTGCTGCGTCTCATGAATATTCATTAAATGCCGTCCACTGTCCAGCTTCAATTAATCCCAATCAAAATTTTTGTGCCTTAAGGACCAACTGGGTGTGCTGCTAATCATAGCTAGCTTAGCGATGTTAATTATTAACAGATGTATTATCGATGCGCTTAACGACCGGAAAGCGTTATTTATCGCGATGCCACGGAGTCTTTAGCCGAGTCAAGTGTGTGACGTCATTCGGAAACTGCACTGACGTCACCGTTGAAGCCAGTTATTAACTAACTTTTTATTGAACCAAAGCGACGGGCAACGAAATTTTCAAAAACGTTTATGAGCAGCGCTTTTAAAGGCCATGAAAATGCCATCAAGTGATTATTGTTTCCCTTATACCACATGCCCGCACGAGGGTACCTATAGAAATTTCCTGTGCATCGATTTTTGCATACTCTTGGCAAGGATCAAGTGTCTACACTCGCTATACACTGCTAGACACTGCTCCAAATGGACTTAGTTGTTCTATCGTTCCAATGTGCAAATACATATCTATTTAAAACTATATTGATTTTAGTTTTCGGCCTAAGTTTTTTAGGATTTTCTTGCTGTGAATCGCTTTTAGACAAAATGGGAAATGAATATAAATTGATTACGAATCGGGTTTTACTTAGCTCTCAGCCGATTAGCATGAAATGTGATTAAAATAAAAACAATTATCTGTTATGAACCGATTTGAGTGGTTCGGCTCACGGTTCAAACAAATGCCTGACTTCATGGTTCGGTTCATAAACCTGCTTCTCCAGCCTGACTTCGTCAAATTTCGATTTTAATGGAAGTATTCAATATCAAAAAGATAATTCAGTGAAAAGCTTAGAGACTTGCAATATTTTCCAAGAACAAATTATGTTAAACTTAACCGTTTTTCAATCGTTTTTCAGTTTTCGGGTCAGCTTTGCCTTTTCCAAATAGTCCAGCTTAAGGTTCGGTTTATGGTAAATGGAATGTTGGAATTCGGGCCCCAAAACGGTTTGGTCCAAAGACTGTTTTGAGACCTTTGCCATTGACCTTTGGTTTTGCAGCGCATTGGTTAAAATGTGACTTAAACGAAACTAGTTCACATTGCTTGAGAAAATCATTTCCATCCGCGCGTTTTTCTTCGCACACTTATGCGTTAAAAACTCAAATGCTGTACTATATGCTGTGTGTGTGTGTGTGTGCTTGTGTGCTTGTGCGCGCCCTTCAGCATGGGGCAGTAAGGAGTAGGCATCGCCTTGAACGGCAGTTAATTTTACGCACTTAGTCAATGACGCTGCGCTGGGCACCTTAACGCGTTTTAAAACTTGGCTAAAAGTATGCCACTTGCTCAAATGGGGGCACAGACTATGGCTCCTGCATAGTTGCTAAGGATAACAAACATGTGCGCTTATGTTCACATTCATATACATATGTGTGTGTGTGTGTGTGTGTGTTTATGCCTGTATGCGTTTGTGCGTGTGTGTGTGTGTGTGTGTGTGTGTGTGTGTTTGCAATGTCGTTTGATGTATGTCGTCTTTAAGTTGTTAACGTACTGCGGCTGAGTGGCAGTAAGATTTGACGCAGAGTTCGAGGGGTGTGGCTGCCATCGACTTGACTGTCATATAGCCAGGCCTATTAAGGCGTAGAAGCGCGCCAAAGTAGCGCGCATCAGCACCAACCGCACAACAACAACAACAACAATAATAACAACTGTGGAAAGAACAAGAGCAGCAACATTAACACTCGCGACACATTTGCGTTGGTCTATTTCTTTAGGCTTTCAAGTTGAGTGCCTTACATTGTCAGCCGCGCCCCCCTACAGCCCTCGTCCCGTTCAGACCCATTTGACAGCACTCATAATCCAATATGAGTGCATATTAACTTTAATCAGTTGGCGCACGAGTAAGTCAGCAACCTGTGTGTATGGGTGTGCCTGTGTGTGTGTGTGTGTGTGTGTGTGTGGAACAGACGTTCCACTTAGGCATTTTTAAATATGCGTAGCCCCGCGCTTCCCTTGCCAGACATTTGTTACTAAATTTAAAGTCGCGTCAACTCATGCCATGTCAATACCAAACCCCATAGAACACACAAACACACGCACACACACGCACACGAACCCCCACCCCGCACAGTAGAAGGAGCAGCAGCAGCAGCAGCGGTAGCTTTCGGAATGCTGCTTCAGCTGCGCTGGGCTAGATACACGGGCCAACAACTTCGCAGTTTATGTTATCGTCGGCAACGTCTTGAATATTTCAATTTTATTTGGCCTACACGTGTCAGGTGTGTGCGTGTGCGTGTGTGTGTGTGTGCGTGTGTGTGTGTGTGTGTGTGTGTCTGAGTGTGTGTCTCTCGGGCGACTGTGCATGCTCTGCTCAAGACTGACGTTTATACTCGTATTTGTCACTTGGGCATTTCATTTCATTTGACACTTTTAGCGTTAATTTTTCGTAGGCTTTCATTGTTGCATTTAACAACACATTTTGTCGTTTTGATAGCTTCATCTGGCAAAACACAGAATATTCAAAGTTCTATTTGAATGTTGTTTTTTAATTATTTACTCTCTACAAAAAGTCTGTTTCGTAAAGGTATTATTAAAGTTATTTGTAGTTAATTATGGCTCATTTTAATAATTGAGAAATAACTTGAATGAAAACTTATCATTATATAAAAAACTAAACATATTAATAAAAGTTGAACCGGTTCAATCGTGGTTTGTGACCGGTTCAATAGACAATTAATATCGGGAATAAGAAGATAAGTGGAAAACAAAATGTAAACAATACACAAATAATCACAAAGAATCTGCTCAGAAATAGTTTAAAGTCGGCTTAATGGACGATAAACATCGCAAATCGAACAGCACTTATAGCAGATCTGGTATATATATAAATGAAACGATCAGATACTTAGCATTGCTGACTCTCTTATGGCATTAAGCAACGCGTACTGTTGAGTCAATTTAAATTGCGATCTAATTGATGCTTATTAAAAACAAACTTTTTTTTTTTTTAGTACTGGCACTCACATACCAAGTCATTTTTAATTAGCCCGACGTTTATTTAATATAATTTATGCCTATACCTGAGCCGTTTTTCAGATGCTAAAAACAACTCGTAGCCAAAATTATGGCAAGTTTTGTTTATGTTTCCAACAGAAAATCAAAAGGAAACCCTTTGATATGGTTGAAAACTTCGCTCCGCGCAAAATGCGAGCAGCCTTTTCAGAGTTGGCGAAAAATAAACACAACAACAACAACAACGAAAACAACAAACAAACTCAACAGAAACAAGAACATCAGCCAGCACAGCAAACGCGTTGAAATGAAATTTGGAAACCCTTTACCACGAAAAAAAGAGAAAATAAAATAAAAAACAAGCAAGCGTGATATGGGGTACTACTCACTTGCAAATACTGTGTACTTTTGCGCATGCATAACCAAAACATGCAGGAATTTTATTTAAAATAACTAATATGTTATTTATTCGAATATCTTTAAATTATATGTCCATCAAAATGACATGCGAGTGCGAGCAGAAACGAAAATCGCATTATTTAATATATTTATTATAAGTTTAATCTGCAAAAACTTGTCAAACTCATCTTTTTGGGTATAGGGTATAAAAACAAAAAAAGTATTTTACTTGCGATATATAGACGAAAAATTTTCATTTTCATTTTGGCTAAAATGTTTAATTAGTCGACTCTGGTGCAATGTGTATGCGAAAGCCCCGCCCGTTTGCCCCATTCTGCAGCGCACTCTATCAACAAACAGAAAGACAAACACTACGCATCAAATTCGAGGAATATAGGACATGACGAAAGCCAGACGTTAACTATACGAAAGCCACGAAAATCACAAGAGTTAAAAATGCTACAAAAATGGAACTAACACAAGAGCCAAAAAAAAATAACAAAAATAAACAGAAGCCTTTTCTTTGTGGGTTTGCTCGAATAGTGAGTACTCTACAATTTATTGCGTCTTTATTTTGTACGTATCATAAATATATTTAATATTATTATTATTACCAATATATTTATATTAAATATTATTAATTTAAGTACAGGATAAAGTTGAATTGTCCAAATTTTACAAGTGACTGGTTCACCAAGATAACAACTTAGATCATGTAACAGGTAACTGAAAAATACTCACATACATATGTACTTGAAAGGTTGCAATACTCCATTTATGAGTACCTTAGTTATGAGCATGCTAAGTAGCATTTAGAATTCTACGATCATAAAAGACTTCTTGAAACTTAGGAATAGAGATCGAGTTCGCGATTCGAGCTGAAAGCCTTGCGCCTCAAAGGGTATGCGAAATATGTATATATGGAAAGTTAAACAAGGAATAAACATAATTTTGTGCAAGTTTTTCTTTAATGATTTGCTTTTGTGTTTGCATAGCCATACACAGACACGCACGCACACACACATGCGCGCATCCATGTGCGTGTGTGTGTGTGTGGGTGGGCCTCCTCTCTTCTGACCCAGCCCCAAGCCCTCGTGGCTATACGTGCTCACGTCCTGCTCCAGCGTGCACGCTGTACATGCATGCAAATCCCCTTTTTGGATTTACTTTTTTCGGCTCGTTGCCTGGCTGTGAGTACCCGCTAGTCCCATAGCCCTTTGTGTCCGGATCTGTGTATCCTTTTAGCCATGTCACGTGCAAGCAGGGCATGTACAAATTCCAAAAGCGCACCTACCCGATGTGCAGCGGCAGAGTGTTCAACGTGTATCTACATAGCTTTAAATGAGTGGCAGGCGGGCGGCGTGGCTCCGCGTGGCTCGGCGTGGTTCCGGCGTCGGATGGGTTGGGGGCTGTGCTGTGGCAAATAATCAGCGGCACATTTTCCATTTTTAATTACATTCTAAGCCAAGTCAACATTTGTTTGTCTGTCACTTCCGTTGCCGAGCCTGCAGCTGCCTTCGCCCCCTGCGTGTCTGTGTCTGCAGCTCCGTCTCAAATTTGGTTTCTGTTTGTTCTTTGGCTCGAGTTAAGCCGGCGTCGGGGCAATTTTTACAATTGCCAAAAATAAGTACATGCTAATGTCACGCCCCTTGCGACGCCCACTCTTTATGTTTTTGTGCTTGTTGTTGTTATTTACTAATTAACAAAGGATTTCTGTTTGCGCAACGTCGCTTTCATTTTCTTTCGATTTGCGACGCATTACAAAATGTAGCACAAAAAAGCGAAAACACAAAAATAAGTAACGAAAAAAAAACAAAAACAGGAAAAAAAACTCAGATAATGTGGATTTTCACAGCCTTACAGTGGGGCGTGGCAGGCCCCACACAAATCGCGAATAGCACTGACAAATTGAGTTAGCGATTGCCCTAGAAAAAGGAAAAAATAAAATATATAAATAAAAAGAGAGAGCAAAGCTTTTAAGGCTGTTAAGCTGATATCTCGGTAACATCAGTGCCATTTGCAGCGGCAGCAACAGAAGCTACAGAAGGCCGTTGGGGCACAGACCCCTCCCCCGTCCCCTGCCCCATACGCCATTGAGGGGCGCCTCAATTGTCAGCATTTAGACGCAACAGGCGCCCCCCAAAGCGGCGGCAACTTACCTTTATGAGGGCGGAATCACACCTGATCGAGTTACGCACAATTGTTGATTGGGAATTCAGAAATGCAGATTGCAAAATCATCGAAATTAAATGAAATAGCTTTTCAAATTGCATTATTATTATAAGTGTCAGATATAGTTACAGGCTATCGACCGAATAGTTTTCAATAGCATTGCCAATTATGTCCTATGGCCAATACAATACACTAGCCTGGCATTCAGGCCCTGCATATTAAGATCTATTTTCTTTTTGAAATATTATATTTTGAAATGCCTTAGACATTTCCTTCATTTTGCAGTAACAACATATTTATATATAAGGCTTAATACATCGCACTTGATATTTATATTGTTTAAAGCAGGGCTCAGATTGATTAATAGCCGAATAGACATGGAATGCTTACTTTAGCTAGTGCTAGAATATCCATAATTAAAGCAACAACAAACGAAGTCAACTAGCAAACTACTTATTTAGGCTGATGTCGGCTCGAGCTGCTTTCATTGAGTTGTGTCCCAGTGGGTTTAAGTACTGAGATTTGCCTGCAGGATAAGTCAAAGTGTACGTAGGTGTAGTGACATTTGAGGGAAATGAACAAAAATTTTCTCATTTCCTTTTGTGAGGCTGTCGCTAGCCCATCACAGTCCCCTCCCCTTAAACGCCTCACGTCTCAGTTGGGTAAGCATTTAAATTCTTTAATGTCATTTGGGGGCATTACATTTTCCTATTCGTTGGACTCTTGCATTGTAATTTCAGGCCAAGCAAAGCGACTGATGCGCTAGAGTATGCAACAGTTTTGGGTAGCTTGTTACCATGCTCCTCCTCCTCCTCCTCCTCCTCCTGCTCCTGCTCCTATCAAGCTTAGTTAGCAATTGCGGGGGGGGGGGCAGTGCCTCATGTTGCCGCTGCTGTCAACAGAGTCATTATTGTCATATTATTGCCAACTAAAGGCTGCGACCGGCTGGGAGGAGTTAGGTAGCCCCTCACGCTGCCCCGAGCGCTGCCACTGTGGTTGAAAAAGTTTAGCTTACATAGTGCAAAGTTTCCTAAGTACTTGGAATGAGCGCAACGCTGACACTGACGATGATAATGATGTTGATGATGGGAGAAGAAACCCATTGCCTACCACACAACACACTTGACGCCCGCCCCACTCCGTGCCTCGCGTCGCCTCGCCACCTGTCAGCCTGTCACTCGCTCACCTTAACCGCGACATGTTCTGTCTGCAGTTATGTAGTTAGTTGGTTGACTATTACCAACCCCCTTCCCCGACTGCTGGCAAAACCAAGAACGCCCCTGGTACTTGCTGCCGCTGCTAAGTAGCAAAAAGTTGTCATGCAAAACATTCACCCAGTTACAGTGCTAGTCTCCTACCCCTACCCCAACCCCGACCCAGACCCCGACCCCGAGCCCGACTCCAACTTCAGGTGGCTTGTGGTAGCTACCGCCGTAATAGACTGGGACGGCGCCCTTGCTGGGCCACACGTACGTAATTGTTCGCAAAAACTTTGCGTTAAGAAAATTTTGAAAGAATGTGCCTGAAAAACCTGATGGGTTGGCCAAAACTTTCCTACATGGTAGCTGTAGCCAAGCGCCAGGTATCAACTTCTATTATAGCATATAGTATACATCAAGCCCACAACAATTGCAATGAAAATGTCAACTAAAAGGAAAGGTATGATGTAAAAAGAAAGCGGAGAAAAGAAAATTAAAACTTTGGCGGACTGCAAATTTAATAAGCACATTCTCCTCAATTATTCAATTAATAATTAATTAAGTATTACGAATGGCTGTGGAAGTTGCACTGAACTTACGATTTCCTATGGGAGTGTTGAAAAATGCTTTAACTGCGTCTTTCGACTAGAAGATACCCAGTACTGAAGTATTAGGAGCTCGGATGGAGTCGCGTGTGTGTACATTTCCAGAATGAAAGTTTGAAATTTGTGGCGCGGAAATGGGCTATAAAAATTCCCAAATTAATTTGGCCAAATTGCATTTCTCAAGCGCTCTAATAGTCTTAATAGCAAATGGCTGGCTTACGCCATGGTCCGAAAGAGTCGTTATTGCCCTGTCACACATGCATTTGCTCTGCGTTTTTATATCGATTTTCATTTTGAATGGGCATGAGAATAAAAAAGTAGAACGTTCTGAGCTCTAGTCCAATTCTAAGTGCCTCGATTCAGCTTTCAGGTGAAATCAACGTCAATTCTGTCAGTCACCTCAACGATATTCACGCAGCGAATACAGCGATTACGAGTGCCAGTTTTTGACTTTCATGTAGCCCGCGCCTTAAGCGCAAAGCGAGTGAAAAATTGTTGAAAAAGTAGCAATTTCCTTGATTGACGCTCATCAGCGGAATGGGTGGCAGCTATATTGAAGCAGACACTGAGCGAAAGCGAGGGCTAGGAGAGTGCGTTGCAAATATATGTAATTGTATATAAGCGATGGAACAAAAGCAGTTGAGTTTTGAGCTCAGATACAGCACAGCTGGGTTAACCAGTTGGGAATCGCAACAGGATCAACAGACGAATGGAATGGGGAGTGGGAAATTGGGCTGCTTGAACTTCCAGTTGCGCAAACATTTCCGGACGCCATTTCGCATCTTTTTGTTCGACTTTTATAAAATATATATACATATATATATATATATGTGTGTGTGTGCGTGTGGCGTATATACATATATATATTTATTTTTATATTTTTTTAGTGACTTGGCTGCTTTGTTTTACTTTTACTTCGTTGTGCTTTTGCTACATTTTTGTCTTAAATGATTGCTATAAAAAATAAGTGCACATTATTGTAACAGCGAAAGCTACACACACACACACGGACACACGTATACTCACGCACACAGCCTGCGAATGGCAGAAAGGCACTTTACAGTTATCCATACGCGTAGTGTAACAAATGATTTTCACAGCATTTTTGCTTTATGTGCTTTTTAGAGCAGCTACGTGGGGCGAGTCGCGAACCATCAGAACTCTTAAGTGATTTACATGGCTTACTTTACGGAAATGCAATAAAAACCAACCAGAAGCAGCAGCAGCAGCAGCAACAACAATAACAACAACAGCAACAACAATGATGACAACAACAAAAGTGAACCAATAGCTGTGCAAAAGTGTAGAATATGGTCGTGTATTTTTGGGGCTTTCAAGTTCTCGACTTGCTTTTTATTTATCGTAATTTAATATTCATTCATTTTGCTATTTTTAAACGTGCTCCATGCTGCCCCCATTCTAATATTTTCGTTGGCTCTCTTCCTTTTTTTTTTTTTTGTTTTTATTTTTTGTATTGTACGCACGGAGTTTGGATGAGGTAAAGAGACAGTGGGCGTCACGTATTTTTAGCCTGGAATGAGCTTAAATATTTGCTGATGCGGCTTTAAAAGGTTGCCTCAGCCATCTGATTTGTGAACGATACTGGCTTTGGGGCTGCTCCCGAAAAAGTAGGCTGCGACTTCAGTTTTCCATAGCTGACGGTATTCAAATAGGGTTGCGCGACGGCAACCCTCATTAGGAGCAATATTAGAGCTTTGCTGTTAGCGAAGCCATACGATTCGTTTAGGATATGCATTAAAGACCCTCGAAAGCGCCAGTTAAAGTCTACGGGCCTTTATCTGCTATAAATGTATATTAAATATTATATATTCCACAAATATTAATAAGCACTAGCAGTGCATACGCTACTTAAGCCCTTTGAGAAGTAAAAATGCGTTGAAATACGTTTATTGTTTAATTCATATCATATTGAGAGCATTAAACTGCAAATCCCTTTAGGCTTTTGCTAGCCAAGCTTCAATTCAATTGACTTCGTTGGAATTTGTGCCATAAAGCACAAAGTTACTTGCATTCTCAAGGCTAATCAAGTGTTTTTCAGTGTAGGCATAAAGTGAACTATCGATCAAAATCATTTTACATATTAGCTCTGAAGGTTAAAGGTGCTGTGGATACTTAGCCTATTAATTGGCTCGCACGTTGGCTTGTGATTTAAGAATTTTGGGCCATAAATGCACGAATGCTTCGGGATAGCTGTAGGCTGTTATTTCGTGCCGTGTCAGGCTGCAGTTGAAGCTGCAGCAGCTTTTGGCATTGGTTTTGGCAACAACTGCTGGTTTGTGCGAGTCACTCAATGCTCTTTTAGCTAGCCAAATGAAATGCCTTTTCAGCAGCAAATTCTGGGCATTTCCCGGAATATCCAGCCAAATTGAACTTTACCTGCTCGGCACTGCAGGAACTCTTATATTTGGCCCTTTGTCCATCAACTCGGAATGGCAGACTCAGTTTCTGTTAGAGACTGTCCGAGAGCGGCGCCTGCTTTAAAGAGCAGCAGGTCATTAAATATTGAGTGTTTATACAAATGGTTTCAAATATCCAAATTCAAATTAAATTGAATTTATAATTAGGCTGTGCAGCATTTGCGTATTTTTCTGTGGTCAACAAATGCAATGTGCTGCGATGACGCACGCAGCGTATGCGCAATATTCCGCATACGCCTCGTGTTCAATGAAAAACCTAAAATTTAATAAACGGAAAAAAGTAGAAACCGAAAATTCGACCGAAAATTAATTTACAATTAAAGGACACATGTACGCACGTTGCATAGCAAATAAATATTTGCTGTGAAAACAAATCATGAAATTAAAATTGAATTAAAAGCGGCTCCAACATTTAAAATTTTTAATAGTGTTAACTTTTTAAATCAAAAGCATATTGAATATGAAAACAGAAAATTGAAAAGGTTAACAAAACAATGCAATAATATTTGTATTATTTAAAAGTTTGTTTGCATAATGGCTAGCAGCGCAGTAGAACAATCGATATGTGTTATTAAAACTGCCACACACACGCACACACACAGGCACAATTCACTTGTACGTGTGTGCATAAAAGGAAGAAACGTGCAAAAGTTTTCCGTGGGCAGCCACACACGCACTTAAAAGCATCAACGTAACGCACACCAGAGCACATACCCAGCTTTTAGCCTAATTCACAATAATACTAACACACAACTTCAAAATCAGACAATTTTCTGAGCATTCAAAACGTCAGCAACATGCACCAAAGTTTAGCCAAATATATATCTATGCCACACACACACACACACACACACACACACATAGAGGAGCGCACCTGTAGATGTCGGAACAGCCAAAAATTTGATGGCAGCTCAAGTTTGAGTTAATAAAATGTTGTCAGGTCAGGGACGTGCAAATCTTTTACTTCAGACCCAGAAGATATATACGAATGCATTTTGAGTAATTTATCTATAAGATTCTAATCTCCATCTGCAGTCATAATAATATAATTAACATATATAATAATAAAACTAATAAAAACAAGAATAAATTAAATAAATTTGATATGTCCCAAAGGAAGATGCTTCCAAAGATAATTTGGCCTTGCTGCCTGCAGCCAAGAGTCGGATCTGAGTCCAGTTTTATGAATATATTTTTTCAACTAAGTGCCTGGCTTGCAAAGGAACAAAAGACACATAAATGGATCAGGAATATATAAGCAGGGATTTCTACTCGAATGCGTTACACATTGCGTGACACAATTATAAGACCCTCCTCAGCAAGCGTATATTAAAAACAGAGTCTGCTATTTTTGCTTTCCATCCCACTCTTGATATATTTCTCTCTCGCTCTAGCCAAGGGTGTTGTGTTATCCAACTTTCTGTTGCTTCTAGCGACCGCTGCGACGCTTCGTCTACGTGTCCTCCTGGCCACTGCCTACGTGTGTGCATTAGTATTGGTATTGCTATTGCGATTGGTGCGTGCGTGCCTCTGTGTGCGTATCGTTTGTGTGCGTGTGTGCTTGGCTCATGTGCAGATGTATGGGTGAGCTCGAGTCTGAGCCGCGTGCGATCACGAAGCGCATAAATGGCGTTTGACACGTGACAAAAATTTTGAGTTTTAATATTTTTTCCATTGTGTTTGTCTATCTCTAGCTGTATGTGTGAGCGTGTGTGCCTGTTTGTGTGTTAGTTCAACTGAATTTCATTTGGTTTTCTAACCGTCATTGTTTCTCTTCTGGCCAACATTTCGCACATACACATGCATATGCATATAATCTATACATATGTATATTTGTATATAACTAGATTTGCGATGCGATGCGAAGAGCCGAACTCGTCGCCCGAAATGGCCGAAAAATTAAACTCCATTCGCAATTCACAACGCGCTCGAAAATTTGTTTGCCTTGCATGTGCCGCCACTTTGTTGAAATGATGCGACATAATAACTGCGAGGATCTCGGCTGGCCATTGATACCCAGCCCGGTCTGCACGGAAACGCACACAGCCCACTTCTTGCCCCGCTCTTGGGCGCTTGTCAGCTATTGGCTGCCTATTAAATGTTATGGCAATGCAAACCAAGCAACAACAACAACTTACCTAATCGCCCAATGTTGGCATTTGGCAACGTGGCGGTAAATAAAAGTTTAATGAAAATGAAACTATGAAAACACAAGCAAAACACGATGGCGGCAACAATAACAACAACAACAACGGCGGCAATAATAAAAACCGAAACACATACAATCACGCTAACAACAACAACTATATATGTAAGTGTGTTATAGTACAATATCACATTAGTTTTAAATATCCGGTTAATTGGCCCATTTACGAAGCAATTTCAGTCTTTAGCGCAGAATATGTTTTATTTGGTGAACCTTAGGGCAATAAATTAAAGATATTAATTTGAATTTTGGCAACTTTATCATTCGATTATTTATCATTTATTTGCGAGACGAATACAGTTTAGAAATGGCAAACGTATAGTGTAGGATACAAATATAATACCTATCTCGAGTCGTTACGCTTGAACCAGTTCAGTCCACAGTTGAGTCTAGTCAAGTCCTGTCTATTTTTATTGCCAGCTTCTGGTATCTCCGCTACGCTTCAAATTAAGCCTATTTTCTCGTGAGTGTCTTTTGCCAGCTTCCATTATTTCAGCCATGCTAAGCACCTTTAGCTCCTTTTCAGCTTTTTCCGGCGACTTCAATTGCGACTTGGGCTTGCTGTCCTTGCCGTCTGTCGCGTTGCCGTCGTTGTTGCCAAAGAATCCTTCGAACAGGACATAATTGTTGGCCTGGGCAATGGTGCGCACCAGCCCGTAGTGCTTGGCCAGAAATGCGGTCATCATGGCCGAGGGCCGATCCACCGCACACTTGCATAATTTCAAGCCGAGGTCGGTCAACATATTATCAAAGAGGCGCTTGCCCAGACCGCGCCGCTGGTGCGAGCTATGCACAAAGAAGTCCAATACGGCAGGCGTGCCTATACGGCTGCGCAGCTGTCCGCGCTCGTCAAACAGATAGAGGTCCTTTGGACCCATTTTCAGGAGACCGGTCACAACAAGCTTGCCGCTCTCATTGGCCTTGGAAGCCATCAGGTAGATGGTCTGTTTACCGCAAATTTGCCGGGCGCTGGTTACCGATGTGTGCAGGCCCTGTGATGCAGCTGACTGCAGGCCCATCTTGTCGATAATCCAGGCCATCTTCCTCTTGATATCCATGCACTGCTCCGGTCCGCCCTGAAAGCCCTCCGGCAGCAGATCTGACTCTACCTTAATTATCTCGCGTTCAAATAGCGGCCTTATGTCGAAAGCGCACTCCATGCTGGATTTCAACTTAAACAAACGCAGAAAGTTAAGTTTAGTAAATTTAAACAAAAAATCGAAAATATATTCAGTTTGTTATTGTTGCGAATTCAAAAGAAAAATTTATTATTTTAGCTTAAATTTTTTCAACTGAAAAATTAAAATTGCTTGCAGGCCGAAATCAAATCTGAATTAGATTCTATTTTCTGAAAACCCTGCTAAACAATACCCCTAGATAATAAAGGACTACTAGATTCTTAGCACTTGGCAAGGGCCACACTTATAAAACTAAACACAATGCTTACTCGATTTCGGAGTGAAAATAAAACGAGATTGCTTTAAGATTGGTTCGAGGGCCAACCTATGTTGTGATTCGTTCAACAAGGATAATAATATTAGCAATAAAAAGAAGAATAATAAAAGCAAAGCTTATAATACCCAAAAAACTTGTATCCAAAAATATAATATCCCTTGGTTTTGGTTGAGTTCTATTTTAGTATTTTCTTTTTATATTTTTCATTATTTTGTTATACCCTGAACCCATTGAAAATTGGTAAGAAGGGTATAATGTATTGGTGCAGATGTATGTAACAGGCAGAAGGAAGCATCTCCGACCCTATAAAGTATTTATATTCTTGATCAGCATCACAAGCCGAGTCGATCTAGCCATGTCTGTCTGTCTGTAAGTTTGCCCGTCCGTCCGTCGGTCCGTCTGTCTGTCAAATTTGGTTAATAATAAGAACTTGAGTCACCAACCTTGACATGTAGCTTCTAGAATAGTGTATATTTATCAAGTATCTTCCATTTTATAGCTATTGCCCCCTTCACGCTACCGCCACATTGCTATAAGTAAAGTAAATAAACCAATTTATAGTGCCCACCAATTTAAGCCACAATTTAAATGCAATTGTTTTTTTGAGAATATACAAATATTATATAGTACAATAAAATCGACTGTTAAAATTTTCATCAAGATCGGCTAAGAAACACAGAAGTTATTAAAGATGTGTTTTTTTGGCTGGACACTCGTTTGGAGCAGCTATCGTAAATTGTTAGAATTTGTGTATACATGTCTTTATTGAATTCTATTAACATCATTGTAATTGCGATTGAATTGTTTTCTGTGCTGCTATTTTAATCCGTTTTTTTTCTCGTTAAGCGCTGTCTGTTGCAAGTTCGAACCCTACCGAGCGAATTTTAGTTTTTCTTTTTAATTAATTTTTATTACTACTATCCCCTTGAGCCTCTTACTTGTTTATTTATCAAACCAAGTCTAAGTATAATGTTCTTTCCAAGTCCATGACTCCCATTCCCATTCCCTCATTTCGCCCAGATTCTATAGAAGAATATTTGAATGTGCAATGAATATGGGCTATAGTGTATTGACTGTTAGTCCGCTTTTTGTCTGACTACAGGGTTGGCGAGTGTTGCTTAGAGTATTAAAACCGCTCCAAGCCGGATGCGTGCGATTGTACTAAAATATGAAAAGCTAATTGGCAGAATCAGTTAAATAACACGGCTCTCGTAGTGAAGAGTACCCTCGGAGACACTGCAGCAGAAAGAAGCTGAAATGCGACACGAACAATAATAATCATAATAGCTCTGGTAGGTAATAAGCAAAATTAACGTCAACGTTTGTTTTGCTTTATTTTAATGGAACTGCGGGTAAATGGATATAATTTTCAGACAGCGCAATTAATGAAGTAAATAGTCGCTCTCCATCCCTTGCTGTTCGGTGTGTGTGGATATTATTTATATACGTTTATGTGTGTGTGTGTGTGGATGTCAGTTAAATTTAAAATAAAGTGCAACAAATGAAATTCAGAAATTCTCGAAAAGAAATTGTATTTATTTGCCAAGCGCTTGAAACAGAAAGTCCACGAGCTTACGCACTCAATGGAGGCGCTATCTTAAATGGACTGAGTCAATCCAATGACCCCAGTCCTGCCCCGCGACCCCCCAGCCAGCACTTTTGATAGTCAGTGTCTTCTTGCCAGCATCAATTTTCAATTACTTAATGTGTGTGCCGACTGCCAAGTGCCGCGAAGAAGCCCCATCCAACGCCAAGTAAGATAGAAAGAGTGCAAAGGGCTCAGTCCGTAGATACCCTGTACCCGTTTGAACAATATTTACACTTAAATAAACCAACTACTTAATATAAAACTATTAGTGATACTTAAATGTAAGCCATACCTGAATTCATGAAAATCGCAGAGGGAGGCGACAATATTATGGAAAAAGGAAAGGGAGAGGGGTAGAGACTGAAGTAGTGGAGGCAAAAGAGAAAAGGTGTCACACATGTGCTACCCTTTATAATGAATGGGCCTTAATGCTATAAAAAATATAAGATAATAACAAAAATCTCGCGAAACAAACAAAATTGGAGAGCAGGCCGAAGTGAAAGAAAAAAATTAAATAGAATTACTAAGCACACATTATTAAAAAGTAAATACGTTTTGCGAAAGGCATCCAGCAGCAGCGGCAGCAGTAGCAGTAGCAGCATGGCAAATTACGAGCGGCAGATGAGAGCGCCATTTTCGGAGCATATTTTGACAGAAGAGTTGGTGGCGAGGAGCGATGGGCGGTGGGCAGAATGTTGGGGGTTGGAACGTGGAAATGCTAACAAAGCAATAAATTGCCACTAAATCTAATTTGTGGCAGTGGCAGCAGCCACAGAAAAAAAAGGAGCTGCTACCAACAGCAAACATGATCCGACAAGGGGCACAGGCAGACAGGCGGGGTGCCCGTCGAGTTGATTGCATTAAAAACAACCCAAAACGTGCCGTGAAATCATGTCATGAGCACTGCAGTTCGGTGCGGGGTGGCGGAGTGTTGGTGGGGGGCGTGGTACGGGGTGGCCTGGCCATGTGATGAGCACTTAGACGCACACTTTGCCGACTTCCGGCGGAAGTGAGCGCAAAAAGTTGCCACCACACCGAATTGCTGCGCCCTAAACTTTTTGCACTGCCGCAAACTTTCAGCGCATATTGCAACGTTATTTGGCGAGTTGCAGGCGCGCACTTTGATCGCGCTTTGCAATACACACCACATCCGCCTCATACGCCCCCTTCCCCCGGATAACTATCGAGTTGGAGTCGCGTGGAATATATTCTTGGATTTTATTTACCGTTTGGTGGCAGTTGCAAATATTTAAAATGCTTGTGGCAATTAGCAAGCAATTAGATGAAAAGAAGTACCGAGCAGCTGTCCCTCTCTCACTTTCTCGCTCTGCAACCGGTGAGGAGTTGACCGTGATATGTTGTGCTGGGGGTGGAGCGGGCCGAGAACCTAGTTACCTGGCATCTGGCAGCTGTTGTTGGCAATAATTGTTGATGGCACCATGGTCCCGCTGGCCGGCAATTTGCGTTAACTTTTTATGCATTTTTAATGCAATTGTGCCCTTAGCGTGGCGGCCAAGCGGAAGTGGGGAACAATTTAAAACATTTCATTGTAATAAATATTTAAATGGCGTCGGGCTTGCCTTGGCGACGGATGGAGGGGGGGAGGTGGGCACTTTTCACGACTGTCGCCGTTGCTTTGGCTGAATCAGCGATAAGCGAGCGCCAAAATGACAACCCCGAAAATGCTCGAAGTGTCAACAACTTGGCGAAGCGGCTGCCGGGGGCTCAACGGCCAAAATACATGCCGGCAAATCAACAAAAGCAGGCCAAATAGAAAGCGGCACCAAAATAAAACAAAGCAGCCACAACAACAACAACAGGAATAAGCGTAAAAATGTCAGAGTTTCTCTGGCAGTTGAAATAAGGGTTAGACACCTAATTCAATGCGATAAGACAATCTGGGGGCTTAGCTTATTTGTTGCATGCGGCTGCCTCTCTCTCTCTCTCGCTCTATGTGTATGTGTTTGTGTTTGTGTGTGCCTGCCTGTTATGTAACTGTTTTATTTTGCATGTGCCTTGCTGACTTCTTGCCTTCCACACACACACACACTCACACTCATCCCTATCCCTATCCCTATCCATGAGCAGCCTCATCCCGATTCCTGTCCTTGGCCTCGGGTTCGGGTTCAGGTTCAGCTTTCGATACGGGCTTGGAGTTGAACTTGAGTTGGGTTCCGCTTGATAGCGAATTCATGCTCAATTTTACTCACAGCAACTGCTTTTTATGCCCATCCTGAGCAGTTTATCGACCAGAAAAGACAGAGGAAAGCTACCAAACATCTGCACTGGCCATACTACTGAAATCTGACTTGAATTCTAGTTGTATTCCACAAAATAACATAGCTACCCAAGCTCAGATTTACAGACAAAAAATAAATAAAATCACAATATAAATAAATAATTTAGATGTCAAAAGAATCTAGAGAGTATAAGTAAGTGTGTTAGGTTCTGGCAGAGCAATTGCAATTGGGAAATTGAGTTTTAATCATGTTGGTTTTTACGTAAATAGTAATTCTCCACTTAGCCCAACTAATTGTTGGTTAGAATGTAGAATAATGTTCAACTTGCATAAAAATAATTTAACAACGTACCAGATCCTTGGATTGGTTAAATCTTTGTTGGAATTTTGGCCGAAGTAGAAAAAGCCTTTTCTTCCTTGGGGCACATGTTCGAACATCGTTTATAATGTAAATCCGTAAATCTCAGCGAAATATGCGTGACATTCACTGGCCAATAAAATCTGCACTAGAAGTGGCGCAACGACAGTGTCATTCGCAAAGAGAGCGAAGTCGAACCACAAATACTCTTACAACTAAATGCTATCCAAAGATTCTATGCCAAGCGAATAGACAAATGAGCTTTGAGAGCAGGAACAAGTGCTAGACAGCTGCACTTTCTGTAGTTTTAAAGCTAAGATATAGGAGAGCTAAGCCCGTGTCAAACGTCATGACAATTTCATAATATCCCATTAAAGGCAAGGGAATAAAAAACCTAATGCATTTCAAATGCCTCTGTGCATGACGTAGCTTCACTTTATCCTGCAGTCGCTCAGCCAGTGATGGCTTACCCAAGCGTGATTTGGCGCATATTTCGATTAGGAAGAGGAAAACGCAAGGCGGGAACGGAGTATATAGTGTTGGTTGTGGTGGGGGGAGGTGTGGTCGGGAAAATGCGTTCCAAACCTAAAGTCGTGTCGATGCGACACGCTGAAACTTGCGTTGAGTGTTCTATGTCCTGTCGTCCTGTGGTCCTGTGGCCATGCGGCCTGTGGAAATGCTGATAGGATAACAACTGGCGACGACAAGGATATTAAAATTAATAAATAATAGTTCGCACTGCCCCTAGTTGAACAGCTGCAACACACAAGCGACAAGATACGACAACAAGATACTTGTAGCTGTCACATCAAAAAGAAAACAACAACGCGACAACGACATCTTTTGGTTTTGGTCAGCTCTCGACCCTCTCAAAATAGCATTCAAAATGCACAACCTGCGGTTGCCCCCATCCCCATTCGTATCTATTGCACTTGTCTGGCCACAAAAACATTTTGACTTCAACTCGGACGGCGAGTCGAAATCAGGACAAGACGACTTGTGTATTTTTCGTGCCATCTGCCCTGGGTCTTGGAATACTGGACGGACACGCATTCAATAGAACCCATTCGAGGGTAGTACATATATATGTGACTAGCGGGTATAACCCGGCCTTGCCCGTGGCACGTATGTTATAAAATCAATGTTCTCAAACAAATTTGAAATGATTTTGAAACTTATCGGACGGTTAACAAACAACTTTCATACAAACGTTTTTCGCCAATTTACCACTGTTGCGAGTGGAATTCCCCAAATCGCTGAAACACGTATTCATTACATTCTTATGTAGAGCTTTGAAAATAAGTTTGAAGCAAATCGGACACAACTTAAAACTTCACCCAAAAAATATTTAAATCGCGTTCCTCCCGAAGAAGTTTGAATTCTGCGAAAAGTGTGAAACACGTCTCAAATGATTTTTCTTATAGATCTGTGGAAATGAATTAGAGCGCGAAACGTCACCCACCAAATCTTTGACCTCCATTTCCACCAAGGAGGGATGGATTTTTTGAAAAGTGTGAAACACCCTCAAGTAAATTTGAACAAAGATCTTTGAAAATAAGTTTGGGGCCGATCGGATGGTAAACAAAAAAGTTACATACAAACGTTTTTCGCGATTTTTCCACACTTGCGGGTGGAATTTCCCGAAACACCGTCTTAATGTGCATCTACATCACATAAGGTAACTACAGTGAAAATTTCAGCTTCCTATTTCTTACGGTTTGGGCTGTGCGTTGATCACCAGTCAGTCAGTCAGTCAGTCAGTCAGTCAGTCAGTCAGTCAGTCAGTCAGTCAGGACAAACAGTTTTATTTATATAGATAATCCGAAAATCGATTAGTTACACCTATTGGAAATAGCTTACGGCAACAAGAGTGAAATTTAAGCCCTAAATATGACTGGGTATAAAAGAACTTATAATATACACATAATATGGTATACATTGCCTCCTTCTGTTTCTACTTATCAGTATGAATCCTTGAAAAATACAAGAACATGTTTACTTTAATAAGAGCTGACATGACTTATTCTGGCAGCTACGTACATGGACACAAACAACTTTATAATAGCCTGTGTATGCTTATGGGTCATCAAATACCCTGTATTTATTTATTGATCAGAAATATATATATATATACATATTTATGCATATATATGTCATGTTCTGAGTTGCATACGCCTGGCAAATATATTTCTTACTTCGATACCTTCTTTTATCCAAACTACATTATAACGTATTTCCACGCAACAGCAGAAATTGCTCATAAGCCGCATGGGCTCTGGGTAAACTGGGGATGTTGCTGCGCAGCAGCCGCAGGACATCAATTCAAGTGTGTGCAAACAGCTAGCAAATGGCAAACATATTTGCAGCTCTTCATATGTGTGTATTATATTCGCTACACTCCCAAATACACACACACTTACTTAGAACAAGTCGAAAAGGAAACTTAATTAATTATACGCAGCGTATTTGGCTGGGCGGCAAAACTTTTCTCTGACCGCATTATACACAAACTTTTTGGCATGTCTTGGGCAAAGCGAGCTGTGGCAGGACGTGGTGCCAACGACTGTTTGGTCAGGTGTTGTTCGTGCTGGCCAAAACCTGACACGGACAACTCTGACGGGTGTTGAAGCATAATGTATTGCATGTCTGTTTTTATTGTGGTTGCTGCTGCTGGCTTTCCATTGGCATCCAACTAAGTTGTTCTGGTTTTCGGTTTGTCGCTGGCTGGCCTGTGTGTCCGTCAGAGCTCTGAACATAAGCGAACACTTAGCGAGTTGGATCTATCAATGCCACAATACACAATAACATTAGATAAGCTACTGACACTATCAGTCAGATCAATCAATCATTGACACGGTCAATCAGCTGCCGTGATCACAATGTCAATCATCAAGGGCGATTAAAAATCAATCAACTGGTCAAGCACCTATACGCATAGTTAGAGAACATGTTAGAGTCCGCATAAATGCTTCAATTAGACACTTAATGTTTGGATTAATCAAGCACGTCGTGGACAGCAGGTGGCATAAGCAGGCGTTGACTCGACTGAAAACTATCTTGGGAATGTGAATGGTCGATTCTGTAAGTCGAATATATGTAGACTATTGGAGTAGCTCGATGTAAACAGCAATAACATAGCACATTCTCAGTGAAGTCTATTGTTGTTTTTTCGGGCTGTTACCTGCTAAACAATCCTTATGCGACCAAGTTTAACATTGAGCTTTAGTTTAAAGTGTGCATATATTTTCATTTGTTACCTTAGCTCTATTTAAGATAAAGTGTATTTTCAGTTTTTCTTGATGTCGAAATGTTGCTCTAATTTGAGAAACTTACAGCAACAACAATTAGTTATTTGTGGCAATTTTGCCAAGCACATAGTTCTTTGAATTTATTAATACATAAAAAACAAAATGCCTTTTCATTGCCATACTTTTGCAGGCAGTGTGTCAGAGAGTATACCACATATGTGTACCTACATATTGCACTTTGGCAGCAGTTCATTTTCACGCACCACAAAGTCAGTCAAGTGGTTATCTTTGTTGTTGCTTGTTGCTCTTGTTTTTCGTATATCGCCAAAAGCGAAGCAGAAGAGATTCCTTTAATATCTAGTGCACTCGACTGTGAGATAGCCTGTATTATAGTGTACACATATGCCTGCGTATGCATACAAAATACAAAGTAAAGAAACTACATATAATTACAAATTTCATTTCAGTTTATACATAGTAAAAGTAATTTCAGGCACAATATCAAAATAGACAGTTGGAAACAGTATCTGTATTAAAATAATATATTTATATAGTATCTGGAAATATACATATTACAGGGTAAACACGCTGCCAGCTGCTGTCGTAGTTAGCCAGCCGAGCACGAAAATATTGAAATACATACTTTGTAAACTCCGTGCTGTCCGTTCTCATATGTTACCTTAAAGTCAAAAATACACAAAGCACACACACACACACACACACAGACACATAGACACATATGAATATGTGTTTAAGCTGTGCGTGTGTGTGTGCTTTGCGGCAAGTTAAGATGAGCTGGCAGGGCAATGAAGTAGAAAGACAAAAACCTTTTAGGCAATGGGTTCTGTCTTTTTCTTTAGCATTTTCATTTTTTTTTTTTTTTTTGACTGTGAAATTTTATAAATTTGTTGGGTGTGCAGTTTACCGGGCGTGAAGTTTTTAAGCGTAAAGCCGAAACGACTGGCCTCCCAGTAATCCACATCCCACATGGAGGCATGCTTGATTGCACCGCGGCCCACTTGGTCCCTAGACCCGATCCGCTGGGGACCCGAAAGTCGCTTGTCAGCGTCGGCTGAGTGCGAGTAGTTTAACGAATTTTGAAAAGGAGTTGCGCCGGGCTTGCTGGCATGCTGCACGCTGTTAAAATATTTGAGTTTTATGAGGGAAGCCAACTCGACAGGAGATGCCAGACAGACACATGCACACACATACACACAGACGTAATATATAAATATGTGTATATGTGTGGGCATAGCTATTTCGCAGAAACATATTAATATTTTGTTCTTAACATTGAAACTATTTTTCGATTTGACTTTGGTTCGCTGAAGCTAGCTTCCGGCCAGAGGTCAGGGGCCAGGATGCGGCTCAGGCTCGGCTGCCCTTGTTTGGTTAGGCATAAAATTTTCAACTTATGGCCAGGGCTGGTTTGGCCTAATCAAGACCCAAAAACCTGCGGCAAATGGCTTCAGCAACGGCAGCAACAGCAGCAACAGCCGCTTATCGGGCATCAGGACTGTTTAATATTTATGCGGCTCTTCCGACAGTTATCCTGGCGGGGCAAAGGCAAGCAGGCGGCCAGGCATCCTTCTAGCTGGAATGAAATGCAATCAAAATAACTGCCAGCAAACAAATTTGACTCGTTGTATTTGCTCCGTGTCCCATCTGTGCGCGTTGACCATTTTTTTTCTTCTTATTTTTGTGATTGTCCCGCTATCCTCTGCTTTCCTTTCTCCCATCCGTTTCCGTCTGCCCCCCTCTCTCGCTCTCTCTCTCTCTCTCTCTCTCTCTCAGTCATTCACCCTCATTGTCAACGTCGCTATTTTGCACCTGTAATGCGAGACGTCAACAAAAGTTTTTTTACACCATTTTGTGAAACGCATTCTAAGTTATTTTTTGCTCTAGCGCTGCCCTTTTTATTATTTTTTGGATCGCTTCATCTCACTTGCTCTCGTGCTTTTCACGCCTTGCACCTGAATTCTGGCTGCTGTTGCGGGATTTTCCTATTTTGTGTTGCGGCATGAAATATTTTTTTGATAATGTCACGACCGTGGGCTAAGCAGGGCCAACTTGCGACGCTTAAGCCGCACAATTGTCGCACTTGTGGCCAACTAAATGCGAAACGCAGCTGCTTTAATCATGATCCCGACTATGAAGCAGACGATGATGATGCTAATGCTGATGCTGATGCTAAAGCTGAAGCTGAAGCTGACGGTGTTTTTCTCTCTCTTTAAACAATGCGCAACTGTTAACCCCGTCAAGTCGAGAAGCCTTCTATGTAAGCTAGGTGTAAATTGTATACACTTCCAAAAGGTTGGAAGCTGCTTTTGCTGTTTCATTGGGCTATTTAATGAATCCAGCTTACTTTAGTATATAATATAATAATTAAATGTTGGTGCAGCTGTAAAAGATCTCTCTATAATAACATATTAAGTTCAATATGGCACGATATATGACTTTTTCTTATTAATTTTCAAGCTTGCATAAGTATCGCAGACACGACTATCGATACTTTATCTTGTAGTTCTATTACCAACTGGCTCCTGTCTGATTTATTAGCCCATTCTGCATCTGCTTGAATGGGAGAGTTCTCGGGAGGATGAGAATTCGACATGCTGTTCAGGACTGCAAGCACATAAAAAATTGTCGTTGGTTCGGCTTACGCTTTGAACCAACTCCCTGCATTTAGCTTCTGTTCGTGAACCGTCTTCAATGAGCCCATGTTTTGTGTTCTTTCTTAATTTCTCATATATTTTCAAAAGTTTAGTGAAACAATTCATTTTTGTTTTTGATTTACATTTACGCGCCCGTTCTACCGAAAATATTGCAAGTCCAATATATTTTCAAATACAAGACGCGCGTTACATTTGAAATCTAATTAAAAAAACGGCATCTACCAAATACATATGGTTAGATAAATGCAATGGTTGGGACCAAAGAAAGCCTTCTTCGGACACCTAACCATGCGGCTGTTTATATAATTTTTTATTTTTTTTTGGGATATTTAAGATGTAAATCGTAAAAAATTAAAATATGAAATTTACATTCGAGCAGATACGGTACGGGAATATTTCTAATTTGGGATATTTAACTTGGCAGACTTTCTTGCTGCCTTTGGAATCAGAGTATGCAAAAGTAATAAGTAAGCAAATTGTTTGAAAATCGTCGTTTTAATTATCCAGAGCTTAATGAATTCGTTGTCACCTCGGTCCGTCACACTTTTAATTATTTGTGAGTTTATTTCTTTGTGGCATTTGGTTTCATTTGCTCGGCTATCTTTCGTATTGTTTGTTTGTGTTCGCTTGTAGTATTTATTGCACACATTTGTGCTTGTGGTGCTACGCACTGGGCTTGAGCTAAGCTTGGTACGGTGCAGCTGATGAAATTGCTTTGATAAATTATTTGGCAAGTCTTTTTCTTAATAAATTAAAATGTTGTTTGCTGTCTGTCGCTTGCTTTGTTATAATTTGAATGGATAGTTTGAGGCGTGCTTTTCTCTCTCTCTCCCTCTCTCTCTCGCACTCTTGCCACTTTCTGGGAAAAACCAAACGGATGTCTCGCAAAGTATACTTGCGTACGGCGACAGACAGGGCCACAAGCTCAACAAAATGATTGTGTAAGTGTCTGTGTGTGTGTGTGTGTGTGTGTGTGTGTGTGTGTGTGTGTGTGTGTGTGTGTGTGTGTGTGGGTGTGTGTGTGCGTGTGGGTGGGTGCATTTCAATGGCTTTTCTAAATCAATTGCAAAATCCCAAATCACCAGAAGATGTAGAACAGCAGGCAAAACGATAGCTGAAACGACCAAAGGCAGCCAAAGTATATTGAAAAAGACTTTCAGACAACTCCATAGAATGGGGGCGATTCGATGTCTGGCAATGTGGGAGGGAGTCGAAGTGGGTTATGGCTGCAGTGCAGCCTGCTAGCCTGCGAGTGTGTGTGTGTGTGTGTGTGTGTGTGCGCGTGGCTGTAGAACTAGGCCGCTGGATGGAGTGCCTTTATATACTTGCCATGCATATTTGCTGGAAACTAACGCTTGGTCAGGGATGAGGGGGGGGGGGGGTCTAGAGTGTGTATGGCATTTGCTACTTTAGCTTTTAGAATCTAAACGTTAATGGTCTGTCAATTATCGCCACCCAGTGAATGTAGCGATAAGATATCGCTCCAGGCGCAAGACATAGCGAACCCCCAGACATGCATGTGTGTGTGTGTGTCGTGAGGTTCGAGTCTAGGGTGACGGTTACTGGAACACTTTAGTACATCATTTAGTGAGAATTAGTTATGGACACGGCCCCCCCGCACAGCAGACTGCCTGCGACTGGGCAACTTCTTGGAATTCAATGCTTATGAGTAAGTGCCGCCCGGGGCTTGGGGTGGCCGCAGCGTCTGTTCCTTGGCGTTGTCCATTGGACTTCTTGGCTCTAGGGTCGACTGCTCGGTTGCCCTTTTTGCATTTGTATTTATGAGCAATGGCTGGGCAGCAGTATAGCATCAAGTTGAGCGACGCGACGGGTCCGGGCAGTCGTGAAGCACACCATAAAATGGTGGACTGACAGACACTCTACACTGGCAAAAAGAAATGGTTAGCCATAGGTAAGCATATATTGTCAGGCTTGTTCAATTATTTCCCAGCATAAGACAGGGATTGATGCGAGTTGAATTGACCATCTAAAAATACGTTTAATTTAATTTAATTTACTTTAATTCAATCATTTTAGCTGTAGTCAAAGTGTTTGCTCTTTATCTTGCAGCGCACGCTAGCACATCATAGATACTTACATACATGTACGTAGATATCCGAAATACACGCACACATACTCAGACGCGGCCATTTGAATTCGGCTGCTAAGTATCCATTAGAAGCTGACGACGTTTGGGGCGGCGAAGAAGGTGGACCATTGCGTGGCAACAACAACAACAAAAACTACTATGCATTTATCTATTTAGACGCTTTTAGTTACGTTTTGGTTTCGGGTTTTCCGTCTTTGCCGCATGGGCTCAATGGGGGGAGGGGACTTGAATTGATTTTGAGCAGCCATTTGGGCTTGGCCTTCGTCATTTTGCCAGTTGCTTAAAGCTTTGCTCAGCCTTTGCCTATTTCCGCCAAGTTCGATTGCCATTGTTGTGCTTGTTTGTCTTGTGTAAGTATTTTTATTTCGTTTCATGCTTATTGGAATTTTATTATCAGCTCATAGAAATGCTATATAATGTTGATATATATGTACAATGTGTGTGTACGTGCGTGTGTGGCACATACAACTGCTCGGGGTAAATGCCAAAAATTCAGTCATGTTCTGCCAATCGACACCGAATATGCCTGAGAAACCTTTTCATGACAATCTGGGGTGGGCAAGAACTAAGAGTACAGTAGTTGACCCACCTTTAACACAGACTCGATTTGACTTTGTCAAAGAAGAGATGTGCAATTTCAATTTCTGAAAGCTGTAAGCTGTGAAGTAGGTTCAACCTAAATAAAACAACATGTTTTTTGGTTTGAAATATTTTCATTTTTATTTTTATTTGATGTATATTTTTTATATTTTCTCCGTGCCATTCATCGTCTTTCTTTCTTTACGTCTCTTTGCTATAGTTAATGCTATGGTAATTATGCTTGCATAAAGTCGAAATAGTTTGCTTTTAATTTTAATTCGGGGTCTTTTGCAGCCCATTCACGCTTATAAATATACGTTTGTTTATTACTTTAATTTATTTAGATTTGATTTAATTCTAAAAAAAAAAAATAACATTATCATTGCTTTAAAATAGTTTCAGTTTTTTTTTTTATTTCTCAATCTATTTATTTGCCTTTATATTTTTAATGTTAATTGTTGTGCCTTTTATTGTTGTCTTACTGTACTTAGGTCTTTTGTTATATGAGAACTTTTCACTATTTTGCTTTAGCCTCTTTGTCATTGCAGTTGCCTTTTAGGTTGCATTACATATTACACAATTATAATCATAATCATGGTCATGGTCATAGTCATGGTCATGATAATGTGGAAGGACCTTAAGAGTATGATCTTAAATACTTATGTACTGACGTTTTAACAATTAGAAAACAAATGTAACAATTGGTTAATTGATTTATATAAACAAATTTAAACAAATTGAGAACCCAATAACACTCGCAAGTATTTATATAATGTACTTACTCTTAATGATCATTAACATTAACCAGCTCGAATCTATAATGTTGCATATCCATTCCATCTATAAAGTATATAGTTTGTGTGCCTGTTTAAAACTGAAACTTTCCGTCCATTCCACTTTTCTATAACTAATAAGCGTTTTCTTTGGAAGAGCTTAACTAAAGCATTCGATTGGATGCTCCGTTTATGTTTCTGCTTCTCTTTTATTTATTGAGTTTTTTTTTGAAATTGTTGATTTTCACTCGAACAGCCACACTTTTTCTTGCCATTTTGAGAGTGCTTTGATCTATTTGACTAACACACATAACGCATCTTTAAGAATCTCGAGTATTTTAGGATTATTTTTTTCTAAGTTAAAAAAAAAAAAACACCTATATTTCCATTGAATTTTCTATTTGGTTTCTTTTTCTTATTTCTTTATGGAAAAGTATAAAAATGTTTTGAGCTTTTCCTATAGGGTTCCATAATTATGAGATGGAATCGGTTAGCCTATATGTGAGTACATACATGTTCATATTTAATTATCTGCGTATGTATGCCTTACTCGAGGACTAAGTACTTAAAATGTATTTTTTTAGCTTATCATTCTTTAAATATTCTTTTAATGTTTGTCTTTTTATTGAATTTTACATTATTTGTCACATAGAAACAACGAAGAGGACGGTTATTGAAATCGGGGACCAAAATCTAAATATGTGCGTATGAGGTATGAGATGTGTTGTGCGTGTGTGTGTGTGTGTGTGTGTGTGTGTGTGTGTGTGTGTGTATGTGTGTGATTGTGTGTATCATGATGCCGATTTAAATTCGTTTCCATTTGGGTATTTCTTTTTTGGTTGTGAGCAAGGGGCGTACTCAAAGCAGTTCGAAATTAAGACTCTTTGCTTGCATATTCTAGTTCCTTATTTTTTATTTTTGTTTTTTATATTCTTTCCAACTGATTTGTAGTGTATTCGTGGATGGGTTAATGCACAGTCGCACTGTGACGCTTGTGTCTAGTATAAATATATAGTTAGTGTAGTCGTGTGATCTTGTTCTAGATCCTGATCCGTTCCAAAGTCAGTTCCACAAAGCACTACAGCATAAGCAAATTTAAGACGGCATCTGTTTTTTAATGGGCGAGTATTTCGGTCCAGGTTTCAAATCAAGTTTTCATGCTATTAAAGTTCCTTAGCTAGTTTTGGTATATGTACTTTTTTTTTCTATATGTAAAAGAAATTTATGCGCTAGCTTGCACTTACCGCTAGTAATTTGTACGCCTACGCTTTAGATACCCTGATGCAACTTATGGTAAAATTTTTTTTAAGTACCATTTTCTAGTACGTATTAGCTTTAGATTATTATTATTACTATTTTTTCTTCCAGTGCTTATCTTATGGGTATATGTCTAGACATGTCCATACAAAAAAATACTGAATAAGTATTTTTTCGCGCACTTACTTAGAACGTTATTAATCATGTGGCTTAAGCTAGTTTTTAATGCTCTTACGTTTTACTAATGACATTATTTATTTATATGTATATATATCTTCCACATGGATATATTTTGTAGAATCTGTTATTCTTTGAGAATACAACCCAAGGATGTGGTTCAAGCAGTTGAGTCAAAGGCAGCGCCGTTTTTTAATATATTTTTTTATATTATTGTTTGTTTGGGGCTCATTTGTTTCAGTGTGCGTGTGTGTGTGCGTGCATTTGTCGCCTGTTTGTCAAGTTCCTTTCTGTACTTCATGATGATGTCTCGATCTATCGATAAGCATCGCAAGTCGCCAAGTAGCCAAGCAGCGGTGGATGAACGAACTGACTGCTTCTAATAGTTGGGATTGGATAGAATTAAGGGAGTTAGGGAGTAAAAAGTGTAAGGACGTAAGGACGATAAGCCAGTTACCTGCTAACTAAGTGTTGGGTAACGCTCATTTACTTTAATATGACAATTAATATATCGTGAATCTAATCGATAGGTCATCGATTACAGCTTGGCTACTTGAACAGCCCGTTTATCGATTAACCTAAATATCTCTCTATATCTCTATCGCTCGATGAATTCGTGTGAGGCGCTGACTTTGAGCCGCTGCTTGGGACTAATTTAATTAGCAGTAGAGCATTATCTAATACATACTCTGTATACCTTATATGGAAGAAACACATCCCATCGATAGGATGTGTGCCGTCGTTCAATATTTTGTTTTTGTTTTCTTAATCTCTTAACTAGGCTAAACGCAGCATTGAAGACAAGTATCAAAAGGGGGTGGGGTTGGGGAGGGGTTAATTCAAGTTTAGCATCGTGGTTATAGTTGCTTCTGGTAAGGATATGCTCTGCCATTGTTGGATTTGCTTAACAGATTATCAAAGTGTCTCGTTGGGGCAGTACAGGGTGTAGATGCAAGCTGTGTCCAGTCCCCCAAGGTAAAAATGTACACAAACTGAATGCGTGATATGTAAAGTAAACATATATATACATATTGTAATTATATAAACTTATGTTTTTCTATAGATCGTGAAAGCGAAATACGTCTTAGAGGCTAAAATGATCTCACATCAAGTAACGGTACAATATATATATATCGATATATATATATATATATATATATTATATGCTGAAATTAACCACAAGTTTATGTTAGACATTAGCTAAATGTTTAAAATTTGTGCCTAGCCTACAGCTCAGAGTACTTAACATATAACTACAATAGAATACATATAAGACATATAACAGATTTGATCAAATTTTAGACGCTATTTACAGAGCTATATACATAACGGCTATATACTGTATATATATTTGTATATACAAGTATATATATGTATATATATATATATTTTATGCTATATGCTTATTTAGTTGAGACTATTAACAATCTTACGAGTCTAATTGAGTTTCGAGCTTTGAGTTCAATTTCATTTGGTTGCTTTTGGCACAGTTTCGAGTTTTGAGTTATCGAATCAATCGACTCCCGATTGACGATTGTCGGTAATCGATTTTCGGGTACGTACAAAGAAAACAAAGCTTCATCTAATTGCCTTGCTTGTTGTTTCCTGTCAACTGTTGTTGTTGTTGTTGTTGTGGTTGTAGTAGGTGTTGTTATTGCAATTGTTGTTGTTGTTGTAGTAGGTGTTGTTAATAATCACCCCATGTGCATGATCTTTTTGAATGCTTTGCGAAATTCTGGATTGAATATCGTATAGATAACCGGATTGACAAAGCTGTTGATATAGCCCAGCCAAGTCGTCAGCATAAAGGCCGTCAGACCCGGCCGGCAGTCTTCATTGAATTTGGCGCACATGGCATCCATGATGTTGCACGTGAAGAATGGCAGCCAGCAGAAGAGAAAGACGCCTTTTGGAATGCACACATACAAATACACATACACATGCACAAAAAAAGCAGATGGTTGTTAGGGTATCAAATATTATGCTCAAATGAAAATCGTGGCCAAAATTGGCCGCCATTTAGCTTCGACTTACCCAAAACGATGGCCAATGTTTTGGTGGCCTTGCGTTCCTTTTTCGCCGACGATTTTTCGCGTTTCTTTTTCGAGGCCTTGTGAACCTTGTATATTGTGAATCTACGACCCCAGAGCCCACACGCAAGCGGCAGCAGCGTCAGGATAATGAGCCATAATAAATTGCATGTAAAGTTGCATGCAGCAGTGAGTTGGTAAGAGAGACAGAGAGAGAGAGTATTGTGAGTGTGGTGGCAAGCTAAGTCGAGCTATTAGCCAAATCAAACTAATAACTGCAATTTGGCAATTTGGCAATTTGTCGGCGTCGGACTGTTACTCACCTTGACGCCTGCGAGTTTTTCTTATCCTTGCGCGAGGACGTCTTCGATGTGGTCGATAGCGTTGAGTCGTTGCGTGCCAAAGTCATGGCCTCCTGCGCGCCGTAGCGCACAAAGGACAATGGCTTCATGGCGACGCTGCTGCTGCAAAACACAAGAGCAAAGCACACAAAAGCATTTGGTCAGCACATAACTCGAATAAGCGCAGCAGCTAATCTATGATATATATAGTGTATTTACTAAATGTCTACATTGCACTTATTGAAAAAAGTTCTTTTGGCAATGACGAGAATTATTATTGTCGCTTTACTTTCAACTCGGTAAATGGGTTGTCCCAGTCATTTAGGCAACTGAACATAGAACAATAATAAGAACATAAATAAAAATTGTGGAAAGTTGAAAGATGAAGCCCCATGGTATTCAGTTCTACCTATTTCAATTATATCTGTTTATGTATAAGTAAAGAATTTATATCTTCATATATAATTCATTTCGTAATTCTTTAAGAGCTAACAGCATTGCATGTTTGTCCACTAATATTGGTATAAATATTTTACTGGGATCGGACTTGAGTTACTTTTCGATATAGATTAATTTTTCGATTTGTAGCAGCAGCGAAGCAGCTTTTATAGAAAAGTGTCTACGTATGTAAACATTGCAATCATTTAATTTTTGCACATATTACATTTGACTTCGGACAAGATATTATTAGTTAAAATTTGCGTCTCAAAGTATACAAATCTTAGTGTTACAATTTGCTAATTAAATTATTTCTTTTTAACAACTTCTCGACAGACGCATCGAAATCTATGTAAATTGCAAACGAGTTTTTAGACTAAATAATTAATAAACAGATAAAACAAAATTAAGATTTTAATTTTTTTTTTTTTGAGATTTACGTATAATTTGAATAATTGTATATATGAACATACCTGAGGGCTGGCTCGCCGCGCTTGGGCGAGTCCTCGGCTGTGTTGCGCCGGCTGCTGACACTGGAGCGCTGCAAGGTGGCGCCGCTGGGCACCGGACTGTCCGGCGGCGTTGTGCTGCTAACGGCGGCGCCAACGCTCACTCCTGCAAGGACATCGTCAACGTTTGATGCTGCATAACCAGAATCATGATTACCATTCGGATCAGCAACAACCAGCTGCGGCTGTGTGGTGATCTGTGCCACGACGCTGCTGTCACGAGGACCAAGGCAGCAGCGGGAACAGGGGACGGCAGCATCCACGACGTCGACGATGGTGATGATGATGATGATAATGATGATGATCATAATGATCATGAGAATGTGGCAATCATACGCAATCCGGCAATGGCAATCAATCAAAGACAGAGAGTGCAGGCATCGGCAACGGCAGCATCCAGAGGCAGAGCCAAGTGTGACAGGCGAGAGCAAGAGAAAACGAGGAGCAATGTCAATTAAAAACAAGGCAAAAATTGAGTTTTAATTAAGTGACGCATTAATTGAATTATTGAGATTTATTTTTCTCGGCCCGTCTATCGGTCCAACTCTAGGCTGGTCGCGTAGGCGGATGTAGACACGGAGAAGGAGACGGAGACGTAGATGGTGTCGACTAATTAAACAGCAAGCGGTCAGAGACCGACAGACGGAGGTTTCTTTTTCCCCAATTATGTTCGGTCATGGCAGCCCTTTGGTAAAAAGTTTTCAATATGGCTTGCTCGTTCCGTCGATTCTCGGGTTGACCGCCTCCAACTCAGACCGCCCGCCTGTCCGCCTGTCCGCGTAACCGGGCGCCTATCAATAATGGTTTCATTTCATGTCCTTATTGGATTAAAGAGCCCATCACATCGCTAATTGACTGTGCTTAACGTTCGCGCTGTGTTATGGCCAATATCCAACGGCATCTCTCTCGCCCACCTACCAAGGGTTTCACTTTTTTCGCCAATCTCGCCAGTCGTCAGTCAGAACCCAATGCAATTGATAAAAAGGATATATTTGGAGCCTGTCTGTTAACTCAACCAAATACACGTTATGATTATGCTTTGTGCATAATGCAATAAATTTATAGTGTTTTATACTTGTTGTAGATATTTGAAAAACTTTCTTCCGTGAGGGAGGTTTTTATCAAGATCTGCAAAGAGTATGAGAAGCGCAACCCAATAAATAGGTGGTACTTTTGGGAACTCTATGAATATGTCTCTGAATATTTTTCACAGGACAAGTGGTCTTATAAGCTACAATAATTCCAATCGAGTTTTTTTAATAAAATAAGTCCAGGCTGACTCAAAAACTCCGGAATCAACTTGAGACATTCCCTTGGCAACTGTTTCCAAAGCACATAAGTAGGCGTATATATTTGTTGTCAATTCAAAGGCCGGAGCTACGGTGCTTGTAGGCTGGAACTCATTATAGTCAGACTCTCATAACACGCGTAACAAGTCAGAAAGCTCAGCGTCATCAGTGAAATATATTTTACCAGCTAAAAAGGCCAAATGGGAAATTCGAAAAAGCAATGAGATACAAGTTAGCATCATTTGGAATTTGAAACGTGTCATTGATGTGTTCCGTCGCTTGAAACAAAACCTTGCAAGTTGCAAGAAACCGGCAAAGGCCCAAGGCGAAGTTTATGAAGCCAGTCCGTGTAGGACCAGTCCAACCGTAGGATCACGATTGCAGAGGTGGAATGCGTATAAGGATGCTGCCACAACGAATATCCTATTTTGTTGCCCATAGATTAATCCTCCAGCCGCTCATCTAGATTCTACGTGTGGGTCAATAGGTATATGCGCTCCTCCGAGCACTTTACGTTTTTTCTTAATCAAACGATTGCAGGGGATGCCTTTGACTTTGCCCCATTTAGATGTTTCGTGTTTAGTTATGCTTTATGGAGAAGCTGGATCGGTTGGACCAGGCAAATAATGAAGAGCCCCAGAAAAACTGCATTGTCTCGAACCTCGTCGAACGCAGCGCTCGATTTGTGACTTTTTTTTGTACCAATAAAAAAGTTCTATTATACCTTCCGATCCGTTAAAATATTAAATTTTATAAGTTTAGTTTGATAACAGACAGTGTTTGTCACTTTATGCGGAACGGGTAAGTTGGCGGTAATCCTGAGATAACCAGGAATGGATGATCGCACTAAAGGAATCGTTGGAGGATACTCTGCAAAAATTCCGATTAGATAGCTCGTCGCAGCAATTGGCTCCGCTTTTATGTCCATATGGACCACAATAGCTTCCAATAGCTCAGTTTTATGCAAGGTGTATTGATGAGGCACACTACAGTAGCTTTGCGCTTCCAGTTCAACTTGGTCTCAGGACTCTGGAAATTTCCGTCTAGTACGCTTTTCGGCTGCCATAGATAAATCAACATAGCATCGCCTTAAGCAAATATATTTTAGTTGCCTAAGTATGCCGAGTAATTCATTTTAAAATTATTTTATAAACATTACGAACATATTTCTGACGTAATATTTTTTAAATTAAACAAACTTTTGGAGCAAGACTTAATTAATTGTGTGATCGCTGCCGCGCGCTATTCGATAGAAATTTTTTAAAATTGGATTCGTCTGCCAACGTGAAATGCTATATTGTAATACTGTCTAAATCGGTTCTGCTAAAAATATATATATTTTGTATATACTTATTTATGGTATAGGCAGAAAGCAAGAATCGAGCAATGGATTCCAGGGGCTCTTCACCAAATGGTTAAATCACATTCGGGTATCGCTCTTAGCGAATATTGTGTTCATAATTAATTATGTGCTCTTCTCTCCACCAACAGACTATAATAAAAGTTGTGATGACACCCCGAATCGTAAGCTATCCCAATCGCTACATGGACGTTCCGCTCGCGAGCTGGATGAGGAAATTATTAGATTGCGCAATGAGAACTTTAACCTGAAGCTGCGCCTTCACTTTAAAGAGCAGGTTAACGAAGATGGCGCACGTGCCAATACTTCCAACGAGGCCTTGGCCAACGAATTGGAAGACGCCAAAGCTGTGATCCATGCACTGCGCCTAGAGGTTGGCGAGAAGACGCAACTGTTGAAGGATGCTGCAGATGCCATATCCGAGCACGAGGACAAGGAAAGGGAGTTCGTCATGGAGAGTCAAGCGAAAATCGCTGAACTGGAAGGCTACGTGGCACACTTGCAGGTACAAATATCGCTTCTTGCTATTAAAGAAATGAATTCTCATCGATTTCCCTTCAGGATGAAAAGCCTCTGGAAACCTTCTTCGCCAAAGATCTGAAGCGTATGGAAGAAAAGGTTAGTACGCGAATCCATTTCCTACACACAACCCAGACTCACATACATATACTGTGCAGCTGTCTCGACAAGCCGAAGATCTACATAAGGCTAAGAGGCAAATTGAAGAATTGAAAAGGGAACTGTCCGAACGCAATAAGGAAATACTCTCCTGCGAGGAGAAACTTAAGGAGGGTGCCGCCGAAAATGCCGATATGATGAACCTACTCCAACAGCATTACAGGTTCAGCCTCATGGCGAATGTAAGTACTTCAAATTGTAAGCTTATGCGATCGTGTGCAAATTGATGGGAACCCTTAGCAAATGATGGAGATACAGAAGAAAGAACTAGATGCATGCTTGGTTGAGAAACTGGGCTTTATAAAGAAGATGAATGACATTCTTCCCGAGCTGAATTGTCAGAATGAGTTGTTGAAAGAAGCGACAATAACTGTGCAGAACCTCTTAGTAAGTGCTTAAACCATAGTGTCGATAGTTTTGAATACCCCTTCTATGCGGGTAAAGGCATTCTGAATGCTGAATACATTTATAACATCCAATGTATTCAGTACCCCTATTAAAAACTATCGATAGAGTCGATCGCCTCACTCTGCTGAAATTTGGCTGACTGTTTCTAATCACACCCCAAAGGACACAACAGATCTTAAAGAGACCTTCTCACGGGAATTGCTGGCCAATTATAAAGCAGCTATAATAGAGTCAAAAGTGGAAATTCACAATATTACAGAGGATATCATAAAGTGGACGCAATCGCATGGACTGGACTGTACCAGCAATATGAATGCTGAGAGTAGCTCAAGCAGCTCCCAAATGAACTCTGAAGTATCATTGCAGGATCTGCCAGGCTCTTGCTCAGCCGAGTCATCACGGTTCTCGCACTCAGCGCCAGTCGAAGAGGTGCTCATCGAACACTCCACTTCATTCATATACACAGCTAAATATAGTTTCATTATTGCCTCTAGGATGACAGTCCCCAACCTGCTAAGGTACGCTCCTCAGGTAAACACTTGCGCGGCCACGCCAAGTCCAGTTTTACCGGACTTCGCCAATTTGTTAAGTGTTGGGGCCGCCAGTACTCGAAATAATCGTGCCACATTTCGAAAGGTCCAATATTTTAGTTTTTTCAGTTGTTGATTATTGTGGAATAAAAACAAAAATTACCGAAACGAGGGGCATAGATTGAAAAATCTTGAATAACCCAATCATTAAAGTACAGTCATGTAATATCTCTACCCTACACGCGGTAGTTGCGTCAACACAAATAATAATTCTCCTTTAATGTAATATTCCTGTATTATGATTTGTTTCCCTTTTGATCGCGGAAGATTCACCTGCAAAAGCTTTGCATTTGTTTGCTTCGTGCTACTAATTGCAACTGCCACAAAGTGGCATGTAGCAATTTGTATGTAATTCCCCAAATAGATTTTGGGATTTCCCAATGTGCGGTAAGTTAATTTTTGTAAATGTGAAAGCAAATGCTGTGGCAGACAATCGGTAGTTGCAATGAAATTGCTTAGAAAAGCTGCACTCGCCTGCCCTTGGCGGAGCCCCAATAAGAGGCCAAATCCTCTAAGCGCGACAATTGCAACAGTCCCAATCCCAGATACAGATACAGATACAGATACAGATACAGATACAGACCTATTCGGAGACTTGGCTACCACGTTTGCTCGAATGGGATGCTGAGTGCTCAGTTTGGATTTTCATTTTATTGCAGCGCGTGTGAATTTAAATGAACAAGCTGTGAATTGAGTTTTGCCTGCCAGACAGAAGATGAGCAGAGCAGAGCAGAGCAGAGCAGGGACCAGTGCCAAAAAGTTGCAATTACGAATACTTTGACAATTTTCTTTGGATGCCACTAAGTGGAAGGTGCCACTAAATGCATTTGGGAGTGCTTCGGGTCCGTGTTAGCGAAAGCGCCAGCCGACCTCCAATTTGTTGTGTCAGCAGCTGTCCAATGAGCCACTAAGACTCTCTTATCTTTTACGTGCCGCACGTGGCAGCAATGGCAACTAAAAACTTAAAATTGACCAGCAACCAGTTGGCCAGGTGGCAGCTGGCGGGAATAACCGGAATTACAGTTACGTATCCTCACATTCTCCTCCTCAACGAGCAATGTAAAACACGTCCAGAAACAAAATCAATAAACAAAATGCCAATCTGGTTAGTATGAAATAGTAGTGTGTGTTGTTCAAATGGGTATTGTTTTTGAATATGTAGATATTTAAATTAATTCTGAATGTAATTTTCTCCATTTTATGTAAATTTACGTGCAACTTCGACTTAATAAGAACATTACACTTGATACTATTTTTGCCTGCGCTTAATTAATTTGCAAAATAAGTTACTTTGAGGAGTTAAATATTGATATTAAATAGGATGCTTAATTAATATTATGGTAACTATGCGCAAGTTTTATGTGTTCATTGTCGCTATTATTGATTGAAATTCTCAACTTTCAATATTCCCCAGTAGCTTATTCCTCTGCTTTGCCCGCTCGCGAAAATAACCTAGTTTTCCTTAATGCTTATGAGCTTTTCCTTTTAAGCAGTTGCCAAAGCCAAGCCCAACTCCCATTTCAACTCCCTTTCTCCACGCATTTACCCAGTTACCTTTCACACTTTCTATTTTATGGCTCGGGCAGTGACAGGAAAAGTGCCAGGGAAAGCACAATTTCAATGGAGCGTTGGGTGACCTGCTGGTGGCTGGGAAGGGGGTATTGGCCACTTAGTTACTTACTTGCCGGTTTCCTCGACGACTGTGGCCAGCATAAACTCAGTCGACTTATCGTTCACAATGACGTGGCAGTCATCGATATCGGGCGATATGGCATTCTCATCCTCCTCCTCGTTCGAGCCGCTGGCCGTGTTCGTTGCCGGCTCGTCGGGCATGATGCGGCTGGCGTGCCGGCTGCTATCCAATGCCGTCTCGGCCAGGCGGCGTGTCTGTGCAATATTCTCGATGACACTGCCGCCCGTCAGCTCCGACAGATGCGGCTTGCGGGCAGCACGTTGTTTCCGAGCACGGCTGCGCAGCGCCTGGCCAACAGAAAGAGATGGAAATTGTTAAGTAAAAGCTTTGCCTGCTGCGCTTGCAGTATTAAGCTGCATCCCGCAGCCCACAGCCCACAGCCCATTGCGCACATCGCACACCCTGCCCTTCCGCCTCATTTCATAAGGCATGCCAACAGCTAATGTACGTGTAAACAAATCCGATGGGAAATTGTGCTTAAATCAGCAAACTGAATTCATTGTCAACTGCATGAATATCTAATGCAAATTCAAATGCAAATCCGTTTTTGATTAGCTGCTGCGGCTGTTTGCTCACCTTGAATATGTTCCAGTAGAGGAATACCATGATGATGCATGGTATATAGAAGCTGCTTAGCGATGAGTACAGTATGAAGTCAGCATTGTAGAAGGCGCACACATCCGGCTCCCGATTGGGCGTGTTGTTCAATCCCAGTACTATCGGCGATCCAATAGCAGCCGATATCGCCCACACCAATAGTATCGTAAGGCAAACTCGGCGACTATTTTTGTGCTTCGCATACTTTATTGGCTGCGTCACAGCGATGTATCTGCAGGAAGCAAAGATAGATGGAATTTCCATCCAGTATATACCAAGTAGTAAGTGAATGGAATGACAGCAATGCTGTTGCTGCAGCGACGGAATGTCGTTTCATACCTGTCTATTGAGATGGCGACTAAATTAAATATCGATGAAGTAGAGCATATCACATCCATGGCTATATAGAAATCACAAACAACATTAGGCAATGCCCATGCACCATTCACCTGTAAATAGACGAAACAAAGAGACATTCATCAGTTTTGTGTATGGGCTTAGGAATATTTAACTTTAACCAATATAAACGACACTCTTGCGGGCGATTTGTGGGCCAATAATACGCCCAAGGTATCATATGATCCGGTATTCTAATGTATATATTAAAGTAACATGCAACTAATTGGGAAAAGTATAAAAAAGGCTGCTTTCTGTGGACTTATAAGCTTTTTTGTAAATATTTTTCAATTTCTCTACCAAAAGCAATCGAATTTGTTTAGCGAAGAATATTGTGAAATAGTTCCTCAAATTAATACACTCCCATTATACCGTCTACTTTAAATGCCGGATAGACCCCGGAGCAGTCGCAACATTAGCTTGTCCATAATGGCATGCCCGTAAGGTCATTTTTAACTATTATTTTTGCATCATTTGAGTGAGTAAGAATTTTTCTTTAAAAGACATAAATTTCTATTGGCTGTCCTTTGTTATGCCGTTTTGGACAGGGCACCAAAGATGAATGGATTCCATTTTGCAGATAGGAATTGCTATCGCTGCCAATACAAATACATTTAACGATGTCAATTTGATCCTAAGTGTCATATGGAAAAGCAATTTAATTTCCAATTGCCAACCAAGTGTCTGTGTGAGACTGCGTGATTCGTTGTTTGCAATAATCTCATTGCTTCAGAACTCAAGACCTTCACAGTTTCACAGCTCCGCCAGCCCCTGCCCGAAACCAGATGTGGAGAGAGGGAGAGAGAGAGAGAGAGACAGAGAGTCAAACATAAATCCTGGACGGCTGTCGACCATTGTCATCTATCAATAACAATATTCTTTCGTGCCCCAGCTACAAATTAGTTTTTCGAGTCTATCTTACGGCGCGCATCTATGAGTTTCAGTTTACTTGCAGCCGTACCGCACCGCACCGGACCGCCCGTCCCGAAATGCCGCGCCCCGCCATCGTGCCGCCCATTCAAGTCCATAAAAACCTCAACAATAACGCAAGGAATTTCGAAAGCCAAACAATTTGTAGCACACAAAGCACATAAAAAAGGCAGGAGGCAACCTAACCAAAGGATGATCAGGCCTGGTGTGTACTACACGCTGCGTATCTGTGTGAAACTGACGGCCACACACACACACACACACTCAAACACACACACACAGGCATACAAATACATTCTGGCATCCATTTTTTCCGCATTCCGGACAATGGGGGAGGGTAAATAAATAGAAAGCCGATCGGTTTATATTTAAAGTAGGCAAACAAAATCCACAAAAAGTGCAAAATATTTGATAGAAAACACACACACACACACAGCGATACACAGCAGAGTGAAAGTGAAAGTGAAAGTCAGGCGAAATCATCAGAGAAATGTACCAAAATAGCTGAGCTGAGCTGCGAGACGAGGATAGAGACGCAGCCTGGGTTTAAGCGAGCATAACAAAAGTTGAGCAGCGCTAAGAAAGTGGCAAAAACTTTTTGATATAAAGACATACGCACGAATGCTCCCTCACACGCACACACGCACACACACACTCACACGGACGCACACGTACACACACTTATAGATATATACATAATGTAACACGTAAGCTGCTCAAGAATTTTTACAGCGTTTATTTGCTTCCTGTTCTCTATTGTCGCCGCTGTTATGGCACACCCCCTCCTACCACCCCAACGCCCTACCACCCGCCCACCTCACACACACACGTACACAAATGGCCCTTTTGCTGGCATTGTATGGCAGATTGCGTATACGCCGCGTTAGCTGCCTGAGAATTGCTGCCCCGCTGTAACTGAAATCCAACTATAATTTATAATGTATTGGCATTTTGGTTGGGCATAGAAAAACTATTTTGCCATTCGCATATCGCAGACAGACGCCTTTATTTGTGGCGCCAACTGAACTGTCCCCAATCGATTATTTGATCGTCTAAGTGAATCAAATGTGGCTTGTGCCCTGGGCCATTGCTTTAATCTACATTTTATAGCTGCACTGCAAATAGTCGAGGCATTTCAAAGCAAGTTCCGCCCATAAATATATTTTACTTGCGATCCTATTTAAAGTTGCTCGACTGCATTTTTATACAAATGCCCAGACAAACACGTTGCACACACCTCAAGTAGGGGCTTATGCCGGTTATCTCTGCTCCTAGCGACGAGTCTCAATCCGACTGGCAGGCTTTCCATTTGTGTGTGTGTGTGTGTAAGTGTCTTTTCAAAAATGTTCAATGCCATTCAATTTATGTAGATTGTGCGCATAAGTAAAGGCATTTAAAGGTAGTCGGACCTTCAATTTGACGGTTTAGCTGGCGCTCAACTGCATCTCTCTCGCTCTCTCTATGTCTCTATATCGCTCTTTCTCTGTTTTGCTTTCCCTCCATTTCTCTCGGCTTTTACAGCAGCAGTTCATAAAATAAATAAATTTATCTATTTGCACAGTCAAAGGCGACCACAGATACAAAACCTAAAGGGACAAAGCCCTCAAAAGAGACGCTAGCGACAGCGACAATAAGAATGGAAATGCGTATGCGAATGGCTATAGAATACTCGCCATACACACCACACACACACACACAGCCATACACAAACTGATACACAAACAACAAAGCACACGTAGCATTTTGATAATTGAGCTTCTGGTTTTTATAGCTTGCACGCAGATAGAGTTCAGATGTCTGTGTGTGTGTGTGTGTGTGTCTATCTGTGTGTCTCACTGGGTTTCTCTCTCCCTCACTCTCTCTATCTCTCTCTCTGTATCCCCTTGTGGTAAGCAGCTGAAAGCCTTAAGAGTTTGTTGCCGCTACTTGATGTAAGTAACTACTTCTATAAATCAGTAAATCCAACAACTTGTTCAAGTATACAAACCCGATACATGAAAGAAACCTTGAGTCCCTTCTCGATGAAACTAATTTTTATAGAAGCAGCTCAAATGTATACAGAATTTAATTAGAATATGCAAATCTTTAGTCAATATCTATTGATTAAATTAAAGCGGAATCAACAATTGAGGTTACTGTTTATAATAGAGAAGACGCGAAATCTATCAAAAGTCGAGTAACATTTATCAACAGATAACATCATAATAAATGAATCCCAAATATTTTTACAAATTCAAAATAATTTAAAGCGTAGTTAAAATATGGAATTTAATATATTGAAGCACTTGCAGTAACAACCTGCCTTTGCCTTGCTCAATTATTTTCCTTCTAAAACGAGGAAAACTCGTATTCATAAATCTTTGCCATGCAAATTAGATCCAAAGAGTTGCCAACCTTCAGTACATATTTTGGCATATTTTATTGAACGATGCTCAAATATTAAGCCCAGAGTCCGAAGATTAGTTTCATTTGCAAATATCTGCTGCTTTAACTTAGTTCGAAGAATTCGCTTATATTTAAATCTAAAGAACTTTAAATAAAAAATAAATACCAACAATACATCAAATACTACGAAAAGACGCGGCTGATGTATCAATCGATGATTAAAGCGAGTCAACCGTAGCCTATTTTGGTTACGGTTGCCGCAACAATTCAGTCGATCTGCCCCAATACGTCGATTTAAATTCACAATTTACTTTTAGTATTCTCTGTGTTTCTTTACCCTTCTAAAGGGGTTTATTATTTTATCACGAAGTGTGTAAAGCATAGCAGGTGACAACTACGAGACTAGAAAGTATATGTTACATTCTTGATATTGATCTTGACCTTTGTTGCAAGCTAGTCCCCAAAATTGAAATCTGGTGCAGGCGTTATATCTATCGCGATCGGCCAGATCGGACTACTTTATCCATATGGCAGAGGAACATAGGTCATAAAGTAAGGTCTTGTATGACAAACTTTCTTGTTCTTCAAGATATCTTGACCAAACTCGGAGATTACCAGTTTTCAGCAGTTTCGCTCGAAATAAGAGTTTTTGTCTGATTTCTTAGCCAAACTCTTTACGATTCTCTTCACAAATGTCTAGAAGAGTATTCAATCTTCGGCGTGACTCTACCGTTTTTGTCATGTTTTTAATATTTTTCGTTTATTATTACTTTTTTTTTTTGTTGCTTCTGTTTTTGCCGCGGGCATTTTCAGTGTCCAGTGGGCAAGCCGGGCAGATGGAAAAGCTTTTAATTAAATTCTACTGTCGGAGCCAGCGATGTTTATTGTTGCTGTTGGCGAGCAGAACGGCGAGGAACGAGCGCAGATTGAGCTGCCGCTGTGTGGGTCGACCGGATGGCTGGATGGAGAAAAAGCGCGGCGAGCTTGATGCCAATTTGTTCGGCAACTTTTGCATATTTCTCTCACTTTTGCTAAATGTTATTGCTGCTGTTCCCAATTGAGTTTAGGTTTTGTCGCTGGGGTTCTTCATGTGGCTTGTTGGGGCCATTGTTGCTGCTGCTGCTGCTGCTGCTGCTGCTGCAAACAGATTGTTCACAGCTCCCGTAAACCTGCATTGGGCTACCTCAGCTTTGGCTGAGGTGAGAATTTATAATATGCCTGCATTGTGACGTCGGCAGCCATATTTTGCCACTGACTCTAATCCGATTTGTCATTAATTAGTTCCAATTCCACGAATGCAAATATAGTGTCTACGCCTTTTCTCTCCATCTCTCTCTCTCTGGCGCTGTGCTTGTGTATTTGTTTATTTGTATTTGTGTTTGTATTTTTACTTGTTTATCAACATTTATCACGGCCAATTGGCGCAGCACCGCGCTTGACCATGATGAAAATGTAGGTCTGTAAGGCGCTGTTTACTGTTTGCATGTATGTGTGCAAGTGCTTGTGTGTCTGTGCGCGTGTGTGTGGCTGTGTTTGTGTTGTTTTCGTTTTCGTCTGCGGCTGCTGCTATTTCCTTTTCGCTTATCTGTTGCGCAGCAGAAATTTTCTATAGGTGGCATTTTTTCACTCATTTTTTCGCTCATTTTCCGACCGTGGGAGTGGTTTTTCAAAATCACTTTTTCTCTCACTCTCACACTCACTCTCTCTCTCTCTCTGTCGCTTCATTTTGTTTGTTTGGTTCTTTGCCACGCAAGCACGATATGTGCGTGTTTTCAGCTATATGTAGGACTTCCACTCCCTCGGGACAAAGTGCACGTGTCACACGCTTTAATACTTGTTTTTGTCGTTGTTGTTACTCTTGTAGGTTGTGCGTATTAAAACTTCTATAGCCCCGGGCGTCTTCTCTAATTGTTAGTGCATAGCAAATGCGAGATTCTGGCATCAGCTTGGCAAAACTTTTTAAATGTTGATTTTTATAGTTCCTAAAGCAAAGCACTTGCGCTTTGTCATGTCGTTCGTGACAGCAAGGGTATATGTAATCCATAAAACAGTTTAAATTATGGTCAACCCAGCCAAAGGCGATTATAAAATTGTTAAATATCAGTTTCTTGATAATTCTCCGCTTTGCGCTGCAAATTAAAGAGAAACCGCATTTTTAGGCTCTACAAGCCGATTCTCATGAGTTCAAATGATGCGTTTACAGGCTTTTACGCTTTGATAACTATCATAAGTGTTATATTAATAGGTAGTTTTGAGGTTGTGTGAATTTGTGTACGTTTGTATGTATGTGTATTTCCTGGTAATAAATGTGATATTTAAATACATATATAAATAAGACAAAATGTTAAAGGTATACAGCTATTTCTTTCTATCTTTGATATATTCTTGAATATATATATTTTCATATTATAAGTATACATATTAACTTTGTGTATAAATTGTTTTCATCTTTTATTTTCTATCGTAATCAGTTCGAAAATAGCCCTCTTTATACACAGTACCTCATCTGGGTGCCCCTCTCTATTAATCATATTGTAATTAGCTAGGATTTGACAAACCTGAATCCGTTTTGTAGGATTTCATTCTCTGTCTTAACTTAAAGATCACTCAAACCAACGTCTGCAAAGATTATTGGGCTTTGGTATTACACAATCAACTCAGCTCCAGGATGGGCCAGCTATAGCCCAAGCCAGTAAAGGGTTTCACTTTGTCCTCCATGTTAAACAAATAGTTTTCATAGAAACTATTTGAATGCCAGAGTTATCTAGACTGACGACTGGTTAAATTCATTGGATTATTTGAATACCCGAAGCTTATTTAAAGCTGTGCCCGGACTTTGTTTTTGTTTAATTGAATTTGCATTTAACGTAATCTTTGCCAAAGCATTTTGCGGTGCCTGCGGAGCGTGCAAAAGTTGCGTAAAAAGTCCAAAGATGGAATTTTAAAGCCACGGTCGAAACTTTTTCCGTTCGGGGTTAGTTCATTAGACTGATTTTGCACTGTGAGTTGAGGTTCTGGCAAAAGTGTTTAAAAATAGCTCAGCCATAAGTCTAATTAACTGCCAAAAATATGTCAGGGAGTGTGGATCTGTGCTCTAGACTACGTGCCACAGCCAGACTCGGCGCGGCGGGGCACGCCCACATGGCGTGTAACCACGTCGTTTGGCCAAGCAGCTTGTGCTGTGGCTGCCACAAAGACTGAGTGAAAGCAACAGCCTCGACTTGTAAGCGTGGCACTCTAGGGCCACGTGCCACAAGTCTGACCGCACACAGACACAAAGACAGACGCAGCACTTTGAATTGCCGACATGTGAGTGTAAATTGAAGGATTGAGGCGAGTGTAAATAAAATCAAATTATACAAAGGCAGCCGCATTCGAAACACAAATTTTTGCCAAAAGTTTGGGTAATAAAACCTCAAATAAAACTAGAAAACAAAACAAAGATGCCAAAGCGTTTGAGGATGAACAACATCTTGATGATTCACATCATGTTGATTTTTATGCTAATTTGCTGTTGATTTTGAAGTTGATGCTGCTCCTGCTGCTGCATTTCGGACCCAAATCAAAAAACTTTGCCAGATTGGACGTGGCCTTGGCTGGGCCATCGGCTGGGATTCGGCCATGAGCACCAACTATTTTATGCGGCGCATAATGAGCATAATTTGCTACGCATGTCCAACACTCGCCCCTCACAGTTTTGCTTGCAGCGCCTGCGGTCGCCCACTAGAGTATCAAAACTCTGTTTGAAGTTGAAAGCGTTTTTGGGCAAAATTTGCAACAGAGTTGTCCAAAGCAACTAGAATTCTAACGCTGAGGCGGTTTCGGGGGTCTGATGATGTGCCCGAAAGGGTTGTCAGTTCGTTATGTTCGCTCGCTGGTTGCGTTTTTCTTGGAAAATGTTTACCTACTTTTGGTTTTATAATTAATTTTAAAAAGCTTTTAATGGCTGGCACGCGTTGCCCATGATGGCCAAGCAACCGTCAAGCCTCTGACGACGGCAATTGTGTGTGTGTGTGTGTGTGTGTGTGTGTGTGTGCGCGCGTGCGAGTGTGTGTGTGTTAGTAAGGGGGTGTCAGACCATTCTCCTCGCACTTTCCGTCAGTCACCAACAACTGCTGCTTGATCCTTGAAGCAGCTAATTGGCTCGCCAGTGTGTACATCTCACTCAAATCGTCATTCGGCTGGCTCCTAGGCAAAGGAACGGGGCAGGGGTTCGCGTTTGGTATGCAGATGAAGATATCAGGGGCAGGAAATGTGCTCACGCAGAAATTTGAGATGTAGCTAAACTGGGCACTGCCAGCACGACATTTATTAATGTTTCTAACTTGCGTGTCAACCTATTCAACATTGGGCAAGTTATTTAAAATGATTTCGTTATTTATTTCCAAGCTGATAAGTAGAGTTAAATTATTATCTAGCTTATCTGTGGGTTTTAATGTACTCAATCAATTCAATAATTTTTATACCCTGAATGCATATAAAATAATAGTACTTGCTATTTAAAAGGAAATGTAAGAATATAAAATTTTATAGATTGTTAATTTTAAAAACTATTTATGGTTCAGTGCCTGGCTACAGCGTCCCATGCTGGCCCCTTAGTGGTCGCTCATTGTACTTCCATTTCGGCAGCTACCTCATGGCTCCTTCCCTGTTGACGCCCATTTTGCGACAAAGGCGGCTGTAAGCTGCTGCATTAAGCGTCAAAGTCAGCCACTTGAGCGCTCCTCGCCTCTGCTGCTGGCCACCTTCCCCCCGGCGGCGCTTTCGACTCGTTTAGCAGCTGTTGTCGCTGTGTGTTGTCAGTTTTGTTGATGTTTGTCGCAGGAAAACGACATGATAAACGAGTCAGCGTAAACGAGTTTAGTTGGCAAGTGATAAACCAAGAAAGAAGAAGAACAGCTGAAATTGGCAACACTCGGGACACTAAGGACACTGCTGCTGCCGCTGCCGCTCCCGTTGCCGTTGCTGCTGCTGCTGCTTCGCCACCGAGCTCAAAGTATGCCATAACATTTGGCTTTTTATGAATTTTCATAATTTGGCGCATTCGCTGTAATGCCCTGATGCGGGGGGAAAGAAAAGCCGGGCAGCCGGGCAACCGGGCAGGCGGGTAGCTGAGGAGCCAACTCGCCGGGGCTGCTTAGCATAAAAATGTCACAACAGCTGCATAAGAATGCTGTCAGGGATTTTGTTGGCATTGCCGCTGAAGCTGGAGCTGGAGCTGGAGCTGGAGCTCGAGCTGGTGCTGAAGCTGGCTGCTTTGCTGCCTTGTTTCGGTTTTTATGCGGCAGGCGTATTATATATTTATATATGAGTATGTGTGTAATGTTCGTTGTATGGGAGCGAGGATACGTTTTCCTTTCCTTTTTTTTCTCGTTTTGTATTTGGGCTTTTCCTTGGCGGTAGCTGGGCGCGACTTTTGCCTATTTTATGAGCGTCATAAAAGTTTACTTAGTGGCCAACCATGCAATAGCCGCAACCGAAAGGTGGGGGCGACAGCGACAGCAACAGCGACAACAAAACCCAATCACTAGCTGAAAGCCAAGCAAACGCGTAAGGGCCATTAAATAATTTGTTTATGTTGCCAAATGCTGCAGGGCGAGAACCCAGCCAGCTGACCTGATCAGCCAACTGTTCCCTTTTGTTCTTTTCAATTTGTTATACATAAAAAAAAAGTAAGCTAAACTGTACAAGTTCCGTCAGCAGCAGCATCAAAACAACACAGAATATGCCAATGCATGTGCACTAGCTTCAACTGCTGCTTGCAAGAAATATTGCCTACTTTTGCGGGCAACATTTTAGGCAAATGCTGCGATTGCGAAATGTGCTGCCTACTTTTGTGGGCAGCCAATTAAGGAAACAGTCGAAATGCATTGCCTACTTTTGTGAGCAATTTGCATAGACAGGCGACAGTGGGCGGGTCATATCAAATCAGGTCCCTTGTGCGACAGAATGAAGATACTTTGACCACCCTCTCCCCCTCTTCCACCCACGCAAGTCGTAGCCCAACGACTATTAAACGAGTTTCGCATACATTTTGTTATGCCAAAGACAAAGTTAATTGAACTTGCTACCCTAATAGAGTAACATACACTAACTCGTACAGAGGGCGGGTGTGGTAGAGTGAAAGAGTGCAAGAGAGAGGGAGAGAGAAACTTAACGCACACAAACACAGTGGGGGCGACGCTGTTGCTGCCGCTGTTGTTGCTGTGATATCATATCAGGCGCGCAGGGCAATTAATTGACTTATTTATTAAGTTTATTGTGTGCGCCCGGCTCAAGAGTGTGCGTGAGTGTGCTAGTGTGTGTGTGTGTGTGTGCGAGAGTGTGTTGGCAAAAGTACCATCCGTGACTGTAACAACTTTAGTGTGCTATGCGCCATTTTTAATAGCCTCGGACGGCCCCAAAGGCGATGTCGAGGGCAATGTCTGTCTATATATTATTTACATACACACACACATATGTATGTATGTTTAAGTAGTGTGACTGTGTGGGTGTCTGTGTGTGTGTGTGTTTGTGTGTGACTGCTGCTGCAGATGTTTGCTACCGTGTGTATTGAGATTTTAGCACAAATTAGTTGTCATTAGCGTCAAGGGAAATTTTATTTTATGATGACATTTCCTACACCCTGGCGCCATATTTTACTTCCAAAGAGCTTTTACATGATTCGTTCGTGTGTGTGTGTGTGTGTATGTGTGTGTGAGTACATTTGTATTTGATATAATGAGAGCTTTGCATAAGCCCGATTGCGTTTACATGCTGTCAAGTTTTGTCATCGAATTAGCCATTATAGATGATAAATGGCTGGGGAATCAATCAATGCAATGCTCAGGTTTGGGCTGCGGTTGGGTTTGCCTTGAAATCTACACAATTAACTAAATGACCACAATGAAAAAAGTTGATAATTACAATAACAGAAAGAAAAAACGCATAATGGATGCCCAAATGCTAGATAGTTTTAAATAATATGCCAGCCTTTGGCCTTTTGCTTAAACGGCTGCGAGCAAATCCCTAGCCACATCCTAAACAATTTTCAAGCTAAACAAAGCCTGAAAACCGAAAAGTTTTTTGATTCGGCTTTTAAGCTGTGCCCATCCGTTGGAAGACCCACGGTCTGATTAAATGCCACGCCTCTGTGGCGGAAGGGGAGCTATGGGTGCAAATTTAAAGCATTGTTAATTATTTAAGTTGTAGCCGCCCTTGGCGAGGGGCATCATAGTGGCATTAAATTAGCTAAATAACCCTGGATGGGTTGGCAACTCGTAAACAGGAAGATACGCACTGCTAAACGCACACACATGCGCGCGCGGGCTGGCTGCGGTTCGGCCGGAAGTGCGCGCTTTAACTCAACTCGCATCTCGCATATGTGCTGGCGCCCGAGCAGGAAGAGGGGGGGGGGGGGGGGTGCCGGGGTCATGGCCGCCGACCGGCAGCAACTGGCGATAATTTTGATAGCAGCCATTTAGCTGGGACCTTTTGCACCCGCAAGCCTGTGCACTCGCTGGATTTTCGTTTCTGTTTTTTTTTTCTCCTCTTTTGGCCTTGTGTAAACCTCAAAACGTTGCAGGAAGGGGAAGACGGTACAGGAAGGGGCTGAGCAACCGCTAAGCGTGCGAGTGTTGAAAACTTTTGTCGGTGGCCAATTTCATGCTGTTGGATTATTTATTTGAATTGATGTGCGGCCTGGCCCTGACTCTACCTCTCGGCCTGGCCCTGGCTTTGCTACGGCCTCTGGTTCTGGTTCTGATTCTCGTTCTGGTTCTCGTTCTGGTTCTGGCTGCCTGCCACGGATTTATATAAATTCTCTGGTCGCTCAACTCAAGTGGCTGCCATTTAAACTTTCTGGCAGTTGAGCCGGCTCCATCTGCTTGGACCAACGCCTCCTTTGTGCAGTTGCCCGCTTCGGCTTCTGCTAACATTTTCCCAGCTTGCCGATTGCAGCTGCTCCTACTACAACAGACACAGATGTTGCCATTGGCCTCACTCGCACAGCATACATAAACAGTTGCAACATGGACAACCTGCACTCCGATTGCGAGTCGTAGCTGATTTGTATTGAGTTTTCTTCTTTCTTTTTTTGGCTGACCAATTTGCTTGCCTAACCACTTGCAGGCGGCCTCGACCTCTTGACCCACCCGACGCTCTGCTGCATGCATGTTGCATTTCCACATTTTAACTGCCACCGGGTGCCGCCTAACTCGCATAACTTGTGCTTGATGACTGCCCCTGAGAAAAAAGGGAAACAAACCCGATAGCTGAAAAGCTAATGACCCAATAGACTGCTCCTTATAGAAGCATAAACACGGCTCTCACTTGAAAAAGTCATTTTTATGAGAAATTACAAACAAATGTAACACGTGTCCTGAAATTGTACTATTTTTATGTGGATACAAAACTGTAAAAGAAAGGTCCACTTTATCATTGACTTAATAATTTTTCAGGTTTAGTTTGCTTGTACCCCATTCGATAATATCTATAGTTACAATCTAAAGCTACTTTCCAGGGACACAATCTAAACATATGTAGATTAAAACTTCTCAGACATTATTCTAAACCTATTCTTCTTATACTTCATCGTGTTGCATTTATGTTGCTGTTTGTATTATTTGAAATATACAATTTCTGCTTGGATTAAATTTTGAATGTTTGTTCTAAGGGAAACATGTAAGCCTGAACTTGTTTTTCCATGAACATGGAATAAGTTGTAAGCAGCTTTATGAAATGTTTCCTTTTTTGCTTTTTAAATTAACTTTGCTTTAAGCTGCACACACTTAGCTTTAATCTTTAATCTGTGTGCTTGTTTTAAATTTTATTTTTATTTATGTTCAAGTCGTTGCCTGAATTCGACTATGCCGGAGCAGCAGCTCTCTGACCTGCGGAGCACTTAAAGTGAAGCTGCCAGGCATTTGCCGGCAACCTTCTAAATGGCCATTTAAATTAAAAAACTTTGAGCTCAACAACTCTGCTTGCAGTTAGCAGTGAGCAGCTTTCAGTGTGCGCCTCAACTGCTAACCGGAGCCACAAACTCTGCTGAATCCAGTGGTCGGAGCCAATGTCAGAGCCAGAGCCAGAGCCAGAGCTGGAGCTGGAGCTAAAGCTGTAGCTCAACTCAACCAAACTAAACAAGTTGCAGCTGGCGCACTGTTTTTATTGACTGCCACATGACACAGTTTTGACCAATTTGGGAGCTATATGCCAGGGCATCACACCCCAACAACAATTTTCGAGTTACAGTTCACGAGTCGAACCAACCTCTTGCACTGAGGATCAGTTCGGTTTGGTTCATATTTTTCCAAAATTTTAATAGGACAGTATAATTTGTGATTTACGAATGCCCGTTGAACTGAAAATATTGCAAGCCGTAAATATTTTCATATAGAAACTTGTGTGCTAGATTTTATTTCTAGCCAAAATTGTTTTCCGCTAAACTTGGTTAGATAAATGTGAAGACTGGGACCAAAGCTATTTATGCTTTGGGACTGCGTCTTCTTAAAAGTTTTTCATATTAAACCAAAATATTTAATTTGTTAGCATTTGCTTTGGTTCAAGGTTCCTTTCATAGTCCAGAATAAATTGGATTTTGTTGCCTTGCTAAGCTAAAATATTTGTAAATTAATTTTTTAGTGAAAAACCTAATACCGCCATATTTCGAAAGCATAGACTTCAATGTTGCCCCAAAATAGTATATTATATTACGGAAAGAACTGAAGAATTCCTTGTTATCCGAGCACTCCCGTTTTTACTTGTCCGGCCCTCCAAGAGAGAATAATTGGCTTTGAATTTCGTTAGAAATTACTTGGAAAGAGTATGTATCTGTCGAGGCGCTGTTACAGATTTTGCTGCAGAGTCAAGTTATGCTTCCGGATCGCATATCTGATACCTTAGATACACGTTTTAATGGTTCTTTTTTTCAGCCAGAATAGAAAAATAGGCTACTGGGCCCACGCTTTCACACAGCCTGCCCTACCCGGCCGATGCGCATTGAGTTGACGTCTTTGTCGACCCTTCAGTGGCTGCTGGCCACTTAGCTCCTGACCCCAGTGAACCTGCTTAGCTCTGCTGCCTGCTTATATTAAACAAATCCAATCCAATAATTTCGGCTCATGCATAATAAAAACGCGACGGACAAGCGAGGGTTTGAAGAGGGTCACAGGACCACAGACACAAAGTGTGCGAGAGGAACAGAGAGGGGAGAGCAAATATATACACATATGTATATACATATATATATATATCTGAAAATGGAATCGAAATGGGCGTGGGGATGGTCGAGCTGCAGAGTGCGACACTTGGCTGTCACTGCCAGGCGACTACGCGACTATTTTTGCCAAAATATTTTTCCTTTTTTCTGCACCAAATGCTGACTAAGTGCCGCTGCCGACTTCGCTGCCGACTTCGCAGTCGCTGTCGCTGTCGCTGTTGCTGGTTCTGTGCACCCTTTTTACTTTCATTGGAGCGCAAATAAATAAATTTAATGCGCCAACTGGCTAAAAATATTTGTTGGCTCCTTTCGGACACTTGTGGCGGTTGCAGAACACAGAGCAGAGCGGAGTTGCTGGCCGCACCCGCCCAACAGCCGGAGCCCCCGCACCCCGAGCCGCTTACGCATCCGTCCAGGATTAGGAACAGTGCCAATGCCAGGACATTGACGCTTCTCTTACTTTTGGCCAGGGCTCAAGTGTCACTGCGTGTATGAGTGAGTGTGTGCGAGTGTGTGCGTGCGTGTTCCTGTTTGTGTACATTAATCAGTTTATTTATTTATGTGAACAACTTTATTTTTGGCACGTTGCACGCTGGCTGCTGGCTGCTGGCTGCTGCCAGCGAGCGCGCTATTGAACTGACTTCAAATTAAATGGTAAATGGGGGCATGTGTATAATATATGCGTATAATAACATCTTTGCCAAATTTTTGATTTTGCGCATGTTTTGAATAGCTGCAAATTGCATATCTGCGAATTATTTCCTTGAATTATTCGTTAAGCCACAAGTTTGTGATTTGTATATTCCCAATTACAAATACTCCTGCTCGATTGTCATACACGCTTAAGGCTTAAGCCTAGGCACTGTGCAAGCTGCGTGCAACCACAGCAACCGCAGCAGCCAAAGCCGCCGCAACAACAACAGCTGCAAGATCAACACTGTAGTCAACTGGCGCATAGGAAAGCAATTAGGAGCGTCCGACACGTGTAAAGCACAACCTCACACTCACACTCGTACACACACACACGCACACTCGTGACATGATTATAGCAGTGAACATGAAGCGAACTTGAGGCGAACGTATACTTTGAGTTTGGTTCAAGCCACGCCCAGTGCCGCCCACTGTCTCCCTGACGCCCGCCACGTTGCACGCTTTTACACTGTCAATGGGCACTTGAATGTCGACAAAAGCTTTCAACTGGCATATACAACCACTTAAAATAGAAAAGCACTGCCCCAACACACGCGCACACGCACACACCCGCAAACACACATACACACATATGAACTTGCTTTGGCCGCGAGTTGAAATGAGCTTAGCCGCCAACCGCCGACCGCCAGCCGCCAACCGCCCCATGGCGTATAACACGCTGAAAGACCGCAGCAGAGTCGCATTCGCTTTCTCAGTTAGCTGTCTGTTTGTCTAGTTGTCTGTCTGTTTGTTTGTCGGTTCGTCCATAAGCAATGCGCCTGACAATAATTCTCATTGTTGGCCGAGTCGCCAACTTGGTCAACGCTTGTCTCTTGTTGCATTCCGAGTCCTGAGCTTGGAGTCGCAGCGGCAGCGAGATCCTGAGGCTGCGTCAGAATCGTTCTAGCCTCGCTCAAGCACACCCACATACACACACACACAGTCACTCATTTTTATGAGTTAAGTGCTATCCACACAGCACCCAAACCCTGCGCCGCAGTCCACTCCAAGTTGGCCCCAATCCACAGTCGCCAGCGCAGTCGCCGTCGCCGTCGCCCAGCGCCCTGTGTTACTGCCCACTTATTGTGCTGTTGTTGACGCAAATCCTCTTAACTAAATCAATTTTCATTTCTGTTTACGTGTGTGCCTACCACTCTCCCCTTCTCTGTCTCCACCCCGCTCGGTCCCCAGCTCTTCACTGTGTGTATGCCCTCACAGACACAAATACCCATGGACTTGGCCAGGCTAAATAATTGTGCGCGTATTTCGGATCTCTTTGGCTGCGCTAAAAAGTATACTATCATTTTTTATCCCCCCTCCATCGTGCCTCTGCAGGACCTCGGACGTGGACAAGGAATTTTAGTTAAGGCTTGAGTCAAATCATTTGACTTTACCTAACCTGGTCAACACTCATATCCGCAGAGATTGAGAATGAGAGAGCCTTTAAATGCATTTCTGTAGAGTCTTGTAAGAAGTGAGAGATAGGTAATTCGTAAATAAGTTCAATTATTTATTGATCTAAATGTTAATAAGACATCCGAAATTAAGATAATTAATATGGCAACTAGATTGGCTTAAGGTTCTCTACAAAATCCTTGTCTATAACTTTATCATTGAAGCTTGATTGCAAGAATTAACAGTTCTTACAATATTAAAGAAAATCTTAATTAAAAGTTAATTTATGAGCTTAAATATTCAATTATGCAATTATTGTGGTCGACATCATTTTGAAGCCAACTGCATTTTGAATGCATGAATACGCGAATGAGTACAGTGGGTACTGCTCGATTGTGACACGCCCTTGGCTAATTGACACAATTGTGTCAGAGTGTCTGTGTGTGTGTGTGTGTGTGTGTGTGTGTGTGTGTGTTCGCATGTGTTTTTGTCAGTTGATTTGTTCGGCACAATGCAGCTGCTGTAACACTTTGGCAGCAATGCCTGGCGGCGGTGTTCACAATATTCTCTGAATGTTCAGTGAATGATGTCTGAATGTTGTCTCTGAATGTTCTCTCGTTGTTTTCGCCACTTGTTGTTGTTGTTGCTTGTTGTTAAACGCTATAATTGATACAGTGTGCTGCACCTGACACGCCAACATGACTCTATTTATGTGTGAGTGTGTGTGTGACTGCGTGTGTGAGTGTGTGTGTGTATGTGAAAAAGGCTTAATTAGCACCTGACACATGCACACAGGCAAGTGCAGGACCATCGCACCGTCAGAAGGGAAGGCAAAGCGCATTTAATGACAAGTTAATTTTCCTCTGTTCGTGCGTGCGGGTATTTCTATCAATGTGCAGGTGTGTGCGGATGTGTGTGTGTGTGTGAGTGTGTGGTCGCCGTTTTGGTATTAGAAAATCAACACACAGCAGGCGTCCGTTTGACAGCCAATGCTGGGTGTGTGTCAATTTAATGATCAAATTGAAATTAAATGAGCTGTCATTGTCGTTGACTGAAAGACTGTCTGAATGCACGTCTGATTCTGTGAGTGTGTGTGTGAGTGTGTGTGTGTGTATAGGTACGGCAACAGGCTGATTTGCTTGTGCCCAAATATCAGTCGCTTGTCATTAGCATCTGGCATTTTTACCGTCGACAGCGTCTTGAATGTGATTAAGGAAAAACGCTCTTAGTCAACAACTAGATGAGCTTAATCTTTTCATTTTCCTCAGCGGGGGTCCCCTTCTCTGTCTCTCTCACAGCTCTCCATTTCTCTCCCTTTCTTTTGCATACTCTCCCCTATCTCAATCTTACTATCTCCATCTCTTTTGACTCACTTGTACTATATATAACTCTCTCTCCCTCTCTCTTATTTAGCTGCGCTCCTTAACCAATAAGAAACTAATTGGAGTCGAGCTTCTGGTTAAAATTTTCCCTGTATGCATAGTCAACATATGTGTGTATTGTGTTTGTAGGGCTTTACTTTTAATATTTCGCTCTGACAGGCCTTTTTCCTTTTATCTTTATATTTATCTGGCAGTCGCGACAATTATGCAACGGCTTTTGATAAATTTCAACAGGTTCTGCAACTTTTTATTTTTATTTTTCGTGGCATTTAACAAGTTTGCACATTAATTAATGCCAACGGGCAGTCAATTACCTGGCGACCCGCCCCATAGAAAAGCCACTTGCTGGCCAAGGGATTGGCCTTCCACCTGAATCTCCGCCCTGTACGAGAGCATCTGTCAGTTGGCGTTCAGTTTTTGTTAATTTCATTTGACTTTCGAGAATTTTAATTTCACCAGGCGACAGTTAGCTTTTTATGCCTGCGACAAATTTCGCTTTTTAATATGCAATTGCAATATTTATTTGACTTTATTTACAATATAATTTATTTTGTATTTTACAACTACAACAAGCATGGCTGGGATAAAATAAACACACACTTAATTGTGGCCAACATGACAAACGTTGAGCTGTCCGTGTCACAAAAACTGCTAGCAATTAAAAATGCAGATTTCAATATGCATTAATAAGTGCATACATGTCACATTTATATGCACACGCATATGCACACTGGGATGTGTATATCGCTTAACTGATGACAGCTGGCAGTGTATTCCACAGTTCAAAAGCTCAGCAATTCCAGAGGTTGCCCACAGTTCTTGTGAACATATCCGAAAGCTTCAACTGTAACCAAATTACAGAATACAACTAAAAAAATATACATAAATTCTCTTTAATTCTCTTTCAGGAAACGGAAGGACGGACATGCCCAGTTAATCATAAGAGTTAATCATAAGAGGATTCGATATAAACTATCGAAAGTTACCCATCGTCGATAGGCATCAGTAATATCGGTAACTACATATGCATAAGTACAGTCATGTTCAACTTGATGAATGATTAGCTTTAATGGACTGCTCAAGACTCAAAGAATTGACATTCCCTGCAAAAAACTAACTTTAAAGTTTTCCTTTTCAGTTATTTAATCAAAGTGTGAGCATATTATCATTGATATCGACGCTCGACATAATTACACAGCACTATTTACATATATATTAACCGAAAGTTTTGCAATACTATTAACCACGCTTATGGCGTTGGGGTAAGTGGCAAATGTCCTTGGAATTCAGAGCTAAATTCAATCTAACCAGCTAATACGAATATGCGCACAAACCATTAATATATTTATATATATGTATATATAAAATGTATTATAATATGAATTTTCAATTTAATCGCAAATATATTTTTTACTACCCGTAACATTTAAGGTTCCTGTCCAAAAAACCATACAACTATATGAAAATGGCAACTGCAATCGATTGAGCGTGCGTTTCAGGAAGCGTGGAATAGGGAAATTTTATCAGCCAGACGGACTGCCTACTAATCGGTTGGGGCGTGAGGTAGTCAGCAACGGCGGGAGACAGCTCTCATCTCTCAGCTCTCGGCTCAGCTGTCTGCCAGCGGGTAGCCAAAAACCAAACCGTTGCGTTCGGGCCACAGGCAGCAACTGGAGCCTCAGTGGCAGATTGAGTGCGGGAGACACGAGACACGAAAGCCAGGCAGACAGATGGAGGCTGGGGGAGCAGTCAGTCAGTCAATCGAACAATCAATCATTTGGAATGACAGCAACATCGACTTAAGTCAAAGGAAGTACGTGAAGGCAGCAGCTAGACCTGTTTTCTGTGTAACTCCCAGTCTCTCTCTCTCTCTCTCCCCCACACTCTCGTTCTTTCGGTCCCTCTCTCTCTCTCTCTCTTGCTCATTCGATTTGCTGTTTAGCCTTCTTCCTCTCTTTTTTTGTTACTTCCTTACTGTGCGCACACATGCATACATTGATTTATAAGCTCGGGCCACCAAAAATTGAATGTTATTGCTTGAATGGCCGCAATTTACTAAAAAGCCTTGCCACGCCCCAAGCCTCCCAACCGTCCCGGTGCCCAGCATACACTCTTTAAGCACACAGCTCGCTGTTATTTATGTGCATGTTTATTTATTGGATGGCCCCCAGACACTTGATAAAATTAAACGCAAATGGCCGGCAATTTTGCATTTGGCATTTTGATTTTGACACCGTGGCCGGGCCACGACTTCCGCCCCCGTCCCCGCCCAGCCAAATGGTTGGCCATATATCTTAAGACTTACCAAAAAATAAACAGCAAATGGCATTACGACTACGGCCACCAGCAGATCGGCTATGGCTAATGAGACTATAAAATAATTCGTAACCGTTTGCAGCGACCGCTCGCGACAGACGGAGAGGATGACGAGAATGTTGCCGAAGAGCGTTAGGATCGGGAACAGTATCAAGATGAGCGCCCAGTAGTTGTGGTCCACTGCAAAGGAACAGTCAAAATGTGTTAGCAGAATCGAAAATACTTAAAGGTAAGTTAAATACAATAAAGAATATAAGGTGCATAGCAATATAATACAAAATGCTAATGGGTGCGATGTGACGTAGATACATAGACTATATCGTGAACATTCATGAAGCGGACAAATTAAAATGTACCTATTGTAACCCGTATTCATTAAGGTTAGAAAAAAGGGCTATTAGGCATAAGGAGGCTTCTTCGACATTCTGGAACGAATGCTCTTCAAATTACCTCAAACGAGCAAGCTCACAGATCTTGAACATTTTGTCATTTAGATACCTATCACATTATCCCCAACAGTTAAGAATTTGAAGAAGCATAGCCTTACCATATTTAGGTTTCGAAAGTTATTGTATTAAGGTCTGATTAGAATTATCGAAGCTATCGGAAATGTCAACGGAAGATATATAGAAGACGTAATTGGCAGTACGAACGTTTGTAATGGCATCCCAGTACTGGATGTAGTCGGTTACTCCCCTTAAGACTTAACCTTACGACGTTAATTGATTTCAAGCAGTTGAAACGCGACCCCAAAGCATCAATAGAGCATCGGCCATCGATGAATCGATGTGTAGATAAAGCTACTTCAGCTACTCACCAATTCGCAGTTCATGACAGGATTCCGTTGTTAGATTTAGCGTTGAATTCGTGCAATTAGTTCGATAGGTTTCAAAGTAGATGCTCGTCGCGTTCTGATCGAGGAGAACGCTGCTGGCCGTTGTCGTGCTGACTGTTGTGCCCGAAACCGTGCTGCCGTTATAGTTGGGAAAATAATCGTTAAAATTCTCTAGCAGCAGCATAAACGAGCTGCCACCCGTGCCAGCACCGCCACCGGCAACGGCACCACGACCACCGACGCCGCCAGCACCTGCGGAACCAGCACCCGCACTGGCGGCGTGTGCTCCTGCACCACTCAGCCAGACGGCGTTCGCATCATAACTGGCGCCGACTGTCGTCCGATTTGTTATCGTCGCCGCTGTGCGCTGCAGGAGTTCGCTGGTGGCATCCACATCCGCCTCGAGGGGGGCTCCATTGAAGCCGCCGAGAACGCCATAGTCCGCGTCCCCGTCGGCGACACTCTCGAGTGCACTCTCCTCCGCGCTATCAATGAGCGCTATGTCCTGCGCATCCTGTGCCGAGTCTCCATTCAGCTGTTGCTCCACAAAGTTGCGCAGTGCATAGAGCCCGCCGCCATCTCCATCCAAGTCGTTGCTGCTGCTGCTGCTGCTGCTGTTGTTGCTGCTGCTGCTGCTGCTGCTGCTGCTGGGCAACGTGCTGTTTTGAACCTCACCCACGTCCAGTGTCAGCCACCTTAGGGTCTCATTAAAGTCACTGGCACTGGCACTGTTGGCACCGAGGCTTCGGGGCGTCGCCTCGCTGCTCAGGCTAAGGTTGTTGCCGCCGGCTGCGCCCAGCAGCCATTCGCTGATGTCATCAATTAACGCATAGCCAGCTTCTTCGGCCGCTTGCGTCTCGTCCAATGCGCTCGCCACATCGTCGTACAGGGACAGGTAGTTGGTGGGCGTCGAGGAGCTTCCGATGCCCATGCCGTCACCTCCATCCCCGTCGCCCTCTCTGCCACCGTCTCCATTTGCGTCCACGATCCGGGGCCCAAGCCCCGTCTCCGCAACGCTCTTCACATGCGCGTCCGTCGTCCGGTTGTGGAAATGACCGAGCAACTTGCTAGCCAACGTAGTTGTTGTTGTTGTGGCCTTAGCAATTGCTGCGCCCGTGCTTGTTGCTGCTGCCGTTGCTGTTGCTGGCACTGCCACAGCGGTGGTGGCTGCTGAGGCTAAAGCAGCCATCATTCCGCTTCTGGCCACACCCAACGTCGCCTTGTTGCCCTAGTGAGGCTGTGCTTGAGGCAGGGAGCACACCGCTCGCTGGGCACCAAGGCAAAGCACTCGCTGCATGCTGCCAGACACTGCAAATAAATGAGAAGAGCACAAACAACGTTAGAAATCAAACCGGAAAAGTTGGGGATGCATATGCCACATTCTGTTAAACTTGTCGCAGCTTTAAGATTGAAGGCAAAACCTGATCTTCCCTCGTGAACTTTGACAATACAAAAGCACAATCTTAAAAGTAATCATGCGTTGTTCGGTTCACAATTCGAACCAGCACCCTGCCCTGAAGTTCGCTCCGTGCACCACGTTTTCTCTATCCATGAACCCAGTTTCTTCTTTATTGCTTGATTTTGCATAGGTTTTTACAATGGTACCCAAATGCCCGTTGTACTGAAAGTATGGCAAGCCGTACATATTTTCATATACAAGATACGGGCTAGATTTGATCTTTACCCAAAATTGGCATCAGCCCAATATGGTTAGATAAAGCCAATATTTGGGGCCAAAGTAAATTATACTTTGGTGCAGGATCTCTTTTAAATGATTTTCTATACTCATTAAATTTTGGCACCCATTTGTTTACATACGGTTCACAAGATTAAGACGCGTGTTTTTAATTGTGCTCAAAATTTTGATTAAACTCATTTAAGAAAAATTCAAATGTATTCAGATGTATAGTTGATACCTGGCAAAAGGGTCTGTTTTGGTTTAGGATAGATTTTAGTAACTACAGCACTTGGTTTAACATATATTTTTTATAGTTTTATTTATATAAATTTCTGTAGCCGATTAATTGTTTTCCCTTCTGAATAAGTTTTTTTATTAATTATTTGTTTATTGAATGGATTCAATCAGCAACTAAAATTAGTTGTAAGTGAGTAATTATTGTGAAATTTAAATGATTGTTATTGCATGGGATTGCTCGATGGATGTAAGCGATTTATTTTAAATATTCATAATATTTGCATTAAGTACAATGGACACAGCTGGAGGCGCAAATCGCGCTGCACAAAAGTTTAATTGAAATTGCATTTAAAACGCAGAACACACACACACACGCACACAGACAGGAATTCGCTTTAATTAATGCTGCTTTTTGCGCCAATGCAATTATCTATCCATCTATGTAGTTTGCCGGCCCCGCACGTTTAATTACCCTTAATCAATTTATTGCCAATTATTCTACAAAAAGCGCCAACGAAAATTGTATAATTTAATTAAGTTAGCAAAAGGTTTTTATGTGTCGCTTTGCCAGTCGACATCCACCCCAGCATCTTAACAGTCTTGACTGGCCCCACCGCCAGCGTCTTGTGCCCTCTCCATCGACCCAGCCAAGCAGTTCAGGTTTAGATTGAGCGCTTGCCATCGTCTGTTTGCTCGGCTTCGTCCTGTTGCTGCTCCTGCCTTACACATTTTACAATTTACACATTTTCGCCTTTGTATTTGCCAATTGGCGCTGATTAAAGCCTTCTTAGTCATTGGCCCATAATTAAGAGATGGCTCATTGTGCCCTAATCAGAGCAAGCATCGAATGAGCACCTACTCGGAAAGTGACTCCCAGGTGCCTTACAATTCGAGCTGAGAGTTTCTCGACCATCCGACTCCAGGTATCGGGGGGCAAAACCAAGCTGGAGTCAAGTCAACTGCATTGATCGAATCTTAACACTCTAAAATAAATGAGCTGAGTCTGATTGCCCCTTTGCCACACTATCTGGTAGCTTATATATGGGATAATTTGGAAGAGTAGCAGCCGCAGTTGCCATTTGAGAAAAGTAGTTTGGACCGGAAATATAAAAAAAAGAGGGAAATTCGTGTACAGGTATTTACTTTCTTCGGCTTAAAATATTTTTTCTCTGCTTGAAATATTGATCACATTGAAATTAAAATTATGCACTTTGTTTTTATGTTTTTACAACGTTTTCAGAAAAAACCTAGGCGAAAAAACTGTACCAGCTGGTAAAGGAAACATCCTATTCAATTGAACGAATTACAAATTTGTTTGTCATTTTTTAGTACAGCGACAGTTACTGTTGGCTGTCTAAAAGCCGTCGTGTCGTGTGAATGCGAACACACTATTAAGGCCATTTTGGGCCGCTGCTGCAGTCACGTCCATGACAATAAAGTATAAATTAAACTAGATTCAACGATATGGCGATACACATGTATTTAATATATAGGGCAGATGAACTGAATACTGAATAATTGCCAGTTAATTGGATTGTAAAGTTTATTCCCAAGCCTCAGTTCAGAGAGAGGTTAGCCATTAAATGTGCCTGAAAGTGTATTTATGTCTTGTGTGTAGGTGAGTCTAACTACTTTTACTTTGGAAAAAAATAATATATATTCTCTTTAGTTTTGTGATAAGACTATAATAAGGCATAAACATACAGACGGACATGTCTATATCAATTCGACTGTTGTTACTGATCAAGAATATATGGACTTTGGTCAGAGACGTCAGCCTCCGTGGGCTACACACTTTAGGACGAAATTATAATACCCTCTGGCAAGGGTATAAAAATAAAAAAAATAGCTCAGCAACTGCCATTCACAGCGTACTTAACACATGCCTAGTTTGAAGCAGACTCCGTTGGCATAGACAAACGTTAGACTCGAGAAGACGTCGAGGCCAAAGTTAATTCCACGGCAGCCGAGTGTCAAAATGTCTCGTCAAATGCGCACATAATGCGATCGTAAACGTGTCATGATGTGCGTGCCGCTTGTATGCGAGTATGTGTGTCTGTATAGTACAATTTTGGCCTTGTTGCGGCTCACATGCAGATGCCACAAGATAGTGGATACCGTTACGGCTGCCGCAGAGACGTGCCACTCAAAATCCGTGCCAGCTGCCAGGGCCACAAATAAAGAAATGAGCAAATTGTTGGCTCTAATGAAATTCTGGCGCAATACGCCAAGCAAATTAAGAAGAAGAAAACAGGAAGCGGCAGTGGATGATAGTTGGGCAAATTGGGAAAAAGGAAGCGAAAATCTAAAATACACAAAAATAAAAGGACGCCCCAATCAAAAAGACGCAAAGCAGCGCTGCAGTTCTCTCTCTGTGTGTGCGTGTGTATGTGTGTGTGTGTGTGTGTGTGTGTGTGTGTGTGTGTGTGTGTGTGTGTCTGCGCGCGCGTTTTGGTTGCCTTTTTCATTAATTACTCCAGCAAATGGCAATAAGAAAAAGAGGCAGGCGAAGGCGAGTGTTAGGGCGAAGAAGAAAACAAGTCCAACAATGCCGAGGACTCAGCACAATTCAACTTGGCACCGAACTGAACTCAAGTCGTGTAATTAATTTCACTTTCGCTTGAGCGATGATTTTGAATATGCGACGACCGCACGCAATCCATACAATACGAATACGAAAAATACTGTGAATACCCCGTGGACCCTGATACCGTCCGGCTCCCTTGCCGCGGCTGAAGCCATGGCCAGCGGAGGAGAGGTGCAACTACTTACCGCTCAGAAAGCAACTTCAGCTCTGGGCTAAGCAACTGCGAGTGAGAGTGTCATTTCCTGTCGCTGGCACCCCATTCACATCCCCCCTGCTCTGGCCGTATCCGTATCCGTATCCTATCCCATTGCCCAGAGCCGGATCGACCCGGCCTGCCAGCAAGGCTAAATGGCATGCGACCACATAATTTGGACTTGTTTGTTGTTGGCCTGGAATTGTTTTGTCTCTGCCATACTAATCAGCATTGTAGGCATACTAATGGCATTATTATGGAACTCGGCCTCGGTCTCGGCCTCGGCCTCGGCCTCGGCCTCGACAAGGCCATTGCTAAATCATATAAGTATATAATTCATCTCCATTTGAATAAGTACAATCCAAATATATTACCTGAATATTCGCATATACATATTTAGTACCAATTTCTGTTTTGTCAATTAGCAAAAAAAATTATGACACTTTTACTGCCTTATATTTTAAGGCTTTGCCTTAATTAATACAATTAATAGTAAACTTTATGTTCCTTGATTGATTACCTTTTTTGAAAGTACGCTTTGCTATTTATAAAATTTACATAAGATCAGATTTGCATATACTGGCACATAAATATAATTTATATTTATTGAGATTTGTTAATGTTGTTGATATGCACAACGTTTCACCTAACTATTTTTCAATTTACCTTCTGCGAGCTCCTATATTTGTGCGTAGATTATATTTATTTATAAATTAGTTCGACTCTCAGATTCAAACCCATGCATCAATTTCCCCGTCTTGTTATTAAACCCCTATCCAAACATAAACTCCACGAAAAGCTGCCGCCAAAACTAATTGCTATAGACTTGGACTCCACCTCTTAGCTCCAACGAGTCGCTGGAGTATGACATTGCTGCAGTCGCAGTGTCGCGGCTCATTTACAACATCCTCAAGGTAGACGGATGATGGTGAGAAGCAGGTCTGTGGCTGTGGGGAGCACTTCCTCTTTTGCCAGCCGCAATAACCACGACACTCAATAAATCAGCAAGTGTAATTATTTTCGACGCCATTGGCGGCACTCGGCGCACGCGACTTAGCACAGCAACACACACACATGCACAAAAGCAAATAGCAAAAAATAAGCCAAAACAATTGAGCCAAAGTTTCTCAGCAATAAGCAAAAAACGTTTGCAGCTGGCTCTCGTGTGGCCCTGGCCCAAGGTTACAGGTTACATGCCATGACCCCTCCCAATCTCACACACATGCACACAAATTCCATTGCCATGGCCCTTGGCATTTGTTAGCAATTAATTTGTTATATTTTTGCCGCTTTTTGCTGCACTGCGTCGCGTCGTGTCGCATTTCGATGTATTTATTTATGATGACGTCGACGTGCGACATCGTCTGCTTGGAATTTCGAAGCACGATTACAGCATTTGCCTGAAATTGAGTTGCCACACACAGACACCCACACACACACGTACCAGCACATGCTGATAGGGTTGCTGCGATAAGCAAATTGGTTTCCGATTTAGTTAGCGCGTGCATGCGACTGGGACACATTTAGCCCAAAGGCGCAGTCGAGTGTCCTGGGCTTAGTATGGCCCAGTGTGTTCTATGTGTGTGGCTGTGTGTGTGTCGGTAGGTGCCTGCGGGCAGCGAGCAGCTGTCGCTAAATAAATTTTATGGCTCTTTGGCACTGGATGCTGTGGCTAGCAGTGGCCCCTGGCATGCCCATGACATATGCTCGTTAACTATGCAGCTAGCGCCAAATACAATCAGCCAAAAGGAAAAGGAAACGCAGCGGCATTGGCAATGGCCATCGCAATGGCAAAGTTTAAGCTCCCAGCTCAAAAACACCTGACAACTGTCAATAAACACAAGCCGCAGAGAGGCAGCGCCACGGGACAGACACCTCTACCAGCAGCACGTTCCGGCTCTGAGTCGGGCTTCACGTCCCGCTGTCCAGCTTTGACAAGGGGCCAACGTTTTATTGTGCCTGTGTTTGTATTGTTGTTGTTGTTGCTGTTGTTGTTGTTGTTGTTAGTGGGTTTGTGACTCAGCATGACATTTGGTTATTTCCATTTCTATTAGCCACATGTCCCAGACGTCTGGCGTGCGAACAATTCAAATTTATTATTAATTTAGTATTAACTTTCGGCAAACGCTACGTATGAGTAATGCGACCGAAAGCGGACGCGTTGCGCATACGCAAAAGTTGCGCTTGCAGACGAAAACGATCAGCCAATCACTCTCTCTCTCCCTCTCTCTCTCTTTCGCTTTCGCTTTCGCTCTCTTAGCTTTCTTATCAGCGTGTCTCGCACTTTATTTAAATGCCTCAACCGAACGGCTTCATTCACAGCGGCTCGTTGGTCTAGGGGTATGATTCTCGCTTCGGGTGCGAGAGGTCCCGGGTTCAACTCCCGGACGAGCCCAAAGGCTAAGCACTTTTTTTTTGTTAAGGAAGAGGGAATAGGGGGTGTGGGTGGGTTCAACGGATGCGCGACTAGAGCAAAATATATTTTTGTATATGGAGCAAAAACCGCTTATCGCTTCAAGTCTACTCAAGCGTCAACGGAGCGATTCATTCGAGAATTTCTTATGCTTCAATGAACCAGAAGTGTCGTCGTCGGCAGCATTCGCGCAGCGTCCACATTGATGTTATATATACACATATATAATGCATACATACACAGACATACATAAACATACATACATACATACATACATGTTTGCCCTATGTGAGCTGTGGCTTTGTGTGTACATATGCATACATGCATAGAGAGATATGTGTGCATGGGTGTGTGTGGGTGTGTGTGTGTGTGTGTGTGTGTGTGTGTGCGCTACGCGCAATTTATCCACTCCCTTGGCCCTTTTTGCTGACCCCTTTTTTGAGCCATTGTCGCGCTATTCGTTGCTTGTTTTCTTGTCTAATGGAATATTATTGATGAGAAAAGCCAAATTGCGCGTTCCATTTTCTGCGTGACCAGCGTTGTCTACGCTCTCGTCTCGTCATCATTTTAAAACCCTAAACTTATTTTTATAAAAGCAATTTATTTTTACGCAAAAGCAAAAAATAAATCTATATATGCATGCTTGAAATACCCAAAACAAACACTGAGCAATTTTGGCAAACAGCAGTTCGTACATTGATCTTTATATCGCGCTGTCTCCCTCTAACTGCCTTTACAGTGCTTTTCTTCTATCTTACTCTAATCTATGCATTGGTTGTTTCGTGTGCGACAATCAGCGATCGTGTGGCATAATGTGAAAATATCCAAATGGCAGATATACATATATTACTAATATTATTTTTATTATTATTATTATTATTATTATTATTATTATTATTATTATTATTATTATTATTATTATTATTATTATTATTATTATTATTATTATTATTATTATTATTATTATTATTATTATTATTATTATTATTATTATTATTATTATTATTATTATTATTATTATTATAATTATTATTATTATCATAATTATTATTATGATAATTATTATTATTATTATTATTATTATTATTATTATTATTATTATTTTTTATTATTATTGTTATTATTATTATTGTTATTATTATTATAATAAAATATTATTGTTATTTCACGGCTGACAATTAAGATTTAAACTACGCTGGTTTTTCAAACTGTGCAAAATGTTTGTTGGTTTGATCGACTTTAGGATAGATTCAGAATTTCATATTTATGTTATTGTCTTGCTAGTGTCAGAGACCAACCAGCCTGATTAAGGGCAGGAATCAAGCTCCCGTCTTTAAGTGCGCCACATGGAAGGTTAATTAAACAGAAGAAATGACTGAATTGCAATAAGCATTTCATAACTGAATAAACCTGAATGAAAGATCGCTGAATCAAAAGTATATAATTATTTATTAGCTTGGCAGCACTTTAAGGCAGCCAAGAAAGCAGTCCAGGCAAGGGAACAAGGGGATGGGCTGGCCCCTTAAATTTATAATTTATTCAAGCAAAACATTTTGCATTACAAAAGGCTGCAGCCAACCGCCGTTGACCACGCAAATGAGCGTCAAGGCAGCAGGGAGCGCGAAAGCGAGAGAGTGAGAGTGACAGAGAGAGAGAGAGAGAGAGAGAGAGAGAGGGGAGAGCGTGCAACAATACAAAGAAAGGGAGGAAGGGCGCAGCGAGTGGAAAGACGCTGCGGAATTATGCACCAGCACTGCCGCTGCCGCGGCTGCTGCTGCCGCTGGTGGCACAAAGAAAGTGGCATAAAATGAGCAGCGAACAGCGAAATTGGCAAACAAAGGCCAACACGATTGACGTGGCAGCTGCCCGGTAGCGCGGGGAGCGGGGGGATTCGCTGGTTGTACGGGCTGGCGGAAAGGTCACAATTGCCGGACAATGGACATGCGGTGGATGTACTTTATGTAGGGATTGGCACCGTGCCCCAGCCTCAACAACAATGCGAGAGATGGGGCAAAAACCAGCGAGTGTTGGAGTCCAAAAAGGATTAGGGCATGTTTGAAAGGACATTCTCGACACATGCTGCTTGGAGCGAGCCATCTAATCAATGCTTTGGCCAACCTTCTACATATTGTTGCGATTTTTGCTTAGTTACGCCACAAGGTGCCACGCCCCGTGCGGAGCTGTGTATATGCCGGAGTAGACAATGGAAAATATCTTTCATTAACTAATTAGCTTACTTTTTCATCTAGCTGCCTGTGCCCTGTGCTCTGTGCCCGGCTCCCTGTGCCTGGGCACACTCTTCGACAGAGCATCGTTGCGCTTTTGTTTAGCGCCGTTCCACGCCAACCCGCTCCCTTACACTCACACACACACACTAACACACACACACTAACACAAATACACAAACAGAGTCAGAAAGGGATAACGTGTAAAATACATCTACTAATACACTTTTTGCCTCGCTGCTGCCTTTACTTTTGCTCTTCCTTGTCTTTGTTATTTTACGCTTTACAATTCTTTTGGGCATGGCAGCAAAATTTGTTCAGCAAACGTTGGGCCAACCGAGCTGCGTCCTGTGCCCGGCATCGTCGACAGTCGGCCGTCGACGGTCGACGGTCGACCGTTGCCCGCTGTCCTTGCCGTTCGTTCGCTTTGATTAAAGTGAAAATAAATGAGGGTCCTAGACAACTGGTGTTGCATGGCGCCCCCAAGCCAAGCCCTTGCTTAACCTCCACCCACTGTTAGCATTCGTATTTTTCAGCCGTAGGCTGCCTGCTGCCTGCTGCTTCAGCAGCGAGTGGGCAACTTCATTAGATGCCACTAAAAATACAAGCGCCCACGGCCATGCCATGTGCCCTGCCCCTCAGTCCGTTTCCCCCCTGTGCACCTATGTACGCTTTAGTGTTCAGCCTACAATTAAATGTACCACTATGACGCCAACGGTCCTATGCAACAATTCATGTAATTCTCTTCTATCGACGTTGCCATCGTCATCGACACGGCCAGCATTGCCCAACTAATCAGACGCAAATTAGTCGAAAGGTGCGGGTTACAGCCACCCATTCAAGTGGGAGGCTGGCTGAAATAGCAATTTCGGTGAGAAGCGCAGAGAAAGGTTATCCTTTGTTCTGCGATTATTAATCGAATTTTGTGGCCTTTCCTTCTATATATTAGGCTTACACATGTTTGTAATATGTATGAGTTGATATATTATAGATGTTGAAAAAGGAGGTACGCCATTCCCTTAAAGATAAGACTTGAGAATTATCCTTGTTTTTAGCTATCGCTTTTTTGCCCCTAGTAAATTTTATAACGGGTAGCTTTCATATCTCGAACCTTTAATTCCACGCAAAAAGGTGGATTCTCTGCAATCGGCAAAAACACGTTTCTCATGACATTTTACATAACTTCATCTATAAAAGTTGAAACGTCATTTTCCAAAAAGCATGCAAAAATGAGCTTGAAGCCGATCATAGGTGAAACACTAAAGGTTAATGCAATCGTTTCCACCGATTCTTCACCATTGTCAACAGAATTTTAAAATACATTATTATTTTGGCAATATTTTTAGTATTTATAAAATCAACATTTATAAAATGTTGTTTATACTTAAGACAATATATTATTTATCTGATATATGATTGGTTTTTATTTCAGCTAAAATCTTTGGCCATGTGATGTCCATGGACAGGCCGATCTGGTAAGGATTTATTCAAAAGAAATATTTCTTTCAAAGTGCCTTGGCAGCACTGGTAGGCTATTTGTTGGAACGGCCTCGGCTAAATTATCGGCAGGCCAAAGTTGGGGCCTTAATTGGCTGGTGGTGCGAGCGTTTTGGGCCAATGAAACCACTTATCCAACTAATCAAACTTATGCAATTATTGCAGCTTATTCAATTTAACGCGCATTTGTCTGGGGCACACACCGACGCAGTGGCAAAAACAAATCCAGCAACAAAAACTCCAATTAAATGCGCTTAATACGTAAAACTCATTACGCAATTCAGCCCGAGGCGTGTTCAGGACTGTGGGTGGTGCGTAGGTGCCGAGGTGCCGAGGTGCGGAGGTGCGCTGCGCTGCATTGGGGTTTGGTTACCCAACAATCAAAGCGAGTTGTTTAAATAAATATGCATGCATATGGCATTATGCATTTATATATTTAGACGAGTATATCTTTTGTGTCCTTATAACATGTTCAACACACGCACACCCACACACCCACACACCAGGCACACGCCAAGCACACATAATGCAACCGCATGTTAATTTCCATGTCCTAAAAGTGGCTAATTGCATTTGTACAGCTGCCTCTGCAAATTTATGTACATTTTACATAACATTTTATAATTTTAGCCAAATCTATTCAAGCAAAATTTTCAAACAGCATATAAAGCTTAACATTATAAACAAGTCAATTGTCAGCTCGGAAATGACAGGTAGCTCTATATTGCCAAATTAGTTATTTATTAATTGACGGAAGATCGTGTCTCTGTGTGAAAACGGAGTGCGAAAGTAAACGTTATATGTAAACAGAATGCAACACACCGAAAGTGTGGTTTAATAGCGTTTGCTTTGCTCTTTTGTGTTACAATTCACAACAAGTTTAAGCTTTAAACGAGTGACAAGGTGCCTGGACTTGATGTCGAAAATAGCTACACACACTAACTGGTATTTATTTTATAAAGTTCATTTTTGTTCAATTGTTTCTACTTTCTTTTATAATTTTACAAAAGAATTCGTAAGAGGTACGTGAGCTTGTGTGTGGAGTCTGCAAGTGTATTCAACTGTAATCAAGCATGACGTATATGGCTTGCCTGAGTCAGCAAGTTTTCTGGAAATTAAAAAATTAATACGCAAATTTGCTCGCTGAGAATCAAAAAAGGAACAATTTGAACAATAATATAAGCTCACAAAGGCAAATATTGAAATGAATCAGGACAATAAAACAACAACAAAAAAAAAATGAAAAGAAAAACCCGAAATGAAATAAAAATCATCGCAGCACATCAATGGGGCAGCTACAATATGTACGAAAAGAGCAGCGGGGCGAAGGGGACGGGTCAATATGGGTGAATGCGTAACAATACCCAAAAAATGAAATGAACTGTAATCAATCCCGAGGTCGGAAAGGCGGCCAATGGTCAGCACTAGAGCCGCCTAGCGGTACAGCTGTAATTTCCGAAACAATTTATGGAATGCATCCTCCTCGTCGCCACCGCCAGCTCCAGCGCCACCGGCTCCGCTTCCGCCTCCGCCTTTGCCTTTCCGGACGGGCACCTACTTCTTCTATCCGTTACAGCATCCCGCACAGAAATGCCAATTATTAACATTTTGAGGCCCAACAAAAAATTTCCCAACCGCAAGGTAGAAACAAAACAAATTATTAACACCGGGCCTCGTGCTGGGTAGGGGCGGGGGGCAGGGGGCACGGGTGTTGCTGTTGGAAAATATTTTCAATATTTTGACCATGACCAGCCGGCTACGGACGGTCGTCATAATTCTTTCTCTCTCTCTCTCTCTCTCTCTCTCACTCGCTCCCTTTGGGGGAGCGTTTTAAATTTTAATGCTTTTTGCAAAACTTTTGCATACAACATTTTTATATTTTTTTTTTATTTTTTGGTTTTTTGCCTTTTTGGCTTTTTAACGATTCAACTTTCTGTTTGCCTTACAGTGGCTGATATTTCATTCACATTGGGCCAGGCAAGTAAAATTTATGAAATTTCGCACAGCTACTGATAAGAGGGGTTTGGTGGAGGGGGGCCATGGCAATTGCCAGGCAAAGTATCTTGTGGTTCCAGTTCTAGTTATGCGCACAAACTGCTAATTAATTTTTGGTCGCATCGCTTTGAAGTGTGCTCCAGGTGCAAGTTGCCGGTTGCAAGTTCTTGGCTACCATTTTGATAATTGACAGCCTACCAGGAACGGAACAAAGAGGCCCAGGCCCAGACTCAGGCCCAAGGCCTTGGGCCAGTTACAGACCCAACTCAGGCACTGCTCTTCATTGGCTGCGACATGCAGCGCACTTTATCAACTTTATGTTGACAATAATTGCATTAAACGGAGTTTGCTGCCAGCTCCAGCTCTATTGCCTGCCCCTCAATTTGACGGGCATGCACACATATATAGACATACCACATATATATATTCCCACATACATATGTATATAGATCATATTAAAAAGTTGTCTGCAAATGAAGCTGTTGTTTATGCTTGAGGCAGGCGAATAAAACAGGTAAGTGCTCGCCATTGCCTGACTACCAGACACTCCTTACACACATACGTAGTCATATTTACCTTAAAGCAAAGGTTCGACGCAAAAACAAAGTACTCAAAATACTGTCGATGGTTCTGTTTACAGGGAATATTTATAAGCTGAAGCATCCATGAAAATTCTGTGAAATTCTCATTAAACAGAAATAAATTGGTGCTGGTGCAAACTGTTGCCTGGTTACTTCGTTTAAGGCTTGGCGCTGGGATAGCACACCAAAATGAAATGATTGACTTTCCCAGAGTGGCAAGGAGAGTGGGCGGAAGGGAGGTGGGCAGAGTGCGTGAGACAAGCACATGACACCACATGAAAATGCGACAACAGACGAGGAAATAAGAAATTGAATGCCTCGACATGCTCGAACGCGTCAAGTCTGGAACATGAAAATGAAACGACAGACGGCCCAACAAAACCCAAGTGGAAAAATTCCCATGTCACACACACACACACACACACACACACAGACAGAGACACACATACACCCAAACGGCTGCAGCTGAGGCTGTGCTTGGTCCTGGCATGTCCTGTGAACAGCACGATTGCACGTTCCACAGTCGCTGTACCTTTTGTGGGCGTTATAGGCGTGGTAAACGAGTTGCTGCTGCGTTATTGAATTAAACGTAAAGACACAGCACACACACGCACGCACGCGCGCGCACACACACACACACGCGCACACATATTCATATACATATAAGAAGCCCGTACTTATATATGCATATTTAATGAGCGAGGCGGTTCAGCAATTTATTGTTGCTCATATTGGGCCACGACAAATGTATATCTATATGTATATTTCTTCCCATGTGCATGTGTGCCTGTGTGTGTGTGTGTGTGTATTTGTGTGCCATAAGTGCGGCCATTGTCCAGCGCGAGTGCCATTCATTTGCACAGGCTTAAGACAGTTTTATAGCACTTTTCCGTTTCAAAGAGTGGGGAATGGCATCTGATAAAAGGTGAGCAGCAATACAATAAATACATTATAGTTAACCAATTTAACTCTCGCATGCAAATTCGAATTCGAAATTTATGCAGTGCCACAAAACATACGATTTTAAATATTTATATAACATGAGCGTAAACATACAGACATTAACAGGGGCAAACTTTTGGCAATCGATCGTTCCTTTGAGTGATATGTGCTATTGAGTTCATATTTTCGAAGCGGAACGAAATATTCAATTGGTGAGTTTCAAAAATCCCAACAACAAACTATTTATGCCAAAATTTGTTGTTTCAAGTCGACAGATTATGTTGCAGCTGTAGCTGCTTAGATGAAGCCGATGCTTGGGACCAAAGTTATTTATACTTTGGTGCACGATCTCACTCAAAAGTCTTTTATTTTAAATCAAAAAATATGCTCATGATGAAAACTAAATTGAAATTTCGTGCCCGAACCGGTTCGATTCAAAACGACAAAATATCGTATTTATGCCAATTTTAATGCGAACAGATTTTTGTTTGATTATATCTCAATCTTTTTAAACTCATCTTTTAAAATGAAATTATGCAAATATATTTTAAATAAATATATCTTTGTTTAAGCTATATGCATTAATATATATTTTTATTATTTCTGAAAGCCGCACACTTTCTGAATATTAATATCGTGAATTACGAATATATTTACCACCGAGTAGCTCTGCGAGTATTCTCGATTCGCGCAGAGTCCGTGACTTAACGCCTGGAAATTATGCGGCTCAGCGGACCATTTAACACTGGACTACACTGGACTCCATTGGACCCCACTGGACCCCACTGGAGTGGCTACTGGGGGGCCTTCGGCCAGCAACTGATTAGTGGTGGATTGTTGTAATTAATAGAGAGTTGAGGGTGGTTGCCAGAGTTGCCACGCAATGTGCGGTAAATGTCATAAATGGCGTATTCGAGTGCGCCGAAAAATGCAAATCAAAGTGAACCTTTTTTCTTTCCTCTCCTCCTCAACCATTTTTCTGTCGCCCTTTTTTTTTGGGTGTTGTTGAGCCCACAAATATGCGCATAATTAATTTGCCGCCTGCTTCTTTTTTGTACTTTGCGAGTTCGAAGCTGAGTAGATTAAATGGAATTTTGTCAAAGTGTGTTACTTATTTTAATTAACCCCGAACATTAATTCTTTGGCTGCACAGTTGCCCAGTTGTCGCGACCGGAATACCGCATGTACAAGTTGTTTTCTTTATCGCCATCTGCTGGGACTGCACTTAGGGCAGTCGATTTAAAAGCTATAGCTATTCTAAGTCGCTACGAGAACGATTATTGCTTTTACTTACCAATTCTTATTTTTCGACTCTAGCCGTGATCAATTCAAAGTGAGTAAATTCCAAAGTATTTAGTCTGCAAGTACAAGAGAAATAAACGAATAAATCTTGAAATAAACTTTATTTTAAACAGGAAATCGCCTTGACCAATTGCCCATGCACAGTTTTATGACGGAGCTAGGGCTCCGGAAACAGAGCCCCCCACACTTGAAAAAAAAAACAAGTTGGAAAATCAACGTACTATATTTTTACGGCCCAGCATTCAGCAGGAGCAGTAACAGCTACTGCAGCAGTTAAATCAAAAATATAAGCAAAACAAAGAAAACACATAAGAGCGCTCCAGTCAAAAGTGTCCGACTAGTGGGTACTCTATACATGCGCAATAACTTAAATTCAGTTTGGATGGGAATCGTGGGAAGTATCAGAAACATTAGGTATTCATAGTTTGTGTTTACTGTACGAGAATTAACTTACTAAATTATAAGTCTCTTTTATACTCTACGATATTTGCAGCAAGTTATTATCGAGTTTTGTCGATTGCGCTTAGATATCGATCATTTGAAATAAACTGTACACATAAAGCTCAGAACTAGAGTCGGACTTGGAATATACATACCATGTTACATTCCACGCATAAAGCCAGCATACCCGTTTGTTTACCCATTCAATTGATGCAGGGTATGAAAAAACAAAGACATAGCAACAATATCAATGTATCTGTCAGTCATTTGCATAACCACCGTGTTGCACTACGTACAATTGAACAGCATGTAGTACTTATATAAATATAGCTGTGTGGTTATATAAACTGACATCTGTCTCTCACCGCCCAGCTCGCGCCCAACTCCACTAACAGCTTGAGTGTCGAGCCGTGCGATTCCAGCGAAACATGTTACATATCAAACTCAAGATTCTCTTTAGAGAAAAGGTCAGCCAAACCTTTCGATTAAGCTCTAAAATATTGCTCAAAATCCTTATATGTATTGGCTCTAGCTGACAATATGATGAGCCCCCCTTGAAACTCCCAAGTCTTTTTATTGTTTTAAGTTCGTCGATGTGAAAGAGACTATGTTGGTTATTTGCAATTGTGTTTATCTGCGTCAGCCCACTAAGAGCGAATATATCGATATGTCTCACAGTCTTAGAGCTAGATTCAACAATCACGTTCCTTTCAAAGTTCCTTTCAAAATCAAATCAAAATCTTTTGCGGCCCGCCTTTACAGCTTGCAAAAATCTTTCTTCCCCTTAAGTCACAGTCAGTCTGGGGCTTAACATTGTTGAGTATTATATCCGCACATAAATTGAACAGTTAATAGCTGATGCCTGAAAATATCTTCATGTTGAATACTCTTTTTAAGTATCATATCAAGTTAGGGCATTAACTCTTCGGCAGCTAACAAACGAATATTTCTACGTGTGTTTTTTCAGCTGTTAAGCACATGTATTCGCATTTTGTGTCTGCTGGCGCCTTTGCACGATAAAATAAAAACGATAAAATATTTGAATAATAATTGTCTGAATGGTGCGACCTTTGTGTTTTTTTTTGCAACTTCCCATAAATAAATAAACAAACAAACAAACAAACAAACAAATGGAAACGCGTTTTAGAAAAACATGTTTCATAACATTCAATAAAAAATTCGACAAATATATTTGAAGGGGTTCTAAAATCATAGATATTTTCCATTGCTTTTCATTTTTATGGTATTTGCTAATGAGAAACTATTTCCGTTTTATTTTGACCATACTGTATTGCCGAGTGTGATGCAATCGCAAACTGGCAATTGGTGACCAACTTTGCAGCAGCGAGGGGATTTGCATTCGAGTTTCAACCACATCGCCTGGACACAACGGCTGCAATCCAATCAACTTAGTATAGTCCCTTTGTTCCAGGGCCCGGGCCCCAATTGAAACATTATCCCCACAGCTGCGAGTGCAGTCAAATTTTAACTTCGTACAGTCGAACGCCTTTTTCGAGTTGGTAATCTGCAGCGATAAACATAAAACAAAACCAAAGTCAATTGCTAAAAGTGCGCCAGATGTGAGTGTCTAACTCTCAGATACCCTACAGCCAAAGAGCGAAGCATTATCGACAAAGTGAGTATTGCGGATATATACGGATTTGTATTCCTGGTTTTGAGTCTTAAGCTTTAATATATATACTCTCTCTGAATTTGTTAAGCGAGTATAAAAGAGCCTTTTCAGATATTTCCAATTAGAGTGCTCTTGTCGGAAGTACCTGATGAAATATCCCCAATGAGGCACAAGTTACTTTCTTCATATCATCTTACAAAACTCCTCTCTCTCTTTGCCATTTGCAATGGGCACAGGGTATTCAAATGCTATACACAGCTTTCATAAAATGCGATGTGTGCAATTCGGCAGAATTTGTCTTTTATTTTTGTTCAATTCTTTTGTTATATATTTTTTACTTTTTTTCGGCAACAATTTTGTGCCACATGCACAGTTGTTGTTGTTGATTTACACCGCCCGAAGTGCGAATTTCGCGTAAATAAATTTAATATCTGACACAATCTGCTCGAAGCGCCAAAAACAAAAAAAATAAAACTAAATTCATGTGCACAATCGAAAGTGCTTGACAAAGAGATATCCTGTTTTTCAAGCGCACATAAAACGTGTACTGCGAAAAAAAACTTCAATAATATCCTCTTCAATGCCAAAATCAAAGCTGATCTCTGATAAAGCACTTTTTGGGAGAGCTGTAAAAAGTATTTTGAAGTTTAAGTACAAGTGATCTACGGTGTCTTTCTGCTTGTTTCAAATGCACTTTAATAAAGTTATGCCTTTTTCGACTTGGTTTAATGGGTGCATGGCATGGAAAAGGCGAAAACCTGGCAAACTGTTTGCCATAAACAACATTTTCCGCAGACACACCAATAAAATCACCTCAACTAGAGTCTGTTTCGAAACACCGTAAACGAATTTGTAACTCGATGATGTTGTTGACGCGGCTCGCTTTCTTTTATGTAAATAAATAATTTTCATTCATTTCTTGTGCATTTCATTATTTCGTATACAACTGACGGTTGCTGTCATGTGATATAGAGTAATTAAATTAATATGGACTACATGTACCTTTAAATGGCTAATTTAGTTGGATGTACATTTTTAACAGGATAGATTTAAAAATATAATACTCAATCCATTCTTGATGCTATTGGATTATAGTGAGAATGTTTAGGTAAGATCTTTAATTATAACTGATAGGTACAAAAGTATACCTATTTAGAGCATAGTAAGTTATCTAGCACATATAAAAAGCTTAAAAGTGTATTTGTTAAGAGACAGAGAGAGAGGGAGAGAGAGAGAGAGACTGAAAGAGCGAGAGATGACAGGAAGTAGACGACAAGTAGGTACGCAATTCTTTGACAGATCGACTACAGTTTACTTTCCTTGCACTGCCTCACTTTCATATGCTTTTATTTCTCTCTCTCTTACTCTCCTTCTCTTATTATCGTACACCTTTGCGCAATGACATTTTAATGCTAGTGAACAGTCCTCCCCCCTGGGGCAAGAGTGCTACTGAGATTGGCTGGCTGTTGGCCATTTTAGTATGGCATCTGCTATTATATAAACTTTTTATTACCTATATCTTTTGCTTTTCCCGTCTAGGGGTCCGGTCAAGTCTGGCCTGGCCTGGCCTGGCATGGTCTGGTGTGGAATGGCTTGGTTTGGTTTGGTTTGTTTCGTCCTGTTCTGTTTTGGTCGTTTAGCTGCTGTCGCTGGTACTTTGTACTCTGTTATTTGACTTCATTTCATTCAGCTGTAGCTGGCTTTTATGGCACTTTGGTGCTGCTTGGCTCCAATATGCAAATGCGTCATGCCACGCCCATCAATGTTGTGGCAGGGCGGCCAAAAGCGTCCAAAGCCAAATAAATTTATATGAAAAATGTCATGTTTCTCTTTCAGCCAGCTTTTCACGCGCTCGCGACACTGGCACTGAAAATATTTATGCATTTGGCCGTGAGGCATGTTTAAAAACTCGGCTGATGGTATCCTTGCCCCGCTGCCGCTCTTGCCACCAGTGTCTGTCTTAGTTCCCATTCTCGATTTCGGTCGCTGTTGTTGGGCGCCAGTGCGAAACTTGCGCGTAGATAAAAGTCATAAAGTTTGTTCAGCAGCCTTGTCCCCCGGCTGCTCCACCTGCTCCGCCTGCTCCCATTCCCCTTTGCCCATATCTTTTATGCTATCAGCCAGCAGCTGAGGCGCGGCTGTTGCTTTCTGCTCGCATTTAAATAAATACGAAAAAAAAAAAACACTTTTAGTGAGCGTCATTAAAGCGTTCTGCTCGTCTTTGCCTCTGCCCCCACCCCTTTTGGCGACCCTACGGGACTTGGTGCTGAAACGCCCTTAAAAATAAATGGGTATAAATTTGCCTGAGTGCATTTAATGAGCAACAAAATGTTTGCAATGCCAATGCCAGCAGCCACCGTCGGTACTTTTAATAGCCGCGAGTAAACGCTACGCACATTTTGGCAATAATCGTAGTTTTGTTGTGAGAAATCAATGTTCATGTTCTTTGGCTAAAATTGGTTGGGAATTACTGTAAAATTAAAGTTTAAAGTGCTGACCATAAAAATAGAAATACAGCAGAATCGAGCGGGCGATGGTTACAATCTTCGAAAAGCTGATTTATATTTCCCTCAGCTTAAGTCGTGTGAGTGTCATTAATAAGTCTGCTCAATATATCCATGTCTCAGCAGTTTAAATGAGATGCAAAATCTTACATTTATTTTAGGTATCTTTCAACTTGTTGAGCGACTTGGAGCTTGGATTGCGTGCACCATTCGTCATGGCACATCTCTATAGCCCATATATACTTTTATAAAAAAACAAAAAAAGGAAGAGTACTCTAGTCGAGAGTGTGTCGACTAGCAAATACCCTGTAGCCAGCTTCCAGCTGCTGTTACATACATTCAAGCAGCGCACTTTATGCAGCAGATGTGCTTCTTCTTTCCCTAACCCCATACTATATAATAACTCAATAACTCTGTTCTTTTCAGTCTGATATTAATCAAATGTCCAGGGCTTAGAAATTGAATTCTAAAGTGTGCATATTCCACAGCGCAACGCTTTCATTTAGAGGGAATGGGGTGATGTGGCAAAAGGGCGAAGTATTCTTAAAATATACAGACCAAATTTGGTGACTAGCTCTTATTGGTTTAGAGATATATTAAAAAAACCGAGCCTACCAATTCAGGGGGAGGTATTCAAATATTTAAAATAAACTCGCTTGGTGAATGATATTCAGGAATTTATGTTGCCAAATTTCAAATATGCTTCAGAATATTTAGGAAGATGAAAGGCAGACAGACAGAGGGACGGACATGGCTCAAACAACTTGAATATGTATACCTAAAGGAGTCAGGGAATGCCTCCTTTTGCATGCACAGAGAAATGTTAATGCATAGCATCCGTTTCGATTGGGTACAGGGTATAGGCACGCGATCTCATCAAATACGACAAAAGAAAGCATAGCGCAGCGATAAAGTCGCAAATTTATTTGTCATGCGGCAGCACGAAAAGTTTTATATTTGCTTTGGGTATCTCTAGTCAAAAGTTTTGGCGTTAGCAATGCGATATTGAGATGTTGTGGAGAAGTTGCATGCTTCTCACTAGAGATGCCCCGACTATTCGGCCTTTGTGCGGAAACTAAGCCCAAGACATGCCCTCAAAATTGGTGGCTTTATGCAATTTTCAGCATTTGCCGCAGATACAACAGACGTCGGACGTGGCAAAGTTTTGCCCAAAGATAGACAAAAGCAGCGACTGAAACTTTAATTAAATATCAATTTCCGGTAAAGCATCCGCCGTGTGTGACTGTGCGTGTGAGTGGGTGTGTGTGTGTATCTTTGATCTAACTGTTGGCAAAGAGCATATCCGAGGTCCGACAAACAAAAGTGAAAATAGGAAAGCTCATTTATTTGACCAGGCACGCAATTTTTAAGCTATGCCCAGCGAGCGAGATGGATTGACATATGGAAAGAAAGAGGAAGGGAGAGAGGAAAGAGGGAGATGGTTGCTGTGATAATATATGCAGCTATTTAGTATACACATATCACTAACTGACAAGATATATGCAGGCAAACTTTGCGTGTTTGCTTTGCCCTTTGTCGTTTGCTGCCTGCAAGCAAATGGCAAAAGTTTTGTGCCAATCCCCAACTCACCCCCAAGCCCCCTAACACAGCGCTGCCCCTGCTCGCCCCACCCGCTGGGGCTAAAGCTGAAACTGAAGCTTGGGCTTTGGCCGCTGATGCTCATGCTCATGCTAGCCGCTGTCTTTGCATTGGAAATACCAATGCCAGCAGGCACAGATAAAAACACAAAGAGAGAGAGAGAGAGAGAGAGAGGGAAAGATAGAGAGAAAGTTTGTATGTCAGAGAAAGATAGAGAGAAAGAGAGATCTAGCCCTTGCTTCATAATTGAATGTTTGTTAATGCAGCGCCGGCTTTGTGTTGCCTACTTTTTGGAGTGCAAATTCACAACGGCTGCGTTTGATGGCACGAACACACAAACACACACGCGCACATACACAGTCGCAAAAAGGGACAAACTGCTCGGCAACTAATTTAAATACATGTCATGAATTTAACATAAATAAATAAAATATAAAGAAAAAAACGTTGCCCATTTTTTATGACTTTTATGGCATTCGAGTTGTTGTTGTTGCTGCTATTGCTGTTTGCTTTTGGGCCAAAAATGCAAAGCGCAGGCAGACTTTTACAACGGGCAAATAGTGTAAAAGTTGCTTAACATTGGGCTTGTCACTGGACGCCACACGGTGGCGGCAAGCGACCATTGTGTGTGCGCCTTGTGGGCGTGTCATTGTACGTGCCTGCTGCGCTGAAACTTTCAATGAACTGGGCACAACTTTCGAGCCCAAAGTCAAGGCAGCCTAGGCGACTAGTGAGGGGCAGAGGGGCAGAGGGGCAGTGAGTGGACAGCCTGCAGAGAGTGAGGTCGACATATCAGCAGCAGATAATATCATTCAACCGTATTTTTAATCAAAAGCAAAACGATCCCAATGACCCCTCGCCTCTTGCTGTGCCAGAGAGTTTTAAAATCATTTTTGTTTGTGTGAGCATTGGCAATTATTAAAAAAAGTAAGCACGGTAGAGATTCAAAAAGAGACCACCTTTTCCAGGCAGTAATTCCAGGGTAGACAGACATATTGTTTTCTTATTTCTCAGAGCTCTATTTAAGATTAATCAAAACCAACAATAGAAATGTTGCCATCAATATTTTTAAATATATATGATTATAATCTTTAAATGAAGAAAAGCATTACAATACTTATTTTGCCACGTTTTTTCTGTTTCAAATTTCTTCGAATGCTCAATTGATGAATCAACTCAACATTAGGGTATTCCGAAAGTGTGTGGATGCAAGATCTGTAACATTTGTTTGCTCACTCTTGGTATCAAATAAATAAACTTTTGTTTTTGCTGCGTGGACTATTTTGTGGCGACAAGGGTTTCTCGGCATGGGGCGGGGCACTGGAACCCGCTGGCTGTGGGTGCCTTGGTGCCTTGCGCCCACCCGTCAACATGAATTTTTCTTTTTGATTGCAAGTGCTGGGCCAAATAAATAATTTTGTCTCTGCTTGGGTTTATTGGGTTTGTAATAAATTTAAAGTTATATTTCCCTTCTCTAGCTCCCTGTCTATCTATCTAGCTGACTGTCTGTCTGTCTTTTGGTCTATTTGCCCACTACACTTAATTTCACTTCAGTTTATTTCATCGTGCGCTACTTTTAGACCTGGCTAAGCCGGAAGGGATCAAATGTTTTGCATATTCCGATTTCACTGAATCCGACAACCAAAAAGGATAACAACTCGCCTGCTGCCGCTGGAGCTGCTCTCAACCAGGAAGACCCTGGGTCAACGGGCAGAAGGAGACTTCATAATTTATGAACATAAATTGTGGGCGTGACGCGGTCAAAGGGCATAATATGATAACTAACGACTTTTGTTACTACAAATGCATGCAAATTGTTCGCATTTACGCATAGCTGCTAATTTGAAATCCGATTCGTAATTAACCAGCCGGAGCCAGAGGTGTGCGTATACACATTGTGCAGGCAAATCCGTTTAATGTCGGCAATGTGACACTCCGAACTTTTCATTATTCCGACAAGAGTAGACTATACCATTAGCAACTGCATAGAAAATACGGCAGATAAAAAGTAAAGGCAAGAGAGTGAGTCAGCCTTTGAGCTCTGGGCTTCCAAGGAGATTTATCACACATAGCAGAAAGTCGAACTAAGAAAAGATTATAAAGGCTTTGCATTGACCTAATTAAACTTTTGAACTTTAGTATGTCACTTGAACAGATTAATTCAACGAACGGCAGAGCTGCAAGCTACAAGGAAGTTGTCAGTGGTCCGGTTTACAGTTCGAACCAACTCCCTGCTTTGAGTTCCGCTTCATTAATCGGGCTTTTGATGAAACAATTCAAGTTTTAGCTTACATTTGCCCGTTGTACTGAAAGCATTTCAGAAAGCAGAGATATTTTTTCATACACAAGATGCGGGCTATATTTAATAGTTGGACTCAAATTATATAAGATTCAGCTCTTTGGATAGCTTAGATTGATTTGGTTGGAGAAATTTGTATAAATTTAAAATAAAAATGTATAGAGTGAAGCCTTTTTAAATTAATATCAATTTAACTATGTCATGCCAGCTGGAGAGAGCCCTGGAGCAGTTGCCTCTGGGTCGCTGGCATTGCGATATGCATGTACGCGGAGAGTAATGTCTGTAATCGGTTTATTTAAGTTCGGCCAAGGGAGCTCAGCCAAGCAGCTAATAAAGACTAATCGCATGGAGCTGCCGCCGGCTATTTTTAGTACTGTTCCCATTCAGATGGAGCCAATCAAACGCGTCATTAGGTTTCAGTTTCAATTACAGCGCAGACCACTGGCCAAAAGGGTTTTCCTCGCACTCTCTCTCTCTCTCTCTCTCTCTCTCTCTCTTTCTCTCTTTCTGTGTATATCTCTGAGTATCTCAAACTTAAGTCTACATAATTTATACTATTAATACAAAGATTTTGCAGCGGCCTGAGTAAATAACATATATATATTTGCATAGAGATGAAAACAGTTGGTGGCGGAGTGCAGTCGCCAACAAGGCTCGGTCGCTCACTTGTTCGACGCAGACGACATAAACTTCAAGTGGAGCTAGCACTTGCACTCGGACTATGTTCTAAGCCTACGTAATGGTCGCTTAATTTGCCGACTGCTGGCCGAGCAGTTGCTGATTCGATCAGTGACCGCGCAGGGAATGCTCGGCAAATTGATGCTGAAATGTATTTATTCCAGCCAGATGATTTCAAAAAGCGATAAAGACTCAGGCAGCAGCAACCAACAGCCAGCAGCCAGCAGCCACTGGCAGCCGCAACATGATAAACCGAGGCACAAACGCGCGGTGAGACGAGGCAACTGCAGCTAAATTCTATGAAATTTACTGCCTGTCCATTCACAGTCAGCCGGGCGGAAGCAGCTTCAGCGCCTGGCTGGGCGTCAATTGACAAATTGTCGGCCGGCAGCTCCAGCAACGTTTCAGCTACGCTCCGCATTGCCAGCCGGAGTTGCCACCAGGCCATCGTCGTCGACGTCGTCGTCGTCGTCGCCATCGTTGGCGAAAGTCATCACAACTTAAAGCTAATTTTATTTCGTTTCACTTGTGCCAAAATAAGCTCAAACCAATTTGGTTATTATTATTCATACTTCTCCCCCTGTCTGCCTCGCACTTTGCTTTATGTACAATTTTTTCTTTTCGCTCCTTTTTACAGCTTTCTATTGTTTATGTGCTTGTTTGGCTGTCGTCTCTGTGGCACGCATGTGCGCGCAAAAGTATGCTGCGTTTTCTTCATATATTTTGCGTCTTCTTAAAATATATTACTTATACGCAATGCTTAAAAACGAACGTAAAATATGTATATATGTTTTCAGTGTGTCTTAAGCACACAATGGCCGTGCAGAGCTTTTGTTTATTTTGCTGTATTGTTTCCTTTAGGGCTCACACACACAGACACACCCACACCCACAGACACACGCACACACACACACACACACACACACACACATACACACAGTCTGTTTCCATTGTGCGTTTGCTTTTTGCGGCCCATTCGCAGTATATTTTTGGCCACACTGCGGAAAATGCTTAAAAGACGGCGAAAACACTCTGCCACACAATAATCAGGCACAAACCTGACAGCAGAGATATAGCTGCTAAGCCCTAATGAAAGGACCTCTGTCAAAATTGTCAGTCTCGTCGTATTTTTTTTTTGTTTTGCCATGAATAAATATTGTGTAGCTGAAAATAAGCATTGAAAAGAAATACACTGCAGAGCGGACAATCGATGAAATACACGTTCAGCTGAAATATATGTGCAGATATTAAACATATTTCTGATCTTAGACGAACAATTAAATTATCTTATTTATATAATATTTTTGTTATTGAAGAGCTTCGTGAGACACCTAGGAAGCAGAAGAACTTAATCAATTGCCATTTGTTTCCATGGCAAACTATATTACCCAACTAGTTTACCCATCCGATTCTAACATATCAACTTATAAAAATAAATACTTAATGTCAAGGTTCATCAGAATGATGAAAGCACAAGTTGGTATGGAAACAGACCGACAGACAGACAGACGCGCACGCTTATTTCCATTCAGTTCGCAGTAAGTCGGAAAAATCTTCTGCTTCAATATTTCTCGAAAGTATTAAGTGTGTTTTTCCGCTTAAGTATATTAATAAAATACGTGGAAAATTATCGCACACAATACAATACTTTTGTAATTGCGATTCAACTATTATGAGTATACCATGAAAAGATTACATAGAATGAGTAACAGCTCTGCTGGTCGGGTTCGTCCTCGAGCTAATTATAACTTTTTGTCTGGAATATGAACTCATGAGCTGCACCTATACCACATGAGCCGCTCTATGGGAATTCCGATCTAATGGCATGCCAAATGCGACAATAAAAATGTCACTTTTGCGTGTTGAGGGAGAGCTGCGAAGCATTGTTGGCCCCAAAACTACAAAGGCCAGTTGGTAATTCACAATAAATCACGCGCCGGCCACGACCATAGCTCATTGAAAGGGCTGGCAAGTGGGCTAATTAATTAATTGGCAGCACTCGCGCAATCGCCATCGCAATCGCAATCAACGCTGACGGATCTGTTGACGTTCTGGCTAACATTTGCGTGTCACTTTTGTGTTCGGCACGAAATTTTTCGACCAAAAACGAATTGTCAGCAAAAACACAGCAAACAATTAGCGCCAACAGCCCCTCATCCTGGCACTCCCAGCGCTTAGCTTATCTTGGCCAATCGACGGCACGCACTTTCCAACTCCCAACCTAGACTCTTTTGGATTTATGTATGCCGCTCACGGCACTCGCCTCATAACTCATAAGTTACAACTTAAAACTCCCACGCACTCCTCCAACCACGGTCCACAGGCAGGCCCATGTCGTGCTGGAAGGCGACAAATTAGCGCAAATGTTTGCAAAATGTTGCCACACGCGAATATTTTTGGCCATTCGGCCAGCAGCAATAACGACAGGTGGCTCAATAAAAAACACCTTGTCTTGATTAGCCGAATTCTCTGGAGTCGCTGTCATAAATACTAAGCAAAGGAATTCCAATAAAATGCCAACAGCATATATAATGATATCTTCATCAATTTATTTGGATAAAGCCATAAAAAGTGGTGCTTAACGCAGCAAGTTCCCAGCCCGTACAAGAAAATGATGCAAGAGTATCATCCGATTTGTGAATACCTTTATTATTGATATCTGCCTGGCAATCGGAGCCAATATAGATTTATGTTAATAAAAGTTAATATTAGTACATATTAGTATATTGCGTAGCTCAAATGCTATGGTTTTGAAGTAAGCTAAGGCCCCTCAAGGAAGGCCTCTTACGGCAGTTTTCTAACTAGTTAACATGATTTTTTGAAGTATCTCAGGTTAAGTGATACCTTTTTGAATTCATACGGAAGCCTACTATCGATTGGCATTTAGTAACAATAACTATCAAGGAGTTACAAACAAATTGTGGATGAAAAACGGATCGGTCATGATGACGAACTGGTATGATGATTTATTGGAATATCTTGGCCAAATATCGTCTGATTATGGAATGATATACCTCGTTCGACCCAAATCGAAAAAAATGTCAAGGGGCTACATCTCGTTTTTTCTCAAATTCGGGGTCGGTTCGAAAATCAAAACTTTTTTGATGATTTTTATTGAATATCTCTGGTAAATACTGTCAGATTTTGAAATGTTATACCTTTTTGAATTCGTACGGAAGCCTCTCATTGTTTGGCATTCAATAAAAATAACTATCAAGCGGCAACATAATAATTGTTTATGAAAAACGGATCGGTCATGATGACGAATTGGCATGATGATTTTTTTGAATATCTCGGCCAAATATCGTCCGATTATGGAATGATATACCCAGTTTGACTCGTACGGATCAGTACTATCAATTGACATTATAAAAATGAAAATCTAAATTTTGACCCAAATCAAAAAAAAGCAAGGGGTTGCATCACGTTTTTTAACAAAAAGTGGGGTCGGTTAAAATCAAAACTTTTTTGATGATTTTCATTGAATATCTCGGGTAAATAAAATCAGATATTTTAAAGTAATGCCTATTTGAATTCGTTCGGAAGCCAACTATGGATTGTCATTCATTAAAAATAACAATCAAAGGGTAACATAATAATTGTGGATGAAAAACGGATTGGTTACGATGTCGAACATAATCAGAAAATTTCCTAACAGTTGCAGGACTTATTCTTAGTTTTCTTCCGTTTAATTTTAAACTAATTTAAAGATATTTGTGTCAATTTGTTGTAGTCGTGTTTCACACATCTCAGAAAATACACCTTCTCAAGCTTCTTAGTTGAAATCTATTTTGAATATCCATGCCCAACAGCGAAAAATGAGTGGAAAGCACGCATTCACAGTTTGAGGAAAAATGATTGGTAGAGACAAAGACGGTAAAATATTTAAACAAATTAAATAATATTCTTTAATGCGCGTAACAACTTTAACTGCAATTGAATATAAGGACATACTTATAAAAAGTAAGCTATTCCAATCGATAAATACTTATGGAACCCTATTACACAAAATGTGTATCAAAATGAGTGTACGCACCATAGTCTTTTCCATTTAGGCATCGTCTCGGCTTGGCTTTAGAAAATGCCAAGGCAGGCCATATAAAATTCCACAATAAATGCCAAAGAGATTTAAAGCGCGCACAATATTTGCCAATGCCTGTGCTATGCTTTTGACTTTGATGCATTTATAAAAGCAATATATCTGTTGAAATATAAATATTTCATTTTTGTCTGTGGATGTTTTTTAGGGCCAATATGCTGAGAATCGCACTTCGGACATAACAGAAAATAAACAATGGCAAAGGGCCGCAAAATGTATTCAAATAAATATTGTTTTTATTTCAACTTTTCTGCAAGAATTCAAACATTTTCTGTATTTAATGTTTACTGAGTGTGTGTGCTGGAAAATTGTATTGTTTAGCATTGTTTGGATGCTTTATGAAAATTTTTAAGCACATTAAATTCTTTTTATTATTATTTCTCAACAAGTGTGCGTGTGCTCATATGGGTGTGCGGCTGTGCACGGCTGTGTGTGTGTGTGTGTGTGTGGGGCGTGTGAAGTGTGTGAGGAGAACTTCTTGGCAGGTTAACGTGGTTTGCCAACACGTCGACGTCTGTGGGCCTTTCTTGAGCATCGCTGGCATCTGGGATTTGATTGTTAGGCCGCATAACGCACAGGCAAGCACATACATACAAACGCACGCGTACACGCAGGCACGCACACACACAGACACGAGAACAAGTGTTTCGCATGTCTCTGGGTTGCTTGCTTTATTGATAAATGTTTTTGTGTTTGCTGTTGTAGTTGTTGTTGTTGTTGGCATTCCGCATAACTTGCAGCATTTCCATGCTCTGTTCGTACAGAGCTTTAAAGAGCATATAAGGTGTTGTATATATTCCTATAATATCACATATAGCTCTAGACCTTTAAATAATACTAGCTGTCATGGCGTTTGATTGCGTACTAAAAATCATTTTTTATTTCAGGTTCGAACCGGTTTAGCTTTAAGGCTGCCTGCAGCATACTTGGAAAACTTAACCATATGTGTGTTCGAGGTATCTGTGGATCATGCACTTACTCGTGTTGCTCTTCTTTTAACTTATTTGTCGATACTTTTTTGCATGCCAATTATAAATTCGTCAGCATGTTTCAAGGATGACAGCTGACTTCGCTTGAGGATAATATTACAGTACTGATTGAAAATTGATGTGTGTTTAAATAATGCTTATATCGTGCCCACATTAACATGTACACACATAAGTACAGCCAAGCACTTCAGATTGCAGCATGTTTTCATAATATTTTTGTGAATTTCACAAGGCTTTTGATTTTACTGGGCTCGTCCTTTGACCTTTCAAAGCGACTAAAGCCCAGCTCTGATGTTACCAATTTTGTAGGTATGCCAAGCCACAGAGTATAAGGAATTTGCATATCGACAGCCGGAACTTTATGGCCACCAAAACTGTTGTTCACTTCTTAATCGAAACTTTCAAGAATTTCATATGCTGTTTTAAGCTCCTGGCAAGAGTTTCGGTATTGGAACCATTTTCGGCCTTCAAGTTGAGCGCACACAACTCGCAAGGCATCCGAGCACATGCCATATATGGACTTTGACAATGGCACGCGCTGACAGTTTTCTGGCGTAGCTTTAAGAAAATTATTATTTTGTGTTGGTATTTTACCTAATCTTAGATGTCTTCATAAGTTCTCTTTGTCCTGGCTGATTGACTGATTGGTAATCGACGCTTAACCTAAGCTATAAGATCTAGAAAGCTTACTAAACTTAAATTTTTTGGCTTCAAATAAAGCTCTATATCAGAATAAAAGCACATTATATGACATAATTTATTTGAAACGAGGTAACAAGGTGAGTGGACGGGAAAAGTGATGTCTGAAACATGAACCGGGCAAAGCTGGGTAATACGAACCAGTAATTACATAATTGTTTTGTTCAAATGTCATTTGATCAAAGATGTCATTTAGTTATTATAGAATAAGCTCAACTTGTTACACTGCCTTAAGGTATAGACAAATATTGTTTCCACATAATGTATGCTGGTGCTAATGGGCTGGCCAATTGTCACGAATCGAGAAGAGGTGTTGTGGGGGGCATTGGGAATTTACTGGTTACTGCCCAAAGAATGTTTCTGACTTTTATGCCCAGCCTGGCCAAGTTACGGGCTTCCATCTTTGCTGTGGTCAAGATCTTGACCCGTGCACATGGCCCATGGCACAGAGCTCAAAGCAGAAAGCCTGGCGGCAGCTGGAAGCTGTGCCAAGAGCAGCTGAGGCTGGTCGACTTGTCAGCGTTGCCTCAAACTCAGTGACATTGATTTTCATTTCGTAGCCGGAACAAGAAAAGTCGAACAAAATTCACATTTTGACTATGCTTTTCATCTTGTTCCTTTTCAGCATTTCTTTTTCATTTTTTTTTTGTGTGTGTGCTTTTTGATTTGGTTGAGTTTGGGTTAGGTTTGGCTTAGCTTCGCTTGTTTTGGTTCGGTTGGGCTCCTCCGGTGCCCCCTGCTGCCTGATGCCTCGCTGTTCAATTTTCAAAGCGAGTTACCAACAGCTGCTACTTAATTGGAATTTTTGTGCTGCTGCGAAAAATGTGGCATGCATTGTCATTTATGTTTGCTTTGCCGTTTTGGCTTTTCAGAGGCTTCGACGGGTAATGCTGCTCCCACAGCCAAGCGCAGCGCCTCCACTCCACTACGCTGTGCTGTGGCAGCTGTCGTTCGTTCAAACCTGCATATGCTGGCAACTTTTTATGAAAATCCACTCAGCATTCAAGATTGAGATGTCACAGAGATGTCCCTGTCCCCAGCAGCCATCAATTGGCAGAGCTAATTCATTCAAATCTGGAACCTCAGCTAGAAATGAATAGTTTGCATTATTTGTTCGCTTTGTTATGAGAACCACGTTTCTTCAGTGTTTTTTGTTTCTGTTTATTGATATTTCTGTGTAGTCTACGACAAACAAAAAAGTTGCCCCTTCAACAGGTGAACCGATTTATTTTGAGAAAGCTTTACGAGTTGACGATTTGGCATTTGATATGAATAGACCACATAAGATTTTCTTTTTAAATAAAATAAATAATATATTTGCTATGAACAAAATTAAAAAATGAAGAAAATATTTTAGATTTAAAATCTTTTTCAATATTAAGTCAAAGGTGAGTAGCAAATTCATTTGGCAGAAATGATTTAAATGAAAAATAAAAACTTTCTGACATATTATATTATATTAATGTTATAACTTTTTTAATTCGTAAGGATCCTTACAATTGATTACCGAGTTACATCCAAATATATGACACAAAACGGTTCGGTCATTATGTCAAACATTTTTGATGTTGTCCGATTTTGGAATGATATGCCATTTGGTACTCGTATGGATCAGTATAATCGATTGGCGTTCAAGACATCAAAATCTAAATTTTCACCAAATTTAAAAATATGCAAGGGGTTGCATCACGTTTTTAACCAAAAATGGGATCGGTTCAAAAATCACAACATTTTTGATACATTTTTTATAATATCTCGGGAATATAATATCTCATGATTTTGGAATATTATTCCTTTTTGAATTCGTACGCATCTCTACTATCGATTGTCAATTATTATAATAATAATTATTACTGTTAGAATAATAATAAGAATATTACTATACTCATATTTACAATCTGTTTTCTTCCCTACAAAAGCCTGAATTTCGAACCCGAATCCTCCTTGTTTCGAACATACACATTTTTTTCATGGAGCCTTCTCAGTTTTGCAATGTGGGCACTTATCAGCTGGTTGTCTTCAGTTAAAATGCAAATTAAATGGAAAATGTTGCTTTCAAAATACCTTCACTGGCCTAACATAAACACGAAACACACACTTGCAAAGACACACACGCACACTCCGGCACATACATCCATATATTTACAATAATAATTATGCAAATGCAAAGCCGTAATGTTGGCAAGATTTTTTTGGTCCCATTGTCTGTCCCAATCCCATCTGCATCACCCATCAGCAATCTTCCAGCTACCATCTCCTCTGGCTGGCATCAGCACTTGTCTCCACTTGGTTGATTTTATGTAAACAAAATGACGTACGCCTTGAGGTTTTTAGGTTTATGCAGGATACCTGCGCCTTCAAATTCGGCTGCAAATTTCTTATGCCTGGCAACGGAAAAGAACTGAAGCCAAAGCGAATAGAAGAAGTAGAAGCCACCGCAGCAAAGGCAAACAGAAGGAAACCAAACCAAAAACTGAGCAGCGCAAATCTCTCGGCTCGCGGGCAAATGCGCATAACTCGTTTGAGCAGTGTGCTGGAGGAGCAGGACGAAGCTGAGGATGGGAATGGGAACGGCAATGGGATTGGGTATGGTAATGGAAAGGGCAATTGGGGCGGAGTGCGGATGGGGCCTGAAGAAGATGAGGATGTCATTTCTGGCCAGGAAACGGCTGCCTCCTGTTAGCTGCCGCCAGCTGCCTCGTTAGCGGCTAAAATTTTCCCATTTTCTGCGAGCGAATTTTTTGTTTTTCTGTTTTTCAGTTTTTCTGCGCCGGCTTAGTTTTATGTCTTCTAACTAACCGAATTGTCGAAAATGAGATTACATAAGTAAATTCTGCAGGCAGCTGCGATTTAAAACTGTGCGCTGTCAGATCTATTATCTGCTGTGCGTCCATTGCCATAGCCAAAGCACCCCTCGACACGGACCCGCCCCATTAAAGTGCCCCTCCGCACTGGTTGTTTGTCGCCCACACAAAGCCAAACAGCATTCAAATGGGGAAACCTTTTAAGCACCTAAAACGAAAACTGGGTTACCACTGAAATTCACATGAGTGCACCAAAACGCCAGAGCGCCAGAATGGCGAACGCGCAGGAACAGCTGGAATAGAACGATAAAAAGGCTGTGGGCCGGTGCAGCGTTAAAGGTGGGGGGCGTAAAGGGTATAGGGGACTGCATCTAGCCAAATACAAGTAAAGTGCATAAAGCTGTTTGTTCTTTGTCTGTGTGAGAGTGTGTGTGTGTGTGTGTGTGTGTGCCACGCGGTTTTTAGATGTATTTTAAAAGATTTAGCACACTTCCACAGGGCGCCAAAAACTGCTGGACACAAGCTGCAACACACAGAGGAAACCCGAGAGTGAGTGAGAGACAGAGAGAGAGAGGGGGGACAAACTCAACCGAGCGACAAGCCAAGCTGAAGGGGCAGACCACCAGACCAGCAGGAGGGGGCAGAACCGCGAGCAGCAGGACAGTGACAACCGCAGATAAACTGCAGGCACGGTTCGACTTCGGTTGCCTGGACACCGCAGCCAAAGGGAATGGCCGGAGGCGGGCCAGTGAATAGGGGTACCGGGGGCGTCAAGCAAATGTGAAACAATTCCGCTAATTGCAAAAAATGCAGGAGAGAGCGAGCGCGAGATAGAGATAGAGAGAGAGAGAGAGGGGGGAGGCAGGGCGTGGGAGTTGCGATTTGAGTCAAGTGCGACGCTTTGCTAACCGCATGAAGAGGCGTCGAGGCGCTACACTGTAAAAAAAATAAAGCCAACAATGTGTAAGAATATAATAAAAAACAAAATGAAAGCAAAGCGTGGCACAGCAAGGGCAAATGCAAGCGGGCAGCTGTGTGTGTGGCACACAGAAAAGTGTGCAACGCTCCTCATACAACCCTCCCCCGAGAGCAGCAGCCTCGCCCGCAAACCAGGCGACCAGCACAAACCTAAGCTAACTTTTACTTAATTTGACTTTTCTCTGCTGATTTAATTTGGACGACGTCGACGCTGGCAATGGCAACAACGACGCTACGTTTTTCACATTTCCACGTGCTTCAGCGCAGATTTTCTTGCAATTTAATTAATTTAATTTGGTTTTGGCTTTGGCTTTGGCGTTGGCTTTGGCTTTGGCAAATGGAAATGCTTTCCACAAGGGGCACTGCAAAACGAGCGCGTTGCACGTTGCAAGTTGCACGTTGCACGTTGCACGTTCCCTGGTCATTTCAGTTCACTCGCCTGCAGCGTACAGCTAGCTCCATGGCTCAAGGCTTACAGTTCGCTGCTCGCTCCTCGCTCCTCGCTTCTCGCTTCCCGCTGCACGCTTGTCGCTTCTCGAGTGTTGTATTTCTCGCACGCTTTTAATTAAGCGCCGCTTGCCGCAGTGTGTACCACACTTTTATTCCATCTCTCCCTCTATGTGTGTGTGTGTGTGTGTGTGTGTGTGTGTACAATGCATTATGTGTGTTTTGTTTATATGCTGCTTCCGCTGCTGCTATCACTGCTGTTGTGGCAATGCTTGAAATGGCCAGCTGAATGCGTTGATATTGCTACTTATAATGTTCTTTAATATTCCAATTAAGAATCAAAAGCACAAAGGGCGCTCAGCGATAAAGAAAACCTTTTTTATGCAATATGCAACATATATATATCAAGGCTGCAGATCAAACAACAATTGTCAATAATTCTTCCTGCCATGACGCCCGGAGCATGAACCTGGTTTCCACATTTGTGAATTCAGCCTTTGGTTAATATATTTGCACCATTTTAATTTAACAATTAAATTTTTTAATTACAAGTGTCCATTCAATTGTTAACATTGCACTTTGCATTTAATTTCGTATGGAAGTTACATCAACCAAGTTTGGGTAAATAAATGAGTCCATGCTCTGAGCTTGATAAACTTTCGAAAAGTTTTTAGAAACAAACCATTTTCAATGATTTGTCTGTTTTTTGAGCAACTGCTTGGCTTTCAGGTTCGGTTAATAAAAATAAATATTGTTATTATATATAAATATTTTATGCCCCTAACTCTTATCCGTTTCTATTTATATGCCTTTTATTTATTGTCATTTCTTTATAGCAGAAGACTTTCTTAACAAGTGTAGGGTTCGAATATTTTGAATACTTTCTTTAGCTTCGATTAAGTTAGAATCTTAATGCTTAGGCCGAAATTCGTTCCGTTGTGTATTCGCTTATCCGTCATGGTTTCAGCTTGTGTGTGCCTCGAATGAATTTCTCTTGCCTGATTTATGATAACCTATCAGATTTAATAACTTTTAAATGTTTGATCGACGACAATTAAAGCCTTGAAGAGAATAGTCAACAATAAAGTAAATAGGGAAATTACAGTTATAGGCCACCAGGCCTAATTAGGCAAATAATGAGCATGAGAGAACTCCCAGGAAACGCTTTTAAGGCGATTTCGGACAGTCGCTAAACAATTGGAGATATCGTAAAACGCAGGAGTCGCCATGGGGGGCGGAAGGGCAAGGAGTGGGCATGACCATGGACCCCGGCTGATTAATGGAGCACCTATTGTCATTAAGCCTCTCGACTGCCGTTAGCTAAATAGCCAATGTAAAATGCTGGCCACAAAGCAAAAGAGAGAGAGAGGGAAAAAATACGCGCAGCCAAAAAGCGAAACCAATCTAAGGCTTCATGTCAGAGAAAGAGAGAGAGAAAATAAAAAAACCGAAACATAACCAACCAGCTGATGATATGGAGATGATGATAATGATGATAGTTGCGACGGGCAAGTTTGGGGCATTCGATTCGACTGCGCGCCGACTAACAAGGATAATTGCAAAAGGAAGTAACAATAAACTGAATGCCATCGAATCGTATCCAGTAATAGTCACAGCTATCAGCCACATGGACTCTGTCTGTGCGGGGCCTCAAAACAAAGGCCAGTTCAGTAGCTGGCAGTGGCGCATACCCAGACCCAGACCCGGACGCGGACGCGGACACGGACACGGACCCGGACACAGATACGAACCGAACCGATCCGGGTACCCTGTCTGGGGGCTAAAAGCAAGCAAAATGTTTGCGAGAGCGCGCAATCAGCGTAAAGTGCGCGACGCTTTGTAAGTGAAACGATAAAAAAAAAAACTGCTGTGGGTGGGCGAGTGGAGGGGTGGCAGTCGGGAGGTTCGGAACTGGGCTTCAGAGCAGAGCGAGCGAAACGCAGGCGAGCCCAATGCCGAGAATATAATAAAATGTCGTTTATTGGCGGAATGGGGGCGAATGAGGGCGATTGTTTTCAGGTTTTCCCTTTTACCAATGCCAATGCCTAGCTCCCACATTTTCTGAGCCAGCCCCCCGTCTGCCCGTCCATGCAGCTGCTGCTCTGGCTGTGACTAAGACTGCGACCAAGACTCTATCTGGCAAGAGCGTAGCTCAGCAGCCCACAGCCAATGCAATCAGCCACTCAGCAGTGCCACGGAGTAGAGTATTCTCAATTAGTAAATTAAAGGTTTCCACTGAGAATAGTTGTACTCAAAGCAGATCTCGTTTTAGCACTCGATTTGTAATAAATGCACAATTATAAATTGTGTGTAACAGTCGGATGAATTACTGCTGCCATTAAAATTCTATACACAGCACGTTCAGAGCTCGCTCTGAGGTGCAAACCTGTGAGCTTTAAGTGGACAGAATTGTGATTTGATGGCATCAAGTTATCATCATTTAAATAAAGCAAATCAATATAAGTATGCAATTTATTTTTCACAGATTAAAGCGACTTAAATTTGCCGATCTAAAGACAAAATTCGGAGTGGAGATATGTCGCTTAAAGACGACCTAACTTGCCAAGATCAAGGAGGAGAGGTTAACGTTCGGAAACGATATAGTTCCGCGCGTTATAATTTCGCCAGAAAATAAGCGACAGAATTCCGCCGGCAAAATGAACAAGGCGGAGATATGTCTGTTGAATTTATCTGTTATTTGAAAAGCTCAGAGATATGTTTCCATTATTGGTTTCTTATATCCAATGCTCGACCATTTCATGGAGACAGGCTGTGAGAGTGGAGTTTAGACTGGAAATTGGGTTCACTTTGCGAAAATTTCTGCTTCATTTTATGATTTTTAATTGAAATTCGCTTGGAGCTAAATATATGTTACACAACAAATCGATTTGGAAAAGTAAAAATAACAACAAATAGGGTAAAATTTACAAATTCAGTTGGCGTCTTTGCGTATTGGAAATTGTGAGTGTATCGCTTGCTGCCGCTGCTGTTGCTGACTAAAACTGGAATTTCAGGATTCCGTTGATTTTTGATTGATTGATTGACTGATAGGGATTGATGGCTAGAATTTGTAACGTTTGTCAGAAGTTAGTGTGCATACAAATACAACAGCTACAGCTGTCTGTTGGCTTTTTCAAGGGAATATACGCTCGGTGGCACCATCCAAATTCCAATTCTCCCGGGAGAGCAGTATGCGCGCCTCGTGCTCGTCGAGGCCCAATTCCATGAGGCATAGAACCTTCGTGTCGCAATCGGGAAAGACATGCGGTCCGCCTGCGTAAACGTTTGTCCAGTGCTTGGCCGTCACCTGGAATACGTCTGGCTTGGCCTTGAACTGGTAGGCGATGCACACATCCTGCGGATCATCTGGCTGGGCGGCGGAGAGCAGCGCCTGGAGCGAGAGCAGCACCGTGCGCAAAGTCATCGCGGCAGCCCAATTGTCCTTCAGTATGTCCCGGCAGATGACACCCGACGCGGCCGAAATGTTCGGATGCCAGATGCGTGTCGTGAAGCGTACCGTGGGCGGACTAAACGGATATGTGTCCGGCACCTTGATCTCCAGTGCAAACCTGCCGCCCTCGTAGGGTGTGTCGCGCGGACCCTTTATCTCGCCGCGCAAGTTCGTCCAGTTGTCGTTGATGACTTCGAGCTTGATCATGCCCTGGACAAAATCGTCGCCCCGCATGACCTCCTTCAGTTCGCGCTTGATGCGCAATATCGACATGTTTGCCATTCTCCGACTTTGTTTGGATCTGGTTGCAAGTGTAGAATATTTCTAGTGTGTTTGCGCGGCTGATTGGGTGCTGCTTATGCTAGGGTTTTGCTCTTTCTCTAGCTCTTTTTTTTTTTTATATATGTGAGGTAAATGTTCTTGTATAACGCGTGTTATTTAAGGCTTGAGGAACATTTGTTTATGTTGGTTTTAAAAAATTTTATTGAAATGTTTTTGAAAGAATTATAACTAAGCAGCACACAAAAAAAGCTAAACCCTTAATAAACTGACGAACAAAACAGATGCTTACTTGTATACAACCAAAAAACAGGACTAAAGGACTAAAAAACGGCGCATAAAAGTACACGAAAACGGCGAAGTTAGTTATTCGAATGCATACTGGCCGACAGTTCGACCTCTTTTTGCTTCAAGAAAATTCCAATAATTACGTCCCAAGCTGTCTTCCTTTCAGTTACGCACTTGCTGTCCCTTGTCAGCTACCTAACTGCGCTTACCTGTTGCCGACGCTCATTAGAAAGGCGCTGACGTGGTCATAACACTATATTATTTTTAAGATGCTAGCGAAATAGGTTGATGAAAAGAATTTATCTATTTTTTGCTAGCTGCTAGCTGTTTAGATGAGTGACTTATTTATGACACGAAATGAAGGGAATTTGAATGCGCCAAGACTAAATAAAAAATAGTGGACTTTAGCACTACGTAATACTGAAATAATTTCGATGTGCATTCAATTGTCTGGGCAATAAGCAACCAAATGTGTGCAAGTGCCGAAGCCCATGACAATACTTCTCAGCCTTTTTATTACCATATTTGCTTATGCTTATGCTGAAGCGCACATTTTTAAGGAGCATAATTATGTTGTCTAAAGTAGAAATTTTTATTAAAACGATCCCAATTTAAAGAAGTGGAAATATGCATTTTACTGCTTGAAAGACCCAACAGATAGAATGTGAACGAAGTACTCTCTCTGCAAAATGTCAACTATCTCATCGATAAGCTAGCATCTAAAAGTGCCCATCTTCAAATGTACTTTTTAAGCTGATAGGAATATATTAACAAGAGAACTTTCAATTCTATTTTTATACATATTGATAATAACTTTCAATCCAGAGCTTCATTTAGTTTTGAATCAAGGCTGCAAACCCATAAGCTCCGGTTCGGATCACAGTTCGAACCAACTCCCTGCATTGAACCAAGTTCAAGCCTTGGCTTGTCATATATATTTGAAATTTTAATGAAATGATTTCTCTTTTTTTTTTTGAGGTTTCACAGTGTTCTTCATAGTAAAAACACCCTGAAACTCTATGGAAACACCTTTCGAGTTTTATCAATAATCATGAAAACAATGACACGAGCCTGACAAAACAGCTCAAAATTAACAGATAAATGTGGATTTTAAAATGTTCACTTCAACAATGAGGCGCCGCCATAAGTAGAAAGGATAAGAATAACAAGGTATGACATAATTTCCTTATCTAAGATAAGATAAGATTAGATAAGAATATATAAGTATAAAATGGAGCGAGTGAAATGTAATTTAGCTGTAAGTCGAATTTAACTGCTTGTCAACCAAAAAGAACTTTGACATAAACACGGCCAAAATGAGGCATAAAGTGTGTGCAAGTTGGGGGAGGAACATTGCCTAGCAAATTGGAGCCAAGCCAATGGAGTATTGTTTTGTGGCTGGTGACAAATACGCTGCTAGGCAGAAGCGTTCAACAACACACAACTAACACACATACACACACACTGACACTGACACTGTGGGACATAAATTTGCTGCGGCATTGCTCACGGTGAAACACACCCAATCACTTGTTACACGCTCGAGTTTCTCTTTCCCTTTATATTGCGTTTTGTCAGGCTTGTTTTCTTTTTGTCTCCCTCGTTCTGCTTGTATGTTGACTCGCTATTTCTCGTAACTCGTATCTCGTATATCTTGACAACTGGCGCACTGTGCGTATGCGTATTTTTAATTACTAGCCGAGGCATTGTTCATACGCTGCGTGTGACAAATCAACAGGATATGCTGGCGGGGAGCCATGTCTTATTGCTGTCACGGCCATTTGTTGCGTGCCAACCACCCCCCACCACACACAGCAACACACTGGTTACCCGTACCCCACACCCCCACAGCCCCACAGCCCCACACCGCGCAGCACGCACTCCTCCCTGGGCCCATTAAGCGCCGAGAAACGCCATTTTTGCTGCTGTTATTGTTGGCCCCGTTTTCATGCACATTTATCGTGATTAGCTATTAATTGATAATAATTAACTTAAGCACATGCCATAGATGTTTGCCTCAGCAGCAGCAGCAGCAACAACAACAACTAAAAGCCATATTAACAGCATTTGCGTTTGGAGATTTGCTGCCTGGCTGCGGCCGCCAATTGATATGAACATTTGTTATTGCCGCCTCTACTTAATTTCTTCCTACTCCCGACTACGCAAACGCCCATCCACACCCACTTCTGGAGCCTCCTTTTGTTTTGTTTGCATTAGCATATTGTAAGCAATAAGAAATATTTTTCATTTATTTAATTTACATTTCTTTAGGCTCCACTTTAACTCCTCACGCTGTGACTTTCACCACCAGCTATGGCAATAATTGTATTACCGAATGCCAAGCTTGTGAAAATTGTTAACTTACTTTTGGATAAGTAAAATAACTAACTATTTTATTACAAGAGATTAGTAGTATTGTAGATTTTGACGGTTCTAATACGCTCTTTAATATAAGATTTAAACGAGTCAAAAGAGGTAGCCATATAACATATTCAAATTGAATAGAATAATATTAATAATATTTATATTTTTTTAGATTTAATTATTTGTATTATTATACGTTTAATTATTATTAGCATTATTATTAGTAATATTATTAAAATTATCAATGATAAATAATTTTATATATTATAATTCAATTTTATCTGTATTATTATTATTTGAATTATAATTAATGTTATTTATATTTTATTATTAATATTACTAGCACTTTTTTTATTATTAATAATAATGTTTATATTATTATACTTGTCAAACCAATATAATGTATATTTTATTATAAAAAAATAAAAAATAACAATTCTAATCAACTTTATTTTGTGTTTTTTTTTTAATTGCATCAAAAAATACACACTGCTGTTTGCAACATATTTATTAGACATATTAAACATTCAATATATAGGATATATAAAAACCATAAAAATCATTCAATCATTCAAACATTAATACTTACATTGCGCGCCTTGGAATTTACTTCAAATCTGAATCGATCTCCGAGCTTCCATTACCTTCGCACACATTTCAATGCTGGCTTATAGGTACGATTTTTGCCATATATTTCTTATGATTATCAAATACTCACTTATTAACACTTATTTATATACAAAAAAAAATATAAAAAAAAAAAAAAAAAATCAACTAACACAAAGCGCGAGTTTGAAACCAGAGAAAAAAAAGTTTATAATTGCCGACGGGTATTTAGAAAACTTAATTATTTTGTTATATACTGTGCACGCAGCTTGTGATGGAATTGATTGTGATTTTGCTTTGATTGATGAAATGTCGAATTTTGTAACGATTTTCCGAAACACTTTTGAATATGGTTTTTGAATTTGGATCTGTCAATGGAGTTTTTTCTGGATTATTTTTTTTTTTATTAGTTTTTGTTGAGGTTTTTTTTCTATTTTTTTTTTGGATTTTTGTAGTTGAGATTTTTTTTGGCTGATAGTTCTGTTTATAGTTCTGTTGTTTATTGCGGCGATTGTGAGTTTGTGATGTCTGCTTGATTTGATGGCTGGTTGGTTGCTGCTGCGTGCTCCGTGCGGCACGTGCGAACACGTTCAGATTTCATAACCAACTGTCGAGTCTGGCTGGCCAAATGGCCGACAGGAGCCGCGACTGCCGACAGCTGCCGAGCCGAGTGCTGTGCCCGATTGGTGCGATGCCAACTCGAAAAGCTTTTCGAATTACCATCGGCCGATTTGCTCTCTCTTAAAAGATGCCGCCAACAACAACAGAAACAACAGCACGACTCGAGTAAAAGTAGCAACAATTTGAACAGGAACAAGAACAACAACAAAGAGCTACCCTTGGGCTTGACAGACTTCTGGGCGCTGTTGCTGTTGCGCCTTGGACAGGTCAGCATTGTCAACAACTTTGGGCCATTGGCTGATAAGCGAATCGCCTGCGCTCTCTTAAACTGCACCCACCAGCAGGCTCTTTCTCTCTCTCTCTCTCTCTCGCTCTCTCTCCCTATCTCTTTCCCTCTTCCTCAGCCTGTCACGCTCTGTTTCATGGCTAACGCTCTCTTTTGGCCCGAGTCGTAGCACACTTCTGGAAGAGTGGCAACTCTTGTAGCACTTTAAGTGAAACGCGTATTAAAGCGAATGGCGTTGCGCGCTGCCAGTTGGCGGCACTTGTGGCAAGAATGCCTCAAGTGTTGCACAGGCATAAAACTTTGACCATTAGTCGCATTAATGTGCCGCGCAGCAAATTCGTCAGCTGGTCAGTGGTGCATTGATTGTGTGGTGCCACCGCAAGGCGTTTCGTGTGGCTTATCGCAACTTCTATTGCCAACTTTTCCGCTGCCAACTCCAAGGTTCCACATTCCGAATTCCCAGTGTTCATTCACAATTCACCATTTTTTATTGTCCACTCGGATTTCAACTCCAAGACAAAGTGTGCCGTGTACCACGGTGGGCATTTCTATATTGTATTACGCTTTGCATTTAAGTACGATTTATGCAGTTTTTATACCCGCTCGTGCCAAAGCAGAAATGAACATTGGCAAATGCATTTCCATTATTATTATTCATAATTAATATTTATGCACTATATTACTAAGTAGAAAATCAGGAAGGTTAAAAAATATTTAACTCGCAATATTCTTTATAAATACAAATGTGCGCACGCAATTTCGCCAACGGAAATACCTAATTTATGGAGATAACAACTTATCCATATAAATATGCAAAATAGCACAGAGTTCACAGTAGTATGTATGTATGTATAATAATAAAAATAGACACAGAAATTGAAGATAAATCCCCAATTCAAAACAAGTATTCCAAGAACTTTTCAAACTCCAAGATAAATATTATCAGTTGAATATATATATATATGCATGAATATTTTGTGGAGGACCTCCACTGCACACGGGCTGCTAATAGCTCAAAATAAACTCTCAGAACAGCAAACATTAGAGACCCGAATCTGCGAGCAAGCGCGCAGCCACAGCCGCAGCCGCACCCAAGTCCAAGTGCGATGCCAAGTGTGACCCTTCCGCACGTATAACTTTAAGTGATTGTTTTAGGATTTGCATGCCAACTGTGACACACACACACACACGCACACTCGCACCATAACTTAAGGAAAACAGGTGCTGCCAACACAATGAAAGGACTTGGGCAGGCCAGCTCGTGGGCGATTCGAAACGCAGCCGGCAGCAGGGGCAGCCAGCTAAAGGCAGCCTCCTGCTATTAGCTTGGCGGAATGCAAAAATTTATGCGCCGTACTTGAGGCCGTAAGTGCTGTCAACAAGCGCTGCACGACCCAAGACCAAGCCCCTTCCCCTCTGCCACCTTGTTGCCCATACAAGCGCTGACCGTCAGCTATTGCCGCCGGAGACGCGAGTGACACATGTTACTCCAAGTGCTCCGGCGGGGCCCGCAGCCAGCGCTGGCACTCATGTGGCAAGGAGCTGGGAGCCACAATGACATATTGTATCCACAGGCGGACGTGCCTTGTGTGCCAACTAAGAAAGTTTTCTTGCCCTCTCCCCCACACACACCCGCACAGACACCCCCGTCCATAATAGCCTGCTGTTGTTGTTGTTGTTATTGTTGTTGTTGTTCTCGGTGTCACTTGGCTTGTTTACGGCCGCGTCCGTCGCACGTTGCTGGGGCGTGGACTTTGGTTTCGGTTTTTATGCGGCTCACACACATAAATTATACGAAAGACATATTAGTTGGTTGATTTTGATAGTGGCCAAACTTCTGCTAAGCAGTAAAAACTGAGCCCAAAAGCGAATCAGATGATGAGACCCCCCACCCCCCTCTCGCCCATTGGCTGGAGTTGGGGCTGTGAGAATTGCAGGTAAGCCAGCTGCAATTTGTGTCAGGCTAACTGCAGTAGGAGTGCACACAATCCTTATGAAATCCTACTGCCCTTGCGCATACTCATAAGTTCTAATGCAATCGGACTTGGACTTGGCCGCAAATTACACAAATCACATTTAAGTTGCGGTCCGGAACTTTTGGCCACTGCACTGGCCAGTGTGCACAGAATCAATAAATTAAGCCCTGCTACCCCAAGGGGACATCATATTTCTATGCCCGGGGCTGGGCTCAGATTGTTGGCAGGGGGCTTGAAGCAGAGTTTTGACCCGCCCGGGAGCGAAAAGTTTCAATAGGTCGCCCAGACAGACGGACGGACAGACAGAAACACATCGCTGGCAGCGACCTTGAAAGCGCACATTTAACCCACTAGCAATTCTCTATCTCTCCCCCCCCCCCCCCCCCTCTCTCACTCTCTCTCGATCTCTCTTGGCCGCAGCTGCTCTGCGCCTGGCATTGTCATTGTGCATCCTACAATTCGCACAAGTTTGGCACATTTGTCACTTCGGACATGGCGACAAAAAAATGTACCCAAACAACAACAACAACAACAATTAAGAAAGCTCTCCTGACCAGCAGATACCCTGCGCCGAGAAGTAAACGGAATCTAAATTTACTATGCGAGAGCCTACATCCCTAATTTGATATCACGAGCTTCAAGATAGAGTCAAAAGAGCAAATCAGAAAATCGATATACATATATCGATTTCGTAAAAACAGTGTGAGCTTCCGATCATCTGCAAGGAACTTAATGTTGGATCCAAGAGCGGACAGACAGATTGACAGGCAGACGGACGGATATGGCTAGATCGACTAGGCTATTGATGGTGCACAAAAGTATTGAAGCTTTCGTACACTCTTCTTTACCCGTATTTAATTTAAGGGTGCAGGGTATACAAACACTGCAGACTGAGTGCAATGAAATGTTGCAGACAACCCACACACGCACACACGCAAACGCACACACGCACACGCACACACTGAAATCACAGTCTTTCCACGTGTCGCACACCTCACCCTCAGCTCCTTTATCGCTCAATGTTAATAACTGCCACGGTCCAGCAGGAAGAGAAACAGAAGAACGGGCGGTAAAGAGGGAGGCGGAGGCGGCTTCTATTGGAGTGGATGGTGTTAGCCGGCAGAGGTAAGGGTGCGGGCGGATTGTTACAGCCATGCCATTAGTTCACCGCATTTTATAGCTTTGGTCTCGCTCGCATATGTGCAGCGTTATCTGCGCTGGCAAAACGGCTCCTCCGGCTCTCACACGCCCACGGGTCTCTCAATGGGCGTGTCAAAAGGTGCGTCGTCCCAACACGCCAACACAACAGGCAGCGGCAATAGCAGGTGTGACAGGTAGGAAGGGTTAACATGTGTGTGTATATGGCAGGACATCTTGCTGTTGTTGTTGTTGCTGCTGCTGCTGTTGTGCGTGCGCCAAGCAGAGGCCCAACTTTTTCTGGCAACTACAATAATTTAGTATAGTTCAAAAAAGTTCCACACCTGTCTACATCCGCATATTCGCACTGGCATCCACATGGCCACACATTCGCATCCGCATCCACATGTGTGTGTCTAAAGTTTATTGGTAAAATTTTATTGCAGATTTTTGCGCTATACCAGCCAGACTATCCATTTTTGTGTGTGTGGCAAGCCCACAGACTGAAACCACGTCCTCAATACCCAATCTGCGTCCCGGCTACCGTTTTTGTGCGTCGTTGTCCTTGTCCTGGATCTGGGTATGGGTGTGGGTCTGGGGAGTCGTGCCTCCTGCCTGCCGGGTCCCGAATTCTCGCTCGGCAGCGTCTTGTGAAAATATTTGGAAAAACTTTTGCAATTTATCTGTTTCATAGCCAGCGACGAAAAACGCAACGCCAAGGCCTTGTCCAAGTATCTTTAGCATCGCCTCAGCCCACCTCCACCTGTCGCTGCCAGGCTGTGGCACAAGCGCAGCTCCTTGCAACACGCACACATCGACCGAAAATATATGTACATATGTAGCATATAAAAGAAAAAGGGTAAGACCAAAACGAGCGCCGCATGGAAAACCAATTGCAAAATGAATCGAGTTAAAGTAATTTGGCAGTAGACTGGACTCACCCCTTGACCCTGCCCCCAAGCGGCACCTGCAGCCGGCCAGCGTACAGATGGCCACATATTGATAGGCAAGGGCTATGGACAAGGCGCAGCACGGCATCCGCTCTCAATCTAGATTGATCTGTGGCCGGAGATCGACCTGTCGAATTTGGCTTTGAGTAGACTGCTACACAAATGCTTTTCGAGGGTAAAAATAGTTATATCTAAATCAGCTCTGTTTGTCGATGAGTACAAATTATATATGTGCGTATATATCAAGGCTGCAAAGCCAACGAAAATAAATTCTTCTGCTTTGGCTCACAGTCAACAGGAACTCCCTGCCTTAAGGTGCGGTTCGTGAACCTAGTTTTCCACATCCTTGAGCCCAGGTTCATGTCGAGTTTTCTCTCGTGTGACAGCAGCGCTTCATAATTTTGTTCCTCAGATTTATTTTGTTGTGGTTTCCAGGGCCCAACTGGTTTTTGGTTGGCTTTCGGTTAAGTCGCGGCTGTAGCTGGGGATTGTTGTCCGCTTATTCGTAGTGCCACGCCCAGCTGGCAACCGCAAGGCAAATGCGGCCAGAGGCAGGTCATAAAACCAGATGTTGCCAGCACAAAGCAGCGCGTGTGTGTGTGTGTGTGTGTGTGTGTGTGTGTGCGTGTGCACACTTTAACTCATTAGCGTGTAAAGAATCTTAACGCTTCAAAATGAATTAATTTTCATCCAATTTGATGTTGACACACACACACACACACATCACACACACACACACACACACACACACACACACACACACACACACACACACACACACACACACACACACACACACACACACACACACACACACACGCGCTCACACACAGGAAATGACAGCAGCAAAGAGCTGCTCTTGGCTCTTCGTCTGGCTACAGCATGCACCTGTTTGTTTGCCCCAGCCTATCCGCTGCCACGCCCACTAAACACTGTTGCTCCTGTGCGCCTCTTGGCAGCCTATAATTTTGATTATTTTATTTTATAGCTGCCGGCGACGCTTTTGCTTTGTGCGCTGGCTCAAAACTGAAGTCTGTCAGGCGCGCAAAGGCCTCTGTCTGCTCAGCGAGCGAGTGTGTATGCGTGTGTGTGTGTGTGTGTGTGTGTGTGTGTGTGTGTCTGTATTTAAATCCGATTTGAATAATTACAAATTTCAATTGTATGAAACCAACGGCAGCAGCAGCCGCCGCCGTCATGACATCCAGCAATATGACGCCATATGGAAATGGCAGTGCTCTGCCACACACACACACACACACACACACGCACACACAGACACACTTTGACTGTGGCGCGCACATTTACCGTACAATGGAGACAGCAGCCGCTGTCGCAGTCGCAGTTGCTGATTTTACAGTCGCTGGTCACAGGCAACGGCTTCTGTTTCTGCCGAGTTAAAGATAAGATTATTACCCGGCACACACACACACACGCACACACGCACACACACACAGACAGCCATGCACACCTATACACACCTCGCCTCGCTGTGCTTGGGAATTATTTTCGTCGGCGTCGCCTTTTGTTTGAGCTCCACTCTGCGGTCGCCTATTTGGTGGCATTGCTACGTGATACGTGAGAGTCGAGAGCTGCCAGCACTTCGGCGCACACACATTGGGGCACTTACATTTTATTCATAATATTGAAATAATACCCGCACACTTGTGCACACTGTACTCCTGCTCGCGCCGCCGACAAAAGCCAACACTCGGTTAACCCAAACCATTTTTCCCTAGCAACGCTTTTCAAATTTTAGCCCAACATCGATTAAATCCGTGAATGCTTAAGGACCTATATATAGCGAGCAAATTGTATTTAAAGAAATACAAATTGCATCAAAAATCTCTTAAAGGTATAAGTGTGTACTGTTCTTGTAGTATGTAGAAATGATCTATAGATGCTGATCTTCAAACTTCCAATAATCTTGTGGCTGATATTATTTTTAAAATTACATAAACAAACACGTTTTATACAATCGATCCACACTTGTGGAAGGGAGTTTCTAAAGCCCAACCTAAGAATAAATTTAAATGACATAAAGTTAATACAGCAAAAAACCCTACTGCCTGTGCGCCGATCGCCAAACAGCCAGTCAATCAGTCAGTTAATCAATCAATCAATCAGTCAATCAGCCAGCCAGAACAAACATTTTTCAGATGTACATATATATCAATCATAATAAATGAAAAGTAAGCTTGTTGTACTTAATTGATTATTGGTAATTGTTGCAGTTGCTAAAACTCTTATTCGTGCATTGTCAATCAATCAATCAATCAGTCTGCCATTAGCATTGTTGCGGCCAACGGTACGTATGGGCAATTTAAAGAGGAATAATTGGCAGACTGCTGCGCTAGGCAAATGATAATAATAATTATAATAGAAATAACGATTATAATAAAACTCACACACTCGTAACAACGAGAACAACAAGAACAACAAATTAAAAACCTAATAATTGCCTAATTATAATTCCAACTAATGAGTTTTCAAGTAGATATCTTCATCTCCGAGCTCCGACCTCCGAGCTGAGCCAAATGCCTGGCCCTGAGTCTCTATCGCGTTGCTGTCGTTCTGACTTCCCAGTGGAGGGAGTTTTACGCCTATCTATGGTACATTTTTGTGGTATTTCTATTATGGGATCCGTTCCCAGAACTGTAACGGGGTGCATTGTGTATTTAGCATGCTTATCGCTTAATTGTGCGACGAGCAACCGAAACAAGAACAAAAACAACCGCCGACTGGCAACTGGCAACTGGCAATTGGCAACTGGCAACGTTTGCCACACGAAATATACAAAACAAATACAAAATTTATCAAATTTTGCACAGACAAACTTTGGAGTGTGTTTTTGCATTGAAGCTGCTGTATCTGCTGATGAGTAAAGCATCAGGAAGCGGAGCAGGAGAGGGAGGATTATCCAATGAACTAACACGAGTCTAAAATTTGGCAAAATAAACTAATAGGAAAGCCGAATGGGGCAAGGTACTTGCATGTGGAATACCCTGCCCCAAAAAACACGCTCATATCAAATTGCTTTTTAAAAGTTATACAAAACTTAAATGTTATATCCATCTGTCTGGAATTAAGCTGCAGGCTTGCAATGGGTGGATAAATGGAATAGCTGGCTGTCTACACATTTTATAGCCACTGTGTCGCAACGCATCTTTGACTATAAAGTATATTTCTTTATGCCCCCTTATGATGATCTAACATCAGCTTACTCAACACCGTCAGCACATGGCTGTGGGCAACTGTGGAAGTAGTACGTCCTAAAATGATTAGCTTGGGCCAGCCGTGGCCCTGATGGGACAATTGCTTTGTTCATTCGCAGGCAGTTACAGCAAAGTTTTCTAACGAGTTCAACTTGGGGCAGAGTCGCACAAGCTGATGCCACAACACGAAATTCGCAACAGCCAAAATGGCGCCCAACGTGGGCTGGGCTAAGTTCTTAACCGCTTTAGCCAGTTGCTCCTCTCGCCAGCACCAGATCTTTTCGGGCGCTCATAAATCAGTTAAGAGGTAACAGGTATCAGTCAGCGACAGGCTTTTGTCTAGCCGCCCTTACGCCCAGCTGCCGCCCAACGGCCTAAAAATAAACTGTGTCCACACCCACAGGCAAACGGAAACTTTTGGGCGAACACTTCGAAATCGATGGATTCTTTAATGAGGAATGCAAATTCAGAGGCCTAAGGATATGAAACGTTGATAACTATTATTTTATGTATAGTACATGCATACATAATCACTATTGCGCCAATCAAAGAGCAACCTCAGGCTATTTGGGGCGTGGGCGAAGGAAAGGTGATTAAAAACAATGAAAAGGTCTTCTGAGCCAACGACTATGGGACAATGTGAATGGTGAAAATGGTGCGGTGCGTTATGCTGCGTGGTGTGTACTCGTAATGCGCCGGGCCAGAACCGGATGACAGGAAGTGCGCATAATGAATTAGCGGGACGGAAGCGCACTAGAAAGCCAAAAGCCTGCCGTTTGAACCGTTAGAGCCCGCGACCTCTGATGAGCCGCATTTGAGGTGGACAGCGTCCATTGCCCGTGGATCGATGCCAATGCCTATGGCGTCGCTTATAATGGGAGCCAGCTAACAATATTTGCATACGTACCATCCAGGGCTTGGGCCATCACGGGGGGCACTCACGTGGGACAAGCACACTCCATTGGCAAATGGCTTTGGCATAAATTAAGAACAAAGCCACTGATTGAAATAGCCCAAATGGGTGCCCTCTTCGTTCAAAGGCTTCTTGCAAGCATTAAATTTATGAATAGTTTTAAGCGCTTTGACGTCTTTCTTCCACTTTGGCTTGCCTCCTTGAAAATAGGTCGAAACGTGTTCTCGAGACCAATAAATAGAGCTGCATTTTTAATATGTATGTATACTGCAGGAGTTTCACTGTTTTCTATATTTCCTCCCATTGCCAGAATGTCGATAAAATGGGTTTCTCAGGCACAACTCGTTGATTATAATATCCATACTCAACACATTTGGTATGTAGGTTCTTGGATAGTATACACAGATTACAAATATTTCATTTTTAAGATACCCTTCTCTGATCTTTCTAAAATTAAAAAAAAATATGTATGTATATGTATAAAGTTAATGTTAGGATCTTGTGCTCCGGCACAATAAATGCACACCTCTTCGCCTCTCCAAAACATCATAAAAGCTTTATGGATACGAAAAAAACAGGCTTTACCGTTGGACTATCTGGCAACCATAGCTTCCAAATTATACCTGCTACTGATCATCTTCCTGGAATGTAAAGTATAGATGGTATAGCTATTTAATTGCATCATTTGCGCAGTTAAGAGACTTGTGAATTATGTTTCCCTGATACACGTGCGCTTTAATTGAACATTATGCAATTGGTATTTTAGTATATTGCGCACTCGGCTATCATTCATACTATATATATATATATATATATATATATATATATGCATGTGTATGTATGTGTGTGTGTGCGTGTCTGCGGCTTGCTGGATTTGCTCATGCAAGAAATCAACATATCAAAATTAATTTCCCATGCATAAATAAGTAATATGAATGTCAATTTAATGCATACGGGAGCGAGAGGGGCTCCACATGAGTTTCATCATAGGACAACCACACACACACACACACAAAGAGAAATACATGCACACACACGCATATAATGCGTAAATTAGTGTACGTGTGCATGTGTGTGTGTGTGGGCCTCTGCTCTAGTAGGTGTAATTTTAATACCAACTGCCCTTTGCCATTAATAATTTTCTTTTTGTTAGGCCCACACACACACACACGAACACGCACACCCACAGGCTCTCGCCTGTGCATTTTTACACACACACACATACATGCTTATGTGCATATGTATGCTTACGAAAAAAAAGAGAAGAGAAGCCAATATCCCCAGCAAATTTCAGTGAATTATGGCAAATTACATTCTTATCGATTGGTCCATTTTTTCTCTCTTTTTATTTTTATTTTATTTTACTTTTTTTTTTGTTCTTTCCACATGCGGACACGCTAGAAGACCCTCGGCATTGGTTTACTTTTTGCTTGCTGCCTTCCACCTCTGCTACCCGGTTCACCTTCGAATTACCGTATATAATAAACACGCCCCGCAACATATGAAAGGTGGTACATGGCATGCGTAAATATTGCCATCGGCATCGGCATCGACAACGGCAACGGCATTGCCCTGGGCAGGTCATTAAACAGACACTTGCTGTTGCCGGAAAGGCGGAATGCGAGCTGGGGCGATTGAAGTACTTGCATAATGCCAAATGCTGGGATAATTCGTTTACCTGCAAATTGACAGATCACTCAAGCACACACATTCCCCACATTATCATACATATGGCGTGTTTCGCAGGTTGAGCTTTCATTCCTGATGCGCACTGCAACTATCAAGATCTGGACCCAACTAGAAGCTCCAGCCAGCAGCTTTCCTGTTTAAGAAATAGATAGTTTAATAAGGTGTTTGCTTTTAGGGAGTCTTAAGCTCGAGAACTATTTCCAGTAATGTTCAAATAAATGCCAAGTAAACTAAATATGATTAAAATAATAATTATTCTGATTAAATGATGCGTGCATAGATCATATAAGTAAAGGGAAGTGTGTTTAAGGATTTATAAAATTAAAATAGAAACATGCTTAAAATCTGAATAAAATAAATTACATAAAAATAAAACCAAGTAATTTGAACTTGGTTTCCCTAGATTCCCCCTTTCAAAGCTAGGGATTTAAAGGGAAGGTAAAAGGCGCAAAAATAATATACGACTCATAAATGGAAAGCCATTAATGATCTACAATTTTAAATGTTATGATTGTCATTGAGGGACTAGGATCAAATAGGATTCTCAAGCTGCGCGGTAAGCGACTTAAGTTTTTGAGCCTCTCTTCTAGTTGGATTCGGATAGTTTATATATATATATATATTTTGGATATTTGTTGTGGACACAAATAAGTAATTCAGGAGCTAAAAAAAAAATTCAAAGAAGGGTAACAATTTGAACTTAAATATGACAAGCGTGTTGGTAAGTCCGCATGCTAATCTCTTTCAACTCATGATAAAAAATAAGTATGTTTTTTTGTCGCTTAACTAATTCTGTAAGACAATTTATGGCTGAAACTTTTTTCAAATTATTAAAAATTATTATTTTATTATGTACCAGCTTTTGAAGTTTTTTTCTGTTTATTTTTTTGATATTTCTTCAAACATTTTTCAGTCATCGCATCCTATGCGATAACGCAAATTGCCAGCAATCCATTGGCGTGAGCCGGGAAAGGCAGAATTATCTGCTTCGATTTACTGCGAGCGCATTTTGCCTACCCCCGCTCCACCAGCGACACCTTAACCTGGGCCTGTCAAATGCTGCTTCAACACCAACAATGCCCAAACCCCGAGCCCCTTGCTACGACACACCTCATGAGCCGCAGCGTCTGTTTCTGTCCCAGGCACCTATTCTTGGCGCTGGTAATAAGATAACCTTATTGCATATGTTTATATTACAGCCAAACGTGTGTGTGTTTGTGTGCGTGTGTGTGTGTGTGCGTGTGTGCGTGTGCAGTTGAAGATGAAACACCTCACAGCTGTTGGTGCTTAAAGACAACGCCGCCTTTCGAGGAAAAAAAGCCAAATATACTCAAAACCAACAGCCCACCTGCCAGCCACACCCACTGCCTAACGCCTGGCAGACAAAGTGGGGAAAGAGGCTTGGGGGATTGGGGCTGGGTGGCCGGGTGGCTGAGGGCTGTGGCTGTGGCTGTCGTATTTGTGCTCAGTGCTGCCTAATAATGCGATTGCCTTGTTATGGTTAAGCCATATAATGTAATGTGTTCGTGTGTGTGTTAGTATTTGTAATGCGTGTGTGTGTGCGAGTGTGCGAGGAGGATTCACAAATTCATTTTTATGATCATGTGAAATTTATTAATATTTATTGTTGTATTTGTTTGCCTTTGCCACACCATCGACTGCTGCTGCTTCTGGCGTTTTGCTTATTGTTTTTATATGTACTCCACAGCAGCAACAACAACGACAACAACAACAATAGTGGCAGCATTGTATCTTGTATCTATGTGCAACATTGTATCTGTAGCTGTCAATTGCAAGCAGCAGCAGACACAGACCCCGTGAGCCAGGTCCACAGCCAAAGCCAGGCACGAACTGTGGATTGTTTGGGAGCTGTGGGTGCTTTGTTGTGTATGCGTGTGTGTGTGTGTGTGTGTTCCGCTTCGCGTTTTGCACGTGCATGAAATGCGCGTAAATACAAATTAAGACACAAGCCGGAGCTGCATACAGATAACCAACATCCACTCAAAGACTAAATTACCGAATATAACCATGAATGGCCATCAATGCCGCGCAGCCGAGCACAAAAGGTGGCTCAATGCTTGGCCAAATGCCAAACCGTGTCCCAATCAATCCGCACTTCTCGCTGACAATGTCGAACATTTGCACACGAGCCCAATGCAGTTGCGCTGCGTTTGCAAGATTTGCATTTATCGAATGCTAATTAAAATTGGCCCGATACCATTTTAATCTTCTTGTCGGCTCCAAACCGGAATTACAATTTTCATTTTGCTATGGCTCGACCACAAACTGGTTCAGTAGCCCCCCAAAACAGACTGTAATTAAAAACTTTAAAAAATATTATTGCAACATTTCACATTTGTATGCAAGTACATATATGTAAACTAAATAAACTAGATTTCCTTTAAAATTGTTTTAATTTTATTTTATTTATTTATTTATTTATTTATTTATTAGTGGTCGACAAAACGAGTGTCTTCCTAATTATTCAATACATTATATTTACAATTATGAAAATTAGTTAGAGAACACAAATTTCTAATAGCATCACCGACCGATGGAGGTGTTTTATTTGCCAGTCCGGCCAGCTGTGCCCCTTTTCACAGCTAATTTTGTCAGTGACGCTATTAGAGCCTACATCTAAGAAGAAGGGTGTAAGTAGGAAAAAGTGTTCTTAGGTAAAATTCAAAATAATCTTAATTTGCTATATTATTTAAGAATATACCATAAATAGGAGAAAAGAAAGTAAGAAGATTGTTAATAAAGTAAAGAACTGTATGCTAGATATACAGAGTGTTAAGTAGATAGGATAAAGAGATAGTATTGGGAAAGTAATGGGAAATCACCGACCCGGTGGGGGAAAATGTACAGCCTGTCCGGCAAGCTATGCCCCTGCTCATAGCTGGGAATGGTCAGTGACTTCCCGAAGGTATCCTGAAAGCAACGATTTTATTAGGGGTAGAGAAAGTTCGGTAGAGAAAACGTGATGCAAACTATTGTAATTTTTACATAGCACGCGAAAAGGATTGTGCATAGCGTAGTCTGTTGTGCACGTCGATAGGAATAAGGGGCGGTAATTTCTGGTTGGATCTAGCCGGAACAGAGAATTGAAGACGCCCTAGCAGAAAAGGAGAATCTATATCGCCAACAACCAACTTATGTAGAAAGACAACACCGAGAATTGTCCTACGGTTGGTTAACGACGGAAGATTAAGAAGAAGCAGCCTGCTGGAATAGGATGGCAACCGAAGATTAGGGTCCCAATTTAAACCTCGTAAGGCAAAAAGCAGAAATTGCTTCTGAACAGATTCAATACGATCCTGGCTATTGTTATACTGCGGAGACCAGATGCAAGAGCAGTATTCAAGGATAGGACGAACAAGAGAGATGTACAGAAGTTTCGTTATAAAAGGATCGTTAAACTCTTTAGACCATCGTTTAATGAATGTAAAGATTGAAGCAGAGTTTAGAATCAAAATGAACGCCTAGATCCTTAACTGTTAGTATACGTTGCAATGGAGTATTGTTGATTGTATAACTGACAACATAAGGTGTAGTACGATTAAATGTCATAAACATACACTTTGAACAATTCAGATGCAATTGATTGGCCGAACACCAAAGTTGCATAGCGTTCAAATCGTCTTGAAGATGAGAATGATGTAGGGGATTAGTGTATGATAGAATAAGTTTCACGTCGTCCGCATACATGAGTACACGGGCATGGGCATTGAGGAACACCAGAAGTAACGTGAACCTGTTTAAAGGTAGTCAGCCTCAGCATTACTCTTTGGGCCCTACCTTTTAAATGAGAACTAATCCAAAGCAAAAGAGACGGAGGGAAACCTATTCGGTCAAGTTTAAAAAGTAAAATGTCATGATGCACAGAGTCAAACGCCTTACTGAAGTCAGTGTAAATTACATCAGTTTGCATTTTCGAAAGGAAAGCATCATTCACTAAGGAAGTAAACTCGAGCAGATTGGTCGTAGTTGACCGATTCTTTACGAATCCACGTTGAACAGGGGAAACAACTGATTTGCTTAATGCTGCAAATTCGAAGTGATTATTTTTTCAAATAATTTAGGAATAGCGGACAGTTTTGCAATGCCCCTGTAATTTTGTATATCAGACTTACCACCTTTCTTGTGGAGAGGAATGATATAAGATTCTTTCCAAAGAGATGGAAAGACAGAAGATTCGAGGGATAGATTAAAAAGCTTTAGCAATGGATAAACAAGGGAAGAATTACACTCGTTGAGTAGACAACTAGGAATATTGTCAGGCCCAGGAGAGAAAGAAGATTTTAAAGAATTTAAAGCTAAGAGGAGAGAGGAATGGGAAATAATAGGAGGAGGTATAGAACTAGAGGAAGTAATAGTATAAGGGTAAGAATTATTATTAGGGCAGACTGAAGAGTAAGTTGATTGAAAAAAATTAGCAAAGAGGTTAGCAGAATCAGAGTCATTGCTAGCTTTATCCATCCCAAGAGAAAAAGAAGATGGCAAACTTGAAGACTTACGCTTCAAGATTACAAAATTGTAAAACTGTCTCGGATTTAGGGCAAATTGCCTTTTGCAACGAGTTAGATAATTCTCATAGCATTGAGAATTCAGAAGAAAGAAGTTCGACTTGGCTATGGAATATTTAGCCAAGTCTGTACACTAACCAGACTTATTAAACTTTTTAAAATATTTAGATTTTAAATTTTTTAGATTTGATAATCTGAGAGTAAACCAAGGTGGCTTTGAAGAAGTAGTCGAAGGAATTGACTTGGGAATACACATATCTAAGAGGGAGTTTAGGGTGTTATAAAAAAATTTAATAGCAGTATTCATGTCAACCGAGTCATATAAGAAAGACCAGTCGGTTGCATAAACAAGCTGATTCAGCAATGCATAATTACCTTTGCGAAAGCTACGGCGGGGCTTATTGGCTGATGAGCACGAAATGAGAGGATTACAATTGAACATTGCAACCTCTAAAGTAGGATGATATGATGCACGAAACAACGATCAAAAACAAAGATGTGAATAACCAGGTAATCGAAACAAGATTAGAACCATGACAATATGTTTTTGGGAATTGATTATTGACTATTTTTATTTGAAATAGACGGAACTATCAATTTTATTTTATTTTTGTATTCAAGTAGGACTGCGATTCCTTAAAACTACTAGAGAAACGAATCTTAAACTCTCTGCTCTAAGCAGGGATCATAATGTAACAATATGATGCAGATATAATATTATCTATGGTATATATATCTATTAAATCTCTGATAATTCGAATTATTCTCTTCTTCACGTTTAAATCACACTATGAAAAATGCAATATGCATTTCTATTTAAAGGGAAAGTACTTGAATCAAGCTTGTATGATAAGTACTAGACAAATTAGTAGCAGATACAACTATACAGCAGTAATCCGCTTTCGCGTCCTTCTCTGCCAACACTCTGCTCTAGAGTACTTCAACCTAATTGGTGAGAGGATTTAAATGCTTATGCGAATTTAATTGGAGGCATCTTAGCTCAAGTCTTAGCTGCAAGAAATGCATTCTTAGCTACTTGGCTTCTATTTCAAGTATAGTTACTAAGCTCCACTGCAAACAACCACAGTCTCTCCCTCCCTGCCTCCATCCCTCCCTCCGTCCGTACACCCTTCCACACACGCACACTCAAAGCAACACTTAGTGCTTGTGCCCCTTCTCATAAGAAGCTTTACCGCTACTCTTTCGATGACGGCACGAAATCAAATCTCATGCAAATTATACGCCTTTTTACGCATTTACACAATGATAGTGTCAGGTGTGGCGCGGCGGGAGCGCTGGCCGGGGCAGGCGCTGTGCCGATTTGTTTCTGGGTGCGGGTTGCGGGTTGCGGGGTGCACAGTCCCTTTGTCATATTGCAAAACGTGTGCGTGGCGACGACAGCGGGTGGCAGAGCTTCGTTGAAATTTGCCTCCAATTGCTGCGAACGCTACCCAAAAGCAGCGGCAACTATTGCGCTGGATCGGCCTTTGAAAAAAAAAATTAATAAAAATAATTGTTTTAAAATTAATTAAGAAATATTTTAAAATTTAATTCAAACATTCCAGGAAGAGGCATGGTTTGTGCTTCATTTATATTGAAGGTCCGACTGTGTATACCCTTCAGGTGTCAGTCACTTACAGGATATCGAGACAACAGCTGCTAAAAGGAAACGCGGCGTTGATGAAGCGTCTTCGTCATGGCGTCATGAAAACGCCAGGAACAACAGACAGGGGGCAGGGGAATATCAGCATTAACGTTGAGTGTTGGAAAATATGCCAATGTTCGCGGGCAACGCATGTGCTCCTGGCTGCCAACTCCTGTTTCTGTTCCTGTTACCGCCTCTGCCCGCCTCCCACTCCCACTCCCGCTCCCATTCCGCCCACGCTCGCTACACACATGTCTCACGGTACGTTTTACATTTCATATCTGATTTTTGTGCGTGGAAATTTAATTTGTATTTCATCATACGAGTACTTGTCTGCCATGTGCCGAGCGCCGAGTGCCGTATTCCGTGCGCCGAGCCCGTTATCCTGTCAGGTCCTGCCACACCACTCAGTCAGAGTAATGCAAAAAAAAAAATGAAAATATGCCAGCAAAAATCTGAAAAAAATAAAAATAAATAAAAAACAAAAGTTAAAAGCAAAATTCCACGGCAAACGAGCAATTGAACGGCTTTCGGGCGTCGCACACGCACACGCACACCCACACACACACACACACAGATAGACACAGCAAATAAATCGAGGGTAAATCGATTGTTTGCAATTCCCAGAATTTACGGAGATTGTTCAAACTGTACCTCAACTAATAGAAAGAGATTATAAATATTATATATAAGTTTTAAATGCAGGTGAAATCCGAAATATCGCTTTATATATAGTATATATATGCAAACATATTTCTATACATCAGCTTTGCCTGATTGTTCGTTTATCCTTCAGTCTGTCAGCTAAAGACACGATATATATATATTTATACTTATTAAATATTCAATATTTTATATTAATGTAGTTTCTATTACTATTCATATTTGTATTTTATTTGACTTTGAACTTTAACTTTTAAGGCCTTCGGCAGGAACAACATCACATCTATAATCTAGCTGAGGATTTGAAACCGATTTCTCATTTTTTGAGTGGATAAAGGAACCTCTTAAGCAACTCTTTCATCAAGAACTACAAATTTATTGATAACTCAATAATTGCGAACTATGTAAAAGCAACTGAAAAAAATCAAATAAATTGGTTAAGATTAACAGAAAATCTTATTTAACAAACAACAACTATGTTGATAATATGGAATTGTTCGATCTGACCCTTATGCTTTATTCTCGAACGCATCTCGCCGGAAAGCCATGCATGCATATGTACCATAAATGTATTTGCGCTCGTGCATGCGTAAAAAGTCGTGTTATGCTAAAGCACCAAAAACATGTTGCACTTATGATCGTTAAATTTGTGTTTTGTCGCCGCAAGCAGGAGCGAGTGAGAGAGGTAAAGGGAAAGAGAGGGAGAGAGAGAGAGAGAGGGAGGGAGAAAAGAAAGTGGCTAGCATCATTCATAATGAAAGCGCGAAATGTAGTTTATCAAGCTATTAGTCCGCCGAGGCATGCCAAGAATGAGGCAGACAGCTGGAGAGACAGAGTCCCAGTCAAAGTGCAAGATGCACTTAAGCGTGCACACACACACAGAGAGAGAACGAGTGAGAGAGAAAGGAAGACACACATGCAGTCATACACACCCACACACGCACACACATCATGTGATGTGACAAATGCAAACAACAACAAAATGCAGCTGTGTGTGAAGTCATCAACTTGGCTGATGATAGCAGAGACTGCAGCCTTGGCAGGAAGATTGCTGCCAGAAAACATTGCCAGGAGCTACTGCACCCAAGCCCCCCATCCCCCTCCCATGCACCGATACGCCTCAGCCAAGTCTAGGCAACGCCCGGTTCCTGCTATGCTAGACAGCAGCTGTTGGCAGCGAAAATAATATAAATAACTTTAAGTACATTTGATTTTTCACAATTTTGTTGCAATTTGTTTTGGACGCAGCGCGACGAGTTGCTTTATGGTTGCAAATAAGAGAAGATAAGGCAAATATAAATAAATTAAGCCAAGTATGCAGCTACAAATAAATGAAAATGAAAATGAAAACTCTTTGCCGGCACACGCAGCGTATGCGTTATTTGCAATTATCTGCACTGGCTGTGATTTGCGCAGCGCATATCTGCGTGCGGTATGCGTGTGTATGAGAGTGTGCGCGTGTGTGTGTGTGTGCGCGCGCGTGTGCATCTGATTCGTGGTGTGCGCTCTGGCGTTTATTTTTCAATTTTTAATTAAAGATTCCATGCGTTTCCCTATAAATTATTCGTTAAATGTGCACGCAGCTAAGCTCATTTTGGTGTTGCGCCACGTTATGATTTACACACATGGATAACGCCAGTTTTATGGCATTTTTGGCAGCTGCCTTAAACGTACTTATAAATGAACATCAATTCAGCTTTAATCTGTTCAATCAAGTCCAAGCCACATTAAAGCTTCTGTCGCAAACAATTTTAATTCTAACGCTATACCTATTTTTCGCATGTTCCTATCTTAACTCGGTTCTAGATGCTAGCAGTAAGCATAGCTAAATATAGAGTAATATATTTTTCTAAACTACATAGATACATTAAGATACTATAGTCTCGATAAATGATGATAAATAAGGCCGATTTTGGAAGGATATGGCACTTTGAACAATGCAATTTTAACACAAATATGGGATCGATCATGAACCAACATGTTTTTGATCATATTTTGGAATATCTTGGAATATCCGCAAAACAACATAGTATCTTTCAAAGCCCGATAGAATTTTTTTAGTTATTCAAATTCTCATGGAGCTGACTCATAATCAATTTATAATATAATTTAATGAAGATTAAATGTCTATCCCCCTAGTTAAATCAAAGCACTTGCTAAACTAACGCTTTAGGTAGTTTTTCATCGTCAAGCACAAATCGTGAAGTGTAACTTAAACGAAGTCCCTTTTCTGCAAAGTCTTTTTCCCTTATTTGCCCGCTCTGCTATCTGATTCGATTGCGCATAACCAGTCCGGAGCTTGGGCGTAACGGTAACGGTAACGGTAACGGCAGCTGACAAATCAACATATCAACCTGCTTCCGACGCCGACCCGCCCCCAAATGCCTGCCATTCGATTGGCACTCGTAAATCTCATCTCTGGTAATTTATGCCTATGCCAAAAAAAAAAAAAAAAGAAGGGAGAAATGAAAAAAGGAAATATGCATTGATATTTTGATGCAAAGCAGTTGATTTAACAACCAGCAGCTGGCAAGGGGGCCGAGGGCAGCACAAAGTGTAAAGTTTTGCATGGGATGCGAAGACGCAAGTGAAATAAAAGAGGAAAACTGCCATGAAAATGCCAAAAGAAAATATGACGCTCATTTGCATGCAGAAAAAGCAGAGAACAAAACACGAGCAGCGGAAGGAGAAAGGAGAAGAAAGGAGGAGGAAGGCGGAGCCGAACGGAAGTAATGCGACTGTCAGGCAGCCAGACAGCTTGCATTTAGCATATTTGCCACTATCTGACGTTGGCTTTTGCCACTGCAGAATCCTTTATCCTTGGCACTTCATTGTGGTCGAGCTGGTCCTGCCACGGCCGGCGCAGGCGCGACTGTTTGTTAAGGAAAATGGGGCACTTGGACGGGGCTTGACTTGGAATTGGTGCTCGGTGCTTGGGTCTTGGGATTTGGGATTTCCGTTTTACTTGAGACATCTTTGGGACCAGACATTGTAGCATATGTAAATCTGTGGTGGCTGCAGCCGTCTTTGGGGTGGGCGGTTCGGGCGTGCTCTGGGCGTCAGCTGCAACAAGATAAACGCCGCTACCTTGACAGAAGACTTCTCGTAACCCGTAACTATAACAACCATGTTCATAATCTGCATAAAAGTATGCAACACTCCTGCATTGTGTGCGCGTCTGTGTCTGTGTGTCTCTGTATGTGTGTGTGTGTGTGTGTGCTGTTTACATGTAAGCTACTTAAGTCCAAATCCTTTTTGTTATGTCATGTGGCATCGGTTCGATGGGGTTTGGGATTAAGTTTCGTTTTGCGTTTGCTTCAGCCTTCAGTTGTCCTAACAACTAGCCTACGGCTATTTTACATACTACCAACATCCCCTTCCCCCCTTGATCCACCTTCCGCTACTCTCACCATTGCATAAGCTGCCCCGGGTGCGGTCCATGTGTGCCTGCGTGCTTGAACAATAGATATCAGCGCACAAAGCTAAACAAAATCATTTATCGATTATGGGGAGGTTATACAAGAAAAAAAAAAGAGGAAGAAAAAAATGAAAGGGAAAAATCAACTGATTGGCGCTCGTTTGGCTCGTTTGAAAAGTGGACAGGGGACGAACAGGATCTATTTACGGATTTGGTCGTTTGTATAGCGTTTGGTTATCTGGGTTAAATAAGAGTCCGCTCTTTGTTGCCAGCCATGCGGCCATCACATGTCAATTTGCCAGCTACATTTGCCAAGCCTCCCCACTCCCGACTCCCGACTCCTCGCCTGCAACCTCTGTATACGGCATAGTAAATCGAGTGCAGCCAAAAATGATTGTGCGTAGTTATGGATCTACTTCGTTAGACCCACATCTTGTGTGTAACTATAAAAGCATCAGCATTTCGAACAAAGAGTAAACAGAAATATTTACTTTCTAGCATTACAGTGCAAATGAGGCGCGATCCTACTACGTGCTCTGAGCATATGCGGTTCAACTTCCTGGAAAGGGAAAGTGTGCGACGGCTGTAGAGTAAGGGGATTTATTTGACAGAATATTCCTAATGCTTTATTATTTACTAGCGGGTATAACCCGGCCTTGCCCGTGGCACGTATGTTATAATATCAATGTTTTCAAAAAGCTTTGAAAATGATTTTGAAACTGATCGGACGGGAATCAAACAAACTTAAAATTCACCAAAAAAAACTTTGAAATGCATTTTCCACCGAAGGAGTTTAGATTTTGCGAAAAATGTGAAACACGTCTCAAATGTTTTTTCTTATAGGTCTTTGGAAATGAATTTGAGCGCGAAACGTCACCCACCAAATCTTTGACCTCCATTTCCACCAAGGAGGAACGGATTTTTCGAAAAGTGTGAAACACCCCTCAAATAAATTTAAACAAAGATCTTTGAAAATGAGTTTGGGGCCGATCGGATGGTAAACAAAAAAGAACTTTCATACAACCGTTTTCCGCCAATTTACTACTGTTGCGGGTGGAATTTCCCAATTCGCTGAAATACGTATTCACTAAGTTCTTATGGAGAGCTTTGAAAATACGTTTGAAGCAAATCGGACACAACTTAAAACGCCGCCCAAAAAATCTTTGAGTCGCATTCCACCCGAAAAAGTTTGGATTCTGCGAAAAGTGTGAAACACGTCTCAAATGAATTTTCATATGGATACTTGGAAATAAATTTGAGGGCGAAACGTCACCCACCAAATTTTTGACCCCCATTTCCACCAAGGAGGGATGCATCTTTCAAAAAGTGCGAAACACCCCTCAAATGAATTTGAACAAAGACCTTTGAAAATAAATTTGAGGCCGATCGGATGGTAAACAAAAAAGTTACATACAAACATTTTTCGCGATTTTTCCACACTTGCGGGTGGAATTTCCCGAAACCCCGCCTACATCACATAAGGTAACTACAGTGAAAATTTCAGCTTCCTAGCTCTTAAGGTTTGGGCTGTGCGTTGATCACCAATCAGTCAGTCAGTCAGTCAGTCAGTCAGTCAGTCAGTCAGTCAGTCAGTCATTCAGGACAAACAGTTTTATATATAGAGATAAGTTCGATATCCAGATTAACCGGATCCCTTACTAAGCCATTCGGAAACATCGGAGGGTTTCCAACAAGAATTCTTACAACTGAGTTGTTGGCAATATGTTAACGCCCCAAAAATGTATGTTAACCTATGCTTGTAGTGAGAGTCTATGAGATTCTCATATCGAGCAATATGTCGACTGTCTTACCGCATTTAAAGCTTTCTAAGATAGCCAATTGGTGGCTTGTTAAACAGGTATTACAGCCGTCTTTGACACCTTTAACGTGCGCCTTACTGAAGAGGCAGAGGTAGAAGGAACTATTTGTCATTTGGGTACGTTATTTATTAAGAGCAGAAGACTGAGAACATTAGTTCAATCCAATTTAAACATTAAATTCAACCTTTAGTCCGTAATTACCTGCGACTTTTCACATACACTTGCAGACACATGCGTGTGCATAAATTCCAAAGTGGGGGACAGCTTTCGCCCCAGCCCGCCGCGTCGCAAATGTATCTGAGAGGCGAGCAGGCGGTTTAGGCCTCGCCTACTGCTTGTGCGACATTAGAGAAATGTCCTTGTTGCTGGCAATGCGAATTAAATATTTGTTTAGAATATATCAACTCATATTTCTTACACGTCATTGTGCATGCGAGATTATCATTGTCATAAATCATACAACAATCTTTCCATAAATATTTACAAAAGGCAAAGCGCTCGCGCAGCTTTACACAGAGGCGCATCCATGGACGGATGGAATGGCTGGGATGAGCAGCCCCTGCTTGCCACGAGCATGACATATGGGAAGCTCTGGGGGCAACGGGTGACGGAGTCCTGTTTGCCAAGCATATGCTGACGCGTTGCTTTCAAATGCAAAATGCTTAAAAAATGTATCCTTTTCTACTATGCATGGAAATGCAAGAGTCCGTAACCGTCTGAATCCGTGTCCAGGTCTCTGCCGGGTTCTGGGTCTGGGTCTTGGTCTTTATTTGTGTCCCCAATTGAAACTGAAACTGCAATTGGAACTAGCTGCAAAGCTAACACACTCAGCTGTGTACGAGTGTGTGTGTGTGTGTGTGTGTGTGTGTGTGTGTGAAGCTTTAGCTTTTGCACCTGCCTGCTTGAAATTGTTTTCACTAAGTCACTCATCATGCGTGTCCTCCTGGCGAGCAAACGACTTGCAAGATGTTGAAAGGCCCACACACACACACACAGGCACATACATGCACAGCCAGTGTAAGTAACGAGTGTGGTGGGCGTGGCAGTGGCAGTGGCTGCAAGCTATTTTGTTACGCTGCTGTCATTCGTAGCTTATAGTTGATGAGGCGTGTTATGTGCATTTTATTTGCTTCCCAGCGCCACACGCCGCCGATCCTTCCACTAGGGTCTGGGCAACCCATTCATTCAATAAATCCATCTATCTATCCATGCGTGTGTGTGTGTGTGTATGTGTATGTGTCTGTGTGTCTGTGGGTTTCGTCGTGTGGTTCTGGGCGTTGCTCTAGCTGTTCCACAACGATACTTGCAAAATTGCATTTTGAGGTTTTTAGCTTCGATCAAGTCTGCTTCGACTTTGACTTGGTAGCTTACATGCGAGAGAGAGAGAGAGAGAGGGAGAGAGGGACTGTATCAGAACTCACATCAGTGAAATAGCAAACATTATTCACTCACTCACTCATTCATTCACTCATGCACTCAATACTGTGTTGCCGCTTGGCAGCAGTCGCTAATGAGCAGCATCCTCGCCTGCAGATGCTTCATCAATTAATCACGCAGCAGGCAACGAAGTCAAGTCAAGCTCAAGTTGGGGGTTATTTAAAAGGCCAAATCCGTCAGAGATTCGCCGCTCACCTTACACTCGAATACCGAATTATATGAATTTGTAATCTTTGTTTTTGATTTGTTGAAACATCGCAGCCAGACTGCAAGCCAAACAGGATCGATTCGAATATCGGGTTTACTTTGGGGTCCAAATTGCTAATTATTTTATATATTAAATTTATAATTATCAACAAAAGATAAGGCATAATCAAAATAAAGGAGCAGCTTGTCTGTAGATCCAAGAATCTTCCGATTATATCATCAACGGACTTTGCGCCAAGCAAATGTTTTAAGTTCATAGGTGGAAAATGGGCGGAAATATGTGAAATTCAATTTTTTGCTTTGTAATGGATTTCATACTAATTTTTATAAATTCATGAAAGACTTCACTTTCTATTAATTAAAGATTAACAAATCTAAAATTAAAACTAACAATATCCATAAATAATCGTTGTTTTACTTTAGTTTGTGAAATTGGTCGCTTTTTAAACATGGATATTAAAGAATTAATGAAATGCAATCTGTACTTAAGCAAGAATAGATCTGTCTTGTGTGCTTGGCTGATGAGAAACATATATTCGGACTAGTTAGATACGATCAGGTGCCAAGTAGACGGATATTTAAAACAATAAAGTTGCATGTAACACTCTGTCTTTCTCTCTCTCTCTCTCTCTCTCTCTCTATCTCGCCTTTTCTCAACTGTATGGTCTAAGCCCATAAAAGGTATGAGTAACAAAACGCAAACAAATCTGATTTCCATTCTATAGCCGGCCGCAGCTGGAGTTTGCCATCCATTAGCAGAAAGAAAAAAAAACGTTCTGCCTACGACTGAAATGGCTAAAAGCAGGCGCTGCATTGCATGAAAATGAGCTCAAGTGGCGAGGCATTCGCATTCGAGACTAGCAGGACACACGTGCCGCACCTGCCACCGCCTGCCGCTTGCCACCTATGCCGGCTTATGGCCAACAAGCCCAGCCACCTGGTACAGATTTTGCTTCAGTTTCAGGTACTGTTTCGCCTCCCCTCCTGTTGTTTGCTCAGGTGCTGCTGTCCACTTGTGATTTCTCTACTGACAAAACGAGCGAAAAGCATGCAGAAAAAGAATGGAAAAATGAAACAAGGTAACAGCAACAGTCGGACGGACAAAGTCGACAAGGATAACGCATTTCATTCTCGGCTTCATATCAATTTAAATTCATGTTTCGTTTTGCCGCACGCTTACGCTTTTTCCAGCTACAGCTTCGGCGGATTTTCCGCAGTTTTATCTCCATCTCAACATCAACCTGATTGTGATATCAAATTTTGTGCATTAATTATCGAGGCCATATCCACCCGTCAGCGGAAAACTAGTTCGATTTCGAGAGGCCAACAAATTTTTGTTTATTTGGCTAGAAAAACAGCCATTATCCGTAGGCCCTGGTCCATAATATGCGGCTGCTGCCCGCCTCCATTTCAGCCAAATACGCTGGTATTTCTGCGGTTGAAGGCATTTTTGACTCCGAAAATTCGTTCGCAGTTAATTGCTGCTTACTATTTAAAGGTGCAGCTTTTCGAGCTAACTTGTAGTTAAAAATACTTACATTTCCGAGTACTGATTCATCAAAAGATACACCTGCACATTCAGATACACTTAGAGTCATTAACGAGTACAAAAATAAGAATATTATTATCTAAATTTCGTTTTTATCTTGTATGCAATTGTATCCGAAAGTGTATCTGCAAGTGGTCATAAATGTATGTATATATCTATTATCTGTTTATGAATCTGTGTATGTAAATGTATCTGTATCTGTTTTTGTACCCGTATCTGTATCTGATCTAGATCTATCTATATACTATATATTATATCTGTATTGGACCTAAATTGGTAAAATGATCTGTATCTGTAGAAGTACCTGTATCTGTATGCGTGCGCTTATCTGTATCTATTTTTATGATAGGTGAATGTATATCCGACCATTCGTAAATGCATATCTATAAATTTCTTTATCTATATCTATATATTTTTTTGTACCTCTCGCTATATCTTTATTTATCTGTATTTTTTTATGTGTATCTGTATTATTATCCCACCGTGTGCACAGAAACGCGTCTGGCATCTTTCAACACAATTTGAGAGTCTTGTTGCGCTGTCAGTCTTCAGACTGTTGTCGGCTGATGTTTATGCAAATAGGCAAATACACATAGCTTATAAAAAAGGCAGCACACAGTCAACGCTGAGGGGGCTGGGGGGATTAGTAGCTAGCCGGAGAGAAGATCGAACTGCGAACTGGGAACTGCCAACTACCAAATGCTCAACCAGGCTCGTAATTCGTGCTCGTATATGTTGCTCCGGCTGAGAAGTTATGATGCCTTTGCTGCCATATCTGAATTGGTGGCATCAAATTCGAAATACAAAATCCCCGCTTGTTGGCTACTGTTGGCACGTGCAAGCCGATGCGCCCACAAGGAGGCGCCCAAGGGGGCACGCAAGGGGGCGGCGACAGTAAAGCGGTGAAACGGTTGCGCGCCCACGTCAACTTGGAGTCGGGGATTTGCTTCAATTTTGCATGTGACTGCCACCTTTCAGCTCAAATTGAGTTGATTGTCGACATTCAGAACGTGGCCAGACATTGTTCAAATGCTTCCAATTGTTGATTTGCTGTTGTTGTTGTCGATGTTGTCGCTGTTATTGTTGTTGTTATTGCGGCTGTGTGTGGTTTGTGATTCTGATTCTGATTCTGTTATTTTGTCATGCCGTCTCCATGTGCCCCACATAGTCGCCTAGTATAAGTTGGAGCTGGCCACGCCTCTGTCGCCGCCATCTCCGCGTGCTCATTGACTTCACCACGGGCTTGGCTGCATTTTTTGCGCTGGCTCAACGCAGCCTGAAATTGTCGAGGCATTTATTTTATTTCCCAAAAAGCAAAATATAAAAAAAAATTAAAGAAGCGTGATAAATGGTATTTTCTTTCCTTACAACTGCAGCGAAACTGGGCTGCTGACAATTCTCTGATCCCAACTAGCTTTGCTTTGTCGGATGCTTATCAGACATGTAATACCTGCCTAGGCAGTTATAGAGTTATATATAGGCAGTTGTAGAGTTTTGGATTCCATTAAGAGTATATTCAACTAACAGATTCTTAATATTATTAAATGTTCATCATGTTCATGGCCATCAGCTTGAATTAGAGCTCCCTTCATCAGCGGCCGGGCATTCGGGGCCGTGTTCAAAACTTTGACGTTGCTTCCACAACTTTTTAGCTGTTTGATCTCATTTTGAACTTATTCGATGTGTGCTGTCAGCGGATGAAAAAACCACAAGGTTCGTGCCAGGGCAGCCATAACTTAAAATGGTGACAGTGAAGCGCACTTCCGTGTCAACCGCACACACACGCACACCAAGTGCTCGACAGATGTCCCTCATCAATTCGCACCTTAAAAAAACAAACAAAAAAAACGAGCACAACAGTCATACAAAAAAAACAACAAGTGAATAGTCATTAAAAAAAAAAAATATTATGGAATAAAAAACAATTATGAAAAGGTCAAAACAAATGAGAGAAAATAAACAGCAAAAATCAATAGACAAAAGGCGACAAATTGAGGGACAGCCATTCGCCAGGCTAGGATGGCTGGCTGGCTGGCTGGCCACGCCCAATTTGAGGCGAGCTGCAAATTCAAGCGAATTAAGTCATTTAAACTTTTGCAGCGTGTGATTTTTCTTTCCGGCATAATATCAAGGCCCATGCAAGAGCAACAGCAACAGCAATAACAATAACAAGCAAGACGGAAATGTCTGGGGACGAGAAATTTTATTTATGGCGACTTTATGCGCATTCATCATCGAGGAATGTTTCTCCTGTGTGCTCATTCGCGTGTGTGTGGGTGTCGACATAGCGACTGTGTGCGTGTGTGTGTGTGTGTGTGTGTGTGTGTGTGCGTGTGTGTGCAAAGCTACTTAACTTGCGTGTGTGTTGCGTACGTGGTCATGTGTGAGAGCGTGAGCTTCACATGAGCAACACGCGCACTTGACATTTATGTGCGAAACGCAACTGAAGCCGCCTTCATTCGAACCACCCAACCCCACCCAAACCACCCAACCCACCCACCCACGCGCACAGCTCCCCAGCATTCAGTGTGTGTATGTGTCCACTACGGTGAACGATGCCAGCCAATATTTTTCACATTTTACTCACGAACGCAACCACAACAATAAAAACAATAAGAATGAGAAACTAGCCACGGCGTACCGCATATCAAATACCCTTTCGGACACAAATCAGACACAAGCGCATTCACTCGCATTGTATATATTAGTCAACCGATGTAGAATTAGCTTAAGCGTGCCATGAAACTAAGCATATGTATATATTTGTATTCCATTTTTCTATACACAACACCAAAGCGTGCCTCCCTTTCAATGCGCCCCTTTATAAGGGTATCAAGCCGAGGGGCTTTCGTGAAAATTAAAATGTATGTAACAAATTAGGTACAATTTTCAATAACAAGTTATAAAAGGTTATAGTTATAATAACTATCGATAACATCCTTATCGTTTTTCGAAAAACCAGAACGAATCAACAGGCCAATATTCAATGGCTCTTTTCCACCTTTATTCCACACTTTCCGTTCGCTTCGCTGTTTATACTAGTGTCTAAAAACTTAGTGAGTCCAGAAGAGGCAGAACTGGGAAGAAACTAACACGACTTAGTAGACAAATGGGATAATTCGAACCCGAAAAATAATATTGTTTAACGAGAATATCATTTGTTATTAAATTTATGAATATTTCATCCATTTTGTTTTAAATCATACGCATAAAAACTATTCTGTGAAATAAATAAATCTGCATTTAACTATAATCGTAAAAGCATATATTGTACACTTTCCTCTGGTCTTTTAGCCAGAAAATATATCTACTGTCAGAATCAGAAAATGTTCCGAGAATTTTTGAGTTTTCTCAACAATGAAAACATATTACAGCTAAAATATTTTTCGATGGTGCTCAGCTCTTAAATTTGAATTAATATTTAATAGAAATGTGGAATAGCCCAATGTTTTTTCCACAAAAGTCATATCAAAATATAAAAATACCATATCAAAATAAAAATTTGAATATAGAAATATATGAGAGGGTAACTTTAGGTCCATAAGCGCTGTGTTTGCTTATTGCGACATATTCTATTGCTGCCTTCTATGATTTATTTGTTGCAATTAAGTCGTCGCGGCATCGTAAATTGGCATTGGCCAAGACGCTATGTCAGTCCCGCATCTATAATTGCACTCGCCAATTGCCGGAAGTGAGATCAGCCGAATGTACTCGATAAAGCGCCTTGCTGGCGAATGGCAAAATACTAATATATATAAAAGAAAGCCAATCGCTAATGTGAAATTTGATTAGCATGCGGTATGTTCCCGTCTTGTCGCCTCGCTTGCCGCCTCGCTTACCCCCCCTCTCCCTCTCTCTCACACACACACACTCACTGGCTCTCTCGCTCGCAATCGCTTTGTGTGCGTGTTTTTGGCTTGTCAACAAAGTTCCCTTCAGTTCGTTGCCAACCAATTTCCTGGCCCTCCTCTTGCGCCACAACCTGGTAATTGCATTTAAAAAGAGAAAAGCCAATGCAAAGAGAAAGCGAAGGCCTTGCCTCTTTTAAGCCAAAAGAGAAAGAGAACGAGAAAGAGGGAGAGTGAGAGAGAAAGAGAGTGAGCGTGAGAGAGAGAGGGCGAGTGCGACTCGGAACTGCTTCGACTCCTGTTCGAAATTCGAATTTCGAAATGTGTGAATTTGTTTATAACACAAAACGTAAGCGAAACATACTGGGATGCTGTGAGCGTGTGCGTGCGTGCGTGCGTCCGTGTGTGTGTGTGCATGTGTGTGTGTGTGTGTTGTACTGGCCGCCATTTCATTATTTTGCTGCTTTAAAGCAATCGCAACTATACTGGAGACAGCAAAATGTATTGCGTACTTATGGGAGTCGCTTGAAAGTTTCTTTTCTTTCACGGAACGTCACATAATTCGTTCTCGTCGATGGCGCAGGGGCCGCGGGGAGGCCTAAAGAAGTGGCTGCAGCCGAGGCAAGCTGTCAGCGTTATTTTAAATATATGTTTATATACATCATTTGTTAGTTAATCGTAAGTATTTACTCAAATTTTTATTTCGCTTGCAAAGCATACCAAAAATTAATTGGAAATATGAATATTACACAGATTTCTTTCTTTGCCGGATATCTTTCTTTAATTCGGGGAAGAAAACTATCATTTACGGACAGCAAAGGCGATTTTTCAAGTTTGGGGTGAAGATGAATGCACAGCTCAAAATATATTTTAAATTTAACTTATATTATGTAAGCTTGGCTTTCCCTGTTTACGTATGTAGGCGTCTCTTTAAAACTCTATAGCTCCAATCAAAATTAGCCAAAACCTACTTTAGCCAGCAAAATAACATGCATTAAATTGAAGTATTTTCCTGATAAGATGAGTTTTTCAAAGATGTACTTCATATATTTTCCAAAAAATTTTTTGTTATTCCATTTTACTTGCTTTGATCGACTTTTTCATTTATTTTGAGATTTAGCTAAAATTGACTTAAATGCATTTATGTTATCAAAAATTAAAAAACAAAATATCTCACATTTGTTTAATAGAATTTAAAATTTATGCATAAGCCTCATTATTTTGACAATAAGTGTAAATGTGTCAGCTCTTAAATTTAAATCGGGCTATGAATTCTTGTAGAGCATGGTAAATATCTCAAATTTGCTGATTAAAACTCTGTAGGTAAGGCAACTTAGACAAGTGTTTTCCGCGTTTTTCAGTTTTTCCTCTCGAGAATGGGAGGCTTTGTGAAAATGCGCTAAACTGCAAAGCTCTACTCGAAAAAGTGTTTATTGGTTATCGATAGGAAATAAGGTGAACAGCTGATTGGCTTTTGTTTACATTTTGGTTGTTGATTTTTGATGTGGTGTGAATCTCAAAGTTTGCAAACAATGTATGGAAATGAGTGGTAAAAGAAAATTGTTGACCTCGCGGCTGAAAGTTTCAGGCTTGTTATGTTTTAGCTGACGGAGTTGCTAGGCAAACAAAGTATCGATAGAGCAGACTGGCAACAAAGTTAACTGGTCACGAGGTTGAATCATATACAACTGTCAGAAACAAAAAAAATATGAAATTATGTTGAAATACTGGGTGCCGTGCGCCGTGGTCGCCATCAAGGCGCTTATGTTTATCATCGACATTATAACACTTCCGGTATATTTTGTATTGCAGGCGCCGTGGAAGCGTGGACAGGAAGCGAAGCGCATGAAAGCAAGGATCATTAAGACTGAGAAGACTGAGCTAACATATCGGACAACGGAGCCACCACGGTCTGTGCATGTGAAAATGCTCCAGGAGAACATCGATACGCTGGAGAAGGTCTTCACTTACGTGGCCAAAACGTATCAGAGCAAGCGCTGCCTGGGCACGCGCCAGATACTCAGCGAGGAGGACGAGCCGCAGCCAAACGGACGCATCTTCAAGAAATACAACTTGGGCGAATACAAATGGAAAAGTTTCCTCGAAGCCGAGCGCCTGGCGGCCAGTTTTGGCCGTGGCCTGCGGGCACTGGGCCAGTCGCCACACCAAAATATTGTCATCTTTGCCGAGACGCGCGAGGAGTGGATGATCGCCGCCCAGGGCTGCTTCAAGCAGTCCATGCCCATTGTCACCGTCTACGCCACGCTTGGCGACGATGGCATCGCCCACTGCATCACGGAAACGGAAGTGACCACCGTCATCACCTCCCACGACCTGCTGCCCAAGTTCAGGACTCTGCTCACCAAATGCCCCAATGTCAACACAATTATCTACATGGAGGACCAGCTGCACAAGACCGACATAGCCCATCTTAAGGAATGTGCGAGTGTCAAGATAATGCCCTTCTCCAAGGTCATCAAAAATGGCAGTGTCCTCAAATGCGGTAGGTTTAAAATGGCAAATATCAAACTGTGCAAATCACATATAGACTAGTTGTAAAGATTAATAGTAAAGAAATAGAAATGTGAAAGTATGCAACCAAAAATATATAAATTGACTCAACAGCATGACTATACGACTGAAATAGGTATTATGTAGATTAAAGAACAGGTATATACAGATTAAAAAAAGCCAAGTATAGATAAAGTACAAAATATATGTATATAGATTGGTATCGTGTAGGTAACAGGGACATGTATTATGTGGATATAAAAGTAACCAAAAGTATATAGATAGACTTTTTCATATGAGTTAACAAATAGAATAGGTAGGAATTATAATTAATAATATAATGGGTGGACCATTGGGTGGAAATATACTACATAGAAAAAGAAACAAAAAGCCAGGAATAAATTATTATGTGAGGTCGTTGAGAAACATGACAGGGCGTATAAAATTCTGATCACGTAAATTAATTCTATTGGTGCTATTTGATAAAGTAGTTCGATCTTGATAGGAATGTGTTGGCAGCATAATAATATTTGATACATTGGCGGGATTCGGCCGATTCCGAATTATGTACTCCCTGCTTTAAAAAGGCGGATCAAGAGGCAGCCGGATATATATTGCCGTAGGTATCGTTTAAATGGGGCAGGTGACTCTGGTAACATCTGGTTATACAAAATTCTATAACTTTCTGTAGGGGTATAAGCAGAGAGAGTTGTATTATATACAGTCTTATCAAAACCAGATAAATTCTGAATTCTTTCCTCCACAGAGAGCGTGCCACCCAGGGCAGATGACATAGCCATCGTTATGTACACGTCTGGTTCTACGGGCACCCCGAAGGGCGTGATATTATCGCACAAAAACTGCATCGCGACCATGAAGGGCTTCTGCGATATGGTTAACATATATCCGGAGGATGTGCTCATCGGTTTTCTGCCCTTGGCGCACGTCTTCGAGCTGCTGGCGGAGAGTGTTTGCCTGATGACTGGCATCTCGATTGGCTACTCGACGCCGCTAACCCTGATTGATTCGAGCAGCAAGATCAAGCGCGGCTGCCTGGGTGATGCCTCCGTGCTGAAGCCGACATGCATGACCTCGGTGCCACTAATACTGGATCGCGTCTCGAAGGGCATCAACGACAAAATCAACTTGAGTTCGCCGATCAAGAAGGCGCTATTCCAGCTGGTCTACCATTACAAGGTCAAGTGGATACGTCGTGGCTTTCAGACGCCGCTGATTGACAAGCTGTTCTTCAAGAAAGTTGCCCAGCTGATGGGTGGCAAGGTGCGCCTCATTATGTCCGGCGGCGCTCCACTCTCGGCGGACACACACGAGCAGATCAAGACGTGCCTCTGTGTGCATCTCATCCAGGGCTATGGCCTGACCGAGACCACATCCGCGGCCACTGTGATGGACAATTTTGATATGAGCTATGGACGCACTGGCGGACCGCTGACCATTTGCGACATACGCCTGGTTAACTGGGAGGAGGGCAACTATCGTGTCACCAATAAGCCCCATCCGCAGGGCGAGGTGCTCATCGGTGGCGATTGCGTCTCCCAGGGCTATTACAAGCTGCCCAGCAAGGCCGGCGAGGACTTTTTTGAGGAGGACGGACGACGCTGGTTCAAGACTGGCGATATTGGCGAAATCCATCCCGACGGCGTCCTTAAGATAATTGATCGCAAAAAGGATCTGGTCAAGCTGCAGGCCGGCGAGTACGTCTCCTTGGGCAAGGTCGAAACGGAGCTCAAGACCTGCGGCGTCATTGAGAACATTTGCGTCTATGGCGATTCCACAAAACAATTCACCGTCGCCCTCATCGTGCCCAATCAGAGCCAGCTCGGACAGCTGGCCGCACGAATTGGGCTCTCGAACAAATCCTTCAACGAGCTGTGCTCCTCGCCTATAATGATAGATGCCATGCTCAAGGAAATCGGCGAGCATGCCCGCAAATGCAAGCTGCAAAAGTACGAGGTACCCGTGGCAGTTACCCTCTGCAATGAGGTCTGGTCCCCGGACATGGGACTGGTCACGGCTGCCTTTAAGCTGAAGCGCAAGAATATCCAGGATAAATACCAAAAGGATATCAATAGAATGTATGCCTCATGAATGCACCATGTGCTGACCTAAAATTAAATTGTTGTAGCAGAAAACACACGCGCACACACACACACACACACACACAGACACATTTACATTTTAATATACACACTCACACACACACACTCAAACACATACAATAGTCTGCAAAGAGAAAGTTTTCAGTATTTAGAAATTAATTTTAGTTGCTCTCATTTCAAGTTTAGTTTATGTATGTAACAAGCTTTAATTTTGTTAATTTTATTGTATAATCCACATTTAAATACGAATACATACACACACACGCACACACACACACACAATACATGTTTAATTAATTACTATTCTTCACGTCAGTCTTTCAGAGAGATCAGCATATGGCCGTGCCATATCACCTATACCAACTTGTATGGCATACCTGCTGTGTTAGGAGCTGAGCTCATCAGATTGTATATATCATATATAAGAATTAACCATATAATATCCTGAACTACTGAGACTTCTATATGATATCACAGTCCGGTGTTGCTGATGCTTTTCCAAATGTTACTATCGACTATCGGCTGATAGTTCGCATATAGTTCGTATATATGCCACAGATATAAACGTGAGAACTATTTGCTGAGCTTGGTTTTTGTTGACATGTGGGAAGCATCACAAAAACCGATACCGAACGCAAATAGACCAACTAACTATATACATATATATATATGCTAATGCATGGGAAAGACCTTCTTCAATGCGTTGCACATTTCGTGAAAAAGTTACATTTTCTCGTCTGCAAAGCTAAATTAAGGATTCCTCTCGTTTCGCATCAGCACTTAAGCTGAAGAGTCTCGACTGTTGCTAGAGATTTGCGAATTTCGCATTGTTAAACTGATTGCTAAGTGTTGGCAGTTGCTGTTGAAGGCAGCTTAGAGCTTAGCTCTAGATTTTATTCTACTTCAAAAGTCTCGTCATCGTGCGACTTAACCTAGTCTTGCTTAGAAATCAAAACATGACTGTTGCACTGAAGGCAATAAAACAATATAAGTATAATTGCTCGAATATACATTATACGATTTGCTGTGACTCTGCCCGAGTTTTGGTCGGGACGGTCCGGTTCGCTCCGGTCCGGTCCGGTCCGCAGTTTGAATGTATTCAGTGTTGATCTATTGCACGCTGTTCATTTTCCGATTGTTTGACAAAATGATCCAAGGCAAGCTTTATGTTGACAACATAAGTTTGCTTCTTATCGCATTTTGGAACGTTCTCAAGGGAGCACTGTTCTTTAATATTGTACTTCAAGGTACTTGTCTTGGAACGTTTCAGCCTCACAGTGACTGTATATGTGTGCGGATCTTCGGGGCTTTTCTCCACTTTGGTTCCGTAAATGTACATGTCTGCTCTTGAAACTGTGCCTAACCTCACTTGCGACCCTAGAGCAAGCGTTGGATTGATAACAAATAAGATATTTCTGGACAGAGAGTTAATATTTATTATTATTTGCTCACCTGATCGGACGATTGAAACGTTGTACGCATCCAATCGTCCTTCTTGTTTCAATAGTCGTGCAGCAGCTCTTACCTGTCCGAATGCAAAAAGTACTACTAGGAATGAAAGCGATACGAGTACGATGCTATACGAGTACTTAAGTCTCGATTTGGAGTGTTTTCATCGCACGACCAGGGCTGCAAATTGTTAGCTCCAATATCTTATGCGGCGCACCCTTTCAGAGATTCCAATTGCAGCCCCAAGTGCTGGCTGGCCTTGATGATGTGTACATATGCAGATATCTGCGTGTAGTGGTAATTTTCCCCTCTGATGTTCAATCAAAAATGAAATTGAGTTTAATGGAAAACAAATTATCTGTGCGTTTTGTGGAACAAATTTATCTCCGATTTCCAGCAATAAATTGATGAAATGAATACAGCTGAAAGGGCGGGCTATGTATTTTTACTGTGACTGCAGCTGCTGCAGTTGTCAGCAAATTCAATTGAATTAAAATCGTGAATAAATTAAATTAATGAAGCTGTTAAAAAGGCTGAACTAGGGTATATCCTGCAACAAAATCGAGGCAGGGTTACATATACGCAGATATTTGCATAAAACTGCATTTTGTGACTGTACACAACTATCGATTGTGGCCAATTTCGATAGTTTCAGTAAACACTAGACGTCACACATCGAAAGTTTAAAATACTTCAAAAGGACTTAATAAATTTCTGTTTTACAGCTCTTAAACAAATAAATAAAGAATAATGAGAAAATGTTTCCATTTAAAAATACAATTCTATGCAGAGATAACTTTTTTAAATAAATATTTGCAATAATGTCTAATGATAGTTCAGACTGGCAACATTAATATATATATCTATATCCTGACTGACTCACTGATTGATTGACTGATTGACTGACTGATTGGTGATTCACGCACAGCCCAAACCTTAAGAGCTAGGAAGCTGAAATTTTCACTGTAGTTACCTTACGTGATGAAGGTGCACGTAAAGAAATTCCACCCGCATGTGTGGAAAAATCGCGATAAACGTTTGTATGGAATTTTATTGTTTACCATTCAATCGGCCTCAAAAACATTTCCAAAGATCATTGTCAAAACGCACTTGGTGGGTTTTTCGCACTTGTTGTTAAATCCATTACTCCTTGGTGGAAATTGGGTCAAAGATTTGGGGGTGACGTTTCGCGCTCAAATTCATTTCCAATGATTTATACGAAAAATCATTTGGGGCGTGCTTTACACTTTTCGAAGAATCCAAACTTCTTCGGTAGAAATGCGATTCAAAGATTTTTTTGATCTTTGAAAGGGCGGTATACCCGCTAGCCCCATATATTTAACGATAGATTTGTAGCCCTGCTCGGTCGCAAACACCCTGGCTTTTGGCATGTCCTTTGCATACGCATGCTAGCTAATAAAAAATAAATATCTGCCCGGTCTGCCATGTACCATGCTAGCTAATAAAAAATAAATATCTGCCCGGTCTGCCATGTACTTGTATATTGTACATGACGTTGAAATACAAAAAGAACATGCAGCTCATGATGATAAAATATGCAGGCATCATTAGCTCAGTATAACCGCAACACACACCTATACCCACACACACACACACACCACAAATACACACACGCAATCAAAGACGCACACGGAAAGAGCAAATATGTTGAACCTCGGGAGGTTTGGCAGTCCCTCCAAAGACCCCGTGCAGTACTCGTACTTTTGCAATTAAAAAGCTAGCATAACGGTAAATACTCGCATGTTGGCCGCGCGCGTCGCACGTGCCAAGCGCCATTTTGCCAGCCAGTTTGCTACTGCCGCCGGAAACGGAAACGCGCTCATATAACACGCATATATTTCTAGCAATTACAACAAGCAGTGCGCCTTTTGCCTTTGCATAGTAGATACGCTTCAACGCTCACCCCCTAACTACCCCCCCTCCCCGATTCCCATCGCACGTTAACGCCAAAGCAACCCTCAATGAAAGCCATGCAGTTGCCCGCAGCAGACCAGATACATGCGACACCAGAGACTTGCAATTTATGGCGCTTACCAATTGTCCAAGTTTATGGTTTTAATTTTTGTATATAACACACACACACACAAACAGACAGACACACGTGCGTACATAATAATATAGAAGCGACACGTGCGTATTTTCAATTTTTACTCATTAATTTTAATTATTTTGTAATAAATCGAAGATTTATTGCTCACAAGTTGTATGTAGCATAATTTTTATCACGTATTTGGTCGCCTCATACCTACACCTCATAAATGTGTGAGTGTCTGTGTGTGTGTGTGTGGGTGTGTGTGTGAGTGTGTGCAGCTTGGCCAGGTGAGTCTCGGAGTGTCAAGGGTATTACGGTCGCTGTTGCGGTGGCTTTTGCTGTCGCTCGTTGCCAGTTGTTGGGCAACATGACACTACACTTGACTCCATTGATTCCATTAGTTTATATACAATTTAAAAGCATTTGAATTCTGGCCTTGTATGGAATTCATTAAATACTTGTAAAACTTAAATTGATTATGCTTAAATTACATCGCTTTTAACCTTTAATATGTTTGTGAAAATCTAATACACATTTCCTTAACTCAAACATATACCAAAACCAACTTTCATTTTGCGAATTTGCTGAAAAGCTTTTAAATAGATTTATATATTTTAAGAATTTGAATAAATGTGATAAATTCTTCCCACTCAATTCCAATCTTCTTCATCAAAAATAAAAGCTTCAAAACATACAATTCAATTAATTAAAATTCGTATAAACCTATTAGAAAATCCAACCTAATTCAATAACTTATAGAATAAATACATAATATAAGAGATTCGGGCTCTGGCTAGATATTGCTGCATTATAAATTATCTACTTCAAATATAAATTAATCTATTTTTCCGATATATTACACCATAACTATAAAATGTCTTTATTTTTTTAAATAATTTTCACATTTGCTCAAATATTGCTGCAGGATCATCAAGGCGCGGCATCATTGCATATGGCGTAGGAAGTCCATTTAGGAAGTCATGCAAGTAATAGAAGTTTGACATGGCCCAGTCGCTACATGAATTCCTGTGGCATTTAAGAGCTTGTTTGCTTGTGGCAAGTGTATGGCAAACTTTCGTACTGCCCATATACTATTTAAGGGCTAGGGCAATAACCAAAACTGCCCACTGAGCAGCGCAGCGCAACAAGCAGCAAGAACAACAAACAAACACAAGCATAAATTCAAAAAAAGCGGAAAAAAAACAGGGAAGCCCTAACAAAAAGAAGAAGCAGAAAAAAAAATGGTTGTTTTGAATTGCTTTTGCCTGCACAACGGGCAACTTGGCAACTTTGAGCGCAGGAGCTGGCAGGACTAATGAGGCTGCTGGCGGACATGGCGCAAATGAGCGAGGCGCCTGCCAAGCGAGTGCCCCAGCTGGGAGGGGGGAGGGAGTGTGTGGGACGGGTGCTGCCTGGTGGTCCGGGTTGCTAAATTAAAGCGGCGTTAGCAAACAGCGCCTGAGCGGGGGGGCAGGCGGTGGGGAACCTGCAGAAACCGCAACTGAACAGCATAAAAGAAAAAAAGCAAAAACAAAAAATAAGTTCTAATTGTTTGTAGACATTAAATGGGGCGCCGTTTGGAAATTATTGCCATTCGCTTCAAATCTTCGGTGAATCGCCAGCGCAAGCTCCGCAACCCGCAACCCGCAACCCTGCTCCGCCGACGACTCTGTGTGCGAGCGTGTGCGTGTGTGTGTGTGAGTGTGTGCGTGCAACATAATTGGTCGCTTGGTCGCTTGGTCGCTCATAACAATAAGCAGAAATGTTGCTGCCTGCCATATCAACCCCCCTCCCCCTATCACCCTCCCTGGGCACGCTGTGCGCCTGCTTCTTAGTTGTTGTTCAGCAACTGAACACAAAATGGCCGCATGACGAATGTAACGGGCGGTGCGGCTCATAAACTTGCAACAATAACAACAGCAACAGCCGTAGCTAGTTGCGCATTTCGGCAATGGGCGTGCCACACAGCTTCAATTGCTTGCCTATGTGTGTGCGTGTGTGTGCGTGTGTGCGTATATGTCCGTTTCGACGCCTTGTAAGTTTTAATTGTAATCGCATGTGTTTTGTGTGGCAGCAACAAACACACCGTCTGATTATTGGGCTTTAAATAATTAATTGCTTATGCATGTAATGGGCGTTGCCCGTGTATATGTGTGTATGAGTGTGCGTGTGTGTGTGTGTCGCTAAATTTTCAATTACGTCGCCTCTTCGGCCGCACTCAACACCAAGGCCACATGACTAGCATTTGCGGTCGCCAGTCAGTCACTTGGGTGCGTCCACACGTCCTTCAATTGCAATTGCAATAACATTTTGCGGTTTTCGGTCCTGGCCAAAGGAATTTAATTAAGCTTGAAATTTGAATGAGTTTCGACAGCTCCTTCAGCTGCTTCTTCATTTGGCCGCAATTTGCAGCAATTACACAATTATCAAGTCAAATGCAAAAACTAATAAAAACCCTTTTGCCTATTCCCTTGTCGAATAACAATAGCTCATATTTCCTTCTGATTGCAACAACAAATCTACTTAAGTAAAATGGAAATATAAATATAATAATATATAGCTGGTATTTATTTGTTATAGGCTGCGTATACGTAACAAGCTCCCAGGAATTAAAACAACTGCGAATAGTACAAGAGAGAACAACTTAAGTAAGAATAATTCGAAAAACAAGTGCCAGCAATATGCAAAAAAAAACACACAAAAGCAAACGAGCTTTGGTCGAGTGTACACGTCGAGGAGATGACCTGTACCCGGCAAGTATCATGGCAAATTTGCGAAACTCTTTTTTCCATACATATATCCAAAATGTGAAATATTCCTAATATGTGTATACAAGAAAATTACCTAGTTGGTCTTTGACCCTCATCGATATTATATATAATATTCAGCTTTATTGTAAAATTACAATATAAATGCGATCGGATGGATTTGGCTAGATGCTTTCTTTTGCCTCATAGGTGCATTCGGACACAGTCAATATACCCAATATACACAATTTTAATGGGTAGTCGAAATAAAAGAAAAAATTAAGTCAGCGCCTTGGCCCATGATTAATTACAGCGACCGGATGGGAGCCTAGACCAAATGTCCAATACACACAAAGGAGAGGGTGACATTGAGAGAGAGGGTGAGATTGAGAGAGAGGGAGAGAGAGAGAGAGGGACACATACATGCACAGTGTGCATGCGGCGAATGATTTATGGCTTTTTAAAGATAGCCATCAACATCAACGGCAAACGCTGCCCAGATAAAGCAGCCACAATGGCTCGCTGCCGAAAATACTCGTGCCCTCACACAGACAGCCGCATTGACAGCGACATTCACATGGATACGAAGTGCGAGTCCAACTCCAGAGCCAGACCAAGGCAGAGCCCCAGCATTGACTTCCGTTTCCGCTTCTGTTGCCGCACACCGCACTGAGCTGGCAGTACGCGCGTCTCAGGGCCCGTGTTGGCCTTATTTACGAGTAGTATAGTAGAAGTGAAATGAAGTTGATTTCATGATTGCGTCGAAATTGTCTATGAAAATGTAAATGTGTAATTATTTGGAAAATGGCAGGCTGTGCCAACAGCAGCAACAACAACAACAACAAAAGCCAAATAGCAACAAACACATTAATGAGGCCGGGCCAGGCAAAAGCTAAATAAATCTTGCCCAAGCGCCTAGTCGCACACTTGTCGCACCCGGCCAGGGACCCAGACCCAGACGTGTAAGTAGCGCAAAGGACATACTTTAAATTGTGTGCCAAAACATTAAGCACTGTTAAGAACTGGGTCGGTGGGCCACGGACCACGGACCACTGACAGAGGGCAGCGGACATCGGGCAGCTCACTAGCTCGGAGCAACTAAAGTTTCATTCTTATTGGCAACTTTTCTGCAATCGTATCTTGTCCAAAAGCGAAACCTGGCCGACGACATCTGCGAGTGAGTTTCGAAAAAGTCGGTTCATTCAATCGGAATTTAAATTCACAGTCCGCCAGCCAGCTGGCAAAGATATTTAAAAGCCACAAGAAGAAACAAGAAACCTCTCACAATAAGCGGCTCAGCAAAATATCTATGGCACAAAATAAAGCACCAAAGAATTGTGCTATTACCATAGAATTTAAATTTGGACACATATTTACACTCTGTACGCAAAGTGAAATAGGGCATATTGGTTGAAGGTAAAATATGGCTTTATGGGATATCCCAGAGTTCTTTATCATTCGCAGTCCTAAAGCTCAGGTCCTTAGAGTTCTAGTCACAGTCTAAAAGAAAGGAAAGCAAGCTTAGCTTAAGTATGCATTGGGCAATGATAGATCAAATATATTTCTATAAATTTACAAGTTTAAGCTAACGCATTATCAATAATTAGTTGGCAAATAAATAAACAATAAAAAATTTACAAATCTTGGCACCCAAACATTAGCTTTATCCAACCATATTTGGTAGAAGCTAATTTTAGGTACAGATCTGATCTAGCCCATAATTTCGATATGGAAATATTTACGCCATGCAATATTTTCAGTAGAACGAACAACTATTTTTAAAAAACATAAATTGTTTCAATAAAATTCAAATAAAAATAGAAGGAGAAACAAGATTTCAGCCAAAACCTGCAGTTAGACACAGGGCATTGCCGAGCTGGGTAATTCCAACTGCAACGTTTTATTTTTATATTATATATATATATATATATATATATATATATATGTATATAATTTCGCTTTGTTGTTGCTTTTATTTTTTGCTGCAAAGTTGAAAAGTCATTTGGCATTCAATTGGGATTCACTTACACCACAAAAGCGACCAAATGAATTTGATGTAAAAACTTTTGCGCAAAAACTTTGATGTGCTAACCCACCAAAGCAAATCTCTTTCCCGATTCCTATCTCTCCCCCAACCCCACCCTCCCTCCGTCTATTCTTAACAGGTGTGTCGGCAAGGACAATGTCAACGCTTCTGCTGCAGACGAGCCGAGGCCTGGAACACGTTTCAGTCTAGATAAATGCCAGACACTTAAGTCATTTACAGCCCGCGCCGGTTGCGGACTAGGCGTGCCCGCATCTGTTTTAGAGCCGCCAACCGAATGGAAACTTGAGTTGTATAACCGAACACCCCCCGTCCCGTTGTCCCTGGTTGTGAAACTATATCTACGTCCATGGCTGGTCGCGGTTGGCATTTTGCATTCGGCACTTGAACAAGTCGACAAGCTGCAGTTGCACTTCAAAATGGCGCAGTTAAGTGTGACAATAATGATGTTGTCTATGGCGACGGCTGCTTAGCCGTCGAGTGGTGCCACATCCAGCCCCACGCTCCCCTCCCCTGCCCTGCCCGCTCAAGTAAACAGACCTCGGTCGAATATTTTTGGCAGGCAGCACTACGCGATAATAAAATAACACCCAAAAGGCAAAAACAAAAGCAAAACCGATTGCCGGTTGGCAGTTCCAGCCGCAAGATGTCCCCACTGGCGACTGTGTGTGTGTGTGTGGTGTGCAACACTGGTGTTAAGTAGGCCGCATCAACTGATAGAACCATTGAACGACCTCAACTGCCTGCAGTGCCCATGCAGCTTAAGACGTTTTCCAGAACTGGCAACATTTTAGGCGGGTCGCACGAAATGGATCCTGGCTATAAGCTTACCTCGTTTAGGGTGTATGTGTGTGTGTGTGTGCGAGTGCATTTGTGGAATTTGTGTGATGCGACTAAGTGTAACGGTAAATCTACACTGCAAAAACAAAAAAGGCAATAGTGCAAATGTTCATTAAGTTACTTCCTTACGTTAAGTTATATTTTTTGTTATTTCTATTCAAGATGGCAACGCTTGTTTGCCAGATGCCAGATCTATCAGTTTTCACAATTTGCCAGTCAGTTAACATGAGAACAAAAAACTTTAACATTGGGTTGTGCCATAAGGTGTGGCAACCATTTTAATATACGAGCATTGCAGTTGGTTATGACTACGGGCGAAGGTTGCCAGATGGAGCACATTTATCGTGCTGTCTACCAGTGTATTTATATCGGCTATCAAGCGGATCGCAAGGGTTGTACGAAGTGATGAGCCGGGAGTGGGGAGCGGGGAGCGGGGACTGGGAAGGTAGAGGCAATGTGGTAGATATGGCACTGCAGCAAAGCGAATGTCATTGTAATACTGGTAAACGGCAAACTACGTAAATGGCAGCACAATGTGTGATAAATGTTCTGGCCAGGCACAAAGCAATAGAGCAAGTACACACACACACACACACATACACACAATACACACACACACATGAACACAGGGGCGCAGAGCTGCTGCACTCATAGATGTAAATGGCACTCGAAAATTCCTTTGGGTCTCTTGGCTGGCTTCAAGTGACTGTCTGTGCGCGTTTGTGTGTGTGTGTGTGTCAGAGTGCGTGTGTAGCTTAGTCAGTGCAATAACAGGTTGCATACTCCAAGGCAAACTGACTGACACACACGCACACACACGCACACGCACACGCACGCTGTATCCATGTGCTATAGAGAAACACTTAAACATCTTTGACTGATGGCCATGCCCCAAACATGCATTTGCAGCACACACACACACACACGCACGCACACACACACATAATTTTTATGATTTATGTGCATGCTAGAAGTGCTTCGTTGTGGCATGGCAACAATCGCAGCACACTTAGCAGCGCCTGTTGCAATTTATTGCCAGTCAGTCGGCCAGTCAGCATCCCCCCAGACTCAACGCACACATATACATATTTATTTATTTATACCAACCAGCAGGCAGTTCCCTGAAACTGTCAACAATTAAATGTCGCAACTGTCAAAATAAGTTCAAAATTTGAATTCAGCGAAAATTGTTTCGCTGTTTGAGCAACATCTGACAAACTGACGCCTGCCAAGCCCGCCATAAGAAATACATTTAACTAACAATTGAAATGAAGTATATATATATATATACATACTATGTAGACAAATTGAATATATATGGGCTTAAGATATTGCCTTGCAAATTTACATCAAATATGAAATTCCACTTATATATATATATATATAATCAATACCAAAGCACATCTTACAAATCGAGTCTGGCGAAAAGATAGCATTAAGATGGAATAAGTCAACCTGAGCCCAACTGCGTACTTGTGATCTTGAGTAATTACTTTTATATATTAGAAGATAATACATTAATATTAATGTATTATATTAAATTAATTTGTTTAAGTAAGATAATACAATTTTTAAATATTATTTATTACGAAATTTTCACGTTTTTTCCTATTTGAAATTCCGAAAATCTGATAGAGTATCATTTAAAAATATCTTACTCGAAAACAAGAATATTTTCTGTTGACAAGATCATTCTAACTGGCTTAAGAATAAGATCATATCTGTAGAAATCTATAGAATCTATGCATTCAGCTACAAAAATGTGTTCAACTTTTTTGCCAGAATATTACGTTTTCTATTGCTTAAACATATACAAGAAATCGTACAAGTTTGCCTGCTTAAAATAAATAATCTAAATAATTAATCGATTAAAAATACATTTTTACCCACTTTAAAAACATTTAACTAGCAGATGAAAAATATTATTAATCAACATATGTGCATGCTTAATACATAATCGTGAAACTCAAAAATTCCAAGTATGAAACATATTAATAAAATTGTTTGCTTAACAAAAATGATTGAGGCTAAAGTCCGATCAGAATCCAATAAAAAAAAAAAAAAACAGAAAACAAATTTTTAATTAAAATTTGCGTGATTGATTGCACTTGGCGTGGGGAGGGCTGGGGTGGCGGAGGATTGGGTTGGGACACGAGGAACAGCGCAATTTATGCTGGCAGCCAAACGATTTTTACAAAATGTTATTTGTGACAAGCAGATAGAAGACGGACAAAAGCAACGTCCGCACAATTAAAAATGAAAGCGGCTTAATAAGTTCACTTCACGTGGCCTTTGATGAGGCCCGCTGCGAAGTGAGGTCCACTGAAAAATGATGCGTTCAAATTAAAAAGACACTTTTTGGTTTCATGGGACATGCGTGCCAATTGTGCCCACGCCCTCTCCCTCGCCCACGACCCGGAGCAGTCCAGAGCTCTGAGCAAGTGCCTGAGCCAGAGGCTGAGCCAGACCCCTGCCCAGGCGGGATAGCACCGAAAAATAAGCGCGTGGGCTTTGCGTTAATGAGGCAATGCGTCACTGGGTCCACTGCCACTGCCACTGCCTGGGCAACTCGAAGCTTCTAGCTTGCAATCCTTGGCCCCTGTCCCAGTGCCACGGCCCTCTAGCACGTTGCTCGTCAAGTTCATCAGCATAATTATCCATGGCATTGACTTCTTCATCAGCTGTCGCATTGTCCCAGTGCCTGTGAGCCGCTGAGATTTGGCTGGGCCTGGAAAATTTGCTATTTGCTCACTTTTCGGGTCTATCCTAGAACACCCCAATTCCCATCCCTCTTCCCCACCCCCTGGCCGCTGGGCCACATAAAGTGTGTTAATTGTGCAGATTTGCCGGCAATGCCAACGATAAAGAAAATAATGTTTTTGGCTTAAAAAGATAAATCGCAAGGACATCGAGAGGAAGCCGCAGGCGGCTAACGACAACGAATTTATAGAGCCCGGCAATGGGGATTGGGGAATGCTCCAGGCATGCCCAGGAGTCGTCGCCAGCCAAATAATTATTGCATCAGTAATTAACTTGTCTTACTTCCCGTTTTCCTCTCCACTCGTGTTATTTTTTTTTCGTCTATATAGTTCATGTCATCTATATAGTCGCCAACTGATGTTCGATACGCGTCTTACTGTTGCCCCTGCCCGAGTCACAGCAGTTGCTGTGGAGAGTTGCTTAGCTGCGATGTCCAAAGAGCTTAAGGCCTTAAAGACGGCAATCATTTACACGAGAATATCCGCTTTTTTTCTATTTGAATTCTACGTTGTTTTCTGATAAGTGCGAAATACTTCGGAATATGTTCGAATGGAATGGGCTTAAATGCAATAGAGATTCAAATACAAATAATAATAATAGCAAAATAAAAGGATTAAATTGGATCTTTTTTAGAATAAAACTCTTAAAATATATAAGATTAACATTTAATGAACAATAGGAATAAAGGGGAGAGTAATAGAACAAAATAGGGTGCAATTCAAAATATTTATCAGCAGAAGAAAAATAAATATACATGTATATAAATATATATACAAACGAAAGAAATCAGAAATGAAGGGAGCTTACATTGCAATAGTTACACCCGCTTCATCAGATCGAGATCGATTTAAAGTCTGGCTTATTGGCAACACTCTGTGCATACTCTGTAAAAACCTTAAATATATTGCGATATGCGTTCTATAGCATATTCTAAAATGATGCTTGACAGCTGGCAACATCCTTTTACCCCCTTTCGCATATACCTATGTACACATGTACTCCACGACTCCCGAGAGAGGAAACAAAGCACAAAAGTCATCGGCCTATTTCCAAAAACAAAATGCAAATCGTCTGTCAAGCACACACACTCTTTCCCTCTCTCTCACACACACACACACAGGCCACTTATTTATTCCGTATTACGCATTATTCAAAACGCTCTCTGCAGACAGAGGGGCAAGTGAAGGGGGAGACGCGTTGCCTTAGCCTCGACTTTGCCACTGCCACAAAAAAAGTGCACAAACGTTGTGCTGGCTAAGGCAAAGTGGCAAGACAGGAAAGGGTGTGCGGTGTGCGGTGCGCGGTGCTCGGAGGTAGAGCCAGCCTTCAATCAATCACCGAGGTTGACAGTTACGCAAATATCAATCAAAAATAAATCGCATGTATGTAGCAACTTATTTGCCAGGTGGGCGGGGCCCCAAGGCCGTGGCCAAGGAACGCATCAACATCAACATCAACATCTTGGGCCCCGTGCATTAGCTGACGCTGCTTGGCGGCAATTGGGGCCAGATTTTGGCTGCCAGCGAGCTGCCGCCAGCCGCCAGCTGCCAGAAGTCATCGGCAGCCAAGCCAGCAATAAAGTTTCACCACTTTCGCCATATTTCTGTCTTTTCCTACATTTATTGTCGCAACTTAGCATTTGATTGAGGCGTGGCGTGGCGTTGCGTGGCCAGGCCCGGCCCGGCCCAGCCCAGCCCGGCCTGGCTTAGCGAATCGGGGGCGGGGCTGTGAAGCACGTGCGGTTATCGCTATCGTGGGTTTAACCAAGGCCTTGACTTTCCAGGCAACTGAAGGCTTTTGCCCTCACATTTGTCACTTTACAACACAGGCAGGACTTCATTTCATTAATTTTTGGGCCAACCATAGGATAAGCTACTTAGCTCTTGTGTATTTAATTTTAACAACCCATATGAAAATATTGCAAAAAATTTAATTTGACATATGTTCCTTTTTATAATTATGTCAATAAATATAACTTACCCACAAATTAACATGTGCACGTACGATAATTTTAGTATCTCATCATCTCATATTTGGAGGAAGACAATCCGTAATTTTTACGACCCAATAAAGAAAACAAGAAATAGAAAACTATAAATCATATGAAATGAAATCAAGAAGTATTCATGAGAATCGCATAGCAAGGCAATACTCAATAATAATTTTTTTTTGCTACGCAGTGAGGGAAGTTATTTAAAAATTAGTCTACACCTGCAATAAAAGGAAATAAATTTATGAAAATACGAAAAGTTGTTTTACTTAGAAAAATTAAATTTTAATTTTTAACAAATTTGTACAAATCTTGATTTAATAGACAGTAGATCGAAGCCCTAATTTTCTTGCTTAGTATGTCCACTTTTACTTGTCTCTCAATCTTATTTTTTGTTAGTTCTCTATACAGATTTTTTGTCATATGGTGCATATCCATAAGCATATATGGAATTGCTGCAGCCTTTGTTTGTTTTTGTTTTTTTCTTCTTTACTTGTACTTTTTCAACCATTATGGCCCCAACAATGCGCGCACCTGTGCCGCTCGCCCTGACGCTCGCCCAAGGAATATGAATAATTTATTGTTGTTATTGCTTTTGTGGTTGCTGCAACTGCAGTGGTCCCCAGCAACAACAACAGCAACGGCAACGGCAACGACAACAACAACAAAAACAAGAGCTTACCACAGAAGTGAAAGCCAAAGCAACCACAGCAAAGCGAAATGCAACCAAAAAGTTTTTCCTTACCGCTTTTTGCATTCGGCCTTTGGGTCAACTAATTTATGCGGCCAGTTCGTTTGTTTGTTTGTTTGCTGTCCAGAAAAACTTGATAATTGCTTAAATCGTACTTGAATTTAAAGTACACTGAAATTAAATATAAATGAACCTGCAATTACGTAAAAGTTGCTGCTAATTGATGTTCGGAAACAGAAATCAGATTAGTTGGACAAACAACATTCAAACATTTAGAAAGAAAGAAATGATAAAAAATTATGATTGCGTTGAGTTTCAATACGAAGAATGAAGAAGAAGAAGAAGCAAGCAGGAAAAATATTTACCAAATAAAATTCATTTTATTTATGATTAACTGAATTTTTACCTTGAAGATTGTAAACAATTTAACGATTCAAGGCTTGGAACCTTCAAAAAGGGCCGCCTGTCTTTCAATCCCTGCCTTCGACGTGGCATAATGCTGTTTAATTGAACGTTAAATTTGTAGTTGGAGGTAATTGAGACCGTTGCCAATTGAATTTAGGTTGCAAATAGATCTAACTAATTGTTCTTGAAGGTTCTTTAGTTCAATGGATTCAACATTTTGCTACAACGTTCTTGAAATAAAGAACGCATTTTGAAGGCTCGTTTAACTGCGCAAAAAATAAACACAAAACTAACAGAGGGACTTGACATTTTTCATGAAATATGTAACAGCAGCACACGAAAACGAACAGAAATACACACACACAGGCACACACTCGAGATATCATAGGAGCTAGACGGGGGGTAACTCTTTAGCTGAAACTTTGTACACCGGCTCGCAGCGGAAACGGATTCGTGCCCGAATGGCACCGACTCGCAACATGTGAATAATTTATGTAACAATTGCGACACTTTTTTTTCCGGAGAGTGTGCGGTGAGGGGCGGGTAGATATGGTGACTTTTGGGCAAGGGGGCGAGGGGGCAACGTCTACAAGTTTAATGGCATTGTTGCTCGGGTTTTAGCGCTGGCCCTGGCGTGTCGTAAAAGCAAATAGAGCGAATGGAAGATGCCAGCCAAGCACTGGATGCAGGCACTCGGTACTCGGTACTCGGCACTGGGACTACAACTGCGGCTGCCTGGCATGGATCTCCAGATGCAGCCTCACTCCGCCTCGCTGACAGACAGCGCTTTGGCGACCCGCCTAAGTGAATGAAATATGGTTGCCTAATAAAAATTGTATGAAATAAAAGTGATGACTTTCACTTTTGCTTTCGCATTGCCGTTGCCATTGCCATTGCCATTGCCATTGCCATTGGCATTGGCTTATCCCCGGCGCTATAGCTACCACCCACAGTTCAGCTCACAGCAAGCCGCTGCGGGGCATAAGTAAAAGCGACACCTCCTAAACCCCATGTAGCATATGTGCTGCCTGTGGGTGTATATGTGTGTGTGTTCGTGTGTTCGTCTGTGTATGCATATGCCCACACTTGTTGCGCCTGTTATTCCAATGGGGGAGATGCCAAAATGGACCTTCAAGTTTGACTTTATTAGGCCCAAGGAGCCCGAAACGATCAAAAGCTAATCTCATATGGACGGACAGTTAGTTAGTGCGAGTGTCGATTACTATCAAGAGTTGGCAACGCAACTAACAAAATGTATCTGTCCATATCTGAGATAGAAAATCACCGAAAGCGGAAGAGAATAAAAAAAAATTAAATTTAATTAGTCTAATACTAATATTGTATTATCTAAACATAAACCAAATAAAACAAAGCTTAGCTATAGGGGTTTCTTAACTGAATGAAAATCGCATAGAACGGTGCTATAGAAGAGATTGAGAGGAAGACTGTGTGAGAGTGTACGTGCAATAAAACCAAAGAGAGAGGAACAAGAAACGTTATGTGAATGATAGAGAGAGGAAAAGCTTAAATATCATATCTTTAATGACATAGAGACAGCTGCCAAGTAATATTTGTAATATTTGAGGTCAATCGCATAGAATGGTGATATAGAAGACAGTAAAAGGTAGACTGTGCGAGAGTATGTTATGTGAAAGAGAGAAAGAGAGAGAGAGAGAGAGAAAGCAAAAAGAGAGAGATGGCGTAGAATGCATTCTAGCAAGTAGGTAATATTTGAGGTCGTGAAAATCGCAAAGAGTGGTGAATGATATTTAAATAAAGAATTCAATCATTTAAAGGCATCAGAGCTGTAAACAACCAGATAAAAATGCCAATTGTGAATGCCTTTACTATCGGTAGTGCAGTCTTCACACTGTGCAGAATTCGAGCTTGTGACCTATGTTTCGTTTTTTGGGCAGCTGCCTTGGATTTAAGCTAGTGCTGCTCAAAGCAGCTCGTTCTCAAATTCAAGCGCTCCTTGAAGTTGATCACATTTTCCATTATGCTCGAAATCCCTCCGGATATATTCACATCTCAAGTGAGTACTCGGGCGAGTGTTGATGCTTATCACCACATATGCACATTGTGAATACTTGACTGCGAAATGGAGACCGTCATATGATATGCGAGCCGTTGACGGCAAGCCGCCGACGATGTCTCGTCCCCAAGGAAATTTTTTCGGCTCTGGTCAGCCAATTAGAGCGCTAAATGAATGTGCACACAACCAGCACCACATACACATGTTTGTATTAAAAAAACACCGCCTATAAGCACACACTACATAATATACTTTGCCCACTACACAACACTGTGGCACATTCGCATGTGCAGGGTGTGACTTATTAAAAGTCGCATGGCGCCGCGGCGCGGCAACTTAATTAAATGCATCCATTGGCATGCGGCATGCGGCATGCAGTATGCGGCATGCAGTATGCGGCATGCAGTATGCGGCAAGCGCAATGCTTGCGTTCAAGCGGCCAGTAAACTAACAAGCACAGCCATAGACAACAATAACAACACCAATAACAACATACTCTCTCATCTGGAGACGTCTGCTGCTGCCCGCAAAACACTCGCAGCATGCCGCATACTTTCTGGGTGCAGGCTCAAAACAATTTTCGTATACCCTGGCTGTGGATGCTGTGATTATGTCGGGTCAGTGATTTACTAAGTATATATAAACTGAATAAACAGCTTAATTGATTGGTCTCTCAGTCTGGAAAGTCCCTTAGGAAAATATGTGTTGAGGTCAGCTGGTAGGTTTTAGCCTTAAATTGAGTTCTCGTTCAAAACGTCCTCACTTTATTTAAAGATATGCTGACCAAGCTCTGAACTTAACAGTATTTTCGTGCTCCTGAGTGCTCCTTATTAAGCTAAAACTGCTTTAACTTTGTGTCCATGTCTGACAGGGTATTTAATCTGCGGCATCTCGAAGATGACTCTTTTTTCTGGATTTTTTCAACAAGCATGCACAAAAGTTGCTCTGCTGTTGCATCTTTTTTCTCAACTCTTTTATCGCTTGTTTTTTATTTTTATTTTTTATTCTTGTATGCAATAAATTGCGCCACTTGAACAAAGTTAATAAAGTCACAAATAGTTTAAATATTTATTTACGGTTTTTCGGTTTGGCCAACAATTTTGCTCGTCGCTCTGCTAACTATAGTGCTGGTTGTTTTTTCCCTGTTGCAGTGTTCGTTTACGTGACATTCTGACATTGCCGTCGCCAACGCCATGCCGCACCACGCCGGGTGGCAAGTGGCAAGCCAAGGCTGTGCGCCGCAAAACAAAAGTGAAAGGCGGGCCAAGGGTTAAAGCTTCGGGTTGCCAGAGCTATTCGAATCTGGTGACAACTACAACAACAGCCACATTGCAACATAATCAACACGTAAGTCTAACATTTCCGCGACTACACAGTGTAAACATACATATGTGTATGTATATCTACTTTATAGGGTGGGATATGCCTAACATGCACTTACTTAAGTTTTTATGGCCTATTGAAAGCCACTTAGTTTTTAAATATATGTTAAAGTGTTAACATTGTCCGCTCAACATATTAGAGTACTGTTAAACTGTTGGCATACGCGATAAAATGCGAATTTCGCAAATGTAAGCTTTACAAGGAAAAGAAGGATAAGCGATTAAATTAGTTTCATAATAACTTATTAGCTCTAATTTTTTTCCCGCAGGAAATTACTCTGTAAGAACACTGAACGATCAGATGCGCTTCATCCAAAAAATATAAAAAACAGCTTAAACCAGAATCAAAACATATTATATATATGTATATATATACATATACCGGACTAGGATTTCAATATAAATTTGTATCGGTTTTATGAAAACGAGGCAAGTTATCGCTGAACTAAAACAAACGATACTAAGCGGACTATAGATCGGGAGCAAGAATATGTTTATACTGTAGGTAAATACAGTTGCATAGAACCATAATACCCTTTTTAGCCATTGATCCAGGGTATTATTACACCATGTAAGGCGTAGAGCAACGCACATTCGTTTGAAAAGCGCAAGATTTAATCCTATTTGAGAAATAATAATTTTCCATTTCGATTTGTTCGCAATTCACCAGAAAGTTTACACAATTCCAAAAATATGCTTCACAAATTTCTTAGAAATTGATTCTAATGTGGAACTCAAAACAGAAGCGCATTACGTTCCATTTTAGTTACGCAGAGCAACACGTTACCAAGAAAACCAAATCCCTTGCTAGAGACTGAAATTGTTGTAGTGTCAATTTAATCCTTTTCAAAAGTTTTATTTGCAGTACAAGTGAATACCGCAAATGCTGTTGCAAGTTCAATTGTATTCATTTTAATTTTCCAAGTAAATAACATTCGAGATAACTTTTTTAATAGCTACCCATTGGCCATGTCCACAAACGAGAGATGTCCTCTGTTTTCACTTCACACAGACGTGGGAAGGTTCTTTGGGGAGATGAAAGTGCAAGAAAAAATACAAAGCGTAAACAATTTCTGTTGACAAGTACATGGTACACACACGAGGATTCCGCACTGTTTCAGCTTCAGTTTAGTTGCACGGAACCACACACCCTGCAGTAGATTGGGTCAGGGCAGGGACTAACGAGAAGGTCAGTAGGAGCTGATCTCATTTCCTCAAGAGGAAACTGACTGCAAAGTCTATTTCAAGCGTGAGCATGGCTACAGACAAAGCAACCACCCAGGAATTTGGTCTTATCCCGATTACCTGTGCCCTTATCACCCCAACTCAATCGACTCCCGTTTATTGCCTTATATCGAGTAATCCTCTTTTTTTTGAAAATTTTAAAAGACCATGGCTCAATAACTTATCCAGATCCTTTCTTGCCGTCATTAGAAGGCAGACTGTCCAACTTCGGCTACAAGATATGTCCAGTTTTGTCTTACTGATTATTTTAATACTTATTATAATCATAACAATAATAATAATATTAATAATAATTATAGTAATAATAATAATAATAATAATAATTATAATAATAATAATAATAGTAATAATAATAACAATAATAATAGTAATAATAATAATAATAATAATAATAATAATAATAATAATAATAATAATAATAATAATAATAATAATAATAATAATAATAATAATAATAATAATAATACCAATTATAATAATACCAATTATAAAAATAATATTAATATTAAAAATAAATAAAAAATTAAAGTATGTGTATATTTGAAACTTACCTTTGAGGTCTTATGATATGCTGTGCAGTCAATATCCCTGCTCGCATCTTTTCCGCCTACCGCAAAGTGCGCTCCAGTGGGCTGCTCAATATTGCCTTTGACCCGGGGTCAGAGGCTGTTCAGGGCAGCTCATAAAGTTCGGCATTGGGGGCGACAAGCTTGTAGGCATCGCCCGAAATCGGGCGCAAATGCTAATGTGACCCTGTCATATACTCCTGCTCGGGTTTGGGGCATGGAAATGTGGGATGGCTTATTTAAAATGTAGTATAAATAATTAGTTGTCGACACGTTGCGCATATCCATATGGTATAGGTCCTAGAGTGAGCTTTGTGTCCATGCCAAAGCAATTATCCCTGCAGGCGTGTTAATTTATGCCCAGCAAATAAAAGATAAGAACACAGACGAGCGATTTCCCCAACATGCACACGTGTCTGCGTCTCTCTGCTTGGTTTTTCTATTATCCGCAGCCCGAAATGAAAATTCACACACACACGCACACACAAACACGCTTGAACGGGCACACACTCCCCCATGATAAATTTTCAATGCCACGTCTAGTTGTTGCTTTTAGCTATGGATGAAAAATTTTGGCTAGTAGTGCCCGCGGCATCCTACCCGAACATCCTGGAAACGCACTCATCTGAAGTCCGAGAACAAAAGAAATGAGCAAACTCCAAGCTTTGCAATTTAGTTGGCAAATTGCAGCCTCCGGCTAAAATCCCATTACCGATTACTGTATTTCATTAAGTGGAAAGCTCTGCGCTTATCATGCTGTTTAAACTCCCAACTAGTTGCTGCGAGCTGAATCGTAATGGGCCATAGAATAGATGCTATGCGTAATTAACTACATCCGTAAAAGCAAAACGCATACTCGTTGCCTTTAAGTGTTGCTCGATTATAATCGATTATTTATCGCAGGATTCAATTTGCATTTCCGCTTTTTACAATTAAGTATTTCATGTTCAACCGTAATGCTATCGCAGTTATATACTTAACAGCGCACACGAAAGTGGCTAGTCGCAAAAGACAGACAGCTGTTTCTTGTCACATTACTATTTATATTTTCTATATATACATATGCTACCGATTTCACATAGAGTATACGACAAAAAACAGAGCCCTAATAATCGCGCGGGAAAAAAGAGAAGCATTTTAGAGTTTGACATGCCTTGCTGGCATATAATGCATTTAATTTTTGATAAATCGAATAGTTCAATTGACAATTGAAACAAGTTTGAGGAACCAAAGTTCGTGCCCATCCAAGATTCATCGCTGTGAAAATACAGTTTCCAGAACTGAACCTTAAGGCGGGGCATTGGTTCAAACCGTAAGCCAGGACGCCGAAAACTTTTGTTGGTTTCACGGCATATATGGTGGATATATCAGCAGGCTTTGTAAATATTATCACGTTTTCCATCAACTTTGCCAGGAAGATAGTGCAGCGATAAATTACAAGGCAGTTGGTATATAATATGACGATATATAGTACGATATTTCTTTGCTGGCAATACGTTATTCCCCACTAGGAAAATATGACTGTTACTCGCACTAGGCTTCTCTTCCAAAATTTCTTGCCAACTGCCAGTCGCAACGCATTCCTATCACAGCCTCTACAAGCCCAAGGGAAGAAAGAACACGTTTAGGGAAACTATGCCGAAACCTGCTGGGAAATAAAATCAATTTCAAAGTGCGAGACTGCAATTTCACTTAAAGTGAAATTCCATTATGTGTGACGCATTGAATACGAGTGAAATGAAAGGATCGATATGAAAGTTCACAGCATGCCCAACCGTTGATTTAGTAAATCAAAAATCATTTGATGACGTCACTGAACCGCTCGCACACACACACACACACACGCCAAGCACACACGCGCCAAGCACACAGGCACATATGCTAGCGTGCAACGCATCATAAATCTCAGCATTAAAAAATTGAACCCAGAGAACGGGCGCTGGAGCGCCAAAGCGGCTGCTCTGACGCACACATCGTATATCATTACACACACACACAGAGAGAGAGGGAGAGTTGGAATGTGCAACGATATTTTACAATATAATTATGTCAACTACAGAGGACGTCGACAAAATCTACGTCGAGCTCTTAACATCTCAACAATACTTTGTATGTCCGTTGCCTTTGCTCCACCCGCTTCCGGTTGCCATACCCATTCCCATTTCCACTGCCAATCCCATTCGGTTTTTGCCTGCCCCGAACGGGGGCAGCAGCTCCCCCTCCTCCCACGACCCCTTTTCCATTTGGGCACGCTGTTTGCTCTTTGATGCAGCGGCTGCAGCAGCAGGAGCTGGAGCAGCAGGAGCAGGAGGAGCAGCAGCATCAGCAGTTGGCCACGAAAGCCGATGGTGACAGCAGCGGCGCCAGCATATAAAATTATGACACCCTTTGGGATTACAAGCGAGCTTTGGACAGCGGCTCTCGACAGTCTATGTCAAGCACAATGAGGCAGCTGCCACATATCTTTGTCTAACTCTATCTAACTCATTTATTGTGTGTGTGCCCCTGGTCGTCTCTCCTAAATTGCCTCAACTCTCCTCTCCCCGGAGACATGGTATCCATTTTGCTGTTAGGCTCCAAGCATTTGACCATCATGGCCGAAAATATATATCTAAGTATATATGTATAACGCAATTTATTATCAAAAATAATGAACAAATAAATATATGAAATTTCTCAAATGAATACAAATTAAATTTTAAATTGCGAATGCTTCAGCATAATTGTAAATGCATTTATAACCCTTAATAAAGACTATATTAACTGCAATAAAGTTATCGGCTGGGCATGGTCGAATTGGTAATACCCTAGCACCGAATGCAGTATGTTTTTTGTTTTTATATGAAGAACTTGTTGATATATGCTTAAAAATGACGCATGAATATAAAAAGCAAATGCAAAGTAATTTAATATAAAATAAAAGACGTGAAGAGATAAAACAACTAAGCATATATGTCATTAGATTGGCTTCCCGGAACTGGAGCTAAATATACAATAAAGCCACTGCTTTTGTATGTTAAGCCCATAATTGGCTTCTCGGAAAACTGTGAATGCAAATAAAATCCCTTTCAAAGCTAATGAGCTTCGCTTTCAGCCGGATTTCTCGGAAACTAGATATAGAGCGAGGCGAGGCTACTTATGTGCATTTGAAGTGTATACAAAACGTGGTGACGCACATGAAAATCTCAATTTTAATTAGTTTGCCACTTTTGGTGGCAGCTTTCGCGGCTTTTCGTTAAATATTAAATCGAAAACCATTTGTATTAAGCGACCGCCAACGCACAGCCTACACACACACACACACACACACACTCGCACGTGTAACCACACGTTTAGCAAGTAGGCAACCTTTCGGCGCCACAAAGTATGCTACATGTACCTAAAACAACAACTAAAGATTCGACAACAAAAACGTCTTTAAAGGCCACAAGAAAGTCAGGTGTATCCACGTTCTTAGAAATTATGCAAAGCCGCCAAACAAATTAAATAACAATTTGGCGAACATAAGTTACAAGAAGTTAGATGAAGAGCAGAAAGCAAATAACGTATACCCAATTCGTAAGGTACAAAGAGCATATTGGATCAATCGAAAATATATTCTTTCAATTGTGTAAATGCATTTTTGCAGATTTCATACTAACAGCAAGCGATTCTGCAAGCCGGAATTCCTATGCAATTGCCAAAACAGTTGACAAAAAAATATAATTAATCAAATTATTAAATAATAAATACAATAATATAATACTTTTGAGAGATGCCTAGCACCAAAGTATTAAAAACTTCGGCCCCAACAATTGGCGTTATCTAACCATATTTGGTAGATGCCAATTTTGGGTAGAGATCAAATTTAGCCCGCAACTTCTATATGAAAATATTCAAGCATTGGAATATTTTCAGTAGAACGGGCAATTAGAAATAGGAAATAAAACTGTTTAATTAAACTAAAAATAATTAATAAAAGACGTACCTGCATTTAAGTCTGAGCCTATAGAAAACCAGGTTGTCTAACCAAAGCTTAAGGCAGGGAACTGGTTTGATTCCAGCCCTCGTAATATTCTTAGCATTATTTAGACTGAAAGAATATATGTATATATATATCTCGCGTTCGAAAACGCAATCAAGGCCCAATTTCTTTGAAAAACGTTGCAAGGTAAACTGATTCCTCAAAAAAAAGATGCATATATATATATATGGAAAATTTTGTAACCTTACCTTAACCACATTTGTTATTATAAAAATAGATCATGTTTGGTTTATATTAGTATATAAGTAATAATAAATGATCATACTAGTGTTTTAAATATCCTAATTGTACATTGCTTACAGTTCATTAGGCAATGCTTTGAGTTGCTGTGGCAAGCATTCCAAGAGAATACCTCAAACGTAATCAATATTAATTTAGTTTACTTTAAATGCTCCACACTTTGAGTACGAATCTAAGTAATTAATAGATAATAATAGACAAAATTAAAGCTGAAAGCCTACACAGAGAGAAAAACGGCGGGCTAATGACAAGACTTTTTATACTTGATTCTATACCAAACAATTCGTAAAGTTTTGAGCCCGAATCGAGCGATTCTTGAGTTAAGTATATTTAATTAATATATTAAGATTAATATAAAATTACTTTAAGCTCCAACTGGGATTGTATTAAGGATATATTGGGCTCAATTTTAGACTATATTAGTCTTATTTCAAGGCGCCAATGGAGATAATTTAAGTATTGGTGGTCTTAAATTGAGGTTATTTTGATCTTATTTTAAGAGTCATTAGAACTTGATTCAATACTATTCCGTTCTTAAATTCAGCGTAAAAAGGCGGAAAGATCTAACAAACAAAGCTTGATTCAAGTATTTTCGTACTTAAAAATTAATACTTGAAATGAAAATTTCATACTTGAATCAAGTATTACCGGTCTTACCGTACTTTCATGACCGGGCTTACTTGATTGAAGTACGACATTTTTGATTTTTTCTCTATGTGTAAGAATAGAAATAGTTTCTATTATTTTACATCGATAAGATAACAAACTAAGGCTTTATAAGGCATGTTTATTCTTTAAAAACTTCTTTTATGCAATTGAATCGAATTTAATCAAAGATCAACTTGCTCCATATTATTGTTGTCAATTGGCTTCAGCGTACAACCGCACAATTTATCAGCTGTCATTTGATTTGTTTGCACTGTTGTTGTTTTTATTCGGCTGTCAATTTTACACCCTGCACCAATTGAAAGTGGCCAAGGAAGGGCATACTAGTTCCGTGCAAGTTTTTGTAACAAGCAGAAGGAAGCAACTTCTAGCTGTGTCTAGGCAATTGATTATATACTCTCCTTTAAAAATATATACTCAGTATATACTCTTACTTATACGCAATTTTTTGTAAATTTATCGACTTTGCATTTATGAATGAAAGGAAGAGCGGTTACAGGGTATCTTCCAGTCGGGCATTTTCGACTAGAGCCCTCTTGTTATTATTATTGTTACATATTTTGTCAGGTTGTTTTTCCCGCTTTTGTTTGTTGCCGTTTTGCTAGAGCGTGATGATGATAAATATTCCTCAAAAAAGGAGATATTATAATTTTCGTTTTTTTTCTTTTTTTCGGTATTATCATTTTTATCGCTTCTCCTTTCGCTGTCGCTTTAAACGTTAATTAATATTTATGCTCAACGCTGTATCTATTAAGCGAACATTGTTGCAGTTAATCCAATGTCCTGTCTCATTCATTTAAATAAAACGTAAGACTTGCAACTCAATTATGTATCTAAGCATAAAGTGATTTCGAGGAAAAAAAAAGCTGTATAAATTTAACTTGAAATATGAGATATAATCTAGAGTATCTGAAAGGAACGCATTTCTTAAAAGTTGGAATATAAAACAATAAGATTAAACATATATAGGTTCCTAAAGTATCTTATAGAGTATACTAAAGTATCAATAAGATGAAGCAAATATATGTTCCTCTAAGAAGCATCCTATAGATACGTGGTATCTACTGCATTTGAAAGATCAAACTAGTCACTGAAAAAGAGGAGTCAATAGTTGATGTTAATTGGCATGGTCGCTGATGCCCTCTATTCTATCCGCACATAACCGTGGGATACGTGTAAGCAGATACTTGAATAAGTCGAATCCGGATAGAGTCATGCACTTTATGCACGGATTCCTATGTTTGGCAAGGCAAATCGAATGCAAACTAAAAGCTGCTGATGCCGCAAGTGGAGCTCAAATCTGGAGTGAGTGCAACGAAATGATGCAAAGGGTCGCGAAGCCAGCAGCGACGGCACGTGATTCTCATTTCAAAATTCATTTTAATTTGCCTGTGAACTGCAATCGATTCGGCTGCATGGGCAATGCGAATGCAAAGCCGCAAGCCTGCCACACGCGCAACCACACAGAGATTTCAGGTTTGAGCAAGTGGGGCAATCGCCGTCAATGTCTGCAGATTAATATTTGCTCAGCGCCAATGCAGCGTATTGAGACACGCAGTTAGCTGATCAAGCAAAAAATACCAAAATAAATCAAATAACAAACTCTCATTCCAAGCTGTTGTCTACACTTACGAACCTACTAAGTCCCATATGCTGCTTACCCCACTCAGCAAAATGGTTACAATTCAAATAGGATTTGTATTTGTTTGCCTTTTGGCTGAGCTGCGTTTGCTTTGCCGGCGAATAAATTGCAAGAGAAACTCAACTAAAACCCACCTGGCGGATGCGGACGCGTATGAGGGTGTGTTTGTGTGTGTGTGTGTGTGTGTGTGTGTGTGTGTGTGTGTGTATGGTCTAGACTAGCTGTGTGTACGTGTGTGTGCGCCCGGCGTCCCAAAAGTGTTGGGCAAATATTCGGGGCCAGTTTGTTAGAACGCTAATTTGATGTGCTGCGAAAGTATCTTTCGGATACACTGCCTGTTTGCGGCTACAACAACGATAGCGTACGGCTGCGCATTAGCGATATCCGGGCAAATATTTGGGCACCTGCGGCGTATGAGTAATGTGTGCTACATGCCGACCCAATGACAGTTGACAGAGATGAAGCGTGCAGTAGACCAACAAAACCGTGGTCGCATACGAACCGAGCACCACAGTTTACGGGAAATTAATAGTGAGCCTCAAGTGGAGCTGTGTCTGTCTAAGAATTTCATTGAAAGTAGCAGGTCCAAGCGCAGAATTCGTTGACAGTATTTATGGCAGTTATTTTTCTTCGGGCTTGCCAAAAATTTTAATGAGTTCCTTTGTTTATGCATTTTTTTATATTCATTTATCTGAAATGGCCGCGCACAGACCCAACCCTGCTGCCCTAAGCCACACGGCCTGACGGAAATTGTTATAATAAAATTGCAGCTTATTACCGCAAAGGTGTGCCATGTTGCCGTCCGTACGGAAGGTGTTGAAGGATGCCCCAGTTGTTGACTTAGGACTCGGACACGGACTCCGACTCCGACTCGGACTGGGACTGGGACTGGGACTCGGAACGAACTCAACGGACGGGCTGTCAAGTGTTTTTCATAATGCCAACAACTTAAGTCGTTTTGCCACCTCAGCAATTGAGAGCAGCAGAAGTACTACACAAAGCTGAAGGGCCTCTTTATGACGCTCTGTCGCAGTCTCAAAGCATTTCAACAATATTTGGCAATTCCATGTCTAGCAGAAAGTGCTGAGTGGCCAAAAAGCGCTCAGCTAAATGAAAATGCATAGCAATTGCCAATACTTATGAGCGAGAAGTATTTTCTTGTTTCTCCGGACTCTGGAAAATAGTTAACCTGATATCTAACTTAACATTAAGAAGAAGTACACGAACTGATATACCCAATTACCCAAACATAAAGGGTAACGCCGGCTTGCTTCAGTATTAACCGTTTCGAGTTCGATGAAATTTAAAATGTAAACTTGGTCGCACGATTTCAACAAGGCTGTGTAGCCTAATGGATAGGGCGTCGGACTTCGGATCCGGAGGTTGCGGGTTCGAATCCCGTCACGGTCAGCTTTCTATTTTGTTTTTTTTTTTAGCGTACGTTTCACAATAAGAAAATATTTATCTATAAGCAATCTATGCAATTAATGAAAATACTGACATTAAGAAAATCCGATTTTAGCCCAAAACAAAATTGTTTTCAAAACGCGTTGAGTGTTATTCGAAACTGAGCCAATGCTCGATTATGATGGGCGTAATCAAGACAAACAGTGGTAGTTCCTGTTGCTCCGCGACTTCAGCAACAGCTGCCGGGTCCAGCTTTAAGGCGGAAGGTTCTTGGATCCATTGCCGCTGTCACGCTTCCTGCATATTTGTTTAGGTCTCGGCGCTTTTTTGTCACCCTTCCCTAGCCCACATATGTACTCGTATTTGTGTTGTGCCTTGCTACGTTTGCCTTAGTTTAGCCCCATCACTGTGTGTGTGTGTGTGTATATATGTTTTTTTATTGTCGCCAGCCATGATTTTCTTATGGGATACACACATGTAAACTTTCAGCATTGTCCGTCTGTCCGCCCAACAACTAACAAAAATACAAATGCAAACACAAACACAAACGCAAATACAAACACAAGCACAAACACAAATATAAAGACTAGCTAGCAAAGAGCTAACCAACGTACCAGCCTTGGCCAACAACATCTGCTTCATTGTATTGCAGTTATTGTATTTGAATTGGACAACTAATGTAAATAATACATCACATACTGTACGTGCCATGAGATTATGTTGAAGTTTCAGTTTAACAGATTTCGTATTTATTTGGCTTTTTATTAACTTGACCAGCTGGAACTGAAGCTCGATCTGTACGTACATACATATATGGAAACTGAAACAAAAATGTGCATCAAACATCACATTGTCCTATTATTTCAATTGAAATAAGAGCTCGAAATTAATTATTATTGTTATTACTTTTATTATAATTATTATTATTTAGCAGAGCTTCATCTCAAATGTTGAGATAGGTACAAGGAAGAGTATCGCTTACGTTACATTTCTCCATCCGCGAAAAGTATCGCAAAATTAATACCAAATTGTCACAATTGTAAATAAATATAATTTATGTCCCTTCAAGTTTAAAGGTCCCAGCATAAAGCTCCCGATATCCATGTTCCCCAAAGCTCAAATGGATGTCATATTCTTTGCTAGAAGTCGCTCGATATTCGAGAAGCCATCGATCTCTCATAAGTCACAGATTACAAGGATCCATAGATTTTTTCCATGAAAATTTTCTTAACTAACGAAAAAGATATCGATATTCATTTCGATAAGAAATAAAACTAAAAACAAACGATTATTTTTTAGCATTTCAAACAATTGTAGACCTTTTACAATTATTTAATAATTTGCATATTTGGAGTTAAAAATCGATGTATCGGTATCGAATATTCCGATAAATCGATGTATCGATATCGAATATTCCGATAAATCGATGCATGTTCACACAGAGAGAAAAACGACGGGATAACGACTAAACTTTTCGCTCTTGATTCTTTTCCAAACTTGAATTCTTGAATTAAGTTGAATTCATTCATCATTTCTTATAAGCTCTAATTTAAGCATTAAGCTAATTAAGAAGAATAAGAGTTGATTCAAGTTTTGTAACTCTTGAATTTAGAGTACTACGGCTTGTTCGGGAGTAGCAAGGCTGCAGAGAACAAAAAAATTAAATGAATTGGCACGCGCTTGGTCTCTCTACATTTTTTTCTAATTTCAAGTGAAGAGTTCTACCAGCGCAAACGTAAAGATTTACGTGAAAAGAAAAGAATGCGACATCGCCGTACCAAAGGCATATATGTACATATATATTTATATAAATACTAAATGTGCTTATATGTATGTATGTATGTATGTATGAATATACAATTTTTTTCTGGAAATATGTGCGCGGTAATATCTATGTACGTATATTTCTATATACAAACATACACATATGAGGTATGTACATACATATGTATGTATGTAGAAAAGTGGCGAAATGAATCGCTCTTGAAAATAGCAAAGACTTCGTCGCGTATGTTGATTAGGCTGAAAAACTTATAAAACAATGCTTGACTCAAGTTTTTTCGTACTTAAAAAGTCATACTTGAAATATGAATTTCATACTTACCGTACTTTTATGGCCGGCTCTACATGATTCAATTACGTGATTCTTGACTTTTTCGCTCTGTGTAATTTTCAGTTCAGGTTTTCTATTTTAAAGAAAATTAAGTACGAAATATGTATGTATGTACATATGTGCATTTATGTATATTATTATCATACCCAGGCATTGCAACTAAGAGGCATTCTAATTGGAAAGCTGTTAGAGTTAGTCGCCTGCGCTCGCCTTTCACCAAATCCATTACAATGTTAAAGCGCCCTTATGGCCATTTAAGTTAATCTTATGTTTATTTGGCCATTGATTAATGTGCGGTGCCAAAACAGCCCGCAAAGGTCGTTGCCTGAAAGTCTTCAATCATAGTTTGCTTGTTTGCCCAGCTCGTGCTCTTTGCATTTCTCTTCTCCTTTTTCCGGATGCTTTTTTACATACATATATATATATATGTATGTATATATTTTTTTGGGAAAATGCTTCTAGCCTTCTACGGGTTTATTTATGCATAAAATTTATAGCATATAGCACAAGCATATTTGTGTCATTAGCCTCAAATTTTTGACCCATTTGTCATTAGGCTCGAATGTGGGGGATTTGCATAAAACAAACACACGATTGCCCTGTGTATACATACAAACAGACAGTCGACCATTATAAATGTGCGCGCGTGTGTGTGTGTGTGTGTCTAAATGTGTGACCGACAAGATTTATCAAGTAATAACAGACATTTCGGACAACCCATAGACCCATTAGTCACACGCTGTTTGACATTGTCTGAAAATATCATTTTAATCACAGGCCAGAGCTAGAATCGAGATGCTGCCAGCTCCCCAGCTCCTCTGCTCCTACTTGATAGCCATTCTCATGCTCCGACGCACACATGCATGCTCCTGTGGATATGTTTAACTCGCCCAGACATAATTCGAGTGCAGGCACATTAACATGCTACCAGAAGGAACCTACATACATATATTCAATTCTAACGTCTCTCGCTTGTCATCCTATTGATGAGACCCTGGGCCATCGAATTTCGAGAACAATGCATTCGCCTTAAAATAAGCATAATATCATATCTCAACTGTTGTAGCCGGAATTTTCTGATTATTAGTAATTAAGATAATCCATAATGCGCATTATAGCTTTTTAGATTAATTAGTTATCAGTGCTTGAATCTGGCTGGTGCAGTTCTGTACATACATATGCTTGATATGGCATTGCAATTATATTGTTAATACAATCATAAGCAAAGCCCCTGAAACATTTTAATTACATACATATGTAGCATGTGTACATATGTCATTTTATAAGATAGCTCAATCAAATAGATGTATGTATGTACATATATAATAATGAAATAAATAACAAAACAACTTACTTTTGGATTGATGCTCATCTCAAGCATTAGCAAACTTTATAATGCTTATGAAATTATAAACTGGAATATCTGAATCCTTGAAACGTTGCTTCACTGAGAGTACACGTGTGTTCTACATCATCGAAAGGCCCCTACGAAATCGACCAAATCCATCCTTAGATCCGTAACTATTTGAAAGCATATGTGCTTGTGACGGCAATCTGGGCGCTGGACAAAGGGTATCCCCTATTCGAGCATTGGGGCTGTTTTGTACAATGACTGTCAAAGTCCTACGCGTTTTTTTCATTTAGTTCAAAGTTATCATTTGGTTAAATTTACTCTTGCTTTCTGAACGTTATTGTGTCGAAATCTTATTGACGATTTGACAGTTCTGTAATTGCCTCTTTTTGCCAAGTATCCAATTGGAGAAATTTGGTGAAAATGTAGTAATTCGATTAGGATTGTGTTAGAAAATAATAGTCCAAATGCAACCAAATACACTTTGAGAGTTTCTGTAGCTGTTTCAATGAATCAATGCCACAATATCTGAAAGTTGCTTTACTTCTGGCTAAGATATATTAAGCTTTTGAGCCATGTTTCATGAACGCAGTGAGAATAAAAGATCATTAACATCTTCATTGTTAAGAAGAAAACTATATGCTCCGTTCTAATACCCTGCCAACAACTTTTTCGCTCGAAACTTGGTGTTCACTCGCTTAAACAATTTATATTTTTTTTTTGCCATTTACTTACATTATTTGCTGAACTTGCCAAGAAGTTGGTACGGATCTGTCAGACGTTAATTTGTAGCAGCCCTTTTTGGCTCAACAGCAGGTGGCCCTTGGCAGTTGGCCGACTTATGATTTAACCATCTTTCAGTTTGGGCCAAAATGAATTGAGAACATAAAATTGTTTTATTAATCCAAAAGCTTTCAGGGCAAAGAAATAAAAACGTATTTAGTTCAGTTATAGGAAACAATATTTATAATCGCAAAACAAAATCAATATATTCCTTGCTGAGAAAGCTGTTTTCGTTGTTTCCCACCTGACATTCATAGCTAACATTATTGTCCTGTACATTGAAAATATAATTTGTATATGGACAGTCTGTGTCTGCCATAACCTGGCTAATCTCGCTGAGGAATAGGTGAAGCGTCTGCATACATTCAGATAGGCACCAGGACTGCTCCTTAAGGCGAAACAACTTCAGAGATTAGGAAGCAGCCTAAATGGGCCAGACGCTTACCTTGATTAGACTTCCCAGATTCTCGGTAACAATGGGCTCGGTAACCAAGCCCTTGTAATTGCAGGCAGCTAATTTGATCTGGTGTGTACCCACCATATGGGCGGAGAGTAACCAGCGTTTCATGCGATAATTTCGACGCCAATCCACATGTTCTGGGTAAACTCGCATGGATATCAAACGGCACTGCTTTAACACTTCCGGATCGTTCCTAATATATATACATATATATAAAACATTAGTTATTAGCTGGGTGACAATGTACAAACTTACAAGTTGCCCAGCGGCTCGGTATTCTCGACTCCATGGATTTCCGATGTGTACAACAGCCTAAGCTTGCCCAGCTTTGCAGTAAAAGTTCCATAGTTTTGCTTGTTCTGATCCACTGGCCTATCGGTATTGGGTATATCGCCTGGTTGATCTAAAAGTTCAATATCAATTACATTAATAATAACAAGTAAGAGGTTCTAGTCGGGAGCTCCCGACTAGGGGATACCCTGAACCCTCTTCTTCTAACAGGCGATAGGTATAAAATAAAAGATGCTTGATATAAATATGCTATTCTTGAAGCTGTAGTTTGATGACTCTACCTCTTATTTGCCGAAATTGCTAAAAAAAACAGGATTTCGAAATCGATTTTTATCGATTACTTGGAAACGGGGCAAGTTATCGAATATCGGAAACAAAGTCGATCTGCGCGGCCACTAGGAGGACCTATAGCTAAAATTTCAAGTCACTAGCTCTTAGCTCTTACATACGGACGTACGGACAGACGGACGGACATGGCTAGATCGACTCGGCAGTTGATACTGATCAAGAATATATATACTTTATGGGGTCGGAGATGCTTCCTTCTGCCTGTTACATACATTTGCACAAATACATAATACCCATTTTCTATGGGTTCAGGGTATAAAAATAATAATAGATGGTATCAATGTCAATTTTGCAGTCAACATAAATAGATCAAACCATAGACATATGGCATGGAAGTGCTATAGTACGAAAAAGGAGTCATATGATAAACATGATAAGACAGATTTGATACGGAGTCGAAGACATGTCGATATTGACAAGATTTTGCTAGCACAAACACAGAAAGTCGGAGAGAAGAAAGAAAGTCAGTTCGAGAACTTGGAATATATACATATGTATAATATAATGACAGGATCGAGAAATATGCATGCAACTTACCGACAATCAGATATTGACGCAGCTTGAATAAATAGGTGTACTGTTTATATATCTCATTATCCGGAGGCGCATGAGCGTTTAGATAAATGCAGCCCCTAAATTTGATCGCCACCAGTTTCAATTTCTTGGAGCTCATCATTTTAAGCATCGATCCGCGATTCGTGCAAAAATCCAGTTGACCCAATTGGCGCTCCGGCTCCGGCAGCTGCATGATATAGTTCAGGCATCGCAGTCCGCAATGAAAACTTGGCGAATATTTAATAAATTCGTCAGAGCCTTTGCTTAAATTAATGGGAAAATCATCGTCGGTCGGTTGACGATAATATCCAAGCGTTCCCGGAGTATAAAACTCTTTGCCATCAAAGGCGCACACATGCACCATCTGCAGATCGCTCAACTGCCAGGGCAGGTCAGTTGTAGTGGAAAAAAGTTGGATTGCCATTTTCCTGGATTATTATTAAGAGTAATTGTGAGGTATGGTTATTTATTTTTATTATATCTTTTTATATTGTCTTATAGTAGGAAGACAATAAAGAATGGAGAAACTTACTGTGCGATTCTACTGGTCGGAGGGATCGATCTGAACTGAGCCGAGCACATCGAGTTCAATCGATTTCCCCTAGCAACACACAGCGTATATGTATGTACATATGTATGTGCATAAATTCTATTAAACTCATACATCGAAGAATTTCAAGAAGGTTCCGCTTAGAATTGGCTGCTGAGCGCGCAAATTCTACGAATCTTTGTCTAGATAAATTCAAAGAAACGTACATACATATGTCTGAGTGTATATAACATATGCATGTATGTAAAGGCAGGAGTTAACACTATCCTGTTAATTAACATATACGATCTATCGATAAGCTAGCGATATACACGAGTCGTCCGTTGTCAAGTTGTAGGTTTTGGTCTGCAGCGGCGATACGTTGAAATCAATCAGACGATTATTAGAAACACATTTCGACATTGGACTATAGTATTATAGTTGCCATAGAAACGATCGGTCGAAATGTAGGTTATTGTATGGAATACTTTTTTGTTTATCAAGATACTTTCATCAAGCTTAGCATTTACGAGCTTCACCCATCTGTAAAACCGAAGAACTAATTTAAAGTGTATTAAGTCCTCGGCGTGGCAAAGACTTTCTTGTTGCAAAAGCATCTCCCTAATTCGAACCATTTTTTCTATTCAGAATCTAATTGTCAATGTTATTGGAAGTCTTCGCTACGTTTTGCACAGCTCAAGATACGTTACACCATATATTATTAACATCGGTAAAGATGGATTATAACACATAGATAAATAAGAAATGGTAGAAATGTCAATTAAAATTGAAGGCCAAGCTGAATGTGATGATTAGTTTGTAATCATTTAAATTGAAGAAAACAAGCACAAGTTAACACTTAGTGTAGGGATTACATTGTGCATTAAAAAGAGAATGTCAGGGAAAATGGGGCTGTATCAAGGATTATTTTAGCACAGAGAAATAGACAGAGGAGAACGCACTGAACAATGATTGATTGTATTTTGAAATCCATAACAACAGGCCGGGCGTAACAAATCTGTAATGCAAACACAAAAACAGTCGCCGGGCTGCATTATGATGATGGCCAATGTGTCGTATGAGAGATTACATGCAATCATTTTTGCAATCAGGCAAACGACAAGCGACAGCCGAGCAGCCCGGCCAAATGACTGACTGACTGACTGACAGACTGACTGACTGACAGACTGAGTGCATGCTGAAATAGTTATTACATTTAAAATAAATGACATTTAAATTGCAGCTTAACAATGAACAGAGATGGCACAACATACTAGTGCAGCATGTATGTGTGTAGCATGCCTTGTCAACGGCAGTTGGGCTGGGCTAATGCCCAACGATAGCAGAGTGCCAACAAGAGAGCGTACAAGTATATTGTCATTTGATTAGATTACAGCGCGTCTGTGTGTATGAGTGTGTGTGTGTGTGTGTAAACTGTTGATCTAACAGCAAGGACAACGGCTCTTGAGTGCCAGTCCCGTTAATATCCCCATCGCCTGAATGTGGCTCTCTGAGTTGACAGCAACTCTGGCAACTCCATTGCCGCCCAGTTAGCGTCAGGAAGTCAATGCCATTGCCCGCTTGTCTCGGCAGCTGCAAATTTTCAGATTCGACCAACCGTATGGGCCAGGCCCAGACGCAGACACAGACACAAACAAAGACACAGACAAAGACAAAGACACATGGCTAGGCCTGGAGCTGGCTCTTAAAAATATCATTTACATTTACATTCACATTTACATGAGCATGCGGCTTGGGCTTACAGGCCGGATACGCGTCTTGGACTCGTTTCGCCTGCCACATGTCGCCTGCCACATGTCGCCTGTCTCCGTCTGCAGCAGCTGCTCGGACTGATGCCCCATTTGATTGTCGGTCTTGAACTGTTATCATATTGTAAGGACAAATTAATTGTAAAGTCATGTTATTGTTTGACAATGTTGGCCCAAGTCACAAGTCTTTCTGGCCGACCCAGATGCTGATGCCAAACACCACAGTCAGTCAGTCAGTCCACAGTCCACAGACCACAGACTTTTTCCAACCACAATGACAACCCACAAGTCGTCATAATCATTATGCATGTATGTATGTAAATCCAAATGTAACTCAATTTGTTGACAAGCGCTACAAGATGGTAAAACCTCAAAGTCGCCATCGATGGCATTGTCACTATCGGTAACATCGATTGATTTCTATTCGTATTTAATGAGTTCCCAAATAAGATTCTTTCTATCTTGTAAGCAATAGTTTCAGCAAATCGTTTATAAATTGTGTGTTTTCAATTACATTTATAGTATCTTTATAACAAAAACCTTGAGCTAACTTAATTTTGTTATTTGCTTTATTAGAGTAATTGGTGTAAAGTTGACTAGTATGAAAAACGTTTCTTGCGGATATTTTCATAACTAAGACTCTCAATAATGCATCGTCAATGATATGAACCGAACCTTCAACCAAACCAAACGAAACTCGAACTTTATATTCATCAACAACTGTTTGGTCTGGGTTGGTTACCCACAATTTTAAAAATAAACTAAATTAATTTAAATCTAAATCGGAACTTAATTTAGCCCGCAGCTCTATGTAAACATATTTACGGCTGGAAATATTTTCATTAGAACGGGCGCCCAAATATAAAACTAAAACTGAAATGTTTAACCCTTAAAGCAAGGGATTTAGTTCGCCCTGGTTCAAAGAATGCGCTAAAATTAAAGTCTATTACAGAGAAACATATGAGAAGTTATTGTCATTATTTAAGCTGGAACTTATGTTAATTAAATCGAACGCAATAAATCATCCTAATTAGTGCAATAGCTTATACTAATGCAAAAAATGACTGAAATCGAATTAAAAGTCGATGTGTTTTTTTGAAATTTGCCAGGAACAAATCTAATATATAATGTTTGCAACATAATAATACTAAAAAAGTTTTATGCGTATTTATGGGCGAGCAGTCAGTTAGTCACATTATTAATGAGGCAGATATGGGACACACTGTGGGAGGGAGGCTTATTTATTATATTTACGCCTGTTCAACAGACATCGCGGTTAGTCGGCCGGGATAGCGGAAAGATTCGCATCCTAGCAGCAAGGCGTTTATTATCTGCAAACGGTTTTGCGCCAGCCAACGGCATCATCAACAACAAGAACAGCGGCATTTGGAACAATCATTTTTGCCGTTTCCGGTTCCGGTCGCACACACACACACACACACACAACTATCCGATATAATTGATATGACGTGATTACGCTGCCCCAAACACATAACTAGCTGAGACAAGAGGTTAAAACGATTAATTATCAAATTGTTTTGTTCGTGATTGTCTTTTGTGCCCTCTGCCCTATGCCCCGATAAGCACAAGGATAACAAAATATTATGCTGGCTGCCTGCATTGCCCACTCAGCTTGTGCGTGTGTGTGTGTGTGTGTGTGTGTGTATGTGTGTGTGGGCGTATGTGGAGTATATATGTATGCGTTTGTGTTTTCAACTCAATTTAATGTTGTCATAATTGGCCCCTAGCTTATTCAATTCCCGATTTACATTCAATATCGAATTTTCCGGCTGAGCTTAAACGTAAGCAAAGCTTCCTCTGAGCTTATCTTCTATAAAACATTATATATATTCTTAATGAAAATTTTGCAATTCTTTCAGTGGAATTTTCGGTTCTATAAATAGGAGATCTACACAAAAAAGAGTACGAATATAGGCTTACAAAATTACAGCAAGACTTCTGAATACCAAAAAAAATAAATCCAAAAAAACTAAGCTAAAAAAAGAACAATCCTCAGGAGAATCCTTGACCAAAAGGACTTTATACAAGATCTTCGGCTTAGTTTGGATATAATTATAGCAGCTGGATTTGCAAAGGATATTAAAGCTTACAAGGGAAGGCATCTTGCATTAGAAGTTATCTGAAAAGTAATATTTTAGTCTCTATAAACGATACGACAGCCTACACACCTGATCCAATAATTATTCTTATAGTTTTTGAGTTATGCTTACCCAGTCTCAAAATCGATTATTATCGAAATTTTGGAAACGTAAACAGGTTATCGGCAACTGGAATAAATCAAAAAGTTAAATATCTGCAATTGGCGACAGACGTACAGACATGGCTACATCGACGCAGCTCTTTCTCCTGATCAAGAATATGTAAACATATGTTACATATACTTAGACGTTCGAGATGCTTCCTTTTGTCTGTTACATACATGCGCACTGAAACATTATACCCTTTTGATGCGTTGTCAATGGGTTTAGGAGTATAAAAAATAAGGTGCCTTGAACTTTCAAACTTTTCAAATAAACATTTTTGGAATTTGAGACATCAATTCTGACTGACATTGTTTTAATTTAACAATTTGTATTGGAATCCATTTGTATTTAGCTTTTTAATTGCTAACTCAAAGAGCGAAAGAGAGAGAGAAAGACTGGCAAAAGCGTTGCCAGCCAGTTGGCATTTACCGAGCTCGACAGCTCAAATGGAAAGGACAGCGACGACGACGACGACGACGACGACGTCAAGAAGATGGACCCACATCAATGGGCTGTCAACGCGTCGGATACGTTATGGCCATCACCGAGTGCGCTGTTGTTGTCCATTTTAATTGCATGGCCAAAGTCGTGCATTTTTCAAGCCATCAGAAGTTCAAAACACACACGCGCACACATAAACACACACATGCACATGTTTCCATTTGCCACTTCCTGCGCATCGAGCGGTCGTGAAAAAGGATAACGCTCGTTAGTTGGTAAAAAAAAAAGGATGCGACAATTGCTAAGTATTGCAGTTTCTTCATCTTGGAACGTTTTGCGATATTCTGAGAAATCCGGCCCTGTACTAGCAATTATATTATAACTTTTAAATTATAAATTATAACTAGTTGCTCGCATATTTCTGTTGTTTTGTTTTTTGTCAACGCCTATTTCCAGTTCTGGAAAGTCCAAACAGCCCCCTACACTTTCTTTTTGGTTTTGAAAACTGCACTCACCAGGGTGGAAAATGTATCAAATACTATTGAATTCAACTTTTGTTCCTTCTAACAGCCGCTTGTGGACGGTAGAGGTCTACAGGCGGCCAGTGAGAGGCACGGTAATAAGATTGGACACGGATTAACAATATCACTTAGCTAAATGTATGCGATTTTGATTGTTAAGGCTAAACATTTGAAGGGGCTCTAGAAATTGATGAATGCTCAAAATGGGCGATAGACGAGGTTTGAATATAACTGGACTGTACAGAAAAATTTATAATATAAACAAAATTTATTGTACTTATAATTTGACGAAAAACTATTTAAAATCTTAGCCCGATCTGTATTAGCTTTTTCCATAAATCAAAACAAACCAAAAAATAAGTAACAAATTCTTCACTGAAATATAAAGATATAATACAAAACGTAGCGGGTTTGGCTGGAAAATAAGTGAATATTCAGCAGCTGAAAATCTGTCAGTCTTAATAGAAATGCACTTATATAAATATTGGCAAGGCAAAGCCAAATTGAAACTCACCTGCTTATCAGCGCAGCTTTCGCGTGCTGTTGAATTGAATGCGCTCCCACCCGGCATGTCATTGAACTTCCACCTGAGGGGAATCATACTCAGTCCATCATTATCTTTCCAGATGCAGCTTTAAGCTCCAGCCTGACGCCTTTTAAGTGCTTACTGCTGGCTCAGACTCATCAATTGGCCTGCTATAAAGAGTAGCTCAAGCGGTTTTAGCCACTGTCGCCCATTTGGTCACATACTCCTCTTGCCTTCCCATTTTCACATTTGTATAAATTGTCAACGAAATAAATGCATCAGCTAATAACCACTTGATAGATGTTTTCATTATTCTCCTAGCGCCAAACTACAAAGTCAGCTCTACAGCATACTTTGTAGCTGAATGTACTTGGATATATGTATGTAGGCGTGTGTGTGGGTGTGTGTGTGTGTGTGTGTGTTTGTATGTCAGCTTGTATTTGTACTTGGCGCCTACATATCTCGGGTGAGTGGCTCATCAAATTGCATTTTTAAGCAGTGGCCTGCTTATGGACTGGGATTTGCCATTTCCAGTTTTATTACTTTATAGTCATCAGTTTTATATTTGACTTGCAATATAATCAGCTTGACAAGGTTTGCGTTCTTTTTATTGCTTTTTATTATTGCTTTCAGCCGCCCCCAAGGCAATTCGTAAATGGGGAGGGAAAACTAGATGGGATCGCTTGAAATGTTCTTCAAATTAAATGGCAACAAATCTTAGAAACTAACAAAAATACAAAATCTCGAATTTTGTCTGACCAACTATCTATATATCTGAAAATGTTCTTAACAACTTAAAATAAGCTAGATCTTTATCTAGCAATTGATTACAGGGTAGCTTTAGTTCGAATACTTACGACATTGTTATTGTAGTTATTTCTGCTATTTGCTTGTTATGATAGCTGCGGAACGTTGAGATTCGCATTCAGTCATATGTTAATATAATTCGCATGCTTTTCTAGATTTATTTATTTATCTTCCTTGTGTTCTTATTTTGCCTCTTTACGCATTTCCTTGGAACTTACCAAACCAGCCAGAATGTATGTACATGTTCGTAAACACATTTGTATTTTAAAAATTTAATTAAATCAACATACGTATATAAGGAAATTATGTTGTTTGGCTTGCGCATTGCGCGAATCCCCGAATTCAAATTCAAAGTGAAAACATTATCAACAACAGAGAAGAGTTCCCAAGTAGCAAGACACCGAGACCGAGGACCAAGAACTGCCAGAGACTGTCTGGGTATTGCTTTTGCTTTTGCTTTTGATTAACATATTTCTTTTATCTGAAGGGAAGCCGAAAGAGCCGAAAGAGCCCGACATCATTTCAAACAAGGGGGGGCTGAAACACTGTGTTGCCTTTGTGCACATGAGCATAATATTTAAGTTATGAAAATGTTCCAAAACATTTTTGTTACCCGACAACAGCCAAGGCAGCAAATCAATATATGTAGCGCTTGTTATTATATATGCACATTTGTATCAATGTATATTATAAAAAAAGAAATGTACATTGGCGGCGAGTCTCCACAGAAAACTAAGAGTTCACAAACACCAAAAGGAAACTTTTTTAATTAAAGCAAAAATGAAACAAAAACAAAACAAAAACAAAAAAACAAAAATAAATAACATTAAAGTTGTTCCACTGACAATATCTTTTCCTGGCCATCAGTCGAGGTCATCAACGAGTCGAATGAATATTTTACATTTCCTTGACGTTTGCTCCAGCTGTTTGTATACCCTAACAAATAAGCAGTACGGAATTTTATGCTGCAAATGTTCGTGAGTTCTAAACTTAACATGTTTCAAATAGTATTTTAAATGATGGTCAATATAAACAAAGACTTTGATGTACATAAGATTATGGCTAGATATAAAGTGTTTCCGTATTTTATATATTCGAATTATTCAACAATTTATGTAACACAATCTATATGATACTTCATTTTCTAGGGTATTTTAACTTCTACTTTGAAGCTAAAGTTTAAAGCACAATCTATAAAGTAATTTATTTATTTAACTTTAAGCTTTGAACTTTAAACACAATCATTTCAAGTTAAAGCTTAAAGCACAATCAATCAAATAATTTATTTTCTAGTGTATTTTAACTTATACTTTGAAGTTTAAGTTTTAAACACAATCTATATGATATTTTATTTACTAGGGCATTTTGTCTTCTACCTTGAAGTAAGTTTCATTCCGTATCCACAACAACTTATGAAAATTATATCAAACATAAACAATTATATATACATATTCCATATATACATATTCCACAGCCTAATTATCTGTGGCTACATTTATAGATGCTTCTGGTTTTTTTATAATCTTGGAGACAAATGGCATTTACTTTTATCATAACCTGCACACATTAGATTTCTTTCTTAGCAATCTTAAAATCGTTTTCAATTTCAGGACCACACAAAAATCGTTTTCAGTGTATCCACAATTTGGCAATTCACACTTTAAGTCCATACTCAGTTCACAAATTGAAAGCGAGCCCGTCCGTCTTGCCGCATAGAACCACTAAATTGACGGCCTCTTCTAAGCTCGGATCTAGGGCATTGTGCAGTCGGTTGCACCCGATTGCAGCATTCTTATTTGTTTACAGTGTATCCACAATTTGGCAATTCACACTTTTAGTCCATACTCAGTTCACAAATTGAAAGCGAGCCCATCCGTCTTGCCGCATAGAACCACTAAATTGACGGCCTTTTCTAAGCTCGGATCTAGGGCATTGTGCAGTCGGTTGCACCCGATTGCAGCATTCTTATTTGTTTGTTGTTGCGCATTGTTTATTTTGAACGATTATTCCGCTTCATTAACGTTAACGGAATTAAATCGCTTAGCTGACAGTCTCTTGTATCGGCGTCTTTTTTTTCTTCTCAAATTTAAAGATATTATAGATTACACTTTGTCTCTAGCCCGGCGCGATTTGGTGGTTTACCAAATCAATTTGCTTTTGACGCCCCAAGCGCTCTTCCGAATGGTTTGCGCTTTTGCCAAGCAATTGGAAATGGACAATATACAAAATCTATAGCAATCGATTAATTTAATCATGAACGAGAGGCTTAAAAGAAAAGCTCTGAGTTCTTTTGAAGAATAAAATAGAATTTAAGTCTATATATGTATATATTATATAGTACAGCTGATTTGGCATCTCTGAGTCCATACTTAATATAGCACTTGTGTCAGTATAGAGTGCAGTTAAGGGAATAATTTATAGAAAATATATAGACATATAAGATGACTGAACAATGTTTAACTTACAGCGTAAGATCTACGATCGTCCTGAACGCTTGGTTTATTGTAAGCATACTGCGTGGAAAATAGGTGGAAGACTAGTGAAATGATTTATCGCCCTATTTTATAGCCCCATTTTTTTAAATTAAGAAACTGATATTTCTTAAAAATAACTGTTTTGATTTTTAGGAATTTAATCTATATATCTTTTTAATTATAGGCGCATTTCTAAAAGAAATACAACATATTTTTCTGAACATAGCTGCAAAATATTGCTGTGAATATTGGCTTGAAAACGTTTTTTTTTTTTTTGTTTATTTTTCATTTGGCGAATGTATATAGAAGTGTTAGCCTTAATGCATGGAGCAAAGGCGGTTTCTAACAGCTCGTAATAATATATAATACCAATATGCCACAGCCCAAAACATGCCTTCAAGCAAAAACCCGCATCTGGGAGAAAATATTCCACATAAACTCTTCTACATACTTTTTCATATGCACCTACTTACTTCCCATGCATGTAATTCTGCGACTGTGATATGTGCCACATTAATATGCAATATGGAGGTGGTGTAGGGGGGTGTGGGGGGTGTTTCATCAAATAAAAATGTTGTTTACAACTGGATTTTTATGACGTGAAATGCGAAGAATCGTAACTGCCCTAGGCGGCCCATAAATAATGGGAAGCGCAGTTTCAAATCGGCCACTAATGGAGGTGCTCGATTGATGATGAGGCAAGAAAATCGCCGCCACTTTATGTTGCATAATATATTGGCTTCCCCAAGAAGGCAGCGCTGCCAGCCGTGATGGGGGGAACGGGGCGAATGTAACTTCTTGTAAGAGCAGTTATTGAAGATGGAGGGGGATTGCGGGTGGAGGTTGGCGTTGCGGGGCAATTGGCAAACATTCTAAAAGTTATTTTGGCAGCTGCTCTTTGTGGACGTAATGTACAAAGTCGTACATACAATTGAGTGCTGTTCCGTTGCTGTTATTGTTATTGTATATTATTATTATTATTATGATTATTGTTATTGTTTTTGCATTTTAAAGCAAATGGACTTTTATGCGTTTTCTCTGTATGTGTCTGGGTATCTCTCCCTCTCTCTCTGTTTGTGTGTGTGCCTAAAATTAGCCCACAATGATTTTGGCAGCCTTTGGCTGTACAATTTGATGCTTCTTTAACTGCCTGTCCGTCGCCCATCAATTTTACTTACTGTACAGGCAGGCCTCTGAGCATTCGCGCGCATAAAAATACAAATTTCCGCATAAATTACCAGCTCAACAATTTTTGATGGGCTTTCTTCTTCTAGTTGCTGCTGTTGCTGCTCTTGTTGTTGTTGTTGTTGTTGGTTTTGCTTATGTGTAAACATAATTGATGCGTTTACGTAAACATATACATATATATATATATATATATATATGTGTGTGTGTATACAGAAAACTGCTCTTCATAACGCCAAAGATTTAATACTCTTGTAGACAAATTTGGCAAAGTTTCTTTTATGGCGGCTAGACAACTTCCATAATATATTATTTATGATTCTTATGACCCGATTTGGTTGGTGCTTATAAAATTACATGCCCCGATGCACCACAACTACAACCATACCATAACTATACAATGTTCCCATCATTAAATATTGCAGTTTCCTTAATTTTCATATAAATTTTATATGCAGAAGAAGCTGTGCCAGATGCTAAATATAACCTGGGGATAAATTAGGAAAAAAAGGAGCTTGGGATATACTGGACGCAGGCGAGGTTCATTTCGCACAAAAGCCTAAAAAAAACATAAATATTATTATAATGATATTATACTACACCTAAAGGGTATACAAATTAGACTGTCGTACAACTCGGCAAGCTTTAAAATGTGTGTGTTTATTTTTTTTTAAATAAAGTGACCATGGAGGACAGATAGAGTGGAAAAAAGCAGCAGCCCAGCAGCGATAAGGCTATGAAATATGACGGCCAAAAAGGGCTTACAAAGTGGGCTACATTTATATCCAGGGCAGGCAAGCCCAGCAGCATCTAGCCTTGCATTGTCAGCTGTGACGTCATGCGTGGAATGACCTATATACTCACGTACACACACACACACACACACATACGTATATATGAATTCAGTTATAATTATCGTGCATTCAATCATAATGACGATTCATATATGCTCCGCTTTAAAGACTCAAATTGAAGCCAGCTCACAGCTAAAGTCGAGCCATTCATGATTAGAGCTGACCTCTAACCTTGAAGCGGCTGATAAGCCGCAACGTTAGAAATGTGAAACTACGCATTGAGGCGTTGATAATGATGCGAATTTTAGCTTAGCTTATGCCCAGAGGCAGTCGCGTTCCAAATACCCAACATCGAAGACGTGCGAATACGTAGTTGCTCTGCCAAAATGAAACTATTGCCAATCCTGATGCTCTGCCTGGGCCTTTGTCTCTGCGTCTGGCCAAGGGGTGGCCAGGCGTTGCGTCTGCAGCAGCGACGCGAGGCCAGTGCGGCGCCAGAGCCGCTGCTGAATGCGGAACTGGATGCGGATAACTTTGACGACGATGTGTCGGATGAGTCGGAGCTGCCGGAAAAGTTTGTGTCGGATGCCACGACCACACTGAAGCCGCTGGGCATTGTTTCCATCAAGTCGCGGGCAATTGCCATGGATCGCGCCCTGTGCCAGGAGCAGTCACGCTACCATCCGCACTATCCCAAGTGTCATCAGTACTGCAAGAAGCTCGAGCACTGGATTGGCCAGTGCTGGCGCGAGAGCTGCCACTGCATCTCCTAAGGCGCCACCAGCCACCAGCCACGAGCCAGCAGCCACAGCTGCAACTTCAGCCCAAAACTTTGTACTTACATAATTATAAGATTTGTTTCACTAACTTCTAATTACTCACACTTATCTCTGTTTGCACATGGCTTCTCCACTTGTTACTCACACTTATCTTTGTTTGCCTTTTCACTTAGCCATAATTGATTTATGCCTTTAGAATTTCGATATTCAAGATGTGCTTATTAAATTTGCAACGCATTCGAGCTTGATTTCATGCAGATGAACTTCATTTCCGTGTGCCTAATTAAAAAGTTTTTAACAATATTTTGAGCTCGGTATTATCTTCAGTTCATATTAACAAGTGGATAATTAGTTGAGCTTTAGTTCCGTTCCGTGCCCCGCTTAGAACTATTTCAATTACGCTTAAAAAGTGGTTCACTCAAAGTTCCTTAAATACTTATTAAAATGGTAAGAAATACTTTGCATTCATAAACTTACATAGTTCATCAACGGTTCATAAGTAGGTCGGCGTCTTATCACAAAAAATTCTTAAAACATGATGCCGCTTCCAACCTGAAATTTCAATTTATATTCTACCGTGAACCAAAACATAAACAAAATCATATATTTTTTTAAAACGTCTTGGCTTAAATTCAAAAATTTAAAGGAAGAGCCAGCTCCAAAGTACAAATAACTTTAGTCCCAACCCTTTGATAGATCTAACCCTACTTAGCTGCTGCTAATATTGGGTAAAAATAAAATGTAGCCCGCATTTTGCATATTTAAGTATTTACGACTTCCAATATTTGCAGTACAATGGGCAATAATAACGTAAAATAAAAGGGTTTCATTAAAGATTTACGATAAATCAAGGTTTGAACCACAATCAAAACCTGAGCTTATGGATGTGGGAAGCTAGGTTCATGAACTGAACTCAAAGGTAGGGAGTTGGTTCGAACCGTGAACCGAACCACCTAAAGTGTTTGTTGTTTATGCAGCCCTGGTAACTATATTTCCGCTTAAAGCTTGGTTATTTTAGTTAGGTACAATGAACATAACCTAAAACTAGTTCAAAAACTGTTCAAAATAGTTAATAGAGAATCATACAGAAACAATCCCAAGCTTTATCTAGATATAAGTGATGTGGAATTTTACATATGTATACATTCTATGGCAATTAAAATAGCTTGCAAACAGATTAAAATACAGTTGTAAATTGATTTATAAACGTTGCACGATTAGCTTAAAATTGGTTCAATCAAGGCTCGAAAGTGGCTGGAATGCGCTCTAGTTCCATAGGTCATATTGTGTTTAAAATTGGTTCAAAAATGTTCCAACTATCACATCGGTGGGCGTGGCAGCATGCTTTGATATGTGCATATGTGAGTGCGGACAAAAATGAAATCCGCACATTTTGCAAGTTTCGCCCGAATGTCCAGACCCACACGCATGCATATGTATGCACGAGTGTGTGTGTGTGTGTGAAGTGTGTGAAGTGTGTGCGAATGTGTGTTTGCATCTCTTTCATATGCTAATTTAATAGTAAGCAGTGGCAAAAATACGCGCCCAGTATATGACGAGGGGGGACAGCGAGACGGACAGTAAATGGGGGACATTTCTGAATGTGCACACATGTAACGAGTGACAGTTACTAATAGCACACACGCACACACCCACACACACACACACACGCACTGTTTGTGGGTGTGCGATGTTGTTCTTGTGATGTTCTTGTTGTACACAGCAAGCACACAATATGCATATTCATGAACTAAGTGGCTGCATTTCAGCGCGCCATTTTCAAAAGCTTCTTTGTGCAAATTGTGAGCATTAAAACAAAACAAAAACAAAAAAATTATTTTCTGTAGCATTTTTTTTCTTTTTGTAAGCATTAGTTTCTTTTGGGACAGTTACAGTGCTGCTAAAAGTATGCACCAGACGTCATTTGTTTGTAATACATATGACTTAAATTATAATTATGTTCATGCATTCGTTGTCATAAGTACAGGATATACATATACCAGTTTCTAGTTTGTTGTAACTGATCTTTTGTGATTTAGTTAAGCTATTAAGATACAAACCATGGACTTTAATCTTTGAATACAGTTTGTAACATATTTATATGCTAAATGTGTGGCTAGAGACGAGTGCTCCAATAATAACCTCTATCTAGGGCTTCGATTTTACCAAGTATTACCCACGATACTCTACACTATACTCAAATTTTAAATTTTATTGATTTAATATTTTCGAGCATTACAATTTTTATACCCTTGCAGAGGGAAAGATCCGTCGAAAATTAAGTTTTTGTATGGAAAATTTTTATGTGTTTCAAGATATCCTGACCAAACTCGGTATTTATTAGTTTTTCTACACTCCCCATATATATGCAAAATCCTATTAAGATCGGACAACTATATCATATAGCTGCCATAGGAACGATCGGTCGAAAATTAAGTTTTTGTATGGAAAATTTTTATGTTTTTCAAGATATCTTGACCAAACTCGGTATTTATTAGTTTTACTACGCTCCCCATATATATGCAAAATTCTATTAAGATCGGTCAACTATATCATATAGCTGCCATAGGAACGATCGGTCGAAAATTATGCTGTTGTATGGAATTTTTTTTGTTTTTCAAGATATCTTGACCAAACTCGGCATTTATTAGTTTTAGTATGCTCCCTCCACTTATGCAAAATCTTATTCACATCGGGCTACTATATCATATAGCTGCCATAGGAACGATCGGTCGAAAATAAAGTTGTTGTATGGAAACCTGTTTTGTTTTTCAATATATCTTAACCATACTCGGCATTAACTATTTTCCCTGTGCTCCTAGATACGGGCAAAGCACTATGAGCATTTTGAAAAGGTTGGGTCTGCAAGGGTATTAAATCTTCGGTGTGCCGAAGATAGCACTTCTTTCTCGTTTATTTTTTTTTTATATATTTGTTATATTTTGTATATACTGTCATTTTAACCAAAGAATAGATCACCGCTTTTTTTTTTGATAATGCTATCGATAGTTTTGCAGCACTATCGAAGCTGTACGCCGATAAGGCTAAAAGTGAAACTGTGAAATTATCAAATAATCATTTGCTCCCCTTTTTTTTAACAATTTATTTCAATATTAGAATAAATAATATATTTTGTCAGAAACTTAAATAGATCTGAACTTTTGCCATAAATATAACTAAAAGGGAAATCCACAGAGCTACTAAATTGGAAAGTGTGCAACTGCTATTGCGATATCTGTCAGGCCCTAGTCAGAGTCAGTAGCTGGTATCAATTAAAAAGGCATCCAATAAATGATTATCATCGGTTGACATAAACAAGAAGCGACGTGGATGGCAACATTATTAGCCCGTTTGATTGATCTGATTGTGTGGCCATTCAAATTTAATGAGCTACGAGAAATGCCAGAAATATGCCCAAACATTAGATATTCTAGCTGAGCTCCGAGTGTGACATGGATGTGAACCAAATGATGGCAAATGGCAAACGCCAAATGGCATGTGCGTAATATGTTTGCATGCTCTACAAATGATGAACCTCTAAAAAGATGACAAGCATGTCCCTATTGAATGATAAAGCTTCTCAATTTGAAATCGTATAAACTCTATGTATAAATGATATCGTTGATTGGTTGATATCGAACAAGTATTTAAGTATATACGAGATTAAGCTAGATTGTAAGCTAGATTGGAGCACTTAATCATAGAGCTATGTATTTCATATGGTTTTGGCTTAAAAAATTAATTTCCAGACTGGATATTTGTTAGTTTCTGTGACCTCTTAGCTATAAGCAATATCGTATCAAGATTGAGCTACTATATAAAATAGGTCTATGTAAAGAACAGATGGAGACATCAAGTCTTAGCATGGAACATGGAACATGGACCAAGCCCAGTATTAAAACGAACTATATCATATGCCCCGCAAAGAAATAATCCGTCGGAAATAAAGTTTGCATATGAAAGAATTCCTTGGCCGCATTCTAAAAGAGAGTATTTAAAGTTCGGCTTGCCGAAGATAGTCGTTCTTTCTTGTTTTTAGCTATGTTTGCCCAGCATTTGTGCAGTTTATTTTTTGTGGGTCCGTTCAACTGATTTAGCTCAATAATGCGACGCGTCTCTCACTTTGACAAGGGTCGCAGCAGCAGCCGTAACAGCACTTTCACAGCCGTTGTCAACAAAGAGCAAAACCAACAACAACAAAAACAATAAGTGGCAGTGGACAGCGAACACGAGTTCGTTATCTTTGCCGCAATGTTAACACTGCCACACTTTTTCGAGGGCTGGCAACGCCGCACTCGCACCGCCTGTTAAACGTTAAAGGAAGTGGCAAAAAGGGAAATGTTGCCAACTAGAAAAGTTGATCAAATAATTTTTAAATATATAAATGTTTAATAAGAAAAGCTTATTTACTTACAATTACACAATTTTTCCTATATTTGTGTTTATTTTCCTTACATATATATTATGTATTAATTCGCTTTGTTTATGGCATGTGAAAAAAATTAAGGAAAATATAAGTAAAATATTTCATATCTATATAAGTATTTAATATATACCCTAGCCATGAAACATCAATCTACATTTATATTCAGTTGGTTTATCATTTATTAATGGATATAAGATACATTTTTTATAGATTTTCAAAAAAGTGCTTTTACAAACTTGTGTATTTGAATCCTACCTTGAATCCTACATATTACAAGACTTGGGTAAGGGTAAAACCTTATGAAAACTATATTTTGTTATCAAAAAAAATAACAAACACACACTGACACAAAACTTAACTTTGGATTCTTTAAACATGGAACAATTTTAAAAGTACCTTTCAATTTTGATACTGTGAGAAAATTAAAAAAAAAAATCCTTAAAAATAGAAATTTTGGAAAATGGATATGACACTGACGATACAATAATTGAATGATTTGGTAAATTTGCCGAAGATAAAATTATCGTTACCAAGTACGATATTCCCACACAGATATGTTCGCGAGTCCAGATACCTTACTTCCGAGCCTATGTTTACTTATGCTTATACAATACTACACTCAAAAGGTCGCTTACAAACAAACAAAAGGAAAGATCTATATATATATACACACACATATATATATATATATATACACAGATATATGGCAACGCAAAACTGGCTAAACTGGTTCGTAATTTTGTGGGTTGCTTGGATCATCGATTTTTTATAGAGTGTAGGTCGACTTAACATTGGAGCCCTGCTTGACCATTGTGTCCTTATGCAGTTGATATTGCAGCACATTCTGGGGGCCCAGGCGGAGAGCATCGCGCAGCTTGTGGCCAATCTCCAATATGGCCTCCTGATTGTTGCCATTGGATGTCCAAATGGATATCTTGTTGCTCTTGCCGCGTATGTTGACAACGGCGCCGCAAATCTGGTCCAAATGATCAAAAACCTCGCCAATCAAACATAGCAGCTGGCATAATGGATAATGGCTATTGTGTGAAGCTTTGAATTGTCGGAATGTTTCGCTTACCACGTCGAGCCACAACTTGTCCAGATCGTCTTTCAATATCTTATTGAGCGTGATCACCCAGCGACCGCCATTGTTATTGGCAGCATCCTCCCACATGGGGCGTATGTCCTTCTTGAATAGCGAATAATCGCTGCCCAGCTTGATCTCGGATGGCGGCTTGATGTGATTGTATAGACTCCAGAAATCCTCGACAGTGTCAAAGCTAGTGATCTCGTTTTGCATATCCTCCCAGGACTTGGTGCGATCGTTCTCCAAATACCAGAGTGTCCAGACGTTTTGCAATGGATGCTTCAGCAATTTCTCGTTGCGCTTGGCAATTTCATCATCGTCTAGCATCGGATCGATGGATGTCTGGCACTCCTCTGGCTTGGCAGCGGCTTCCTCTTCTTCTATTTCAATCTCAGTGGCCACAGCTATAGCTGGAGCTGGCGATGAAGCTGGAGTTGAAACTGGAGTTGGTATTGGAGTTGGTGCTGGAGTAGGAGCCGCAGTTGCAGCTGCAGCTGGAGATGAAGCTGGAGTTGGAGTCGGAGATGGAGATGGAGCTCGTGATGGCGCCGCAGTTGTAGCTGGTTCTGGAGCTTCTGCTTCAGCTAGTTCCTGGCATGGTTCTGCAGCTCCTGTAGTTTCCATATCTGGACTGGCATCCACCTGTTCGTCGCTGGTGGCAGCCACAGCGCTGCTTTTAAAAATGGACTTCGGATCGGCAAAGTTCTTCATTTTGCGAACGCTCGCTTTGCACGCAGTACTTATTATCTTTAGGATTCCTATTTTCTTGCTTCTGTATATCCAGCTGGTGCTGGAGAGCTCTCGACAAATGGTAGCTGTGGAATCTGCAGGCAGAACGTATTCAAATTTGTTATCAGGAAAATGGTGCACGGTTTTTTTACATTTGTACGTTCACAATTAAAATATATGTTTAAATTGTAAACGAAATAACTTTTTGGAGCTGTAAAAGTCAACTGAAAATCGGCGCTACAAATCCCGAAATGAAAATGATGTTTATTTATGGCCTACACAGAAAGCACTCTGGGCATTTACTTTATTTACGTATTTCCTTTCTGAAGCTTCGCATGAAACGATTTATCGATTATCTGCGCGCCATTAGCGATTACCCCAATAGATGAAAACAGGCTCGTTTTGTCTTAAATGACTTCGATATCAATATCGAAACTGTGCCGAACTGCGCATGCGTATCGATTGCATTCTAAAAACTTAGCTTGAAATGTGTTAAGAATATTATTTTCATGAAAAAAAGATTATATATATTTATATACTAGCGGGTATAACCCGGCCTTGCCCGTGGAACGTATGTTAAAAATCAACGTTCTCAAAATGCTTTGAAAGTGATTTTGAAACTTATCGGACGGTAAACAAACAATTTTCATAGAAACGTTTTCCGCCAATTTACCAATGTTGCGAGTGGAATTTCCCAAATCGCTGAAACACGTATTCATTACATTCTTATGTAGAGCTTTGAAAATAAGTTTGAAGCAAATCGGACACAACTTAGAACTTCGCACAAAAAATCTTTGAGTCGCATTCCAAAAGTGTGAAACACGTCTCAAATATTTTTCTTATAGATCTCTGGAAATGAATTTGAGCGCGAAACGTCACCCACCAAATGGAGGAATGGATTTTCCTAAAAGTGTGAAACACCCCTCAAATGAATTTGAACAAAGATCTTTGAAAATAAGTTTGAGGCTAATCCGATGGTAAACAAAAAAGTTACATACAAACGTTTTTCGCGATTTTTCCACACTTGCGCGTGGAATTTCCCGAAACCCCGTCTTAACGTGCACCTACATCACATAAGGTAGCTACAGTGAAAATTTCAGCTTCCTAGCTCACACAACATTATTCTTGGTCAAAATTGATGTAAAAATGATATGCTCAAATATCTTATATAGACATAGGCCAAAATTTCCCACCCCCATAACTTGGACAAATCTCATCCGATTTTCACGAGGCTTGGCGCTTTGTTCATGGTTTGGCCTATAGATCAATTGGGCTTCTAAATCTGTCAACATTATTCTTATTTTTAGTTACTTACTTACTTTCAAAGCTAAATTGGCTTGCCGTCCGATCGGTTTCAAACTAATTTTCAAAGATCTTAGAGAGAATTTATTCTATACCTACCACGGGCAAGGCCGGGGTATACCCGCTAGTAAATATATATATTTTATAACATTGTTTACCTTGTATAGTAGTCTAGTATTTCGATTCAAAAGGAAAAACTGTGCAGGTATTCGAAACATAGAGAATTAAGAGGTAGTTGCTTGTAATTAAAATTCTCTTTCCAAAAATTAAGCACTCCTTGTGTTTAATTCGTAGTTAGAAATTGCGTCTTACTTAAAGCCCATTGCCGAGCACAAAAAGCGCCTTGGGAGGCGCGCGGCGGAGGCCAAAGAAGGGGACAGCAGGAGGAAAATTGTGTGGGGGTTAGGGGTTAGGGGCTAGGGGATCGGCATGTAAATGTTAGCCAGATACAAGGAATACATATCGTATAATTCATATAAATTTGTTGGGCACAAAATTTTCCCCGGGGTGCATTTAACTAAACGCAGCGAAGGGCAGCTATGCCGAAGCCAGTTGACTGCCCGTGGCAATTATAAATTGTTGAAAATAATTTCATTAAAAATGTAAAAAGCGGCATCAAATAGAAAAGTGTGTATTATTAAAAGCCAAAGTTCTGGCCCAGTGCATGGAGTTGGGCAAGCGGCAGGAGCACAAACTGTAGACCAGGCGAATGTTGTCGTACATTTTGGAGTCGTTGTCCGTATCCGCCGTGTCCGTGTCCGTGTCCGTGCCCGTGTCCATGTCCATGTCCGTGTCCGTGTCCGTGTCGGGTGTTGGCTACGTGCTGCCATTAACTTTGCTTTTGCCTTGCTCGTTCTCTTGCCAGAAAGACATTGTCCTGTTATTGTTGTTGTTGTTGTTGTTGTTCGAACTTTGACTTCCTGTGCCCGAAAGGTTTGCACTTTGCGCCTGCTATTTGGTTTGCAAATTTAATGCGTTCGTAAATTTTCCACTGAAATTTCATTTACGTTAGTTCATTTCGAGTGCTCTCTAACCAGCTCCAGCCGCCCCTCAGCCCGTCTTCACTCCACTCCAGTCTACTCCTGTCCTGGCTAGTTAGCAGCATGTACGTATGTTCTTAGTGCCATCATTTGAGCTTGAAAGAAATATACGTACAATTTTGCCGTTTGCTGCCAAAATGCGTGCTGCATTTTTAGGTGGGGGCCGCAGGAAATTAAATTGGCAACTTTACATAAATCGTTATCCACTACCGGAGTTCGCCGAGCACTCCATTGGGCAGCTACCTTTTCTATTATCGTTCGGCCTTAGTAACTGCCACTGCAACTGTTGGCTACACACCTGCGAACTGAACGCCCCTCTACTCTACACAGTTAGAAAGAAAGAAAGTTATGTAAAAGGAGGCAAGAGGAGTGAGAGTTTTTGGTATTCCTACAAGGTATATAAAGAAATATTCTGTCGATCAGGACAAGGTAGATACCCTTTTTACGCTTATTTCAGAATAAGTTAGATTGTACCATGACAATGTTGAAAATACCCTTTTCTTTGAATATCATGCACCGAACCTTCAACCCGATTAGTTTGATGAGAAATAGTTTTATATTTTCTAAACAGGACCTTTTTTTAATATGCTTCAATTAAAAACTTTTTTTTTATTATAATATATTGCTGTAAGCCCGAATTCCAGTTTCTTATGCACCATGAAGTTAAGTTAAGTACAAAACAGCCGAAGTTTAACATGAAAAAATTCACAAAAAAAATAAATTGGTTTGACTTAAAATATGTTTTTGATATTTTTAAGTAGTTTCGGAACTAAAAAAAAAAGAGGTTAACTATTTTCGTTTAATAAAAATATGCTGAAATAATTCAAATGTACAATAAAAAACAAAATTTTAAAAAAATTGACGAACCAAAAGCTCCGTTTACATATATATGTATAACTTTGGTACAAAAGCATTTCTCTCTGCAAAGCTGTAAATGTTTGGAATTCAACTCTTCTATTCTGTTATTGTTGTTATAATTGTTGCTTTATGAAAGGAAAGGACTCGTCTTTAATTTCAGCCTCATTCCCGTTGCTCGTAAGTACAAACAGTGCTAATTGTTTTGCTCTCTGTAGAAATACGAGTAGGAAGCAGTTAGCATTCAATTATTTCAGCTAATTTGCTCTAAATGATACTTGCGCGCGCGTGTGTGTACGTGTGTGTGTGTGTTTGTGCTTATAAGCTTGACAGCGCGAGCAGCATCTTGGCCAACATGTGGTATGAGTGATGGGCCACAGCAGGATACGCAACCGAGCACCTAAATAATAACAGACTGTTTATTTGGGCTGCTCACCTGACGTGGGTAGGTAGGGAGGTGGCTTGGGTTTTCTCAAAAGTCACCCTCCTTAGCATGAGCAGGGGAGGAATTAATTCTGGCCATAAAATGTTTATTTAAATTCACTTGAAATGTGCCTAATTAAATGCTTCGGCGCAAATAAATCGTGGGAACAGCCCGTTAACCAAAAGGTGCAAACATTTAAGTTAATATATACGAAAACGCCTCAAAGTGCTGTCAATGTTATAAATCTTTGACCACAAATTAATAATGCCATGACGGTGCTTACAGCTATAACAATATTATAATCACAATACTTTAATAAAAACCTGCTGTCAGTGGCAACTTTTGTTAATTACAGGTTCTTGAGATAGCTTTACAGACATGCTGCTGTTGTATAAGGGAGGGCAAGAACGATAAAAGTTATGTCAAACCTTATATAAAGCTTAGCTTGATGCATATTCATAAAACTAGGAGTTAGGATATATGTAAGGGAGAGAAGGCTTGAGAAATACAAAAATGAGAATGGAGTTTGTAGCAACCCGAAATAGCTAAAAAACAGGATTTCGATATCGATTTTTATTGGTTTTGGTTTCGATTACTTGGAAACGGGGCAAGTTATCGAATATCGGAAAACTCAATCTGCGCATGGACTAGGAGAACCTTCAGCTAAAATTTTAAGTCTCTAGCTCTAATAGGTTCTGAGATCCCTGCGTTCATACATACGGACAGACAGTCGGACATGGCTAGATCGACTCGGCTATTGATGCTGATCAAGAATATATATACGTTATGGGGTCGGAGATGCTTCCTTCTGCCTGTTACATACATTTGCACAAATACATAATACCCTTTTTACCCATTTTGCAATGGGTTCAGGGTATAAAAAGCTTCTTATTGTTCCTTGAGCTCTAACTAAAAAGACGCAGCTAACATCAAGTTAATTGCAACATATCAAGTTATCGATTGCATAAAGGTATTCCTTAACTCTTGTAGTTTATAGTAACACATTAGAAGCTTTCCCCACTTAATGTGAGCACAATTAATTTTTGTGATATTAAAAACACAAAAATCAATTAAATAATTAATATAAATTTTTATGAGGAAATAATTTTGGACTCAATATGGTTACAAAGAAAAAAGAAGGGCTGTAAAATGATGATGAACATTTCGAATGATCCGCATGGATCGTATATCTTTGCGGTTGCAACTGGAAGATGATCCAGAGCATTGCAACAAATTGATATTGGAATTGAGGCTTCCGCTGCCGCATTTTGTGGCATTGAAGGCGGTAATAGCTATTTAATTACATTATGTCAGTGGCATTCAAAAGCCTTTCCAATTATATTAAAAATTAAAATTAAAACAAAGCCAAGAAAGCGAATTAACAGAAAAACCAACATGCATTTAGCAAAACAAGGCGGCTGCAAAAAATAAATAAATACTTATAATGTAAATAAAAATAAAGAAATAGCAACAAATATCTGCAAATTAGCTAAAATTTTGCACGCACGACTGAAACGCAGCGGCCCAAGCCGCTTCAGCCCGTCTTCGGTTCGCAGTTGCCGCCGATGGGAAGTGATATAATTGCTGGGGCAGGAAGCGTTAACTGACTGAATGAGTGAGTCGACTCGACTAGACTCCACACGACTCAGCTCGGCTCACTGGCGGCTGGGACTCATGCTAGAAAAACTCAAGAGTGTAGGCTTTGGTTGGGTTTGATCAACTAGCAGATACCCTGCAACCTGCTGGCACTCGCTTTTGCATGAAAATTTCAAGTTTACATCAACGAAAGGAATCTTCCACAATCTGCCACCTTTTGCTCAATTTTTCATATAAATCAACTTAATCCACAACAAAACAAATTGAGCACACCCTATACACATATTCTGTGAACAGGGTATGAGAAAGGCGAAAAAAATAAGTAAATAAATACAAAGTATTCGAGTTGGCGAAGCGCCCAAAGTGTTGCACACTTGACTGCGTCCAGGGTGTTGGGACCGGGGAATGGGCACCGGCACCGGGAATTGGTTGGTATGAACTAGAGCAGTCTGGCGGAGCACGAGGAGGAGAAGGAGGCGTGGCCGACTGGTAGCTGGTATGTGGCTTTATATACGGTTATCCCAAGCCCAATGCCAGCGGCGTTTTTCATGCTGATGAGTCGCGGTGCCTGGCGCAGATAAAAATTCATTTCACAAATGAGCTTTGCATTTGGCCAAAAGCGAATTCTTGATCCCTGTCAGCTGGTTGTTGTGGGTCATCCTGTGCGAGCTTGTTCCCTTATCCCCTTTGAGCTCCTGTGTGTGCACATACATACATATATTCCCACATTTATCGCAGTCTATGATGCTGTTAATTAACGATTTCTCACATTAACATTTTCCACATATTAATATATAATTATGATTGGATATGAATATCAATGTGCACAATACCCCTATGCAAATGACAGGCAGCTCGCATTAAGGAGCTTCCCTCGGGCTTTTGGTAACAATTACTTATCGAGTGCTTTATCCTTTAACGACTCGATCGAGCTGCAAATTTGATATGTATGCAATTGACAAAAGTTGACTTCAAATCGATAACTCTTCCCCATTTCTATAAATATATAAAAATCTGAAAGCAAACTCCTCAGTCTTAAGCATATCTCGTAGAATGTAAGAACTAGATTTATGGTGTCTTATATCTTAATCCATATTATTTTATATTGTTATTCAGATTCCATATAATCCAGAATATTTCATTCTATGCATATTTTCGCGTACATCCCCCAAAAGTGGAAGAACCAACAAACTTGCATCTAAAAGTTAAATTCCAGTATTCTTCTTGATTTTATATATTAAGTTATTTTATTAAAATTGTCACTCTTTATATTTTTAAAAATAGAATCGGGCTTGAACACACTATTTAAAAAAAAGTCCAAAGTATTTCACTTTCATCAATGCAAATATAGAAAAAGCGCAGTTTTCGAACTTATCGGTTCCCTCTGCAGCTATTGTGGTGCAATTATTTATTCATTTTTGATAGTTTGAGTCCACAATTTTCAGTTAAAAGCTCGCCTCATTGTTGCATCCATAACAGTCGCAGAATGTGCATAATGACCTAAGCCAACTTCCCAATCATGCGCCCATTGTGAGCTGCCCTCGGCCCCAAGCCGAATGCCGAACGTATACTATCTGCAACCGGGCGACAGCTTGGTAAATTCCGAGCTGAAATTTTGTTGTGGTGCAGGGCGTGGGCGTGGGCGTGGGCGTGGGCGTGGACATGGGCGTGGGCGTGGACTTGGGTGTATCGCACTTGTGACTCCTCACCAAATATTTATATTGCGCACTCGAATATTCAGTGAACAAATCGACGCTTGGTCAGCAATTGCATTTAAATAGTTTTTCATTTGACTGGGCAATTCGCGTAGTTCCTCTGCCCGGCCAGTTGGACCGTGTTTATTACGGCCGTATTTTTGTACGCTTGGCATTTGGTGTGTCTTTTGTGAACATTGGGCAACGATTTCAGTTTTGCCATGGAATTGTCACGTTCAATGCCGCAAAACGGTTTGAAATCAAACCGGTTCAAGGCCTGACCCTTAACTCAACTAAACCAAATTATTCTCAAAAATCAAAAGCTTTTAAATAGCTTCGGTCCCAAACATTGGATTTATCCAACCAATGCCAATTTTGGTTGGATATCAAATTTAGCCCGCACTTTTTGTATGAAAATATTTACGACTTTACTCATGGATGTGGAAAACCAGATTCACAAACCGAACTTCAAGGCAGGGGAGTTGTTTTTGTACCTTAAGCAAACCGCCGACAATTTATTAAATGTTTACCCTTTTCATGTTGTTCTTCCTGGGGAATTGTTGCATAGTATGAGGCGTTGAAAAGCATTTCGAATGCGTTCACGAGAAATCTAATCCAATCTAAGGTCATTTGAAAATATTTAATGTCTGAAGGCAGATTTTGGTTTTCACAAATGAATAAATTTTGGTTAACGAATCAAAAGCGAAAGGTTATCAAGTTAAATTATAAAATACTTAAATGATAAAACAGCTAAGCAAGGATACCCTGTTTATAAAAACGGAAAAAAAAGCAAAAAAAAAAAGAAAAAATATATGATAATGGGAAAAAGACGGAAAAAGAAAGAGGTTACATCAAAAGTATTTCAAAATCGATTGAGACAACGTTGCCTACACATACAGCTCTTACATGAGAATCGCAAAGAAGGGCGATCCGCATACGAGATGGAAATATGGGAGATCTAGGTCGAATGCATTTGCATGTTTCTCTTTAATTTTTGATCACTGTCTCTTGTTTCTTTTCATCTCTTTATTTCTCTCTCCTTCTATCATGCTCTCCATAGGTAATGATGTCCTTTTTTCTCTTTATCTCCCTCTCACTTTCTCTCTTTCACTTTCACTCTCTCTTCCGCACGATTTCTCTTTAACTCTCCCTCTTTAACTATTTCTCCCTCTCTTTCGTTTGATTGATCTTTCATTCCCTTCCTCCCTCTCTCTCTCTCTTTCTCTCTCTCTTTTTTTATTTGCAGTAATTTAATGTTGGGTACTGAGTATCTCATAATCAAGCACTTTTGTCTGAAGCATTCTTAGTTGGGTTTATTTTTAGCAGGTTATGCGGTGTTATGTTTATTCCCTTGTCCAATTAAACGCGTTTTGCTGCCCGCTAAAAATATAAAAACAACAAACTTTTTTGATTAAAATTTTTTTCTGAACTGGGCAAACGGGCCACAAGTTTCGGTGGGGCAACAAGTGGCGAGCTGTGACGCTGGCAGGCGATCAATTTGTGTGTGTGAGGGCTGGGGGCTGTAGGCGTGGCAAGTGCATAAGGCGCTAAGCAAAAAGTACGAAATAAATTACAATAACAATAAACTAAAGTGGCTGCCTAACGGCCACGTCCTGTCTCGCGTCAACAGTCCGCCTTTCCCGCCAGCGGGCGCAGCGGCTGTTTCAATTGCAACAACGCCTCAAGTTGTTTACTGGCAAAACTTTAACCAGAAAAATTACAACATCGCCGCAAATTATCTGCGCCAGTGTCGCAGCTTAAGCAGCAGCAACAGCAGCAACAAATTGGCATAATTTCAATGCGAAACTTATTCAAAGTCAATTGTTGGCAGGCGGCGCGGCGGCAGCAGCATCCAAAGTGCGGGTAGGCGCCATGCCACGCGTGCCTAAAACGCCCCAACACCCAAGCGCTTCAATTGCGCACACATTCGGCAACAACAACAACAACAACAACAACAGACACAAATGAGCATTTGAAGCATTTTCATGGAAAACTTTTTCTTTATCCACGTCCGCGTGTGCGCGTTTTATTTCACTTATATTTTTTTTTTTTTTGTAAACTGTTTTTCTTTTTCTCGCTAGCGCGGAAATCGTAATGAATAATTTTGCTTTTAACTGTTTGGGGAGCCCCGACAGCGGGGCACAAAATCTGAATCTCAATCCGTATCTGGTTCGGTTCGTCAACGTGGTAGCTGCGGCCGTTGGGTTCAGTTTTTGGCTTGGTTTGGCTTAACTCTGCTTTTGTTGACAACCTGACTCAGCGGCAGTGGCGTAGGCAGAAAGTGACAAATCAAAAGAGGGGGAAGTAATTCAAAACAAATATGTAAATACATTTCAAGTGAGACCTTGCATTGAGACAACCAAGCAACAAAGTTGTGAGGGCTTAAATCACGGCCTGCGGATATGTACGAATATGTAACGAGGTCTAAGGCGTAGTATGAATTAGACAGTTCAATTAAAAGCTGAGAGTGTATATATTTATATGGCTGATGAGAAATGGTTACTTCTAATAATAGGAAAAGTTATTTTTATCTTGTAATCCTTAAGTGCCTACATAGATATAAAATGTTTGAATGTTCATATTTAAACTCACCCAGGTCTTATCCAATGTCCACTTTTCGTCCCACCACTGGCCACATTTTGTCATCGTTGAGCATTAAAAGGAAATCAGCCTCCACAGTTGCTTTGTAAAGTGAAAATCTTGTTTTTCATTTGAAGAAACTGCAAAAAAGCAATCTAAGGAGTAAAACGCGCAATGCTAAAGCAATAAACACGGAAAGTAGTGGAAAATATACCGAAATGCATTAACGATTCGCGCTATTCCAATATGTGGCAAACCAAATATAAACACATATGAATGTATACGACATGAGCATGACCTATAAATAATAATAAACTTTAATTAAGTTACAATTTCTTAAAATGTTTACATTCAAGCTAAAATCGAATTTTAACAATAAAATAAACAACAGAGTGGCTTACAGCCAAGCATTGAGCTTTAAATGAAGGCTTAAAGAAATATTAAAGCTTTTGCTAAGCTTGTATCTCATTTCTTCTGACAAAAGCTTTGTGCGAGTATGGCAATTTGGACTTCAGCATATGAAAGCCTGCGTTAAATGAAACGCAACAGATTTTTATTAAGCTTAAATGTGCATTGGAAACATTTTGCTTTAGTAAAGTGAAGGATTAAAGATTCAAAAGTTCAGAAAGCTTTTGAAGCATTAGTCTGCAATAAAGTGAAGAATTACAGCAATATTAAAGCTTCAAAAGTAGCATGTATCCCATTGTGTTTACTGACAATCACTTAAAAAGCTTTTTATTAATGTGCTTTCATAGTGCTTGGCTAAGGTAAAGTGATGGATTAAAGCAATATTAAAGCTTTTAATATAACATGTTTTCCATCGTTTTTGTTGACAGAAGCTTAAAGCTCAAAAGCTTCACAGTAAGCTCCAATGTGCTTTCAAAAGCTTGGATGTTTTTTAATTTGTGGCACACTTGCTTGTATCTTTTATATTTATTTTTTAGTAGAGCATGCGTAGAGTGTATGCGGCCGAAACTGCTTATAGAAGAAGGCCAACAGTAGATGCGATTTGACCGCATAGTCAAAGCCATTTAAACCAGTTCACTTGCATGCAGCTACTCTGAAGCCTGCCTGGAGCCGGTTGGCCTGGCAACTATTTTGATGCTGTTACACCCATTGATGCAACAACAGGCAACTGGCAGCACTCAAAGGCGCGTTTCCGTGGCAATAAACGGCTTGCTTCCTTTTGGCATCAAGACTTGTTTTTGAGCCAGCGCCAGCGTCAATGCAACAGCTTCAGCTGGATATCTGATGTTGGCGCTGGGGCAGCTGTTGCGCTGATTTAGTTTCGTCTGCCCACTCGCACAGCGATTGCATAAGGCTTTTCATTTCGCTTTCCTTTTGGATACACGCACTCCGTTTCCTGACATGTTCATGGAGTCAACTCTTAATACATAGCTGGATTGGGTGAGCTAATTAGTTGCCAGGCAGACAGACAGACAGCCGGGCGGACAGCTAGCCAGCCAGCCAGTCAGCCGAGTGGCCGCCTTTTTTGGCCGCATACGCAATATGGCCAGCTAACTGGCCAACAGTAGTTGGCAACAAAAAGATAAAAACCCGACTATTCATCATGAAATACCATTTTATGATTATGAAATGACATCAAATTTAATGACAAACCAAACATTTGCACAATTTGATTTTCGCAATTGCAGCCTCCTCTCTCTATATAATTACACACAGTTCATAGGAATTTCGATATTGCCAATTTCACAGTTGTCGCATTAGTAAATCTGACTAATTTCCAATTTTCGCTCATCAAACAGAATCGCATCTGATTTTTCGGGGCTGGCAAATCGACATTTCAGTGTTGTTCGATTTGTGATATCATATTTTGACCAGTTTGTTAATAATTTTTTTTTTAATTTTGGAAAACGTTTGCCATAAATTCGGGCCACAAATTGTTTATTACCTTCATTTCGAGATTCAGTTTGTGACTCATGCCACCTTATTGGCCCAATTTTATGCAATTGGCTGCTAACTTGTATAAATTTGATGTGGCATTCAAATTAGGCAACTTCCTCCATTTAAGCTTCTGCTTGGAGAGAACACAGTCAAAGCTCTATAAAAGGGCTTATTTACATTTACTTTTAAGAAACTTGCTTGAATTACCTCAAATGTTATTTGCATAAAGTGCTAATTGGTAGAACGGTAATATTTTTCACTTTATATTTAAAGCCAGGATCAGATGCCCTTTAATACCTATCCCTCAGGCTTTAAGATATTTCAGCCGGTTTCTTACCACACAATAGAGTACCGACGGCTTGGAAGTAACTTTTTTTAATAAGAACTCTTTTTCAACAGACAATTTTGGATGGTTCGGTGCACGGTTCGAACCAATACGCTTACTTTATGGCTCGATTCGTTTTAATTTTTCGAAAATCGAAATTCTCGATATAAGTTAACTTTTCATAGTGTCTAGAAAATAGAAAGCTTTCGAATAATATTTAAAAATAACATTTTTTTTGCATCAAGTTCGCTTCAGTCTATTTTTAACACAACTAACATAGGATATATCCGAATTTCAAACCGATTAGCAGCCATTTGATGAAGCACAATATCGAATCATTCGTCTGTAATATTGAATGTCGCCTCTTCTACTTAGTTGTCACTTGTCAAACATGGAGAGTTGACGAATACTTTACATGTATTCAGAGTGTGTGCTCATACTCAATTTACTTGTATCCGACGTAGAGCTGCCCAACTCTAAGCCGGGGCAACAAAAGGCGCGCGGGTTGACAATTGTAAGCACAAACAAGAACAATTACAGGACGAACAACGTGCAGGATGTGAGTAGTTCGCCCAGAGAAAGGCAGAGACAATGAGAGAAAGGCAGACAGAGAAGGAGAGGGAGAGAGATTGAGTAAGTGAGTGAAAGAGAGAAGGAACAAGCCGATTGCTGTGTTGTGCTGTGGCAGCAGTTTTTAATCCTTGTTCTGTATGTGAGAAGCACCTTAATCTGTGCCATGTGCCTCATAAACAGGCGCAGGACGAACCACAGCTGCTGTAAAAGGCTTTTGTTATTTTTTAGTCAACGTTTGCACTGCTAATTATAACTGTTTTACACCGGTGCTGGCCCCAGCAGCAGATGCCCCCCCTATATGGCAGCTCGGCAGAAGCCTTCAGCGTGCGGCAACTGGCACACTTTATGTGACTCGTCCGCAAATTGGTGCCTTTCATTTGATGTAACATGGGCATTTGTGGACATCATTTGGCTGTTGCCGCATTCGTGCTGCAGGAATCACAGCTAAGTTTTACTGAAAGCCACTTGATTTTATTAGGAACGCTCATAAAGTTGTCGCCATCGTCGTCGTCGTCGCATGGCTGGGACTGGCTGGGGGTGTTGAATGTGCTCAGCAGTTTTTATAGTGCCAAACACCGAATGAATGTTAAATTTGCAATGCCTCTTGTGTAATAACACTCCGATATGCTGAAAGTGAAAGTGAACAGGTAAGAGTTGTCCAGTCGGCAGTGTGCGAATACATCCTCATAACCGATTAACGAATACGATTCTCATGCTCTTTGGAATTTCTGATATTTTTAAATACAGTGAAAGCTCTCCTAATGGACTCTACTTTGCGGCGGACTGAACTGCAAACCATTTTCTCTTAATATTTGTTGGAACAATTACGACTCTCCTGGACGGTTCTCCTTTAATTCCTATCAATTGTGAACAATTATTCCCTTAGCCCAACTTAAAAACCCTTTTCAAATTATTTGCAATATTTGTTACAGCTATGAATCAAAACATTCTCAGTTTAGAAATCTTTACTAAATATATTCTTTCAATCGTTGTATAAGAGTGGATATATTTAAGAGCTATACACATATACATATATTTAAATATCATAAAGGAATAGCTTTGTGTTTTCTTATATACATTCTTTTTTATATGTGGTAATTTTATATTTTTATAAGTATACATTTTTTAAGGCAATTCTTTTTCATTTCCCCCATGAAACGGAAACTCTTCACGAGAAGTGCCCAACGCTCGCTGTCCACCCAAGAGAGTTTTTACTGTATTGTATTAAATATATTGGTTTGGGCAACTTAACAACGAGGACGCGGGCTCGAAACTTCGGCTATAATAAAAGTAATATTAATCATAATAATAAAATAAAAATATTCAAAATAATAAAAATATAATAATAATAATAATAATAATAATAGTAATAATAAACGAAAAATAATTAAAATTCATCCTGATCAGAGAATAATAGTTGTGTTATCCAAACACACTTGATGCCTAGTTAGTTGTCTCTCAGAGTGTAGCTCGTTGATTTACCCACTCCCGAAAAACTAGAAAAATTCACTCGGTCATTTACCGCTCGATACTCTCGCTTCGAATTGAAAGCCACTCGAGCAGCAACCACTTCAAGTCCAGATACTCTTGTCTGTGCGCCATGGTCGTTTAGTTGGCTGTCACTGCAGTTCCCAATGGTCTTCAATTTTGTGGGGAGCAAAAAGAAATACAAAGTAAGTACACATGTCCTCAATGGTCACTTTAACTGCAATCGCTTCAGTTACAAGTTATAAATGATCACGTGTCATTTGCGGCTTTCCAAAGGTTGTCATTTCCCAAGGAAAATCCGCTGTTATTACGTTAATTCTTTATGCCAACCAACTGCATTTCCTCTCATTTTCGTTAAGCTTTTATGAACCTACAAAAAAACACGCACCCAAAACGAACCTAATTAAAGTTAAAATGCTTGGCGCATATATTCGGCTGAGCTATGCAGATAGAGAATAATAAATATAAACTGGGGAACGCAATAAATTCCAATGCAAATATGAAGCACAAGCTCATAAACTAGAAACAGACGTTAATGGCAAAAGCATTGTAGCTGGAGCCCGGGGCAAAAGAAAAGGGGTGCGGCGAGCCGAGCAGTAAATACTTAGGAGCAGCAGTTGGCGGCAGGAACAGAGCCACGACACGGAAGCTGTTGCACAAGGGTACAAAGAATGACAACAACAAAGCCTGCAACAGACAGCAATAAGCAGAGTGGGCGGTGCTTGGGTGGCTGGGTGGTTGGGTGATAGTGGGTGGGGGTGGGGAGAAAGCACACTGCATGCAGCTGGCGGGCAACAAGAGCGCTGCGCGTTGACCAAAGCCAGCTAAGCCAAGCGACTTCATGTTCTTGTTGTTGTAAAGTAGAATTTACATTTTGCGGCAGCTAAGTGAAAAACGAGAAAACTCAAAGCGCCGCCTGCCAGCACAACTGCTAATTGGTTGCAATTGCCGTTGCACTTCATGTGGCAACAAAGCAATGACAGAGCCGCTGACAATGGCCAAGGCCGCTAATGATAATCAGTCGATTATGGTCATGATTATGCTCGATATGGCAGCGGTTGCAGCAGTTGCAGCGGCAGCAAAACGCAAAGAAAAACAACAGCTGAGTAAACGTTGCTGCTGGCCAGGTGCTTGCACCCATGTTGCAAGTTGCAAGTTGCATGCGGCTTGTATGCTGCCAGCCTATAAATTGCAATGCCACCGCGCTGCCAATTTCACTCTCACTTTGTTAGCTAGCACGCGCAGCCAAACGGCAAACGGATCGTCTTTCAACGCACACGCCGCGTATACGTAATGTTTAATTGATTACAACTCGCGCCGCAAACAATACAAAATTTAATAAACTAACATAAAGCAAGACAATGTTTATATTTTTGTTAAGTTCCGTTCTGTTTTAAATCAGCGTGAATATATGCAGAAATACTGCAACTTTTTTTTTTTTTATCAGATAAAATAAAAACCTATTAAATAAACAAAGCGACTGCGTAACCAAAAAAAATGTCGCTCATAAAGGTGAATACATTATAGCTGCAACAGCAGAAAAAATATGGAAAATTATAATTTTTAGCAATAATAAATGCGCTATGATTAACTTGTGCTCAAGTTCATAAATGCAGCTAGCTGTTTTTATGGCAATCTGCATAAATTTAATGCTGACAATTTGCAGCAGGCGGCTTTTAACTAATTAGCCCAATAAAATACAAAAATCAACAAAAAATTTAATAGATGTAAATTAACTGAAAATGCAAATAAAATAAATGCAGCTCTTGTGGCGCATGCTGAATAATATAACTTAATGCCGCGCAGCATATTGAATTGCATTTATTAATAATATTTTAACAAATTGGTTTTTTTTTTCGCCACAAACTAACAAATTCGGGTTCAATCTTAATGCGAAGCATAAATAACAATTCTCAGATTCTTTAAATGGGATGTATATGATGTAGAAGTCGGTTGATGCTAAGATTTCATTAATATTTATGTTCGTTTCACTAATAAGTTGTTGATTGGAGTTCCTCCTCGTTGAGCGAGTATTGGAATAACATATCGTATATATAACATACTAGAAGTCCGATGTTTAGATGTCGACAATATGATCAAAGCAGCAGCTCGAGATGCAGTCCACGACGGATGAGTTGTTCAACCGACCCGAGTCATTTAGGCCATTGACTAGACTTAACTGACTACTATGGCAGCTTTTAACTATATGCATTACTACAATAATAACAATAACACCTTATAAATATATATAAGGTTTTAATCTTAAAGCTGACAGACTACAGACTACAGACGGATATGACTATAAGAAACATATGTTTTTGTTAAAGTCATGTATGCTAGCCTTACACATTTCGTTAAAAAAATAATAATTAACAACCAAAAAGAGTATAAGAAACTTCAAAAGTTGGAATCTTTCATCTTTGAGCTGTGTACCTCGTTTACACAGCAATAGGCAGGCGTTATATCGACTAGGCTCTTGATGCTGATCAGGAATATGCATATACTTTATGGAGTCGCAGTTGTTTCCTTCAATTCTAATACCCTGTAAGCTCAGCTGAGCTGTGTGCTTGCTACGCATCCGACGTTAAGCTGCCGTAGCTTGGATTTCAATTAATAGCCCTGGCAGAGGCAGCTCATTCCTTTTGGCAATGAATTGCTTTGGCTAATTAAATTTCCGCATTTCGTTATTTGAATTGATTGCTGCAAGCCATTGTCTTTCAGCCTTGCAACGATTTCTGCATCCACTTCCATTTGCTGAGCCGAAGATTGGCCATAAAGCACATCTGCCGCGGGGCATGCAACACAAACTTGAAACTGTGTTGGCAGCCAATTACAATTATAACTGCGCTTTGTTGTAGCTAAAACATTTCGAACTGTGATCAGGTTCGTTGCACGTGGCACAGAGCGAAGTGCCTGTGTGCAGCAGCAGCATAATTAATTGTTTTTAATTATGTTGTACAGTGCAATTATGATTGCAACTGGCAACTTGCAACTTGCAACTTGCAACTGCTGCAGCAACAACTGTAAAAACAAAAATTTGTTAAATCGTGTGCGCTGTCGCAATTAAATTAATAATTGCATTTATAAATCAATTTTATTAAATTATTATGTAATTACAATGCAAATACTGTGGGCAACACAAACACAATAATATGCAACATGAAACAATTTTAAATTAAATGTTGTTCGTCTCGTTTTGCAGTACATTAAAAATAAATATTAAAACTGACATTTTGCATGATGCACAGTTGACTAAATAAATGATAAAGTTATGCAAATTTAAATACAATATTAAAGCCAACATACGACTCACTCGCGCTCTCTCTCTCTTTCTCTCCCTCTCTCTCTCTCTGTCTGTGTCTCTGTCTTTTTGGCACGCCCAGCTTGCAGTGGTGCTCATGTGCTGCATTGTCGCTGGCATTGCCGCAGAGCTGGAAACCAAGCCAACGGATGCCCAAGCAGCCGCCGAAGCTGTTCTTACCACAAAACTAACGCCCAGCGTCGAGGAGCCAAAGAGCAAAACCGAGAAACGTGATTCCTCGGACCAAACAGGTAACGATTCACCTAAAGTCCCTAAAAACGACAAGTTCTAGTACCTTATGCTTTAATGCTCGCACACATTTACTTAGATTTTAGAAATTTCGCTCAGATGAAACGATTTTAATATATTGTTCGATGAGCTTAAACTCTACTTTAAGCATATGCTCAAATATCATATTAGATAAACTTTGAAAAGAAACTCAAATTTATTTACATTGAATACATTTTTAAATTTAAAACTTTTCCCATTTAAATAACTATAAAGTTTATTTTAAGTTTTTAAATAAATATTTATAAGTTCTCATTATACCCTGAACTCATTAAAAATGGGTAAAAAGGTAACTGTAGGTCCTCCTAGTCCCCGCGCAGATCGAGTTTGTTTCCGATATTCGATAACTTGCCCCGTTTCCAAGTAATCGATACAAATCGAAATCGAAATCCTGTTATTTGGGCCATTTCGGTAAATAATATGAGCTAGAGTCAGCAAACTTGACATGTAGCTTCTAGAATAGTATATACTTATATATTGAGTATCTTTAATTTTATACCTATCGCCTGTTGGAAGAAGAGGGTTCAGGGATTTTTAAATATGTATATAGCCCAGTTCTTAATAACTCTATTCGGAGTGTTAAATTGATTTGATATTTTCGTTCTTGATTATTCTATTGATTTTTTATTGTCTTGTCTTGTCGCCAGAAATTCACTTCAGAACAGTGAAAGCATAAGAGATGACTTCTTCTTCTCCCCCTGCCGCTGATACAAATTTGAACACAACCAATATACCCCTTACAATTGGTGCAGGGTATATAAAAAGTCTTTAAAATAAGAATAATACATACATATTTACATTGTTGGTATCATAAATCGTAAAAAGTATTTAAGTAAAATGTAATATTTTAATTAAATTGAATTTATTAATAATATATAACTTAATTAAACCGCGTTTCACGTTTTTATACCTGCAGCTTCGGGTTATATAAGCAAACCAGCCAAAGAAACGCCCTTCCGACCCATTTACCCATCCGCAGCATATTACGAGGCCGCAGATAGTGGTGCCATCTTTGGGCCCACCACGGTGCGTTATACGGCAGCCGATGCACCACCACAGGTATGCAGCAACAGTAGAAACAGCAGCAGCAGCAGCAGCCGCAAGAGAATTTAATTAACTCCAATTTCGCAGAGCTACTACGATAAACCGGAAAGCGGCAGCATTCGATATGTGCCGCCAACCGCTGTGGAGCAGAAGCATGCCTCTGCACTGGTTGGCCTGCCCGGGCCACTGCAATTTTTACAGCAGCAACCACAGCAACTGCAGCAGCAACAGCAGCAGCAGCATCTGCCCCCGCATCGATTCAGATTCGCAGTGCCACCGCAAGTGGAGCTCTATCAGCGACCGGCAGCCAAGTCGCCGGCATCGAACTCCGTTTACAGCTACATGGAGTCGGAGCCGAGCCTTTATGAACGCGCCGGTCCGCAGCAATATCAATTAGCAGCAACAGCAGCTGCACCGCAGCAGCAGATGCCGCTGCCCGGGCAGCGTGTTCAATATATTATAGCCATACCGCTTTCGTATATGCGGCAGCTGCAGCAGCAACTGGGCGCCGGGCTGCTGCCTGCGCCGCCCAGCACCGCCGCCAGCAGCACCAGCAGCAGCACAACGACAGCAGTGCCAGCAACAGCAGCCGCCGCAGCTAGTCATCCCCTTATGCAGGTATTCGGTCCGCTGGCTCGCGATCATCAGGGCATGTACAGGCCGTACTATCAGTCGGACTTGGTCGGCGCGCCGTCAGCTGTGCCCACTCCAGTGGCCACCTATGGCCAGCACTATCTGCAGATTCCCGCCAATGTGTTGCTCGCTGCCGCACAGCAACTGCAGCAGCAACAGCAACACCAGCAACATCAGCAACATCAGCAACATCATCAACATGAGCAACATCAGCAACAGCATCAAACTGTCTATCCTAAGGCTGCTCCAACGCCCGCTTCTGTCTATCAGCCGATCATTTATCAGACGCAGCCAAAGCTGCAGCCGCAGCCGCAGCTACATCTGCAGCGCGTTTATCAGCAGACCCCAACGATCTATGCTGAGCAGCCATCGGGTCAGCAAACCACTTTATATGGTATGTAAATAATATCTTTAAATGTTAACTTCGAGAAGAAGTCATAGGAGAGCGGATTCGAGCCAGAAATTTTATATTATATTTTTCTTTTTGATCCCAACAATTGGATTTATCTAACCATATTTGTTAGATGCCAATTTAATTTAGCACGCTATTTCTATTTGAAAATATCTGAAAATCTGAAATATCTTCAGTAGAACGGGCAACTATAAATGAAAAATAAGAAGTTTTTATGAAAGCTAAAAGCTCAAAAATTCTTGTAAATAATGAGACAACATTTATGTATTTCAAGAATTTCACTCTAGTCAACTGTATCATAACTTAGACTGCTTTACAGTTTGTTGCCAGTTTTTTATTAGAGTAGATGTGTAGAAAGATGAATAAAAACACAAACAACGGCAATAGTTCATAAATTGCAAACTCCAGTCGAACCAATGTGGTTGTTATCACTGTCAAATTGACTGCAATACGACAAATTCGAGAACTGAGCACACATGTTGCTGATGTGCTTAACATGACCTCGCTGCGGGCTGTAAGCACAACTGTACCGGAAAGTGGATCTGGCAATTAGTGTGCATTTCATGCAGCCTGGCAACGCTGGCGCTAACTTTGCCATTGGCAATGAGGGGCCCGACAAGTGTTGGTGCTGATGACAGCGTTAAGATGATTGGATAACATTTACTTCTATTTTGCAGCATATCCGCTACACCAGCAGCAACAGCAACAGCAGCAGCAGCAGCAACATCAGGCGCGACTATTGCGGCTGGGACTCAAGCAGGCAGAGCAGCAGCATAAATATGCGACCGTGCCGACAGCAGGAGCTCCTTCCGCTTCGGCACCAGCAACAACAGCAGCAACATCAACATTGGTGTTGCCCACGGCAGCGACACACGAACAGCAGCAGCAGCAGCAGCAACAGCACCAGCAACATCAGGCATTGCCGCTCGTCCACTACAATCCAATTTATGTGCAGGCACCAGCCGAACAGCAACATCATCAGCAGCAACATCAATTTGCAATATTGCCACGTTTTAGCAATAATAACCCAAAGGCCGCTTACAATCTAGCACATGAATCAACGCCACCAATTCATGTTGTCAGACTGACAGCAGCGAACGCATTGGGACAACAGCAGCCACAGCCGATACACCATTACCATACCTACCAGCCGGCGTTGCAACACCAACACCAACAGCAACAGCAATTCTATCAGAGCCATCCTGGGCCGCTGTCCAGCTATGCTGAGGAGCAACAGCACTCACAGAGTCCAGCCGTAATACCATATTTCAGCCATCCGGGCGCCGTACACTATGGCACGCACTTGTATCATCCGGCATCAGCAGCAACAGCAGCAGCAGTGAGCACTAAACAGCAGCAACAGCAGCAGCAGCGACTGGCGTCTGCAACAACCGCAACAAGTGGAAGGCTGGCAGGTGACAAAAGCCCGGGCGGTCTGGGGGTCAAGCAGGCAACAGCCGCCGCGAATATTGTCAAATATCCCTAAGCGCTGATGCAGACGACATCAAAGGCGGCAACAGCAGCAGCAGCAACAGCAGCAGCAGCAACAGCAACAGCAGCAGCTATCAAGTGCACGGCAGCAACATTTTGCTTCCGGCCATTTTGGTTTAGTGTGTATGTGTGTATGACATGTATGTAATGTGCGCATGTATGTGTGTGTGTGTGTTTTTTTCCATATTTCTGTTTGAGCTTTGCAGCTGCTGTTGTTGCTGCTTTTTCTCTTTGTTGCCGCACAGCTAATTATTTTGCATTATATTTCAGCTGCATAGTTTTTAATGTTTTTTTTACGCTCTTTTTTATGCTATTTTGTTATTATTATTATTATTTTTTTTTATTGTGTGCTATGTTTTGGTGCTGTGCAGCGTATAATTCACCACGGTTAATTAACTTAATATTTGTTTCAACTTTATTATTACCATTCGTTTTGCCAATTGTCGCTGTGGTTTTTGTGTGTAAATATTTGAAATTTAAAATATATACTGTGCTAGAAACTCACATATTTATCTATGACATTTCTTGTTATATTGTTGTTTTATTTAATAAATTGCAAATTTATTCGGTTTTTTTCCACATGCAACATAAATTGCTTCGAATCCCAATCACATATGCCCATTAGATCACAGATATGAGCTGGAAAAGCTTGATACATGCCGTTATCTGTTTTCCACCCATATTCCGACAGTGTGGGTGAATTGTGAAAAATGCTTAGAAAACAATATATTTATTAATTTGCTAATTATGTCACGAAATGTGTAAGGCGACGAAAAAAACCTCTTTGTCAACATCATGTCATAGTCTTAGCCAGGATCAAACATTGCACTGGGTCGTCTTTTTGTTATCGGAATCTTCCCAATCGGACGAACATATCTTAAAGCTGTTTACTATGTTCCTTGCACATGTTCCAAATCTTATCAGCAGCAAAGTACTATATTATATATTGACTTTCTTCTGTTTTTCATGATATGTTAACCAAGCCCCCAACCTGTCGAGAATTAAGCCTTGGTATCAGAACACTTCGCAGTCGTATGTCCAAAAGGTTATTTTCCGTAGCCTTACTTTCTTGTTTGAGTTCAATTAGCTTAAGGATTTTCGTTCGATGATTGAAAATCGCTTTTAACATTTAAATAACAATGATAATGCATTGGGCAATGACAGATCGTAAATCGCGCATTCATTAACCGACTTATGCGGGCTTTGGCCAGTGTATCGCTCCGCCCCTGGTTAACTGAACTGGTTAAGCGTGTTGTCATTTAATTGAAAACATTTGTGAAAATCTGATTAAGCTGAATGCATAAGCTCTGATTTCGTCATAAGCGGGATGTCAACCGCAGCGACAGCGGCGGCGGCTTCAATTAAAACTCTCGCATTTAATGAACGTCTATTAAGAACTAAAGCAGGTGGCATGTGGCGTGTGGCATGTTGGTGTTTGTGACAAAGCTTTTGCGCTCTCTTTTTTTTTTTAATATCCTGTAAATTCATTTAATAATGAGCTGCCGGATTATGTAATAAGCGCCTCAAAAGTCCACGGCTGGCCCTTTTCGTCGCTTCAGTGTCAGTCGGCAGGCTCATAAAAGTCACAGACCCGCAAATCCGTTGACATGCGCGCAAAACACAAAAAAAAAATGAGTAAAAAGGATAAAGGATAGTTATCTTTGGCTTTCCGAAATTAAAATACCCTTGCAGACATGAGCATTAATTGTGTCGCGTTGCCAAGCTGATAACAATTGAAATCTGTCAAAGGGTTTTTAACTTCTCCGAACAATCATTTTATTTATATTAAAGCCTGATTCCACTATGCCCAAAAATTGGTACATTTGCAAACTTCACATTTTGCGGTTCCATTGGCAAGTGTCCGTTGTCGGTAACATGTGAGTGGCAAAAGTACCGCTTCTTTAAATAAACAGCTAATCGATTTCATTCGATTTACCTAAGAGATGCAAAGTTTTCCGCCTCGAAGGAAGGCTCCATTTAATGGACTCTTCGCAAGGTTTGGCCATCTTAAAATGTTTAAAACTGAGGGATTACGAAATTTTATAAATCATCGCAAAAAATGTGTGTATTCGCCCCGAATAATTCTTTACAAAAGTACATGCTGTCCGCGCTGACATTTCGTGATATAATCATAATACCCGCTGCAAGGGTATTTTAGCGAAGCGGCGGTAGAGAGGCGATGGCTACGCTAGCGGCAACTGCATAAGATAAACAACTTCCGCTGGACGCCATTGGGTGACACTTGCATAAAATGCGCATTTCCGGTTGCAGCTGAAAATTAAAATGGCGGCACGCACGCACTCGCCATATCCACGGATACGGAACGCAGCCAGGCGGCGGCCATATTGGTAACTATTCGCTCGGACGGATTCGCCATATTTTTATACCCTGCAACCATTCACAATGGGCTGGGAGGGTATAACTAGATTTCTGTTGATATATGTAACATCCAAAAGAATGGCAATTTTTGAAAACAAATGTATTCCTGATCGGGCCTACAAGCTGGGTCGATATTTGCATGTCTGTCTGTCTGTCGTTAATTCATTCCGGTTTTGCTCAAAATCGAAAGCTATCGATTTCGCGTATAGATTGTTTACACACACTGTCTTAATGATTATAAAAACTGAATACATCGCGATTTATATCAATCGTACGATAAATTTAGATAATGTGCAGAGGAACTTACAAGCAGGGTATCGCCAAGTCGGCCACTCTTTTTGTGCACTGCGTGCTCGCATTTTGAATAAAGAAACGCCTCACTGTGCGCATATGTGCGCGTGTGTGTGTGTGTGTGTGTGTGTGTGTGTGTATTTCGTGGATTTTAACAAGCCTATTTAATTTGATTGTTGGCATTTTGCAGGCTTTATGCGATTGCCCTTTAACTCTTCGAGTTGACTTCATTTAGCAGGGTGAACATAGTGTAAGCGCCTTTGATAACCTGCAAAGAGAGACACATTCAAGGACATTTAGCACGCGTTTATCCCAAACAGAAGACACGCATTTTAATTAAATCAGTTCATTATTTACAATAGGAAATCACAACAAATGAAGCACACCCTGCTAAGTATCCACGAAAAAACTTAATAATTGTCAAAGTAAGACAGACTTTAAATAAGAGAGAGGAATATAATATTAAATTTTCTTTTTTTTTTATATAGAAATTTGTATTTGTTTTAAAGTTCTTTACAACGTTTACTAAAGCAGTAAAAATCAGTTATCAAAGTCGAAGCCGATCATTTTCTATAGATTTGAAAAGAGTACGAGTTACTAACTTGTGAAATCTGCTTGAAAATAATATTCTAAGCTGGTTTTAAAATCCATTAAGGAAATTGTCAATTGAATTAAGAAAGAAACTTAAATAATATTATTAATTTTGAGACATTGACTATTTAGTAAGCCAATTGAAGGCGAAATATATCTCATCAGAGTCATATTTCTGCAACATATCCGAAATGTGTAACGCACAGAAGCAGGCATATACAACCCTTTAAAGTCTTATATATATATATATATATATATATATATATATACGTTTGTTATGCAACTCTGTCCGTCTCCCAGTATTAAAGCCATCTTTATAAAACTAGGCATAGCTCCTTCCTTCTGTGGCAGGAAGCATATACGTCGGAATGGGCCTGATCGTACGTCTATATCTTATAGCAGCTACCTTAGGAATGATCGGCTGAGATTAAAGTTCTTGCGTGTACATACCTGCACCAGGGTTCTCATGCGCACAGGCAATGTCTTGACTGCCACAATGCCAATGGGCCGCTGGGAGCGCATTAGCATTAGCAAGAGGTTGCGACGGAACTGGACAGACTGATAGATCCAATTGCTGGCGTAGATCGCATGGGACATCTGCTCGCCCTCGTGGCTGACCTGCTCGGAGGCATAGCAAACGATGAGCGTTTCGATAATGATGGCCAGCAGCATAAAGAACAGATGCAACATCTTTAACGGGCTCATCTTCACGTAGAATGCGAAAAAGGATAGCGAGCACACCGAGGTAGCCGTACAGACGAACTGAATGAAGCAGGCAAAGGAGACGGAGCTCTCCATGGTCTTCAGCAATCTGTTAGAAACAGAGCAGATAACACACACGCACACACAAGTTGTCTGCTGTATAAAAGTACATACTGCAATATTGTCTTGTGATCCTCGATGCACGCAATCATCTGGGCGTGGGTCTGGGCCTCGGTCATCCATCTGTCATGGCCCAGCTTGGCGATGCGCAGGGCCAGCGCCTTGCAGTGTCCAGCGACCATGATGAGATAGGCCACCGGATAGGTATCATTGTTGAGAGCTATAAACGCCAATAAGAATAATGCAATATTCTGCAGGCATATTGTTGCCAGATAGACAAATCGGGAATGCTGCCAGTCCCACGGTATCCAGGCGGGGAAGGGCAATTGCTGGTCGGGTGCAAAGGCTACAAAGCAAGCAGCGCTTGATAAGGCCATTAAAAACAATCGCAATACCCATAGAAATATATTCCGTGACTGTCTGATCTTATACTGTATAATTCTACGCTCCTCGTCCGACTGCAGGCGTTCATCCAGCTGCCGCAATATACCATGCAGCTCCATCAAATGTCCACGCACCCGCAGCACATTGGCCAGCTTCAGTTGCTCCACAATGACAACGGCGGCCACATAGAAAGACTCACAGAACTCGGTCAGTGTCCGGCTCTTCAGGCAGCTGACATACAACGACAATGGTATGCAGATATTAGCGATCACATTGAACGCAATGCTATATGCCGTATAATGCCGTGCCCAAAACGAATCTCCCGTCGGCGGATGCAGGCCAAATAGGCGCCAAGCAATCCATTGATATGTAAAGGCGCGCGTCGAGTCCACGGTCAACATCTTGTCTGCGAGCACTTTTGGCTGTTCGGCGCTTGGCAGCTCCTTTTTATAGCGATCCAGAAGGACGACTGGTGATTTATGCAAATTGCCATCAAATTAGCCGGCGACATTCCATCGCCCATCTCTCACACCCCCCCCCCCCCCCCACCCTCCCCGTCGGCGACTAGTTAATGCAATCCATTAACGGCCACACATAAACTACAGCGACATCTATTTTAGCAACTGGCTGCGAGTGTTCAAGGATTTTCTTTGACTAACAAATTGCCCGTAAATGAGCCTCTGTACCCTACTAAATTATTTAGACTTGGAGTCAATTATAATGGAATACAAATTTTACCACCTTTTCTAATTCCACATTCAAGTGTCCGAAATGTTCAATTCAACATTTTTAAGCCCTCACAGAGGAGGATACTTTAGTTTTGCCACGAATTATGTTACATTTTCTAACCTATATACTATACATATATATTCTTAATCAGTATTCAATCAGACTTTTATTTTATATGGCTCCTATAGGAACAATCGGTTGGAAATAAAGCTGGCCTTTGAAAGAAAATGCTAAGTAACATCTCTCCAATATATATTTGTAATTATATCTTAATCTGCAATCAGCTTTACTATGCATTTTTATTTGAGATAATCTTAAGTTTCGAGCCAAAGCCTCAGTTGATGGATGTGGAAACCCAGATTTATGAAGCGGAACATTGCTTCGAACCATGATCCAAACCAAAGATAATTATTTCTTGGCCACGTTATACAGGATTTTAACCAAGATTAAAACCGTTATGTCCCTTTTACCTTTGCATACAAGAAATAATGTAAAAAAGACTACAGCTTAGACAAGATCCTATTGCTTGGCATTAAAAACCCTTTAATTCTCCGAATTTACAGCTTTTTTTTATTATTATATATTTGTTTTGAGAATTTCTGTTATGCTTCTCAGCAAATCTAGCCACTTTTAGCTTAGTTTAGATATGTACAGGTAATAATTGGTTAGTCTAGTCTAGGTTCTAGTTGGATTGGGGAATCTGCATGCTGACGCTTAAGACATCGATCGAGAAACTAGATCTGTTGGGTAGGTCTGCTATTTAAGCCTGCTTCTTCTTCGCCCGCTTAGCAGGTTCCTTGCCAGGACGATAGGATGACTGTGAAGCTTCGATAGGTAGGCCTCTGCTTGCACTCAAATCATTTCCTTTTATAAACCAACGAAAAACTTATAAATACGCATGCAAAGTATTATTTCCCTTTAAAGCATTTAAGATTTAAATTTGGGCAGCAAAATAAAATAAAGAACGGATTAGGATCAGGATCAAAAGCAAAAAAAAAACCAAAACAACTTTATCGTATTTGATGCATTTTGTAAATATACAAAAATAAATTCTATTAAAAGCAATTAAAAAGGTTCAACTCGGTGATAAACAAATAATAATAGATTTGTGAAATGGTTGATTAAGCCGCTGGCAAATACAAATAGAAATACACATATATGTATGTGTACATATATGTACATATATATAAATATATATTGCGAATGCAAACAAAATCAGTTTGAATTCAATTAAAAGCGCATTTCACTGGCCAAACCAGTTGGTTGACCAATTTCGTAGCGCTTTATTTGGTGAGTGTGCAAAACTATGTGAAAGCAATTGAATTGTGGGCGCTCTCTGCATTTGGGATGATATTGTCGTGGCCAGAGCCAGTTGGCACTGTGGCCTGAGGTTGCTGTTGCCGTGCACAGGTGTCAAGCGCGGCGTGTATTCAAATTAATAATGCCAAATTGATTTCATAACATTTGTCAATGGGAAATCTGGTTTCGGCTTGAGTCTAGCATGGGCTTAGCCATCCGTCAGGCACACCATACAGCTTCATGATTGAATATGATTGATTTGGGCCGCATAAATTATGAACAGGCCAGGCCCTCGGGTCCCCGAAATGCCAGAGGTAACCAGGTTCCAGGTTTGGCCGCCCGGCAATCTGTCGCGACCTTGGCCATTTGACAAATGAGCTGCGTAAGCCGTACGATTTTACACAAGACGCATAATTAAATGACTACCAGGCGGCAAATTGACATTGACAGTCGGCACGGACACAAAATGCCGCTTGGCCCAAAAACCAGCTGACACTGGTCACAATTCTTGAATGAATAATGTCAATTGCAGGTCAATTATTGGAAATAGAAAATACTTGTGAAACATAGCAAATGGCATTTCGACAATTCCAATTGGATTGCCAATTGGCCTAAACGTGATCCACTTTCAAATTGCCTGAATTTCAAACAGATGGGCGTTGCCAATTATAAGCAGGCCAATTTGATTAAGTACAGGTGAGTTCCTTTCAAAATGCACAGAAATAATTATCAAGGCGGACGCGAGCCCTACCGAAAGTCAATTATCATAATATGAATTTCTATAATATAAGTTAATTCTAAATATATTGCTGCAGTTCGCCCTAAAAGTATCGATAAAGTCGAATTTTGAAAAGAGTATATAATAATAATATGCATACAAATTATTTGAATTGAAGAAATATATAAATTGATCGATAACAAGCATATCGATTGGCACACTTGCTCAGTCATGATTGCTGAGAGTCAGGCAAAAAATATTGGAAATTATATTGGAAGTTAAAGCCAAGGCAAAAGACATCCAGGCTGTGTATAAGACTTATATAAACTTAATAAAATTTTGAAATTGGAAATTTGTAAATTTCAGCTTTCCATTTGGCACATAATATTATTTTTATTTAAATTATTTAAATATTAATAACTATTCAAGGCCCTGGCTTAATCAATGGCAACGCTTCGATATTGACTATATAAATTGTTATATTATATATACTAGCGGGTATAACCCGGCCTTGCCCGTGGCACGTATGTTAAAAATCAACGTTCTCAAAAAGCTTTGAAAATGATTTTGAAACTTATCGGACGGTTAACAAACAACTTTCATTCAAACGTTTTCCGCCAATTTACCAATGTTGCGAGTGGAATTTCCCAAATCGCTGAAACACGCATTCATTACATTCTTATGTAGAGCTTTGAAAATAAGTTTGAAGCAAATCGGACACAACTTAAAACTTCGCACAAAAAATCTTTCGAGTCGCATTCCAAAAGTGTGAAACACGTCTCAAATTATTTTTCTTATAGATCTGTGGAAATGAATTTGAGAGCGAAACGTAACCTACCAAATCTTTGACCTCTATTTCCACCAAGGAGGAATGCATTTTCCTAAAAGTGTCAAACACCCCTCAAATTAATTTGAACAAAAATCTTTGAAATTGAGTTTAAGGCCGATTGGATGGTAAACAAAAAAGTTACATACAAATTTTTTCGCGATTTTTCAACGCATGCGGGTGGAATTTCCCGAAACCTCGTATTAACGTGCACCTGTAACTACAGTGAAAATTTCAGCTTCCTAGCTCTGACGGTTTGGGCTGTGCGTTGATCACCAATCAGTCAGTCAGTCAGTCAGTCAATCAGCCAAGACAAACAGTTTTATATATAGAGATTGCATATATTATAATTATATATTGATATATGATGTCAAGTTCAAAGAAACATTTTTAATTGTAACCGCAAAGCCCAAGATTATAGCAAAATATATGTGTGTTCATTTTTATAGATTTATTTGAAATAGCAAAATTATTATAGCGCGTTTTTTCCACATATTAATTTAAATAATAATTTTTTTCAACTTTTGTTCGTTGACATTTTAACCAGAATTGTTAGCCAAAAAAAAGAGTCGTAAAAAATGTTAACAAAAAAGCGACAGGGAAACGGAATATTTAACAAATTCACTCGCGACATTTGTTGTCTTTTTTTAGGCATTATTTGCATTGTTTAATATATATGTATGTATATGTATATGAAGAAAAAAATGAAACAAGCAAATGTTGTGTTTTGGGCCGACGGAAATTAAATATAATGAAAATGAACAAAACTATTTTACAAGCACACTTTTTTCCCTAGATTTCCGGCCATGCCTAAATTAAAAACATAAATTACTAGAAAAAAAATACAGATCCGTATATATATATAGATATTTGTAATATATATTTAATGCTGGGCATGAATGTATAAAATTGTATTTAAATTGCAATTAGCATCTTATATGTACATATGTGATATAGAGATTCGAATCGTATCTAAAATGTTGTTTACAAGTCCCGGATTTGGTGCTCGTAAAGAAAAACAAACGCCTTCATCGGATACAAATTGCTCATATGTAGGCATTAGCATATGATAATGCCCTGCTATACACATGGCCATATTTGCGAGCTTTGTAATTAATAATGCGCATCTAAATACGCAGCCAAACAATCTAAGAAATGTCTTAACTATTCTTGAAGCACGGCTAAAGACGAAATTAAATTATGAGCCGCCAATAACTTGATTAAATGAGCCAACTATATGGCAATTTTTATAAGAAACATCTCTTCTATACATAAATTATATACTCTAACTATTCAAACATATAAGCAGGGTATGATATGCTTACAATTTAAAGATGTCACAATGCCATGAAGTTGGCGTACTGGAGGAATACACCAGGATGAAACCAATCTGTAGATCAGAGAAAACTTAGATCTTAGTCTTAAATCTTGGTCTGGGTGCCTTGAACCCGACTGCAAACGGGTTTTAAAACGAAGTGGTTCGGGCCCGAAATCGCAATCTACTTTGGACTATCTTAAGAATACCATTTGATCAATAAAACAACTGAACCAAGGCCCAAACCGAACCATATTTTTCTTCAGAAATCGTCATTTTTTAAATACAAGACTTTTGATGTTGAATTAGCCACAATGCCATACGAATTTTGGGTCTCAACCATTGGATATATCTAAACATATTTGATAGATGGCAATTTTGGGTAGAAATTAGATATATATTATATATATTTACGGACAGCAATATTTTCAGTAGAACGGGCGCGCATTTAAAGGTTGCAATTGAATTCTTTTATTTCAATTTTTAAAATATACAAAAAAAACAAGGCTTGAATTAATTTTAGTCTTAGACACATATTCATTTTTCATGATAAGTTCTGTTTGTGTCTTATGAACCAAACGAGCATCAGCTTTATATATTTTATAGACATTATGCCAAACCCCTTTGCCGAAGAATTTACTCTATCGTATTACCGAAAAACCCAGCTACAGGGTATCAACTCGGCCAGCATTAGCGACAACAACATTTTGAGTTTTATATTAATGGAAATAGGAATCGTGCGGCTTGGGCTACGCTTGGCTACAGTGGTAACTCGCAAATGTTGATTAAGACTATTTATGACCAGTTCTCCCAAAGAATGGTTAAATAAATGGGATGGGTTTTTTTTAAATTCCAACAAACAGAATGTAATTATAAAATGTTTTGCACACAGCGAGCAGGGGCTCTCGGCAGTTAGTCTTATTAGGTGTTGGATGGCACAAAGCCAGTTTTTAGCGCACAAACAATAAAGATAATAATATTAAACAGCGACGCCCACGCAGGTGAGAACCTCCTAAGCAAAGTCAAAGTTGTCAATTACGCGCTTATTAATAACCCAATGGCCAAGCTGGGCGCTTCATGAGTATGAATGAATGGCTGGGTGAATGAATGAATGACTGACTGAATATATCGCAGAGCAACAGCAAATGTGACTTTCAGCTGAAATCAAACAGAACGACAGCAAAAAGCAGTTCCGACTGGCAAACACAGCGCCAAGTTTGTCAAGTCAACTGGGTCTAAAAAAACAATAGTGTTCTGGTCGCAAGTGCACGACTGGCAGATATCCTAACATTACAAACATTCTAGCTTCCTTCTACTGCTTACTTCGGTATTTGTAGTCCGATCGGTCTAACTGTAACATACGAAAGTATAAGTTCAATCGCAAAGCTTTAACCATTTTATTTATATACTTTTCTTTATAAAGTATACCAGAACCTGAATGACTGAAAGATTGGGCTATTTAGATCATAAAAAACAATGTCCCAGAATCGATACTTATCGATATTACGAGAGAATGGAAGAAGTTATCGAGAAAGATAAGTGGACGAACAAAAAGACATGGCCAACTTGACTCAGCTCCTCTATAGGGTCAAAGATGCTTCCTCTTGCCCGTAACATATATTTGCACAAAAATATTATACCCTATTTAAGCATGAATGGGTGAAGGGTATTAAAAAGTGAGTTCGGAGACTGACGCTGATGGCTGATGGCTGATGACGCCAACGTTGCGTTGTCTCAATTCTCAGCTGTTCTCAGCTATGCGACCTTTTTGGAGAATGAGACGGAGACAGAGACAGAGACAGAGAATGAGACAGAGACTAAGGCTGAGGCACAGGCGGTTGCCTGGCTTGGACAGACTTATAAATAGCCCAAGTCCGTCTAGAAGGCGCTTCAGTTCAAATCGAGCGCTTCGAGTGGCATATAAATTTAATTTAACAATAACTACTTATAAACAAATAAAATAACTATATATATATATATATATATATATATACGATTTCTTTTGTTGTTCTTAAGAAGTGTAACTAGAAAATGGTGAGTGTCGTTGAGTGAGCAACGGTCCGATGTAAACGAAACTCTTCACACTGATGAAGCTGTTCTTGTTGTTGTTCTTCTTTTTTTCTATTTGTTTTTGTTTTTTTTTTGTTAAATTACACACAAAGACAAGACATAAAAAATGCATTAACTACGCGACGTGAGCAAAATATTCAAATAAACTAAGAAACACTCGAGAAGTAGTCAAAGTCAAAGCGTCGGCGTCACTGGAAAATCCCTCAGCTTGAGTATTATTTGAAGTGTTTGCTTCCGGCAATTCGTGGCTGCCCAATAAATCAGAGACTCGCCAAATAGGAACTGATAAAATATAAAAAAAATATATATTGCAAGCAAATTAGACGAATAAACATCTTCGGTATGAAATCAATCGGGAGCATCAAATGAGATATGTCTGCTTTATAAGGACGAGACGATTTGATCAGTTAAATATAGTTTAATGTAGTTTTTTTAAATAGTTAAATGTGCTTTTAAATTCTTAATCTATCGATTTGTCGATGCAATATAAACATCTTTGATATCAAATCAATATAGAACATCAAATATATGTTCAAATAATATGGTGTAAAATTTGTATACGTTCATTATGTATACATTTTTATACCCTGAACCCATTGAAAATGGGAAAAAGGGTATAATGTATTTGTGCAAATGTATGTAACAGGCAGAAGAAAGCATCTCCGACCCCATAAAGTACATATATTCTTGATCAGCATCAATAGCCGAGTCGATCTAGCCATGTCCGTCTGTCTGTCCGTCCGTCCGTCTGTCCGTGCGTCCGTCTGTCCTTCCGTCCCTCTCTCCGTCCGTCCGTATGTATGAACGCAAGGATCTCAGAACCTATAAGAGCTAGAGAACCTATTCAGCTGTAGGTCCTGCTAGTCCCCGCGCAGATCGAGTTTTTTCCGATATTCGATAACTCGGCCCGTTTCCAAGTAATCGATAAAAATCGATATCGATATCCTGTTTTTTGAGCACTTTCGGCAAATAATATGAGCTAGAGTCACCAAACAAATAAATCAAGTATCTTTCATTTTATAGCTATCGCCTTTCGGAAGAAGAGGGTTCAGGGTATCCCCTAGTCGGGAGCTTCCGACTAGAACCTCTTACATGTTTTGAATAGTTAAATGTTCTTTTGAATTTTTAATATGCTTATCGGAAGATTTTACCTTTACCAAATAGAATGTACCCTGTAGTCTCTGAAGTGCGCTAGAAGGGACAAGCCCCTTTATGAATTAGATTTAAAAGCTATTTTTGTCAGTTTTTGGGAGTCCTCTCAAACCTTAAGAAAATGTGGTAAACAATTAAATAGTTAACAATTCAGACAAAAACTAAAATAACTATTGAATATCAGGTACAAACAGCTATATATATTGGAAATCAGATATAGATAAACCTCAATCGACTAAGCTGTTGATTCATAGCAAATATATCAAATTGTCCTGCAAAGCATCTAATACTTACTTAATGCTTAGTTAGGCACACCCACTTTAAGCTGGTTTTAAGAGAGTTTCAGCTAATGAACTACGTCAGATCAGTTATGCCCATAATGAAGGGCTATAAATAAACTGTTTCATTGCAGTATGTCACATACATTGAGAACTTGACGAGCTACGCTCCAAAAATGATAAATCAAAGTTGAATAGCGAAAAATTCCCAATAATGAGATCAGTTAGAACTTATCAATCAAAGTCAGTTGAAAGTGCTGAGATTAATTAGCTACACGTAGCTCAGATAAATGCTTAAGTAGGTGAATTATCCAAGTGAGCAATTGCACGGCGAGGATCCGAGCTCGCAGCCCAGCCAAGTGTTGTCTTAGCCAATTGTCTAGTTTGTACCATGTTTTATCTTACAATTTAATTACTCAAACATCGTATAGATAATTCAATCAATTTTATTTTAAGAACATTTTGCAAATCTTTCGTCATTTTGGGCCACCCACTCGCTTGGCTTTGACCTTGCAGCAGCTGCTGTGCGACTAAATTATTATTATATGTTGCCTATTCGGGCCAAAAGCAATTCAGTCAAGCAGCTGGCAATTTGCATAATCTGGCCGAGTTCTTGATTCATATTTAAGCTGAAATCGAACTCGCCAAGAAGCGGCAACGACAAGTTTTTACTTGATGTGTCATGCGCAAACAATGATCGCCAGCCTGTCGAATTTATCTCGCTGACATTTCTATATAGGCCAGAGAGCAATAAAGCCATCAGAGCACAGAGCACTACCAAAACTGGTAGCAGCTGCTGGGCAGAATCGACCAATCGCAAACATTCTAATTAAGTAGCCCAACTAAATCGCATTTATGCCCTGGCCGGACATAGTCATAGTCAAAGATGACGTCGTTTTTTTTCCCATTTCCATATTCTATACTTAAATATTTATTTTCACACACTTGCGGGAGAGTATTATAATTTTGTCACAAAATATGTAACACATAGTAGGAGACATAAACAAAAATATATTTGTATATAGATGTGTTCTCCATCAGCATCAACAACCGAGTCTATATAGCCAAGTCCGTCTGTTAGTCTTAAAGCTAGCAATATGTTAAGTCAGTATATGTCCAAATCGGACAGATCGGACCACTATATCATATAGCCTGCCATAGGAATAATCAGTTAAAAATGCATTTTTCTCATAAAAAAACTTGTTGTTTTTCCAAATATCTTGACCAAACGCGGAATACTAGATCATATAGCTCCATTTTGACAAAAAATAGCTTTTATAGTCGTCCCTATTCTCCTAACATATCTGCAGAAACGCATCAAATCTGACGACTATATTGTATAACTTCTATCTGAACAATCTTTGGGATTTCAAACAAGCCGTATGTCTACAAGGGTATCAAATCTTTTGTTTTCTACTATATGGCATAGCTCCATTTTGACCAAACATCGCATTTATAAAGCCCTATCATATCGGACTGCCATATTATAAAGCTTTAATCGGAACAATCTTTCGTTATTCAAGCTATTTCAAAGCACTTCACAGGGTATTACACTTTATAAGGGTATTAAAACATCGGCGTGTCGAAAATAGTCGTTTTATCTTGTTTTTATTTTACTTATATTTTTGTTTTTGTTTTTGTTTATATTTTTGCTGATGGTTCCAGTGAATCCCATGACGCATAGCGTCACACCTTCATACATTTTTAAAGCAACTTACAAGCGTTAAACCAACTCCATGATTTACGTTTTATGGTATAAAATTTGATTTTAAATTCAATGGACTATTGTTAAGAGCTTACAAAAATTATGATTAATTTTGTAAGTCGGGCTCTTTTGAATAAATATAAATTTGTTGTAACAGAAGAATGAAGTTTCCTATCCAACCTTTCTTAAGCCCTTAAATCACATATGTTTATTTAAAGATCTAGTATATATTAAATTTTAAGACCAAGCAAGTCGAGAGCTAGAAGATTTACACTATGGTAAAGTTAAAATTCTAAAAATTATTACTTATAGATATTTGCAGCTTTTTCTCAGCACTCTTTGACCTTTAAAGAGAGTATCTTCTAGTCGGGTACTCTCGGTTTGCTTGCGTATTTGAAATAAGAGCAAAATAATTACAGTATCAACCCACAATATTAATACTCTTCCCTTCTTCTCCCTCCAATCTCTTTCAGCTTTCACAGCCGCAGCAGCTACTGGGCGTGGCATTGATACTACTGGCCCTGGGCTGCCAGAGTACCATAGGTAAAAAACTAGAGAAACGTTGTGTCAACTGCTCATATCGTACGTATTACACTTATGGCGATGGGCGTTCCCAGCAGCGCGTGATCTATCAAGATCCGGTCTACACACGTGGTATTTACAAAGCTCCCCTCAACATGTTATGTCTTCGCTAACCGCCGCAGCACCCACCAATCTACTGACCCACCTATGTGTATATCTATCTCTATATATTAAACTGTTTGTCCTGACTGATTGACTGACTGACTGACTGACTGATTGGTGATCAACGAACCAAGCCAAAGCCTTAAGAGCTTATTACCTTATGAGATATAAATGCAGAGTGAGATAAATCCATCCGCAACAGGGGAAAATTGGTGGAATCAGTTGAGTGAAACCTTCTTTATTTACCATCCGGATCAGCTTTAAAGTCGTTTCTAAAATGCTTGTCATAAAAGATGTTTTTCACACTTTCCGAAACATCCACGCGTCCCGGTGGAAAAATAGAGGACTAATGCTAAAGACAAAATTCCCCGTTTTTTACGATCAGCTTCAAAGCTGAAAATATCTAAACCATAAAATAATGAATAGATGTTGATTGCAACTCAATCACTTTAAACCGATCGACTTCAAAGTCATGTTATCATGTAATCCACCGATTTCGGAAAATCCACTGCGACAAGTGACGGTAGCCAATTGTAATTTTTCCATGGGCGAAAATGGTTTGGAAAAGCAATGTCTAAATTTGAAGCAAGAAAACAATATCGGTTAACAACAGCTAGAATTATATGTACACATAATAGAGAGCACGACTTGGGCTAACTGTAGCACTTACTTATCTCCACGTGTAGCACAAAGCATCATTAACAGCACACACAACCACCATACACCCACACACCCGCACACCCACACACACTGACCTATTTTATAAACAGTCTATAATGTACATAAATAATCGCATAGTATAAATTACCATATCACCAATGCACGAAACACCTATACGCAATGTTCCACACCTTTTTCACCCCCGCCCGTTCACTCGCCGCTCGTGTGTGTTGCGGGTTCCTTTAGCTGCCCAGACATACGGCTGCAGTGGAAATCCGTGCGGCGTGAACGCCGTGTGCCAGGAGGCAGCCGGCGGCCGTCCGGTCTGCTCCTGCCCGCCCGGCTACAGCGGTAATCCGCTTACGCATTGCAACCGTGGCGAGTGCTTGGACAACGTCGACTGTCGGGGCGACCTCCAGTGCAAGGATAATCGCTGCGTTAACCCGTGTGTGGGCGCCTGCGGTATTGGCTCCAACTGTGATGTGAGTTGTTTTTAGTGCTCACGCTTTTTCGCCATTTCTCATATTTAAACCGCACACGGATTTTGCAGGCCAGAAATCATGTGGCCGTCTGCAGCTGTCCAGCGGGCTACAATGGAGATCCCTACACGGCCTGCCATCTAAACGATCCAGGTAAGAATTGCGCAAATGCCAGTGGAAAGAAACCAATACGATTTCCGTTTGCTGAGCTGTCGGTCGGTTCGCCTATTTGCTTTTCTTTCAGCTAATATAGTATATATATTAGATAAATCACTTGGTTTATCTCTTGGAGAAGATTTATCATAAGAGACTCTGGATCTCTCTATCTCTATCTCTCCCTCTGCTTTCTTTGGCATTTTTTTATGGCATTTAATCAGCCACAAACTTATTTTTTAAAAGCAATGTGCATATTCATAGTACAGTTTGGCCAAATCCACAATATCACGTGAAAAATGTGTGGAAATCTGTGTTTATGAATATTTCAACCCCAAAACACATATATTTCAGACTCTTCGCTAGATGTTTGTTATGTTAAATATCTTGTTAATCTAATATCTCGTTAAATATCTTGAATATTGTAGTTTATTCATATTGATTTTTTTTTAATGAATTTAAAATCTCCCAATTTCATTTGTGCTTTTTTGTGCATTATTATAGTTATTTAAATGCGAAACGGAATTTATTTATATATTCCAGCATTTTTCCGAATTTTTCAAAAGCAAAAAAAGCTCAGCCTTCAGCTTCAGGCTTCAGATTTAAGAGGCTGATTATTTTAAAAGCTCCCCAATATTGAATATGGCAGTTTTTAGTCCGATTTCTCATGGATGAAAGTCAATAAACTAATCACTGTTCCAATGATTCACGGACATGCCCTTTATAAATATTTCATTTATTACACATCACATTATATTTGTCAGATTTGTTGATGTCGCTCTTGTTATTGTTGTTGCGGCTCTCATTGTTGTTGTTTTTATTGATTGTTTTAAAGCCAATTAACTGGTTTTGACCAAATATCGCCATTTTCGGGCTGGGTCGCAGTATACATTTTCGAATGTAGGCTGCTTGGCTTGCATAATATTTGCGCTGAACACAACACAATACAACAAAAACAACAACAACAACTTTGTACGCCCAATGCAAAACGCACTTGCTCTTTGTAATATTATGGTAATTAGCTGGTATTTTGTTTTGCAATTGTCAAGATCAAGGACGGGCCAAGTAGGCGAAGGCGAAGGCGAAGGCGAAATCGTAGCAAACCAGAAGTCGACTCAAGTCGAGTCGATACCCGATTACGGACATACAAACAAGTATTTGTGTTTATATAAACAACAGATATACCCTTGACAGCCCATGGTGGTAAGAGGTGGCATCTGGAATATCAGTCAAAATATATTTGCGATAAATAAGCTGTGTTGTCGTAAGGAAGTCTAGAAATAGCTAAAGATACAGTCTGGAAACTACTTACAGGGTATCTTAAATAGTTAAGTATACAATGTTAGTATAACTAAACGTAAAATGCAGTTGTATCTAATAGAAAAGTGACGACACGCTTGGCAGAAAGTATCTTTCAGATACATTCAAATCGTGTAGCTTGTACGAGATACAAATGCTACACAATTATCTGGAAGTTAGCTCGAAGACTTGGTATTCACTTTTGCTAACTAATTAATGCAAAATTAATCTTAATTAAACTTCCAAATGAAATACTTTTGGGAGTCTGCCATCCATGATTGAAAACCTAAAGTAAACTCAACATTTAAGATGTCTCAGATACATTCAAATATCTATTAGCTGAACACATTTTCAATTAAGTCCAAAAATATACTTGGACAATAATTCAGTTCTCGCTATACAAGCTAAATAATCACGATTCGGGCTCAAATCCCAGGCTAAATATAATATATATAAATATAACATTGTCTAGGCTCAAGGCTATAAATTGAGCTTAAGCCGAAGCTGCAAAAAACCTCATTTCCAAATCGAATGAAACCCGAAGCAATCATTATGTTGCTCAAAAGTAGTTTGTTACAAAAAAAAACTTCATATAAAAATATTTAAATAGTTTATTGCCAAAACATTGGATATACCTAAAAATTCCTGCCAGATGCCAATTTTGGGTAGAGAACAAATTTAGCCCGCAACTTATGTGTGTAAATATTTAGGAACTGCAATATTTTCAGTAGAACGGGCAATTAGTAATTAAAAATTCAAATATTCTATTAAAACGTAGACGAAACACATTTATTCCAAGGCGGGGACTTGATGCAAGCCGCGAACCGCAGCGGCGAATACTTATTTTGGGTTTTGCGGAGCTGACGCTTATAATATTTCTAATAATAAATATGATAATTTGGCATAGGGTATACATTAGCGTATCCCTAATAAGCGGCTGTTTTGTTTTCGTTGTTGTTCGGTTATTGTGTGATTTATGCAGGGTCATGTAATTCATGTGCAGGTCGCCGGAGGACCCGGCATTGACCCCTTAAGGGGGCAGTCGCACAGCTCGTACTTATCCTCACACGCACTTGAGCCCAGCAACAAAGCGCAAATAATTGGGGAGAATTGGGGGCGCAGGTCCACTTGAAATGGCCCCTGAATAAATCGGAGCCCCGCTAGCTCGACCGGCTCGAGTCGCTCCTGGGCCAGTTCACAATACATAAGTAGTCAAAGCTCATTTATGCGCATAATTTTTACTTATAATTTGCTTTTTTATTTGCCCTATGCCCAGCCAGTTGAAGTTCCTTATATTTCGCTGTATTTCCTTCATTGATGATGATTATAATGGAGGCAAGTTTCCAAATTGGTATTTGTTTCCATGACAAAAGTTCGGCCATAATCGCTGCAATGGCCAACAAAGTCAACTAACAGCTAAATGCTTAATATTTATTTATAGATTTGCTCAATTTGATACGCACGCGTATCCCAAAGATCCCTCCTCCCCTACCCTCCCCTCGCCAACGGGCAATGCATGAATTTGTTATAACTCAAATGTGGCCGACTTTTGGCCGCTAACTAAACTATTCACAGCTCCGCAACTGACCATCGGCCCATCTATATACACATTTACGTAATGTTATGCATATATATGTATATATCGTATATAGATACATATATATTCAAGTAGGCGTCTCATGTGTCCTCATATAGGGTATCATGTGTGGGCAACTGCCTGCACATGCCCTCAATTTATGGGCCTGAGCTAAATGCTAATTGTAAATGCATATAAATCAGCATTCAAATAAATTTTCATGCAAATTAGAAATTTATTTAGTTGCCGCCGACAGAGTTAGGCAAAAAATAAAAATGTATTCAATTGATATATTTCCCATAAAAGTCGCAGGCAATTTGCAGTTTTTAATTAAACTATAGAATATATAATAGACAATTCTTCACTTTAGTACGAAAAACGAGGTAGATGAATGAGTTCTTTTTTGCAATCCGCATATTTAATACACTTGCAGATACATACAAAAGGGAGAGTTTATATTTATTTATTTTATTTTTTTAATTGTTTATATTTATTTATATTTTCCTGGAATTATTTACGGATTGTCTTTAGTTTTCCACCCATTTTTCACCTACTTCCCATGAATATTCACATTAATCATCGAATAAAATGAAAGAATTGTCATATTCTTAATATTTATAATTATCGATCTGGTAGCAGGTATTTTTTTAGACATATCTCATGGAAATATGTTCACGGGTATCAGGAAATATTTGAATTTTCGTTAACCTCTAAGCGTTTCTCTCAAAATTGAAAAAGTCGAATTCTTATATTCTGCCATATAGAGTTAAGTCTTTGGTAGATACTTTTATCAATTTACGAGAATTTCATAAGGATTCGACTCTAAGCATCGAAGTTAGTCGGGATTGGCTCTTCGGTAAGGTGGAGTAGTCTTGAAACTCAATACATTCGACATAATTTCTCCAAATAATGTAGATTTTATAGCTTTTAAGAAATGTAAGGACGGGGTATTGATATAAGGAACCAATATACTCTATATAATAACTAACTTACCTTTAACCTTCACGAATTCACAGAGGAACAGTGTCATCCGAGCCCGTGCGGCATTAACACGAAATGCGAGATTATTAATGGAGTGCCCACCTGTTCCTGCGTGCATGGCTTTCTGGGTAATCCGCTGAGCGGCTGCCGCCACGAGTGCGAGCAGGACGGCGACTGCGGCGGCCGGGATATGTGCAGCAACTACAAGTGTGTGCCATCCTGTGGACAGTGCGGCATCGGGGCCAACTGCAAGTCGGTGTCCAATCATAGGGCGTTGTGCGAGTGCCCCAAGGGCTATATTGGCAGTCCGTACACTGAGTGCCGGCCGGAGTGTTATGGTGATTCGGACTGCCCGGCGGGCAGGCCGGCCTGCTTCTATGGCATCTGCAAGAATACGTGCGATGGCGCCTGCGGCGTTGGTGCCGATTGTAATCTGCGCGGCCTGACGCCCGTCTGCAGTTGCCCACGCGACATGACGGGCGATCCGTTCGTGCACTGTCGCCCCTTCACCAAGGAGGATCTGTGCGAGCCGAATCCGTGCGGCACCAATGCCATCTGTGTGCCCGGCCACGACAATACCGGACGCGAGCGACCCGTCTGCAATTGCATGCCGGGCCACACTGGCAATCCACTCTCCCACTGCTCACGCGTAAGTCAGAGCTCAAGATCTCTCTACCGGCTCAGATATACACGCATACTCTCTGTATTTTAGGGTGAGTGCCTGAGCAACAACGAGTGCCCGGACCACAGGGCCTGCATCAACTATCAGTGCGTCGATCCGTGCATTGGCAAATGCGCCACGGGCGCCAGCTGCGAGGCGAAGGCACATCTCGCCGTCTGCCGTTGTCCACATGGCCAGTCGGGTGATGCGCTCATCTCCTGCCGCCAGACACGCACCTTCCCAGTGGCCAAATACCACTGAGCGCTGGCCCATCTCTGCGTGGGTGGATAGCAAACGCCGCACTGCCTGCCAACACTTCAACACACGGCTCAAGCTCAACTCAGCTTCCAATCGAAATAATTAATAAACAGAACAACAAATATTTAAATTAATGCACCTAATTCACTGACAAACTTGGGCTTACATTACAATAAAAAGAGCTACATAATTATGTATTATAAAACCAAAAAACAATTCTCTTCTTTTACAGTCAAACGTAAAACGTAGAGGAAGACATATCCGATCACATAAAGTATACATATATTTGATCGGTAGCAACAGCCGCGTCGATAGATAGAAATGTCTTAATGTAGAACATATAAAAAGTTCCAGCATTAGGCTATTGAATGAAAAACTTGGGGTTTTCAAGAGATTTTAACCAAACTTGGAATTTAAGTGCTGTGAACTAAATTCTAGCAACATCGGGCTATAGCTCTTGGAAAAATAGGCCGCAAAATGAGTTTTCGTTTAGAAAAATATTGTTCTTCAATTAATCTTCAACAAAATCAGCCTTACAATCCTCCTCAGAGGTATACCTTATCTTCGGCAAGCCAATATAGCCGTTTTTTCTTCCTCTTCATACAGCTCAAAATCGGGTTTTTGTGATATAATAGTCGAATGTTGCTTAGTGCTTCAAATTCAAGAAGTATTTACTGAACGATCGTTCCAATTGCAGCTATATACTGACAGACATATGAATACTCCACCAGGTAATTTCATTCGCCTATACAGCAGCCAATTGCAATCAAATATTCTTGAAACTGTCTGTTAACATCGATTTTGTTAACGATATATTTGTTTTATCGATAACACATATCGATTAACAAATCGGAAGGTAAAAACCGAGCATTATTTTCTACCCTGTCAACATTTGATGGAGAAGAAATCGATTGTCTAGAACCTAGAACAAATGTTATCGATAACAGACATCGATAAACTGAATAACTGAATACGAAAAATGAGCTTACTTCTCTCGAAAATAGTAACAATTTCTGGTCTAAGCGTAGCCAAGCTAAAATTCTATAAATTTCTACAAGCCAATTTAGTTTATAAATTTGCAAATCGAATTTGAAGATATATTATGTATGTGAAAAAGCGTTAGCCAATTTAGTAATAAATTTCGAAAGTTCTTTAAAATTTGAATTAGTTACTTTATTTGATAACGTTCATATCAATCATTCTGTATATTTTTAATATGGTATGTATGCATGAATATTTATAAATATCCATAGTCAATATATATATATATATACGTATACATATATAATTGACTATGGATTTACCGCACTTTCTAAAAGTCTGTCCATTAAATAATTATATTTGGTGTTGAAACACAACAAATATGTATACGACTTTGATTTATAGGTCTATATAAAAATATAAAATACGCTCATAAACAATATTATGTAATATCAGTATCATATCTAATTGGCGCTTCGAAAACAAATGCAAATTAATTTACATAGTCACGAAAGTTAAATTAGTAATTAATGTTAATTATTCAACTAAATGGGTAGTGAAATGTTTTACATGGGCGTCAAATAGCAAAAGTAGTTGGCTTTTCGCTGGCTTTGTGGAACTGTTGGAGTTCATTCTATATCGATGAAGTTGCCACAAAGATCACCTAACTGAACTGTAAAAAAAAAAAATAGTCGCAACTATGTAAAAATATGTTTTAATTTTATACAATATTGAGTTGATATTTGTTAGTCTGCGTGTAAAAACTTTCCATGACGAATGCCAGCGATAGGTAAATGATAAAAACCATACACATTTGTTCACAATTTGTCGGCTGCGTATTCGCAATTATTGTTTGATTTTCTTGTTATTATCGTAAATACAAATTTCTTTGTTTTGTTTCCGTTTTTAAATATAAATATATTCTTGTATAAATATGCAATTTGTTTTTTGTTTACTATATATATATACATTAATATATATATATATGTGTATGTGTATAATATGTATATAAATTGCTAAATACAATTAATTGCGCTTTACACTTTTTTTTTAACGGCTCTGAGGCATTACAAAATTAAAACAAAAAAAAAACAAAAAATTTGTCTTGTGCATGTGTATGTGTGTGTAAGCTACATATGTTTGTCTATCTGTGTTTAAGTTTCTGTGTGTATGTGTTCGAGTGTGTGCCTTATGAACCTGTACTACGCGCCCCCACAACGTATCCTCATCCACATCGGATTGCTGCTGCTGCTGCTGCAGCTGCAGCTGCTGCTGCCACGACGTCGCTTTCAACTGCAACATTTGTTGGTTTTTCCTTTGTTCTTGCTTTGCTTTACTTGGATGCGATCCTTTTGCTGTTCATCGGAGGCGGTGCGCAGCTTATGATTCAGCACCTGTCGCGTTATGGACAGAAACATATCCTCCACATTGAGGTTGTCTTTGGCGGATGTCTCGAATAGCTCAATATCCATTTGCCGCGCAAAGCGTTGCGCATCCTCTGTTATGACCACCTTGCGATCCGGATCATCATTCTTATTGCCCACTGTAAGAGCAATTGAAAAAAAGAGAGAGTTCCAATATACAAATGTTTAGATTATATTGTCCCAACTACTATTCACCTAATACTTTGTTGACCACATCGCAATTGTTCTGTATCTCCTCCAGCCAGCGGCGCACATTCGCAAAGGAGTCGCCATTCGTGACATCGTAGACAATGATCACGCCGTGGGTGCCGCGGTAGTAGGTGCTGGTAATGGTGCGAAAGCGCTCCTGTCCAGCCGTATCCCAGATCTGCAGCTTTACCCGCAGCCCATCGATCACAACGGTGCGTATTTTAAAATCCACTCCAATTGTCGTTATATAACTGCCCGAGAATGTGTCATCTGAAAATCGTATGAGGAGCGAAGATTTGCCTACACCTGCAACAATGCACGAATAGAGATGAATAGATTGAAGAAATTGGGGGAGGCGTGTACAAATCAGTTTCATGCAATTATGTAGTAATTGTGTGAGTGGATTTTTTTTTTTTTTCATTTTTTGCTTTGCAAGTGCAAGTGTATAACAATCGTTGAAACTTTCTGTTTATACAACAACAAACAGCGACAACAAATCATTTGGTAGCTGGCAGTTCTCTAATTACAATTGCAGTTGCTCAAAACGCCCTTAAAACTGAGCAGAGGCGACAACTCGATTGCATTTCGAGCTGTTTATGAGTTCGCAATAACCGACACTTTTGTGGCAAATGCAATTTAAGAATAAAATGATCAACAAATTTTATATTTCCATATAAGTGCAAATGTACTCGATACTCGTATTTCGAGTTTGAAGTCCCCTTATGTAACAGCAAAAGTCAATTATTTCAAGATCTGGCAACACTTATAAATACAGGATGTCGAATTGAAAAGAATTCATTTTCATTCACAACATAAATATATACATATGTATATATATTGATTAATCTTTATTGTATATCGATAAGCTATAAGCGTGCATAGTGCGAGAGAAAGAGCACGCTAATGCTAAATGGATGGAACGTGTAGCAAAAATGGGGGGTTAGGAAACAGCAGCCGCAAACAGATTTATAATTTGTTTTACATTACAGTTTGCGCCAACAGACAGAGAAAGAGACAAAACAGCTGATTGGGCTCAGATAAAACGCAAACACAAAACCCAAACAAAGAAATCGGTCAAAAACACAAGCCAAAAAAGCCGTGGGCCAGGCAAATGCACAAATTGGGATTGAGCACAAGCAGTGCAGGCTTTTTCCCTGTTTTTTGTTTTTTTTATTGGTTTGTTGCTATTTTTAACGTTGCTTTACTGTTGGGCAGGTGCAAAAGATGCATGAAAAATGCAAGCATGTTGTATGTACAAAATACATGCATGCATGTGTTAGTATGTACGTGTGTGTATGGAAATATTTGCAGTTGCACTTACCGCTGTCGCCAATTATAAGCAGCTTGAACATATGATCAAAGTGGCGTGCCATTTTGGAGCTGCTGTTGTAATTTACAGTTAATCGGCGTTGAGGTTAACGCTGGCAGCGGCGTTGACGCTGCCGTCCAGTTGAACAATGCAAAAATTTGTGAAAATATTCTGCTGCTGCTCCGGCTACTGCTTGCTGCTTTTTGTTGTTGTTGGTGTTTTTTAGCCGTGCCTGTGCCTTGCTCCCACACACACACAGACAGACACACCCACAAACATATACACTGGCGTGTGCCTCTGCCTCTCGCTCGCACTCACAGCGTTGATGGTGGCTGCTGCTGCTGCCGGTTGCTCAAATATGATAAACTGTTGTTCTTCTGGCTGCTGCTGCTGCGGATGTGTGTGTGTGTGATAAGCTCGCTATTGTTATTACTGTTGTTGTACGAAGAGTTTATAGTTTGTTACTTGTTATTTAATTCCCGGCGTTAAAGCACTTGACGCTGCTGCTGCTGCTGATGTTGGTGTTGCTTTTGCATGTACATGTATTTATCAGCAATTTGGATAGGGGCCGCAAAGCATGAAATGTCAGACAGAGGCCGACTTGTTGTTATTGTTGTTGCTGTTTCTTTTGCTGCTGGTGTGTCGGAAGCGTAGTTGAACTTTTGCTAATGTTGATACGTTAATATTTTGGCTACTATCTGCTATGCGTATTTAAAAATATTACAATTACAAAGCTATTAATGTCACACTGACAGCAAACACAACGCTCACGCACAATAAATTAGCAACTTCTTTCTTTTGCCCTATCTCTTTCTTGCGCACAATGCCAGCGAATTATGCCTTTTATTATTAGACGTTGTAAGTTAAAATTCCACACACATATATGCACTCTTGTGTTTAAATTATATTTGGTTTATTTTGCACCTGCTCTGCTGACTGGCTTCAATAACTTAATTAAATTCATATTCTTAAATTATATGCATTTTATGAGTAAACTATTACTAACGCACGTATATATATGGAATGGAGTACGGATATAAAAAATACATCGATGTATCGATATTGCCAACGATATACAAATATGTGCGACCTTTTACAGCACTGAGTATATCATCGATAGCAGTTGGATTCCAAAACTTTAACGATTTCTTATTGAATGCAATCTTAATATAAAAAGAGCAAATAATATATTTGTTATGTGCCATGATTTGAACATATATAACCTGGAAATATCCAGTACCTCTTAAAACTAAGCAACACTTATTAGCGCGGTTAAAATCGAAGTTTCCAGATGGCATCTCTATAACATCGATTAGGACAAGAACAATTGTGATATCGATTACGAGTATTCATGTCATTTATGCCACGTTCTCACTATTTCCTAGCATCACATATTTATTAGATGGCATTAACACACTAAAACTAACAGTTTTTAGTTATCAAATCAAAAAATATATGCATTTACAGTTATTTATAAATATATGTATTTTTCTTGAATGTTCCACAAGCACTTCGAGTGTACTCTTCTGTCTGCTATGAAAATGAGCAGGACGCATTTATCTCTCTTTCTCTGTCTAATTTATAACAAAATACTAGGAATGCATTGGAACATTGTTCTTAAGCTTACAAAAATGAAAATACAAAATTCTTGATTTGATGGTATGTGTAATAGAGAACTAACAACACTTATTTAAAAAAAAAATTAGGTTTTCACTTAGTTTTCTTCTCTCAACCAACTTAATATTATACATAAAAAACCTAATTTAACACACTTAAGACAAAAATATGCTTTAACAAGCAACTGCTATGTACAAAGATGATATGGTTAAATTAAATTATTTTACAAGACACTTATGGATTTAGTACCCATTCAGTCATTACTTGCGGGAACGAGCGCGTGTGCGATTTGCCACACATGATATATCGAATGGCGAATGGAGTCCACTGTTTAGGTTCTGCCCCGCGATGGTGCGTGTGCGCCGTCGCCCGCGCGAGATCAATGGAGATGTATCCTTTTCGATTGCGCTTGGCGAGTTACGGGTGCGTCGTGCAATTGGCTGCTCTTTACACTTGTCCTCCAGCTCCATTTCATCTGTTGACGATCTGGCAATAGTTTGCCTTGAACGCGAACGAGTACGGTAACGCAGAGACCCAGCGTCTTTGTTGTGTCGGGACTCAGCGGACAGACTTGAACGAGTTAGTTGAGCCCCGTTACGTTGGCCACCACCAGCCATCATCAGCGTGGGGAATGTTTGACGGTTCAACGTGCGCAGTGGTGCAGTGTTGCGCAGTGTCGCATTTGTGTTGGGTCGTGTTGTGGTTGTTATTATTGCATTTGCCCTGGTCACGTTCTCCTTCTCATTTGTGCAGCGTGATGTGCGGAATGTGAAATCATTCCATTCAAAATCAGATTCTGAGTCGGAATCGGCTATTGAATACTTGATGTTGCTGCTCTGTGGGAGAACACGATTTAATTGGCGAGTCGTTGTGCTGCCTACGGCGGGAGTTCCCATCGCAGCAAATATTTCAAGTGGATCCAAATCATCATCATCATCATCGTCATCGTCGTCGACGTGGACATCATCATCATCGGTTTCATCAGTCTCATACATGGACGGATTATACTGAACCGCACTGCAATCATTGCACCGATAGGTTTCATCCTTAAGATTCGTGCATTCCGTATGCATAGGATTCGAGCCGCACAGAACGCAGTAGAACATTGTCAGTGTGCTGCCTTCGCGTCCACCGGCACTAACGCACTTTTGGGCAGTGCACTGGGTCGGGACTACAAGCTGATCGGCGAACGCATCATTCTCCTCCCAAGAGGCATCACTGTTGCAAAATGAACCAAGTTAAAAACCTCGACTTTTCGATGACACCGCAAGTCTTAATTACAATAACTTACCGATCCGGCACTGTGATGCCCCAGTATGCAACTAAACGGAATCTTTCAGCATCGTTGCACAGCGGGCACTTGAAAAAATAGCCAGCCGAGTTGGCATAATGCTGCAGACAGTCCTTGTGGTACCAGCCGTTGTTGCAGCACTTGCCGTGCATGTATTTGGTGCAGCAAAACGTATTCCCCGGCTTCACCAGCAGATCAAAGCATATCACACATATCTCCTTCGCTTTGGGACGTTCTGGGTAGGATTCAGTGTGTATATTGCAGAACGATTTGTATGTGCCAACATATTGATTCTGTGAGCCGTTATTTAGCCCACAATGTGTGTGGAACGTTTTGCGGCAACCGGGCTTGCAGCAGCCAATGTTGGCGCCCGCCTTACGGCAGTAGCAACAAAACTGCAATTAATAAAAAAAACAAACAAAAAACAATATATATTATGTTAAAATTGAGCAGGTAGCTGAGCCACCCTGTGTAAGGCAGAATGGCGGCTTGCTATTAATTACAGCTGTATAAAACTTACTAAATATTTGGTGCGTTCCGATTCGGCTTGAATATCCTTTACAGTAAAATTCAAAATGTCATTGCTCCCATTGCCCCGTTGTACCAGATTGGAGCTCAAATACTATAGCAATTGATTGTGTTCGTAAATATTGTGTTTTGTTTTGAGCACCATTGTTTTTACATACCAAACAGTTCTCATGCACATCAATTTTACCACGGCTATGAAACTTGCCAAGACGCAGTTCGTCATCTGTGCTCGAGCGACAAAGAGTGCACTTCCCCATACTTAATATGTAATTTATCCGATTTGTTATAACTTATAATGTTCGCAATGATTGCCGCACAAATGAAGTGTATTCTGCGAATGTAAACATATATTGGCGGGAACGCAAATGCTGACGTTTATAAGCACTGTTTTAATAGTCAAGTGTTAGTTAATTTTATTTTAATTTTTTATCGATACATAGCCAATCGATACATTTGCTGCAGTGTTATTAATAAAACACCAACAGCTTAGCGATGGCAATTGGCGGCAGGATGTGGAAAACTAATGCAAAGGTAAATATGCGGGCTTAGATTCCGAAAACAACCGACCAACTTAAATTTAGCGAAATAATTGCTGTATCTACATATGTTTCTAGTGAAAATTTGTAATACAATATATTACAAGTAAGCACGACAGCTGGGGCTAAACATATGTATATGCCTTTATTCACACGAGTTGCTTTGGTTAAAATTCTAAAATATAATCTGCACGCACGCATTAACGTTAATCTTTGTAAATATATTTAGGTCATACACTTTTATAATTCCTTAGTACATGCACATATTCTGTTGGGTAATAAATTATTTGGACAGTCGCACCACAACTAGCGACAATTACAATACACTGTTAATTATTACACAAATTCCATAGTAAAATATAACTAAGAACCATAATTTGATTGCCCTATCGACTTAACTGCTATAATTAATGATGTATATATATAAATATAACTAGATTTTACACGTTTCTCGAGCGAGCAAGTTCTACAATACGTTGCTATTTGCTTAATCTCTATATATTGCGGCTTTGTATTGAACAAAACAGTAAAACACAATAACGAGTTGGGCTTAAGTAGACGAGCAATAGCAGGTGCATAATCATCTACTTAAATGCCTGCACGTTCCAATGCGGTTAGCTGGGTGCCCAGCCGTTCTTCCTTGGCTTTGCGCTCAGCGCTAATCTTCTTTGAGCTCTGATACGTATTGAGAAAGGTCTGCACATCGATTTTACCATTCAGGAAATGCTCCACATGACGATCACAGTCGGCATCCGCATTAGAGGCGGCTATTTGCAATAGTTCCTGTATGAAAATCTTCTTATTAGAATTATCAATACCATTTAAAACTGTAGTCCATTTTACTCGAATGTGCTGTGGTGCATATTCCTCCGATTTCTTCAAGTATTTCTTGTTCAATAGGTCACATTTTTCACCAAGCGTTTTAAGCGCCGTGTAGTCGTCGCTGAGCCGTCTCTTTAGTTCAACTAGATGGGTGCCCTTGCTTTCGTTTTCACCTGTGTATAGAGTAGCTTTAGAGTCAAATTGTCCAAAATTTCGGAGCGAACTTACGCGATATGTTCTCTACTTGATTCATCATTGAATCAAGCTCTTCATTTAAATGCTGTACCACAGACATTTCCTCAATAAAATCATCAAAGAACTCGGGATCTCGATCAAGCTGCTTCAGTTCATCTAGCGACAGTGTTGACAAATTTGGCATATTATCGTCCTCAACTTTTGGTTCATTGACGCCATTGCTCTCCTCGTTGGTCAGTTGCTGCTGCTGCTGCTGCTGAGGCGTCTGCTGCGCAGTGGGCATCGTGCAGTCTGGCAGCAAATCGCTAAATAGAGTTTCCTTTCTGTACTAAGAGTTCAACAATATAAAAATATCATTAAAGCCTACTTTACCACATTTGTATATAGAAAATTGTATAATGAATGTACTCACTTATTGCTTGCTATAACTGAACGTATCTTCATAAAATTATCACTTCCAAAAATGAAATTAAAACTGGAGTTCTTTTTTTTTTGTTATATTATGTTATAACAAAAACAACATTGCATTCTATGAAGCACCGTTTGTTTGACAGAGTTGCCACGTTGTTACAAATTAAATACCAACCAACCGGCCAACAAATGAATATTTCAAATTCTTGTATTGTTTTATAGATATTTTTTTAACCATTGCATTGTGGTTAATTGGCAATTTTTGATGGGCAAGACCTAGTGGCGAACAGGTAGTGCTGACACTTCAAGAATGTTGAGAACCCTGGACAAATGGCGGTAAACTGCAGCTGTGATTGGGACCAATGCAACCACAAATTTAAATAATATATCAATTATCCAACTGTTGTTTTAAGATAACATTAAGGAATGAAAAATCTAACAGTCTAGATACTTCGTCCAGAACAATCGACATACTACATATGTAAAGGCTTACAAATTTGTTTACATTCATTTAATACAGCCACACTGTGACTATCTTGCCCGGTATTGGTAACTCTGCCAACCACGGTGTTTCTCATCTCTATTAGCTAACAGCTGTTTTTCATTATTTTACAATTCGGTATATCGCGCTGCTAAATTCGAGATCGGAAATATTTACATAAGAGTCAACGCAAAAACCTAGACAATGGCATTGTTTGAAATGAAGTGGCTTCGCCGTTTCGTACGTCGCCACACAAATCCGATACCGGAGCATCGTGCCGATTTGTGGAAGCGCCGCCTAAGCATTGGCTATGCAATACTAGCATGGCAAGCGTTTGGCTTCGTGTGCTACATGGTCTTCACCGGTCGCAACGACTGGGCCAAATACTATGGCTACAAATCGGAGGAGGATCTGGCACTGTCACCGGCACAGCAATTTGCCAAGCATATTAGAGTAGAAGGCTCCGGAAAAATTATACGTCTATCAGGATTTTCCAAAGTGGAAGAGGTACCCTTCGACTCAAACACCGTAGAGCGGGTGAAGGACTGATCATATCTGATAATTTAGTTGGTAATTTATCTAATGTAATGTGTTTTTTTTTTGTTGCAAAATAAATTTAACAAAACTAGTGTATATGGTATTTCGAGACACGTGTTGGTATTTTACCGACAACGAAGAACGGTCACATTGGCAGCGAAGGCAAACAGAAACAGACGCCGCTGCAGCAAACACAAACAATCAAAGCTAAGGCTGGTAACACACGAGCAGCAAAGGCATCTGCAATAATAATAACAATAATAGCACCAACAATATTGGCAAAAATCAATTAGGAACGCGTCCGTATGTGTTTCTGACAGTATACATTTAAGGCTTTACCGTTGTTGTTGTCAATACTGACCTATTTGTATGTCGCGTTGCATTTCGTCTATAAATAAAACAGAACAACAGCAACATTATCATCGAAATCTATTTAATGAATATTAATTGGCTATCAAGCGTGCAGTGCAGTCCGAGATGAAGACGAGGTCACAGAGTCTGCCTCTCAACCTCTCTCTATCTGTTTCTTTGTGCTATGACAGTGTTGTGTGTGTGTATGAGAAATAACGGGACTGCTGACAAACAACAATAACAAATGGCATTTGCACTGCTCTTGTCTAATTGGAATTTTTGTGCCAAAGAAATGCTTAAAACAAGCTCAAGCCGCAAATGATTGCTAATTAGTTGAATTTATTTTTTTTAAATTTGATGTCTTGCAAGGCTTCATTCCCGACACGCATACGAATCTCTAATGCAATTAACGTGCGCACCGCTGCCGACGTCGCAGTCGATGCCTGTGGTTGCTGCACCAGCTGTGTATAAAACATAAATGTGTTTTTTTTTCTTCAAATATATACAAATTCTTATGTATATAGAATAGATGTGTATGCACATAGTACATGTGTTATTTATGTGCTCTCCTTTTTATTTATTTTGTTTTATAGTGCAGTTCCAGAAGAGAGAGACAGAGTGTGTCTTAAACAACGTGGTCGTCTAACGGCATTTAAGTTTGTTAACAATTACAAAAGCAAAGTCAAAGTGCATATGCTGCAAACACACACAGTGGCGTAACACACACATATATACGCATTTATATGTATATATATACTTATATATATATGTGTACATATATGTATATGTATTGTGTGTACCGTTGATTGATTATTACTGTTGATTGCAGCTGCCTCTAACATTGCATCTCTTGCGGGTAAGTGTTGAACAATTATGACAATTTGTAGCTATGTATCTCTATTTCTCTTTACCCATCTCTGGCTGGCGAAATTGACTTTTATGATCATTAAAAACGCATTAATTATATAATTCAAGTGAAATTTTGTAAAGTTCACTTTCCAATTCTAAGCCAAACAACAACAGCAAAACGTAAATCATTAACTATTCGTGCATAAATATTAACAGAAATGAGTTTAGAAATGCAGCAGCAACACCAACACGACAAACGCCAAAAGAAAAACAACAAAAAACGTTAGTTTCTATTTTTACCTACATAGCTGAAGCAAAAATGAAACCATTTGTTAATAATTTATTGTGTATGTTTTTTTTTCGAGAAACGAAAGGAAAACGAACTATAATATGTTTTAACAATCGAATAATAAAAGAGCATTATACAAGCGCCGCGAAATGTTTAGCATATGGTAGAAATGCGAACAAAGCGTGCGATAAACACCCAAACATAAACACACATGTCAACAAAGCATATTTCGAGCATGAAAACTGGAATGGGAATCGTAATGGGGAGAAAGACTTGAAAGACATTGTATGCGGTATGTGGTGACAACGAATAGTCGACACCCTACCTCGCCTTCTAAACAACATTTAACGAATTATTTATCGATCAAACAACGATTATGATTGACGACCAATTTAATTCGATATATAAAACAATCGATTTACTAACATAGGTGTTCTCTACACGTATCTTATCAAAAAATTAATTCATTTTAGTAAAAACGCTTTACAGACAAAATTGTTAAAAGTCGACTAAAAAGTTCAATATGAGTTATCGTTACATTAATTGATCAAAAATGATCAATTAGAACTATTGACCGCTTAATCGTTTTTATTAATTATCCAAAAACTGCCGCAGATCTGAACGCCATTTAAGCACAGTTTTATGATAGATTGTTTGTAGCTTAATGCTGAAAAAAAATTGTTGTATTTATTATTTATCGTTGAGCGACCGTAATTGGCTTCAATCAATTGAATATTAAGCAGCTATTTAGTTCCATAACCGGCCATCCTTCTCGTACACCCCCAATTGTAGGGCAACGGGGGCGCACCAAAGCGTAACACACACATTGAGGCAAAACCGAGAGACAAACGAACAAACACGAGTGAATGCCCATGGACTGGACCGGCGGCGACTTGTGGTTTAGTGGTTTTGAATACCCTGCACCCATTAAATGCTGGAAATGGGTGCAACAAATGCCTGTCGAATTCTTCTTTTAAATTCAATCGAGAAGTGGTTAATATAATATTGGATTGGAGCATAAAAATGACCGTTGACGGATCTATTGACTTTCTTTCTTAACATTTTAATTGTTATTGAAAGAACAAAACTTCTCAGCAGGGTATCTAGCAGCCGAGAATGCTCAACGCAAACATTTCTGCTTATTTTTTTTAAATATACTTATGTCATGCTCGCTGGTCAGCCGACTGTCCGACTAGTTAACTGCCCACTGGCTTTCTCAGGTGCCGGTGCCAAAGCTAGGCGTAATGCGATCCGTTAGTGCCGCCCAGCGATCATGGGGTGGGGGTGGTGGTGGGGGCACCCACTGCGATGGAGGGAGGGGGGACGCCTTTAAGCAGCGATAAGTGACGTTTGTGTTCCGATGGTCATAGACCTCAACGAGTCTTCGGACTGGCTGGCCAAAAACCGAAACCTAAACAATAAAAAACATTTAAAAAAAATAAAAAAAAATAAAAACGTCGACGTAAAGCTGCAAAAATAACGCACAGAGCCGACGCGGTTTGTGGCTTTTGCGGTTCCGGTAGGCCCCAAACGTCTCTTTTTGCTATTGTCCGTCCGCTCGATAAGCTCACGACACGCTAGAAGCAATCGTATCTATATAATTTGGTCTCGGGGCAGGGGCCAGAGACGATGTAAAATGAAGACATCAGAATGGAACCCGAGTTATCTACGGTATCTAGCTGAGCCCATTCTTGGCTGCGACCGTCTGACTGTCTGCCAAATGCCAAAGAAGACAAAAGAAACAGATATATGTATAAAGAAAATGAAACTCAACTGTCATCAATGACGGCATTAAGCCAATGGCCGGCCGGCTTCTCAGTTGATTGGCCCGGCCCATGAGCCCCATCATCAGCGGCTGGGAAACGCTCCCATGGGTAACCCGACAATGTGAAATCGATACAGAAATGTGCCGTCCCCCATCCAGCTTTCGTCCACTGTAATGCTTCCCATTCTGTAGAGTTCAGTAATTGACGCCTTTTGTCCATTACTGACATTCCAAGAGGCGACACTAATATCCATCAGAAACCGTGCAAGCAACTCGAATAGATTTTATAATAATTTTAAATATGCTTAGGATAGTATATATTTAGCTGGACACGATTATGCATATTGAAGAAGTTGGTCGGCACATATAGAATGCATACCAAATTTATTTCTAATCTGCTTATAAGCTCATGATCCTGAAAATTTTGAAATTTCTGATTTGCTACTAGTTTTGCGAGTATTTTACTGGCTAAGCTAGGTTCCCTTTGCCTATTGCAGTTGCATATAAATTTAATCCAAACCAAACAACAAAAAGTTTTAATAAATTGTTTAAAAATCTTTTTGAGGGAAATCCAACTCCAACAATTATAAGCTTTGTTCCCAGTCATCTAATCATATTTTGGGTTATTAAATTTAGCCCGTATCTTGCATATGAAAATAGGTATGAAATGAAATATTTTCAGTACAACGGGCGATTGTAAACTAAAAATAAAATGGTCTGTTCAAAATTTTGAAAATATATGACGAAAAACAGTTGATACCATAGTGAAAAAATGGTTAAAATTGGCCTTACAAAATACCAAGAAACGACAAGATCTTCCACTTTTCGAGGCCAAAAATATATACATATCTGGACAGGCTGTTTCAGGCTGTTTTATTCGTCCTGATAAAGAATACACTATATATCTCTGTATCGAATATTGTTATACCCTCGCAGGTGTAAGGAAAACGTATTAGCCGATATAAGTATTCATTTATTTATAAATTTTTAATTGTGTATATTTTTCGATTAATTTTCATTTGTCATTTCTGACAGTAATTTGTTGAATTTGCTTTGATGAGAATGTGGCATTTTGTGGATTTGGTTTTATTAATTCGCAAGTTGATTTGGTGTTATTGAATAATGAACGATTCGATTCGGATTCAAATATCAATTTAATTGGTTCGTGCTTTCGAGAGAGAGCAGCTACGGGCTACGACTTACAAGTTGGAGCTAGGGTTGTATCTTCATTGGTCGCCTTTGCAATTTCATTGGAAGTATTGTTGGATTTACTTTTTTCTATAAAGCTGACGATCAATTGTGATCTTTTTGTGAAGTCAAAACTTTGCTATACTTACGCTCAGCCAGAGATTCGATGTTTTCTCTACTGGATATTACGTTTAATCCGCAACTGCTCCACAGTGTTGTCAGGGAGGATCCAATGTTCTCCAGCGCCGTCAACTTGTGTCCACCCTCGAATAGATCTGTTTGTTGTATGTCAACGTCTTTATCTCTTGTCTTGTCATCTGACACGGGGCCTCGCTTGAGGTTGCCGTTTAACATATTCTTCAAGAACGACATAATGTAGATCCAAATCGAGGAATTCCTTTGCCAAAACAGCACAGCAAAAAAGACACGTTTACTGTGCACCAAAAATTTTGTTTGCACAGAATTATTAAAATGGGACAACAAAAAAAATACGAAATAGTTGAACAGCCGAACTGTTTTGGTTTTGCCTATAATTTAAAATGAAATAGGCATGGGTCGGGCAAAGAACGTCGAAGTCAAATGGGAAGCCTGCTTGTTAACTATTAGATTTTAAAATTATTTTGCTTATTGCGCGCGTTATGTATGTGTTGTAAAGAGACAACAGACACGCCACGCATGCGCTGTTATCTAAATACATAACATTGCACTGTTATTAACAGGCGCGCGCGCCGAAGCAAACATTTTGCGTTTGCAAACTACGGTCACACTGCGTGCAGTTGACTTGGTCAGAAAACGCGCGTCGCGTCGCGTTCGCGTTTGTTGTCAGTTTCTCAGCTCTTTTTTCCGTGCGCGCTGTTTTTATTCTCTTGTCTTTTATTTTTTGTTTGTTTTTCCCCCTGTAAATACGTTCTAACTTATTTACATGACTAGCACTCTGCTCAGTATGATTTATGTGTATGTGTGTGCAAAAAGAAGGTATACAAAAAACCTTTTACAGTTATTTGTTGCAAACAATTAAAGGCGGTTATGTGTGTGTGTAAACATATCGAAATCCAGAGCGTGTGTACGTGTCTCCGTGTATGTCTCTTTGTAAGTGTGTGTGTGTGTGTGTTGAATTCATTGTTATGCGGTCGCAACGGCTCAAGCTGCTGTGCTGCTTGTTATTCTTCTGTATGAATTACACGCATGACATTCATCAAGTGTTGCTGTTCTTCATTTTTTTTTCTTAATTTACTCGCGTCTTCTTAGACACAACGACAGTTTGTTGTAGTTGTTGCCGCAGCAACAGTTTCATTTGTAATTTTGTTTAACATGCACGCACACACGCATGCTTACATCCTGCTTGTATGACACACTCGCTCTCCTGCTGCAACATGTGCAGTGTTGCAAAATGTGTGCTAAATGTGCGCGCGTGGTATGCATATTTAATTATTATATTAATTACTATTGAAACGCGAAAAGATTTCACGAGCTCAGTTCTCATTTCTTGGGCGGTAATTTGTAATTATCTAATGGCAATTTCACTTATCGCAATGCAAACAATAGATAAACTTAAACCACTCACACCACCGTCCGGTCATGTCTGTATTAAGACATACACATGTATAAATATTGCTACAAATGTACATATATGTATAATGACCCACGCACCTGATTTAACTCGCATGTTGGTTGCCTGTAATTAACGAAATTGCGACAGTCCAACAAAAATCAGATTTTGCGTGCATGATGTCATTTTTTATGTTTGTGTTTCAATTTAAATGTCGCTGTGTCGCCAAAAGTTGAAAGCCTTTAAGCAAAATAAACACAACATTTGCGTGTACGTCGTGTGGGCAGCAGTAGATTCAGTTGAGATGGAAAGATGTGTCCGCAAAAACTGCGATATTCTTGACGTCACAGTTGTTTGTATCTAGGGTTGCACAAATATAAGATAAGGGCTATCAATTGATTAAACTAATCAATTAATTATAACATTTTTAATAATTTAATTTGTCCTTTATTTGTATATGTAATGCGTTTATATTTTTGAATGATCTGTTTAAACGATCAGTTTAATACGTCATCTTCGGCGGGTGTGCAAAATGTGTTGCATCTCTTAGCACAACCTTAGTTCACAATATCTTAAATATTCGGCCGGCCGGCCATAAACGGGCTAGAAGCCGTTTTTATGATGCTTATGTATGAATGTATAGTTGGCTTGTATATATGGGAGATTGCGAGTAGTACTTCCCCATCTTATTGCACATTTCAAGTACTCAATTCGCTACATGAGTAATCAACACGCTGGCCACATTGATGACAATGAAAAACGAACCATATGAGCAAATACACAAACAAACTGACAAAAGCATGCATTGCATATACAGGCATATACGTTCGACATTTAACTAGACGTCAACGTTTGCAGTTTGAGTCGCATTTGTGCTTTGCATTTCAATTGCGAATTATTATTAATTGCATATTAATGATGTGGCTGTGATTTTTCTTGTTTGTTTTTATCTTAATGGTTCTGACTTGCCCGCTGTTAGTTAACATTACAGTGCGCTGTTACTCTCTCACTCTTTCACTCGGCTAATCTTACATTCTTGGCGTCTCCCCCACTTACACATCTCGCACACACGCTGAGAGCGCGGCTCAGCAATAACAACAATGCATGCGATTGTCAGAGTCAACAACAATAACCACGGCAGCAGCAACAACACAAACGAGTTATTGTTTTTAGTTGGCATGCAACAGTTGCGCGCTGTTTTATTAGCATCTGCTTTGAACTTTCATTCATCGTTGGGTTTTGCCACTCAATCGCCTTCACCTGCATTGCATTAAATGCGAAAATGGCTTGCAGAAATTGTACTTTCTTCTCTTGCACATTAACTGGCATCAGTATCGAAACATACCCACATAAATAAATAAAATGAGCAGAGTGTTAAAACTAACTTAAATGTGTGATAACAGCATAAACAGCGATAACGATTAATTTTAAGAACGATTAAACGAACGACGACGTTGCCAAAATATCTTGAAGAGCAACGATAAATAAATAAATAAAAAAATAAAACAACAACTATAACAAATTCAATCAAAGTTGAAAGTTAATGATTAACGTTTTGCAAACTACCAACAAAAAACACAAACGACAAACGTAGCTAACAATTCCACAAAATGATTAAATTAAAATCATTATTCCGCAGAGGACAAGGAACCTCGAGTTCTGCCTCCTCCAATAACTCATCGCACAAGCAACAACCGCAGCATTCCAACAACAATCGACAGAAATCACAGTCCAGCACATCCCTTAACACAGCGCATGAGCAACAGCAACTGTCCCAACAGCAGCAGCAGCAGCAGCAACAACAACAACAACAACAACAAGCACTGAACAACTCTGCGTCAGCAGCGACAACAACAACATTTTATTCAAATCACGACGCGACCTACGAACGCGGCGTCGATGTGGGTGACGAGGCTGCGCTGCTGCTGACAACACAACAACAGCAGCAATTGCAGCAGCAGCGACGCCAGCCGCAACAACAGCTGAGCAATACGTTGCCGCAGAAGAAGTCAAAGTTTAAAGGACATAAGCAGCCAAAGCAATTGCCGCAACAGCAACAACAACTCGAGCAGCAGCAGCAGCATCAACTGATGACGTCCATTGCTGCTGTCCCAACACCAACACCAAATAACAGCAACAGCAGCCACAGCAATAATAATAACAACAGCAGCAACGGCGCATTGGCCGCATTGCAAGATGGCGGCGTTGCTGCCGCTGCCGCTGCTGATTTCTACCAGCAATTAGCAGCAGCAGCAACAACGACAAGCGCTGCAGGCAACGGCAGCAGCAACAGCAGCGCAGCAACGAACGCGTTTCCAGCCGCAGCAGCAGCTGTTGCCGTTGCAGCCGTTGCCGCTAGCAGCTATCAGCAGCAACAACAACAACAACAGCAGCAGCAGCAACAACAGCAACAACTCATCAACAACGAGCAACAGCAACAACAACTGTTAGAGGTGCGTTACGCTAAGCAACAACATATTAAACATATTGAACTAATCCAATATTCAACACAATTCCAGGCTAACAATAAAATGCAGGAGCTGCACAAACAGCTGGAGCGACTTGGACGCGAGCAACTGCAGCTGGAGATGCGCATCACAGAGCTGCTGCCATACCAAAGCGAGGTGACCAAACTGAGGGGTGATCTGCTCAAGATGCAGGTAAAACAACAAAACGAAAAGAAGAAGAAGAGAAAACTACAGTAAAAGCCCGACTGACAGACAGCTCCCTTAAATCAAATTAGCTTGAATCAATTTATGTTTTCCTCGAAATTGCAAACGCCTCAATTTGAAAGATGCAGTCAACCAATTTTGATCTCTAGAGATCGAACCACCACCATTAATAACCAAATTCCAGTTTGACAGTTTTGTCAGGACAAGAACTTATAAGTGAGCTTTCACTGTAGTCACCCAGACAGCGTGTCGGTTCGTCAACTAACCACAAAGGCTGTCAACTGTTGTCTAACTATTGCCTTGTTGTTGTTCTCGTTGTCGTTGTCGTCGTTGTTGCTGTTGTTGTTGTTGTTGCCATTTCCTATTGATATTGTTATTAGTGTTCGTTTTGCTCTGGAACTGACGTCGTTGCGCTTCGTTACTTTAACCAATTTATTGACATTCAATATGTTCCTATATGCTCTGCGCTCCTTTAATTGAGAAATTGTCGCTCGGCGAACGCCCAGCACAGCACAGTCAATGCGAAAAGTATGCACTCAGAGTTTCACATAGTAAATTATTAGCCATACATTTAGTCGATTTAATACCTTGAAAGAAACTTAACAATTTGTTCAAATCAGGGGGGCAAAATCTTGTGAACCAGATTTTCCACAAAACTTGGTTTTTACCATATAATAATATAATAGCATGTTGTCGAAATTTTCATATAGGGCTTTATTTAATGTCTACTCAAAATAAGTGAGATAAATCGAATGGTGGCGACACGAGATATTCACGCTTGGGAACTGAGTCTTACTGAAAAGATTGTTATTTGGAGAAACAAATATATTTAATTTCGGGTATTTTTTTCCGGCAACTGGTTTGCTAAAGGGCTTGGTTAATATTAAGAAATTAATCTGGAATTCTGGTTTCGGTTCAAACGTCGCCTTGTTGAATGGATTATCATACAAGGGGTTAACTGAAACTCACATAGTTTTCATTCGCCGGAAAACTGTTGACACATATAATTAGCACTCAGTATTATTTTTTTTTGCGACGTTATAAGAAGCAGCATTATAAAAATATACAATACGCTCACCTGCCAGTCGCTCTCTGCTTACAGAATCAACAAGAGAAAACACAAATGGAAATTGGCAATTTGAAATATGAAAATGAATCTTTGCGCAATCGTTTGCGGGACGTTGTTAACTCGCCATTGTCGGACGCGGAGAAGCACCAGATCATCCAAGACTCGCAGCGCTTGCATAGCTCAGCACCCGCCTCCATAGCACTGCCCAATGTAAGTATTTATATACCTTTCATCATGTAGAGCACATCTCATAACAAACACTCTAATCCGTAGATAAACGAGACGGCGCATGATGGTACGCCATGCCTCACGCCGGACTGGGACAAACACTCGTCGTCTAGTGAGATTTCAGTAGCGTGCCTGCAGGATAAGATCATACAGATGGAGGAGACGCACTACTCCACCAATGAGGAGCTCCAGGCGACGCTGCAGGAGCTGGCCGATCTACAGACACAGCTGACCGATACGCAAACGGAGAACGAACGTCTCGCCGAGGAGAAGGATGTGCTCTTTCAGTCGCTCTGCCGTCAAACGGAAATGCTTAATGAGTCGCGCACACAGATCAACACTTTGCAGGAGCTCCTCCTGCGCGACACAAAGCAGGCGGCCGAGGTGTCCACCTCGGAGCGGGAGAAAAAGCTGCTCGAACTGGTACAGACATCGCAGGAGGAACGCGAGACTTTGTTGCTCAAGCAGGAGGAGTTGAACGCGGAGCTGGCCGAGCTGCGGCAATCGCGCGACGCCGTACAGCTGGAGCAGCAGCGACAGCGTGAACGGAACGCTCTCCTTGATTCACAGCTGGATGCGGCCAATGCGGAACGCAAGCAGAGCGAAGCGCAACTCTCGTCGGCCAAAGAGGAGATCTCACAGCGTGCTATTGAGATAAGCAGGCTGAGCACACTGTTGGAGAATGCGCGCTCCAAGATCGAAGAGCTGGAAGCGGATCTGGCGCGTGGGGATAAGACTGATCTTAGCGATGTGCTCGATGCGGCGCGCCGGGAGAAAGATACGCTTGAGGAGCGCCTCGCCGAGCTGCAGGATCAGTGGTCGCGCAGCCAGGCGGAGTTGCGGCGATTGCGCGAACAAGTGGCCGGTCTCAGTGAGGAATGCAAGGTAGCCAAAAATAATGCCAAGTGCGCTGTGTCACATCTCGAGTATCGGCTGGAGCAGCTGCAATGCGAAAAGGATAAACTGGCCGGCGACTGCCAGACACTAGAGGAGCGTGTCGCCGAGCTGCAGGTGCAATGCAAATGCCATCAGGAGGACAAGGCACAGCTTCAGGAGCTGCTGAGCGAAACGCAGCGACATTTGGGCGATGTGCAGCTACAGCTTAGCGATAGCGAATCCCGCCTAGAAAAGGAGACACAGCTGCGCAAACGCGACGCCGACGAATGGCAACAGTTCCAGGCGGATCTCCTAATGACAGTGCGAGTTGCCAACGATTTCAAGACTGAGGCGCTCAGCGCACGCGAGCAGCTGGTGCTCGATAACAAGACGCAAAAGGAGAAGATCCGGCTACTCGAACAGCAGCTGGAGAAGCTAACCAAGCAGCGTAAGTAAACAAGGCAAACCAACTGTTGTGCTGGCAAATTCTATTTACCTTCCTTACAGAACTGCAGCAGACGGAGACGCAACAATCGGTGCTGTCCAGAGTGCAGCAGGAGATGGCCTCACGGCGCAGCAAACTCAGCTTTAGTCGGCAGGATTCGCGACTCTCTGTCAAAACGCTGATCGAAAGCATCGAGAACAACAAACAGGTGAGCAAAATTCTTTCACAAAATGCGCCAACTTATCTCTTGCATTCCATACTACAGCAGGGCAAGGCGGATGAGACCGAATCGCATTATAGCTCAACGTCCAGCTTAAACAGCGGCACGCCCGAATCTGGCAACACGCCCATTATATTGCCCGTAACCAGCGATTGGCACGACAGCGTAAGTTTTTCTAAATACTATAATGTGTGCTCTTAATTAAATAACATTTTTATTTTCTTCATCCGTACAGCTGCGCTTGCCCGTGCTGCAGAGCAGCAATCTACATGTGAACGTTAACGCAGCAGCAGCAGCTGCAACACCCACAACAACATCAACAACAGCAGCTAACACTACCAAAGCAACACAGCAGCAACAACAGCAGCAGCAGCCGCCGCAACTGCAGCAGCAATTGTCGCAACAGTCAATGACAAGTGCGACATCATCATCGCAGCCCTCCACACCAAACACGCCCAGCAGCTTGCAACAGCAGCCGCCCAGTCTGACAACGCCAGTGCAGACGCCCAGCAGCGCCCTCGTGAACAGCCTTAGTTTTGGCAACGTCTCAAAATCCTTCATCAGCGGTAGGTGGTCGCCTCCAGCTGGTCTTAAATTCTTTTAAAGTTTGTTATTAATGTAATATCTATGAGCAGGTGAGCGCAAGGATCCGCTCAATATGCTGGCCAAAAACGGTGGCTCAAAGCGAAATGCGCTGCTCAAGTGGTGCCAGAATAAAACCGTTGGCTATCGCAACATTGACATCACGAACTTCAGCTCATCGTGGAACGATGGGCTCGCATTCTGCGCCATACTACATTCCTATCTGCCGGATCGCATACCCTACGACACACTCAGTCCGACCAACAAGCGGCGCAACTTTTCGCTAGCCTTTGCCGCCGCCGAGTCGGTGGGCATTGGCACCACGCTGGTGGGTCCACTCAGTACTTTCATTGGCTATAAATTTCTAAATTAATCGATCTTAATTTATCTGCGCGCAGAACATCAACGACATGTGTCAAATTGAGCGACCCGACTGGACGCAGGTCATGTCCTATGTAACTGCTATCTACAAGTACTTCGAGACGTAAGCGACATCGCGCCGCAGCTGGAGAACTGAATCTGGAGCGGATGTGCACACACCTTTTGTATATGTATTTTCTCACTATTACGTATTTTGGGGCAACTATTTATTTACCACAAGTATCCACGCATTTGGCGCCCAGCAATTATCTTTGACGCGAGTCCTAGCCTAAACAAAGCAGATTCTTAACCATAGTGTGTACTATGCTTATCTTTTATTTTCTTTAACCTTTTTTTTTTGTCGAGCAACTTTTTGTTTACTCATAATATAGTTAATAGAAGTGTATTGTCAGGTTTATACGTTTGCGCTGCAATTGAGGCAAATTTTAATAATTATTGTCAAATCGCCGATTTCAGAGTTTATTTTATATACATACGCATACGCATACGCATACACATACATATATATACGAGCATAGGAAACCTAGAGAAATCGAATGGCCGATTAGCTTTAGTATATTTATTATAAAACAAGAAAATTATTTTAAACTCTATTAACATTAAACTGTAATTATTTAAATGCTCTTTTTTTTGTGCAACGTCCATCTGGTTGTGTATACTAATGATCTCCACTGAATATACCCGCCACGCCCAAATCCCCCCATCATAGTTTGAAAGTCACTGCCTTAGCGTTACAGTTTTGAAGTTACCAAACACATAATCAATGACTGAGAGCATCTATTACAGAGCGTCGCACAGTCGGTTGCATCCAACTACAAAGTGCTTGTTTTAATCTTCAGTTCAAAAAATACCATCGTAAGCAAAATAAATAAACTTCGAAAACGACATATTTCTAAATATGTAGATAATATATTCAGTTAATATAATATATCGCTTATTTTCTACACTTCTCTCATTGGATTGAGAACTGCCCCGTTTCAGCTTTAAAACTACCACTATTTATCCCAATCTTCAATTCGCATTGCTTGAACGTATTTCGGCGTATGAAGCTTAACGCTAACATACTTCCGGGAGTTAATTGTGATCGAGAAGTGCCGTCCTTCGGCCTCCATTATGAATCTGCTTCGCCGCCCGCTGCATGGAATGCGGGCCTGTATAGTTTCCAGGACCTTTCGTGGAATTCGCCTGCCCAGTACGTGAAGTCTCCATTCCGATGGTGCAAGGATCCATTCCTCTGGAGCTGCGCTTTTGGCGACCTCATTGGCCGGGTAAACTGTCGAGGCCGTCATCCCAGGTAGAGTTACCGGCATGTTGCTGCTTACGAGATGTCGACGAACCTCGGAGGAAGTGTTCCGCTCCGACTCTAACAATGGCGTTTGATCATTCTGTTTCGACGTTGGTGACTCTCTACGAAGATCTGGCGGGGATTTCTGCTGCGCTGGGATCACGGCAGTTAGTGGGCCGACCCACGCTTTCAATTTCAGTTTCGCCTGGCAGCACTCTAAGGTGCCTTCTACCCCACATAGAAAGTCCATGCCAAGGATGACATCGTACAACACGGTGGGAAGCACCAACATCGGCATCATCACTTGTCGTTGCTCCAGACATATGCAAGCCAAGATCGCCTGAGAGACTACCTTTCTGGACCCATCAGCCAAGCATATTTGTGTGGCCACCGCTTGCCGCCTCTGTGCACAGGTTAGGGTTTGTGCAACTCGTTCGCTTAGCATGCTGCGAGATGCTCCCGTGTCGACTGTGGCATCCATGTACTGGTTCTCGATGCTGACCCAGAGAACGATACGGCCATTCTCGTAGCGAAGTGCTGGTACTAATGGTGGGGATGGGTCTGTGTGCGCACTGTCAGTTACCTCGATGCTGGCGATCGGCAACCATGGACGGTGCGTAGCCCCGGAGGGGTACGACTCCGCCTGATACGATTCCACTTCTTGGATCATTTGGTTACTCATATCTGTTCATGTTCTTGTTCTCCGCGACTTGTCTTTGCCTCGACGCTCTGTAGACTGCCAACGGCAAAGTACATGTGCACAAATATATACACACATGCATACACATGTACATCCATATGTACATATATGCCTTTTGCTACCCGACTGCCGGACAGCGCTGCCGAAGCTGATGGTAGCAGCGCTCGTTCTCGCCTGCCATTGGTTAATTATTTCTCGCACACCAGTTTTGAATCCTACAACTGCTCGCGGTTGAGTTTCTAATTCGCGGTCCAATGTACCGTTAGATTGCAGCTGCGCGATTTTGAGTTCGTATTTTTCTGTTCGAAGTACCGTTAGGTCGCAGTCGTGCTTTTTCGTTCCAAGGAACCGTTCGTTTTTCTGCAGAAGCGACTTTGCGTCGCCGTGTTGTCGAATATGCTAGAGATGGCATACATGTATGTATGTACTGTACATATGTACATATTTTCAAAAATATTAGGCTAACTACACAGGGCTTATTTGTGCAGCCATACAAATGTAATTTAACGGCTACTCATGCTATTATACATATCAGTGTGACCAATTTCCTGGTCATCTCTTTTTTCTAAATAACTGCCGGAACAAATTTCAAACATTCCCCATTGGAAATCTGTCCTTTTATAGATTTCATTATTTTTTATTTATTTAATAGTTATATATGTACATATGTATGTATGTATTCTGTTGTCAAGTAACGACATACGTATGTATGCATATGTATGTACATACATCCATACATACATATGTCCATGGAAATACTCAATTTTTTTTATTTTAAAAATGATAGACGCAGCTGCAAAACATTTTTGAGCAAAATTGGTTGGATAACAAAGAGTATCCCGTTTTGTCAGATTTTAACATTTTCTTGCCCTTTTTTCTTTCTTTTTTAGATCGATCTGTCCTTTTATGAGCGATATATGTAAGTTTTTATCACTGATACAGATTACAAATTTGTGCGCCTATACAATTTAACGAGAGTACTTAACGAAATACTAAAAATATTTTGCACCTCAACGAAATGTTATTAAAAGTTACATTGAGGAGTCGTTCCTTAAGTGTGGAGTAGTTCTGTCATAAATTCAACTGTTATCTTCGATAGGTTCCATCGATAGTTTGCAGTTCTAGTAAGAATATCCAAATTCTTTAATAAATTTTAAAGCACGGCAATGGCAATGATCAAACTAAACAAACAATAACAACTAAAGAGTGCTGCAATGGAAACGACGGAAGATCAGCTAATACTGGCCACTGGTGGATATGACCACACCATCAAAGTGTGGCAGGCGCACACCGGCAACTGCATCAAAACCATGCGCTTTGTTGAGACATCGGTAAGTGAAGCTGAGACTGAGTGAATGCATTATTTATATGTAATTCATATTTATTGCAAATAGCAAGTTAATGCATTGGATCGCACGCCGGACAAAACTCGCCTAGCCGCATGCGGATATCAGTGCATACGACTGTACGATTTGGAGTCCAATTGCACGGCGCCGGTCATTAACTTTGATGGTGTACAAAAGAATGTGACACGGTTGGGCTTCCAGGAGGACGGCAATTGGATGTTTACTGCCGGCGAGGATCATCGTGTGCGCATCTGGGACATGATGTCAGCTCCGCCACACTGTTCACGTGTATTCGATTGTCAGGCGCCGGTGAATGCTGCCTGCCTGCATCCGAATCAAGTGGAAATAGCGATGGGCTCGCAAAATGGCGGCGTTTATCTCTGGGACGTTAAGTCGGAAGTGCACGAGCAGCTGGTGCCCGAGGTGGATGCATCCATACAAGACGTGGCCATTTCCCCAGATGGCCACTACATGGCGGCGGCCAACAACAAGGGCAATTGCTACATTTGGCAACTGAGCAGCAGTCCCAGCCAGCATCTAAGCACAATGAGTCCCAAAAAGAAAATCCAGGCACATAGTCGTTCCATACTGCGTTGCAAGTTTAGTCCCGACTCGCGTCTACTGGTAACCACCTCGGGCGATGGCACTGCCTGTATTTGGAAAACGGAGGACTTTACCAAGTGGCGTGAGCTCTCTATTAAAAATTACTGGGTCTGGGATGCTGCATTCAGCGCCGATTCCAAATGGCTGTTCACAGCCTCGTCTGATGGCATTGCACGCCTTTGGAAGTTGCACACCAAAAACTGCGTGCGCGACTACACGGGCCATACAAAGGCAATTACGGCTCTGTCCTTCAAAGACGAGATTGTAGCCGACTAACGTAAGCATAGCCTTAGCTCTAGCTGTAAACTTAGACAAATAGGAAGAGAAAAAAAACAGTCATTTGCATTATCCACTCTGGCTGATAGGCCTGAAGCAGATACCATCTGAATAAGCTTCAGGCTAACCAAAAATTCCAAACGTTCTTGTCAATTACTCGAGCGAAATATGATATGAATTTCTGTCAGCCCGTGCGGATTATGAAAATATAACAGTTGGGATACTGAAGCACACGCTTTGGCAATTTTTTGGAGGCAGTCGGGTCCCAGGCGCCATGGATTTGGGAGAAATACTGAACTGAATTGAGTTCTACCTCTAAAAATGCGCTTTTGCTTTTGTAGCGACATTTTTCATACATTTTTTATAAAATATACTGCTAATATATATATGTATATGTATGTATATATATATATATATATATATATATGCATATATATATATATAAATATATACGCATAAGGGAATGCAATTTAATAAAAATCCTTATAGGCATACAATCAATATAAGTACACATAAATACACAATAATTAATAATTTGGAAGGAGCTTAATAATCCAGTGTGACAAACAAATCAATAATGACTGGGCCGTTTTTCTTCATAAAAGAAAACGAAACGGTACGAAGAAAAAAAAATGCAATTGACATTCGCGACGATTTTACTCCACATAGTCAATGCCTTTTGCAACAATTGACTCTTTAATAGGATCTGGATCATCGCCCAGCCTGTAGCCCACAATGCATGTGACATCCACCGCCTTGCCTGTGGGATTCAGCAGCAGCATTACTTGATTAATAGGCGTTGCTGGCCGGAACGGCTTGTGCGCCGCCATTGCGTTGCCCGTGGGCGGCAAAAGGCGCACCTTGCAGGGCTGCGAGCAGAGAATGGAATGAGACATGGATTCGTTAAGCTGCCAATGCGATGGATGAACTACCCACCTTTTTAACGCTCGCCTCGAACTGGAAGTCTTTGACTGGTTGGCGGCTTTTATTTTGGGCCGATATCACAATTACTGACACATTGTGACTGGGCCGCTCATCTGTAAAGTTTAGGCATAGAAGCATATCGTCATCGTCCAGCATTACACGCTCCTCGCCTGTGGCCTGAATGTTATCCAGTTCGATGCTGATCTCGCTAAGATGCTTGGTTTCTTTTGTGGCAGCTGGAGATGCCTCCACGATCTTCTCCTCCTCCTTTGCAGGCTGCGGTACCGACTGCACCGGCACCGACTGTGCTGGCGTAGCGCTCAACAACGGCACATCATCCAATGAATCCGCAGTTGATTGCTTTGCGGGCTTGACTTGCATGCGCTCGCGAGCCAAATCGTTAAGCGTCAATTTCTCGGGATCACGCTTAAAGCTGCCCATGCGTTCCTGTGTTGGCAGTATCTGCTGGAACAGTTCCTCACTTAGCATATCGATTTCGGGCATTTTGCGCGGAGCGCTAGACTTCTTGGTACCATCTGCAGCGGCACTGCCATTGGCCAGGCCATCACCGGCAGCGCCGTTGCTTTCGTTTTTCAAAAGGCTGAGCACCTGTGGCTCCAGCAGCTCACCGCTGCTGGCATGCTGAAAAGGCTCTGCGCTTTGCTGTTGCTCGTCTTTGTTCTCGGTCAGAGCGCTGCTAAAGATGTCGCTAAGATCCTTCAAAGCATTAGGCTTCGAGCTATTCGATGCAATGGTTGGCTTGGCCACGGCTTCGCCATCGCCATCCCCAAGCAGCAAATCCCCGAGCAGTTCGTTGAGCAGTGTCGCATTACTGGACCCGCTGGCAACAGCTGATTTCGATGTAGCTGTTGCTGCAGCTGTGGCTGTGGATTGTATAGCTGGGGTAGTGCTTTTTATAGGTGAGGGCACCAGTTGCTTATAGCGCGCCATAACTGTCATCAGAGCGCCATTTGTCTCCAGCGTTTTTTCTGCGAAGAACATGGGTAAATTATAAATATATACCAGCAAGATTGCGACCTGAACTAACCTATTAGCTGAGCATCGGACTCGCCCAACAGCTCGGGCAGATGCTGAAAGATGGGTTTATGCTTCTTGCAGCTCTGGTAGAGCTCGTGTATGGTCTCATTGACATCAGAATCGCTGGGATTGTAGCTGTCCAGCATTTGGTTGAGCAGCTGCATGGTCTCCTGCACCTCCAGCAGTACGAGGCGATGCTGAGCGAGCAAATCATTGCGTCGCGCCTCCTGGGCCATGCGATATTGAAGCAATAGATTAGCGCGCTTAAAGTTCTCCGGGTCCTGACTTTTGATCAATTTGGCGAACATGGCCTCATCCATGGTGTTGAGCACGCTCTCCCGCTTGGCCAGCGCAGCGGCTGTTTGGCTGTGATCGATGTCGCCCTCTTTGCGCAGCATCTCATAGGCATCCCGTATCTTTTGGCGCTGTGGAAACTCGGTGGTCCACAGCAGCAGGCATTCCATTATGCGCTGCTTCACCACAAGCGGAGTTATAGCACCATCATATTTCGTTGACACCAATCGTATCAGCTCGTTGAGAAAACGGAACTTGGCTGCCTCATCCTGGAAGACGTCGCCGCATTGTGTCATGCATTCCTCCAGCAACTACAATAACAGTTTTTATGACAAAGAATAATTGAATGCCTAAAATGGCTTTGTGCGAGTGCGTGTGCGTGTGTGTATGTAATTGATAGGGTGTGTGTGGCGGTCACACTTACCGCAATTGCTCGAATTGCTTCGTTCACATTGGTCGAACGAACTTTGCCCACAATCATCTCCTGCGCCTTGTGCACCAATTGGGTGTTGCTGCGTACCACAATGCAAAACATTTGCACGCCAAGTTCGTCGACTCGTTCCTTTGTCGGATTCGTTGCACGATCTGCGTTAGTGCAAAAGGTGCAAAAAGGGGTATTTACAGCTAAAGAAAAATCCGAAACAGCTGAAGCTTCACGTAGTGAAACTCACCCAGCATTTCTATCATTATACTCTCGTCGGTTGTCATCTTTACATTAAATGCCGTTTAACGGATGAATTTTAAATACCAGTGGAAAATTAAGGAACGTACGTTTTCCGGCGATTTTAAACAACAATCATATTGTTGTTCTTGCTATTATTGTTAGAGCTGTGCATTAGTCTATTAATTTATCGATAGCAAAAGTATGTTTTGGGCTTTGGTTTGCAGTAAATAATATTGCAATAAATTACTGGCGTTTGGATAGACATAACACTGTTATGCCAATGAATTTAGGATAGCTCTTTTTATTTATTGTTTATATTAATTACTAATAACATTATTGACAATTTATTGAACACAGCCCAGTAGGCGGTATTTTTATTATACCTATTCAATTCCTTTTGTAAGAAAGCCGGGCATCGATAGTATATATCGAAATCAATTTGTTATAAAGTCAACAACAGTTAGGGTATTCGATCAACAGCACTGTTATATAAAAATTGTATCATAAAACCCATTCTTGTTTTTTTTTTTGAATAAAAACTATAATCACTAACCATACAATGCATAGACTTGTCAAATGTTAAAATAATCGGATACCGATAAATCGTCAACGACTGAGCCCCATGGGTGACCGCGACCATTTTAGTGTGCCCAGACAAAGTAAGACTGCTGAGAGTGGCAGCCGAACGCCGGCCTCGACAGCCGAACGTTCAGTATGAAGCCGCATCCCGCTCAGCGCACAACGTTGCTGCGGCTGATGCTGTTTTGTAATATACATATGTATCTTTTCAGCCCAAATACATACATATGTGTATATGCGTGTGCAGAGTGCCCCTCGCTCACACTTATTACTTTGCGCACTTGTGTGCATCTCCTTCTCCCTGCATAGCTTCTCAAAAACCCCGAGATCTACAAACATACATACATATGTTTGTGTTGTGTGGATGTGCGCACAAGTAGATCGCGGCGTTTGTCGCCAGCCAGAGATTTTTTCTTCAATTGTGTGGCCTTTGTGCCTGTGGTGGCAAAAGGCACACACATTCAAATGCTCTATCATGTATTTCTTCGTCCAGTCAGGCATAATGAGAAGAATCTGATATATTTATATTCATTAAAAACTTAAATGACCTAAATGATATATTTATGTATTATATTTTAATTTTTTTGTTTACTGTGGGGACCAATTTTGCTTAAAATTAAAAAAAAACTAAGTCGTATTTCTGCAAGGGTAATTCTTCGTCGGCTTGTCGAATAATTTAAGAAGAGACCAAACATTGAAAAGGTTAAAATTTTCGACTTGCTACTTGTGCACACGCACACTCTTTCGAGTAAGCAGTTGTGTGACATTATTTAAGGGGGCCTGTGTTCATGTGCAAAACTCCTATTTTCATTGCTTGTTGTAAGGGTAAGGGTACCTGAACGTTGGCATGTGTGCATAATAACTTTTTGAGCCTGCCAAGCACACATACTTACACACTTTTCTATATGGATGGAAGCATTTATGCGTTTGTGTGCGTGTTGGTTGCCTGCCTGCCTGCCCGATGCAAATTTGACCAAATTTGAAGTTTTTGGCATTTCTGAATATCGAGCTCTACACACAACACACACACACACACAAAAATGTGTGCGAATGAGCCGATCAAGAGTTTGTCGTGTGACAGCGATATTTTCATCAATGGGTGCGTAAATTTGGGCGACGGTGGGCTTGCGGCCGCGTAAGCCACAAATGTGTGAACAAATGGACAAATGGATGCAGACGCATGCTGCACATTCTTATCGTTGATTGCCTGCCATAAAACCCTTTAACCCAAAATGTTTACAATGTCGAAAAATACATTAAAAGATCACTTGCATTTTTTCCATATCAAAGTGCAAACGAGCGGCAATTGCGGTTCACCTGTTTTCGTTGCCTGTTCACATATGTGTGCCTTACGCGGCCGCAAGCCCACCGTCGCCCAAATTTACGCACCCATTGATAAAAATATCTCTGTCTCACGACAAACCCTTGATCGGCTCATTCGCACACATTTTTGTGTGTGTGTGTGTCTGTGTGTAGAGCTCGAAATTCAGAAATGCCAAAAACTTCAAATTTGGTCAAATTTGCATCGGGCAGGCAGGCAGGCAACCAACACGCACACAAACGCATAAATGCTTCCATCCATATAGAAAAGTGTGTAAGTATGTGTGCTTGGCAGGCTCAAAAAGTTATTATGCACACATGCCAACGTTCAGGTACCCTTACCCTTACAACAAGCAATGAAAATAGGAGTTTTGCACATGAACACAGGCCAAACCCTTTAATAATGTCACACAACTGCTTACTCGAAAGAGTGTGCGTGTGCACAAGTAGCAAGTCGAAAAAATTGAACATTTTCAATGATTGGTCTTTTCTTAAATTATTCGACAAGCCGACGAAGCATTACCCTTGCAGAAATACGACTTAGTTTTTTTTTAATTTTAAGCAAAATTGGTCCCCACAGTAAACAAAAAAATTAAAATATAATATATAAATATATCATTTAGGTCATTTAAGTTTTTAATGAATATAAATATATCAGATTCTTCTCATTATGCCTGACTGGACGAAGAAATACATGATAGAGCATTTGAATGTGTGTGCCTTTTGTCACCACAGGCACAAAGGGCACACAATTGAAGAAAAAATCTCTGGCTCGCGACAAACGCCGCGATCTACTTGTGCGCACATCCACACAACACAAACATATGTATGTATGTTTGTAGATCTCGGGGTTTTTGAGAAGCTATGCAGGGAGAAGGAGATGCACACAAGTGCGCAAAGTAATAAGTGTGAGCGAGGGGCACTCTGCACACGCATATACACATATGTATGTATTTGGGCTGAAAAGATACATATGTATATTACAAAACAGCATCAGCCGCAGCAACGTTGTGCGCTGAGCGGGATGCGGCTTCATACTGAACGTTCGGCTGTCGAGGCCGGCGTTCGGCTGCCACTCTCAGCAGTCTTACTTTGTCTGGGCACACTAAAATGGTCGCGGTCACCCATGGGGCTCAGTCGTTGACGATTTTCGGTATCCGATTATTTTGACATTTGACAAGTCTATGCATTGTATGGTTAGTGCTATAATTCACCAAACGCTGCATAATTTTTTTAGAAATTTGATATTCGATTGTCTCGAATTTTGGAAGTTCGTTGCAGCCCTGTAAGTAAAATACAACTCTGTGATTTGGCCGGAAACCAATTTTTGTGGTATTGACGCACACTGCCGCAACATGTTCTTTTTCAGGCGTACGCCTTTGCGCATACATCGTGTACCGATTTCTTCCGTGAAAAATGTAAGATTATTTTGTCAAAATAAAAGTGTATAAACATAAAAGCATAAGCAATTGATTCTTAAACGAAGCGGCTATTTGCTACAATCGAAAGCTTCGTGAAATGCATTGTGCAAATGTCCAAAACTTGCTGGTTTCATTAAGCCACGCACAATGAGGTTATATACGGTGTCCGTTTTTTTTTTTGTTTGTGTGCGTGCCTGTGTATGTTATGAGCGCTTTTTGCCGTATCCACACGTGTTTGCATTTAAATGTAGGCACTTTTTCTTATTTTTTTTACGTCCATAACTAAAACCGCAGCAGTGAACGAAACGTTGTTGTGGTATTCAACTGGACTATATTAGACGCCATGATTTACTATTCCTCTTAAGGGTATCGACTTGAAGATATTAACCTTAATAAAGTCAAAAATCAACAACAAATACATAAGTAAAAATAAATACCTAAATTGGCGGTTAAAATAAATTGCCTTTGCTTACATTGCAGCATGGCCGAAGTAGCTGAAAACGTTGTCGAGAACTTCGAGGAGCCGGCGCCAGTGGAAACGGAGGTTGCCGAAGCTGTGCTCGACACAAATGTGGTCGCCACCACCGAGCTGCCAGAGATCAAACTGTTCGGTCGCTGGTCTTGCGATGATGTGACTGTCAACGATATCTCGCTGCAGGATTACATCTCCGTGAAAGAGAAGTTCGCACGCTACCTGCCCCATTCGGCTGGTCGCTATGCCGCCAAGCGTTTCCGCAAGGCCCAGTGCCCCATCGTGGAGCGTCTGACCTGCTCCCTGATGATGAAGGGCCGCAACAACGGCAAGAAGCTGATGGCCTGCCGCATTGTCAAGCACTCTTTTGAGATCATCCACTTGCTAACTGGCGAAAACCCACTGCAGGTAAGCACATAGTACTCGACTTGTCTTTGTCTTTGTCACCGTGCCATGCTAAACTGTGCCCGTGCTAAAAACAAGCCACACGGGCAACAGGTAGAATGTGCACGCAGAGAAAACAAATGTTTCAATATCCTAGTGTTTGAAGCACTACTCTTCCTACTCTCTTGGAACTTGAAACTACAATCGCAATTTAACTCCATACTCAAGAAACGCGTTGTAAACTAGCGTTAGTTTTAATATTTTTGTATCCCGCTCGCGTGCAACTCAAAGCCACAACTGTAGTCCACCTCAATGCCAGGCAGCTGATTTCTCGTGTTGTGCTGAGCATCCATTTAAACGGACTTATAATAATATTGTTTTAATATCCTAGTGCCTGAAGATTTCGCTCTCTTCTTGCTCTCTTGGAACTTAAAACTACAAGTATAAATTCTAATAACTCGGAGACTCATAGCTTAACCAAGCAGCTACATCTAGTCCACCTCAATGCCAAACAGCTTATATTTTCTACTGTGCTGAGCATCTTATTTAAATTGGACTCAAACTAATTGAGGTTTTAATATCCTAGTGCCTGAAGATCTCATTCTCTTCCCGCTCTCTTGGAACTTAAAACCACATTACGCTATGCTCTTTACGAACACTCGATCTATGTCCAAAACTAAAACCACGTCAGTGCTTCGCACGCTGGCGTGGTATTCAACTGGACTACATCGAAACTCATGGTTAACTATTCCTCTTAAGGGCATTGGCTCGAAGATGCAAACCTTAATAAAGTCAAAACCAACAGCATCTTTACAGAGCAAAACGTTTGTACCAACTTTAGTCCACCTCAATGCCAGCCAGCTTGTATTCCATGCTGAGCTAAGCATCCATTTTAATTGGACTCATAATAATTATGGGGTTTTAATATCCTAGTGCCTGAAGATTTCGCTCTCTTCTTGCTCTCTTGGAACTTAAAACTACAACTATAAATTCTAATAACTCGGAGATTCATAGCTTAACCAAGCAGCTACATCTAGTCCACCTCAATGCCAAACAGCTTATATTTTCTACTGTGCTGAGCATCTTATTTAAATTGGGCTCAAACTAATAGAGGTTTTAATATCCTAGTGCCTGAAGATCTCATTCTCTTCCCGCTCTCTTGGAACTTAAAACAACATTACGCTATGCTCTTTACGAACACTTGATTTATGTCCAAAACTAAAACCGCATCAGTGATTTACACGCTGGCGTGGTATTCAATTGGACTACATAAAATACCATGATTAACTATTCCTCTTAAGGGCATTGGCTCGAAGATGCAAACCTTAATAAAGTCAAAATCAACACCAGAAGTTTAATTATATGTATATAGAATATCATTTGTATCCCAATTGTAGTCCAACTCAATGCGAACCAGCTTATATGCTGATTTGAGCATCTTTTTAAATGGACTTATAATAAATATGAGGTTTTAATATCCTAGTGCCTAAAGATATCACTCTCTTTTTGCTCTCTTGGAACTTAAAACTACATCTTATTTAAATTCGTATTGAAACCGATTTTACATTTTAACTTGTGCAACTTATTGATTATATTCATATCGTTTGTCTTGCAGATCTTGGTGAGCGCCATCATCAACTCGGGACCACGTGAGGACTCCACACGTATTGGTCGTGCCGGTACCGTGCGTCGTCAGGCTGTGGATGTGTCACCCTTGCGTCGTGTCAACCAGGTTGGTGTTTTATAGCTGTTCGTAGTCGTACTCTCCATTTGGCCAGCAACGATGGCACGCAGTTCGACCCGCGACTGCGTTCTTATAACGCTTGGCTATAACAAACATCTATCTATCCGTAGCGTCACAATGTGTAATTAGCCGACATTTGGCGTATGAACCGAAGAGACATGCTATAAAATACTCTTTCGAATTGCGATTATTTAATTGTTTAATAACTTTTTACTTGTAGGCCATCTGGCTGCTGTGCACCGGAGCCCGCGAGGCTGCCTTCAGGAACATCAAGACCATTGCCGAGTGTTTGGCCGATGAGCTCATCAATGCCGCCAAGGTAAGCTATTTAACGTAGAGACCCATTGTTGAGTAAGCGTATTTCTACTCTAATGCCACGCATTGTTTGGCCAAGATTGCGTCGCCTTGCTTGTAGACGAGGTTAGGAGTTGTCCGGCGTTCGTTGCCCTTTGAAAAGTGGGCGGAAATTAATTGCAATTAATTATTTACCGTAGTGTTTGTTATATTTGATCCCTTTGCACAAGCATATGTATATATATTATTTAGTATGTCCAGTCTAATTCTGCATCATGTCACTTGGATATTGTTGCAGACTCGCTTTTGGACAAGAGCAATTCTTTTATTATCCTTGTGCTTGTGGCAAGACTCAGCTCAATGCACACGAGAAACGTAGAAGAACAATTATTAAGAATATTTATATATATATTATCTAGTATGTCCAGTCTAATTCTGCATCATGTCACTTGGATATTGTTGCAGACTCGCTTTTGGACAAGAGCAATTCTTTTATTATCCTTGTGCTTGTGGCAAGACTCAGCTCAATGCACACGAGAAACGTAGAAGAACAATTTATAAGCATATTTATATATATATTATCTAGTATGTCCAGTCTAATTCTGCATCATGTCACTTGGATATTGTTGCAGACTCGCTTTTGGACAAGAGCAATTCTTTTATTATCCTTGTGCTTGTGGCAAGACTCAGCTCAATGCACACGAGAAACGTAGAAGAACAATTTATAAGCATATTTATATATATATTATCTAGTATGTCCAGTCTAATTCTGCATCATGTCACTTGGATATTGTTGCAGACTCGCTTTTGGACAAGAGCAATTATGTCTTTTATTATCCTTGTGCTTGTGGCAACACTCAGCTCAATGCACACGAGAAACGTAGAAGAACAATTAATAAGTCTAAGCTTAACCAAATTATGTTTTTAACAATGAATAAACTCACATCTGTTTTATCTGTTGCTTCGTTTGCAGGGTTCATCCAACTCGTACGCCATCAAGAAGAAAGACGAATTGGAGCGTGTTGCCAAGTCTAACCGTTAAGAAGCAACTCACACATATGCAAATAACAAATACCGTTTGTTTAATGTTCGATTTAAATTTGATACTTTACGTGTGGTGTAAATTTGTATGTAAACGGCAGCGTTTTGATCAATTTTAAGCGGGCATTGAATAAACAGGTGGGAAGTGGCCGGAGCTAAAGATACACATGAATTGTTCAGCAAATAAATTGTGTAAAAAATAATATAGGACACAATGCTTTTTTTTTAATAGCTATAGAGTTTATCACTAGAAATAAATTTTATAATTTTGTACGTACCAACACATACGTCACGAGCTGAAACGAAGCCGTTTTTTACGTTCGCTGATCTTAAAAATTGTGCTTTGGTAAACAATTGGCGAAATCGAATTTGCATGGATTTCGATAACGATTGCGATTAGATTTAAAAGCGGTCTATACAACCCTGAGAAGTGGCAGCGCTGGTCTGCGTGACAATGCTGCCACACTTTGATGTCATTTTGCAAAAATGTCCAATTTGAATTCTTGCGTTTCGTTCAGGAACTATACCTATACATATGCCTAGCCTCAGGCACTTGCTTGCATAAAATGTTCAATGTGAATACAGTTATTGAAACGCAAGGACTTAGCACAAATTCGAGTACTAGCACTGCATTCGAGGAACGTTCGCGTGAACGCCACAGCCAGTAAGTATTGCAAAATAACAGCATGGAAAAGAAGCAAACACGAACATAAAATACAAACTACATACTGTACGTAGATTCCACGAACAAAAGTTAATTGAGAAGTTTTGCCGGGAGACGCAACTAGTGAAATTGATCGAAGGGACCGTCGAGAACTTTCTGCGCAACTACAGGCGCACGCGCAAACCGGAGGAGGCGCTGGCGCCCCTGCGGCTGCGCCTGGACTTTAACTACGCTGAGCTGGTGGAGCACGCACCGCAACTGCTGCACCTGGTCGTCGAAGAGCCTCTGCAGTTCGCCGAGGCGGTCAAGTACTCCGTCTACGGGCAGGTGCGCGATTTGCTAAAAGCAAACGCCAACGAAAACGGAGTCAAAGCGATTGATATAGCCCAGCTGCATACGCAGTGGCGTCTTGTGGATCTGCCGCTACAGCAGAATCTACTGTACGATCCGACGCAGTATCTGTACCCTTTGGGCCTGGCGCTGGTGAATGGCATTTTGTCCGCTTATACGCCGCCGGAGACATTAGTGTAAGTGTGCAAGTTGGCGTCTTTTTTAAATCGAAGGCTATTTCGAATATATTGCAGAATATATTAGTTGTGCGATAGAGTATGTCCGATTTTATAAAGTATATAGTCGGTATAGTTTTAAAAGAGAGAGAGGGAGAGAGTGAGATAGAGAGAGGGGGAACTGTGATCGAGTCGGTCTATTACGTCTGGCAAGCTTTGTTCGACTTCCATTATGAACGGGAGCAGTACTCTTGCTGCAGAGGCCATGATCTGAGCTTGCCTAGATGCTTTCATCTATTCCAAGGAATGGCTGCGGCCTTCAAGCAGAGCCTACACTCAGTCTCAAGTAGTTCCTTCCAAAATTTCTAGTTCTATAGGCTAGCAGGAGATCAATAAGCACCTGAGCTTGTAAAAGCTACTTGCTAGAAGGCTTTCAGATTCCCTTCGGAAATAGGATGCCACCATGGAAATAAGTATAAACCTGTTGTGGGTGCCGAGAGCTGCCGGAGACAGTTCCGGCAATCTGCTACGAGTTTCAAGGATATCCTTTGTGGGAGAGTTTGAATGAAAGTAAGTTTCGTGTTGCTGCAGGGTATAGAATTATTGTATGAACAACTCTTTTGTTAATATAGATTGAAATTGAGCTTTTCACTTGGCAACTATAGTTGTTAAAATATTTAATATCTGCAAGGATATTTAATCTTCAAATTTGTTTATTTTTTGTTTGTTTCTTTCGCACACACCAGACTGCAATCGATTTGGTATTGTGGAGGCGGTTGCATGCGGAATGCGATTCAAACCAGCTCCACGGATGGTATGTCTATTTGAATGCATTCCTTAACACTCCCACAGACACGGACACACACACACACACCACACACGGACGCGCTGGCGATCTGAACGCTTTAGAGAGTAGACATGCAAAGCCCACTGATATAGATACACATACTAACACAAACCCAGTGTCCTAGACCCCATCCAAGTGGTCGTTTCATTAAATGTAAGCCGTCAGAAACGTTTGCTGCTCAATTCAGTTTCCGACCGCTTCCCATTTGAAATCATCTCAAGCTTTATTCCGCAAATCCGTAAATTAAATATATATATATTTTCATAATTCACTGCCTTATTGTCCAGCGCCATTGTGCCCCAACTGCTCGCGTCCTATGAGTGAATACCAAAAGCTGCGCGTAACAGAGAATTATCGTTTGATTGCCGTATTGCCGGCGGAGTGTGCGCAGACCCCGAGATCTGTGGACTGTATTTATCGGCCAATTCTAGTGCGTTTGCGTGGTATGTATATATGGGAAGACATCTAGCTAACAAAGTAATGCAGCTTCTCTTTGTGTCTGCCAGCCTATACCTACGACGGTGATTTGAAGTTGGGCGCCAATTACGTGATAACTGGCTATTATTGCGGCACAGCCAGCAGTTATCAGTTTGAAGCATGCCATCTAAGAAAAGCTTAAAGGCCTCACGCAATCGCCGACAGCCTGTGCAGCTCATTGACTTCTTGCGCGCCGATGGGGATCAGCCGAAGCCAGCGCAATCCATAAGCAGCCAGTCCGCGGCGTAAGCATACAATTCATGCAGACTGTTTGAAAGTAGGGTGTATTCATGTTTTCTACTTCCAGGACAAACGTCAGCCCCGTAATAAGTTCTACCAACACTACCACAGCTTCAGCCGCAGCATCTGCTAGTGGAGAACCCAAACGCGTCTGGGGCAGGTTGTCCAGCGAACAGAGTGTAAACACCAATATCGTTTCCTTTGCTCCGACCGATGAGGATTTTCCCGCTGTGGGCGCCGTACGCAAGAAGCCAAAGGCCGCTCGAGCTGCTGTTGTCGCGCCAGCAGCTCTGCCAGTTGCCCAGGCCTGTAGCCAGCGTGTTGGCCATTACGTGCGTCAGTCAACATCCAGCAACTCCCTTGAAAAGCAACAAGTGGTGAATAAATGGCTCAAAACCGTGCAGCAGCCGATCGTCCAATCTCAGCAATTATCAACGCAATTGCCCCAGTTCGGTGCGTCCCAATATGAGGCTAGTGTCAGCGCACCTGCTGCAGCCCAGTCCCAAGGAACGCAACAACAGCAGGCTCCACCATGTGCTGCTGCCAGCAAGATAATGCCACCGCCTGCGATCAGCGGCAACCAACCAAGCGGGCACGCACAACAATCTCCGGTTGCCCAAAGCGTGCCGCATTGCTCGGTCACAGGCCCGAACATGACCATGTCCCTGCCGGTGAATGGCGCCATGCGCACCGCACCCAACATTCGCTCCGTATCTGGCGAAGCTGCCAGGACTGCCGCTCCAGTCAGCGAACGTGTTGTTCATGAAACTGACGGCACACAACCGCAACATCAATGGCGCCGCAATGATCGCCGCGTGCAACGTGAACAAGCGCCGCATATGGGTGCACGCAGAGAACATCCGGGCTTGCCGTCGCAACTGCCCCACGAGCTGATAATGCAGCCGCCCAGCCCTGTGCACAGCGGCCGTGATGATGATGATGCGTCCTTTGTGCTGGAGCTGCAGCAGGCCCTGGCTGCCAATGAGCCGCTAACGCAATCCCAATTGCAGCTGGATAACATCGCGGCACATAGCACGCTGAATTGGAATGCCAACGAGTTTCGTCCCATGCAGGGGTCAGCGCTTGCAAGAGAGCCCAGAAATATGATTAGCGTAAGTGGGATATGAGCGATAAAATGATTATATTACACATGCAACCCCTTGCCCCGCAGGAGCGTCGCCGCCGTCAGCGATTCCATCGCACACTCAAGCCCCATGCGCTCTTTGAGCTGGTGTCGTTGCCCTCTGATGGGCTGCCGCAATCACAATTGACTGACAATAGCCAGGGATCGCAAGCCACATTTAATATATCGCCCAGCTATACGGATTCGAGTGGAGCACCAACGGCTGCGGTCGCGGCAAGGACTGCAGCGGTTGCCACAGCCGCCAGGCAGCTGCCCCTGCAGAACAATAGCAACAATGCCAGCCAGTCGGTTTTTCGGCTCGCCAGCCTCCCCAGCACGGGTATCGGCACAGGCAACAGCAGCCTGTCAACAATGTTCGGCCCCTCTGACAGCCCAACCCAAACAGACGCGACGGTTGACTTTTTACGAAGTCCACCCTTGTTGAATATGGATCCGCCAACGCAGGAAACTGAAGCGCTGCTGTTTCTCGAGTTGGAAGAGTTGGAAAACTTGAGCGAGGTATCTGATGTGGATCAAGAGAACCCCAACATGCCGCACCGCACAAACAGAGCTTTACCACGTCACATAATTTTTGTAAGCGGCGAAAGTCCGCAACGCCGCAATTTCGTCGTCGATTTGAATTTTATGCCACCAAGCATCAAGAAGTTGTATCGTCTGATATGCTCCAAATACTCGGACTATGCCTTTGTCTATGCGCTGAGTGCGCAGCTGAGCCAAGAATGTGTGCCCATGGAGTGCTATGTGTATCTTAAGATGGCGCTCTTGAGCAGCCTGGTCAGCATTGAGCTGGACGATCTGCGTGCACCCATTTCGTTGTGCGTCATCTGCGCCGACAGCTGTGTGGCTAATCGGCTGCTGCACAACGTTGGCCAACTGGCACCCCGTTTCATTGGCCCCCACGAGGGTGGTCAGCAACCGACGCATACAGCGCTGCCATCGCGTTACAATTGGGTGGTGGCCAGCCCATTGCTGCTGGCTCAGCAGGGCGTCTACTTTGCCGGCGACTGGAATCGCCTGTCGCGCGATCAAACTGAGGAGCTGGAGAAATGCATTGAGAATGGCAGCGTGCCGGTGCCACAGCTGCAGAGTGCGCAGCCGCTTGAAACGGCCATTTGGACATATTGGCAGCCGGAGAATGCGGCCAATCAGACAACTGCCTTTGCCAAGCTTTGTCCGTGAGTTGCTTTCTCCCAAATAATTATTCATATACTTACCATATATATATTTATATTCAAGCATCTTTGGCCTGCCCGTGTACATGGATCAGCAGGTGAATGAAACAATGTGGGACTTTGTGCTGCGCCAGCACCGTAGAGATGACCAGGACAAAACGCAGGATGCATTTAATATTCCCTTAGACGATACACGAACACTGCTTGAGTTGCTCCAACATCGCCAGGTGGTCTTTACTCAGGAGGCCCAACAACTGCTGCAAAAATACTATGTTGTCTCCCGCATCGAGCAGCCCAGTGAGCCAATCTTTCATTTCATTTTAATTCATGGCACTCTCTCTATATCTGTCTCTGTTTCGCTTGCAGCCGCATTCAGCAGCAAAACGTATATTGTGCTTAAACAGTTTGCGGAATCGATTGCTAAGCTGGCCATGCGCCTGGATGTACTCGAAGCCGATGTGACCGTTGCCATATTCCATTGTGAGAATTTTGTGCGTAGCATCTTTGGTGCTGGCAGTTATCCGCCGCCAGCTGTTGCCAGTTTCAATGTTATCTCCCGAGTTGATCCCTACATGAACGAGTTTGCGCGCTGGCTATATCAATATTTGGATCGCTATGAGGACAATTTGGACGTCGATAGCAGACATCATAAGCGCCAACGTATCGAAAGTTTCTAAACATGCTAAAAGTAATTGTAGAATTGAATGCTGCACAGATTTGACATAAAATGCGAAATTTATAATATATCTATACATATATGTATATATTATACTGTATTAGTAACTAAATATTTGGAAGCATCTGTGCAGCATTTTACCAATATTTGTTATTAACTAGAAGTTAGCTTATTATTTAGTTTACCTCATATTATCTAATCAACAGAATTTTCGGAAATACTAGTATTTATAACCAATTCGTTACAGGCATATTGAATATGCATACATATTTGTGTATATTTTTTTAATGGATCTAGAAATAAACTTGAACCATATATCTTAATTAATATAACAGCTATGTAACCATGTTAACTTATAAGTCCTGGCGACTCAATTGGCCAAAGGACATTGCTTTTCAATTCCTTAATCATGGTCCTTTGATAACCCACATATCCTTTAATGCCAATCGATGTAGATGGTCCTTACGATCCTAATGCACCAAGTCCTTTGAAAATCTGCAAGGATATGGCCAAGTTATGGCTATTTTTCTAAAAAGGACATTCGATTTTTTGCCATATCTCGGCCGTATCCTTGCGGATTTCGGCGAATGATAACTTTTTGAACTAGCAGGAAGCAGGACCATCGATTGGCATTCAAGGATTTCCAGGGTTCTACCAAAAATATCCCGGAAACATTTTCCTAGGGGTTAGTCGCAAAAATTGCCCAAAAACCACAAAATCCGGGCTAACTTGGCCAATTTAAGGACTATCGGGATGTCCTTTGGCCAACACAATGTCCTTGTGGCCCCAATTCAGAATAAACATTAAAAAGGACGAAAGTGCTTTAAACAGCTGAGAAATAGTGTGAATTTTGCATATAGAAAATTGCCTGTAACTCGGCCGTATCCTTGCGGATCCTTGCGAGTCATGTGTCAAAAATTTCTTATGGACAGGGGCTACCAACTGGCCAAAGGACATCCAAATCCTCCTTGTAGTTCTAGAGTTATTAAGAAAATTTGTGTTTTTGGCCTGTTTCCTTTGCGCTTGGCGACAGAAAATGTACAAGTCCTGAATTCTTAGATGACCCCATATTTTTTAAATGCAGACCGATGCAGTTGGTCCTTGCGATCCTAACGCACCAAGTCCTTTGAAAATCTGGAAGGACATGGCCGAGTGATGGCCATTATTCATACTAATATAATAATCAAATATTCGGCTATAATTTGGGAGACTATTTTGATGTCCTTCGGCAGGCAGATAGTCCCTGCCATCCCAATTCAGAAGAAGCAATAAAAAGGACGATCATTCTTGAAGTCAAGACAAAATGACATTTCTCTGTGCAAAAATATGCCAAAAGTCGATCTTATCCTTGCGGATCCTGTTGAGTGCAGTGTCAGCTGCTAGCTTTCCGCTGGCCAGAGGACAATCAAATCGTCCTGCTACTTTTTAACTATAGATTTTGAGATCCCTCCTTGAATGCCTCCTGAATCCAAATGGAACCTTTCATCTGACGACAATTAATATGCTAATTATGATGACACTATGCCTCCTTTTTTTAAACTTTTTAAGCCATATTTCTGGCTCGATATGAACAATATTTTTATGGAAACTTAAGATATATTAAATTGTGGCATACAATTAGACGGCTGTTCATTCCAATTATCGATTTAAAAACAATTCTTTATTTGCTATTTGCCGTAGCGACTTACAGTTTGCTTAATATTTGTTATTTTATTTTCATTTGTATTTAATAATGTTAATAGTTTTTGATTATCATTTTATTCAGTTGCCTGAGCACAAATTGTTTAATTAGGTTTGTTTTTACGGTAATACAGAGCGTGGGGGGAAAGAGTCCGACCAGTTCTTCGTTCAACTGTCAACCCGCACTTTTATCAAAATATACAAATACAAATATATATTGTATTATAAAATTAAATTTCACATCAAAACTTCAATATAATTACATATAGTCATAGGTTCATTTGGTTAATAGTTATAAAAAAAATTGTAGTTCATGAAATGGTTGCGTTATCTGCGTTGGGCTGTCTGTCAAATATATGTGTGTGTATATATGTATATGTATATATATGTATATATCTGTACGATATATGCTTGTTTGTATGTATATAAAAATAATGCTTATTTTTCTAAATTATGACAAAATTAAAAGCATAAAAAATACATTCTTCACTTTGGTCCAGTACTGAAATCTCGGATTTCGTTAGTTGCCAAAATTGGTTGCTTAGTTTCTTGGTATTTTTATACCCTTGTTTGTTTCTCTTGTTTCTTGTTTTTTGGATACATACAGGATTTATGTAACCTAACTAACGACTATATATGAGCTCCCTCTTACATATCTACAAAAGTTTACAGTTTAAGTTGAGCTAAAACCATTTCAGCGTATGTGTGTCTGTATGTGTGTTGGGCGCCAAAGGTGTTTTTTTAATAGTCCAAATTTCCCTGGGCGCCGGTTATGATGGCATCAATCCAAATGCGTGCCGCTGCATCCGAGGCAGCCTGCAGATTATAGCTACGCTTCTTGGTCTTCACAATGAAGGTACAATGGGGCCGGCCGCTCTTGGAGGCATTCAAATGATCCAAATACACCTCGTCTATGGTCTGCACGTGGAATAGAGACAGGTTTTAATAATTGATAGCTTTGAATTATTTTGTTGTACTCACGGCAAAGTAGGCGCCACCACGTGGCTTCCGCTCCGACTTATCCGAGTAGTAGATGAGAGCGCTGCGCTGACGATCCAGGACAAACCAGCGCCGCGACCAGGCATGAAACGTGGCGCCCAATTTGTGCAGGTAACTGAAATGGGTTTCATTTCATTTCATATATATTTTCTGTATATGTATAATAAGATATATCAGATTGTTGCTCACCCGCGACAGCTGTGCGCATCGACAAATACATGCGGACAGAGATCGATCTGATGGCCGGCGGTCTCGATGTGATGCCGCAGATTTAGATCCGGCGAGAAGATGGGCAGGTAACGTGTCAGCGGCCGCTGATGCTTGGGCAGGGCGCGCTTCCTTTCGCCGCTGGTGCTGGCGCTGCTGCTGCTGCTGCCGTTGCCGCCGCCGGCGCCGCCGCCGCCGCCGCTGCTGCTGCCCGCGCTGCCGCTGCCGCTGCCCGCCGAGGCGGTGTCCTGTGAGTTGCTATTGCTGCTGGCGCGCTTGTTCTCAGAGCCGGCATCGCCATTGGAAAACTTGGGCGCCTCAATGGCGGCCTCGCAGTTGTTGGCCTCCGAGAGCGGACGTGGACTGCGCGCCGTCGTCCCCGCAACAAGTCCATGATGCTCCAGTTCCGGCTGTGAATGCCGTTGCTGTGGATAACCAAACAAAAACCAAATAGAGAGCGTGTCACAAGCGCTTTGGAGCGCCAAAGAGAGCTGTTGTAAGTGGGTTAGCGGGTTGACCAACTCTATAAATAGCCACGCAAAAGGCAAAAAAACTTTTCTATGCCAGGGACAAAGCTGCGTATTCCGCTGGCCACATTCCGCTGGCCGCTGGCCAATGCGTTTAACCCCACAATGGCTCCGGCGGGTTAACAAGCACTCTAACATGTTGTTAAATTTGCTGAATTGCAGAGTTGCCACATCGTTTTGACTAGCAACTCAATCGTAGGGTTGCCACACGCCGTCTCACTCTCAAATATTAAGAAACAAGACAAAATGACGCGCCGAAGATTCAATACTCTTGCAAATATATGGCTTAAAGCACTTTTAAAGCAAAGCTTTATGTCCGAAAGTTGTTCCTTAGCCCGATTTGATACGATTTTTGCTGGGTTGCTTAAGATACCCTAGAAAACAGAAGCTTTCCATACAACTCTATAAATGAGCTGTGATATATGTAGTTTAATTTAGACAATATTTTCACTCATATTGAAAGCGTCTGCCGAAACTGAAGATATCTGACACTCGATTTACCTTCAACTAATCAATTATATGTCTGCTAAATGAAATAGTAATCCGATCTAGCTGATTCCGATATACAAATAGACTACGCTGTTATTACATTTATAAACTGATTAAAATATAAATATTACATCTTGACACTTGGGTAACAAAAGAACATATTTAGTACATGTGAATGCATATTTGCTAGTAAATTTATGGCTATATCCATCTTTAAATATGTAGATATCTTTAAAAAGTACCGACTAATAGACTAATTCGTGATTAACGCATAGCTAAACACCAATTGAACTGGAAAATAGCATTTTTAATATAAGTTTTCGCTGAACGCTAAGTGAGCACTAAAAGCGGGTTTCATCAATATACGTGGAAAATCATCGAAGAGCTCGTTTATGCACTCAAACGGGGTTCCATCAATATACGTGGAAAATTAGTGAAAAACTTGTATATGCACTAAAACGGGGTTCCACCAATATAGGTGGAAAATGATCGAAAAGCTCGTATATGCACTAAAACGGGGTTCCACCAATATACGTGGAAAATGAGCGAAAAGCTTGTTTATGCAATTTTGTATACAATTTCCAACGGATTTGCTTCATAACTCGTTTAATAATAATGATCCATTTCTTTGGGTGAAAAACGGGCGAGTTAAGTGTAATTTATCTAATGTTATTTGTGTTGTTTTACACATTTTTAGCAATTTACAGGTGAGAGCAATTCCGCACACTTAAACGAGGCAGGCTACAAACACACACACTCACACACACATACACACACACTCACGAGATAATAGAGTTCTGTGCGCTGTCGCGCATTCGCATCCATGCGACGATGCTGCACATAGGTCATCCAGACAGACATGATCCCGGGTTAAGCTGACTGGCTTGTTTGGCTTGAATCTGTTGGGAATTCGAACGCGCAATTGAAAAGTCGACCGTGCAAAACCAAATGTGAATGCGGAATAGCGCGGCAAAATAAAGTGGGGAAAAAACAATGCGGAATTAGCAACGGGCGCGGGTCTTTGGCCAAAAATGAAACGAGGCGCACACGAACATTGTCCAGCAGCGTATCGGGATGCGAGATTCACAGATTCACAGATTCGGCCAATTATAATCGTAATGAGGCACACACAATTTATGGGTCTATTGGCGCTCTACGAAGATCGAAGAAGCTGCTGCTGCGGCTGCTGCTGCTGCTGATGGTACTAGAACTTGTAAACAAAATTTGCCACCAAGGTAAACAACAACAACAACAACAACAATAAAGACTACAACAACAACAACAACTGAGAAGTGCGCATAACGAGCAGCGGACACAAACTGGCGACCCCACCAGAAAAATCATCAGCTGGCGTCTTCGGCGTATATTTAACGAAATATTATTATAAACTTATTAATAAGTGTAGTCCATAGAACAGAGCCGGGTGCGGCAGGACGGGGCGGGCGGGCGTTTTTGTTTTTAAAATAAACATTGGTAAAAATAAAAAAATATATGAAAATGGCAAACAAATTGTCGAGACGCTGAATAACTGAATAAAACTCGTGACTAACGAGCTGACGATCGATTGCCGTGGCGCCGTCAATCGTGACGATCCAGAGAGAGCGAAAGAGAGGCAGTGAGAGAGCGAGAGAGGGAGAGCGAGAGCGAGAGCGAGAGAGATCCTTAAGTGCATAGACATGCTCCAGAGACGAAGGCAACTGTCGCCAAACAATCTTTGAGTGTCATCTATCAGATACTTTCGTCTATTCAGCGAAAATTTATTACCTCCAAAGCATATTTATCCAATGTAAACATAAATTGGTCCAAATATAATAATTAACAATATGACAAAGACATGTCGTTATATTCCTCGACAGGTGCGTTGGATTCAAAAGGATGCGGGTTCGAATCCTAGGCAATTGTGTGGATGTAACAATAATGATAATAATAATAATAATAACAATAATAATAAAAATAAAAAAAATAATAATAATAATAATAATAATGATAATAATAATAATAGTAATAATAATAATAATAATAATAATAATAATAATAATAATAATAATAATAATAATTATAAGATTAATAATAAGATGAATAATAATAATTATGTAAAACAACTATTAATCTAGCTATGTGCATATATTTATATAATTAATAGTAGCAATAGCAATAGCAATAGCAATAATAATAATAATAATAATAATAATAATAATAATAAAAATAATAATAATAATGATAATAGTAACAAGAATAACAATTAATTCATATGCAAGTCAAATAAAAATCAATTTACCAATTTGCCACCAATATTTATGATTAATTTATACTAATAATAATATTAATAGCAATACTAATAATAGTAATAATACAATAACAAGAATAATAATAATTAAAGAATACAACTAGCTATACATACATATATACAAATATTCATATTAATAGTAATAATTATGATAATAATAATCGTATTATAATAATAATGATAATATCCTAATTTAATCAATTATATGACTAATAAATAATAATAATATTAATAAAAAATAATAATATAATTATTATGCTGAAATATAACTTCTAATTATCTAAGCAGCTGCCTATATACTCTTTTATATACAGTACATATACCCTAAGAAACGCCAATAAACACATGTACAACTAAATGTCCTCGGAATAGCCTCTCGTTTATACCCTATTGTATATATATATGTATGTCTGTCTCAATATGTTTTGCTTTTCAAGCAGTCGGAAAATGAATAATGTCGTGTCCCCACACAAATTCAACCAGAACTAGTTTATAAATCAAAGAAAAACTTTATCGAGCAAAGCCGGACAATAATTCTAGCTAATATTTGTATATAGCCGTTAAGTTGGAATTTGTTTAAAAAAAAAATAATAAAAAAAAACATAAACATAATAACTTTATTATCTGATATTTTACAGCTTTGCCCTGGCCATTTGTTCATTTTCAAAATCAGTCTATAATATGATTCTTATCAATTTTCGATTTAGCAAAATCTGTTTAATATCCGGATTATAACAAAACTATTTGATAATTCTTAGGAATAGCGTTTGAGGTTAGATAAAAAGTGAGAAAATACTGTTAACAATTCTTCATTCTTGATCTTAAGGTTGGATTTGTGGTGATATTTATTTTAATTGTGTAAAAAACCTTTTTAAATATCTAATGCCAAGAAATTTTAAGATTAAAGAGAAAATAATTCAAAATACTATTTTAAACAGGTTCAAAATGTCAATACCAGGGCTGCAAACAGGTTCGTTCTTAGAATATACACTTATAACTTTACGAACGTGAAACTCAACAAAGTTGTCAAAAAGGTCAAAAGGGAGACTCGGTACCAAAGTGAAAATAACTTTGTTCCCAAGCATGACATTTATTTAATCAATTGCGGTAAATGTCAATTTGGGGTGGACAACAAATTTAGCCCGAATTTTGTACAGGAAAATATTTAAGGATAGCAATATTTTCAGTACAACGGGCGATTTTAAATTAAAACTGAAATTAGTTCATTACAACTTAACTTAATTATTTGCATCCCTAGTAAATACACTCTGAACGCGTCCGATGAGCTTCGATCTACAATCTTTTGCATTCGGCAATATTTTCAGTAATAATGAAATTAGTTTACTAAAACTTGAAAACTATTTGACAGATGAACCAAACTTAAGTGCAGAGAGTTGGTTCGCACCGCGAACCGAAACCAGCGAGTGTTTTTTTTATTGCAGCCCTGGTAAATACACTGTGAACGCGTCGGATGAGCTTCGATTTTCGCATTCGAAATTTGAATTGTGTTGAGAGCGAAAGGTAAGTAACCTTTATCTTATTATTTATAGAGCTGCTTTGGTATTGCCCAATTAAGCAATATCTTTCCAAAGTATCTTAGCGTTAATTCTTAACAGTTTTTACTGTTGACACGCGTATATTTGCTGTTCTTATCGCCGCTTGAACAACAGGTTTCAAATATGCGAGTGCAGTGCATACATGACTATAGGATTGCTCGACTAGAAGATACCTCTTAATGTTATTATTTTATATTATGAAAATGTGTGGGTATATTAACAACAACATTTGCGAATTATGCTAATACCACCTTTTGGTATCATGCTCTTTTTATGCACTTTACAGGGTATCTAAAGAACTAAATTGCTTGTGATAGAATCTACGCTTTATGGTAAACGTTTGTCCAAAATCTTTTGGATATCATGCTCTTTATATGCACTTTACAGGGTATCTAAATAACTGGAGTTACTTGGGATAGTATTCCCGATTTATGTGGTAAACGTTTGTCCAAAATAATATGTTAACTCAAACTTTTTAAATAGTTGCATTTGTAAATATATACATATTACAGGGTATCAAAACATGTTTCTCAGTGCACACTTCAAATATAATTAGTTGGCTCTAAAACATGGGCATATTTATATATATATCCGAATGCAGTTCTTTTGGCAGAACCTAAGAAATTGTAGTCGACTTTCTGTGATAACATTTCAAGTAACAGGATATTGCGATTGTTTATTCCGTGCTCAAATAACGTGGTATTTTAGCAATAAATACGCCGCATTGCATTCGGCTCTGTCTAGGGTATTCGCAATTGATGGCAATTGTGTTTGTCTAACATTTAACACATGGCTGGAGGGGTCAGATTTGTAATCTTGAAATCGATGATTGTTCGATCCGAATGTGGGCTTGTAAATCTTGTGGACCCCAAGATGTATTTGGGCAGATTGCAAATTGTTTATTTACAAAACGTGTGGCGATTGTTTGAAATTACAAATCTGGTGTGTGGGCGTGAAAGGGTTGGCGTGTGGGCCTGTGGGCGCCTAAATTGAATGACCTTCAATGCAGACGCAAGACAGTGGAGAGAGGGAGGGGAAGGGGGGGAGGGGGGCAGACAGATCTGCCAGCGAAAGACATAAAATTGAAGACTTTCGTTTTGCGTGTGGCCTAGGTTAACGTTTGGCTACTCACCTGTTGGCTTGTGGCTGCTGCTGCTGCTGTTGTTGTTGTTGTTTTTGGACTGCCGCTGCCGTCACCTGACGCACTGTTCTCCTTATCGTGTTGTGTCTTTTGTTGTGCTGTGTCATCGTTGAGCTTCTGCAATTCGGTTTTCTCAAATAGTTTGGCATCTTTGCCGCCGCTGCAAGGACATGAATTAAAAGCCAAGTTAGTCACATTCATCATATTGAGATCGTTTTATCAGCTGTGCGGCGGCTGCGGCTGCTGCTGCTGCTGCTGCGTACCAGCATGGAATCAGCGTATTTAGCTTATCCATCGCGATGACTAATGCAGCCTGCGGAACTGCGACTGCGACTGCGACGGCGACAGCGACGGCGACTGCTGTGGCGCGCTCTGTTTGACTGACTAAGCGACAGGCGCTGCGAATCGGAATCAGATGCGGAATCGGAATTGGAACCGAGTGCGGCAATGGATGAGGCGGACACAATGCATAAAATGCGAGCCGTCAGTTGGCAAATAAAAATGCGCTCTCCCACACACACACACACACAAGCAGAGAGCGATGAAGAGAGCCAGACTGGTGCAAAGACACGCACACACAAGCAAGCAGCTGATAAGCTTATCAGCACAAGCAGCGACGCCCGCAGCGATGCCAGCAGCGTTTGTAATTGCAGCACGCTTGCTTTTCAGGTGACGTCGTCGTCGCCGTCGTTTGACTAACTAACTGACCGACCGATCGAGCGATCTTCGAAATAGCTAAAGTCAAAGTCGGCAACGGCAACGCGAGCGAATTCGGCGTCGAACTCGAACTCGAATTCGGTTTCGGTTTGAGTAACGGGTATTGTGTGTCGCCAATGAGTAAACCAAAAACCACACTAATCAACACGCACAGTATTTGCCTTGTTGTCTTATTGTATGTACATATGTAACTCTTCTGCTCTCTGTTTGCCTATTTCTCTAACAATTTGAAAATCGAAAACCGGTTTCATTTTCAATCTACTCACAATCAGTCGCCGTTGCCGTCGTCGTCGTCGTCGTCACCGTCGCCGTCGCAGTCGCCGCATTGTTTTGCTATTAGCAAATAATTTGATTAATTATAGAGTCAACGGGTTGAGTGTGCACGCCACCCAAAAGGCATTTACACTGCACAACACAATTATGCATGGACATTTAGAAAATCTCTAGATAAAATTTGAAAAAATATGTATGTAAGTTCTGCACGAATTTGAATGTGTAAATATGACACAAATTGAAATTATATTTTAATCCTGAGAACATACAGAAACTAGAATTGGCATTTTTAGATAAGGCTGCAAGCCAAACCGGTTCAACCCGGTTCACATTTGCTGTTGTTTCTAAATATTTAAGTTTCACATAACATATATAAAAAAAATGTATATTTTTAAACGAACCCAGATTTTGGGTTCACGGGATCTCAGGTTCACGAAATAAACCCAAAGGTAAGATATAGATATATAATTCGAAATATTTTGAGAATTTTCTTATCTTTCGTTTATCGTTTACATGTCAGCTGATTTGACTGTCAAAGTTTACCAGGCACTTACTGTACCTTTTAAATAATTTATTTAACTTCTCGCTAGATAATCTGTCCCGTCAAAATGTAGCAAGCAGTTCATTCACCCGTTTCCTATTAATGGATTTGCAAGAATTAAGAGCTCTTTGATAGACAAATGTCGAAATATTTTAATTAATTAAAAAGCCAGATTAATAATGATTGCTTGCAACTAAAATAATATTAGAAACTTGATAAGATATGCCAACTAAATCATATACAGAAATAATAAGTAAACAATGAATATGGATTTAGAAAGGGAAGCTAAAAAGTTGGTATCGAGGCGATCAAAGTGAAAGCTATTTGAACTTTTACCGAATCTAGTGCTTTGTAGGACAGTGTAAGGGTGGTGCATCAGATCTATTGTCAGCTGCACAATTAATTAAGAGCGCCAACGATATGGTCAAGCATGTGGAACGAATGAAAGAATGCGCTATCGTGGAGGTTAGGCAACTTGAACTCAAATGTTTTGGAGCTGCTCCTCGGCTGCATTTAGGCCGAGCCGTTGATTCAATTAGAGAGCGGATGGTAGTCGGATTGGTTAGAGGGCAGAATGTGGGGCATTTCGGTGGCACACTCACTTGGCGTTCACTGGAGCGTGCTTGGTTGGCGGCGCTTCAATCGTTGGCTCTGTTGTCTGCTGGGTGGAGAGCAAGTATTGGGTGCGTGCCTCGTCGTGGCTCTTCTTCTTCAGATCGTACATCTTTTGGCGTTCGTGCTCGATGACCTGATGACCTGTTGCGGTTGTGGCAATTGGCATAGATTAGAATGGGTTGCATTGTGGGAGGGCGGCAAAGTTTGCGCTTACCTTGCTGGGCCAGCAGCAGCTTGCGATTGCGTTCGATCTCCTTGATGCTGTCAAAGATTTTGGTGCTGGCTCCTTGGCTGGTCGAGATGGGCGCATCGTTGGCCACTTTGCAGCTGCGATCGATGTCATCCTGTGAGGGCACACGTCGCTCCAGCGGATTCACTTCGAATCTGTCGCTGCGCAGCGATAAATTGAAGCTAATCTGATCGCAGCTGCCGGCATCGTAAATCTGCAATGGTGCTCGCTTCGGTGTGCTTGTCACCTGTGCTCCATGCGGCAGCTCGATCTTGTTGTTGTGGAACATGTTCTCGTTAACGCTCCTGGACATCAGATCCTCCTGGTTGTGCCGCTTCGGGCAGAGCAGCTCAGCGGAGCCGAACAGTGACTGCGACATGACGCCATTCCCCAGATTGTTGCTGCCGCCGTTCGAAGCGGGCGTTCCGCGTCCGCTTGTGGGCGATGTTGGCTCCTCGGCTGCGGGCTCATCGGGTCCCAGCTGGATGCGCAGCGATGCCAGCTCCGTTTCCAGCATTAGGCGCTGCTCCTGGCGCTTCAGTTCCTCGTGGCATGCATGATGCTCCGATTCCTCCTCAAAGTACTGAAACTCCAGATCCTCGAAGGTCTTTCGATCACTATCCAGCGACTCGCACACATGCTCCAGCTCCTCCTTCAGGCAGGCGTTGTTCGGCTTTTGCTTCAGCATGGCGCGCAGTCTGTAAAACAACAAACGTTAAGTTTTCTTCTGTTTTCCGATTGTGATTCACTTCCGGCACGGCAACAAACGCAATCGGATGTACGTCAAAAACGAACTGAACTTAACAAAACAGAAGCACAATCCAATTAAACTGAAGTTTGATGACTAGTGTACTCGAATATGCCCACAAACCTAAACCAGCAAATTTTTCACCTGGACGGATCCAATTTTCAGTTCGAACCCCTTTTAATACTAGATAAACGTAATTGCCTATTCAAATGAGGGCCCAGTCAAACTAAGTACTTAAATCCAACTGCCAGCCACAGTGCACTTATCTCCGATATATATACCCTATACCTATTAATAAGGCGTAGACAAGTGGGTATACCTAAATGCTCCAACAGGTGTTCCTCCCCTAATCGGTGGAGTTGGTTTCAAATAGCATTTGTTTATTCTCGTTTTTTATGGAGTCCCAATTTCTGACATTCTAAAAAACTACAAAAGCACAAAACTTTAGCATCGCCTGTTAAAGGGTATCTTTACGACGATCACGCTGTATACAATTTAGAGCAGTTAATATTCGAGTTAAGTTGCATATTTGTCGGCTTGTTCAGGTCTCGTGAACGTATTATTGGATAATCGGATTAATCAAACGACTTTTACGTGAGCTATATTTCCGATATCGGAAATGTGGGATATGGAATATCTGTAAAATCGATAAGTATCGGTTTCTAGACACGTAACATATCTCGAGATATATAAGAGCTACAAACACGGGTACCCGTAAAGTCTACACAGATAAAGTGTATTCACTTTTTGACTGCCTTCCTGATTTGGCCAAAAATTGGAATATCTATCTTTGGCAGGCCGATGATTAAATACCCTTGCAGATAAATGTCTTGGAAGGGAGGATTCATACTAAACTGAGAGACTATTTTGGATGGGGACAGACAGACGAACATAAGGACTATATGGACTCGGCCAGTTGTAGCTGCGCCCATTGTGAGCCTGTCATGTGGCTGCGCATGCTCACTTATTCAGTTGATCCTGTTTCATTTCAATGGACTGCTTCAGCTTGGCCTGTTGGTTCTCCTCCATTACGCGCGTCGCATTGCGCTGCGCCTCCAGGCGATGGATGCGATTCTGGAGTGCCAGCAGCTGCTGGCGCGGAGTCGCCGTAGCCGCCGTCCGCGATGCGGATGTAGACGTTGTTGTCGCCGATTGTTCGCTCGGTTCCAGCTGCAAAAGCAAAACTGGGTTTAGTCATAGATTGATATGTAAAGGAATATCAAATACCTCGTGACTGTGCGTCGGTGCTGGCAGCTCGTCCAGCTCTTGCTTGAGCTGCTTGCGGCGCTGCTGCAGCTCGCGGCGCTGCCGCTGCTCCACGTTGATGCTGCGCGGCGCCGGCGCTGGCTTGCGACTGGGCTTGGGCGATTGACTGGCGGATTCATTCAGATTGAGCGTCAGATTGTTGATGTTCTTATTGGAGCGCTTGGCGGGCGTCAGCTGGCGGCCAGTTGGCTGCTGCTGTTGCTCCATCTGCTCCAGCTGCTCGAGCTGCTGCTTGCGCCCAAAGGACTTGAATAGCTGCTCATAGTCCCGCTGCTGATTGGGCGCCGGCGGCTTCGGCGCCAGCGGTGGCTTAACCACAGCCGTTGGCGGCGTTGGTGTCGAGCTGGCCAGGGCAAAGGCGCTGCTAAAGGAGGCATCCTTCTTGGGCGACATGCAATTGGTGCGTATTTTAGTGCGCGGACTCTGCGGCACATACTTCGCCGTGCTGCTGGGCAGATTCTCATGGCTGGCGCTGCCAGCAGCAGCGGCAGCAGCAGCAGCTGATGACGACGACGACGACGATGTCGATGCTGCTGTGGACACATGCAGCTGGCCATTGATCTCGACCCGATTGGGGCCCAGCAGGCGCACATTCTCATAGCCCGATGAGCTGCTGACCAGCGCCAGATTGCTGCTGCTGCCCGCGTGCTGCTGGAACGGTGACTTCTTGTCCCGCGGCAGCGAACCGTTTGTCTTGATGCGATTCTGGACAATTGGCGAGGAGGTGATGCTGCCGGCGCTGGCATTGTGCAGCGTATGGTTGCTATTGTTGTTGTTGTTATTGTTGCTGTTGCTGCTGTTGTGCTGCTGCTGCTGCTGCTGCTGGAGCTGCTGTTGCTGCCGATCCGCATACTCGGTGCAAATCTTGAGCATGTCCTCCAGCTCGGCGCCGCTGTTGAGCTCCGTATTGATGCAATTCATGGTAAATATTTGCAGGCCGCCGGCGGTATAGGTGCCCGGCTTGGGATAACGATCATACCGATCATTGTTCACCTTGCCCAACAGCTCCACAGGCTGCCCCAACTGTTGCTGCTGCTGCGCCAACTGTTGCTGCTGCTGCTGCTGTGGGTGCTGCGGGTGCTGCTGCTTGTAGACAGCCGCATTGCTGGGTATATTGCAGTAGCCGGCATTGTGGCCAATTCCGTTGGCGCCGTTGCTGGTTAATGTTTTGGCATACTGATTGTTTAGCTGCTTTTCGCCGCGATGATTTTCGGCCAGGTTGCGGGCAAAGCTCGCATATTTTTGGCCCAGCACATCGCGTGCGGGCATGTTCACCGTGACCAGATCGGAGCTAAACACCTTGGGACACTGCACACCATGCAGATCCATGTTGTGACCACCATCCCGACTGTTGCCGCTGTTCTTGATAGGATTTATGATGCTCTCGTAGAAGCTTTCCAGCTCCAGCGATTGACTGTCGCTGGCGCGTCCGGATTGCGTGAAATCGATTTGTGGCATGGAGATGCGCTCATTGGAGCCCATGGCTGAGCGCATCATTTGCGCCTCGTCGGGATTATTGAAGCGAAGATAGTTCGAATTGCCAATGGTGATCATGGCACCCTGTGTCAGTTTCGCCTCCTCCACCTCTTCGAGGGGGGCGCCGTCGATAAGCAGCCGCGCCTCCGGCTCGGGCACCAAAGTCACCTCGTTGCCCTCGCTTCTGTATATGGTGCAGTGCAGGGGTCGGACTCCGCTGCCGTTAAGCGAGATGCTGCAGCTGGGCGCCGATCCAATTGTTGTGTCACCTGTCAATCAAGCAAATTTTTTTATTTTAATACAAATTACACAAATTCTATAACTGTAATTGTAGCTCGAGTTGTGAACGTAACTGCCAATGTAACTCTGTAAGCTGTAACTGTAAACTATAACTGTTATGAACGTCGTCACCCGTCCGTCTCCCGTTGTCGCTCTCACTCACACGCACGCGACTTCGGACTGCGATTGACTCGCCTAGCTAGAGCAGAGCAACAACAGGCTGAGCCGAACCGAGCTGAGCTGACACGGGCGCTCTTATCTCAGCTCGCGCGGAGCAACAACGACACGGCGTCCTCGTCAAGGCACGTTACCGTGGCTCGGGCCAAAGATTACGCACACTGGTAAACGGTCAATTTGTTTGGCAACAAAAAACACCAAATGCAATGCAACTTTTAAAGGTCTGATTACACTGTGAATAAGGATCACTTATGGTTTAATATATGAATAATAAATTCCTAGTAGTCCATATACAAAATAATACCTACAGTTTAAGCGAGAAGTTTGAGACTAACAACATTTTCCATGTGACACATCATATATTTTTGTACTGTTCAACAACTTTTTTATAGGTTCTCATTTCCGCCCGGAAAATTATAAATACACAATTTTTGAATGCTAACGGAAAGACACATAAGCTTTTTTATTATATAATATATGTATGTACATTAATTCATTCGTTGCCCTTGGAAAAACTTTGCCATTGGGTTGGCTAACGCTTTGAGCCAATTCCTCGCTCTGTTTTCTAATTTTAAATTGTTTTATTTAGAGTATTTGTATTTAACCAAGTGCAATTTAATAGCTTTTGACAAAGACTCCAGCTTTGTTAGGCTTCTTTAATTTTTCGGATACTAAGGAGAAGTGTCTGACGTTTTAAGAAAACCATGAAAATTTTGTTTTCCAAAGACTTTTTTTTTGTTAAACTAGCTCAATTCGGGTTTTGATAATAGCCAAATATTTTTTAACTTCCAAGTCTACAAGCGATATGATTATGTAGCTTACACGCATATCTAAAAGGGCACTATCTTTATGATGGTATTTTGCCAAACACTTAAGATCCTAAAAGCTTTCCAGTTCTTTAGGATTTCTTTCAGTCACACTGTGCGGATCTTATCGCAGCGAGCAATAAGAGAACCGAAAACTTGTCTTTTTTGTCGTTTTTATTTTGTGCGTCGCTTTCGCGCGTTTCGTTTGCGTATTGAATTGTTTTCTATGTACAGTTTTTTGAGTTTCTGTTTCTTGACTTCTGCTTATCGGCTTACAACTGACCTTGCTGGACAAGGGGGCAGCTGGGCGCGAAGGGGTTTATGTACATACATATGTATGTATACTCACCTATGTGTATGTAGTGGATGGTGACAGCGGTGCTGAGGCGGCCGCCGCCCAGGCTAACCAAATGGGGATCTGAGGCAGCAACACGCAGCGACGGATCCTTTTTCGTCAATGACATCTGCAAGCGATCAAAGAGAAGGAAGAGAGCGGGCGATAAGTACGAATACGAGTGGATGAGCGAAAACAAGATGATACGTCGCGTGCATTTCGCAAGGCGTGAAATTGTCAACTGAGACGCCTACAGGCGACACGGCATGACAAATACAAATATGTGCACACAAACACACACGCACAAAAACAAATACAAATACACAAACACAAACACGCATGCGCAGCGGGTGCAGCTGCTCTACATTGCTTTTGTTTTGTTTCCTTTTTAATGAACAGGACGCACACAGACGCATACATATGCACACTCTCCGACGCGTTTGGACGTTGTCTGCCTGCGCACATAAACGGTGTTGGGAGACGCGCGCGCCGGCAGGCACGTGTGTGCGGGCGCGCGCGCGCACGCTTCGGCAGCTGTACGTTGAGACGCTGCTGTTGCGCCAGCGGTGCTGCCAGATCGGCAGAGCTCATAGGAAATCAATTGGAAAGCTAATCAATCAACGACATTGGGCAAATAAATGAAGAATGCCGCGTTTGATAACACAAACACACATGTGTACATGTCGGTGTGTGAGTGTGTGTGTGTTGCGGAGGCACGGAAAGTAATCGAGCGACACACGCATTTAAGTTTTCACTTTTATTTTTGGGCGCGGAAATGGCAGCGGTGGGTCGTTTACGAAACGTTCCAAAAGCCAAATTGGGTCATAAACACCAAAAGTGGCCGAGAGCATACTGGAGGAGGAGGGAGCGAGAGAGAGTGAGAGACAGAGAGAGATGAGGCAACAACGGCAAAGCAATGGGAATGCGATTAAGCTACATCGTCATCGTCATCCTCATCATCATTACATATGCGTACGTGTATGTGTGTTTGTGTGTGGTATGTGGGCCAGCCGTATGGATAACTAAGAAATGGGAGCACCACGCTGCGCACCACTTTATGCTGATAAAGTTTTCATTGGACACGCATCATTTTCAGTTGCCACAATGTGCTGTCATTGTTATTGTGGTTGTTGTTGTTGTCGCCGATTTCCCCGCCACGCCTGCCTGCTCCACACATTATCATTATCAGCAGGCGCTGTTTGTTGCTGTTGTTGTGCGTGTTATAATTACATTTACAAGTGCGTATCTGCGAGAGTGTGTGTGTGTGTGCGACACACCGGCGCGACATCGGTCAGTCTCCATTTATGTACATAATCACAGATGTATGTACAAATGTGTGTACAGTATGTGCATTCATTTCGTTAAGCTCTGCACAATATGATTATGCAATAACTTTTTAGTGGAACGCATGTGGACCGCATTGCGTGGGCTGCCACCTGGTTTCGATATGCGTATAAACGCATGTGGATTGCATGCGGTAGATACGATCTAAAGTGCTCGCTGAAGAATTGCCCTATGCACATCAGATACGATCTTAACTGCATGGTAAAATTTTTTTCTCCCCCCAAGCCCATTGTCCAGTCAGCCAACCAAAGCTTGCGTTCCATAATTCAAGTTGCGTGATTCTTCCATTTTCCACTTTCCATTTGTGTCTAGACTGCCGCCAGGCTTGATAACTGGACAACTGCATCATTCATATATCCCATATCCCCCATATGCATTGCCCATTACAGCAAACATTACGAAATGAAGTTTGATCGCCCGCTTTGCAGTTGCCTTCGTTTTTATACCCTTCAAGACGGTATTATAATTTTGTCCTCAAATGTGTATAGCATAAGAGACATATCAAGCATATGTATTCATCTTTAGTATCAACAGCCCAGTCTATCTAGTTTTAAAGGTTTTGTTACCAAACTTTGCTTGGGTCCGAGATCAGCCGGATCGGACAACTATATTTATAAGGCTCGTAAATTGAGTTTTTGCATGAAAAACGTTGATGTTTTTTATTATAAATGGACAAATGGGAAATATCGATACAAATTGTTTATCAAAACTCTTCTGTTTTTGTCAGCAATTATGCTTCACACATATTTTCTAAGCCATAAGCTTTATGTTGACAAGGGTATTTAATCGTCGGTGTGCCGTTCTTTCACGCTTTGTCTTTGTTTTGCTTCTCGTTTTAAACACTGCCGAGCATCGCACGTCATCTTTGGCGTCGTCATCGTCATCAGCCAGCGGGCGGGGCGGGGCGGGGCGGGGCAGCAGCAGTGAGGCAGACATTAAAAGTGCCAAGATGTGTAATAAATAATCAAAGAAATCAACAGCAACAAAAGACCAAGCACAACGCGCAGCCAAATGAGTCAGAGAACTGCAATTACAGCAACAGCAACAACAACAACAACAACAACAACAAGAGCCCATGTGTGCAGATAGATTCCAGCAATTGCTGTGCCTTTTTATAGGCCTCTTTTCACTCTTTTTACAAAGTAAAAGTGAGTATATGCGCTTTGCAGGCCGAGGGGCTGGGCAAACCCATTCTGTAGAAACCCATTTCTGGCAAAGCGTAAAGATAGACGTCCCTGCTGACTACCTGCCAAGATGGCAGCCACGCCCACCCTTCCACAGTTTGAGAGTAACTGTTTTGGGATAACAGTCTCAGAGTCGGGAAACTCATCAATGAAAAGAAACTTGGCGTCAGCTGTATTTACAGAGTATTGCGCTGTTAGGTGCACCCGACTGCAATGTTTTTTTTTTGTTTTTAATGGGGCATCAAAATATAGCTTAATTGAGATAAGATAAAAGCAACGAAAATATTGAGATGCCCAACAAAGGCAACATCCACCTATTAGGCAATGCTTATGAGGCTTAAGATCAGGCCGTATACATATGCATATACATATGCATATACATATATGTACATATACATATACATATACATATACTATATCACAGAAGAGATCGGGCGATTAACAAAGAAAGTAGGATGTGCGATTCACATTTGGACACGTTTAATCAAATCAGCTGACATTGAGTAAAAAATAGCTTCTTTTTTTTCTTATATTTATAGCTGAGTTAAGTAAATTATAAAGAATTAATTACGCCAAGTTGTTGAAAAAACTGCCTGTTTACCTGCTAATTGAGTCACAATCGAAACAGTTGGCGGGAGGGTGGGGGAGGGATGGGAGCATAATGAGCTCTCGAAATTTCTTGGCATCAGCTTTGATAAAGAAAAACAAATAAAAACCACTAAACCACACTCATGAAAGTGTCGGACGAGATGAGAATCCGCGAAGCCAAACAAAACAATGGGACAAAACCGTCAACAGAAAAAGCGTCAACGCAATTAACGTTTCATTTATGCCATTGCCAGAGCTTATGCAGAGCTAGCCCCCCTCCCACCACCGCACACCCTTTTCAACCCATCAATAGAGAGTTCCAATAAACCGTTGGCCACCCATTTCCAACACATCCCGCAGAGCTGATAAATTGTTTGCTTTCGCTGCAGCCGCAGTTTCCTCTCTTTGCCTCTCACTCACTCATTCGCCCAATGGCAGGTCGTAAACATTACAGGAAAAATGAATACCCAAACCCATACATTGCCATTTTTAGTTGTCTTTATTTATAGAGCGCAAACACAGCTGTGTATCCAACTTGAAAGTAAAAACACCGTTTCAATAATATGATAGTGCGGGCGACAGAGAGAGAGAGAGAGAGAGAGAGAGAGCGGAAGAGAGAGTAAGAAAGGGGGCCTGGAATGAGCAGGCGACCGGGAAGGCAAACACTAGCGCACATACACACACACACACACACATGAAAATATATAAACACAAATGGGACGAGTCTGTGCATTAGCGCACCAACTGTCAATACTCTTATTTTCAATTGGCAAATGCTGTTTTTGGCTGTCAAATCAATTGACTTTGTTTTTGGTTTTTATTTCCAACCACGCAGCAACTCACTTTGCTGGGATTCTGTACGGGAGCGGGGCGGGACGGGGCGGGGCGGGCTTCAAACGTTCGCTAATTGAATTCGCCTGTTAAGACGAAATATATTTGCCTTGACTTAACCCAACAATGTGGGCAGGAAGCAGCAGCTATGTATGTGGAACGCATTGCCATATGATACCAAAGAAGCGGTTTTCTATTTTGAGTGGTCAATAAATTCAGGCATGGGTTGCAAAAAAGTATGTCAAAGATTTGGAGTGGATCGGCTTGGCGTGGGTTTCTCAAGTGGACCTTACACTAATTCTGAGTTCATTTTGTATAACTTAAGTTCCAATTAAAGCAAAAGCTCTTTGCCAAATTCCACTGTCTCTGCCTCTTCTCCACTTTCATATTTACTTCAAAGCCTCCGCTTCCAGATAAAAATTATGGTATTGATTTGCATTGTGCATTTCATTGGAAGCTGCCTGGAAATAGCAGCAGGTTCTGGGCTAGAGAGTTGGCCACATCTGTCTGTTGTTTTACTCATTTCGCACTCACTGGGAATTGCATGTGTAGGAGTAAGGGAGAGAGTGTGAGCTTTAGAGCCAATCTGGGGCTTGCCTTGGGCTGCCAGCCAAAATGTGGATGGCATTTTGGGCCAGACATTCAAACTAGTTTTTGTACACATTTACCACACAAATACTATGTGACACATGGCGGACACAATTACGAAAAGTACACGACGTGTACAATGTTTTTATAATTATGTATGTATGTTAATAAAAATAAACATTTACCTACACAGACTGCGCAATTTGAATTAAAAGCATGCAGAGCGTAGCCAAAAAAAAATTTTAAAAAAATTTTTATTTTTGTTTTATTTTTTTTTTGTATGCTTTTATTTTATTTGAGGCCGCAGGGGTCGACGACAAATCTTAATAAAATCGCGCGCGATTTTATTCGCGTGCGCTTTTATTTTTTCTTCTTTATGGACTGTGAAGGTCACTCAGGCAGCAGCGCAGCAGTGGCGCCGACATCGACGCTGACGCCTGCACACGGAGGGTGTTTAATTTATATTGCAATGTCTCCCTCATTCGTACGTGCGTGCAATAATCAACAAGGAACAAGTTCAAAATTATATACATATGTACATGCATACATACACACGCATATAACATTTGTGTGCGTGTGTGTGTGTGGGCAACGTGTTAAATTTAACGAGCCGCTGCATTTATTATGGCAGTTGTCAAAGGGTTTGTGTGACATGCACACAAGCACACAGAAATATGTATACATACATATGTGTGGATATTAACGCATTAACTCCAACCACACACATTGCCACCTAACGGTTAACTGTGGGGGCGCCACTTGAAACTGTCAAAAATGATGCTGTTTAAATGCCTGCCTGGCAACGTATGTGTGTGTGAGTGTTTGAGTGTGTGTGCATGCTTGTTTGTTAAGTGGCTTGTTAATTATGCTTATAGCTCAAAGAATTACCAAATATGCTGAGCAGCAACAATCAGAACGTTGCCACTCAAGACCCTCTCGAGATGACGAAAATCTAATTAACACACAGCCACATACACTCACATATTCTTAACGATTCTTGTAATGACGGCAGTTCGTCGCTCAAATTGAGTTCAATTGAAGTAACTGTTTACCATTTGACAGCAATAACAATAGGGCATCATTTACGCATATGCCCACTCCACTTCCAGTCCCCTACTCTCACTCTCTCGCACTGGACTTGCGCGTGTGTATTGGAAATGCAACAAAACAATAATAGTGCAAAAAAACGAAATGCAAACGTTAAGCGCTGGCTGCTGATGTCATCAACGGAAAACAACAAGAAAGACAACAACAATTACAAATAACAACAACAACTACTACAAAGGCACTTGGATTTTAACAATCGTCATATACGAACGGCACTTTGCCAGCGTGGGGCAAAACTTGATTTAACTGGATGACTTCATTAATGAACTGGCAACAAAACAAGCGCGCATAAATATGCAAATAACTGAGCAAATGTGTATGTTTGTACTTACACATATTCATACATAAATGCATACACATGTAATCACAATGGAAACTACAAAACGCTTGCGTGCGTGCGTGCGCGTTGGCAGGCAACGCTATAAAAAAAAAAGAGCAACAAGAACAATACGCGCGCGCACGCCGCATTGTGCGCACTTGTCTCCCGTCTAGTTAAATTCGCGCAAGCTGGCAGCATTGTTTCGCTTTTTGCAAGCGTAGGTGCGCAGAAGGAGACAATTCAATTGCGAATGTTAAGTGAAGTCTATTGATTCAATTGGCTTCGACTGCAGCTGCGACTGCGTTTTTAATTAAACGCAAGACAAACGAAGGCTGCGTCTGCCGCTTCAACAACAACAACAACAACAACAGCAACAACAACAACTCTGAACAACCCCCACGGCGTATGCGTGAGGTTCTTGAACTCATTCGTTCGACAACAATTTGGCCTTTCCATAAATAAGGGCCGATGTTATTGTTGCTTGCTGTTATTTTGCACACGATGACAGCGACCGGAAAACGGATGTGCCCTATTTGGCCGTTAGTCGTATACATACATTTATTAATACATACATATGCATATGTTAATACTTGAATTTTTTGTTGCGTCCATTGTCATTGTGAATATGCGTTTACGGCATGGTAAGAAGTTTTTTGTCGCTTCTTCATTTCAAAATGGGAACAGACAGGAAAAGGTTTGGCCACATTTGAAATGTTATTGGAACAAGTTCAATTGAACGGTTCATTAAAATGAACAGCCAAAGAAAAGATTCTTTTTTTTTGTATTTTATAAAAAAAAACATTCTGTTTATTTAGTTGTTGAGCCAAATATGATATGGATACTTTAAGCTTTAGTATATGTGAAACTACATTAGTCAGTTTTTTAAAGAAGACACTAAAAAAAACCTCGTTTTTCATACATTTAGTTATTTAAGAAAGTTGTTTAATTTATTACTTTAACAGAACGATGACTAAACTAAAATTAAAACGGAAAAGAGTAGAAGAGAAGTGAATTAAATAACTGCCTCAATTCACGACTCACAATATGAACCACTGAACATATTCAAGATGAACTAGAATTCCCATCTTCAGCATATGTACATATGCATGTGTGTGTGCGCATGTACATACATACATATGTCATGCATCACGCACTCACACGTCGCGACGCACCATTAAAGATCAATGTGACGGTGGGTGACAAAGTGCGTCCGGTTTCGAGCGTTTTCTCGGATGCAAATGTCCAAGGCCTTCGGCTGGTGCTTTTGCTGAATAGTTGGTGCCAATGAACGCACTGAAACCGTTATGGCCGCCTTCAACACAGTATATTGGCAATGTGTTGTTGTTGTTGTTGTTATTGCTATTGCTATTGCTATTGCTATTGCTTTTGTTGTTGTTTGTTGGTGGCTGCTGTCGAAAAGTTTTCCCCCTCAATGGAAAAACTATGCAGCCGGCAGGCAGAAATGCGCACAGCTGCAACAACAACAACAACATCAGCAGCAACAGCAGCACAAAACGTGCAGCGCATAAAAAGAAGTGTGAAATGGAAAAACACATAAAAGTAAAATAAAACTCATACAGACAACAGCCACACACACACACGCACGCACGCACACACACATGAAACGAGAACATTACAGGAATTTCATTTGAGTTTGGCTGGCAACGCCGTGCGACCTGCCAATTGGCAGCTTCGTTTTTCAAAAGCGCCGCTTTCTAACTGCACTTTAAGCAGCCACAGTTCAAAAGCTCGGCTCGTGTTTACATATGAATATACATATGCATATAATATATGTACATATGTACATACATATGTATGTGCAATATCAATGTAAGCAAATTCCGCAAAAGCTCTTGACAGTCATCCCATTGTTATTATACTCTACTGTCAAAACGAAAAGAGAGTATGCGTTGGTTTATTGCAAATTAGAAATTTCTGGAAGTTTCTTTTCTTTCCGCCTATTCGCATAATATCTACATATATACATATCTCCCTTGAAATTCAGTGCCTTGGAGTCACAGTTTGAAAGGAACTAACAGCTGGCAGAGTATTGCACAGTCGTATAATAACGACTGCGCAACATCTTTACTTGTTTCACTGTAATTTGATGTGCCACAATCTCTTTGTGCAGTCTCGCGGTTCTCGACAGAGGATTCGTATTCGCAGAATGAGTTAACAATAAAAGTGCTGGCGTTGACGTCTGTCGAGCCAATTCTGAGGCATGTCAGTTTGCATTAACGACCAGCATGCAACATGAGCACTTGATGCACATCCATGCATCCAATTTTGAATGGCAGCAAAGGGACGCAGAAAAAGTACTCGATTTGCAGTTAAATTGCGTATTCAACGTGGGCAAAAGAGAGGAAAAAAATGAAGCAAAACAAGCCAGAAAAAGTGCTTCACTCGAAGATACCCAGTGCAGAGCCACAAACTACGTATCGCCTTTCTATGTGCTTCTCATAAAGTCAAGATTTGTTCACTTTGGGAGCGGATGGGAGAAAATAGATGAGAGACAAGAGGTAGAAAAAGGGACACGAGAAGGCGAAGAGAGTCAGATTTTAATATTTTATGCATACATATATATATTCATGATTTTCCTTTTATTGGACTTAAAAAAAGTCAATTCCAAATTGGAATGTTTAACCTCTTCAGTTAACTCTCATGGCCATAATCTCATATTTACCATATACAAAATTAAAATTCTAATATATCACATCTCAAATGTACAGATTTCTAGAAGATAACTTTATAGGGTTATTTAAAATTTCTATACACAACAGTGTTTGAAAACAGAACAAAAAGGAAAACAACACAAAATTCTCAAAAAAAGATTTTCTGCGAAAACGGTGTTCAAGAAATTTGCTTGTTTTTCACAGGTTTTATAATTGAAACTGATAGCGCAGACTATAAGAATAAATTCCTAGAAAAAAGTTGTTCATCAAAATTAAAGAACTTTACTCATACATACATACATACATATGTATGAATGTATGCATGAAACGAAAGAGTTCACATAGGATTTGCCTAACTTGCAATATTAATAACAATAATTTGCTGATTAATTACTTGTGTAATTACACATGATTAATTAATTTTCAAAAAGGTAGGTGAACCTAGATTAAACAACAAATATGCGTGTGTGTTGGCAAAGCTTAGTCAAACAACAAAGTTGTGTGTGTTGCAGTGTTGTAGAATCATCCAATTAGCATTGAGTGTCTTTTTGTACTTAAAGTCTTAGGCCCTGCCAATTGAAATACTATGACTGAACATACATGTACATACATAAATACATACATACATATGTGTTTTTCCATATACATACATAAATAATTGGCAAGGGCAGCCAAAATCTGTGTCAGCGTGCACATGATGCATAACAAAGCGGTAAACTTTTAGCGCTCACTGTTTATATGTGTGTTAGGTCCAGAGATGGGCGCAGACCTCAGTTACGAGGCACGAGCACGAAAACCAAAAAACATAAATTTTGAATATTTTAAGAGATGCGGCGATAGTTCGAGAAAGGGCTGAGTTTAGCTGCGATATTCAGATATTACCTCAGTTTTTGAGTTAGCTCATTTTTTGGGTTACATGGCACCTTTTGGTCTATTTTTCGTGCTGTGGTTAGAGTGTGTTTCACGCGCCCATCTCTAGTTGGGTCCCGCTTGTTCCTTGGCTCTTCTGTTTGCTGTGACACACAAACTGCATTTGCCTGCCTGTCACACACATGTTTTTGGCAATAGTTCGACTACGACGTGCACCGTTGATGTTTATACGAGCTGGCTAATGGCAAGCGGATGACGATGACGATGATTATGATGTTGCTGATGATGACCATGCTGTTGGACAGTGTTGAGTTGTGGCGCTAAACTAAAAATGTTGTTGTGCAGCACATAAATATTGTGTGTGTCGCTGTCTGCATAATTATGACAGCCACCGTTTGAACTAATTTCTCTTCTTATGCTACCTCACGCAACATTTGCGCAATCAAATCATTTAATACAAGAGAAAAAAATGCTAATTAAATACATTTATACATAATATGTATTTAGCTATGTGATCCACACAGACAAGAGCGGCAAAAACAGACCTCAGTTCAAAAATGGGCAATAGAAAACCATGAGAGAGTTGTTATCTTTGGTATATCCGATCTCTAAATACCCTTGCAGATTATTGGTATATTTTTTATATCATCAACTAATTCTTCTTCTCATTTAAGCAATATGAAATAGTTGATCAAATGTGAGGGACACAGTGAAGGGCTTTAAGAGCAATATAGCTTTTCAGAAATATATAGGGAGATATACGATAAAGTGAGTGACTATTTGTACAGAAATAGAAAGAATCTACCTATGTGTTACACAATTCAATACAAATGCATAATATCGTCCGCAAGGGTATTAAAACCAAGCATAACGTTTCAAAAACAAGAGCGCAGGCGTCGCGACAGACGCTCTAATGAATGCTCTGCCCAACCCACTAGCAAAAAGTGAGGCAAACAAAAAAAAAAAGCATTTTATATGAATAAAGATTTGAGATTTGCCACAAAATAAAAGGGTATACAACTTGGCATACTTAAAAGGCAACAAAATAGCTGTGAATCTGGCAAAGGGTATGCCAAAAGTCAAATGCCCGCCTGAAACGTATTGTGTGCCCCTTTCTGAATTTCTCAACGTTTTAAGCCAACACGTTCGAGTCACTTTTTACACTGCTCCGAAGAGATACAAAAAAAAAGAGGTGAAAAAAGCCACAAAATGTCAAACAAAAGAACAAGTTCTCAAGCAAACAATAAGAAATGTATCTGTTATTATTATTTCTTTTTTTCGTCATTATTGTTGTTGTGTTTTGCTTGTTATTCAATTTTTTTTTTTTTTTTTTTTAAAGGCATTGCCTGCCCGCCAATTTTTTAAAATTTGCATAATTTAATGGGTGTATTTTCGCGTTGTTGTTGTCTTATTCGCATGGAATGTGAAACCCAAGTGGATTGGACTGAGCTTTATACTCAAGATTCGAGTTGAAATTGAATATAAACTATAAAACTGTAATAAAAGCTCGCCGTGCATGTTCACCTCACCCTACTGGGCCCAGAGGATACCAGCTTAGCGGTACTTTCTTGCGCTGCGAAAGTCACAACAAAAGCAGATACCCAACCCAAAACAAACTTGCGAGGCGTCGTCGCTGCGGCCGCTGCAGCGGCCTCTGCCGGCGTCTGCAATAACTCCTGCAGCGAGACGCTCTCACTTGAGAATTGTGTGCCGCTGCCGTCGTCGTCTGGCAGTTTGTCTGCTTTTATGGAAACCGGCTAAATTCCATTTGATTGGGATGCCTTTGCCTTTTCTTTTTTCTTGCTGCATTTCACAATTGAGTTTCTGCTGACGTCGCAGCACACAGCTGTCAAGGGCGTTGGGCTTTTGGACTGACGCCGCGGCCTGCAGCGACGCAGCTTTCGATACCGTTATATTTATTGTAGTGGGCGCAAATCTCATTGGCTGGTCTTACAAAGCGGAGCTTGGATTATGTATATATGTATATGTGTATGTATGTATAAATGTGTGCATTGTAAGTGCATTTGCGTGCATATGTATGTACATACCTTTAATGCTGTTCGCTTATTTCTGTTTGCCGCCCCAACTGTTGCTACAGTTTACTAACTGTAGTGGTTGTTGTGTTTGCCAGCGTTGGCGTCGTAGTTTGGCTCTTGTGGTGGTGGTGGTGGTTGGTGTTGTCGTTGTTGTTGTTGTACAGCGCGGCAAGAAGGAATGCATTGAATATAATTTAATTCTTTATTTTAATTCTCGCATTAACTTTGTACATAATGTGTATGAAATTTGCATCTAAAAGCCGCGCGCAACGGCAAGCAAAAGCAAGAGCAAAGTCAAATGCAAACAATTCCAAACACTGTGCGTGTTGGTAAACGGGTTTACTTTACTCTGGAAACCGCAATAACAACAATACCGAATTAAATTTATCAATTGCAACGCTTGTGTATCGCATTTACGGACACTTAATTCAACACTTTTCGACTCGTTTTAATCAAAACAAGGCTTCAATGCACAACAAAAACAAATTGTAAAAAAATAATAAATTGTAAACGCACGCAGACGCCGTCGCGCCAGTCCGCTCAATGAGTTTTATGCGACTGAATCCAAAAAGCGACTGTTAAGTTAACAGGCTCTCTGTGAGCGCAACAGTTGGTTAACAGTTTTAAAACAAGAGAATGCAAACCGATTACATGTAAGTATACAGCGCTTTTAGCATAATTCTCAGGTTTATTTATTTTAACATATTTTTTCATTTATCTTTTTTAGGCAAGAGCGAGTCTAAATTGAACGGAGCTTTGTTAACAAAGACAACCCGTGCAACGTAAGACTAACAGTACGTATGCGCAAATTCGAGTCACAAACGCAAAAAGCAGCTCTGTGAACGCATAAATGAGCACGCAAGGATTTTCTCATGTAAATTAACAGCGCCGTTAGCGCCGACTTATATTTATTTCTATTTAATAATAAAAAAAAACCAGGTATAATTAAACTGCTGCTACTACGCCTCCTGCTCGCCACCGTTGGCTAACTTTTTCGCCCTCTTTGCCAGCTTCTTTATGTGTTCGCTCTTGTCCAGATTGTTCTGGAAGAAGGTCGTCTCCTTCCGCGCCTGCGACACCTCCGTCTGCAGACGCTGCTTATGCACCGCCTGCTCGTAATTCATGCGTTCCGTCAGATGGACCCACTTGAAGCGCGGCAAATATTTCATGCTCCACAGCGAGTCGAAGAACTGTGACTTTTTGCGCGTCGAGATTTGCTTGTTATTAAGCAGCGGCACGATCTGTTTGGCCACACGCTTCGACTCGAACTCCACCCAGCCTTCGGTAAAATGAATATTGTAGCGTTTACGCTTATTTTTCTTGGCCTTTTTATCGCCACCTAAAAAAAAAGAAAACATAATTGGCATAAGCGAGCGCTTGATTGGCGCGAATTACTACTCACCGGGCTTCTTTTCCGGCTGCAAGTAGACACGTCCGATTTTGCCAAATTCACCGAGAATTTCACGCAGACGCGTAACATTCATGTGCTTTGGTATGTTCGATACATAAATAATGCCCTTCTTGCGTTTCTTTGGCTGGACGATTGCCTTAGCGCCGGCTTTGAAGTGTGCCAAATCCATTTCATCGTCGTCGTCGTCGTCATTATCATCTGCGCTGGGAACGGCGACTGCCTCAATGTTTTTATCTGTGTTGTCATTTAGCTCCCTTGATTCCGCCACCATTTCCTCATCACTTTCCACGTCAACGGGCAGCGTTGCGGATTTTGTTTTCACTTTTTTCTTCATTTGTTTTTAGTGCAAAACGTGCGCTCCATGTGTGACCGTATACTATTAGTATAATAATATCGAAGCTGTTATGCGCATATCATTTGCTCCACACTGAACGTGCTTATTGACTGTTAAATAACATTTCGCTTAACAATATTCGACAAACTAAACGCACTTGCTGACCTTATCGTCTTACGTCAAACTTTAAAATTTCGATAACTACTTTTCGATAACGCAGGGCTGAAGTATTTCCCGCATAAAAAAAGTGCAGTTGATAAAAAGAAAACAATTGAATTCTGTCGGTTTTAATGTTGAAATTCAGTTGATTACAATCCTCTCAAAATGCCAGTAAGTAGTTTGACCTGTCGCATTTTCACAAAACATATGAAAAAATGATCGATGAGTAATACTGGGTACTATAAGACATACATATGCAGCGCCTTTGAACAAATATTTGAACTTGAAAAGTTTAATTCTCGCTTTTGCTTACTATTTTCTAGGCCTATCATTCGGAAATAGAAGAGTTCCAACGGCAGGTGGGCAACATGGCCATTTTGCCGTTGCGCACCAAAGTACGAGGGCCAGCGCCCAGTGTTAATGCTGATAACGATATTATTGATGAGTCACTATATTATTTTAAAGCAAACGTTTTCTTTCGTACGTATGAAGTCAAGGTAGGGCTGCACAAATGTAGTTTAAAAGTAACATATTTTTGTTATTATTAAATAATTCATTGTTGTATTGCAGTCGGAAGTGGATCGTGTGCTTATCTATATAACACTCTACATTACCGAATGCCTAAAAAAACTGGCTCGCTGCACGAGCAAGGAGCAAGGGCAGCAGGAGCTCTATGCCATGGCCATAGCGAAGTTTGATATACCTGGCGATGCGGGATTTCCACTTAATTCGGTCTATACCAAGCCAGATAATGCCGATCTAATGCGTGAATATTTGCTGCAGTTGCGCCAGGAAACCGGTTATCGAGTGCTCGAGAAGGTCTTCGATACGACGGATGATAAGCCAAATAAATGGTGGATATGTTTTGCCAGAAAGAAGTTTATGGAGAAAAGCCTTTCTGGTCCCGGCCAGTAGAACATTCCTAAAATCGACTGTTAAATCAATTTTAAGACTGTTAAAACGTTGTTGCAGCCCTGCAGCAGTGCTGCTAAATGCCCAAAGTATTCACATATATGGCGCCAAGTTTAAATCAAACTTATAAAAGACAATGTATAATCATTTATTAAAATATATTTTTGTTTTTATCTAGTTTCGTTTCTTTGAAAGCCAATTAACAGTTGACGATTAAATCAATCGGGCCACATATAAATAGGCACGGCAGGCACAACTTAAAATTAATAACAAATAATAGCACAAACAGAAAAAAAAAAATACTATATAGATATAAGACTTAAATTACAAGGACAATGAAACGTTATAAGGTATTCACACGTTTACAGCATATTTACAAAATACTTGGCAAGCACTTGGGCCCATTAAGCCCTACTACTACTAGTTAAACTCTCTAATAATCTCTACAATGCTCTGATATGTGCCCGTGACAATGCCCAGCAGGGCGATTGTGAGAATGGCGATATTCTTGAAATAGATCCAGGTGCCAAGGCCCTTGGGCACCTGGGTGCGTGTCACAAAATCAATGATCACAGGTATAACAAATGCCAGCGATGTTGAGCATAATGCACCGATTAGTGAGATAAATAGATTCAATTGGGGCACCACCAGGGCGACGCAAACTGCAAGAGACAGGACAAAGCAATACAGATTTAATTTTGGATATTTGGTCTGAAATGATGTGCCAACTTACAAGTCATCATGATCATGACGAAACGCAGGGCCACCTGCATGGTAATCGGATACTTTTGGGCACAGCCATTGGCACGCTTAACGGGCGGCCACAGAATTTTCATCATCACAAAAAACTGTATGGGATAGCCAAAGAAGACGCCCAAAGCGGCGACCATCTTAACGACCTGCGACATGCTGCACGAAGAAATCAGAAATATGGATATGGTTTAATGCTTTACGATTTGATTGATTGTACTCACACATCCTCCACATTCAGATTGAGCGTAATGCTGCCGGCAACATACTCGCCCCAGCGCACATAGCTAACGAATCCCGTGAAGATGAACAGAGCCGTGATGAACACCATCGTTACGTTGAGCACACCGAAACGGCTGCTAAAATTGTCGGGTTCGCGCATCGAATTGCGCAGCGGCAGGATCAGGGCAATGCCCTCGTATGAGAAGAGTGCGGTGCCAAAGAACAGCGCCAGCTGACTGCCGCCCGTGAAATAATGCCGTTCCGCAAGTGGTGGCATCGGACCGTCCGAGAAGGCAATCGTCAGTGTGGCAATCAGGCCAAATAACAGCGCAAAGTTGGCCAGCAGCGATACCGGCGATATATACTTTAGGTTCGTCATCAGGGAAGGTATCATTGCCGGCAGCAGAGTAATCAGCATTACCATGCTCATGCTAATGTCTATGCCATTCTGTTGCAGCACCTGAAACAAGAAAAAATATATTTTTTAAATAATATTAGTGTTGAAAAATGCTGAATGTTTAACTGCTTAAACGTGCGCGCATGACACTTGTTCAGTTTATAGTGTTGCAAATGAGCGCAAAAATTTGAATTATCACAAAAAAATATATATAATAACATATCACAATATTCGTTTAGTTTGGAAAAAGGTATGTAAATGAACTATTATTAACGACTTGGCGTTTATATATTTTATATCAGCCATAATCACGAGCTATAGCAAACTAATTGCAGAAATTGTTTTACATTTTTCTATAGGAAATCATAACCTCAAAAAATTAGAACTTTACAGAATTGCTGGGTTTAAGTATGCATAAAAAATGTTTTCAGCTTGTTTTAAGCTTAACAACTGTTGTGTAACTGTTTCGTAATTTTTATAAGAAATCGGACCTATTATTTTTAAAATTTTTAATGTCCTGGGTCTATATCTAAAATTATTTGATATTTTACTTAATTATCTTCTCTTCATATTCTTTATTTTTAGTCTTTTGTTTATTTAAATCTTGTAGAAACTTGATCACATTTAAACAGTCTCTCAAAATGGACAACATTAAATAGAAGAATTAAGTTTTTAGAAAATGTTGACGCATTGCTGGACTGCTTGAGAAACGATAGGTCGATAAGAGTTATGTTGATAGTTTGTGGCTATACCCTGTAATTTAACTGAGCACTGTTGCCACAGGAAGGGTATATGTAAATGACTTAAAAATGTGTTTAACTAAAAATAAGTGATATATCAAAATAACCAAACTTGCATAACTCTAAAAAAGAAACTCCGTTTTTCTTTTGCGCTCACCTGGTAGAGATTTTCCGTGATGAACACAAAGTAGATGGCACAGAAACCGAATTGCGTAACACAGAGAAACATCTCGACGATGAGCTTCATGGCGCGCGACATGCAGCGCAAAGGTCGTGGCCCGTACTCGAAGCACTTCTCTACCGTCTCCGGGTAATCGTAAAAGGTGGCACCCGGCGTCTTGGAGACGGCCAGCAGGGAGCCGCGTATGAGCAGTCGTTCGCAGTGGACGCACATGATCGCAATTATGGGCAGCATCAATGTGGAGCCCACCAGGCCGCCATTCTTGAAGCAATCGCCCATGGCAAAGAGCCCCGCGCCGACGCTGCCCTTGAACAGATGTGTGGCTGCCTCCAGATTGCTGGTCGCATGTCGCCGCTTCACTGTGCCCTCCACATCCTTGTCCGCATGCTTTGCAGTTTGCTCCGACTGCGGCTGCTGTGGTTCCGGCTTCGTTATTTCCAATGTTCTGCCCATGGCGCCAGCTTCGATGGCCTTTTCGTGGTTGCTCTCTTGTTTCTGCAAGTGTTGTGTGTAGACGGGCGTAGAGTGTGTGTTAGTCGGCGTTTAGTTGATTAATCTATTTACAATTTTTAATATTTTATTACTAATACAATATACATATTTTAGTGCCAAACGCCGTCAACTCTGTTCGCTCTGCCTCGCACACAAATGCACAAGCGAGTTACAGTTAAGCGACGAAAGCGAAAAAGCGAGAAAGTAAAACAATGCGAAAGCAAAAGCAGAACCAAAAGCAAAGTTAACGGTGCCTTAGATTAGAGGATAAGCGTTCGAGAGCGCTGGGGAGCGGGGCGCTTGAGTGGACAAGGCGTAGAAAATTGATCTAGAACAGAACACGATTCGCTAACGGCATGCATTGCTATTAACCCTAGAAAGCCGCCTGGTTTCTGCGCATCAATTTCAATTGATTGCATTCTCCTAGAGATGGACATGTGTCGTGTTTTTTATGTTGGACAGCTTGCAAGTATGCTCTCTTTTTATAAACTATTTGATTTCTATGCTGAAATCAATGGGCTTATAAAAAGAAGTTAAACATACGAGAATCCGATTATGAACTGAACTAGTTCGAGACGGAAATTCAAAGTTATTTTTATTTGTCGAACCAAACCTTGAAACAAACCAGTTCATCACAAAAAGATCGATCCGAAAGCCGAATTGAATCCTATTTTTTGAGAGGAATTCCTTTGGCTTATACCCAGCTCCAAAGCATTAAAACCTTTGGCATTACATTTGGCTAACCATATTCGGGAAGTCCCAATTTTGGGTGTAAACATGTAAAGCTCGCATTGTTTTCAGTGCAACGGGCAGTTATAGGTTAGAAAATAGACGGGTTTTTATTTAAAGTCTAGCTAGAACTAAAAACCTAGAGCCTACACGAACCGCTCTTTAAGGCAGAGAGCTAGTTCGAACCAGTGAACCAGTAGTGAACCACATCTTGAGCTTTGCAGCCCTGATTCTGATAAGAATTATAGAATTTGTAATTGTTTTTGATGTCGTGCTACGAACGTGTCACGAAACGGCACGTGACAAACGTTAATCTAATTGTTTTTAATAACAAATGCGCGCAATTGATCACTTTTCGCTTGGGGCTTAAAAAAATCTTAAGTCGAAATTAAAGCCCGGAACTGGTATTTATAATTGTGTTTTTTACAGAAGTCGCACCAGTTAAAACCATAAAAAAATCATTACAAAAATATAATTAAACCAAAAATAAACACTCGTTTTGTACAATTTGAATTAATGAGCCAGCTGTCGTTTTTGTTAATATTATTGTTTTGATTTCCGCATTTGGAGTCAAGTAATTAAAGCTGTGAGAATTTCACAATTACACAATGAGAAATACACCTGTATTTCACACACATTTACGCCACAGGTGAATCGATTTGTGAATAATATAAGGAGTAGACAGTTTAAGATATTGAAAAGCGAGAAATTCAATTGAATTTGAATACGAATTTAAACAAATATTTAAAGCGTGTTGAACGTGAGTTTTGATCAATTTTGAATATTGTTTTGTTTAATTGGTTTCAATAAATCTTTGCACTTGATATTTTCTGCGACTGTCTCACATAACAATTGTTTATAAATAAATACAACACAGCTTGGACAGTTTTTAAATACAAACTTAGTTTTATGTTTGTTTTTTAGTTGGGAAAATTATTGGCATATTTAAACATTTAAACATAATTATTTGGAGGCGTTAATTGTTTAAAAAGCTCAGCGAGTATTTTATGTACATAATGTACCTATATTTATAGCATATGTGTGCACTTAATTAATGACGATATCGGCGGCCAGCATAAATCAAGTAAATCACAACTATTGCCAAAGCACCGTTATGTACTCTAGTATTAAGTGTAGTATGTGTAGTTGGTTAGATAGTCGATATCTGTGTGCGTGGGCTGTATTAACTAGCCCAGCTACATGCAATAAAGACACAGATAAGCGCTAAGAGCACAAATCATAATTGGAAAACATATTATTACACATTATTAATAACAATAATAAAAACAATATGGCATTCAATGCACACCTTTTCTTGCAAAAAAGAAAATGCAACGTTTTTTTTTTTTCACTTTTTCTATGTGAAGTGTTTTTTTTTTTACTTTTTTTTTTGTATTATGTTTTTGGAAAATGATTCGGAACGTTGGCGCGTGCGCTGTGCGTTTTGTTGTTTTTTTTTTCTGTTTTCAGGAGCGTGTTGACGCGTCAAGAACTCAAACCAGACTCAATTCAAAATATTCGAAATGGCCAAGAGCAGCGTGTGAAATACACGAGCAAGGCGAGCTGCGACTGCGGCAGTTGCTCTGCCTATGTGTGTGTGTGTGTGTGTGTGTGCGTTAGTGTGTGCCTGCGCGCGCGTGTGTGTGCGCGCTCATAAGCAATAATGGTCAACGGCTTTTTGCATTCATACCTTGCATTTGACGGCGTTCGTCTCTCTCTCCCTCTATCACTCTCTCGCTCACTCACGACTCTATTGAGCGGCAGTTCTGTTATCTCTGTACATTTTGCTGTTGTTGCAGTTTTCTTAAATGCAATTCGCAAATTTAAGTTTTTGATTGTTTAGAACTTTGTTTGTACTATTTAAAGAAAAACGTTTTATCAATTTGCAAAGCTGTTCAAATCAGTTTTCTTAAACAATATAACATGCACTTAAATAGTTTTCAAAAAATGATTAACATTTTCTTTGCCACATTCCCCGTATGCCCCACTTTCCCATGTGCGTGCTTATAAGAAAGGCATATTTAATCGCCACGCATTGGGAAATACATACATACATATGTTTAAAAACGCATTTTCATTTACTTGACTATAAATGCAATTTAATGAAATATTTTTGGAGAGAGGCTTAATTACAATTCAATGAAATAACCAAAAGGATCTTTTATCTGTATCCATAAATTGTTACTTAAATCTTAATCTTACCTTAGTCGCTATACTAATCGATTCTTAACCAATATTTATAAAATTGTTTAGTTTACTTTATGAGTAATAAGAAGTAATATTTATATTTATTTATTAATTGTTTTATTGTCTGGCTCGAAGTCCATTATTTTTTTATTATTATTCATTTTTGTTTATTTATTTTATGTCCGGTCTGCCGAACATTAGGAAACAAAATATTGTCGATCATTAATAAATAAAATAAATAATATGAATAACAAAATTAAAAAACATACAATAAATAATATGAATAATATTATTTTAATAAGAAATAATTTATATTCGGTCTGCCGAACATTAATAAATACAAAAATAAATAATATAATTTAAATAAAATTTAATAAAAAATATGAAACATCAAAAATAAACAAATAAATAAATAAATAAAATAAATCCATAACAAAACAAATAAATCAAATAAATAGAAAAACAAACAAATAAATAAATAAAATTAAAATGTAAAATTGCTCTAAAATTGTTTTAAGCCTTATTTCCCGTAAAAAGCTTAAAGTCTAACATGATTTTTAATTGGCAATCTGAGTCAAGATCTTGGTATGTACAAAATCTCAATCGCGGCAGCTTCAAATTATATATAGTCAACCGATTCGACTGGCTATTGCAACAGAAAGCCCATTCGAAATATTCTGTATTCCGCTTTAAGGTGCCTGACATGATAAAGTACTTAGATTTTGATGAAATTTAATCAAATTAATTAAATTAGACAATAAGTTTTATTGTTAAACTAACAAGGGCTTTGTACAACACGATCTTCCATTTATTTATATTGGTTTGTTTTTCACTAATCCGGTTTCGAGCAACAAAATATAGTATCTTTCTATCTATCTCCGACAAGTTCTGTGTAATGTGGGATTTCGTTAAATTAGTCAGCTTTAGTGAGATAGTCTTGAAGTCTACTTATGGGTCCTTAGCAGGTGAATAACAAATAAGTTAAGCGAAAATCACATGTTCTAAAAGTTATGTGAGCGCAAAAAGTATTTGTAAGTAAAGCAGCATTATCATGAGCCTCAGCAGCAGCATCCTGTTTGAGGATTCCTAGACGTTTACAATATTTCGATCGGGTGTTACCAACTGCGTCATACCCGTTCACAGTACAATAACCAACACTTATAGTAAGATATCGTTTACAACAAATATAATATTATAATATTAATAATAAAATTAATAATTTAAACACTTTGTCTGATGGGTAAATACATACATATGTATATATGTATATACTTATATTCATATCGATCTTTAAGGGAGTTCATCATAAGCCAAGTTCGGTCAGCCGAGCACTGCCAAAGATATAGATTTTGCCGATTTGCTCAGCTGCCAATGAGGCGAATAGTTTTAAGACTTCTTATATGCATTTCTATCTCTTTGATTACACACGATCGTGTTAGGAGCTGAAGTTCTATATAAAATGATTGACAATATATGTTAAATATAATCAAATATAATTAGGGGCAAATATGCACGAGTATATATGCCAGGTCTTAAGTCTTCAAGTGCCAGAGCTAGATATTTCACTCAAACAAATATGCTCTTTTTGCACGTATTAAACGGGCATCAAATATGAGTACAAAGGGAGGGTGGACTGCAAGGGTAAAGGGGAAGGCTATCGGCATTGCATGGCCATAGTCCAGCGGGCTATGCAAATAAAAATTGATATGGAACTGACGGCAAGTGCACGTCTCAGGTTCAAGGATGTGCGGCACAATGCGGCGTATGAGCAATTTATGCACGTGCCGATCGAACGATGAGGCACAAGTACGAATCGTCGATATCTGCGATACATGACAATAAGCAAAATTCTTGGCCGTTCGATGGCACAACATGAATTTGAAAGGCGCAACAAGATTCGTGATCGAGCTGCGAGCTGTGATCGTTACACCTGCAACTGGGGCCGAGCACTTGCAACGCATGGAAATTTACGGCATTAAATTGGCCGTTGTTGTTGTTATTGTTGTTTTCCTCTTCTGTAGCGCCAGTTAAATGAATTGCATGGAATTCATGACTGGGCTTTTCTGGTCAATTTGGACTTTCTACGAATATGGCGCATATTGATAAACAATCAATGTAAAGTTCGAACGATCGAACGATCGATGTTTACGGAATTGAACAATTGGATTATATAAGCCAACAAATGCTTAAACGGAAGCATCAGCATTCACCATCAGAGATGAGCTCGTGCCGTTGGGGAAATTTCAAAAGATGACTTCTGCTTAATATATGTGTTTAATATATATATATATTGATTTCTTATAAATATTTTAAATCATTTTATATATTTACATTTAGCAGGCAGCTTTTATAAATCAAATCACTTTTTTCACACATTTTCCGCAAGCGGTAGTTTAAACTCTTCCTTCCTTACTTTGGCCTCCATTTTCACCACGCGGCGTGAATTTACGCATTGGCTAAACTACTTTTGAAATGCTTTTACGCATATTTCCCGTTCGTTTTACGCCTTAACATGTAGAACTTTTCCACACACTGATTTACCACGTGAATTAAAACCGATTGGTTGCTTAGATATCTATCGTATATATTTTCCACAGCTACGGGTGGAATTGTTTAAACTCGCGTCTTTGTTACTTAGCTATCGTTTTGCACATGTTGAGTCGTGTTGGTTTCAGCTAGTTCTGTTGTCACCCGACGATATTTCGTGTCGCAAGTCGTGCGTGTTGGCACGAACACGAGACTCGTGTCGATTCAAATCACATAACTTCTTTGGATGTAGAAATTGATTTTGGTGGGCGATTTGAAGGCCGTTGGGCAGGCAATGTCAAAACGGTTTCGATTAGATTGATTTAGTTTCGTTCGGATTAGATTAATTTCATTTTTCATTGAGACTCGTGTGTGCATGTGTATATTCTTGCACAGGTATGAGTATAAGGCATGGAATTTCCGGAGCGTGCCAATTGTTATTTATCTGTTTCCCATATGCCCGATTGATGAAATGATTTGATTGTCATAGATTGTACATTCTAGAGTATTTCGAATTCAAAGGCGAAATTCAAAAAAACATTTCACATATTTGAAAACTCGACTTTTGAAATGAATCGAATTAATATTTTTATGGTCGGTCTTTAGACACGTTTATTAAATTTGAAATGCAAACGGTTCAATACACTTTCAATCCGTCAAAGGCCTGGAAAATTCCATTGAAAAAACTTGTTTATGCGCCAGTTAAGAGAAAAAACAAACTATTTAATATGCATTGAAAAAACTATGGAAAATTTTCTTGGTATATTATAAAATGTACCATTGCCATGGTTGGTTAGTTTGGATGTGTTTGCAGTTCGAGAAAGATCTCCGCAGTGGACAATATTCAAGTTCAAAAGCGAAGTTCTTAACAATGTGATGAAAATTGAAAAACTGTTAAAACAAGGAGTTTTTAAAAACATTTGCTTAGCTGGGTTTCCCTTACAGATTGTTCCTATGGAGCTATACGATGCTGTATAAAACTGTATCTATAGTATGTAAAGATCATTGTAAAGTTAATAAGATCGCAGTTTGGTTTGTATTAACTTGAATACCATAAGCTTTTCTTAATGCACGACCAGGTTTGGTTATCATTAGGAAAAAGTTTTTCATTTAAGAGTTTAATTTTCGGTATGATATGATATACTGCTCCGAATCTTTTGTTTTCTTTATACAAATCTATAACAGAAAATAAACAACACTTTTTGTGGCTTTGCGGGTTGATGGCAAAACAACGTCCCATAATTTATTTACACGTATAAAATATACAAAAAAAAAACAAATCTCTCATCATGACAAATGGGCATTAAAAACTATTTCGCGGCACACGGGTCATAAGTAATTGTCGTACATCATAGATATGTAACACAAATACATATATATATATATATATATATATGTGTGTATATATGGTAAATAGGTTATGGCTATTCGAGCCAGTTGCTTGAGAACATGCTAGTCGACGGGAGCTGAGAGCTAGTGCTGCTCCTCCTCGCCAAAGTGCTTGACAATCTCCTTGAGGCTCTCGTAGGAGCCGGTGAAGAAGCCCAACAGTGCCAGAACGAGAATGATGAGATTCTTGAGGCAAATCCAAATGCCGGGTCCCTTGTTCGGCTCGCTGCGGGCAATCAGCTCGATGACCGGCGGAAAGACCAGCGCCAATGCCGTGGAGCACAGCGCGCCAATCAGCGAGATGAACAGACTCAGGGCGGGCACCAGTTCCGCTATGGCCACTATATGGTGTATGCACTGTACTTAAGCAATTCCATGCTGTCTGGCCATGTCTACTTACGCGTCACGAGCACCAGCAGGCTGCGGAAGATGAGCTCCCCGTTGAGGGCACGGCCCTCCAGGCCGCACATCTGCTTGGCGCTGGGCCACATGATCTGGACGGCGACAAAGAACTGCAGCGGATAGCCGAGCAGGACGCCCATGGAGACCATCAGCTTGACCGCCTGCGCCAGGCTGCGAGTGTGTGCGTGTGTGTGTGTGTGTGGGGAAAGTAAATGGTAGGGTTTAAGCTTGGCGCCCAAAAGCTGCTTGAAGATGGGCGCGTGACACGAGACACGCACGCCTTGAATCTATACATATATTGTTTGCCAGGCTTTTGTTCCTCAAGTTTCTTGGCAGGGCTGCAAACCGAACTGGTTCGTACTCCGAATTCCAATTGAATTTTCACAATGAACTAAATCCTGAATCAAACAAGTTCACGAATTGAGCCAGCTAGCTGGTTCGAACAGTGAAGCCTTTTTTTTGGGCTTGCAGCCCTGTTCTCTCGTGAGTCACGCGTGAGTGCCTCGTGAGACACGCGTGAGTGCCTCGTGAGACACGCGCCAATCTTCAGCGCTTGAATTTCGACGTTTTCCTGCTCACATTGTATCGCCTAGATTGAGCGTTAGACTGCCGCCAACATGTTCGCCCCACTTCATGTAGCCGACGGAGCCGGCGAACATGAACATGACGGAGACAAGGAACATGCCGACATTGAGCACGCCCAGCGTGCTCTCAAACTGGTGCGGCTTACGCATGGCGTTCTTCAGCGGCATCACCAGGGCGATGCCCTCGAAGGCAAAGATGGCGGTGCCGAAGAAGAGCGCCAGCTGGGAGCCGTTCGTCCAGTAGGCGCGTTCCTTCACCTCCGGCAGGCCATCCTTCAGAGCATAGTACAGCGTTATGGCCAGTCCCAGTATCATGCAGACGTTCGCGAACAGCGATACCGGCATCAGCCATTTGAGATTCGTTATCAGCGAGCTGAGCAGCACCGGTGCCAGGGCCAGCAGCATCACCAGATGCACGTCCATGTCAATGCCGTACGCTTGCACGATCTTCGAAGCCGTGTTGTGTGCGTGTGCGTGCGTGTGCGTGTGTGTGTGTGTGTGTGTAGGGGGGGTGGGGTAAGCGTTTTTGTCATCAGCTGTAGCTGGTCAAGTTCCACCTGGCCGCACTCACCTGCTTCACGTTGGTGCTGATGAACACAAAGTAGATGCAGCAGAAGCCCAACTGGGTGACACAGATGAATATGTCGACCAGGTGGCCCATGGTGCGCGACCAGCCGCGCAACTTAATGGGCCCATTCTCGAAGCACTGCTCCACAGTCGCCGCATAGTCCGCACAGATCGCGTCTCCGCGCAGATCGCGCATCTTCCGGGAGCAGGCGATGAGCACGTGCTGACAGTGGATGCTAATTACCGCGATGGCAATCGTCAGCAGCGGTCCGACAATTAGGCCACCGTTCTTGAAGGCATCGCCCATGGCAAAGAGTCCTGGTCCAATGTTGCCCTTGAACAGATGCACAATTGTCTCCAGGTAGCTGCATTTTGGGATAGAGTCATGCAAAATCGATATCGATAACATGCAGATTTATCGAATCAGTCAGTCGGTACTCGAGCGGGGAGCGTGTGGTTTGGAGGGGAGCCAGGTTAGTCGGGTTGACACTTCACACTTGGAGCTATGGTAACATGGAGCGCGAATCGGGTTTTCAAGGTTAGTTGATTGCGTTATAAACAAAGCTTCAAACCGGGTTTGACACGAACCGGTTCACACGCGGAATTAGAACAGAATTTTTATAATCAAGCGAACCTTAAGCCCAACTGAACCGAAAGCCGAGCCAATTTCTTGGCTCTAATGGACGGGAGGGAAATGCCACGATCCATAAAAAGCCAATTTTGTTTAGAACTCAAATCTAACGCGCATCCTAAATAGCAAAATAGGTACAAATTGCGATGTTTTTAGTACAACGGGCAGTTGATAATTGTAATTGGAGTAGTTTGACAACAACTTTAGGAATATACATATGTCATAGAAAGGTTTGAACCAAGACCTTGGTTCAAGGATGTGGAACAAGAGCTTCAAGCACCGGAACTCAAGGCAGTATATTATATTTGGATTTGCAGCCCTGATAAAAGCTAGCTTGGGGTTTCTAGGGTTAACTTAAACGGGTTGCTTAAGGCCTTTCTAGATGGCCGTCAAGCTAGGTCGGAGGAACGGGAAGTCCTTGTATATTAAATAGAGCTGACTATTTGGAATATTAACATTGGGCTTACCAACAGCATCCAATTGGATATTTTTTGTCTTCCGCAAAGTCTTTCAATTCAGTTGAGTTTTTAGTGGCTTTTTGTGGCATTTTTAGTGGCTTTTAGTTAGTTTTTATTGGGTTTTTAGTGGGGTTTTATTGGGTTTTTAGTGGGGTTTTATTGGGTTTTTAGTGGGTTTTGTTTAGTGTTCTTTTTTCAATGAGTTTTCTCCTCATATTTTTTGTTGACCCAAGCAGTTTCATATTAGATTAAAGAGTTCTGATTGGGATGCGTTATGGTTTGTTAGTTAGTTGACATAAATCCTGCGGCGGTTAGTGGGGATTATGACAGCTCCTGTGGTTGGATTGTCTATGGGGGAAGGTGTTTAGGTAAGCCTCATGCGATATATCCGGGATTTTGTTAGTTTGGAGTTGGACATTGGGGTTTATTTTTGTTAGTCTGGCTGTGGTTTCCATTTAGCCATACCTTGTGGGCGGGTGGTAATCCTCCGCATCACCGGCCGCCGCCTTTGGGGCTGCAACTGCTGTCGCGCCCGCTGCCTGGACAGCTGTTTCATCGGACTCCATCTTTGGGTTATTGGAGCTCATGTTTGGTTGGGGAGTGCTTGGCGCTGATGCTGCTGTGGCCTGTGGGCTGTTGGGTGCCTTTTGTTGCAGCGCGGGAATTCAAGAAAGATAAAAGCTGTGCTTTAAATCGCTGATGATTAAGTTGGGCATTCGTTCAATTGAATGGGACGAACGCGCACTTGATGAGCTTCAATTGCCTGACTTTTGGTAAACAATTCCGGTTTGGGCCACGCCCTCAAGTGGGTGGGGGGGGGCCCTCACTTAAAGCAACTCACGGCACAAATATTTATGACAAGATCAGACTTTCCATTAAATAACAAGTTAAAGATTAAACATAAGTTTAAGCTGGCAGTTATATGTAAATATTAATAAATGTTCAATTATATTAATTAATAGTCAAATAAATAGTATTAGATCTTATTTTTTACCATATTTAATGGACCTCTTTTTGCCTTTTAAGTATTTTGTAAATTCAAAAGAAACCAGAAAAAAAACTAGTAAATTTTTAAACATAAAAAATATATAAATAATTTTTCGTTGGATTTGTTTTTGTGTGATTTTTGGGTAATTTAGAATGTGATTTAGAAAATGTTTTGCATATTTCTATTTTATTGTAGAATTAGTTTCCTAGCAAAAATAATTTAAATACATTTCTAATTAAATTAATTGCATACTGCAAACAAATTGAAGGCAAAATATTGTAAGTTTATCTATGCATCTATCTCTATTTGGTTGAACCATTATCTAACAACAATTGTGATTCGGATCATGAGTAGAACCGAATGATTAATTCCAGTTTGTTATGGTCGAGTGCGTGAAAACTTGGGCAATTAATTTTATTAAGTGCTGCATATAAATCACAGCACGGGGGAATCACCTGGTTGCAGCAATATTCACTCAATAAAAAACAACCAAGAGGTTCTAGTCGGGAGCTCCCGACTAGGGGATACCCTGTATCCTCTTCTCCCAACAGGCGATAGGTATAAAATGAAAGATATTTGATATACTATATGTATATGCTATTCTAGAAGCTACATGTCAAGTTTGGTGACTCTAGCTCATATTATTTGCCGAAAGTGCTCAAAAAACAGGATTTCGATATCGATTTTTATCGATTACTTTGAAACGGGGCAAGTTATCGGATATCGGAAATAAACTCGATCTGCGCAGGCACTAGGAGGACCTACAGCTAATCTCTAGCTCTTATAGGTTCTGAGATCCTTGCGTTCATACATACGGACAGAAGGACAGACGGACGGACGAACGGACGGACAGACGGACATGGCTAGATCGACTCGGCTGTTGATGCTGATCAAGAATATATATACTTTATGGGGTCGGAGATGCTTCCTTCTGCCTGTTACATACATTTGCACAAATACATTATACCCTTTTTCCCATTTTCAATGGGTTCAGGGTATAAAAAGTGTTACAGTGAAGCTTGTCATAAGGGAAATATTTGGTTCGATATTGTATATGGATGCAGTTTCACGTAATTTTCGCTAATCGCAGCAAATGGCATCATAAATGATAAGAAATGGATTTACGAGAATTTGTCACACTTTATGATTGCCAAGCCCTAAATATTAATTCATTCGATTTCATTGAGGTTTTTCCTGATCATAAAAGCGACAGAGTGAGAGAGCGACAGAAAGATTCATAAAAACCAAAACAATGTCCCAAAATAACTAATTTATTTACACAATTACAAAGGCTTACTCATATTAAGTTTCCATTGTTAATCATGCCGATTTACTATGGTCAACTATATAATATATATCTATATATATATACCAATTAGTTAGTCGTTAGTTGCACAGCTGCATCAAAATTTGTGAGCTACAACTTTGAAGTTGTTTTAAATGAAATAAAACAATAATGAGACACATTGAAACTATTTGCAAAAACAATCAGGTGCTGCTTATCGAAGAACTAATGACTTGATATTTAAATATATCAGACCTTTATATCAGTTTTTCTCAAGTCCCAACTAGAATTTGACTAAATTCCTTACGCTTCAGATTAGGAAAAATTGTAGCATAAATACAAAATTTTGCATTTTTATACCCTGAACCCATTGAAAATGGGTAAATAGGGTATAATGTGTTTGTGCAAATGTATGTTACAGGCAGAAGGAAGCATCTCCGACCCCATAAAGTATATATATTCTTGATCAGCATCACTAGCCGAGTCGATCTAGCCAGGTCCGTCTGTCTATCTGTCCGTCTGTCCGTATGTATGAACGCAAGGATCTCAGAACCTATAAGAGCTAGAGACTTGAAATTTTAGCTGTAGGTCCTCCTAGTGCCCGCGCAGGTCGAGTTTATGTCCGATATCCGATAACTTGCCCCGTTTCCGTAATCGATAAAAATGGATATCGAAATCCTGTTTTTTGAGCAATTTCGGCAACTAGTGTGAGCTAGAACTTTAACCAATCTTGAACTGTAGCTTCTAGAATAGTATATATATATATCAAGTATCTCTCATTTTATACCTATCGCCTGTTGGAAGAAGAGGGTTTAGGGTATCCCCTAGTCGGGAGCTCCCGACTAGAGCCTCTTACTTGTTAGATATAAAAGCTACTTTTAATTATATCTGTGTATTTTAATTTATTATTTAAGAGGTTAATAGGAAAAACGTTTAGTTTAATTAATTATTTAAATAATATTGAGAGAGATTTATAAAACCAAAACTTTTGATACTCAGTTTTGGTTTTAAAATAACAAAATTAAACTCTAAAGAAACTAACTAAAAAATTTAATAAAATACACAGGAATAATTAAATGTAATTAATTGGGATACTTTCGCTTAAAGCATAATTAAGAATTAAACACAATTTATTAACTGATGATACATCAAAGTGTTGCCAATTGTGCGAAAAATGTGGCAGCACTTTGCCCAACAGTAGTTTGGCTACACTTCAGATAAATATGGACGCATAAATTCTAGAGTATTCACAATTAATGTTTATGATGCCTAAATACAACAAAAGATACGATCGGAGTAATAAACCACTTTGTTGATTTCATAGAAATGTTTAATAAATAAAGTATATACCTATTAACTGCAGCTGATTAGATTTAATAATTGGCCAAGACTCTAACAAAGTTTTTTGGCAACATATGAATAAGCTAATATTCCGGGGGCGTTGCTGAGGATCTGATGATCTGATGATGTGGATGATTCGCTCAAGTGTATCGCCCAACGATTGCGCAGCAGGAAGAGACAGGCGGGAAGGGGGGGGGCAGGTGCTAGGTAACTAACAAATAATTGAAAACTGGGTCTCTTGGCTTTACGAGCCACCTTGTGTAAATCCAGACAGCAAATTCAAGACGCTTATCGGCAGCTACTCAAAAGCACTCGAAAAACAAACGGCATCAATTGTTGTTGCTATTGTTGTTGTTGTTGTTTTCTTTGACAACAGCATTGTGAGAGCCTAGCAGGAAGCTTGACGTCAGAAGCCACGAAACGTCTATTGGGTCTAACTATGCTAAGGAAAAATACACCGTGATAAGCGCCACAGCAGTCAATCTTCCGTATAATTCACCCACGCATTATATATACACTATATAATTGTTGGCTCGGTACCTCGACCATGATCATAAATGCTGTAGTATATTTGTTATTCACTAGTTGGCAGTCGCCTGGAATCAAGACAATTCAATGTCTTTGCGTGGAAATTTTCCATGCACAGCAAGTTTTCCAACGGCCTATGCTGGGTCCAATGCCTGCCTCTGCAATGGGCATTATCCATGGGCATGGGTTTGTGCAGGGGGAGGCTGTGTTATCTTCTTGGCAAATATTTGTAACAGTTTTTTTCGGGAATCTGACAACACAACAAAATTGCGTACACAACAACACAGATTGTGAATGAAAGCGACTAATTGAACAAGTTATAAAATTAATATCTGTACATTTATCTTAACTGTATTTGCGCTCAACAAATCATTTATCATGCAGTTCTGAATGACAGACACTTGCTTATCTTGCTAGTTAAAATGTAGGACAGTTGAAGAGAGTGCTGCCAATTTGTTTGCCAAAATGGGCAGCACTCGGCAATGCTTAGAAACACTTTTGGTTACAGATGATAAGTTTTTCAGAAAAAAAAAGATAAGGAAATGCAATTGCAGAAGATAAGAAAATGCAATTCGATTTTTTTCGAGTGTTATTATTTTGAATGCATGAGCTTAAAAGTCTTTTAACTAATGTTTAATGTATAGGGATAGAATTAGTTACCTTTTTTAACTAAAACAAAAAGGGTTTGGTCTGAAACTGAAGTTAGATAACATCAATCAAAATACATTCACAACGTTTCCTAAAATCCCAAAACTAAAGTTCCAATTAACTTGGCTCTTACCAAAATAATGTTCAGTTAATTATTATATAAACAATGTGAGAATGAAAGTATTCTCAATTTGTATATACAAAATATAAATACATCAGGTACTCAAATACAATACTATACTATATACTATATTTGTATGAAATCAAGTCTTTATTTTGGGATTTTCGAATATATATAAATTTTTGAGTGCAAGATTTCTCGCTGTCCAAGGCTCCGGGCTCGAATAGCCGGCTAATAAGTAGTATATGCCAGTGGCAATGTCTTAGCGGCAGGCCATATAAGGCAGCGCCATTTAGAAAGTTAGGTCAATAGCTTTTATATATCCTATATCCTAACTGTAATAATAGTGATAAATTGTCTAGATTTATCTTTACATAAGCCTAAAAAGTATATGGGAAGTATCTTTAGTTTGTGGCTCTGCAATGTATCTGAGCCCCAACAGATCCACCCCCCTTTGGGCCGCCTCTGCTTTCATGTGCAGCAGCTGCGTCGCGGTGAGTACTGCTAAATGTTGTTATTGTTGTTGTTACTGTTGTTGTTACTGTTGTTGTTGCTGACTTTGCACTTGAATTTGCATTTGGAAAATGAAAACGAAGTTAATTTTTTCTCTTTTTTTTATTTATATCTGTCTGTGAGCGGCAAATGTAACTGGTTTTGCGGCGTACTCAGATAATAATTTACGTGCGAGAAACAACAATAAAAAAATAATAAAAAAATTAAATAATAATTAATGGGCACACAAACTTGATAGAGTTTAGTTCAGTTCTAAAACATCCTCTTTTTAGCACACTTTATGTTTTGTTTTGTTTTTTTTTTTAGCTGACATACTAAGCACGGATGGGAGCACATACAAATGCATTCTATAAACACACACACTCTACACACCTCTGCATCCATTTTGGCAGCTGCTGTTGTTGTTGTTTCTGATGATGTTGTTGTTGTTGTTGTTGTTGCTGCTGAGAGAACTCGGTCAATGCACGAGACGATCTGGCAAATAAATGGACGCGTAATTTGGCAAATTCTTTGGCGGGTTTTTTAATGATTTATTTTTATTGCCGCTTGCTTTCGGCTTGTTGTTCGTTGTTGACTTGATGCTTTGCTACTGCTTCTTCTTTAGCCCAACTTTGCTTATGTGTGTCATGTATTGTTGTTGTCGTTGTTGTTGTTGTCGTTGTTGCTCCTGCCGTGCGGATGCGGATGCATTTGCCTTAACGGTTGCGATCCGGACTAATGGCTCAGAACGTAGCGTGTGTTAATCGCTTCACGAAATCATCAAGACTGACGGCCCGTAGCCGCTGCCGTCTCTCATTGGCTCTGACGCTGCTGCCGACGCTGACTGCGCTGTCGCTGCTGTTGCTGTTGTTGCTGCCGCTGTTGCTTTTGTTGCTTTTGTTGCTGTCGTTGCCGTTGCCTGCCTTCGGCATTTGACACTTTGCGCTGCTGCTGCTGCTGATGTTGCTGCTGCTGATGTTGCCTCTCGTTTGCCTACCTCCCCCCTTTCCCCTTCCCCGTCCGGCTACACGCTCCTCTTCTGGCCAAACGACCCTGGCCAGCATCTGCCGCCTCCGTGGCTCATTACAAAAATATGTGTGACGTCGTGGAAAGCATTTTACATTGCGTTGTGTCCAACGGATTCGGTTCTAATGTCCAACCGGTTTTATTTTCTATATATACATGTGCACACATACATATATATGTATGTGTATATTCATTTTTTTTTTTTTGTTTTCTGTACACCCACAGCCCGCAACAGCCGCCAACCCAGCGCTTGGGCATCTTCGTGTCGAGCGGCCAATTGAGCGCCTGTCCAACAGGTTGTCACTCAGGCGGGGCATCAGCTGGGGGAAACGGTTGCTGTGCTCGCAATTGCCCTAGACAACATTGAGGGTATATGTACATCTATAGCAATTTGTCGCGATGTAGGGTATCAGCGCCAGCTGCAACAATCTTAAAGTCGCTAAAAAGTCGGAGCTTTCAACATACGAGTACGTTAAGAAACACAAATCATCTATAAATATATTGTAAAATGGGGGAAAATTGGAAACAAGATTAATTTTAATTAATGAATGAAAATAGATTACAATATTATTATTATTGTTCTTACTAACTATTAAATTTATTCATTTTTATATAATTTCCCCGTTTTATTTGCCTAAATTTGATTTATTAATATTTTGGAGAACTTTTTACATTATTTTGTTCCACTTTTAAACACTCCTAAATATAGAATTAATTAAATTTGCCATATATCATATTACAATCATGAATTGTTAGTTGTTTCAGCTATAAAATAAACAACTTTGTTTTTGTATAGAAATAACAGAATTTCAGGAATTAGAATTATTTCAAGAAAAGCAAGAACCTCTAGGGAATCGAACCGTTCGTATAATCGACAATTTGCCTTCATTTCTTCGATTTGTGTATCAGTTTTATCAGTTTTGTTACAGGGTATTTAGCAGTAATATAGTTTTGGTAAGTAAACAAGCAAATCAACAGCACAAATTGGCAGCACTTCAAACACACTCTCAAGTATTCACGTTGAAGACAAATGATCGAATGACTGAAAGCACTTGACATACATATGTACATACAAAAACAAAAAGCCAAGTTTCTTTTATTTCCGAATTCTTAAGCATGTGTCCCTCAGCTGTTGCCAGGGTATTCGAAATTCGTTGCGACAACGTTATGTGAACCTTTTAATAAACCGTTTCATTTATATTTTATTTTCGTTTTATTCTTAATACAAACGCCGCCCGCCTTTTGAAGAATTGCCCATTCCATGGCTATTTGCCGACACACACAGAACTACAACAACAAATACAACTACAACCACACACAATGTGTTGTTGTTGTATCTGACAATGGCATATGAGATTGCCGTCTCCTATACACACAGTTTACAGTTTAATTGGATGTGAACAGACAAATTGCGGTAGCTTCGCCCACAGCCCCCCCCCCCCCCCCCCCCCCCACACAGCTCTGCTGGAGGACTATCCATTGACGTACCACTCTACCTGACCTTGGCTTGAGAATTGGCGATTAGTATAGCTTAAGCGACCTCTTTCTAAGACTTTCGATCATTTCATAGGACAAAATCAACCACAGCTCTGTATTGCCTTAACATACAATCAAATATATATATAAACATATACATGTAGTATGTATTTATATATATGTATGTACATATGTACTTACCCAAAAAATCGCACGATTATTTTCATTTTCATCTATTAAAGGCAGGGGGAGCATGAAGAGAGTTATTTATGTACATATGTAGGAACATCACTGAAATAGCAAAAGAAGTTGAGAGCGGGTTAGAATAACAGCAGCAGAATGAGAGAGAGATAGAGAGAGATAATAAAACTGAAAAAGCATATACATACATATGTATATGCATACATACATTGTGCAAGCATAAATACATTGATAAAACATTATAAGTTTATACATAAGAATGACGCCAGAACGACCTACCATATATTCAATCGAACATATGTATAAGCAATATACATGCATATACACATACTTACATGCATGCAAATATGCATGTCTGCATACCCATATACTTATATACATATGTACATATACACATACATACAAACGTATTTAGAAGCAAGCATATATGCACCCACAAACATACATGCATATGCACTTATACATTTACGTATATACATATACAAAAATATACATACATACATACAAGCATACATACATACATACATAAAGACACACATGTACAAACATTATAAATTTAAACTTATTATTATTGTCACTAGGACTTGTTAACACAACACTTATGATAAATGCATGAAAGCCTGCAAGCCTACTTGAAATTATGAGAATCGAGGAGTAGAGCGATATTGAAAATACGAATTATTTAAATTCGCAGCACAGCGAATCTGTGTTTGATATATAAGAACATATGTATGTTCATGCATGCACACATATGTACATATGTATGTACATACGTACATGTATACATAAATACAAACATATAAACGTACATATGAGCAAACATGCATGAATACATATATACAAATATACATTTACGTAGATATCTACAAACACACACACATATATATATATATATATATATAACTATAACTACATACATACATACATACATTCATACATACATACATGCATACATGCATACATGCATACATACATAAAGACACACATATACAAACATTATAATTTAAAACTTATTATTATTGTCACTAGCACTTGTTAACACAACACCTATGATAAATGCTTGAAAACCTGCAAGCCTACTTGAAATTACGAGAATCGAGGAGTAGAGCGATATTTCCTTATACGTTATGTTTAAATTTACAGCGCAGGATGTGGATCAATTGCCCAGCGTTTGGTAAGTATAACAGAACACACATACATACATATTTTCATACAAATATGAATATATTTAATTATACTTTAATCTACAAACATACATACGTATATTAGAATTGCTTTAAAGGCTGGAGTACAATACATCTATTTTTTTCTACAATATGCATGTCATACATTTTGTGTGTAGGGTATCAAGAAATCGTTATGCTTTTGACAACTTTAGAACTGGTTAATTAATGTTTTATTCTTTCGAGTGAAAAGTGAAATTGACGTAACCGCCACTCTTCCAAATAACTTATAAAGAAATTCACTAAAACGAACGAGTTCTTTCGTCTACAGTATGTGACTATGAAATACCCTGTAACAGGCAGGAAGTGATATATACTAGGTGACGCATATTGTAAAAGTTATGTACATATATGATCTGAATTAGATGCTACGGTCATCTATTAAGAGCTTTTGCACTATATGATATAAATGATGGCCTAACTAATAATACCCTTTTGAACATATTTTTGGGTGCAGGGTATACAATGTGCGGAATTGAAAGAGGAATAATTTCACTTGCTATGGAGACACACTTTTCAAGTAGTGTCTGTTTGTATTTTATTATTACGAAAGTACATACGTACACACATACAAACATACGTACATACATGCATACATATGTATGTATGTATATTCTCGTTGAATATAAAAGTGCAGTTAATATTGACTCTACCGAATTTCAAGTGGTGCTCGTGCGCGCATTTTGTTCTTGGCTGATAATCATGAGAATTATATATTGTGTAACCTTAATTACTTATACATAGTATATATATTTGAAATATATAATATACATATGCCTTTACATACATACGTATGTATGCATTTACGAGCAGTTGGCAACCTGGCCTCCTTCTGTTTGGGGCCTAAAAAGAAAACATGCAATTAAAATGTGCTGCTTTTCGCTATTGTCTATAAACATTGCTATGTATGATATACTATATATGTAAGTACTTGTATTATTATTATTAACTGCTGCTCACCCGTGTATACACACACACACACACACACACACACACACACATATGTATGTACGCTACGCTAACTATCTACTTACTATCCATTTCACACTGCTTCTTCTGACTTTGGCTTCGGCTTTCGTTCTCTTTAAGAAATGTGCGCGTGACACGAGCACGACTTTTAATGTCTAAACATCTTGACACGATAAGTTAGCTATATAGAGCTCCAATGAGAATAAGCACACTCCAGTCTGAGAGGTAGTCCAAAAATTATATTGTTCTTAATTATTTTCTATTCGAAATATATTTAAATAAAAAGATTATATGAATATAATTATCATTATTATAATAATAATATGTATATTCTTATTAAAAAATTGGGTATATAAAAAAGTGAAGTCATTCAAATATTTTCAATTTCAAACTTGAAATTTATTAAATATTTAAAAATGGTATGCCATACAAAGAAAGTCTTGAGTTTAGGCCTGGAGTTTTCTAAGGTTTTATTTGCTTATTCATTTATTTTTAAATTAAATTAAATTTAAATTATTTTAAAATCACGCAAGCAGACATTATTTATCCATATATGTGTTATACATTTTGTTTCGGAAAACAAAAGAATACTGTACATAGTTTCATTCGTGTAAAAATCGAAGAAAATAATATTTTAAAAAAGTCGGAATACATTAAGGCCCTCTCCACTCTTTCAGTATTAATGCAAATAATTCAGAGCTATGAATATGTATTATGCATAATTTAATAAACGAAAAGAATACCACCATAATCGACAAAAATGTGAATTGTTAAATAACTTTTTTTATAGTGCAAAATTGATCGTGCCTAAAGTTCCAAATCTCGTGACGCGTCCATCTCTAAGCATGTGTGCTTGGGATTGCCGTTGACTTAAACGTTTTTTAGTGACGCTCGAGTAAATAAAATACAGTGCATAAACTTGTTGCTACATATTGTTATAGTTGTCATACTATTTATTTACTGTTGTTTTTTAGTTGTTGCTTTCTGCTGACAGCAACTTCTTTGGCGGCGTTTTCTAAAGTAAGGCCAAGGAAGGAGTAGTAAAGCGAGGGAGAGGGGGGGGAGGGGGTTGGTTCAACGGCGAAAGTCAAAGGCCAACGCCGAGGGCGGCAATTTCAACAGTAGAATGAATGTGTAGAAAGTGAAAGATCTTGATTCGGTAAATATGCACATATACAGAAAGAAGTCAGTGCTCCATTAAGATGCCAGAGATTGAATTTATCCGCCTTGCGTGTCGGGCTCTGTTTGTTTTGGACTGGAGATCGCATAAACTGTATCCAACTGGGCGGACGATGCGACCGACGCTGGACATGGACAAGTCGAACCTGTCTCTGGACATGGCCGGCCGTATCCTGTGCACCGTCCATTTGGCGGTCATCTCGCAAGCCTAAACTGTCACTTCAAATGCCTTGGCCGCGTTTATTGCAGACATAGTTCGAGTCCAGTTTCTGGGATGCGTATGAATTCCGAAAAGTAGAACTCGTCAAGCACCAAGCAGAAAGTGCAAGCCAACCAAATCTTAAACTGTCCGTTGCGCATGCGCATTCAACAGAAGACGAACAGCTCATTGCACAGTGGTACGAAAACAACAAGCACCAGTCCATGTCACAGTTCATGTTTGTGGGAAACACATTTTCATTCATTGATATGGGTAGTACTTAGTTTAAGCTTATCAAAGGATCTGTTCCAATTCACAGGACCCTAAAACATTGTGTATTTACGAAACTGACTAAATATAGAAATAACAAGCGAATTTCTTGTTGAAGACTGCATTCACTTCAGCAACAAAAAACAGGTAAAAATAAATTCATTAAACGAGCAAAGTTCTGTATAGAGGTTTATCCAGGTTTATCCCGTACAACTCACATTTCCTCTGACTTGTAACACATTATTTGATGCAAAGCCTTTGAATCAATTTAGCTCTTTACGGAGCATGTTAAGTTGGTTGCGCCTTCAAATATACTGCACAAGCTGAACTGGCTGCGCCTGAACACTTGTTGCTAGTTAAGTTGGCTGCGCCTAACTGTCGAATGTTGCGCCGCATTTCGTTTGCTTTGCTTTCAAATAAAGTGATTACCTCACTAGTTTTCATAAATTTGCACTTTGACGCTTATTATATTGATACGTGAACAGATCCAACCAATTTTACGCAATTCATTGAGTTGTAATTGCAAAAACAGGAAACGACTGTTCTATGTGAGGCAACGCCCCAATTTATGCATGAATAGCTTGCCAAATATAAGATTAACAACATTTTGATGACATACATTTAGATACACTTTTTTTGTTGTCGTGTTTGTAATTTGAAATACTTATATTAAGATAAATACATATATTGATGGGCTGTCAGGTTTTAAGTACTTTATGCGCATATCTATAAATATATTACGGTGGAATACGTATCTAGAAGTTCATCCGTTAGTTTGCTTTTGTAAAATCTGCATCTTAACATAATATAGGAAATATTTTCTATACTTTTGCTCCGGAACATTGAAAGAGCAAAAAAACATGCTGAGAAATACAAATAATTCACATGAATAATAAGAATTTGTTAGTCGAGTCAGGCAATACCACCTGTGCTGCACCACTGTGCAGTGGGATCGTTGATTCTCATCTGTGATTAGATCGACAATTTGCAATGCTTCGATGATTCGACGCAGGGCAACTAAACGACAGCCACAACGTTGACAACGTGCCCAGAACATTAGCTGCAAGGGGGCGGGAAGGGGAAGGGGAAGGCGGCTGCGGCGGCGGCGGCGCATACCGAATATACTTAGTATAAACCGTGAGCGACATCTTCACTCAAACGTTACGGGCAAAAGTCAAGCAGTCGAAACTCTCATATCGGATGGGGTGGGGCGGGGGGATTTGAGTTTCTCCTGCAAGTGGCGCATTGCTGTGGCGGCGGGTCGGTAGCGGGTCGGCGGCGGGTCGTCGGTGGATCCGCTTGTGTTTTGGGTCTCTGCTGGGTCGTTGTTTCATTTGTAGACGAGACTCGCAGCCAAACGGTCGCGTACGCGTTTATTCCAAGAATTTGTGGACAACAAATCCAGTTGGCACTCGGTTGTTCGTTAGCTGAATTGCTGGTTTGTCACGGTTGCCACCGCCGCCAGCTCGTCCCGTTGCCGGCGACATATATATATATATAAAATGCCTGCCTTCCACATAGTCGTTAAGCTGCTAATGCTGCGCCTGCTGCTGGCCAGTCTGTCGGGTCTGTCGGGTCGGTCGGGTCTGTCGGGTCTTTCGTGTGCGGCCTATGACTTTGGCTATCATCCCAGCGCCGAGGAGTTTGACAGTCTGCTGCGGGAGACGCGCACCTGGACGCGCGATCTGCTGGCCAATGAGCGGCGCCGCGAGAGCTATGTGCCCCGCTACACCTATCCGGAGCAGGCACCACCCAACGCCGAATTGGACTTTCAGCTGTTCAGCGATGATCAGGAACAGCAGGCACAGCAGCCGTATGTCTATGAGTCGGTCGCACCACTCGAGCCACAGCCGGAGCAGCATGTCCAGAGCGAACTGATAGAGATTAACGATGTTCCAGCAGCGGGAGCAGCAATATCTGGTAACAACAACAACAACAACAACAACAACAGCAGCAGCAACGGCGGCGGCAATTTTCCCATCTTCTTCACCAATCCCGCCACGGGCATTGTGTATGCCATTAGCGAAGTGGGTCGGAACACCAAGTCGCAGCCGTGGCCCGGCAATGGCAGCGACACAGATGCCATTGACATCTATGTGACCAAGGCGCAGTATGATGCCGATTTGCTGGCGCTGCGTCAGCGCTACGAGAAACAGTGCTCCGCCCCGTCCCTGTCCCTGTCCCCGTCCCAGTCTCAGTCGTCGTCGCAGTCAGTGATGTCGACGCCCAGCTTTAAGCCGCCTGCTCGGGGCACAGCGCGTCCACAGATCATACGCCTGCAGAAGCCACCCAAAAAGCCGACAGTTCCTAGCTCTCCAAGCACAGCCGCCGGCAATAACAAGCTTCCACACAGGCCGCCTCCCATAATGGTGGCCAGCGGCACAACGGGCACCATTAGCGATCAGCTGCTCAAGCTGCCCACAACCACGACCAAGCCTCGGACTGGTCAACGGCCCCGGCCCACACCCGGCAATACCCAAAAGCCCAAGCGCAATAAGCGGAAGAAGAAGAAGAAAACGCAAAAACGTCGACCGGGACACAAGTTGACGACAACAACGACAGGGCCACAGATTGTGCTGGGCAAGCGCACGACGAGCAGGCCAGGATCAATAGCCGCCGCTCCGGCCACACAGCTGGAGAAGCCGCACATGCCACTGCCCACAGCTGCACTGGCAGCCGCCAGCGGCAACAGCGGCAACAGCGGCACCATCTTCAGCGACCAGCCCATCGCCATCTCCAGCGGCTACATTGAGCTACCCCATCGCTTGAGACGCCGCTCAGTGGATGCCCTGCCAAGCACATTGGCGGGCGCTCGACCCATCAGCAGTGGCCGGCCCCGGCCCCGGCCCAGCGGCAGCGGCAACGGTCGGCGTCGACCAAGCACCAGCGGTAACAGCCGGAAGCGACCCGATACGCCCTCGTTGCCAGCCAATCCCGCGACTGGAGGCAGCGGCTACCGTGTGCCACACGCCGTCCACCTGCTGCATGCCCGGCACAATGGCAGCGAGGAGCGCGACGGGCGGGAGGGCAGAAGGCACAGCGCTGAGGGGATTCTTGATATATTTGAGCTGTTGACTGGCGATGACTACGAGGACACGGATGACTCCTACTACGAGCAGGATGCCAACGAGCATACAGCAATCAATAAGCACAGCAGCAGCAGCAGCGAGAGGCCGACGCAGGAACAGAACAGCAGCTCGGCGGAGGAAGGCGCCGACTTCGGTGCAATGGAGGAGGAGCTGCCAAGCATTATAAAAAGCAGCACCACCAGCAGCACCACCAGCAGCACTACCAGCACCACCACCACCACCAGCACCACAGCTCCAGCTACAGAGCTGGCCCTCGAGGAGGAGCAGCTGCAGTCGGGGGCAGGCGAGGAGAAGCTGTCGAGCAGTAAAAATAGCATGAGCAAAAAGCGCATCAGACGCCGCCCGCCCGGCCCCAGTTCCGATGAGTACTACGATGACGATGTCGATGATGAGGATGTGGAAAACGATTTGGATGCGGACTCGGATTCGATAACGGATTCAGGCATTGGCAGCTTCTTTCGCATGATATTCTATCCGGTGCAGGTGGCAATGTCGCGCATCTTTGACGGCTTCACGGGCCAAGCGGACGAGGACGAGAATGTTGTGGCCACATCAAAGCCCAAGTATCCCAGCTATACGCTCTATCACAGTGCCCACAGCCACAACTCGCTGTCCGACGACAGCGACGCGGATGAGGGCGAGGATGGGGATGAGGAGGACGATGACGGCGGCTCGCTGGGCAGCTGGTTTGGCTCTTGGTTTGGCCTGCGACGCCGCACCAAAAAGATTGGCAGCACCACAGCCATGCCCGCGGCGCCGCTGCCTCTGCCTACGCCCGCCCCAACGCCCGCAGAGCCAGCCGGCTGGCTGGAGTCCTGGTTCGGATTTGGCAAGACAACAACGGAGGCGTCCAGCGAGGAGACTGACTATGACAGTGAGTATCGTATACTCCATTATCAATGATAAACGAACTTACGCAAACATGGCGACTGGAGCTGAAGATCATTCACAGAATGTTCTAGACGAGAGATACCCTGTAATCAGCTCACGTACATTCCATCCCACTCAGGCTGTGCTTCTTCTACCCCTAAGGGTAGTGCGTGCGGTTGTTGTCCGATGTTTGAGCAATTTCCAGGGCTTTCACATGACACTCAAATGCGTTTACAAGTCAAAGGGCTAGGGAAAATCAGGTATTTTTTCCAGCAATGTGCGAAGTGTCCAAAAAGGGAATTATTCCTTAATTAATTATTAATAACATATAACATATAACATTTGTTGTATCAAGCTCTTATAATTTCCGAGTTAAATTTAAAAAAACTTGTTTCAAAATCGATATTTATCGATTTTAAGGAAATGTCTAGAGATATCGAGAAAAATAAAAAATCGTTCTGCGAATGTAAGCGGGAATATATATATACATATATTACCAAACTTCAATCGACAGACTCTTATGAGCTACAAGTTTAGCTTGTGCAGTTTTTAATCGAGATTTATCGATTTCAAGGAGAGTTATCGAATTATTATATGAGTGATTCAGATTGGACGCCTCTAGCTTTTATAGTTCCAAGGTGCTCACATTGACTTGGACAGATCTAGAATATACCATATATATACAATATGGTATCGCTAATGTTTTTGATCGACTCCTAAATGATTTTTTTTATATAGATAATTCTTGATTTAAGCTTCTATCGCTTGAAAGCTTGACATAAAACTGTAGCTATTATTGGACGAGGTGTGCTATAATAAATAATAAAAAAGATCCGCGTCTTAGAAATCCGCCAGAACTCCCTTTTGACAAAAATCCAAGAAATTGTATATCTTCCAAAGTTTGGAAAACCACTTGCAAGAACCGAAACGAAAAGCAGGAAGCTGGTTCGAACCGAGAGCCGAGCCGACAATTCTGATCAACCCTGATCGCAATTGAACTTATTGCGATTCCCGGGAACTATTCAAGCGCCCCTCGTATTCAAGTAGAAATATTGTTGCTCAGGCTGATGCGTTGCGGCAGACGGCCCACTGACCCGCTCCCAGATCTAACGGTGGCATCAGAAGCTTCTGCTGTCTTCTCTCCATGCGTTGGATTCACGCTTTCTGCACAGCCTGAGCACTTAACTAGTTTGACCCTCTTGGCCGGTAAGCACTCGCCTTCGCTCTCTTTTAATCTCCGTTCCCATTTGCTGCTCTTGCAGAGTGGTTCGCCGGCTGGTTCGATGGCACGTCCAAGCGTCGCCGCAAAACAACAACGACGACGACGACCACAACGACAACGACAATGCCGACGCCCCAGGTGCCCATCTTGACCATTGTGGATCCGTTGCGCAATCCGCAAAACTGGATTGGCATATTGGCGCATCACATAGTGAATGCGACCGCTGGTGGCGCTGGTGTCGCTGGTGTCTCTAGCACCACCAAAAATCCGCTGCTGGAGGCGCTGGTCACACGTGTGAGCAGCACGACGAGCGGCAAGCCGGAGCTGCCGCGACGCATCAGCTATGACAAGTATCAGATCTGGCGACTCAAGCCGCAGGATGAGCCGCAGGTGCGCGCTCTCGAGGAGTTCAAGAAGAGCGAGGACGGCAACAAGCTGCAGTGGCTAAAGGGGCCCAGTCTAAGGTAAGGTTCGCATGGCCAAATCCAATGCCACAGTTCGCAATTGCCCGATCCATTATCCAGGGGCCTCACCGACGTGCTGGTGCCGCCAAAGATGCTGGTCGACTTTCAGGGCACGCTCAACTTCGAGGGCATTGCGCACGATGTGCTCATCTTCGATGTGGGCAAGGCCATCGCCTATGAGCGCAACAAGGATGACTATCTGTACACAACGCCCGCGGCAACTAGGCGACCCACCAAACAGCCGCCGACGCCGCCGCCCCTCACCTGGAACAAGTACTACGAATACGATGACATACTCCGGTATCTGGAAGCGATGCGCATGCGGCACACACAGCTCGTCGAGCTGATACACATCGGACGTTCCTTCGAGGGTCGACCGCTGATCGTCGTCAAGATCGAGTCCAAGCAGATGGCTGCTGCGGCCAGCGCCGCTGCCGCCGCCAGCCACAAGCGTCTCAAGCACAAGCGTCGCTCCGGGCGGGCCAATGCCGTCTTCATAGAGGCCGGCGCCCAGGGTCTGGCCTGGATTGGACCCGCTGCGGCCACGTGGATGATCAGCGAACTGCTGCGGCTTATGCGCACAAACAGTGAGTACCTCAATCAAGATCAGCCGGCAGCAAATCCCAAAGAACCTTCGGTTAAGCCGAACTAGTTGCTCCAAAAACAACCGAACCGAACTGAACCTTTATTTTCACATTAAATGCAATTTATGCAGCTCCTAAATAAGGATTCAGTCTAGGGTCTGGCTGCCAAGTCAGGGATAAGTTAGAGTGAAGTCTGTAGCTACAGTAAAAACTCGCTTGGACGGATATCATTTAATTAATTTGGGCTGATTCCAGCCTAATGGGCTGATTCCAGCCTGGTCTGAGAGTTAATGTTGGCTCGCAAAGGTGTGTCCGCCTGGTGGGAGTTTTCGTTAGGCGAGTCTTCACTGTATTAGCCATGCGTAGTGCATACCCGTATTTGGAGTTATTTTATGACCAACCGCCCAAGAAATCAAGCCACAAGTTTATATACTGTTAAGACTATGGTAATCGGTTAATTTATACGGTTTCTAGTTAATATCAGAATGTCAAACGTTGAATTTTGTGCCAGGTAATTGTTGATCCGGTACGAAAATATTTATCCTCGACGAAAAATACTGTTGGCGCTGTCGCGCATCCAGATGAGCCACGTGGGCGGCTGCTTCATTTCCGTCAGGACGGCATTGCGACGTGACCTATCAAAGATCTTGCGGCCCTGGCAGTCCGTGTATTTCGCTCTGGATCTGCTGGCGGCGGCCTTGTGCTGGGGCCTGACCTTGGCCATCGAGCCCGATGGCGACGAGTACGACTTTGCTTTCGCCTTCGCCTTCGCCTTTGGCATTGGCTTCGGTTTGCCACTCACATGGCATTTGCTGGCGCAGACCCTTTTGGCGCTGGCCAGCACCGCCTGGTTGCACTTCTTGCAGCTGGCTATGCTGCCGGAGGCGGTCGCCGTGATGCTCCTGCTGATGGCATGGGCACGATTGTAGCAGGGTCCACCGCTGTGCGTGGCCAGCGTTATGGCAAAGGCAAGGACCAGCAGGCCGAACACAGTGCCCACCGCCACGTGCACATTTCGATCGGCGTTCTTCAGATCCACCAACAACTGGACTATATAGTAGCCCAGCGTTATCCAAAACGTGAACGTGCAAATGGCAAAAAAGCTGTCAAGTAAACGAACAGATTAGGAATCCAGGAAATACCCTTAAGCCGAGTTGCTCTTACAAAAATATTCTAGCTTCTACACAATTAACAGAAACACGCTACCAGTTGATATCGATTTATATCGATTTCATCGAAACGGGGCAATTTATCGATTATCTATTTATCAATCATCAGCGTATTATACGCGAAAACCTGCATTTCAAGTTACGTGTATCTGACTCTTGTGATGTTCAAGCTATGCTTAAAAAGCCAAATGCAAAAATCGATAATTATCGATATTATTAAAATGGCAGAAGATTTAGCTCGCCTTGCGTATGACAAACGATATGTATTTATCCGAGACTGATCGTGTTTTAAAAATTTGTAAAAAGCCAAATGCAAAAATCGATAATTATCGATATTATAAAAATGGCAGAAGACTTAGCTCGCCTTGCGTATGGCTAACGATATATACTTATCCGAGACTGATCGTGTTTTAAAAAGCTTTAAAAAGCCAAATGCAAAAATCGATATTTATCGATATTATTAAGATGGCAGAATGCTTAGCTCGCCTTGCGTTTGGCGCATGAGATATACTCATCCGAGATTAATCGTGTAATCTGTCTGCCTGTGAACAGACAGATAGACGGATAGGCGGACAGACGGACAGGCGGACAGACGGACAGGCGGACGGATGAGTTGAGGGTATAAAAACAGAGAGATTAGACTTACACCAATATGGCCAGCACCTCCATGAGAAACGTGGCGATCGCATTGATGAACTCGTTGTTGCAAATGCGAACGCCGCCGGATACCTGATTGGGGATGCCAGCGCGACTGCCCCAATGTTTCTTGCAGCCCGCAAAGCAGTCGGTATTGATGCCGCATAGCTCGTCGCAGGCCAAATGATCGCTGCAGGTGCCGCGACTGACGGCGTTCAGGAGGCCCATGTTGCCTTGCAGGTGGACCGGCAGGCCGAGCGTATCCCGTCCACGCAATGAGCCTTCGGTAATGGGTCCAGTGAGGCCATATAGACCATAGTCCACGCTGCAAGCAGACCTTGGTATTTGAGCAAGCCCCTCATCACGTCTGGACACATTCTCATTCATGCTAGATTTGCGTCCGAAGGTCATAACACCGAACGCCACGGCGCCAGGTGGATTTCCTTCCTGTCCAGGCCCATTGGCTGTGGCGCCAATGCATCGACACATCTCGGTGCCTCTGTGGGATCCCGGTTGAGGCTGGTCATAGCCCATATCCATACCCGGTACGGCCCCATACCCATACGCATCCTGTTCACCATCAGGTCCCACCATTCCTTGCCAATTTGCTTGACCCACTCCCGATCCCCTGCCTGACACAACTCCTGATCTCCCGCCTGAGCCCATTCCTGGTCCCATTCCTTGATCCATTCCTTGCCAATTATCTGAACCCATTCTTGGCTCCATTCCTTGCCAACTTTCTGGACCTACTCCTGGATCTGTTTCTGGCCAATTATCTGGACCCATTCCTGGCTCCATTCCTTGCCAATTATCTGAACCCATTCCTGGCTCCATTCCTTGCCAATTGTCGGGGCCCATTCCTGGATCCATTCCTTGCCAATCTTGAGAACCCATTCTTGGATCCATTCCTTGCCAATTTTCTGGACCCATTTCTCCATCCATTCCTTGCCAATTTTCTGGTCCCATTTGTGGCTCCATTCCTTGCCAATTATCAGGGTCCATTCCTGGATCCATTCCTGGCTCCATTCCTTGCCAATTTTCTGCACCCATTCCTGGGTCCATTCCTTGCCAATTATCTGAGCCCATTCCTGGATCCATTCCTGGATCCGTTCCTTGCCAATTATCTGAACCCATTCTTGGCTCCATTCCTTGCCAATTTTCCGCACCCATTCCTGGATCCATTCCTGGTTCCATTCCTTGCCAATTTTCTGGACCCATTTCTTGTCCCATTCCTGAGCCTCCCCATGAGCCTCTTGCCGGCTCCGTTCCTTGCCAATTTTCTGGACCCATTCCTTGTACCATTCCTTGTCCCATTCCTGAGCCTCTCCCTGAGCCTATCCCTGAGGGTCTTCGCGAATCCATTCGTGGTCCCATTCCTGCGCCTCTCATTGAGCCCCTTCCTGGCTGCATTCCTGGTCCCATCCTCGGACCCATGCCTTGCCCCATTCCCGGACCCCTTCCAATACCACACAGACATTGAGGACCCATTCTCTGTCCTGGTCTCGGACTCGGTCCTTGGTAAGGGCCGCCATGAGTTGAATATGGCATCGGCCTAGCGCTCATGCCCGGTGGTCTACCATTTTGCACTCCGGGCGATCGATTCTGGGCGTTCTGTGCTCGAGCCTGCTCCTTGCATTTCGTGCATGGGCAGGGAGGCTCCGTTGGCGGACGTGACGCCGGGCCCGGTGGTCCAGACATTGCGCTACGCTTGCCGGGATTTCACACGTGTATAATTTTTACAAAATTTTGACTATAGACTAGCACTGACAGATTTTGGATAGAAACTGAAGTCAGGGGCCACCAAAGCTGCCTGACATGCCCACTTAGATGGGGCAAAATTCTCACAAATTCTCTGAATTTCTGAAAATTATCCACTCAAATTTATTCCAATCTTTTATGAATATAATTGAAGGTATGCTGGGTATATTAGCAAATTCCAGAACATAAATTAATCCACTAAAAATAAATAAATACATAAAAATCTTATGAAGGTAATATTACTTACCAAATTCCTGCGCCTTGGGTTTTTGGTTACTAAGCGATCCTCTTCGAAATCGATTTTTATCGATTTAAGGGAAGCTCTTCGCATCCTGAAAAAAAATTCATAAATATTTAAAAATTCGATCTGTTTGGCTTTAATATTCGGCGTATTACAAATGGGTTGTAAATCGATTTTTATCGATTTAGTGGTCATTATTAGCAACATAAAAATTTCATAATTAACCTGCGTTATCTGAATCGTATCTGAGTTGTAAATCGATTATTATCAGTTTTCCGCTTATTAGTTTATCGATAACTCAATAAATCTTACAATCTGTCAAACAACTTTTAACGGATTATTTTTTAAACATGTTCTCTATTTCTCTCTGTTATATTATCCAAGCTCGACAAAGTCATATCATATATATAAAAATAGGGATATAGCCAATGTGTATTATATAATTATTTAATAAATTTCGTAAGAATAATGTGAGAAAAATATCCCAACTTCTTGATAATGATGCAGATTCATACATTGAAAACAAATTAAGATGTGTTAAGAGGTTTTTGAATTGTTTTAAATATACCATATCGATTCTCTATAATATGAGGAATAGTAATGGGTATTGATAAACTCCTTGTTGATTACATTTTTACACTTCATTTTTCATGTTATCGTGGTTTTTTTCAGAGACCGATGAGGAGCATGAGTTTGTACGGAACACCACCTGGTACATAATGCCAGTGCTCAATCCGGATGGGTACGTGTATAGTCATGATTACGATCGCTTCTGGAAGAAGTCACGTTCCCAGCATGTGGCTAAGCAACCAGCTGGACTGCTCGATTCGGCGATGACCTGGCTTCAGCAGAAGCGTCATGGTGATAAGATCTGTTATGGTGTGGACCTGGATCGCAACTGGCTGTATCAGTGGGGCAAACGGGGTAGCTCCAAGGCGCCCTGCAATGAATTTTATGCCGGTCCGTCGCCCTTTTCGGAGCCTGAAACAAAAGCTGTGTCCGACTTTCTGATGGACTATCGCACACAGATCAAGGTGCGTGGACGGGCAGCCAAATCCGAATCGCTTAATCTGACACTTATTCAATTTTTTGTGCATTGCTTTTGCAGCTATATATATCACTGCAGGCCTATGGGCAGGTGCTGTCGTATCCGGTGAAGGCCAATTCCACCTTCAATTCGGAGCGCATGGATGACTTTCTGGACGTGGCCATGGTGGGTACCGATGTGCTGCGCAAAAAGGGCAGCAAGGCGCGCTACAAGGTTGACTCGGCCAATGATTTGATTGAGCAGCGTTCGGGTATGTAGTCAGAGATGCACTCTATTGATCAATTGATCTCAATGATGCACTTACTCCTGCTACCCATCCTTCCGTAGGCTGTGCTGATGCCTTTGCCGCCTACGAGATTGGCATACCGTTCAGCTTCACGCTCCAGCTGGCAGATAACGGTGTACATGGCTATCTATTGCCCAGCGGCGCCATTGAGACAACAGCGCGGGACGCCTTTGAGATAGTTAGCGGCATGCTGGACTACATCTGAGGCAGTTGGTAGGAGCCAGGCCGTGTGAATGCGAGTGTTGACGTTTAAGCGCGCAGCATAACTCAAACGTTAGTTCCTTTTTTTTCAGCTGCGATCAGATTCGCATTTCTGCTCTTACAATTAAGGACGAAACCAACGCTATATAACTCAATATGATATATATTTAATACTTGGTAGTCTATTTTTTTTTTCATTTTTTTTTATATACATTAATATTTTTGGATCTTTTTAGTCTTAATATTTATAAACAAACTTAGTGCATATAACTTATTTTATGTTTAACGTAAACAATAAAAAAAAATTGATATTTATCTAACTTAAATGCTGCTTTAAATTTGTTCCACACTTAAATCCTAATTGCGTAAAGAACAATAAAGTGAATTATAATTTTTTTTTTATACAAGTAAACATAGAAATTACCTTTCTTCTACAAATATATACTTATATATAATAATCATCCAATGGTTTGCTCTAATTTCGATATATTAGGTAAAGATCTTATATCAATGAGAAACTTGGAACACTTCAAAGGCAGCAACTGGCGCCATTATTTAACAATTAAACATTAAGATTTAATTATATATAAAGGCACTATTTAAACCAATATACACTAACTCTCAGTGCAGGCCCTGGGAGAGGCGTATGCGTTCCGAGAGTGCGGAAAAGTTCGTATATAGCTCATTGCCGCTAAAGTAAAGTCCGATGAGCAGTTTGAATTGCGCCGGTGTCAATGGATAAGTCTCAGTGGGCATGACAACGATGGCATCGACAGCGTTTCGATTCTGCTTCTGCTTGGACACGTGCACCATTTCCAGGTAATTGCAAAATGCAGCGGCACACTTGGCTACGTGACGTACCAGTGTCTTCCTGGAGCACTGCTGCAGCACTGGGCGGCCAATCAGTTCGGCGACAATTGAGTGCATATCGAATATAATGAGATCAGGACGCGGTTGGCAGTCGTATAGCTCGATAATGCGGCGCGGTGCGCTCTCAATGTCCTTGACTGCAATGCTCATCCAGCGTTCCATATGAACTAGCGACCGCGGCTTTTTCAATGTGCCTGGCAAACTCATTTGGTTTTGGGTCATCAGAAGCACCTTCTTTTCACGCTCCACGCAAAGCTCGCACAGCTGCGAGCGAAAAGGATTGATAAGTTGGCGAGTGGAGTGTCAAACGGGACTTACCTTAAGCAAATGCCGCCTGTATTCGCCGTTAGGCGCTAGGAAAATGTGATTTCTTATAAACTGCAAGCATAGATATTTATAAATGTTCATGAAGACACACTGCTATGTTTTTAGAAGTATTCCATTAGGCTGTGTACTCACATCATTCTCTGAAATGTGGGGCATATCTGCCGGCATTTAATTGGGCGCTTTAATATCTGACTTAATCCCAATTCTACACACCAGGGATGCTGGTAGTGAATCGATACGCGATAGACCCAAGCTCTTGTCATCGATACTTTGGTGAAATATATTATGTCGGTGTCGATGCTTTAAGCGGTATTTTAAAATAGGCAATATTTTTATCGACTAGTACATCACGGATAATAATTGAAAAGAAAAAATTAAGCAACGCTTTGCTGCCGTTCTAATTAAAATTCAGAATTGTGTAAGTACAATTTGTTGTTTCTATCATTATTAAATTTCAAAGGTTTTTGCTTACAAAGTTTACAGTGCGTTTACATAACAATGTTAGAGACTTTGCTTAATGTAACATCCAAGCAAATTATTGAGTTAAAAGTTCAATTGAGTAATAACGTTGCCATTTCGAGTATAACAGAGTTGCACTTTCACCACACCACAATATTAGTGCTGTAAACGGCCGGCAGTTGAGCATACCCACTGGCGACTGGAGCGACTGAGATAAATATACAATAGACACAGAGCGAGATAAGTATATAGACTAACGCTGTAAACTCAACACAGCCGTGCCGTGCCGACGAACGAAAGAGCGCACAAAGCGTAATGTGAAAGAATTGAAAAAATCATCAAGTATAGAGGCCAAAAGCAAACGCAGCAGTTGGGCGAATTTTAATATTTTTGATTAATAATTCAAAGTATCGCATGCTAGCTGCATTAACAAGAAAGTGAATGCACGCGGCAAATATATTGCGGTAAGATAAACAGCCAAACTGAACAGCAAATAGCCAAAAAATTCAAAGAAGCGACGACGACCAACCAACCAACACTAACATACATACATACTCCGACATACACGCACGCACATACACACACAGACACTCTCCAGTGAAAAAGTGCAAGCCGCGAGCGCTTTTGAAGGCGTGAAACGCAGATCAGCTTCCAAGTAAAGTAATCAAGCGCAGAGAGGGCATGAAAATTTGATTGGGAGTCTTGCTATGGCCAGATGCTGATGTTTGCAAACACATTTCCGTGTTTTTAGGAAGGCAACATCGAACGGCAAACGGCACTTGCCGACGACTGCTGCGACCGCGATAGAGCCCATATTCACACACACACACGCGCACTCACACAACACACATACAGACAAGCACGCCCGCAAATACAGTGAAACACGCAACAGCAGCGCCACAACACACACACACATCTACACACCCGCGCGATCCGCCGTGTGGAGCAGGACCCACAGGAACGGAGGAAGTGAGGCATATACAGGGAAAAAGGCCCGGCAGCCAGGCAACGCAGCGCTGCCGCCATTATCTTGAAGATAGCAAAAGGGAACACCACAAGTTGATGCCACTGCCGAATCCTGACATCGTTGCTGTCGTCGTCGGCCAGGAGCCCCGAACTGAATAGAAACATCAACAACAACAATAACAATAACAAGAGAAGCGTATTGGCGAAAACTTTGCATTGATGGTAATGCATGCTAGAAAACCGCAGCGTATGAACGATGGGTAAATTACAATTTCCAATAACATTTCGCTCATATCTAACTTAGCATGTAAATATATAAACTTGTAGTTGCTTACACCGTAGTTAAAAGAAATCTATATGCAATATCTACGTAGAAAAACCCTAAAGACTTAAACGCCAACTTTTGTTTACATATACATATATGTACGCACGTTCCGTGCTGCTGCTTGCTGCACAGACACACACACACACACGCATACGCATACTATACCCCACACATATGCATATATGTCCCCGCCCCGCGAATCGTGATAGTGAACAGGCGCTAATAAAAACACACGTATGTATGCATGTGTGTCTGTATGCATAAAACATATGTGATTTGGGCATCTGATTTAGTGAAAGAAAAACATTAATGTTTGTTGCATATTGTCATCTTGTAATATTTAGATTGCTAGTTTTTGTTCCATTGCGTTGCTCTCGTTTAGCGTGCTTTGGCTCATTCTCCAAACGTTCGTCTGTTCGTTCGTTGTGTCTTTCGTGTGCCGTCTACGTCAAGTTATTCACCACACCTTATTCGCCTCTCGCTCGCACGCTCTCAATTGCTCAGCTGTATGGCGCTCTCTCTGTCATCTCTGTCATTTACCGCTTGCATTTCGGCACTACAAAAAGAAAAACGGTCCAGCCTCAATTCTTTTTGATTGGAGGCGAGACCCGTAAAGGACCTGAACTCTTCTGCATTAGAATTAATTTGACGTCTTTTTGTTTTTTGTTTTTTAATTTTTTATATATATATATATATGTTAAAATTCTCGCACTGCATGTGTTGTTAACCTCTAGGCTAACAAACAGACTAACCAATCAGTAGCCTTTCATCGGAAAATCAAGTCATATCACATAAAATTGAGATTTTTATTTTGTTTTTGTTTGTGGGTAAATATTTGAAAAATATCATTTGGATTAGCAAAAAGCGGCACACACGCAACATTTGTGAATTTCTCCATTTCTATTAGAGCCATAACAACTGAAAAATGGATATGAATGACGGTTGGAATGATTCTGAGTCCGAGGCAGATTCGGGCCGCGGCTCCAATTGGAGCGAAACCCTTAGTGAGCCGAGTAACGATGTCGCCCAGCAGCATGGTCCAGCTGTTGCCGAGAATATGCCACAACAGTTGGCGCTTCTGTGCAATAATAGGATCTATGATCTGGTGCCCGAGGGCGATTATGATAATATCGGGGATGAGCTGGAAAAGTGCACACTTACGATTGATCTGGCCGATGAAGTAGCCCAATTAAATCCAGCCCTCGCCTTACGGAACCCAGAGCCCATCATAATGGATGACAACGATTCTTCGGCCCAGGGGGGGAATATTGAACCACCTGGTTCCATTCGCATGGTTAAGCCTTCATTTACGGTTGTTTACACGGTCTGCAAGTGTGTTTACGATAGCAACAATAAGTTGATATCCAGCAAAATAGCACACACCGAGGCATTTCCATGCTATGATTTATCCGAAGACGATGAACAGAATGTGGATGAGGACAATGGGGGGGTCGAATATATGTTTTCCGATGAAGTTTGTGAAGAGAATAACAATAATATTGATAACGATGATGATGAGCAGCCGATACCATTTAAACGCATGAAACTTGAGCCCCATCCATAATATCATTTCTCAACTCTATATATAACTAATTGTTAACTGAGAAACAGACAAAACACAAACAATTAACACGAAATACGAAAAAAAACAAGCAAAACTACATTAACAACGAGACCAAATAAATATTTAGTTGATTCCATTACTTGTTGCTTTTCAGTTGCATGATTATTGTTTATTTGTTGGCCATTTCTTTCATCACTCTGCATATGCCATTTAAGTATATCTATAACTATATATATATATATATTGTAATTTAATTTTAATATGTACTACTAATACAGCTATAAGTAAATTGCACTAACTAAACGCCTTTGTGTGTATTTAACGTCCTCCTTTTAGACTTGTTAATTACATTTTGTGTTTCCTTTTTGATTTGCAGGTACTTTGAGAAGCATACCAGTCACACATCCTACCAGGTGAGCCTTGACCGTCGACGGTTGTCTATAGACTAGAGCCCCCCACAACCCCCCTCTACTCAGACGCACTAAAACTTTTAGTACTAATAATATCCTCGTTTTTTGTTATTTTCCGTATGTGTATATATTTATATATATGTATATATATATATGTGTGTATATATCAAATGTAGACTTTGTAATCCATAAGCTTTTTTGTTTAATGCCATAGTCAATTTGTATTATAGAAGCGTGCAAATCCATAGATCCATAGATCCATAATTGTATGCATTATTCCATTCTTCATCCAGTTAATTAGTATGTGTGTGTATGCATATATGAAAGGTGTGTTTGTGTGTGTGCCTTCCTTCATTAATTTGACATACTCGATATATACATATGTACATACATATATGCATATAGGCATATGTATATATGCATCTGTATCTATATCCGTATCTGTCTGGTCTGTATGTAGTACTGACGCAACTTTCATTTGTTACCCTCTCCAACCCACTCCGCATTTTGGGCACGCGGCATTGCAGCGAATCAAACGAACTGATCTAACTAATGTACACGTAATTAGAGTAACACTTGGATAAAGCTACATAAACACTGGAGATCCACAACTCAAACCAATTCTAAATCGCACAACTTAAGCCAAAAATCGAACAACTTAAAACTATATACTTATATGTAAACTATATATACATATATCTTTATAAAGGAATCGAGAAACCGTTTGAAATGAATCGAAATAGCAATTAAAAAATGTACACAAAACGCGTACAAATCGTAAACGAAAAATAATATTATATAAACGAATATATATTTAATAGATCGCTATAGGAATATCAAACAATTTTATTATTTATAATTATTAATGAAATTTAAATGCAAAGTTTTTTATTAAACGGAGTTTCCTCAACGAAATTCAATTGCAAGACCAAAATGCAAAAGCAATAAACAATTAACTTTACTATTAATTAAGCTAAAGAAAGCAACAACAACAACAAAAACAACACTGCGCATAATCGAACGTAGCCTTAATAATCAAATTTAACATAAAACTCGCAAACGAACTACAACACAAACGTGCCTAAGCCATAAAAAGCATTAATAATTCAAAAAAAAAAAAAAAGAGAGAGAGAAAAGGATATAAAGCAAAGGATATTCTAACTATATACACACATACATACACACACACACACACACGCTCACACACACGCTCACACACGCCCACACACACACTCTCAGAAATAGAAACGCCTGCATAAATCGCGTTCAGACTGCAGTGCCTCAGCAATATTGAAGTGTTGCTGCTGCAGCAGCCGGCGACAACAACAGCAACAACGACGAGGCGGCAGCTGAGGAAGGCGCGGCCACGCGGCAGGACGAGCACGACGCCGACGCCAACGCCATCTATGACGAGCGCCAGCAGCGGCGGCAGCAGCAGCAGCAGAAGCAACATGGCCGTTGATTTGTCACTGCTGACCAACAGCAACAACAACAACAACAACATCATCTGCAGCAGCAGCAACAGCATTAAAATTGCAGCAGCAGCCACAGCCTCGGCAGCCGTCGGAATTTGTCGCGTTGATGTAAGTAGTTCCAGCAGCAACAATCAAGAAGCAGAAAGAAACAAAAAAGAAACAGACAAAAAACATTAGAGAAAACTGAAAAGTAAAAGGAAAATTGCATTTAAAAAGCGGCAGCCACTGCATAAACTGAATAAATAAAACAAAAGCAAATGAATAAAACTGAACAACAACAATAACATTTAAAAAACAAAACAAAACTCAACATATATATATACACACACACACACACACACACGCACATAGAACAACAACCTGCAACGTGCTTAAGAAACAAAACAAAAACAAAATTCACTTTACGTTTTGATTGTTTTCGTGTTTTATGTTCGTTTTGTGTTCGTTTCGTGTCGCCCACAAATTCCCAACCCTCTCTCAAATCACTAACAGCAAACATACACACTCATTCACACTCATTCACACATACACACACACACACACACACACACACACACACACACACACACACACACACACACACACACACACACACACACACACACACACACACACATACGCACAACAAACCAAAAATTTTAAAATTCAAAATTTAAACCTGGAACTGCACAGTCCGAAAACAAGAACAATAACAATAAAGCAACATTAACAAAAAGACTAGAACAACTATTGGCAAGAAACATTTTATAGCAAAACATATCATTGTAGATAAACTTTTTGTTTATATTTCGTAGCTTTAGTTTTTACTAATGACAGACCCCCCCGTTCCGCCCCTGCCCCACTCTTTCCCCTCAAACATTGGTAACAATAACATGTTAATAATAATAACAATAATGTTTATAAATAACGAATCAACTGAAACAACAACAAGAACAATAATCATCTGCAAATTGTGTGTGTTCGTTTTATATTAATGCAATTCCTAAAACCCCACAAATATCTTCTTCGACAGAGCTCAAAGTACAGCAGTTCAAAGCGCGACTATGAACGCGATCGTTCTTCCAACTATCGCGATCGCGACATTTCGCCTGGCGGTGCTGGTGCCGGCGGAGGCGGTGGAGGAGGCGGCAGCGGTGGTGGCGGCCCATTGAATAATGGCAACAGCTATCGCTCACAATCACCGGACATAGATTCGCCATCATCGCGCTCGCATGATCTGCGCGAGCGCACCGATCATCGCAGTGGTGGAGGAGGCGGCGGCGGCGGCGGGGGCGGCGGTGGTGGTAGCAACGAGCGCTACAGTTTCATACAAAAGATGCGCGATCGGGATCGCGATGTCTACAAAAAGGACAAATATTCCGGTAGCTGTAATACCAACAATTATCACATTTGTACTCCCAATACTTATTCCAATACCTTTTCCCATTGCAGATAAACGTGATCGACGCGGCAATGATCGCGACTCGGAGTCATCGTATCGCACGAATCACGACAGGGATCGTCGTGGTGGCGGCGGCGCTAAGCTTTGCTCATCGCGCGAAAACGACAAGCGCTCCGGCTCCGACGATCGGGATCGAGAGCGCGAGCGTGACTTGCGTGATAAGCGTGACAGGGGCGCCGATCGCGATCGGGACATGTACAAGAAGGACAAATATGCAGGTGAGTGTGCGTGTGTGTGTGCGTAGTCGCAAAAACTCTTTATATAACTCAATCAATATCCCACCTGTGCTCACTTCTATCTACTCTTCCCCAGACAAACGCGAGCGCAGCGATCGCGGCGAGCGTGTGGCGCGCTATGGCGACTGGAGCGAGCATGTCAGCTCTTCTGGTAAGTGCCTCAGTTGACCTTTAAACAATAATTATATTTTGCTAACCAACTTGTTTATTCACAGGCAAAATGTATTACTACAACTGCAAAACTGAAGTCTCCCAGTGGGAGAAGCCTAAGGAATGGGTAGATAGAGAAAGGTATAAAATCCCAGTCAAATACGTCATCTGGTGGACCCTTGAATAACAAACCAAAGCGTACAAATCGAGAGTTGAAAGTAGAGTAACTATCTCCGGGGACTCGTAAATTAAATAACCTTTCGCATGTCTACATTCGATATGCAACATATTTCTATACCTAGCCACACCAAAGTTTAATTCTCAATTCATTTTAAATCTATATGATATAATAGTTCGACATTCATTAGCTTTGTAGGGATCATAATTAAGTTCGGGACATCAACAAATTTGTATTCAATATCATTTTATAGAAAAACTGTTTTAGACAAATAATTCGTATGATAGCTATAGGATGCAGTTGGTCCAATTCAATTCCGTTGTTGATTCTCACATGTAAAGTGCTTGCGACGAATTCAGACCAAGTTGTTATCAAGATAGCTTTAAAACTAAAACCCTTATTTGTAATTTATAGACAGCCAGACATTACTATATATACTTAGCACCTTGTTCTGCTTCAGAATATTGTAATGAAGACAGCATAAAGTATATAGTCTCGGTTTGCATAGGTCTGTCTTTTCGTTGCTGGCAGTTCATATGTGATTCGTCTCACATATCTGCAAAACTATAAATCAATGTTAGAAAAGGGTTTTTAGTCTCCGATGTGCCCAGGATAGCCGTTCTTACTTGTTATTCCTGAACTTATTCAAGGGTCACTCACACACATATACAGAATCTCTGCTAACATATTTTTCAATGCACTTTAGAAATTTGCCGCGAGATCAGCATCGTGAGAAGGACTATCGCGATAAGGATCGGGAACGAGATCGCGATGATCGCTTCTCAAGATCGAGTAAGTTTTAAGCGAACTGCAGAAGTCAACAAGAACAATGATAACAATTGACACGCTTCTCCATTCCAGCATACAAACATTCCAATTCTTCGCGCGACAATTCACGACTGAGATGGAATTATGACAACGATGGCGGTCCGCCCAGCCATCGAAGGCGTTTGGATGGTAAGCAGCACGTGCAGCACGTTTTACAGTTGCTCTACCATACTCACATAATTCTTATGCAGGTCGACATAACGATAATGCTGATATGGACATCAGCGGCGACTCAACGCCCACCTCGGAGGCCAGTTATTCGTTAAGCGGCACACCCACCACACATGGCGGCAGCGTGGGAGGTGGCATGCAGGCTAGCGAACAGTCGTCTCTAATGCCGCAGGGCGTGTTGGCGGGCGCATTGGGCAATGCACTGCCACGACTGGCCTCTCATCCAAATCCCAGCGCAGTGGTTACTCCCATGGGGGCGCATTACGGTGCCGTCGGAGTGGGCGGCACTGGTGGCGGCGGCGGTGGCGGACCGGTGAGCGGAGCTACAATGTTGCCTACCAGCGGATTGGCCTCGGTGCCGTCCAACATTGCCAACAGCAGCAACAGCAGCCTTAGAAACTCAGTTGTCGGCCACATTGGCTCAACGTCAAGCGTAAGTGACAAAACAATTTCTATTCGAGCATCTTCTGATTTATTAATTTGCAGACTACTGTGCCGACGCTGGCGAATCAGGAGAATCATCTGAACTCGAATGCGCCCGGGCCGCCTGGCAAATTGCTCAGCGCTGGTAAGGATCAGGCGACGCTGATGATGCGACAGAAGCTACATTTAGTCCTTGGCGGCATTGATACGCCGCATCATCATTTGCTTCTCGGCAGCATCGCCAGCGGTGGGGGCCTAACGGGCGCCGGCAGTGGCTCAGCAGCCGATGTCGTTAATCATGCCTACAACTCGCTCCACAATGTGACTGCCAGCACCTTAAACAGCTTAAGGTGAGTTCCACACAAATTTCGGAATCCATTTGGGTTTTATACTAACCAATCAAAATTTAATCATTTGCAGGGACAGCAACCAACTCAACTCACCAATGTGCATGCCGCATGCCCATCATAGTCTGTCGCCATCGCTGAGCTATACAAAGAGTCCCATACCAACGATCGTGAGTCACACGAACAATGTGAACGCCAGCAATGCCTACACCTGCAATGCGCCGTTCGGCCTCAAGACGGTGGCAGATGGGCTTGCCGTTGGCGTTGGCGTGGTGTCCTCCTCACCGGCGACAAATGCGATCGGCAATAGTAATGCCATCGCTAGCAGCAGCAACAGCAACAGCTGCAACGTACCCGGGCTGGGCACTGTCAGCGGCATCAGCGTCATCACCTCCATGGGTAGCAACAGTCTGTGCGGCAGTGCAGTGGCGCTTGGCGACGGGCCGCCAACGCCAACGCAAGAATTAGATTTAAGTGGTTCAGCTTTAGAACAACACCAACAGGTGGCTGCCGCCGCAGCCGCTGCCGCAGCAGCTCTAGCAGCGGCCCAAGTGACGCAACAGCAGGCGGCACAACAAGCCCAACAGCAGCGCAAACGTAAGTGCACGTTATTAACAAAATCCTTATAATTAATGTATATATGTTTTACTTCTTTATATTCACAGTCGATGGCACTGGTTCGGGCACGCTAAGCACACTGCAGAGCTGTGTGGCCTCAGTGCAGGCGGCCAATCTGCGTGGCCCGGAAATATCACCCAAGCTAGCCAAGTACTTTCGCGCTGATTTAATTGCGCACGTGACCAACTGGCAGGCGGAAGTATTGGAGCGCCAGGTGAGTAAAGGGCGCTGGCGAAAAATTAGTTCTGAGCGGGCAAATAAAACACCAGTTAAAAATGGGTGCGGGGGCTATTATGAGGTTCCTCTAATGTATGCGGGAGACTTATATAGAACACGAGCTGTACAAACGGACCGCTCCTTTGGGTGACATCTTCCATAGCTGCGCTTAGTCCTAATTTTCCATATAAAGCGCGCTCCGTTTAACGGACTCTTCCTAAAAAAATATTCCCTTTTTTTTTTATCCATATCTGGTGCCGACAAACGTTTGCAAACGGACTTAGGAAGTATGAAAACAATCAACGATTTGCAATTATTGTTTAAACAAATTAGAAAAGTTGTTATGTATCATAAATGAGAATATATAGAAATATTGAAGAGTTTGAGTTTTCCAAGTATTTGTTATTTCTTTGCCAACGCAAGAGAGCTTTTCACGTCCGTCTGAAAGTTTACAAGTAAATTTATTGAAGACTAAAGCTAATTATACGTTCCAATTCTTAATCTTTATATACTTATTCATTTTTTTTTAATTTAAAACTGCATATTCAGTATTCACGTAGTTAGTTCAGGCAGGTTACACTTGGAACATTGTTTTGAGGTTCCCTCTACCCAAAAATCTCGTTATTCTTGAACTCAAATTTGGTACTCTTGCAGGCGCAGAAATGCTGCGAGGACACGCATCTGTTTGGGGACATCACCTGCACACGGATATGCGCTGAACTGAAATGTGCGCGCAGTTTAGTGCGGAGCACTGAGATCAATGCCACGCTGCAGGAACAAAAGTAAGTGGGCGAAAATATATTTGTGGTATATACAATTTGTGGCTAATTTGTTGCTCATCATCCTTTGCAATACAAAACAGAATCATGTATCTGCGCCAGCAAATTCGCCGAATTGAGGAGTCGAAGACTCAGAACGCGTTCATGTCGGACGATACTTAGGATCAGGAGCAAGTTAGGCTGCGCGTGCATCGCAAGCTGTCTGTCAGGCTCAAAAAGAGCACATTTTGGCGCAGCTGATGATGATGATAGCAATGCCCCACTAAACCCACGCAGATGAGTGGCTTATCTCATCTGTTACGCTCATCCGATGCAGATCCCAATGATGAGGCATCGCAACTTGAGCAGGGTGGAGCAGGGCAATTAACACGTGCATCCTTCTTTGTTGGCGGCGGGCATACTCCTTGGTGACACTGGTGTCGGCGTCTGTGCTAGTGGCAGGCAACAGGTGCTGAACAAATATTGGTCGCCGAGCAGGTAACATCAACAATGGAGTTGCTGCAGCGACAACAAAACGGAAACGGAAACAAACAAACAACAAACAAATAACAAACAAACAACAAACAAACAAAAACAACAAACAAACAAACAACATGATGATGAAGAGAAGAACACATGAAACTAAAACATAACTAATAATTAGCAACGCGTAATTTATAACTTAAATAAGCATGAAGCGCAGCGGCAATGTTGAGCTTATGTTGCCGTTATCTAAATCAACAAACAAACAAACAAACAAACATACAAAAACACCAATAACAATCGAAACAATATTGCAAAACTAATTGAAAACAAACAGAGACTATGGACAAAAAAACAAAGCCCAAAACGAAACCAACCCAAGAAGCAATAAGAAAGAAGCCTCCTCGTATCGAATCGAATTAACAAAACAAAAAAAGAAAACAAAGAAAACAAAACACCAACAACAAACAAGGTAAAAACAAAACATTAGTAAACAAAACCAAGTCAACCTAGTATACTCAACTGCAATAAAATGCTAATTTAACTATATACAAAATATATATACATATATATAGAGTATATGAAAGTGTATATTTACAACAACAAACAGTGTGTGTGGCAGACTCGTTAAATACCCTTCTGCACGGAGAACCCGAGGAAAACAAATAACCAAACAAAACAAAACCAAGGCGTGCAGAAATGGATGAGAAAGAGAGAGCAACTATGCATTCTGCAAGAGAGAGATAGAACTAGTGTATGCTGAGAGAGCGAGAGAGCGTCGGTTGAGAGAAAAGTCCACACAACTAGCCTTCATTAGTAGCCGCAGATAAATCCGTTGGGGGTATTCACTCTTGACAGTTTCAAAGTATTTTTGTGTGCGCAAATTTGTTCAACTTTGAAGCTGTCACTTTGTCCAATACCAAAAATCAATTTTTGTCTGGTTTCTGTCTATTAAGCAATAAGGTTTGCGTTGCATTGCGGGTTTTTTTTTTGTTCTTTACTTAATATCGGTTCTTTAGGTAATATATTCTTCTGTAAAGAATCTATTCATTACAGATTTCACAATATTAATATCCATAAAAACTCAACACACAACACACACACCCCCACAGATACACACACACACATAAGCGCCTGGCCGAACAGGCTTCATTTCTAGCTTCCTAGTTCTTATGCGAAAATGTATTTATTTTTTTCTTGAAATTGAATTTGCATACACTTGTTTTTTTTTACGCATTATTTTTACAATTTTTTTTTAAATTAAAATATAAATTAATATATATTAAAACAATATATATATATATATATAAATATATAAAAGTAATTTGTCTTATTTAAGCAAGCTGAAGAAGAGAAAGAACACCCAACACTGCACGCGTATGTTAGTGTAATTTGAGTTTTTAAATTTAACTTGTCTAAACGTAAAAGAGGAATACGAAAAACAAAAACAAAAAAAACAAACAAAACAAAGTATAGAAAACAAAGCAAAAAAGTTTAACAATATAAATAATAATAATAATAACTACTGTAGATATACATATAATTAAATACAATGGTATATATAAATATATTTAAATACAAACAGAAGGTAAAAATAAAAAATTTATATTATTTAGCTAAGCGTCGAAACCGAAAAATATAAAAAACTTTTATGATTAAAAGCGATTTTTTCTTGGGCTGCATCGAATCCTGGAAATCCTCGAATGCCAATCGATGGTGCTGTTGCCTGCGAGTTCAAAGGGGTATAAAATCCGAGATATAGCTAAAAAATGAATATCCTTTTTAGAAAATTGGTCATAAGACGGCCATATCCTTGCAGATTTTCCAAGGACTTGGTGCGTTAGGTTCGCAAGGACCAACTGCATCGATCTGCATTTAAAAAATATGGGGTCATCTAAGAATTCAGGACTTGTAAATTTTCGGTCGCCAGCCGCAAAGGAAACATGCCAAAAACACAAAATCCTTAATAACTCTGGAACTACAAGGAGGATTTGGATGTCCTTTGGCCAGTTGGTAGCCCCTGTCCATAAGAAATTTTTGACACATGACTCGCAAGGATCCGCAAGGATACGGCCGAGTTACAGGCAATTTTCTATATGCAAAATTCACACTATTTCTCAGCTGTTTAAAGGACTTTCGTCCTTTTTAATGTTTATTCTGAATTGGGGCCACAAGGACATTCTATTGGCCAAAGGACATCCCGATAGTCCTTAAATTGGCCAAGTTAGCCCAGATTTTTTGGTTTTTGGGCAATTTTTGCGACTAACCCCCTAGGAAAATTTTCGTTGAAATTTTTGGTCGAATCCTGGAAATCCTTGAATGCCAATCGATAGTTCTGTTTCCTACGAGTTCAAAGGGGCATAATTTTCCGGAATCCGCAAGGATACGGCCGAGATATGGCTAAAAAACGAATGTCCTTTTTAGAAAATTGGTCATAGCTTGGCCATATCCTTGCAGATTTTCAATGGACTTGGTGCGTTAGGATCGCAAGGACCAACTGCATCGATCTGCATTTAAAAAATATGGGGTCATCTAAGAATCCAGAATTATGGTGTGATCGAAGGACACAGACACATGAGTTCGCTTTTTCTATCTATAATATTTTGTACTCTTATATATAGTGCTTGTTTATTGAATGAACTTGATTAATTTAATTTTTTTCAATAAATACAGATACGAGTAAAACTTATAATTGTTCCTTATTTTTTTATTTTCGTATCTTAAATTCAACTCTGGAAAGATATGTATGTTTCTGGAAACTGAATTCTTTTATCTGAAAAGATAAAAAATATATATTAGAAGAAGCAATTAATAAAGATATAATACATAATTAGACAAAACACAGCAATGATAATCAACGCATGGGAATTCATATACGTACGCATTCATGGATGTACTTAAATTCATGAGAAACGCATAGAAAGGCATATGTAAAAATACACTTTGTTAGGTTTTAGCACTATTGAAAGTCAATTGCGTTTGGCATAAAAGTTCATACATTCACACATGTATATATGTATAAGTGCTCACATGCATATACATACATATGCATACATGCTTACATGCATACATGCATACATGCATACATGCTTACATGCATACATGTTACATGCATACATGCTTACATGCTTACATGCAAACCTACATTCTAATAGACATACGCACACAAACATTGATCACCACTTTTATATACCTATAATACATATGTACGTGGATACAAAGTGGATACAAAAAGAGGAAGCAAGGGTATCTTCGGTACTCCCAAGATTGACTACCTTTGTAGACACTTGCCTCACGGTTGTGCGCATATATCAGAATAGTGAAGCTCGTAAATGCTGAGTTTCATGAGAATATGGTGGAAAACAGAATTATTTGCCATGCGCAACTCAATTTTGGACCTTCCTATAGAGCCATATAATAGAGACGTGTGATTTTAATAAACTTTGGGTCATGTATGACCAAAATAGTTTAAAAAGTAAATGCTGAGTTTGGTTTCGAGAATCTACCTTTTGACCAATCGTTCCTATAGCAGCTATATGATATAGTGGGCCGATCCGGCCGGTTTCGACATATGTACTGCCTGCAACAGAAAGGCTGTTGATGCTGATCAGGAATATATATCATTTATGGGTTCAACACAGTGTCCTTCTTTACTTTAGGCATTCACTGGCAAAACTATATTACCCTCTGGAAGGGTTAGCTAAATGAAATATTTTCAGTCTTCATTTTGTTTAAGGAAACAAACTTCGCGGGTATTTCGCAGCCTAGCCTGGGCTAACTTGTAATTTTAAAAATTTAATCAACATTTGAACTTGTCCTCATATAATCGTGGACCCCCATTTTCCTAACAGGTGGTAAATTCAGCTTCCTTAGTCTTATGGCTTGAACAGTTCGTTGATCACCAATAATTCAGTCAATTAGTCAGAACAAAACACAAATATTTGTGCACAAATAAATACTAATGACATCCTTTTCTTAAAAATAACATTATGGCAGGCTGAAATATGCTACTGCGTGAGAGACATATCTAAGTCGAGGAGAACAAGGTTGGTTATTTAAATAATAGATTTAATAATATTTAAGGTTAACTAATTGACCAGCTCGAAGAGTTCTGTGTGTGTGTATTTGTGATTGATATTAATCACAAAGGAGTTGCGACTCTAACTGGCGCACAAAAGTATGCAACGGCTTTTCAAAACAGACGTTGGCACTTAATTGTCATTACAAACAAAGACACACACACAGACACGAAACAGGAGGTTGACAAAGCTTTTGCGTGATTCACTTTAAAGTTGGCGCCAAGTGCCTGCAGAAAGCTCAGCATTTGCCGGCTGCCTGTGGCAGACAGTGAGAAAGAGAGCGAGAAAAGCCGCTGAGCTTTCGCTGCAAAGTAGCGGCATTTAACCCAGCAGACAATGTGCAGAGCAGGCGAATTCGCTGCTATCGCAATGAATGCGAGAAGGAACAGCGAATGAACACCCACGAGGACATCACACTAGGAGCCGACGATGTGTTTATGCCAGTACGTCGCCCCGCCTCCGCCCCTCCGCCGCACCGCACCGCACCGTACCATGCCTAACCGAACCGTTACCCGCTGCTTTTGCTGGGCATTTGGCATCTGCGGGCTGTCAGAGGACAGCGAATGCCAACAAGTAGCAGTTCAGCATCGACAACGCCAGCGTTCGCTTGCGTCGGGCTGATGGCAGCGCAGTAGCACAGAGCATAGCAAAAACAAGAACAACAGCACGACATCAAACGACGCGAGTTTTCAAAAATTATTGTAACGGTCCAGCAGACAAACTGTTTGAAAATTATTCCGTTTTTGTTGTGCTTTGTATTATTTATTTTGAGTGTGTGTCTGTGTTTGCTTTCAGTGTAAGGCGTAGACCGTCGAATCAGAAAGAAAGTTATTTTAGTTAAGGCGCTAATTTACAAAACAAAAAAAGCATCTTTGCAAATAAAAAATAACGGTAAGTAGTTCCCGGCAGCACTTCAAAAGATTAATTAAAATACATAAAGCTAGTTACGAATTAAGGCCCTTTCATTTAAGTGTCTTTCCTTTTAGTTTGTCCAAGTCTCATCGGTGCAAGTCTGAAACCAAGTCTGAAAACTAGAACACCATTAACAATTTTTAAGCAAATTATGTTTAATAATTCAGCTTATAAATTTCAAGGTTTATAATAATGATTCTTCGCGTTAAGAGTACCGACTCAAGGAACATATGAGAGCCAAGCTTGAATTGAATGCCTAAAGTCTAGCCTTAGAGATTCTAGGTTTTTTATGAAAATGACTGAAAAACGGAAACAAGCTCTATGAATTGTCGAAAACATTTCAAACCCCTAAAGCATAAACTAAAAGCCTTAAGTCGAATTTTAATTGAAACAGAATACGAAACTTTTGAATTCGTTGCATGATGATTGTAAAGAGTTGGGAGTTAGGATTGCAGCAAAGTTTGAACAGGTTGTCAGTCGAATTGCAGTCTACTAAAATGACTCAAGCTTGTGCATTTAATTTAGACGTCAACAACCTGAAAAGTTCTTAGAGAAAATGCTAAATAAACCTCAAAGCGTATAAGCTGTCGGAAACGCAGCGAATATGATAATTTGAATACCCTGTTTACAGTATGAAAAAGAGTTTATTGGGTTTGTGTAATGCACACCTTCCTACCCGTTCGTCGGCTTTTAAAGCAAAAGCATTTCGTTTTGGAAAAATCTATTAAATGTATATTTTCCAAAGTCACAGTTCGAAAGTCCTTGCAGCTTCAGAGTCATCCAGAAGAGTCAATCAAGTGTATTGCGTAGCCGGCTACACTCGTTAGAAAGCTTCTAACTTGTTTATAATATGGTTACTTTCGGATACATTTTGCAATTTATTTGTTGCTTTTTGGTTGCATTTGCAATTTGTGAAACGTCAACACCAGATTTAACTAGAACCAAAAACAACATTAAAAATATTTGCCCCCTGTTACTGGGCGCCGCATAAAGACAATAAAAAATATATTTGTGTGGTATATAAAGCAAATAACTAGCTGAAAGTTTGTTCAAATATTTGGCAACAGCAATGCGCGAGTTAAACAAAAAAGCCGAAGATTAAATACCCTAGGAAACATATGGCTTGCAAGTGCTTTTACGGCGGATCAATTGAGCCTATATGAGCTATATGCTCGTAAGTGCTAGGCCAAGATAGCGTAATAAACCGATCTGTTTTCTATATAAAAACTTATTGTTAGACCGATACTAAGCAAAGATTTAGCTTATGCTTATGTTACCAGCATCACGAAGTTTGCAATTGCTGAGTTTAGGCACGATATTTAATTTAAGAATTTTATTCAATCGATCGTTTCTTTGGCATCTATGTGATATAGTGCTGCGAGCCGATCGATTCCGAAATATATATATATGTATATGTATAGAGACGTAACTATGAAAACTTTCGCGACATTAGCTTTGCCCCCAGCTGAGGGAACAGCTTGCCAGGAAACAGACAAACAGACAGTTAGACGAACGGACATGGCCATAACGACAGAATATATACACTCTATAAGGTCGGAGACATCTGCTTCCATGTTTCATACATTTCGTCACAAAACTATAATACCTTCTAAAAGAGTATACTCAGTATAGAGTATGCCAGAGTCACAGCCTCTATCAGAATGTTGTCCATAGAGGGCGTGGTTTTGTCCTTTTGCCTTTGAAATTGATTTACGTGCGCCTTTTTAAGAGCTAATATCTAATTATTAATGGAACAGGAGCAAGAAAGAAAAACAGGGCGCATATTCAAACACTGCGCTTCGCACTCCAAATTTCATATGATTTGTGTCCTGTTCTGGCAGCTTTTGGTTTGTTGGTGGTTTTTTTTGTTGTTTTTTGCCTGTGGCCTTTGGGCTGCGCGCTTTATGCATTTCTGGCGCTGTCAAAATTGCTGGTACTTAAAATTGGCGCGCGCCAAAAGCCAAAAGCATTTGACGTTTGCCAATGTTGACAATTTGCATTGCCCAATGCCAACAGCCATAAATTTGACGCCACCAAGACCCGAACAATGTTATCCACTGTGTGCATAGCTAGATCCGGGTGGGGTTCGCCCAGCCCAACTGGAGTCTGGAGTCCGGAGTCTGGCAATTTGCTTTAAGAGCGCGTTGAAAACATGTTGGAATTTCAACCGAAATACTCACAAGCAAGCGCATTGAACGCGAGAACTGAGCTGCAGTATTTTATATATTATTCTATAATTTTTCAACATTTTTAAATATGGCTTATGTATTTACACCCTCTTCAAAGGTGTTTTTCGGGATTTATTAAAAATGTTGATGTCTGCAGTTTTATGCCCAAAATGTCGGCAATCCTCCTAATTAATTTTGTATATTTTAAAATGCAGTACGAACGGGTGCAACAAGTCAGAATGTTGCTGCATAATACTTGTTCACAGTTTGTATTAATATTAAATTGTAAAAAGTAGCCAAACGAATAAATAAATCAAGTCCAATTTGAGCTGGCAAATAAGCGCTTGAAATCGAAACAGAATAAATGCACCAGTTATATGTACAAACACACATAGCTTCTGATGTATTTGTGTCTGATCGTTAGGGTCCCAACATTTGAATACTTTATCAGTTTAGCTTCTTCTTATTATTTCTGAAGGGGCCAAGATTGAAAGGCTGACAGGTCCTTGAAACAATTTCTACTTAGTTGTAACAAGTTATTGCTGCTCTTTTTATGCCCTGTATCAATTGAGAATGCGTCAATTGAGGTATTTTGGTTTTGTGGAAGTGTATGTAACAGGCAGGAGAAGGTGTCTCCCATAAAGTATATAGGTATATAAAGCTGAGTTGATCTATTGGGCATTACCAAGGCTAGGGCCATGAAATTTCTCTCTCTTTTCGACATCTATCTCCATTTGCGGAACATAAAAAGGTGCTTTATTCGGAGATCACAGCTAAAGACACCAAATATACAGCTTCTACTTTAAAACAAGCATTTAAAGAATTTCGAATTTTGACTACGTCTCCCATGCCTTCCCCCATTAAAAGGAAACGCATTTTACTAGGTATACCCTTCCACTTTGGCATATGCGCACATTTGGATGCCATTTTTGAAATGCGATAAATTTGATAAATATCGCACTATAAGCATTGAGGTTATTCAAGAATGCATTAGACATAGTTTTGGACTTAAGGTAGAAGGGCAGCCAATGCATCTATGTATGTCTAGAAAGGAGTTAAAGTTACGTGATATCTTTTAGCCGTGCACTCCCTACTCGCGCACTTTTACTTGTTTTGTGTTTGGTTTTCAGTGTTGACCTTGTGCGCTTTTTCCATGTATTTTTTTGTTGTATTTCATTTTTTGTTTTCTGGCATTCAAATTATGTGAATGTATTTCATTTTCATTTGCGACTTGCGCTTGTTTAAGATTTGTTGTTTTATGACTTGACCATTTGGCAACATTGCGGCTTCGAGGGTGTTTGCATAAAGGGCGGGGCGGAGGGGTCAGGGGGTCAGGGGGTCACGGGGGTCACGGGGGTCACGGGGGTCGGCTTTAAGGCGGCCTCTAACTGCCGTGCCTGGCAAACATTTTCAACAGGATTTTCGAATGCTTTGGCAACTGCACTCAATTTTTATTACCTAGCACTCGCATTTTACATAGCCTATTTCACTCTCTATATTATGTTGTTAAGGGGCACGTAGGTAGCGCGGGCGTGGTAGGTGTGCGGGGTAGTCTGGTGTTACAGTATCCAACAACAGGTCAATGTTTTTTCATAGTGGCCAACATTTTATATCTCCCTCGGTTTGGACGGCGTCCAAAGTTCTTGCTGTTGACACCGCCTGCTACCCATTCTACACACACACACACACATACACATACATACATACAAGTATACATCCCATACACAAGCTCACGCACTTGCTGTTATAATTTCATTTGAGGTTTAGGCAACGGCCTCTGGTTACATTTACATTTTTATTTCCTCTCGGACGCATCCATTGGGTTGCCGGGGAGTTGGGGTCACGCCCCTTTGTTGCTGTTATTATTGTTGTTGTTGTTGTTGTTGTTTCATGACTCTTGCCTAATGCTGTTTGTTGGTAGATCTTTGCCTGATTTAAATGAAAGCGTCTTTGGCTTTTGGTCTTAGTGCTTAGTTTTTCTACATTGCCACATTTCAATTTCATGCGAGCCGCGTGACATTCCTGCAAATTGCATTTTCAGTTGGCCCCAAAATATGAACAAGACTCAGTATATCTGGCTATAAGTAATAATAACAAAATACATATATACATATATATGTATATATATATGTGCGTCTATAAAATACAGAAAAAAAGAAAACAAAAATCAACTTCAAACAGCGTCAGCAATAATGCCGGACGACTTCGGAATTGGTTCTATTCACTGCCTAGCTTCGAGTACCCACTCCCACGCCCACTCCCCTTCCCACGCCCATTTTCGTGCCACATTCTGAACTATGCGCAAGCCGTTTGCCGTGTGTTTTATGAGGGTTTATTCCAGCTTTTTGGCCAACTCAAAGGCGACAAGCAACAACAGCATAAAACAAAAACAACAGCAACAAAAATGGGCTAAAAAAAAATGAATAAAAATGGTAACATGGCCATGAAATCGTAAACAGTTGATTCTGATTTTTGGTTCATCTGTGTGTGTGTGCGTGTGTGTGTATATAAATATATATTTATGTATATGAGTGTGCGTAAGTGCGTAGTATTGCCAAGTGTATTACCATAGAGAATTGTTGGTAGGCAACAGATTGTGATTTGCCAATTTTGTCTAAAACTACTTAAGTATTACACTTAATTTAGTACGGTTTTTATAACTATTGCTGCATAAATCTCAAGAGCATAAATTAATTAACAAGAAGGGGAAAATAATCAAACTGATCGCAAAGCTCTTTAATATTATTCGACTACAGTATTTGCATTCTGCCCATTTTTCCCAGTTAGCTGCGAGTCTCAATAAATTTCACTCCACTTATTCGGCATTTTTCTATCTACTTTATCAAATTTAAGCATGTAACTTTACTTGAGACTTGATATCTAAATGTACGCTGCGACTTCTGTTTTTCAATCGTTAAACGAGTTTTCTTTTTCTATACCCTGAACCCATTGAAATTGGGTAAAAAGGGTATATTCGTTTCGTGCAAATGTATGTAACAGGCAGAAAGAATGACGCCGACCCAATATAGTATATATATTCTTGGTCAGCATTGATAGCTGACTCGATCAGTCATGTCCATCTATCTGTTCGTCAGTCTGTCTGATCGTCTGTCAGTCCCTATGTACGAAAGTGTCGACCTCAGAACCTATAAGAGCTAGAGACTTGATGTTTGGAACGAGTGCCCGCGCAGTACGAGTTTGTTAATCGGTTATCGATAACTTGCCCCGTTTCCAAGCAATCGATACAAATCGTTGTAGAAATCTTGTTTATTGAGTAAACCTCTTGGCTAGAACATGTTTCAACTGGAATAGTATATACAGATCAAGTATCTTTCATTCGGCAACTAACGCCACCACGCCACCCTCCTAGAAGAAGGTTCAGGGTATCCCCTAGTCAGGCACGCCTAAAGCCCTCTTCCTTGCAAGCACCATAAAAACATTTATCGTATGTATGTAACTAACTTTATACTACACTCATTCATAGCTCATCTACTTGACAGTTCTTTCTAGTCTACTTATTAACAATGACGCGACTTGAACTGTAAATAAAATAAACTTTTATTGAAGCTCCACTTGAACTTGTGCGAGAATCCAGCTGTTATTTAAATCATAGTTAAATACATTTTACATGCCAAACCTACCTTTTGTGATATTATACAATACAAATGCTAAGTTGCAGCACTTTTCGTAGCCTGACAATCTGTAACGATAAGAAACATACATTTTTTGTAATTAAATTAAATTAAATTCAAATACACTTTTCTTATTGTTATTATTTTTAATATTATAACCCATTTTAGAAATGGCATTGACAGCTGTTTTGCCTGCGGCTAAGTTATTATAAAATGCTTAGCTTAAGCTGGAATGGCAGACCGCAAACTCTTAAGAGCTGCTGATATTAAAACTAATTAAATTAAATGAAGTTTTTCGTATTTAACGTTATCAGGATCAATACTAGAAGGGACCTGCGCTTCGTTTAGATAATTTGCATTTGTGGTTGTTTTGTAAACACACTTTGATTATCTTTGCGCCTCCAGGACTCAATTCCCTCCCCCCCCCCCCTTTCACTCGACCCCTCAGCATCGCGTTGCGTCTTTTTCCCATTGTGTACACAGCGCTTAGCGTATCGCAAATATCGTTTGAGGGCATCGGCGGGCGGGCTGGGTATTGGGTAGGTGCTCTATGTTGGCTGGGTCGTGTGTGATTGTCGTGCGAGTTGGCATATGTCACCAAGGTGTTAGCATTTATTTTTCTTCTTCCTTCTTTTTTTCTGTTATTCCAACGCATAAGCGCGTGTGTGTGTGGATGTGTGTGAGAGTGTGTTAAATTTGTGGAAATGGCATTTGGGTTTATGGTTTCAACACACACACACACACACACACACACACAAAGTGAACAACTCGACAAGCGCGTGTGCGTGTGTGCGTGAGATCCTTTTTAAGTTCAAATTTTTGTTGTCTTGCCTGAAACTTTGCTTTAATTTATAAATGTTTCAGTGTGGCAATTCGATTGTGTGTTTTAAATAAAGTATTTCAATTACTTTTAGTTTGTTTTAATAGCAAAACATACATTTACATACATACATTTAATAATAAAGTTTGCCTAAATAAATAAATATATTTAAAGTAATTTTCTAACAATAAAGACCACACTAATAATTACAATATACTCTGCTTAAATAGGTGTCATAGGGTATGCAAAAGGTTGACACTCTTGGCAACTCTTTTGTTTATGTCTATTCCAAGTTTTTGCATAAGATTTAATAAAGTTAGCTACTTGCACAGATTCTGAAGCTTTGAAAGCACTTTTTACCCTTTTATGCCACGCCCACAGCAGAAGTGTTCGCTATTCACGGCAGCGTTTAAGGGTAAATTTATGTAAATAACAAAATCACAAAATCCTTAAATTGTCATTAGCTAAGCCTTTCGAGATTTGCGCTGTAGGCTTTTTTTTTTATTTTCTATTTTTTTTAAATATTTTTTTCCGTTTTTGGGGCCTGGCTCTTGTTTATTTTGGCGTCAAAATGCGACACTCACAACTTCACCAGCTCTGCTGGCGACGCTTTTTAATGGCTTAGTCCCAGAGCAACTCCCGAAAAAGTAGGCAATGCTTTTTATTGCTGCATCATTAACTGCTTTATGCCAAGTGCTTCTAACGCGCCAAAGGGACATGTCCAATTTTGAATAATATCAAAAAATTAAAAGCCTGTATTCATATTGGCTGACTCAAGGGTAAAGTTAATATTGTTAGTTCTTTATCAAGTAAACACATTTGTGTATATTTAGTTTTTTTTGCGTACACATACAAATTGCGCTAAAATTTAATGAGTTATTCACCTCTTTGGGCATCATTTATGTTCAGCGTAACCAAATCTGCTTGGCAAAAATTGCAGAGCACTTTATCTGCTTTGTAAATTGAAATTGAATAACCGTGCTGCTACCTTGCAGTAATTTTATATGCCACACATGCAGATGTAAAAGCAATGTTTGCAGACCTTAAGCAGCTTTGCACACAATTTCAATTCAGTTTCTATTTTTCCACACCACAAACAATCAGAATCTGTTGTTTATCAATCAATTCGAGGGTAGAAAATACAAGAAATACAAGTTTATTTTCTTAATTCGAGTTGAGAAAACACACCCAAAATTTATGCTTTTCTGGAGTTTTCAAATATATTGTAGGACTGGATAGGAAATGGGGTACACTTTCTTTCCGAGTTGTAACGGGTAGAAGGTAATGTTTTATGGGAAATAACTTTGTTATATCAGCCGAAGTCATATTATTGTCACTATGTAAATTTAAACATATTTGGCTAGGAACTCGACGACTATTATCGATTCATCCTAGATAAGTTTTAATGATGTGTTTTCTCTGTATTAGCCATTTATCAACTGATACAAATCTAATTGCATTCCTTCACAAAAAACTAACTTTGCGGAAAATTCATTAGTTAAAAATATTTGCGTAAATAAAACAAAAAATTCTTAATCAAATTGAGCGCAATCAAATAACGGCATTATTTGAGAAAAAGAAATCAATTTAAATTCTAATATTCTTCTCCGATTTGTAAAATTTCATGTCACGACTTTCGATAAAGAAACAAAACGGTTTGCTTTGCCTTGATTATGTGGCTGCAACTTGCTATTAAATAAAGCATTTGCTGCATCCCAGTTGACAAGAGGGTATCTGCTAGCTGAGCACCCTTGACTCGAGCTCTTGTGTAGTGTGATGATCTTCTGCTAATAGCTCTCAGCTCACACTCGAGCACTGGCAGCCCCAAAACGAAAACTGTTGCCAACTTGTGGGCGCATCCGGTTTGCCAGTTGCTTCTGCACTGTTTGCATTATGTGCTGGTACTCACCCAGTAAAAATGTAAGAAAGAGGGTATAAGGCAAAAGATTGCCAATTCGGATCTTTTAAGTGTTCCTTTTTTTTGTTCCTATTATGTATGTATATCATATGTAGAGTAAGTTTATTTTAAAGTATCGATATCAGCGTCGAAGTCGATTATTATGTGTATTAAGCCCTGGTTTTTATGACATGTCTTGCAGCAAATTAAAGATACAGACTTCATATATCCGAGTAGCTATCACATTTTAAGAATATTTTACTTTTTGTATTATATATATTTATGAAGTGCGAATTTAGGTTATAGCAGCTCGAATCTGTTTGCAGGGTATTTTCCAGTCACGCACTTTCGCCTTGAGCACTCGCTTGGATTTGTTTACAGGGTATTTTTCTGTCGCGCACTTTGGACTTAAGCACTCGTAGTTGTTATTTTGAGCTTGTTACTGATTTGCGTTTCGATTTACTTTGAGGTCTATCTCTCAGCGTTTGTGCAGCTTTTGTTTATCTGTTAAAAATGTTGCCGGTTTGTGAGCCATTTGGTAAGTCGTTGTGCATATATATATAGATATATGTGTGTGTGTCTGTGTGTGGGTGTGCATTTCCGTTTCCGTTTGCGATAGTTTCCGCTGCGTTGTCGGATTGCTGATGGCTTGATTGCAACTTTATAGCACGCAATGTTGTTTGATGCTTTTATTGCTAAGAACCTCTTGTGTGTGTGTGTGTGAGGAGGGGGGCGGGGAAGGACGTGGCAGGGTCAGGGTGGAAGAGCATCTGCTGCTCAGGACGATTACTCTGGTCATCTATGGCGCACAAATGATGTGCCAATAAAGTTGGGCGCCTCTCGATTGTACCCAATAAAATTCATCTTGGTTTTTATGGTCAGCAAAGGGCGCGACCACGCCTTCAATGCTAACACACATAAACAAAAGCAGCAGCAGTAGAAGCAGCAGCATCTGCGTTGCCTTAAGCCCTTGTCAAATGTCATGTGGGCTTATCTTTTGGCAGCGCTTCAATTGTCATTAAATTTTGCCGCTGCTGCTTTCAATTTCGAGGCCTTGTCCAACGCTGCGTATACTTAACATGACCAAACTTAACTTATTTTCTCGCATGGCTGCTGTTGTTCTTGTTGTTGTTGTTGTTGTTGTTGCTTATGAGCGTGGACATCAGCAAGCATATATGTGTGTAGTTGCAGCTATTCTGGCAACTAGTTGGCGCCAAAACTAACAAATGCAAAGCACGTCTCAACTCTCGACTGATATAAAGAGGGTTATGGGTTGTCTAGAGAAAAAGTTAAGCGCGTGTTTTGAAGCGTATATTAAATTGAATGGTCAGACGAGACACAGCAACAACAACAACAACAACAACAACAATAACAACAACAACAACAACAGGGGCATCTAACCACTCAAATGGTGTTTTATGTACTTGTATGTAAGCGTATATTGTTGTCTCTTTGCTTCAGTTGTTGTGGTCTGGCACTCAAGCAAAACGGATTCTCTACAAATGATGACAACGCCAGCGTGTCTCCTTGTGTGTGTGTGTGTGTGTGTGTGTGTGTGTGTGTGTTTAGCCGGTACAAAAGGAAATGTTAGCGCAGAAATGCACAACATATTTCAACTGGTGCGTTGTTCATCATCATCATCGGGCCAGGTTGTTGTTATTTGTTCTCTCACTAAATTAATTGAGCAAGTTTTGTTTTTAAAGTCCCATCACATAGCAAATAACAAAATACTCGCTTATTTATAGACTTTAAGAAACTGTAGCTAGTTAGAACTTTACTGTCTGCTTTCTACGCCAAGTTCTTAAATAAACATTTGTGCGGCTTCATTTTTATACATAGTGCTATGGTTTTTAATAACACTTTGCGCACATATGTAAGGATAACAGTGTTTTTGTTCTTTGTGTAATTTATGAATTGCCTGTGGGTACAAATTTGTGAGGGAAGGTTTTTAATAGCTGGAAATATGATGCGCGTAAATAATTTACATTCCAAAAGTGTATTCCTTATGGCATTTTTTCATTAAAGCTTGTAAATTATCCTAGTAATAATATAAATAATAATAATGAAAATATTATTTACAAAACTAATAATAAGAATAACAACAATAAGAAAATTGAAAATAATAATAATATCAATGACAAGAAGAATAAGCATAATACTAATAATAAAAATAATACCAATAATAATAATATAATTAGCAATAATAATAATGATAATAATTATAAGAATATTATTGATAAAAATATCAATAATATTAATAACAATAATAATGATAAGAATAAGAACAAAAATAAGAAAATTGAAAATAATAATAATAGAAAATGACAAGAAGAATAAGCATAATACTAATAATAAAAATAATACCAATAATAATAATATAATAAGCAATAATAATAATGATAATAATAATAAGAATATTATTGATAAAAATATCAATAATAATCAATCAAAACTAATAAAAAAATACTAATAATAATAATATAATTAGCTATAATAATAATGATAATAATAATAAGAATATTATTGATAAAAATATCAATTACAATAATAACAATAATAATGATACGAAGAATACGAAAACAAATAATAATAATTATAATAATTATAAAATATAGTTAATAATAATGTAAAAATAATCGTAATCAACAACGATAATTATAAAAAAAAAAAATTGTTGGAGGAGTCGCCTCTGTTTTATTCCTGCGACCAGCGTCTTGAGGGGTTCTATGGACTGAACCGCCCGCAGTGCCTAGCAATTACGCTGTGATTTTAACATCAAGTGGTTGCTGGCTCATTGTCATGACTTTATCAGCATTTTTTTCTATACACTTCAAGAGTTTATTAAAATGTTGTCACGATATGTTCAAGTCATAGATCCCCGAGGATCACAGTAGAGTCGCCATCCATCTACGGCTCAGTATAAGTGAAATTATACATAGACGGGCGTCTCCCATCCAATTTAAATTTGTCGATATATATATATTTATATATATATGTATGTATGTATGTTTTATCAACGATCAGTAGAAACAAAGACGCAGCATTTGCGAGCCTCATTATTTTTCAAACAGATTCCTGCAGCCCTTTTAAATCGAACCAATATATTATTATATCAGCCAGCTAAGCCATTAATCTGCAGAGTATCTAATTTTCGGCGTGCCGATTATAGCCGTTCTTTCTAGTTTTGTTTTTTCGCATTTTGTTTTTGTTTTTCGTTTTTGTCGGTGTCGACATTTTGTTGGTTGTTGTTGTTGTTGGGACGCAATTAAAAAACAACATTTTCAGGTCTTTTGTCCTGCAATTGCTGCTGCTGATGCTTCTCTTGTCGCTGTTGTTGTTGTTGTTGTTGCTGCTAACGCGATGCCATTTTGCAGGTTTCATTTTTGAGGTGCTAATGACTGGCGATTAAGGCCGTGAAGTCAGACCAAACTGTTGTTTTTCTTTGGTCCGGCTTAGAGCTTTAACAGCTTTTCTTAAGAGCTGAGTATGATTTTTCAACTAGCATAAATTCCAAGCGATTAAGGCACACACTCATATACAGACACGCTCGCACACAGATACACACGCAAACACACACACACACACAACAGCACACACATATAAGCGTAAGAAAGTGGTGGAAACAATGGAACACTCTAAGCCTAACTAAGTGCTTGTCGGTCCCAAAGCGTTTGCTATAGAATTTGTTCTTATACCCTTTAAGCAAGTCGGCTTACATTAATCATTCTTTATGTCAAAACTATAAATATCTTAGAAAAATATATGTTTAATTTATATTATAAGCTGACAAATATATATTTATATGTTTATGGCCATATTGCAGCTTTCCTTTAAGTTTTAATTGTCATATTGTTTTACGTATAATATATTTATACGTAGTTTTAATTAGTCTGCAACCATTTAAACCACGTTTGTTTCAAGTTTATATACATTGTTTTGTTTTGGCTCTAGGTTCTTAATGTTATCTATAGGTCTCCTAAAAAAAGGGTACATACAGTTGCATTTAGATAAAATTCTATCAAGATCGTTTCTAAACAAATAATGATTAGAAAACTATAATATATATTTATATATATAGCTGTTTCAAATTTGTGCATAGGGTATCTTCTATTCTAGCAAGCTCTAATAGAATTTTTCTCGACGCTTTGTATATTCTTATTTGGTCCATGGCTATGCCTATGTATTTATGAGTGTATGCATGTGCCTAGTAGATAATTACGCTCAAGGACGAACTTTTGTGTTTGTTGTTATTGTTGTTGTTACTACGCTTAAGCTTAGCAAAAAGAGTGACAAAATCGAGATGTGAGGCCTTAAATTTATCGTGATTTTTCGTGAAATGTAAACTCATTGAAACTCATAAACATTCATTAAATGCTGACAAATATTTAAAAGAAACTTTCTTCAGACTTATGTGAAGTCTGCAACTTGTGCAACTTTTCTCAAACGTTATAAAGATATGTACAATATAATTAAGACTTATTACAAAATAAGTTAGAGTGAGATAAAAACAGTAGAAAACTAGCTTTCAGCATTAAGTCAAAACTTGTCAAACGCATACAAAGCACCAAAACACAATACAAATTTCAACCGTAAGTTGAATTTATGAAAATCACATAGAAAGGTGATCTAAAGGGCTGAGCCAATAGGTAAGAAAGAGAGTGAGAAGGATATAATGAAAACCGCATTTTTTTAAAGTTCCGCAAGTTATCGCTATCGGTCGAGCCGGAATTAAAAAATAAGAACCTAGCTTTCAACCAAATAAAAAAACATTCCAACCAAAATCCGGAGCAAATCATCAATTTTACAAAAATTGTCAGAGTCAAAATTAAAAAAACAAGTAAGAGGTTCTAGTCAGGAGCTCCCGACTAGGGGATACCCTTGAACCCTCTTCTTCCGACAGGCGATAGGTATAAAATGAAAAATACTTGATGTATATACATACTATTCTAGAAGCTACATGTCAAGTTTGGTGACTCTAGCTCATATTAGTTGCCGAAATTGCTCAAATAACAGGATTTCGATATCGATTACTGGGAAACGGGGCAAGGTATCGATTATCGGAAACAAACTCGATCTGCGCGGGGACTAGGAGCACATACACTTAAAATTTCAAGTCTCTAGCTCTTATGGGTTCTGAGTTCCTTGCGTTCATACATACGGACTGACAGACGGACGGACGGACGGACAGACAGACGGGGTCGGATATGCTTCCTTCTGCCTTTTACATACATTTGCACAAATACATAATACCCTTTTTACCCATTTTCAATAGGTTCAGGGTTTAATTAAGGAATAACTAACCGTAAAGTGTATATGATTTTGATCCCAACAATTGCAATTATCTAATGATATTTGGCACACGTAGATTTGACATTCAATACTTGCATTCAAATTTAGATACCAAAAAACCTGTGCTACGAGAACTTACAATTTATTCTCAAAGTTTGAATGCAACTGCAGACTGAAAGCTGATTTCAGTTTGTTTGTGTTTGTCTGCTACAAAGTGTTGAAAGCTAAATTCACACAAAAATAATTTTCATAAATGCATTGCAAGTGTGCACACACAGTTTTTATTTAGTGCCAACGTGTTTTATGGGCGCACGATTGAGAACGGCTCGACAAGGACTCGTAAATATTTTGCGAACATTGTAACAAAAGCAATTCACTTACCAAATATGTAAATGAGTTGGTTACATTGTTGGCTTTCGTTTAGCAGTTCATAGTTGAGTCTGTGCAGTGCTCATTACGGATACGAACCAGACCCCCAATTGAAAAGTTTTGCGCAGGTGAAGCAATCACAGCAGGAGAGTTGGCTACAAGTTCCAGGTTTCGGCAACAACGGTCACACTTACAAAGTGCGCGTTTTTAATTCGCAACTGATTCAAGCAGAAACTTGGCGACTAGTCTTTGGTATTTTAGGCAGCAATTAAGTAGTGTGTGTAAAGTGTAAACGTAAAATAGATTAACCCATTTGTAAATATTTAATTTCTTTAATTTGGTAAAAGCTGTATTAAATTCTATATATATATCACATGTCCATGATTTTCATCAAGTTGCCGCTTTGTGCAACGGCCAAAATGAAATCTGAATCAAAGTTTTGAGTGTGCGCCGATATAAAATTAATAGTCGTTTTTGTGGCAATTCATAAGCAAACATTTTTCCAATTAATTAGCCGGAATAATTGCTAAGAGATTGCAGAGATGATAAATTAATTTGTCCGCCTGTTAAGTGCCATCGGCAATAAATTCACCTTTATTCCATTGTTATTATTACTTTTTGAGTGTGTGTGTGTGTGTGTGTGTGTGTGTGTGTCGGGGATTGTTGGCCGTGCGGCTAATTTGCCGGAGTTGCAGCTGACTGACAATTGACTGTCAGCTGTCAGCTGTTTGATTTGTTATGCAACAATAGGTTAAACATTAACAGCAACAATAGCAACAACGAAATTGGCAAACGTTTTGGCATTAATCAATGGCAACAGCAAAGTGTCAAAAAGTCACATTGTAAACGCCCCTTGTTATCCTTGTAGGTGAAAAGCTTAACAAATGACACACACTCACACCCACACTCGTACACACACTCGTACACACACTCGTACACACACACTCGTTCACATTCACTCTCATGATTGCAATACAAATGATTGATTATGCGGGATATTGACTGTTTGTTGTTCACCTCCCCCTTGACACCAGTTGCAGCTCCAGTTCCATCTCCATTTCCATCTCCAGTTCCATCTCCATCGTCATCGCCATTCAACATTTTATTTTCATCATTGAGCACTGAAATTTTAATGAGATTTTGATGCGAAAGACACGTTAAGCTGCATTCCACATTATTTATGTTAAATGCGTTGCATATTTAAATGCCCCACTGCAGGCCACTTGTTTAAGCCATGGCAAAAAGCAAGCAGCTCATCAATTTGATCAACCAGGATTCGTCAATCGTATCCTTAACTGCTTTGCAAGTCAAATGTGTTCATCAAATCTGCTGTTTTATTTATAAATACGATTAAGCCACAGGATATAACGAGATTTTCGTCAAACTATAGTATAATCTGTAGTTTCTGTTAAATATCTACAGTTGCGCGAGGCATTCGCATTATCAATGGACAGTGGTATTATACCCTTTGAAAATCTATATCAATATAGGGTATAATGTATAAATGTGCATATGTATCAGGCAAAAGGGGCACTTCTTTCTTTCTCGGGAACTTTACGCCAAAGATTTGAATATTGAATCGCGGCACCTTTTAAAGCATACGCTCAGTTTTCACGAAATCGAAATGATTCGATTTACAGATTAGCTTTTAGTTTTTATACCCTGAACCCATTAAAAATGGGTAAAAAGGGTATTATGTATTTGTGCAAATGTTAATAGCCGAGTCGATTTAGCCATGTGCGTCTGTCTGTCCGTCCGCCCGTCCGTCTGTCCGTATGTATGAACGCAAGGATCTCAGAACCTATAAGAGCTAGAGACTTAAAATTTTAGCTGTAGGTCCTCCTAGTCCCCGCGCAGTTTGTTTCCGAGTTTGTTTCCGATATTCGATAACTTGCCCCGTTTCCAAGTTATTGATAAAAATCGATATCGAAATCCTGTTTTTTGGGCGATTTCGGTAAATAATATGAACTAGAGTCTCCAATCTTGACATGTAGCTTCTAGAATAGTATATATACTATATCAAGTATCTTTCATTTTATACCTATCGCCTGTTGGAAGAAGAGGGTTCAGGGTATCCCCTAGTCGGGAGCTCCCGACTAGAACCTCTTACTTGTTTAAAAAGATTTTGAAGCTCATAAAGGCCAAAGACATCAAATCTGGAAAACAAGCAACAGTCTTGCGTCTTTCTTGTTAAATGTTTCAAGGTTGGAGGGATAATACAAAAAGTATATTTTATATATGCTAAAATAAGCAAAGTTTGGGCTAGCGGTTCTTCGACTGCTGGAAAATAATTGATTCCTAACATGACTTGGACGAACTGAGTTTGAAAATCTCTGGTATACACAAAACCAGAATATATTACTTTTTGGATAGCTTCTCCATTCTTCAAAAATTTAAAATAGGTTTAAAATAAAAATTTGTGTCTTGTTTTATAAACAAATTGTAAAATATAAACTGAACCAAAGAGGAACAAGAAAAAGTGCTCTCAGCTGAGTGTGTCCGAATCAGCGATACCCTGTACACTTGCCATTATATACTATACCATACCATACTAGATACCATACTACTAGATATGGCTAGCAAGCTGCTATATAGCAGGGATATTTTCTACTTTGGGCACAAGTCTCTCTTAAGCATAATTTAAAAATTCAACTCCATTTCGTGCTACTTTAAGCCAACTGCTTTTCCTTGCGTCATACTAATTGAATTAGGGAATTTACGAGTAAGAATTTTGCAGGAATTCGTTTATTCTTTTCATGACTTCATCCAGTTTTAATGTCTCGCAGTTGCTGAATTTAGCAGAAAGTATTTAAATTACGACCCAAGCACAACCGTTAGTCAGGATTTAAATATACTACTATGTATAGGAATATATGTATATATATTGCTTGTCATTTGAACTCGCATCCTGCAGAGTTTGTCAGCGTGCGCGGCTGGGAGGGGTTAATTGTCCTGCTCTGTGGATATGGAATTGCATTTTGTTACGGATTTGCATTTTGTGTGCACCGCAATAATATTTAAACTTTTACGTTGGCCAATCTATAATTGTCTGTGTTTGCGTTTGTGCGTGTGGTGTGTGTGTGTGTGTGTGTGTAGATTTATGTGACTTTCAATTGTTCATGCAAGGGAGACTAAAAAAGTTAAGGCAAAAACATGGTTGAGCCAATTATTTGAATTTTGCTCGTTGAACTGACGGTTGTTCGGTCATTTCGGCTCCTCAATTATGCAAATGCTTCCAAAATAAAGCAATTCCATTAAAATATAAATTATTGCGAGCATTTTAAAAGAATGGAATGCCTCAGCATGGGATTGCAAACCGCACCAAATGCATTTCACACTCCAAACGAAAACAAAAATAAAGAACAATTATCCGAGGCAAGCTGAATAACGAATACCCTCGAAATTAAATGCAGCACTTCTATAACAGCTAAGTGATTGGATGATGCCATTTAGCTGACTAAGACTTTATCAAAAGTTAATCACCGAATCAATTCTTTAAGTTTTGTATTAATATAATTGAACAATAGTTAAATTTATTCTATTATAATTTAATATATTGTTCAATCAGTTCTTGAAGTGAGGCCTCATTGAGAGATTTCCATTTTAAAGAGCTTGAATCAAATATTTTGGATATCTAACTACCTAGAAGATATTTGAACTAAATGAAATTTTCGAAACTATGAATCGAACTAACAAATTATTGAAATATTCTGAAATAAAACCATAAATATAATTATCTATGTGGCTATGTTACAAAGCCTATAAAAATAGATTTGTCTGATTTTGTTCAAATCGTCCGATTTCTCAATAATCGATAAATAATATTTATATAAATCTTAAAAAAGTTGTTATATTAAACTAAATAAAAAATTAAGTATATTGCTTTGACCTATTTAATCATGTTATTTGCAAATTTGACATACACTTTAAAATGTAGTAATCACTTTTTTGCTTTGATATTTCTGTTTTCCGTATCGATTCAGCAAAAGTTGTCATTGCTTTTTTTTGAAGTAAAATGTTTCGTTTTGTTTATTTAATCTAATATTTTAGTATTCCATACGTTAATCGTAATCCTCATGCTAGCTTTCATGGACTTAAGAAAAATAACTGTCTGCTTTACAAAATTGTGTATTATGATTGTTTTTGAACCTTTTAAAAACCAAAAATTTATCCTCTTTGTAAATTTATCGCCACGTCAGCTGCCAGGAACTTGACAATAAATATAGACTTCTTTAAAGACTTGTGTTTTATATTTGTCATCGAACCTTTCACCAAAACTTTATCCTCTTGGTAAATTTATGCCCATGTCAGCTGCCATGAACTTAAAAATATATATTGACTGCCTAATAGAATTGTGCATTATATGTGTTATCGAACCCTTCACTAAAATCGTGTCCTCTTGGTAAATTTATCCCCATGTTAGCTAGCATGGAGCTTACAATAAATAATGACTGCTTTACAGATTTCAAAACGGCTAATGGCAATATACTAGATTGTAAGTGGTAGCTGGAAGTGTGGGCAGCAAAATGCCAAAAATTAGCCAATGCTTTGCTGATGGCAGCCGGGCGCCATTGTGGGGCACATTGTGATTGCGATTGCAATGGCGATTGCCCGGCGTTGTTTACATTTTGTACTTTGCATTTTGGCTTTCGATTTTCGCTGTGGCAAATCGAAATTGTGCTAACATTTGCATATTTTGTAGATTGGCTCCAATAATCAGCGAGATGCGAGCTGTAAGTTGAGAGTTTTGCGTTTTCAATTGTGATTTGTCGGCGTCGAGGTCCAAATGCCAAGTGCAACAGTTGAGACAATTGCGACTGTTGGCTGCCGTCAAATGGAATCAAGCTGAGTGCTTTGGACTTGTGGGCCATGGGCCGTGGGCCGTGGGGCGTGGCAAGTCCATACTGATGCGTATGTTGTTGGAATGCGGCAGCAGCTACAACTTGTGGGCTCTTCTATATTTACTTTAATGGCATGTCAAACAACTGACACAGCAAAGAGACGCACACACACACACACACACAGAGACAAAGCGGCATGAAGTTGGAACGCCATTTTGACATGTCAAGTCGCGTTCCCGAAATGCGCAAAATATGAAGACTGCAAGTGCAGGCAATTAAATTAACATGGTCTGTATGCAATGTTATGTGCAAGCTCGAGGGGCGTGGGTGGCTGAATGGCGAGTGGGCTTATAATATAGCTCTGTGGATGCCACCATATTGCTCTGACCCGTAGCTGGCAATGGCTTCGTCTGCGGAGTCGGCTAACGCAGATCGTTGCCCAAATTAGTTACTCTATTTGCAGTCATTTCCATCTACGTCACAGTGCACGGTCCTTTTGCAACCCTTTGCCAACCCACTTAACCTCTCCGGCCACTCCCCCTCTCCCCTCTGTCGTTGCCGTGCGCGTTCCATTACAAACTTTTTGTTTGGGTTTCTGCGTGTGTCGAATGTCAAACAATTTCATGAGCGACAAATTTCTGAATAACCTTTGAACAAAAGTTTGTTACGTGATTTTTGCTACACACACATTTTTGTGCGAGCGTGTGTGTGCATTTATATACACGTAAGCAAGGATGTCCTAATATGCAGGTTGACGGGTATCTATAAATTGGTAGAGGGAATACGAATGCAAAGCACCGTTCCTTAGAAACCCCCCTCTTTTTTTTTTTTTGGTTTTTCTTTTCATCAGCTGTCGGAAAGGTCACTGTTTCTGCATCAAAGGGGACACATTTATAATAAGTTATATAATGTCCTAGTTTGAACTATTTGAGTTATATTTTCTCTAGAGTTTGCACCTTTATCTGAAGCTTTAAAAATACACAGCTATAAATGATTTGTTCGATTTAAACATATATGTTAAATACAAGAATAATGTTGCCAGATTTGAATTCCAAATTCATATATAGGCCAAATTATGAAAATCAGTTGAGTTTCGACAGAGTTATGGGGGTGGGAAATTTCGAGCTTTGTCTATATAGGATATGTGAGGGTACCATTTTCACCTAAATTTTGACTTAAAATAATGTTGTTAGATTTAGATGCCAAATTGATCTAGAGGTCAAACCATGAACAAAAAGCCAAACCTTATGAAAATCGGTTGAGATTTAACAGAGTTATGGGGGTGGGAAATTTTGACCCATGTCTATACAGGATATTAAAGGGTAGCATTTTCACATGAATTTTGACATAAAATAATGTTGCCAGATATAAATGCCAAATTGATCTATAGGCCAAACCAACGCTGTGCGTTGATCACCAATCTGTCAGTCAGGAATATATATAGAGATATATGTGTTTATATTGATATATAAATATATATTTGAGAATACGTACTCTCCTGCAAATTCACCTGCACGATTATTTTACCTTCAGGTATTAGTAGGCAGGAGACGAACTTTTATATAACAACATTCCTGAAAGAACACTAAAGCAGAGATAATGTATATTAGTTTAAAAACGCAACTAAACCTTTCTTGAGTAAGTGAGTATTGCGTAGTAGAGTAATATTTATATATATGTTTTTTGTTCATTTTGAGCTCAGCTCAACATACACACATGTTTACATACATGCATGAATTGAAATACATGCAAGTCAACATGCATACATATGCGATATAGTTATGTTTTTAATACATACCAGTTTTTTCAATTGCCTTCACTAAAGCCATAGCCACTGCCTCCGCAGTAGTTGAATACACCTCCTCCTATGTTTAAGACGTCGCCGCCTTCTCCTTCGCTAAAGCTGCATTTTCCTCCTTAGTTGAAGCCGCCGTCCCCTCCATTGTTCAATAAGCTACCAATATTAAGGCCGCCGTTTCCTCTAATATTAAAGCCGCCGTCTCCATCATTGTTTAGGCAGGCTCCTCCTTTGCTCAAGCCGCCGTCTCCTCCAATGTTAAGGACGCCGCTATCTCCTTTGGTCAAGCCGCCGTTTTCTCCTGGGTTGAAGCCGCGGTGGCTTCCTCCTTTGCTCAAGCCATCGTCTCCTCCTTAGTTAAAGCGCCGTCGCCTCCTTAGCTGAAGGCTTCAAGTGAAGTCTATGGGGCTAACTAGAAGTCATGAGAATCGAGTAGAAGGGAATTAGTTAAGAATTCGTTATTTTTTTAATTTTCAGCGCAGTTAGAGGTTCACTTGGTCTTGCATTTAAACACACAAAATATATGCATACATTTATTTACATATATAAATGCATAAATAATATATGCACATTTAAATGCACATACACATGCATATACACATACATATATACATACATACATACATATACATACATACATATACATACACACACACACACATACATACATACATACACAAATACACAAATTTGCAGCACAGCAACAAATAAGCTTCGTCTGCGTTTGTTACACACATATATAAATAAATGTATACATACCTGCATGTATACACTAACACACACAAGCACACACACACACACATACACACATATATAATACTTATATCCCTTCGTACAAAATACTTTTTTACCCACAGACAATAATACAAACATACTTACATATATACTTACATACTCACAGGCATACACACACAAACACATTCACTTACATGCACACTTTTATGTCTGCACATCAAATTCATATTGTCACACACACCATAATACATAAACACATACATACATATGTCAGTCATACAAAAATAATGCCTTTTCGATTTTCGCCATAATTTGTTAATAAAACATGAATATTTGTTAATTTATTTATTGATTTTTTTACCTAATTTGAATATTCATCCAAAATAAATTTATATAAAAAATAAAATAAATTTGAACAAATAAAAAAAGCTGTTTAAGAAATCGAACTCTCAGGCGAGGCATTCGATTGAGCCCAGTGGACTTAGAGTCCCCATCAAATATTGCTCCCCATTTAATTATTAATTTTGAAACTCGCAAAAATCACGCCTCTTTAATTGAAAACATTTAAAAAACTGCGTGTTCTCAGTTTAATCCTTGGGATTGTCCCATGTTTCCAGCTGAAAAATGAAAACCGCAGCTGTGCAATTGTTGGGTCAAAAAAATAAATATATATGCAAACTGTGGACCCAAAAGGTTGCCCGATGCTAATGCCAAATGTTAATGAGATGCGCGGCAACAACAGCAGCAGTGGGCGTGGCTAAAGGCCAAAGTGTAAATACATAATGAAGTACGAGCAAAAAAAAAAAAACGGCGGCAATAAGTGAGCAAAGGTCGCAAAGTGGAAGCTGCAACTTTAGAGCAGAGCTTAAAAAAGGCAGCAAGAAAATTTAAAAAAAATTTTAAAAAATTAAAAAAATAATAATATAATATCTTTATATAAAATGTAACAAGACAAAAAATGAAAACAATAACAAGGCGAGGCAGTTGGTTTTCCTCATTTCAGCGGCGCGACCCAGCCGAAAATATTGGCATGCCAACGGCACCGGCTTTGGCATGGCAATCAAACAGGTGCTTGGCCCATTGTGTTGACGAGCTCTTTATATTACTCGTTGCGGGTATTCATGTGTTATAGGACATTATTCAATCTTTAAGTGTATTTGATTTACGATTTTATTATTCTTATTATAAATATTATGATGTAGTCGAGGCCCTTTGTGGCTGCACATGTGGGTCGCAATTCATGGTAGATGGGGTCTGCCGACTGCTTATACCTGTTGGTGGCAGCTACTGCTACTGCTACTGCCACTGCGATTTCAATTATTTTTCCTACATTGTTGACTTTGCTCGCAACGCACGCAAATTGAAAGCGGCAAAAGAAAAAACACATATTATAAGTTCGTAACGACTGGCACATACCCTTGACTTCAGCTTTTAGCTGAGCTTTTGGCTTGTTAATAAATGTTTCTCCATAAAGGATTTGATTCAATTCCACAAAGTGTTTTCCTCACGGCTCAAAGTAATTCCCTGCCTTTAGGTTCAGTTCGTGAGCCTGGTTTTCTACATTCTTTAACCCAGCATTTGGTAGAAATATGTCATAAAAAATAATTTATGGCTAGGTAAATGCAACGTTTGGCGGCAAAGTTCCTTGGACTTTGGGGGTAATGTGTCTGAGCCAACTCTTTGTTTTTGTAGCTCAAAGCCAACTATTTTCTTTTGTTTAAATGCAGCTTGAGTTCAACATTTTCGATTTGTCAGCATTAGCTGCAGACTCCTCGAGCCTGACTATTAAAACTGATTAACACATTTATTCGAGCTGAGTGTTGAGTATTGAGTGCTGAAGTTTTGTCCCATTCATTGTAAATCGTGTGCCACCTTCAGGCGTTCGCTTCATTTGTCAATCAACAGCAGCAACAACAACAAGCAGTCGAGTTGACTCTTGAATGCTTAAGAACGTGCGCCAATGTCGAGCAAAAGTGCAGAAGCCCCCTGCTTCAGCCCCTACAATTTGCTTTCCCTTTGCGCTTTAACTCGTATTTATTTCATTTCATTTATTTCTACTATCGCGGGTGTGGCTGCCAAGCCGGAAACTGAACTTGTGGTTGTTGTTGCTATTGTTGTTGCTGTTGTTGTTGCTGTTGTTGCTAAAGCAGCACTTGAGCACAAATCCCATTGTCTATGCCAAGTTGCCAGCTAGTCGAGCGCAGCAGCAACAGCAAAACTTGGCAGCGTTCCGTTTGTCTCAATGCAGCGGCCGCACATGATGCACACTGGCCCAGCCTCAGTCCCAGCCCCTTGCAGTCCCTCGCAGCCCCTCGCTATCCGTCCCCTAAACCACCCTCTGGCTCTGTCGTGGTTCTCTAAGCGCGTATCCTTGGCTGGCGCCCACTTAAGTATGCTAAGATTTCCGTTGCGCTGGCGTTGCGCTGCTTTATTGTACTAACAGCAAAAGCAGCAACAATAATAACAAATAAATATAAATAATGAAATACAAAGTCATTTCTCGCTGACAATGATAACTCTGTCGCTGTGTGTGTGCAAGCGCGCGTGTTTGTGCCTGTGAGTGTGCTCGTGTGCGTGTGCGTGTGCGTGAGTATGTGTGTGGGGGGCATGACAGCTAAGATGCGTATGCTTATAAGCATCAACTGCTACTGCTTCTGCTTATTAACTACACAATGTAAGCAAAAACACTCGACGATACTCAAAGGAAAGTGGAAAACTGTAACCAAATCAGCCACAATAGTCAGCAATAGAATGCAGACCGATTCGTGGTGCGAAATGTGGTTCCATCATTGACAGATGCCAACGAAAATGTGACTTGTCTTTAGGGGATTTCATTAGAAGCCTCGAAGAGTATGCGACTGCGAGTTGCTCTCTAGGCAAGGCTAATGTAGTCAGAGTAGCATATCCAGTTGTTTTAAGTTATCGCCTTTCTATGCGATTTTCAAAAATTCAAGTGATGTAGTTTAGCAAGTGGGAGAGGAAATGAGAGCACGAGTGTGAGCGAAAAAACAAGAAAATTATATTTGACTATTGAGGAGAGAAGAGGGAATCAGTAAAACTAATGAGAGTAAGTCGTGGGCAAGACTGACAGATGCTTCTCTATAGTATAATACCTTGGCTGTGACTCCAACATAAATGGTTTGTGGTTCGGTTTACGGTTCGAGCCAATGCTTAAAGGTTAGATTTCTTTTTAAAAAAGCTAGTTTTGAACCAAATGTTTATTAAATGTTTCTCGGTTTAATTTTAGTTTTGGCTATACCTGCTTCAAATCATCTTGCTCATCTTGGTTCGTCTTAAAACCAAATCAAAATCGAAATCATACAAGTTTAAGGGAAAGTAGATGTGTATAGGTAAAAAAAGATATATCCTTTTGCCTGTTACGTACATTTGCCCAATATTATCATGCTCTTGTTGCCCATTTTCATAGGGTGCACACTGTAAGACAAGTAACAAGATTTGTGGTGGTATCTTGAGTGAACTGAAACTTACATGTGCTAAAGTTTTATGCAACGTTTTCCTAATGCCAGTCACTGAATACAGAATATACAGATATAAAATTTTATATTTGCTGTAATCCGAAAATAACAGCCAACCCAAATGCTTTAAACTCATTTGAAATGATTATTTGGAATCTCTTGTTGCCAGCTACGGTAACTAAAGACACCGCCAGGCACTGGTGGGCAATTGTTGTTCATCTCCCTGGGCTCGAGTCCTCCTCTCTCTCTCTATCTCTCTCTCACTCAGCCTGCCTCCCTGTATTCATATACTACACATGCTCGGCACGCACACACGCACACATGCAAATGCTGCGGATGATAGACACTTGGCTTGAATGACAACAGGAATTGCGTAGGTCCTCAGGCTCCGGCATGGACAACCGGCATTTCAGTTGCGGCTCGATGGAAAATCAAAGGCAAAGCCGCAACCAGACGAGTTTAGTTTAGTGAAGTGCCTGCTACCACGCCCACCACATATACACGGGGGGATATTGTCAGGAAAATGGCAGAACTTACGGCAAAATACGAAATACGTAGCCAAAAATAGGTAAAAATATAAAAAAAAACCTAGCTGGAAAAAAAAGTGAAAGAGTAAGGGCACGAACTGTGCATACCCTGTACAGTATGATCACAGTACGCATTTGGGGGGCATGGGAGCCATTGTGAATTCAACATTCAAATTAACTAATTACTTATGCAAACGTTGCCACACAGAGGAAACTGGCCACAAACGAGCGGCCGCAGGTCACGCCCAAAAATATGCAATCGGCTTGAGGTTTTTTTTCTTTGTTTAGCGACGGGGCAAACAATTGCCTATTGATTGATGAACGAAATAAATGGCGAAAAAATGAATGCCACATGGAGCATGCAGCATGCAGCATGCTGCACGGTCCCGGGAGCAGGTCAACTGCTTTTTAGTGCAATGAATATGTGATGTGCATACATGAAAACCGAGTCGAATGCCATTTACCTTATAAGTCAGCCAGTCAGACAAAATTCTTAAATTTATGAAACTAATGCAAAAAATTTGTGATGTTATTAATGTCTAGCAAATGTTCGGAATGATCCACTAGTCGTCAGCTATTCACGGCTCAAACACACAGCGATAAGATGTTAAATAATTGATGATGAATTTGTTAACTTAAAGTTAGTTGCAAGAAGAGGAGATTCGACATTTATACGAATGGGAGTTAAACAAATTTAATGGTTGAGATTTTCTCTTTTCTGTAAAATCACTCAACTTATCCTTAATTATAGTGTGGTAAAACTATCGAAAGTGGCTTCAATTGCTATCTTCGATAGCCGATAGATGGCGCAGTCAATACTAAGTACATGTAGAACTATGTATACTAAAACCTTAACTATCGGTTTGAATAATGAATTCATTAATATATAAAAATCCTACTATGAAACATGAGATATAAATATTTTAAAATATACACGATATGATTAAAAGCTATCGAGGATGATAATCGTTGTGTACACTTTCGATAATATGGATAGACTAATCGATAAAGCCGAGTACCTATTTGAATTGTGTATATTCTGATAGTTATATGTGACTCTATGTGAATGTATATTCATATAGATTCTGATATTCGAAGCAAATATATATAATATAAAATATATATGTATAATAACACTGTATTGCAGAACTGATGAAGGTAGGGTATATTCTAGTCGAGCACACAACATTCGAGTGTTTTTACTTGCTTTCATCTTGGTCGTGTTCTTTTCAATCCCAAGCAGCTCGTCAGCAGTTGTCTGCCACAAGCAGTTTGACAACCAGCTGCAGACTGCCTAGAGTGGTTCCGGAACCAACTTCTAGTCGCTGACGACCCACCAGCCGTGGAGTACTAGAGTGCGCCGGGGACTCGAGTCAAATTGAGCCGCCAGCAAGTTGGAGCGCCCCGCAGCCTGGCAAAGGACACTGGCGACAACAACGCCTGTCACTTGCCGCTGAAGTGGAATGACGGATGCCGTGCGGTACTTGCAATACGATGCATGCGCCGCTTGGACAAAGTGCAACCAGGCAGCCAGGCAGCCAACCAGGCAGCCAGGCAGCCAACCAGGCAGCCAGGCAGCCTGTGGCTGCAGAGTCGAAGCTACCACGTTGCAACGCCGGCTGGGGCCCACTTTCCTAGCTGTACTTTGCTTGTGAATAAATAAAGAGGCGCAAATTAAATTTGAAATTGTTGCCTAGGCGCCGCATGGGGCATGCTGCAGTGGTAAACGAAATGTGACTGTAAATTATAGCTGGCAGTTGCTTGAGCGCGGCCCACGATTCGTATACGCGATGCAAATAGTCACAAAGCATTTGCCATGTCTTTGGCTGTTAACTGCTATTATTGCCAATCACAATATGACCAAATTAATGGAAGTATCCCCTCTACCTCTCGCACTCTCTCTCTCTCATTGCTGATCTCTGTCTATCTTTGTATGGGTTTTTGCCATACATTATTAGCAGCACATTCTTTTTTTCCAAGATGAGCAGAAGCTGTGAGCCAGCCAGCAGGCAGCAGCGACAATCCACAAGCACACACACACACGCACACAGCTATGAACATATATATTCATATACATACCAGGCATATATATATTTAATTTTTTTTTTGTACGCTCCGAGAAGCAGCAGCAGCAGCGGCTACAACAGCAGCAGCAGTAAATTTCTCACATAATTTGGCGTTTCCTTTTATATTTTGTTGTCTTCATATTTTTGTTTTTTTTTTTTGTTTGCAGGGTATTACGAGCAGCTCTTTAAAAAGGCAGCAGTATATGACGTAATATTAACTATATAACAAAAGCGGAATGCAATATAGTTAACGGCAAATATATTTAAATATTTAAGCAAAAGGAATTCGTATTCGCCTTGACGCTAGAAAATTATAAATTAATTACAAAATAAGGAAAAAACCGAATTCTTGGGTTGATTTGGCATTAGGGTAATTGCAACTTTTTTGCTGCCCCTCAAATGAAATAGTTTTATAAAGCGCCTTTCTATGCGATTTTCATGACCCCCCCCACCCAGATAAGGCTTTATAGTTTGGTTTTTTTCAGTGCTTATGTTAATACGGAATTCGTGGGTTGATTTCGGATTGGGGTAATTGTAACTTTTTTGCTGCTGCTCCAATGAAATAGTTTTTTAAAGTGCCTTTCTATGCGATTTTCATGTCCCCCAGATAAAGCTTCATAATTTGATTGTTTTTCAGTGCTTATGTTCAGTTGGTATTGAACATAGTAGTTCAAAAAGCTTACTCACTCATTTGCTTTGACTTCATTTCTCTGCCCGTCTTCCTTCGCTTCTTCCCACCCTCCTTCTTTTTCTATAAATTGTATGCGAACACGAGCATTATTCTTCTTTTAAGTAACAGTTTTCTTTGGCCTTTTATATCTCTCATCTCTCTCTCTCTCTCTTCCAGTAAACACGCCTTTCTATGCGATTTTCATATTTATTATTTTGTTATTATAATTATTTTATTTTATTTTTATCATTTTTCTTTTTTTTTTCTTATTAAAATCCAAAAAAAAGGGTAACTGCCAGTCAAGCATTGGCATATGAAGCCCTTTAGCTTGCCTTTTGTTGTTGTTATTTAAGCATCATTTACTTGGCCAGTTGGCCTGACACTTTGACTTGGGGCTGCCATTTGGCTCTGCTTGACTTGGTTTTAAATTAAAAGGCAGCAGAAGTCGTTGGGTTGTAAGCCTTGCGGTGGCAAATGCCAACTTCCATATGTGTTCTATGACTTGGTGCGGCAGGCTCCACTTTGCTGCTGCTTAGATTTATGATAGCATTTGGGGTTGTACGGGCTGTACGGGGTTAGGTGCTTGGCTCCGGTCATGTTTAGTTATCAAGGACACGCACCATTGAGCGTTATGCCCCAATCATCGTTCAGCTGCACTCGATGTGCACGATGTGATGACAGTCGTATGAGAATATTTTGCTTATGCCGCTTGGCATTTCACAAATTCTCATAAAAATAAAAGTCGTACATCTCTCTCTCTCTCTCTCTCTCTCTCTCTCTGTCCCTCTCTCTCTTTCTCTGTCTCTGTGTGCAGGCATTTAATTGTGACACACTTGTCTAATGAGCTCATATTGCTTGATCTTATCCTGCAGGCCAAGACGAATCCTTCACAATGCAGACCAATGTGCAAATTGATTCAAAGAACCTACGCAGCACCGATGACAACTTTCGCTCACGCAGCCATCACATAACCATTGAGGTAAGTGCCAAAAACAACTGACTTGTGCCACATGTGGCAGCAACAATTGCTATGCCCCTGCAACTATGTGTTTACTTCGACCGACAAATGTGCGTCCAATAGTAGCAACAATTGCTTACAACACAAAGGCAACAACTAACAACGACAAACTTTAGTTAGTTCCAGCACATTAATTAAACTTGCAAGTTTTGCTTCCTTTTCAATGTTTTGCTTACAAATTGTTATGTTGATCGTTGCCTTTGGTAGCAGTTGAAGCAGCCGACTAAACGGATTGCGGGACAGGGGGAGGGGGGCGTATGAGTAGCGTCTGTGGCAGAGGCTGCAGCTAAAATATGTTAGCTGAGTTAATTAATTGAAAGCTTTGTTGGACAAGCAATGTAATATACTGCAGCATCTTTAAATATATATTTGACGGCACACACGACGTATGATTAATTAAAATTTGCAAGTTAAACACACACACACACACGTACACAACTAGCAGCTGCGTACGCAAACCACAAAAGAAATTATAATTTTTGAGCTAAAATGCGTATGCTATTTGACAAGAGCATGAAGTTAGAAATATGCGGCTAACTGGAGGATATATATTTATATAATCTGAAAGAACGCATCCATTGATGATATTTCAAATATGGGAATTTGTCTGAAATCAGGAATAAATATGAAGTTAAAAATATGCTGCTAACTGGAGGATATTTTTTTTCAATTTTAAACAAAAATGCGAATATTATTTGCTAGAAGCATAGTTAGGACTGGCTGCTAGCTAAAAATATATATATACGTTCGTTGAAACAACTAATCTACTGAGACATTGTGTTGAAATAGGCTCATGAGCTAATGAAAGAGTCCTAAGAAGTCTTACATAAAATAATTTTAATATGCGAATTTGTCCTATATCACTGTAACTGTCTCTTATAGACAAAAACAATAATTTTGAGCTGACAAGAGCATGATGTTAGAAATATGCGGCTGGAGGATATATATTTATATAATCTGAAAGAACGCATCCATTGATGATATTTCGAATATGGGAATTTGTCAGAAATCAGGAATAAATATGAAGTTAAAAATATGCTGCCAACTGGAGGATATATTTACATTTTAAACAAAAATGCGAATATTATTTGCCAGAAGCATAGTTAGGAATAGCTGCTAGCTAAAAAATATATATACGTTTGTTGAAACAACTAATCTACTGAGACATTGTGTTGAAATAGGCTCATGAGCTAATGAAAGAGACCTAAGAAATCGTAAATAAAAAAAATTCGAATATGCGAATTTGTCCTTTATCACTGTAACTGTCTCTTATAGACAAAAACAATAATTTTGTGCTCCAATATGAAAAGTATTAATTAATATTTATATAGTATATTATTATAAAATAAGCTCAACTTGGCTTTTGAAATTAATCTGCACTCGAATCAAAAGCACACTTTGTTGAATGCAAAATAATGCTCGCTGGGTTATCAACAGAAAGCTCTGCAACAAATTGAGCTTTGTGCAGACAGCAGCCAGCTGAGAGTCACGAAAGCAGGCAAAACTTTGTCGCTTAACGGGAATGGAGCCAGGTATCGATACTTGACATGTGCACAGGTAGGTGAAACGAGTACTCAGTACATTTAAAATATCTTAATTAAAACTCACACTTGTGATACCCTACTTGTGATATGCTAGCAAAAACTTAAACGCATGCAACAGGTGTTCAAACTTTGCCGCTGTTGGCGCCGCTCTGCAGCCGGTGCACAGGCGCAGTTGTTGGCGTGCGGCGTGAGCTTTAAAGCTGCCCGAAAGCTTTACAAAGCTGCCGCTGCAATGTAGCGGGGCACAGCATCAGTCAGCTGCGCTGCGAGAACTTGAGGCGAATAATGCCAATGAGAACCATCTGATTTTTGTTGTGTCCGTCCCTTGGCGCTCTGCTAGCCAGCTTTTCTGCTTTTCTCAATGAATCGACACACCCCTCGACCGTTACTGCCGCCCTGGTCCATCGCAGGACGTGGGTGCGCATACTGTTGCGGTGTTCATCAGTTGCCAGCGTCGTCGTTGTCGTCAGTCGCTGGCAACATTTTGGCGCGTGTTGACATGCAAAAGATATTCGGTTAACGCGACGCTCGACGCTTTTACCGTTAAACGCTTTAAGTTCTTGCTGTGTTATTCGCTTGTTATACGCTTCAATTCAAATAGTAACAGTAAAACAACAGTTGCAACGGATCCAGATTTCTTCTTCTTCTTCTTCTTGTTTTTTTTGTTGTTTTCTATTGTTGTCAATGATATTGTTATACAGTTAGCTGGCAAAGCAGGCGAGCGGAGGCAAATGTATTTAAGAGATTTGCGCTTTCATATATTATTTGTTTTTTTTTTTTAATGTGGGCTACTCATAAAAATTTCGTTAAAATTGACGGTCATTTCCTTTGTTCGTTCAAGTGTCAGTGTGCGTGTGTGTGTGTGAGTGTGTGTGGGTGTGAGAGTATGCCGGCATTTTGTTTGGCGCGTAAAACGGCGTCTGTTATCAGCAGAGTGGTGCAAGCTGCTTATCAGGTGCGCAGGCTACTAAATCATTTGCTCGACACACAATAAACATGTTGCTCTTTTGTATTGCATTGCCCAACACACAGACAGACACGCACGCACACATGCACGGGTCAAGGCGCAGGCACAAAAACAATAAGAAGCACACAATGGCTCTTGTCTGCATATAAACGGAATACATAAATATCAAAATGTGCCAGCTAGTGTGTGTGTGAGTGTGTGTTGCTGCTGTGCTAGTGTGATAATCATTTATTGTTTACATTGTCGCAGCAATGGGCAACGGGCAACAATGGCGCGACAATGACGAGCCGTTAAAATCTGTGACCGGAAACGGAAATCCATGTAATGACATTTTTAATGCGTACAATTGCTAGCTAAGAAGCGTTTTTAATTTCGCATTTGTCAGTGACAAGCAGGCACCCACGCACACGCACACGCACACACACGCACATACACACATAAATACATATGACATAAAAATGCTCATCTTATAAAATGACAGTTTCATACACACACACGACACACACATCCACACATAAATACATATATTATTATAAGAACTTCTAGTAATTCCGTTGATGGCAGCTGTCAAATTGCTGTCATCTTAAAACAATTGCAAATATTATGATGTGTTTTTAAATGATTTAAATAATACATTGAAGTGGAAGTTGCAAGCATTAAAAAAAAGTCTGTTGCATACTTTTCGGCGCTGCAAGCGAACTGTAATTAAAGTTTAATTCGCTTGGGGCGTGCCACAATTGATTTAAAGCATTTTATATACTAGTTTTAATAAGTTTGCAATTAGTTTACTTAAATACTTCTTGTAACTCTCTTACTTTCGTCAATTTTATTTTAATTTAAGATTTTAAAATAGAAACTAGTTAAAACTTAAATAAGATTCGATCGGAGTTTATTTATGCAGGACTTTTTGTTGTGTATTTAAAGAAAAAAAACAATATCAAAATCTTCTGAGTGCTGTCTGTTGATAATGTTGACTTAATAAAATTGATTATTAAACTTGTCTGAAGAGCATCGCCGCAAACTGCGCCTTGACATTGACCATGAACCGTTAAGGTCAAGCATTTGCAGCTTGTTGCATGCAACCACGAATAGAGAGATAGCAATGAAGATGCGTCGAAGCAAACCAAAGCCAATCAAGACTGTGGCCCCGAAGGCAACTAAAATGCCGCGACGCGTAGGAGGGTATGCCAACAGGGGCAGAGCCGGGGTTGCGGTGTGTGTCTGTGTCATGAATGCGAAACAGACCAACTGCCAATTTGCAGCAGCAGCAGCAGCAACAGCAGCTTTGAATGCGGCCAAGTTGTTTAGTTGACCGCTGCCTCGCCTTGGGTGGCAAATGGAAGCCAGCGAGCCTCTTGTGCTGCCGCAGCGACTCGAGTAGGCGCCAAGTGGGCATAGCAACTGGACCTAAAACTCAAGTGAATTGGCCATAGAAATGGGATTGGCCAAGTCTGCATTTGACTTCTTTGGGCCTCGGCTGCATTCAGGATAGCTTAATAGCTTTTTCTTCCACTTGTTTGTTGGTCTACGTGTACTCTTAATTTTTTAGATAATTGCCCATTGCTTTAAGTTTTCCCAAAATACGCCATGGCCAGAATAAAGTCCTCCTTGTCGGCCCTATATTTGCGTAGTCCCTTGCAAGGAGCAGAGTGTAAGTCCAATATGCCAACTTCCGTCAAGATATTTTGAAAAACAAAACAACTTTTTATAAAGAAACTTCAAATTCGACTGATCGTTTTTAAGGCAGCTATATGATATACTCATCCGATTCGACCAGTTCTGGCACATGTGCTGCCTGCAATAGAAAGTGAGATCTTTCGAACATTTCGGGAAAACAGACAGACAGAGTTGGGATATCGTGGTAATAGTACCCTCTACAAGGATATAAATCGAAACATTATCCAACACTTACGCAAGACATACTAGAAGTCCAGTCGAATATGAGTATTATAAAGCCAAACAACGTCCAGATCGTCATTTCCAGCCGGCAGGACGGCACATTATCGCAATGATTTGTGAGTGTGGAGGAAAGGGTATCCGCTTACCGCCACGATTAGCGTTAGGACAACAACAAACAACGTGAGTTGCTGCATTGAGAGTTTCTTACACATGCCGCCGCAACATAGCACAATTAAAATTGGAGCAATATTAAACAACTAAAAATCTTTAGAGGACTGCGATTTTTTCTACTCTGTGGAAAGGATTAAAAGTTTATCAACTAAGTCTGCATTTTCCCGATTAATATCTTTTCTTCATTTTATTTTATTTTATTTCATTTTTTTTTTAGTTGCATCCACCGCGTAGTTTTACTTGCAGCTTTTAATTCCGACGGCGTTCCGAAAATCTCAAATTAAGTTTTATGTACTATTTTTCGAGCAACTGTCAGAATACTGGACGCAAAAGAAAAGTATTCAATCTAGTGCTCCATTCATTTGCTTTTAGATGTTTTTCAACACTTGACGTCAAATATTGCAGAGTTTTGCAACACGCACTCATTTTTTTTATTTGAGCACTAAATGTAAATCTATTTGGAAATGAATGGGTCTTTTGCGGAAATTGCTTCAGAAATATAAAATAAATTGGATTTTTCAGCTAAGATTAGTTTGAGTTTCCTTCAAGGAACGATTCATAGTCAACTAAATGGAATTCCAATTTCTGTTTAATGCCAGTTTGCACCCATTATATCAACCCAAGCGTGGCGAGTTGCACCATTTAAATGGAACATATGCTAGGTGTGTTAAACCATGCCTAGGTCTGTATTACCTTAACAGAAGTAAATATCTATTTATAAAGTAATTCGTATAAATATTAAATTAAATATGCATACGCACGTCTATTTTCTTTCCATTATCACTAAAATAAGAAAAGAAGAAGAGAGCGGGTTAGATCAGGAGAAGGTGGGAGGATAGAAATGAGAGAGAGGGAGAGAGCTTATAGGAGTAAATTCGAAAAAGAGTATCTCTGAGCAGAGATAAAGTTTATTATCTTGCCAGCACATATTGTTAACACAACATTCGTAAGCTACATCTAAGCCTTACCTTCATTCATGAGAATCGCATAGTAAGGCAATGAATAAAAATGCGTCTTTATTTTACAGCGTAGCGTAAAGAGAGCTTTGTTTGCGTTCGCTTATGGAAAGTGATAAAATATGCATTGAAGTAGAGAAGTAGAGAGTATCTCACAAGCGTGTAATCGACTTTGGCCAAATACGCGTTATACTTAGTTGTATTGGAGCAGCGAATGCGAGGGCAAGTTAATAGAGTCATCCTGTTGCCGTCGGAAGCATGATTGTGCCTCGCCCTTGCTATTGCCCTCTTAACAATTCGACCAAGTTAAATTGGACATAAGCATTTAAGCAAATAGCGCGACCACCGCAAAAATACAAAGAAAAAGAATCAAAAGAAATTGTTTTAAATGGTTCCAACCCGACTGCCCCAATGGGCACCCTCCCGCCCCCGTTAGGTTAGGTAGGGCAGCTGGGCTGTTGTTGTTGCGGGTCACTGAGTGGAGTGTGTGTGTGTGTGTGTGTGAGTTTGTATTGCGGGTGTTGCTATTGTCGCTGTTTTCGGGCACTCAGCGTGATTATCATATTACATTTGGCTTTTTATGAGTTTCGCTTCTGATCACACCAAACTTTGATATTCCTCTAGGAAATTCCAAAAGCAGTTTAAGCCTGTTTATTAAAAGCCGAAGCGTTAGCCAATTTGCAGGATTCTATGAAACTTTTGTTGATTTGTTTGCCTTTGAGTTGACAAGCACACACAGACACACACAAACTCACACAAAAAGAAAACACAAACACACACAAGCTAGCACAAACACACACACATAGTCGCTGGCATGTTGTAAGAAGCCCAAAAAATATGAAATGTAGACGATTTACCTAAGGCTTCTCTGCTTGGTTGCGTACAACCGCATATCGAGTTAAAGTTGCAAATTGGGCTAGCCCAAGTTACACACACGCACACCCACACAGATACACACACACACACTAGTGCACTATAGTGTTTGCCTAACTAAAAGATAGTCCACTCGCTGCTCCATGTTTGTGTTGTTGTTCTTGTTGTTGTTGTTGCTGTTGTTGTTTTCTCGCCTAAAAATAAACGGTCAACGACGAGCGCCCAAAATGATGAAAGTGTGTGTGTGCCGTGTGTGTGCCTGTCCTTCTGTGTGTGTTTATGTAAGCCACTTATGGCAGCTCAGTTTTAATGCAGTTAAGACTTGTCACTAGCCCTAGGTATAACCATGTTAATTTAAATGCTTCGAGCAGTTGACAGCAGCCGAAAGAGAACAATGTCATAGTTAATAACAAAACATAACACAAAGAATAACACGCAGCCAAACACACACACCCAAGCACACACTCATGTGAAGCGTGTCGCCATATGCTAAGGCAGGCCAACGCCCAATACACACACAGGCACACACAGGCACACGCAGGCAGCTCGCTCACAACTTTTCACAGGCAATAAAACATTTGCAGCAGCATTTTGTAGCATACTTTTTGGCTGAGGGACCCAAAGTACAGTACTGCATGTTAACACTTTGATACAACCATCTAGCCGTGTGCGCAGCAAGATTCGCACAATTTCAATTAACTGCATGCAACACTTTTACACACACACACTCACACAGACTTGGTTATCTTGGCTGTTTGCCAGCCCGGCCGGAAATTCGAGCAATATCAAGTGAGTAGCCATAAAAAATTGAACCCTATATGCGCGAGTTTCGCAACTGTTCTGAAATTTCAGATCAACTGAAATTGAGACATGAAAATTTCAGCCAGAAATAAGGCTGCAATTCAATATATATTTTCAGCACTTTTTCTTCATGGAAAATATTTATATTCATTTATTCTGCATTTTAGCCAATTAGGAGAGAAATTTATTGAAACCAAATTGTAAAAAACTGTTTCAATGTTTTAAAGCTTAGTTAAATGTTTAAGATAACATTATTCCATTATAAATTTATTATTATTATGCCGTCAATTATGTTTAATCCACGCAGGAGTTTTGAGCCTTGGAGCCTTGGAACCTTAAAACCTCTTTCAATGTCCGCTCGAAAATCCTTAACTCTCTATCTCGCTCTTTCTCTAAATATCGATTTCTCTGTTAAGCCCACTTACTAACCGACTGGATCGGATTACGCTAAGTGTAAAATATGATCAAATTCATGTTTCTCAAAGATTCAGATTATCGCAGCTTGTCAATCTCTTTGTTTTAGATAGACCTAGTTTAATAAATTAATGTATTTTAGTACTTTTGCTAAAAGGGAAGTTAGTTTGAATATTACGAACTTGTAATTTGATATATTGCTATATACGTATGTGTGTAGGGCCGAGAATGCGATATTTGCTTTATCGAACAGAACCTCAAGCCTGATTAGTTGAATAATGAATAGCTGAATGTTATTTGTTTAATGTTGGAAAATATTATTGCAATATTTAATAGTTGTAATCATTGCATATTTAGTACTTTTCTATGAAAAATCGAAGAATTTTCTTTTCTTATAATATTTAAATATTTAATATAATGGTTATATTCAAAATTGTCAGAATGTGTCGGAATGCTGTTTTTTTATGCTGAAAAAATTGCTTCAAACTGTAAACCTTGCCACGGGGAAATGTTTGTTGAGCTAGCACCGTTTTGTTTATACGCGGTTTTTTGCTTGAGATTGCATTTAGAACTTACTAACTTATAAGATTTGAACGTATGTATTACACCTTAGGCAGTGCTCACTGTACTTTTTCATTTTAGTTCGAACCCCTGTTGGTATTGTCATCTTCAAGCACACCGAACCGCCCGCTGAGCTGGCCACATTCAGTGCATATGAAAAGTTGTGGTCATCTATTTGTCTCCAGTGTGGCAAAGCAGGACGAAACACATTGTCTGCTCCTGTCCATTGACCACCACTGACCACCTTGGATGGACGATTGTGGCCTCTCAGCAGCTGCCCTGCGACGTCGCCCTTTGCCAATGTAAACAATTTAATTTGCTTAGTTGGCGTAATATTCGCCATCAATAAAAAGTAGCTCACAAAACTTTTGGGGGCCCCAACGATAAGATGTTGGTGTTGATGTGCTATGCAAGCGTGTGTGTGTGTGTGTGCGAGTCTGTGTTTGTGTGAGTGTGTGTGCCGCAAACAATGACTATCGATAACATTCGGGCCCATCTTGGCCTTGTATTGCACAATTCTTTGCTGCTGCGTCTGCTCTGCAATTGAGTGGCAAAACCCACTTGAAATAAATCTAAGCAACACCACACACACATACACACGTACACACAAACGCACACACACGTACACACAAACACACACACATGCCGCAAACACACATTGTTTAGGCCAACACATTAAAACGTTATGGACAACGCCTTTGTGTCGTCTTTGTAGAGTGCTTTGGTCTCGCTCTCTCTTTGCCGCCCCCCCCCCCCCCTCGTTTCCATCGGCGTCGCCCCCTTGCCAGCCCAGCCGCACTTGTTGACCGAATTGTAATTGTTAATCTCCTGCATTGATTTTCCACTTGACGCCTTTGTTTGATATTTAAGCCAGGTTCTTGTCGGCAAAGTAATCGAATTAACGCTCAGCCAGTGACTGATGAAGTGGCTTCTACGTCTTCGTCTGCAGCAAACAGGGCAGGCTCGAGCCGTGCCCGGTTCTGGTTACGTTTCTCAATTAATTGCAACGGTTGTCAGATTCTGTGCAACGTTGCGTATGATTAACGCGATGGCAGCAACAAAACTGCTCCAGGTGCGAGTGCCTGACCAGGAGATACCCTCTATTGAGCTCTACCGTTACCAGCATTCGAACATTCTTCTATACATATACAAAATCTCACACACACACAAGCAAGCACGCCACAAGCTTCGCAGCTTATGCTGCCTCTTCCCTTCTCCGTACTATAAGACATGTATTCTTGAACATTCCATTCAAACTGTGCCCAAGGATAAGGTTTCAGCTTTGTGAGTTGGGAGAATGGCGGGAGGTGTCAAACAGGTGATATATTCCTAATCTGTATAGTATATACTATATATACTATAGCAAAGCCAACATACCCAGTATGGCAAGTATATCTAGCTTATCCTATCTCCGAAATATTCCTTTCTTTAACCGACATTTACCGATATTATCAGGAGCAAGATCTTTAAAACTGTATTGGATCGTAGCTGCTTTCTTTTGTGTGTTACATACAACACCAAAAAATACTTTTATACTACCTGTACCCATCAAACAGGGTATAAAAACAACAGCATTAAGCACAACAATCATTACAGCTCTATAAATAGCATGTGTATACGGACACGTTCTCGATATGTTCGTATGCTGATGGCCTGAAGGGCTTTTCAGGACGCGTTTGTCATCAAATTGGCTGACATCAGAGCCAACAGCTTCATGAATAACTTATGAACCCACACGCTGCCCCATCTGGACAGCAGTTTTAAATGATGGCTCTTTCCTTGATAATATGCAACTAATTGGAAAATGTTTCCTTAAACCAAAAGCTGACAGAATTTAACAACTATAAAAAAGTTACAATTCGAGGAATTGGCTTTTTGCGCTTGAATGGTTTCTCGCTTATAACGTCTGCCCATAAAATGGTAAAAAGGGTTGCAAATTCGAAAATGAAATTTAAGAAGGCGGCAAAGCAGGTGCTTAAAGCCATGTCAGTGCGTCCGTCAAATAAACGCGCATATCTCAACGACTTTAAGAACTAAAATACATTAAACGCCGATCTTTCTCTCTCGCTATTTCCATATTAAAATCGGTCTCGATCTCATATTCTTGATGGTGTTCTTACTCTACCTGTTTCTAGCTTACTCATCAACATCGCCTTTCTATGCAATTCTCATGAGCAAATTTTTTTTTTTGTATTATCGTGCAGTTCACATGTGCATCGGCTCTCATTGCGATTTTCATTATGAGTTGGCTTTAAATATGTATGCTTCGTTTTGTATACTTAATAATACAATTTTATTGAATTTTTTTATTCTATTCAGCTTAATTTAATAGCTTTGACTTACGCTCAGGGTGTACACTAGTTCTTGTTTAAAAATAAACCTATTTAAATTAACTGATAAATCTTTGATGCTTTGGACAGAGTGTGCATGTGTTTGTGTTCTGTTGGCTTTGTTAAGCTTGATAGCTTGTGTATATGAACATGAACAATATGTGTGTAATATTGTATAGGGCTACAGTTTTGAAATATGCACATTTCGCTTTGACAAGCTTATCATGAATCATTTGGCCAATTCATGAATAACAAGCAATTATGCGGGTCGATACCGAGAGGAGCTAAGGAGCCAAGAAATGCAAATCGACAAATCGCCAGCGGGTAGGTGTTTTGTGATATGTGTGTGCCTGTGTGTGTGTGTGTGTGCGTGTGTGTGGGTATGTGAGTTTGCGGCAGACAGCTGTCAGGTGAGCAGCTGGAACTGATTTATGCAACGCATATCGCATTCAGGTCTTAACCCAGGCCCAGCTCAATTTCACCTGGTCATCAGAAGCGGCCGCAAAAACTTGTGAATCGAGCCCAAAATATGAAGGCTTTCCTACCCCTTCCATCCCCTCTGGCTGCTGCTACCTTGACTTTCAATGTCTTGAGCCAGAGCGATGCTTTCTGTTTCTATATGTTTTCAACTTTTCCCTTTTGTCATAAGTTGCTTAATTATGTGTGCAGAGCTTTTTTCGTTTTTTTTTTGGTTTTTATTTCTTGTAGAGATGATTGGGCGTGTAGGAGGGGGAGGGGGGTATGTGTGTGTGGGCGGTGTCACCCAATAATTTATGCTAAACGCACGCCCCGCTCTTTAAGCAATTTCATTTAATTTTCATTAGCAAAAGCCGCAAATTGGTAGCAACAGCCAAAGAAACTTTGCCCCAAACATTTTTCATTAATATTAAAATATTCAAATTAAGAATGAGCGTCAGCCAAGCCCAGGCAACTGAACGTGGTTCGGGCGGAGGGGCCCGTATTCGGCCTGGCAACCAAATTTCTGGTATACTTGCATCCGTGTCTGCCTAAATGGTGTACAAGTGTGAAGCATGTTCCTTCCCCTGAAATTTGAAATTCATAGATTGTTGTTGCGCCGTTTTTTGAACAAATAAGTGCAATTATTAGTATTTTCGCGTTGAATATTTCAATTTGGACCCGAACAAATTCGTGTAAAAGCTCTATTGATCCAAGGCGAGCCTTGCCCGAGTTGCCCAAGACGAGCTCCATATTTTTATTCCATTTTATTGTCAGCAAATTGGCCAAGCTTAGGCGGCGGCTTTAGCGTCGATTTTAATTAAGCGGCTTCGTCAGCACACAACATCCCTCTCGCTCCCCGCTCCCCATTCCCCCGACCCCCCCTCCAGCCTCAGCCGTCCCGCAGCCAATAAGTCCTCAAACCACTGCAAGAGCCACTGAGATTGGTAATACAGGATCGGGCCTTGTGCTAAAATCTTAGCGACCCCGGTCATAAATCAAATAAACGCCAACTAAGCCGAATAAGTAAAAAAAAATATATATCAAGCACAAATAAAAACAATATCACACCGAATAGCTAATACTCTTTCAACGAATATTGCTGCAGATTGCTTTAGACTACATAATTTTATATTTATGTATATATTTTGTACAGGTTTGTTATTGTTTTATGATATTGTTAAAAATATTATTTTGATAATACTTAGCGCTCATACGCAGCTTATATATTTTATTAATAATTTATTTGGTTAAATAATTTGTATATCATCAATCCACCTACAAAATTTGATTAAAAACTATTTTATTAAAAACTAATACTAAGCTTTGGCTGGGTTAAGATTCTAGAAAGTGCGGTAAAAGCGGTTTGAATAAAAAACATATTTAACAATTTTATACATTCGTTTTCTATGCGGATGGTCAAGCAGTCTGTCAATCAGTAAGTCAATCCGTCAGTCAATAAATCACTCAATTAATCAGTCAGTCAGTTAGTCAATCAATTAGTCAATAAGTCAGTTAACCAGTTAGGCAATCAGTCAGTCAATCAGTAATTGAATCAGTCAGTCAATCAGTTAGTCAATTAGTCAGTCAAGTAGTCAGTCAGTTAATCTGTCAGTTAGGCAAACAGTCAGTCAGTCAATCAGTCAGGCAATCAGTTACTTTATTAGTTAGTCACTCGGTCAGTCAATCAATCAGTAGCCAATCGGTCAGTCAGTCAATAAGTTATATTATAATATACATATTTACATTTGGATAGCACAAAATTAAAATTAATATTGAAAAACTCTCAACTTATTTCGATTTTGTTCACGCGTACAAACTGGATGAGTGCATTAATATGCCCCGTTGTGCACTGTCATCTGATATTTGCAGTGGACTGACTGGCAAGTGGGCGTGTGTGGGGGCTTTGGTGTGGTTGGGTGTTACGTTTTGGCGGCATGTCTAGGTTCACGGTCAGAGCGCATGATAAAAATTGACACCATTTGCCGGACGCGGCGACTACTTGGACATACGCAATGTGTATGTGTATGTGTGTGCGTGTGTGTGTGTGTGTGTATTGTGTATTGTGTACTGGGCTACTGGGAATGGCAACTGCTACGGCTGGGGCAGTAAAAAGGCCTCGCCTGCGTTTTGGCCAGTAATAAAAATGTCATTGCATTAGTGCGAATGTGCGTGTGTTTGTGTGTGTGAGTGTGCGAGTGTGCGAGTGTAATAAAAGTTTAGTATGTGACACATTGTGTGCTATATCCTGATGCTGATGCTTGTTGTTTATGTTGTCATTGTTGTATTTGTTGTTTTTGTTGTTGTCGCTGTCCGTTGACCCTCCACATGCATTAGCCTAGACCGGAAGTTGGCACTTTACAGCATTGCGTCTTTGGACAATTTGAAAGGCTTTAGAGCAAGGCAATATTTTGCCATTTGCCATGCAGATTATGGCCCAATGTTCTTTGGCCAATTGCTATTAGGAGCTGGGCTCAGTTTGTGCACGGTCAGGCCTGACTGTACGCGGCTAGGACGCAACGATTAAGCGTATTTGCTTGTCCAATGTCTGTCGGTCTGTCTGTCTGTCTGTCTGTCGGCGACATTTGCCTTGATTGATTCGATTTGACTTAATTCACGCATATTAATCATACGCCCCGTGGCAACCCCAAATCAAAGCAGCATCTAAAGCTGTAGCTGAAAGCCGACACGAAGCAAAGACATTTGAGGCATTCTCCTTCAAGTAGGCAAACAGTGCCCGAGGCTGTGATGGCTGAAAAAGTAATTATGCATAAAATATCCAAAGTTGAGGCGGGGGCTGCCAGATAGGTCCTCGGAGTTGAAACTGTAACTCAAATTGGAGCACGTAGACGGCCTAATGGTTACTAAGTACTGGCTCCCTCACTATGCTCAGCGGGTTAGCTGGCTCTTGCCAACTGCCAGTTGCCAGTTGCCGCTTGGCGTTATTTATTGATTACGTGTCATATCACTCATACGCTCCGTTATGCGCCGTTCGGCTTCGCTTCGATTGAAATGTAACGCAAGTGGAACGTGCTGAGCCAGCGACTTGGTAAGGACGAGGCGAGGCACCAGCGAACGGGGACGAAACTTGTGCAAATAATTAAGTGCGCTTAAGTGATTTGCCCGATAGAGACACAATAAAAGAGACTGCGAGAGAGAGAAAGAGTGAGCGAGTGAGAGAGAGCGAGGCGTTTGCACAGAGATAGATGATGACGATGACGATGCTGGCGGCACAAGTCACTCATCAATTTTGTTTCACAAAAAAATACACATATATCACTATATACACATACATATATACATATATACGTTTGTATGTGTGACTGGGTGTGCAGCTCTCTGTGTCTTTCAACTCAGTCCGATGACCCCCTCGAGGCAAAGCTGTTTGAAGTTCATCTGACTTCCACACACATCACACACATTCAACTGCAGTTCGAATCACATTCGTAATATTTATTTATTAAAATCGAGTAATGAATGTGTGCTGGCTTTAATCACAACAAAACCAAATCCATCATTTAAGGGCTTTGCTGTACATTTAATTTCTCCAGCTTCATTTATTTATGCCTGATTTTTATATCAAAGCATAATCTTTATTATCAGAGCTCAGTTAGTTTATTTCGATAAATTTCACTTTTCATATTTCTTTCTCTAGAAATTGCTGAATTTTGTACTCACAAAGATTGTAATACTCTACAAAGTACATTATGAACTGGAACGACAGGCTAAGTAAAATTCTTGTTTTTGCAATTGCCTCAAGCAAGCACACAAGTCTACAAAATCCAAAATCCAATTTGAAGCATAAGGCAACGAGTGCATTAAATTTATTTCCGAAAATGTTTTCGACTGGAGATGGCCCCAAACGACGTCGTGTAGCTAAGTCGGAGCATAACGATTGCGCTTACTTTTGTTGTTTAGCTCGGGGCTGTGTTTGTGTGTGTGCGTGTGTGTGTGTGTGTGTGTGTGTGTGTGCGTGTGGCTTGAGGGGGCACAACTGCCGCTGTCTTTGATCAAAATCTGCAAATTTTTGGGTTTTGTTGGCTCAACAAATTTGCACGAGATGTTCAAACAATTGCCGAACTGAGCCCGAGATTCGAATCTGATTCACAATCAGAGACTGAGTCCTGCCTTGAGCTTAAGCATGAGCAGCAGCTGGGCTAGGTGACGAGTTGGCTGTCAGGAATGAGTGGAGATGTGTTTGTGGCCAGTTGCCGCTTTGTTTGACTGGCCCCAGGCTCATCAACAAATTGCAGCACTTTTGTTCTACCGCATAAATCCCAATGGCCTGCAGCTGCAGGTAACCAGGCCAGCCGGTCGGGCGGGCAAGGGCAATGACAAGGGCAACTTCCCAGCTGTCCTGGCGCAGCAGCAGTTGCAGCCACTCTGCCAGCAAGGACTTTGCTTTGTTGCCAGCTTCTTTGGAGAAGGTCGCCGCCTGTAAGTTACCGTGCCCTTTTTGCTGGGATGGGCGGGATGAGCATATGGCTCGGAGGGGAGGGTTTGCCTGGCTGTCATGAAGGTCAGCGCGGCAATTAATGTTGCAGTTCCCACACACACAAACACAGGCAGACAAACAATATCTCCCTCACACACACACAGACACAGACACTCTCGCACACAGTTGCAAACACGTGCCCACAACTGGGGTATTAAAAATGCATATCTCATATGGCAGCCGGACGCAAATAAATATGAATAACTCAAAAGTGCATTTTAATTAACTGAAAACAATTGTTCGCCCTTGTTACAGACCACAGCCAGCCCCTCCCTACCGCAGCAACTCGAGCTGACTGTTCACTTTCCCATTCAGGTGCATTACAATAAATCCCAAATTTCGCTCTCTCTCTCTGACATTCAACCAGTTTAAAATCTGCGTCTAAGCTCAATTCAATTGCAATTTGTGTGTATTTAACAACACTCGTTGCTAACAGTATGCGCATCTATCAATTAGTCGTGTGCAAACTGATAAATATTTGATTTTTGATTAATAAAGAGAAAATAAAATAAAAGAGAACAATGTGTTTGCTACGCCGCATATTTAATACCCTTCTAGAGATATGTGATAAAAGTGACTTTATACAAACGCCAGTCAGCCATATAAGATATTAGTCCTTCTCGATTGTTGTTTGTTTTGTGTTTCGCAGATACTTTCTTAAGAGAATAGAGGATAGATTTCACGGTGTCTCGAAAAAACAGAAAAGTTTCTCATAATAAAAACTCATATGTGACCGATTCTTGCTACAGAGTCATGTGATATATTAGTTAGATATTGCAAATTTATATTGTAAGAAAGAAAGTAAAGCTTTAAACTGCCTAGTTGAGTCAAGATATCTCGAAAAGCAGAAGAGTTTTCCAACAAAAATTAATGTTTCATTCTTTCCAAAGAAAAACTTTACCGCATTTGTAAGGCACAAAGTAAAACTTTTAAACGCCAGGATATCTTGATAGATCAAAATACTTTTTCTTACAAACATTTTCGACAGATAACTTGCTAAATACCATATATGATATAGTGCTTCGATCCGGCGGATTGCGTCATGAACTGTCTGCAACACAAAGACGAACCTATCAAAAGTTTCCTGATAGTTGCTTTAATACTGAGAGGTTAGAGACAGGCAAAGGGGCAAGGCTAAATCGACTCGTTTGTTGATATTGATCAAGAAGATATATGTGGATTACGAGATGTCTTCAGCTAAAAAGCTGCGACTTTTATATAAATATGCTTATAATTTATAAATTATATCCACCTCTTGAAATGCTTATCAATTAACAGTCTGTTCTGCTGACTCATCAAATGTTAAACACATTTTGAACAATTATTTTACTTTAATAGATTTTCTTGAATTTAATTGCCATGTGCGCATACTTTTTGCTGGCAGTTGAAAATATGCTTGAATACTTTGGAACAAATTTGACGGCCATGGAAAATTGTCAATAAAAAGTTATTAATTTGTAAAACGCGCTGCGCGCAGCACAAAAGTACAGCCATATTAAATTTCAATCAATGCATGGCCACACCCCACCCAACCGCCCATCCCGCCCATTCCGCCCATCCCGTCTATTGTGTGCGTACGGGGCGTATGAATATGGGCCAAAATTGGAAAAGTGCTCGTAATTATGAGCTGTGGCCAAAGACTTGGAGAATATTCGACAACTTTGGCACTTAAAAAGCTTCTCGCTGTTGTTATTGTTGTTGCTATTGTTATTGTTGTTGTTACTGTTGTTGCTTATTGCAATTTAATTAGAAAAACCAAGTGAAAAATTTCGCTTTAGCGCAGCGACTTAATGTGGGCGTGCCCATTGGCCTTGCGGTGAGCTTGACTTTCGCCCCAAAAGGGGGGCCTGTTTATGAACGGATTGGCGCGGGGGTGGGGTAGTAGGAGGCGGTACGTGGTGGGTGGAGGGGGGGGGGTGCGTTAGGAACTAACGGAGCGTGCCATGATTTGCCGTTGGCTTCGCGCAGCGTTGCTTTTGTGTGCGTGTGTCCAAATGTTCAAATGCGAGGCCATAAAATGTGAAGCAAAGGAAAGCAGCGCAAAGCGGAAATGATGTGCGGCCATTTTGGAGACAAAGCCGGCGGGCAACAAAGGCCAGCAACAACAACAATGACAACAACCGGCCATACTCGTTACAGCTGCGGTTGCCTGTCCAACAACTGGTAGCCAATGTTTTTTTTTTCGTTTCTTTTGGTATCTGCTCGGCCGGGAACCTCAAGTCCATGTCAACTATTTGCATTTCGGTTACGTTTTGATGTGGCAACGCCGATTGCGGAAACGGCGGCGCTGCCAGATGCACGACATGGCCGTCATTCTGACAGTTGAAAGTGCTTCGATTGCAGGCAAGCGGTTTAATGTCAAGTGCAAGAGGTGCAGCGCGGTAAATTGGCAAAAGGGGGGGGGGCATGTAGGTGTGTCGTAGCACTTGCAAACCGGGCAGCGGGGCGCTCATGCATAATTTCCGTGCTGACTCTGGCTCCATAGCCATTTGGCTGCCATTTTAGCATGCCACAAAACTTTTTGCCCAGCAGCTGGCAACATAAAAAAAATCGAGAAAACAGTTGGATATTAAACGGCCACAGCTCAGCGGGTGACTATGAAAAACCCTAGACTATCATTATAAAGTATCTGTCTTTTGAGTTTGTAAGAGTTTTGGGTAATCTTATGGAAACATAACATGCCTTAAATACGCACACCTTTATCTCAAAAGATATCCCTTTCCCTTATAGCTCAGCGGATGCCTATGAAAATCCCTAGGCCTACAATATATATATTCGTCTTCTGAAATTGAAATTTTGCAAAATTTTAAGGCATGATAACATACGTTTATGCTAGAAAATATCACTTCCTACATGTAAATATCACTAGCTTAAAGTATGTCCAAAGTTTTATCTATAAATATTGCATATATCCCATAAAATGTTCTCCATATAATCTGATACATCTCTGTCTAAATGAAAATTACAACAAATGAATGAATTAATGTCTGAATGAATAAATAAACGAATAAATAAGTATATTTGCATGAATTGCGATAGGTTTAAGGAAACAAAATAATATTAATATCTCTTCAAATATTCATAAATTTGCTCACTGTGCTACAGAATACAAATTTATGTCTCAGCCTTTGATGATATATTGACGATATTTTTTATAGAGGCGCCAACTCTTATAAAGAAATACACTTCTATACAATTTGGCGTGGGCTGCTTTTTTTACATTTTGAGAATTATATCTTTGCCATTTTTGTAGCTTGGCTAACTATATTTGCCATGACTTTTGTAAATTTGAGATAGCTTAACATCAATTGAAAGCCAATAGATATATGAAAATTAAATTGAGGGGAAGCTTGATAGCTTAGGAAAAGCTCAATTTGTATAATGTAAAATGGCTAAAACTGGGACCAAAATTGATTTGAAATATTCATTGCTAGCCCCTAAATCAGAAAGATACATTTAATACACATCCGATAATCTATCACTTGTTAAAATGTATAATCGAAGCTAATATGCATTAATTGCTTAAGCCGAATATACCCTGCACACAGTCTTTTTAGTGGGCAGCTGAAATGCTGCAAATGGCAGAGGCAGGCGTGTAGCTGGAGTTGCAACTGGAAGGAAGGTCGCAACATGTGTAACACGGAGGCCAACTTATACGAGTTGCATAATTATGCAACGCATTGTTGGCGTTTTGCGGCCGCTGATTTGCATATTTATGCTGAAACGGGTATTATGCATAATACACATAGCACACACACACATACACACACACACACACACACACAGGGCGAGCGTTATGAATATTGCGTATTAAAATGCAAATTTAAGACAAATTAGCACGCCCTTAAAGTGGGCGTGGGTATCAAGTGCCGGCACATGCTGCTGCCCCCTATATACATATATATGTCTATATAGTTGTATATGTGGATAAAGCTGACGTGTGTTGCCTTGCATTAGCGCCGGTGTCGTCGAAGGGCGCCTAGGCACGCCTGCCCCCTGAGTGCTGACGACATCGCTGCTGCCACAGTGTGACCACACTAAGGATGCCAGCAGCGCAGCGCAGCACTTGACCGCAATCATTCAATTGCTATTTCAGTTTGGTGGACAATTCGCTGCACACAGCCGCTGGCAATTATGTCAATCATCTGACAACAGCAGCAGCAACAACACCTGACTTTAAATAAAATATATCCGTATTTTCAGTTTTCACAGCGAGCGCACTGAGCACCCCCTCGGGGTTAGGGTATGGCTGGGGGGCTGGTGTCAACATCAGCAACAACCTCATTGAAAGTCACGGCAATATTTTTGTGTTTTTTTGCTTTTAGTTAACTTTTACTGAATTTTATGCACTTTACGACACCAGAAACGAATGACTTTCATTTTCATTTATTTGGCAGCTCGTAAACTTCGGTTAGTTCAGTTTGATGGGCAAACTTTTATATTTATTGGGTCTTCAAAGCACGCACACACACACACACACACACACACACACACACACACACACACACACACACACACACACATTCACTCACGCACACACATGCACATGATTATGTGCGGCCAGAATTTGTCATGGCATTATTGCAAAAGGTTTGATTCATTAAACTCGATTTAATTGAATTGAAACAATTTTCCTTTAACGATTGATTGTCCGTAGCTTAAATAACTCTTTTTATAACAGATATACTATATTATTGTATATTATATATTATTGTATTTTGTCATGAAATTTGTAACGCATAGAGGGAGACATCTGCGACGATAAAGTATATATATTCTAGATCCGCATCATCAGCCGAGTTGATAAAGCCATGTCCGTCTGTCCGTCTGTTTATGCGAACGGGTCACTCAGCGTTAAAGGTTCGTCTTTCTAATGGAGGTTGAACATATAGCTGCCATACATGTATGTAAGATCTTATCAACATCAGACCACTATATCATATAGCTGCCATAGGAACGATCGATCGAAATGTTGGCTCTGATATGGGAATTTATTAGTTGCATAATGAATCTCATGTACATGGAAAATCTTATCAACATCGGACCACTATATCATATAGCTGCTATAGGAAAGATCAGTAGAATACTAGGATCTTATATAGCATATATATCTGTTTTCAAAGAGATTTTCAACAATGTCAGCATTTTCGAGCTGCACTATCAATCACATATCTGCAAAAGGGAAATGCCTACAAGGGTATTGAATTTCCGGCGTATGCTTACTTTCTCATTTAATATAAATACAATTTTCGCATTGAGTAGTCAATTAAAAGAAAATCACGACTGCAAATTGCAAATACATATATATTTTACACACAATTAATGTGTATTAATATGCACTCAATCAAAACCATATTAATTTATCATTTAAATCTTACCTTGACAAAAAATATCCATTTCAATTGACTGATGGAAAACATTTTCATTTCAATAGCCAATTTCGCTGCACATGTGACTGAAAAAGAATATTCGATTAGAACTTGAAATTAATTTTTATATGTACATATATGTATATACTAGCTGGCATTAGCCGATATTTTTCACCCATTTCCAGCCCTTGGAATCATTTAAATCAGCGCGTAATATCTTGAATTCCACGTCTCAAGTTCTATTTAATTTGAATATTTGACAATGAGTTTGAAGCACATCGAATTTAGTACCAAAATCAATCAAGTTGTTTTGCTAATTTTCGTGCTGGGGTGTGATGTTTAAATAAAACGCATTTCCAACCAAGGTAGGACTTTGTAAAAAATGCGAAACACGTATCAAATAAATTTGCAGATCTTTGAAAATTAATTGGAGTCCCCATCTTATCTTTGAGCTACATTTCCACCTGGCAAAGAATTTGATATTTAAAATTTGATTTCGCTCTTATTGATTTTTCTTAGCTGTCAAAATTGAAAGCCCATTAAAATATATTTTTTTAAATCATTTTATTTATTAAACGGCTTAAAATATTTGACTAGAAAATGTAATTGGCATTGGCCACATAATAATCAATATCTGTAGCTGGAGCTATATTTCCATCAAATATTGAAAGATTTTGTCTATGCAAGAACTAAACGAAAAGGGACAGATATATCGATTTGTGCCTTTAAGCTATAAAAACATATTTATTCAGCTTTATCTGAAAGACTCGGGCGTATAGCGAGCCCAAACTAATATACTACCTTCACTTTGCGAACGAATAATCAACTGTTAACTACGTCAAACTCAATAAGCTGCAACAAATAGCAAATTATTTTTAACAATTTTGTCTGGCTAAGCACATGGCCCATTTGGCAGCAATTCATGCATTGTGGCACCCTGCAGTTTTCTCTTCAAATGCCAGTTCCATAAGAACGGTTTATATAATGATAAAAAAAAGAGATATTTGTATATTATATTGGTTTTATGACGCTGTCAGCTTGGATGGCACGCGAAATTGCATGTGACCCTTGGAAATATTTCTGCTTCAACAGACATGTTATATATATAACATATGATTGCGTAAAGACAATTTGGCTCTTTTTCTCGCAGTCACCTGGCGAGGAGCGTTTTTGTGGCATGTTGGTCCATACCCCGCCCCCCCCCCTAGTCTGGCTGCTCGTAAAGCGCATGTAATGCCGTTAATGCCAATTTCAGCGCTTACAAATTGCGCATACGACGCGTGTGGCATGGCAAGGCAACGGCGGGCGGGGCATGGCGTGGCATGGCATGGCATGCCCTCGTACCGCCAACAATAGCAACAAGCGTCACAAGTTTTTGCTTAGGAAATGAAAATTTCAATATGTCAGCGACAGCGCCCGCGTGTTTGAGCCATGCGTATGGCCGCACCTCCCAGCACGTTGAACGTCACAGCAACAACACGAGCAACAACAGCAACAAGAGCAACAACAACTTGAAACACATTCAACCCTCAGCGCTCTGTCAGCTGTCATATGTCTTCCGGTGTTTATTGACAAACGTGGCAGACAGTTGCTCTCCGAGGGCAATACATATGCATAACTTATCCAGATGGCAACTTTAATTAGCGTGCGGCTTATCGAAATGCTAACAGCATTTAAAGCCCGACGGCAACTTTCGACTATATCTGGCCGCAAAAGGGATAAATGTATTTGCGCCTCAGGAAAAGGTGTTCCATATTAGCATATTGAACACAACTGTTTGATGTCTAATATTTTAGTATTTAAACATGATTGTATATGCACAATTAAATAAGTTGTTAGATTATATACACATTGCAATGGAACAACAGACAACTCTGGTTCCTTTCCTAAGCAAATGACGGGTGAACCTTAACCCTCTTAACCTAACCATGGAAAACCCAATATCTGAAGATTGATATGCCTTAATAAGAGAACACTTACATCAATTAAAAATATGCAAAGCATATCTGGTATTAGATTCTAGGCTTTTAGATATATAAATTAAGTATTGTCTTAGCTTATGCCGAAGCTCATAGTAGCCTGTGCTATTAACTATAGTTAGGCTTATAGTTTTTACCTATATCCTAAATTTAGAGACAAGGCATAAATGGATTATGATTCATGCCGGTTTTTTACTTTTTACTACGACTCGAACCCTGAACCAAGTCAGCAGCATAACATGAAACTGAACTGAAACACGATCTGCATATTTTTCTTTTAAGAATGGGTTGCTACAGAAAAAAAAGGCAATTAGATATTATAAATGGAATTGTTTAATTTGAATGTTCATAAATACGATAAGCAAAAGTTTAGAGCACAATATGGGCATCAAAACGTTGAAAATTTCTTTTTTGGTATTAGCCAAAAATTAAGATCGTAATTGGAAATAAAGTGTTATATTAAAACTTGCGAAAAGCAACATGTTAAAAGTGTGTCTCACGGTTGAGTAATATGTTGGCCTGTCTGCGTCTTGCAACCTGCTGCTAACTTGATTTGTTTTATTGCCAACACTGTGGAGGACGAGCACTTGGGCCAATTAAGGAGTACAGCTAGTGGCTGTTGCTTTGTTTGACATCAATTAGTTAATCAATTAAAATTCCCGCCAGCTCAAGAATTATTAAGCGAAACTGGGCAGTCGTAGGGGGAGTTGGGGTCAAACTGAATGTGTATCAATGACGGAATTTGCATGGGGCTTGCGAAATTTCAATTGTACTTGCAGCTTTGCGGTAACCAAGTATTGCGACTGAGCGCCAAATGAAATACAACTAAAACAACTTCATAAAAATGTAATATTATTAATAATAATAATAGTAACTATTGCCAATACAACGAGTACAATAATAACACGTGCGTTTCACAACAATAACAACGAGCTCAAGTTATATATATACATATATATTATAAATATATACACATAAAGCGGCTTTATCAAAATGTCGGTCGATTTGAGCGCCCAACAGGAGCCGACCATATCCGTGATAACCACTGTGCCGGTGGCACAAAATGGCGGCGAAATGGACGCCCTGCTGCTAGGACGCATCGGGGTGAGTACCAGAAAAACAACCAGCTAAATTGAAATAAACAAATACACCCACACACCCACACACGGACACACACACAGCAATAATAACAATAACAAATACAAATACATTATTTTTATATTTCACAACTAAACTTAACTAAGTAGCAAAATGCGTGACGTCTAGATCAAAATATATATATACTACTTATATACATTTATTGCATAATATATATTTATTTCTAATATAGAAAAAAAAAAGCACACAACTTTCTTTGGCGTGCATATTAGCTATACAAATATTTGACTTGGCTTTCGTTTATCCTCCTCCACCAACTTGTTCAACTTCCTTCAGTTGTATTCTGTCGCATTTTCTCATCCATTTCACACTTTAGTCTAGTATTTTTCTCTGGCAAATACCAGCTGCAGTAGCTGCTCGGCATTTGCCATTTGCCATTTGCCATTTCCATACAATTTTCAACTTCCACTATTTTCGTTCTGTCAAAATTTTAGTCGTTCTTAGCATTAACAGCAAGTAGTTGCAACTCGTACTTCAACGCTTACCGCAGCAGGCATACTTAATATAGTTAGTTAGCTCTTGACTAGCTGGATTATATATGCATATATACATATACTCATAATATATGATATATGCTTATATGATTCTACTTTTATTCAATTGCCTTTCGCGTTGCCCTCATCACAACATCTTCGCTCAGCGTAAGTATCGTAGTCACTAATGAATTGTCAGCTATTTACGTATTCAACCCTTCAATATCCGCGCAGGGAGACACGCCCACTACTGAATGTAAGGTATATATATATATTATATATATATATTAATCAATCATCGTACTTCAATTTAGTTGCCTTCAAACCTCGCTTGCGTTTCGTTCTCGTCGCCTTTGCGACAATTTATAGAACAAGTTTGATATTTTTGTTTTGTTTTTATTGCTTCAGAGTGAAACTTCCTTGAATCATAATTATATCTACTTAGCTGAAAATCTCGCTAATTGCATTTGAAACGTAAAATGGTCTTGAGCCTTCACAACTACGTAGATGACGTCAATGAGCAAAAGGTAACGAATACGTTTAAGTAGCACTAACAAGTTTTCCACGAAAGGATTACAACATCAACATAGCGCACATTTATTGAAGGTGACTTTTTAATCAGCTTATTAATGTGGACCACTAAGCAGCAATTTCTATGGCACGAAAAGTATATTACTTCTTTGGTTTTCACATTGAAGTAGACATATTCTGCTTTTTGAAGTATATATAAACAATGTGTGTGAGTGTCAATGGAAACTAAACATTCTTTTCGCCGGACCAGACCATTATATCATATAGTTACCATTGGCACAATTGCTCAAAAACTAATGATTTTCTGTGAATAACTTTTTATTTTTACCAGGGCTGCAAACAAAACTTTCGTTGGTTCAGTTCACGCTTTCGACCACCTCACGGCTTTAAGCCATTTTGTCTGTGAATAACTTTTAGTTTTTACCAGAGCTGCAAACAAAAAATTCGTTGGTTCAGTTCACGTATTGAACCAGCTCACGGCTATAAGCCTTTTTGTTTGTGAATAACTTTTAGTGTTTTTAGTGTTGCAAAGGAAACTTTCGTTGATTCAGTTCACGCATGGAACTAGTTCACGGCTTTTAGCTTTTTTTGCGAACAACTTTTTATTTGTTACCAGGGCTGCAAGCAACATTTTTGTTGGTTCAGTTAATAGTTTGAACCAGCTCACTGCCTTAAGCTACGGTTCGTAAACCTGGTTCAAACACGAAGAAAGGCTGTTACATTTATTTATAACATATTAAGGAAACAATTCAGTTGTTAATTTATAATTGTCCGCTCTACTAAATACATTGCGGCCGTGAATATCATCATCTACAAGTTAATTCGAACCAGTTCGGTTCACATGAGTTTGGCAGCCTTGTTTTTCGCCGGCTTCTGTTCCTTACATATAAAGCACATGTTATTAACATCGATTTTAATTTATATTTGCCAGAAAATAGCTAAAGAAATGTATAAAATATGTGCTTGAAGTCCTTTGCTGTTCAGCGTTTCGATGGCAACAGCTTTTTCTTGTGTGCAAATAAAGATTTTTCAACGTCTTTATTTATTTTAATTGAAGGCAGTATTTAAATTGGAGCTAATTTAACAGAACGTGTTTATCGTTCTCTTTGATGATGGCTCCTTTTCTGCAAAATCCATAAAAATACATTTCAGTTCAGGCATATCTCAAAGATTATAAGAGCTAAAGATTCCCAATTTGATATGTAGGGTCTCGTACAGTAGACAGATAAATCAGAAGTATTTCACTTAACGGATGTGCGGTATATTTAGTATATTATAACATCTTGAGATACCAAATTTGGTATGTAGAAGCTTCATAGTTGTCCTCTCCAATGCTTCGATAGGGTTTTCTTTCATAGATGCATAACCCGACGTTCAGTATATTATTTGATTACATAAGATATAGGGCCAAAATGTATTTGGTTGTGAATTAATTTTCAAGGGACCGTAACTGTCATAAGTTTCAAGACAAATATATATTAGTTTGTTTTATTGAATATTGACCTTAAATTAAAGCAGCGTAAATATTTATCATGCTTATAGAGGGCAAGATTTACTAAGTATTTTTTTAGAGTTCTTGTTGGGGAAATGAGAGAACTTTTGAATGCATAAGAGTACTTCACTTGTTTAGCTATACACTATATCGCTTGTAAAGTCGCTCCAGCCATGCATTCACATGGTCGCAGGCTATATTAATCTGGCGCCTGGCCGTGTTAATTAGAAAAGGCATTCCTCATGCCCTGCCCTGCCCTGCCCTGCCCTGCACAGCAAGTAGAGGCAACAACAATTGCGCAACTTTTTGCTGTAGCCGAGTTTCTCGTTTAACTAGTTTCTGTGATTGCCAGCCACAAAGTGCGATAAATTACAGCACAGTAAATTGCAGTATTAAAACGTGTGCAGGTAAGTGCCGGCTAATAATGAAGTGCCCGAATTTTAATTAAATTCCACACAAAAAAAAATATATATATATATATATACTATATCTGAAATAAATGTAAACCAATCAACATAAGAAAAACCCTTGAAAGTATTTTAGGGGTCACATGCACTCAGCCAGTTTTTTATATTCTTATAATTTTTGTTATTTTTATGCAAATTATTCTTTTTATATTTTTATTACTTTGTTATATTCATTTTTTATTTTTATTTCTCTCCCAAGGACAATCTAAATGACGTCGACAACAGAGAGAGGGAGAGAGCGAGAGAGAGAGAAAGAGAGAGAGAGAGAGAGAGGGAGGGACAGCGGGAGGACATGTGAAACAAGCTCATTAAAGTGCCAAGTGCAACCATTTGATTATGCACCATAAAAATGAAAATAGAATTTCGACAAATCCGCTGCACTTGCAACAGCTGCCGCCGCAGCCTTTCAGACCGTGCTCCACTCAAATGCCGCCACATCAAGTCCTCCTCTCGCCCACTAAGCGGTTTTATGCCAGCTGGGTTCCTTCGCCAAGTCAGGGCAACACTCACGGATTTTATTTCATAGTTTTTTCTTCATTTTTTATTATACCCTGCACCCAATGAAAATGGGTAAAAGGGGTATATTGGTTTTGTGCAAATGTATGTGACAGGCAGAAGGAAGTATCTTCGGCCCTATAAAGTATATATATTCTTGATCGGCTTCAATAGCCGAGTCGATCTAGCCATGTCCGTCTCTCTGTCCGTCCGACCGTCCATTCGTATATATGAACGTGTCGATATCAGAGACTATAAGAGACTTAAATATAGATCCTCCTAGTGCCCGCCCAGTACGAGTTTGTTTCCGATAATCGACAAATTGTCCCGTTTCTAAGCAATCGATATAAATCGATATTGAAATCATGTTTTATTAGCAAATCTCTTAGGTTTTAAGAGACAAAGACACCAAATTTGAAATTTAGTTTCTGGAATATAAAACACAGATCAAGTATCTTTCATTTGATAGCTATGTCCATGCAGAAGCTGCATTTGGCGTTGGTAGAATCAGATTCAGGATATCCTCAAGTCTAGGACTCCCGACTAGAACACTCTGTTTTTTGTCTTTTTTTGTCTCATATTTTTAACATGGAGATCTGTACACCCGCATCAGCTGGCGTGCTTTCGATATAATATTGGAAATATGCAAATTGCAAAAATTCGCGTAACAGATAAGTATTATTATCAGGCTGCATGAAATCTTTTAGCGTAACTTTTTTATCACAATACATAAAACTAATATGAATATGCTAGGCAAAGTATATGTGCTCATATGCTTCTAATATGAATACATTTAGTTGAGAGCTTGAAGATTTTTTTACATTTATGTTTAATTGTTTATCTAGACAATTAAGATAACTTGTATTACAATAATATTAATTACAATATTTTTTTTTTAATCAGTTGAATCATCATTGATATTCTTAAGACCAGCTGGGAAATTGATTAATTGACTGTCTGACTGATTGATTGACTGACTGACTGACAGATTGCTGATAAACGCAGAGTTCAAAACGTATATTTTTAAGAGCAATCTGTGGGCAATTCCACCTGCAGGAGTGGAAAATGAGTTCCTTGTGCATTTGAGACTGATTTTTGTATTGGAAAAATCAAGCTTCTCGGCTGAAACTTGGCTTATCGGCTTTAAGCTAAATTTCAATGCCCAATATTATATACAAGGAATACATTTCTTTAGCTATTTTCAAGCTGTTTGAAAACAGACGGAAAACTGTTAATTGCAACCGTTTGCTATTAATTTTCCTTTCATTGTCCAAAGCTCCATGTAAAAATGGCATTTAAGACGTTAATAAAAGTAAATTTAAAATTTAACCACGGCTGGCAAAGTTATGTTTATAATTTAAAATAAATAAAAATAAATGTTCTATAAGAAATAAATAGCTTCTAAAGCGCCCTTTCACATAGAAATAGCTGCATGTATGGAATGACAGAACAGTCACAGTTGGCGTATAAAAAGGTATTTTTGTCTAGTGTTTCGTAATTGTTTTTTACACAAGCCCGGACAGTTGCATGTCCTGCTGATGTTTTGGCCTTCCAACACAGTAAAAAGAATGTGTGTTATTTTTTTCTACTCTTACATTCTATGCTTGAAAAGGCATTTTTTTTTTCTGTCGGAAGCTACATTCCACAACATCCGGCAAGGTAACTGCGCAGTTCAAGTTTCAGCTTCCGATTTGCCTGTATTGTATATTTATCACATTACAAAATATATATATGTATACATATAAATCATCTGTATTGAGAAAATTCCTCACAAATATTTTCTTTAAATGAATTAATTACATAATTTATTACGTAATCAAAGTCATATTTCGTGCATTTTAATATTGATAAATTCACATTTGCATACACCAAGTTTTTGAATGCCTCGCCCTTGCATGGAAGAGTATGTTTGCCGTATGTGTTGAAAATTTCTCTTCTGCTTCTATGATTTTCGTCTCATATGGAAAATATTTCTTATGAATGTGTGTGCCGGTATGCTTGTGCACGCGCGTGTGTGTGAGCAGAGGAATGTGTGTGTTATTTTTCTTTTGCAGGATGCCATAAAGGTAATCGAAATTTTATAATCTTGCGCATCGACAAGTTCTTCACGCTAAACCCATTTGCTTATCGCGTAAATATTGTGAGGCTATTTAAAATCTGTTATCAGAGCGCTCCGATTGCCTTGCAAGCTGCATATGGGCGTGGCACACGGGTGTTACAGATTGGTTGACTTATGCAATTTGGCAAATTGATTGGCTCAGCAGCCAATGCACAGATCTGGCATGCGATAGCTGTAAGCTGAAAGCGAGGCCCACAGCTCAGCCGGACAACAATTGCCACACTTGCAACAACTGCCGCATAAATGATGAGCTGACCAGAACGTTGACGATGCGAATGCGGATGTGAATGTCTATGGCCAGGATGTTGTGAGGGACCCAGGGGTAGAGGGAGAGGCTGACCGGCAGTCGAGTGGAGTGTTGTTCACGTTAATCGAATTAAATGCTGGCCACGTTGTTACCATAGTCACTGCACACACACACACACACACACACACACACACACACTGACAGACAGACATACATGATGAACCTACACAATATGGCGTAACCGTTTGCCAAAAGCGGCTAAGCTTGATTGAGTTCAAAATCAGATTTGTTGTGCGCTCTCACATTGCAAATTGAAATAAAAACGAAACGTGACATTTGGTTGTGGCAACAGGCACCCTCAGGCCTCTAGCACACTAACACACCCACACACCCACACATCCACACACACACGCGCACTCATTGACTGGCATTTAAAATATCTAACAATATGGCAGAGCAGTTAAAGCTGATTGCGACAATGGCAGCCCAGTTACTCAGCTACCCTAGAGTCATATATATTATTTTATACCCTGAACCCATTGAGAATGAATACAAAGGGAATCATATTTTTGTAGAAATGTATGTAACAGGCAGAAGGAAGCAGCTTCGATTTCATAAACCATATATATATTCTTGATCAGGACGACGTGCTGTGTGGATCTAGCCGTGTGTCTGTCTGCCTGTCCGTCCATGAGTATGTACGCATCTTTGAAAGTCGAAAAAAATGTTGAGTCTTGTATGCTTCGATCTTGGAAAGTACAAAAGTAAGAGACTTATACGCTTCGATCTGGGAAATTGCAAAAGTTAGAGACTTGAATGCTTCGATCGGGGAAATTGCAAAAGGTAGGGACTTGTATGCTTTGATCTTGGAAAGTACAAAAGGTAGAGACTTGAAGTTAGAAGATTGTATTCTATTCCTTTACCTTGCGCAGAACGAGACTATAATTTGTTCTTTTCGATCTCTTCGGCCATTTTCATAATGAAGAAAATCGATTTGAGACATGAATCCATCAATCATCAAATTTTAAGCACAACTCGAAAATGTTAAAAGCTTAATACAGCAAACATGTAATGTAGATTATCGTATAGTGTGCCCATATTAAGAAAGTTCCCATTTTTTGGATGCCTACCCCCACTTCCAGTAAAATTTTAAGGCTAGATCCTTGCGCCTTAGTATGCACACACTTATGTATGCCATATTTTGAGGACTTTATGCTAACATGCTATAAAGATTGAACTGTAAATACCTTAGTTAATCTAGAAGGCATTCCCCACACATAGTGGGAGGCAGGCAAGGGGCGGAAGACTGGCAACGAAGGAAGCTAGAAGTTTGCAAGATCAGCTTAGAGCTGTGGTCAGGGCATCTGGATAGTCGGACACTGCCGACCGAAACGCTTTTAGTTGTTTTCTGTTATTTCTTTTTGGAGGGTTGCGGGTGCCAAACAATCAAATAAAGTTTTGCGTCTTTTTTTTCAAACCCTTTTTGGCTGGCGATTGTGGCTCTCGTATATATATTTTATTGTCAAAATCAATAGATGTCAGCGTTTAACAGTTGCCAGTGTTGCCAATGTTGCCAATGTTGCCAATGCCTGCTGGCGTTCTAGCCCCCCGCCCGTGGCCCCCCATCCACCCATCGCTGTGTCTGTCACTTGCTTTGGGCTTTATTGGATTTTCTTGCCCGTTTCTTAACGCTACGCCTTTTGTTTTTTCTGGCTCAGGTAAGTGGTAAATGTTTGTCTATATGTAGCTACGATAAAGCCTAGTTGTATATATATATATATATGTATATTTATGTCTTTTTCTATCTGCTTCACTTTCACATGCTTGGCTTGCTAACACACACACACACACACACAGAGTCACACACAAACACACACACACACACATAAATAATATTCATACATATGTTTATTGTGATTGAAGCGCTGCCGCGCAGCAATCAAAAGTTGAATATGCAATCATTTTAAAATAAATTATTCTTTTTCTCTTCTACTCCCCCCACACTGTCACACACACACACACCAACACACACAATATGTACGACAAACAACAACAACTCATGCATTCAATATACATTCAACCAATTCCATATGTATATACTTTATGTACCTGTGTGTATCTGTGTCTATAAAAAACAAAAAAAAAACACAATATCTAAAATAATATAAATACTAACTGTACACAAATACTTAATACGCTGCAGCATTCGGTAAGTGAAATTGGATAGTTTTACGTTTTAGTTCTCGTATTGTGTGTGGCAACACGTCGTATAATTAATATTTAACAATAATTAACAAGCTTTTAGGATCAAATTATGTCGATACATGTGCGTGTGTGCACTCGAAATATAATTTAAACACATTTGAGATTTTCAAAAGCTTAAATACAAAAGACAACTATAAACATTATTGATATCATTTATAATAAGGTAAATAAATCTAATGCAAATTGATCAAAAACCTGGCTTCACAGATGTGGAAAACTAGATTCGCGAGCCGAACCTGGTTTGGTCTGGTTTGAACCACGAACTGAACCGTCGAAAAGGCTGCTTGGCTTTGCATTCTTGTCAGTCATAGTCATAGTATATTGAAATAGATATGCATCTGGTTTGTGCGTTCAATCTAACTTAGTCAATCTGAGCTCATCAGCTACTGCATATAGCCAGTGTTTGACTAGAGGACAACGCACAGCCAACGCAACAAACAGGCAAAATCTCATCCCAGCTGTTATGATTAATGCGGTTGCCCCCGTTGCGCAGCTCAGTGAGTGTATGAAGTTCAAAGCGCAAATGACAGGCACTGGATAGATGAGGCCAAGTGGCTGGCTGTAAGACAAAAAGTCTGTTGTTCTGGCATCGCTAATGGACGGCCGGCGGCAAAAGCGACGTCTCTCATAGTTACCTGCGTCTTAGCCAGGACCTGGACCAGCCGCTGGGCCAGAGCTAGAGCCGGAGCCAGAGTCAGAGCTGAACTGTCGCATCTAACGATGCCATTATATTGTCATGAATATGATTATGTCTGAGACTTTATGAATGGGAGGGGAGTGGGCCAAATGCGGCGGCGACGTGGCGTTATGTTATTGTCGGTCGGTATGACGCGGCGGCTCAGGCGCATAATTCATATAAAAACTTTTACGCCTCTTAAGTAAATAGCACAAAATGGAATAGAATTATGCGTGCCAGTCGCCTCAAAGTATGCACAAATTTCTTTGCATGACAATTTATGCGCCTAGCGTGTAAAGAATTTCTGCTGCTCTGCCTCTTGCCACTCGTCGCTTGCCGCTTCGCTTTGCCTCTAATTGCGCGTGGGTGCAGCAGCAGCAGCTCTTTGGCCCAAAAGGTTGGCGTCAGGTGCTGTCTGCCATAATTAAAGCCGCAGCTGCTACTGCTGCTGCCGCCTTTAGTCTTGGCCTGACAAAAGTTCAAGTTCACAGCGCACCAGGCTCGACCTTGCTAGTAAACTGACAAAAATATCCATACACACACACACGCACACACACACACAGTTGTAGACCCAAAGAAACGAGTCTGGGGACCGCAGCTCAAGTGAAAACTGCAAAACTGGCAAGGTTAGTTAAGGTCCATTATATTTTATACTCATAACTCAGGTGGCGGGCTTTAAAGATATTTATGCTGCCCCATAAGCTGGCAAAGCCAGAACTAAAGAGCACATCAGTGGCACCGCGGCCAAACATCAAGTATACGTCATATTGCGCAGAGCTATGCAAAATATTTTTCATTATCAAACAGCCGCACGTACCGCATGTTTTCAATTTTAATAAAGCCGTCATGATGGCTGCTTTTCGTTCGTATTTAATTTACAATGCCAACAGAAAATAAATGAAAAAAACTGCGCATAATTATGTAAACAAATATAGGCGTCTTTTGAAGTGTAGCTCAGACTTGAAATTTATATAAAAATAAAAAATGGCTGCAAATAATGTTGAACCGAACCGACTTGAAATCGGTAATTTCCGAATTTTTCTCTAGAATGAACCGAGTATCTGCTGCCTAATCGAAACCCGATTCATTCTTTAATCGCTAGTTATGTTTTAGCTAGGAATCAAAAGGTGGCTTCAAATCAGGTTCATGAACTGAACCAAAAGGCAGGGCGTTGGTTTGAACCCTAAACTGAACCAGTGACTAATTATTTTCGGTTTGCCGCCCTGAAAAAAAATCAACTAGATAAAAGCCTTAGTCGAAAATTCTCAGGTGAGAATTATTTATCCTAAATAATAAATATATATTTGTTTGGGGCATATGAGTGATATAATAGGCGGTTCTTTTAAGTATTGATCGATTGATTGCTTGATTGATTGATTGCTCGATTGCTTGATTACTTAATAGCTTGATTGCCTGATTGTTTTCATTCACAGGCACATAAGCTATTAAGTATAGACCCGCAAAACATTTTCTAGCAGGTCATTTAGAAAGCTATATATATATAATATATATATAAATATATATATATCTTCACGTAGTACAAGCCAAGACGATAAGCAAACATTTTAATGGGTATACCCATATAAGAAAACGATACGACTTCCTGTTCGATATGGTTCTGAACTTGTTTGTTCCGAATCTTCTCTTATGCTCAAAATATGGACTCTTTTTTCTTAAGGAAAGTAAAAGCCCTTAAAGAATTGTAAAGCTTGATTTACTTAGTAAATGGCCCACCTGAAACTCAAATTCCCATTACATTGTTAAAACTGAAGCAGTTTTCATGATTGAGTCCTCAATAGCGTGAACTCTATTAATAAACTGATCAAAAAATTGGCAAAGTTTTTCTTTTACGAAAATGTTATGTAATAAAATACCATGAATAAATTGACAGCTTTCAAAATGCTGCTCAATAATAAAGAAAATTTCAATATGCAAAATTTTGAAAAACAAAAATGGTGAAAAAATGTATCTAAAGGAGTAGGGGATGGCACATGATATTTTTATATTGTAGGAGAGCAAGGGAAGAGTACATGATATTTTTATATTATATTACGAAAAACTCGAAAGCCAATTTATTCGTTTTGTGAAATTGCTATATAATGATGGAAACTCCGAGACATTTGCAGTGCCATCATTAAAATATGTCTGCACATTCATGTGTGCGAAACAAATATGCAGAAACGATTGCTGATTTTGGGACTTGTGTTTAGTCATGCTTAGAATTTTCCCGAGAATGCGTGCCAAGCAAAAGGACAACAGTAAACAATTGTCGCGGCTAAACGGAAATCCTGCGACATAAAAACAATAAGTACCTGAGCTGGAACTGGAAATCGAATTGGTGGCTGGGCGGGGGCAAAAGGGCGGCGATGGCTTAGCGAGGCTGCAAGAGAAACATTTGTGTTTACAAATCGATTTTGAAATTGCGCTTATCAGCAAATATATATATGTATATATATATATTTATATATAAATCCCAATATCCCAAGCGTAAGCCAGACAAAATGTCGACATGTTCTCTCGCCTTGAAGTAGGCCATGAAATTCGTTTGTAATCGCCTCGCCCAAGATGCGAGCAGAGCTCATAAAGTGCAGGGCATGACAAAACTGGGCGGGGCAAGGCTGGCTAAGGATCTCAGAGTAGACAAAAGAGCGATAAGTACACTCTTGTATGTCATATGTGTGTCTGTTTGTGTTAAGTGGGCGTGGCCATTGTGTGTGTGTGTGCATGTGTGTGCATGTGTATGGGTGTGATGTCGAGCTTAAGTTAATAGCGAATATTTACAAATCGATTTTGTTGTGATTGCGAAAACAATTTGAAAATAGCTTTGAGCGATTTCCAAAGAACTCAAACGGCATGCTGGCAAACATGGCCGCCCACACACACAAGCACACACACACACACAGCTAACCACATATTCGCACCCACACACATGCGCATTTGTGACAATGGGAATGCTGCAAAATTCGCAGTCGCCGCCGCCTTCAATCCTTTCCATTGTTCTCTTGCACACACACACACACACACACGCTGCAATGCACTCACGAGTTGGCAATTGAAATAGAATAGTCTTCCTGCAGTCGCCGCAACCATTTGTCAGCAACGCCTGACAACATTCACGTTTGCCAATTTGTCGCGACTGTCGGAATAAATGCGTCCAGCTGATTGACTAACCGACAGTTCAGGAGATTGAAAGATTCCTCCAGCAAATGCATTTGCCCATGGACTCTATTTGCGTGCATAGTATTCCAATAAATGATGTGTGTGTGTATGTTGAAAATTTTGAGCCTGAGCGCGTGTTGCATTTCGTGACGACACGAGTTCGCAGTGCGTGTTTACGATATTAATTTCGTGCGTGTTCGTGTTTATCAGAAGGCCCAAAAAGAGTAATAAAATTTAAAAAACTACTCAACATAAAAATATACTCATATAAAATGAATTAGGCAATATCGCAGATGATCACTTCGTGTTCGTGTCGAATCGCAGGCATTTAGCACGCGTTCATCTCAATGGAAATATTAAATAGTTTTATAATATGATAATAGGGAAATAAGTGGGAGAGCGCTATAAACAATTTTGTCGCAGAGGATGATACTTTCAGATGTATATATTATTTATATAATATGATAGATTTTTTATGTAAATTTTGAAGGATTATATTCTTGGGCGAATTAACCGCGAATAGAAGACAGACAGCTGTCAGCAATTACACTATGCAACGGAGTTCAATTATTTGAATGATGAAACCAATATTTGGTTATGGATTTGCGGTCAATAATAACGAAATGGATTTAAAGTATAAGCAATGTTAGAGACTTGAAATGTTGAACGTACGTGCGTGCGCATTATGAGTTTGTTTACGATAATCGATAACTTGTCCCTTTCCAAGCAATCGATAAAAATCTATAATGAAATCCTGCTTTTTGAGCAATCTTGTTGGCATTTAGAGTCACCAAATTTTACAAGTAGCTTCTAGAACAGTCATGTAGTTTCTAGCCGATCACGTATCTTTCATTTTATAGCCACATCCAGGGCAAGCCAGAATACTATAATAGCTCTTGAAAAACCAGACACACGAAGCGAATCGGTAAACAGTTAGTTGCTTAGCTTTTCAAGGTTTACCGTCGTTAAAGATATATCCAAAATTTACAAATGGCAAACTTTGTATTGACCAGCAGCGTTGTAAAATGTTTTTTATTGAGTTTCATGCTTTAACATAAAATATAAGAATCGATGTGAAGGGAACCAAGTATCGTACATTTCAAATGAAATGGAGTGAAATTTTTAAGGCCCTACTGCGGCTGATCATCGTCCTCGCCGTTCTGTTCCATGCCAAAGTCCTGGTCCTTCAGTTCGTCCTTGTTTGGTTGGTGCTGCCGCTGTTTACGCCGTTGCCGGTCCTTAAGCTTAACAAATCCTCGCATCTTCAGCTTCTTGTGCAGCGGACTGTGCGAGTGCTCAACCTGTGGATAATCATTGGCATCGCCGTCAGCGTCGGCATCTGCTTTGCCAGCAGCAGCATCGGCTTCAGTATCCGCGTAGACATCACCATCGCCAACCTCTTCGTCCTGTTCATCCTTGTCCAGCTTAAGGGCGGTTATGTGTGCCATTGGTTTCTGATGTTTGCGTTGCCGCTGCATATCATCGCCAGCCAAAAGAGCATCGGCAGCGGCAAAGTCCAGCCAGCCGGTTCTCTTCTCCTTATCGTTCCCTATTTCCTTGTCGTGGTCAAGATAATCCGACTGGCTCTGCTTCTCCACGGTGTGCTGGCTTTCATCCTCATCGTAATTGTAGTAGCCACGCTTTCCCACCGCCGAAGTGTCGAAGGCATGCTTCGCCCCCGTATCCAAGGCATAGCTCTTGGCCAAACTGCTACCAAATAGCGCAAGGAACATAAATGCCAGGAAAACATTCTTATTATTCATGATGCCGATGTTACTTTGTGTAGCTCTCAAGACTGAACTGAAATCCAAGCGAAGCAACTGTCTTAACAGTTGCCTGGAACATGAAGCCTACTGTGGATTACAAATTAAATAGCAGTAGGTGGCATTTCAGGTTAGGCACATTCAAGTGAAATATTATGCGAAAAAGTCGTTTCAAATTCTTTGAAATTCTAATGAGATGCTTAGTTGGCGCGGCAAATCTAGCAAACATTTAAGTTGGTTCGGTTCAGGGATCAAGCTAGCTGCCTAACTTATGACTTGGTCTTTAGTCAGGCTTGCCACATCCAACTCATTTGGCTTACGACTAGCTTCATGGCAAATAACTTTTTGGATGCTTAACTCGGGTTGATTCAGCGCTAGAGTTTACTAAGCAAGTAATAATGGCAAGGCCGAGTATACCCCACTGGGAATCTAATAGTCTGAGAGCTGTTTTTGGCAAAGTTAATGGCATATACCATGAGGATAAATTGAAGTGTGCTTTAGCATATCGATTGCAATTAATTAATAACCTCACGCGACATGATTAATTGCTGCGAAAAGTTCAAGTTAAATGTTATTCAGTATTTATTGATTTGCATGTTGATATCAAAATATCAATATAACAAGTTACAAGGCGGATAAAGTGCCTGGCAATAATGCCAACGCGCTTAAGGGCAATCTAGAGAGATCGCACGTAAGGATTTATGTATAACTAATAAATCGGACCTGAATTCTCGAATTCATTTCACTATATATAACGTTTTAATCGAAACTGAAAGACAATTTTATGCTGCGACTACATCGCGAGTAATGCCCGAGAGTAAGCCCGAAACACGCCGTTCTATGGCAGCTCGATTTGAGACTAGACGTCTGAGATTCTCCTTGAATTCCTGAACATGTTGCTGTAGCTCAACATTATTTTGCTGCTGCCGGAAGCGAGCCGCGGTGGCCGCCTGCACCGCCCGGGCCAGGCGCAGCTCGTTGAGGGCGTGCAGATAGCGACGGCTCTCAATCAAATTGGGTCCCCTGATTGACCAGGGCAAAACCGAGCGGCGGGTAAGCAACTGCAGCAGCGGCGGCACAATAATGCGAGCCGAAGGCACCACAAATGGCAGTTGCACATAGCTGAAAGGGGCCCCGTTCAGGTTCGACTGTTGCTGCAATAAGCCTAGCTCTTTTTTGGTTTCAGCTCCGGCTTTTAGCTTCGCCTTCTGCTCGCTTGAACTGTCGCTTAAGTACGGAATACTCTTTGATTTGGATACATCCTTACCAATGCCATCCGCATCGGTACCGACCATGTTTAAGTAGTTATTCTCTTGGGTCTTCGCATTGTTTAGTTTCATCGGACGTTCTTTTATGCCGCTCGATTTCGAACATTTCTTTTTGCCTTGGTAAAAGTTCTTGGGTGATGCAGATGACTTGCCTGGCAATAGGCCCGATTCCAGGGCCTTGAGATCATCTGACAATAATTTTGTATTCTCGTAAAGCGTGCGCAGAAGGCATTTAACGCGTGCTGTAAAATCCTTCCCACCATCATCGTCAACATCATCGTCATTATTGTCTTCATCGGACGCATCATCATTATCATCATAGTCATCCTCGCTGACTGTTGGCCCAGTCGGCGCTGACTTCTCGTAGCTGACATCCTTGTAACTCTCAGCCGAGCAAATGAGCGGATTGGTCCTGTATTCAAACAAGCGTTCGGCATCGCCGACGCTGTTTTGCAACAGTTGCGGGCTTTGGGGCTGGAATTCCAATTTGAGTTCGAGCTGCTTCTGGGGGGCCAAATATCTAAAGGCGCTTAGCCCCATATCTGGCGCCATACAGGAGTTGGGCACATAATTGGGTCCCTGGGCCAGCGCATTCTGTGAATGCAGCATCGCCTCATCCTCGTCCTCGCCCAGTCCCAAGCTAAATGCCAGCCAAAGGCAAATGCTTAGCAACACAGTCAGCAATTGCATTTCCATGGAATTCTTTTATTTTACTTTTTCGACTGCCTCCTCAGATACGTTCAGCTCTAATACACAATTATTATGCACAGCACAAACAGTTGTGCTGTTATTGAAGCCTGTTGGGTAGACTACTAGATGCATATTTCCCTAATAAAGGCTATACTCGGGTATACTAAAAGGGCACCAAAAACAAAGCGAATTCATTAACTGTACACAGCTCAGTTTTGGACTATTATATAAATGATAATAAAGTTAAGAAATATTCTCAATTACAAAAGAACACCCTTTGCATGCATTTATAAATATGACCGATAACTCAATTTTCGTCCAAGCTTAAACTTCTTACATTTAAGAAACAATCCAACATGGATGCAAAAAATGAGCGGAAATCTATACAACTTTCCAATTTATTTTGTTTTCTTAATCGTTGTTAATTTCCGTAGAGTAAAAGTTATAGATCAAGCCGGGAAATGAAAGAAAAACTGTTGATGACAACTTCTTGGAATTTTATCCGAACGATTTCAACTATCAAGCGCCCAGCTTCTCATAATTTCCGGAACAAATGGGGAAGATATTCAAAAACTGAAATACTCTAGTCCTGTGTATACTATACAAGAAATCACATACCAAAATTTGTTGTCTTTAGCTTTTACAATCCTCGAGTTACGCCTCAGGGCTTAACACATTAGTGGCATTCCTTTAGCCACGCCGCTTACAAGTATTTCTTAAGATTAGAGGTGTTCTTAAGGCCAGCACAAAATGTCTAAGACATTTAAGATATTTCAAACTAACGCCTTACGAAAACTTCTTAGCCTCAACACATTTAGGTTCCCACATATATTAAGCTCAGCAGATTAGGGATATTCCCCAACCTGAAATGTGCCTTTGGAGCATTGCTCAAGAGACATTCTGTAAATATTTCAGCATTTTATAATAGAGTTGTTTGCTACCAAGAACGCATTTTAGTTAGTCGCTTTATGAGATTTCTCAAAAAATTTGTTGCTCGAAATGCAGGCATTATCCGTTGTAATCATTATAATTTCCCAGCTGGATACAAATTGTAAATTGCAATGGGACTCATGGACAAGCAATTACCAAATGATATTTCATCAAATTATCCGACTAGAGACCGTTGAATCAAACTTGAAGTAGACGAAGCGCAGGGTAAAGAGTTAAGAGCAGATATGTTGCGTAGCAACGGGGATCTGCGGTTGGTGTTGGCAGGCGGGTGGTCGGGCGGGGGGGGGGGGGTGGGTGGTTGTGGGTAGGTGACAGCCACAGCACAAATGACAGCTTGTTGCACACAACAAATGCATTTGCCATAAGTCCAACGGAGGAGATGGCATCGCCGTGCGGCTGTCAACACATCCGACCCGCCCACAGCATCCGCTTGTGGACGCCCGCAACGAGCAACTTCCCTCTGCTTATCTGTGTGTGTGTGGGCGTGGGCGTGAGTGTGTGTGTGGGCATGAGTGTTGGTGTTGCGTCTGCTATTTCTGTAACTTGGGCATCTTGGCCGTAGTTTGCCATTTTTCTTCATCTTTTGTGCTGCTGATGAATTCGTTAGACGCAGAACGGCAGCAGCCAACAATCCCCCGTGCCCCAGATAACCACGAACCGCACACGGTCCACAGACAGACGCAATAGCATAACCATAACCATAACCACACGGCCCTCAAACGCAATGACGCCCACGCCTGCCTTGGCTTACGCTTGAATTCATTTCCCTGTTGCACCTTTAGGGAATTGTGCAGGTTGGTAAAAAAAAAAAACAGTTAAAGGAAATAGGAAAATGTAAATATATCGTGATAACTGAAATTTTCAACATCTTTCTGTTTGACGTCGACTGCAGAATCGAGCAGCGAAGGGCCGCCAAATGAAGCAGCCGCTAGACCAGCATCAAAGTGCCTCCGCAAAAATGCAGGCGGATGACAGACCGCAGCGTCAACAATAAAATAACAACAACATAAATCCAGTAAAGCAATGTCATGTTTTCTTTTTATACCTGGTCCGCATAAGTATAACATAAAATATTCTCAATCAGCATCAGTTGTGCAGCCCCTGCAGCCATGCAAAGCCAACACATCAGGACTTTTAATATAGACTGTTAATGTCATAGCATAATATGCCAGCGGGCATTACCCGGCTTTGCCTGTTGCATATGTTTTTTCTTTAAATTTTAGACAGTATTCTTTCAATCATTTCCGACTAGGGGAAAGTTTTTATCTGAACTATCGTTTACCTCACGCCTCAAGTGACATTTCAAGAAGATATTTGAAAATGAGTTTGAGTTTGACCAATTCTGTTCGGAGGGTTTACTTCGATGAAACACTTTGTCGTCCTTAAGTCATTTTTTATCTTTTTATATTCATTTAAAGACAATCGGGCGCTAAGAAACTTTCGCTTATACTACCCTAGACTCATATTTACACCCGGAGACGTGGAATTACTGGAAAGTGTGAAACGCGTGAATTTTCAAAAAAGATTTCTAATTATTATAGTTTTTGTCGTAGCTGTCACACAGCTGAAGAGGATACAGGCAATCTGGGTTTTCGATTCCACATGCTTGTTTTAGACCCGTTGAAGCCTCGCAGCACCACCTAGTACAATAGACACCCTTCTTCATTCCTTTTCTGTCACCTCATACACCATCAGACAACACAATGGGCACATGGCTGGGTGAGCTCGACCCGCCCTTTCGAGTGGCCTGCAAACTATACCCAAATTGAAAATAACTCTATTCGCTTTGGTAACACAATAAGATATGGGTTTATATTTTTTTAAATTAACTACTATTTTTATAATTAATAATTGAGTTCATCTAATTACTTATTGACTGTTATTCATAGCACAGTTTGGCGATCGGCAAACAATCGCCATCTTTGAAGGAAACTTATTATGCCGCACAACCCAAGCAGCTTTAAGCTCTTCAAGCCGCAAGCTTTGGTCCTCGCAAGCTCAGGCTACTCGAAGTGTCACACCAAATGTTAGCTTAAGCTTGCGAGCTTACAAATGCAATCCACAAAACAGCTTTTAACGGCTTTTGTCGCAATAAAATAAAATACAACTGACACGAGCAACAGCAACAAGAAACATGTGTGCGAGTGTCATTGGCTTCGCATACTTTGGACCACATAAATCATAAGTCGCATCAAGCATACGCCGTGTTGCACTGCAGACCAGCCCAACTGCGACACACATGCCCCCTCCCCACCCTCAGCACTGTCTCAAAAAAAAGGCCAAACCACTTGAATTTTGTTCAAACTGGACAAAAAATTATTTATATCGCGGCTGCTGATGCCAATTGTCAGTTTTATACTTCGTTAAAACTTTGTCGCTGACAAAGTTGCGAAAAACTTTTAAGCTGTACTTTTGCTAAAACTGTTTTCAATTGACTTGGAAAAGTGTTAGCGCAGCGACAAGCTGTTGGAAAAACTGCTTATCAAGCATGACTGAAAATGCTGAATGGCACACACACACAAACACAGACGCACACACACACACACACACATACACATACACAAACAGCCCTTAAGGCCTGGCTAGCCCTGTGGCCGCGCATTCATATTTATTCGCTGGTATATTTGCATTCATGATTGGTTCTGCTGTGCACGTTGGCATCAAAGGGTTTTGGGCATAAAAGGTTTTGCCACTTTGCATACAATTTTCCGTTTCAACAGGGTACGGGGGGGGGGGGGGGGGCGTGGCTCTGTTGGCCAAGCAACAAATGCCAGCCAACCAGTGCCAGCGGCAAACGCGGCGTATGCGCAATACGAGCGCTTGATCAACAGCGCGTTTAACCCAAGGCTAATGCGTCGCAACGTGAGCCCAAGATCCCGCCCAACATGTGACATGTGGCGTATGGCACGTACATAGCCGCGTGCCGCGTGCCACATGCCGTTTACGCCTTGCCACGTGCCAAATACGTAAAAGGGCCAAAAATAAAGTTCGGCTACTGCGACTTTGTTTGAGATTTGAGCCGTTTTTGTTTTGCTCGACGCATTCCGCCCTGCTTGCCACGTGACGGGGCGCACAGAGCTTGCATGCCACAATCCAATAAGCAACACACGCAAAAGCTGCCACATGCAGATGTTGCGAAAGCTGCCACAAGAGCCTGCCGCGTGCTGTGTGATAACCAGACGCAGGCCGTGCCGTCAGCCTCGTCCACATGTGCGTTCGTCCGGCTCGACGGTCTCTCAGTTCTGCTGACAACGCCAACAGCTGCAGTCGCAGTCTCGCAGTCTCGCAGCACAGACGCACAGATAAACACGCGGCTTTCTCAGACAAACGCGCGCGACTCAACATGCCACGCGAATCGGGCAGTAGTAGGAGCAACAGCAGCAGATCGCTGGCCGTTTGAATTTTGCGGGCTATGCAAATTGCAAATTCGATGCGCCCTCTTATTGAGTGTATGGGTGCGTGTGTTTAATTTAAACGCGTAATTGTTTGTTTTTTGTTGTTTTTTTTTTTTGCTTAATTTTTGTGTAATATACAAGTGACAGCAGCAATATATAAACACGAGTGCATATTTAAATGAATTGTTTGCTTAACAAAAGGCAATAAGTAAATAAAAATAAATGCTTGAATCACAATTTCTATAATCACACCATAAAACAAAATTTAATTAAAATCAAATAAACAGTAGTAGGAGTAGTTGAAATTATACAAAATGTAATAAATAAATGCCTTGCATAGGAAGGCAAATTATTTCTTTTACATTTTAAAAATTAACACAATGCAAATAGGCTACATTTTCTTTTGTTAAATTCTTTAATTATCTGGTTGGTCGATTGGGTTTTCTTTTGTGAAAAATAAAATACATACATAAAATATATAATAATATTTAAAATATATATATAAATACATAATAATCAATATAAAATATATTAAAAAACAATTTATTTGAATTATTTTATTCCTTAAAATAAAATATGAAACAATGTTAATATGCTTTTAAGGCATATTTATATAAGAAATATAGAAGAATAAATAAAAAATATATAAAATAAAAATTCATTGAAATTTTATAATATCAAATTAATAAATGAATCAAAGTGAATCAAAGTGATTCCTATTTGATAAGAATAAAAAATAAAAATATATATAAATATTAAATACACAAAATAAAAATACATTTAAATTTTATAATTCTATAATATAAAATAAGAATCACTTTGAATATAAGCTTATAAGGCATATAGATAAAAAAATAATATATGTTAAAATGTATAAAAAAAATATAAAATCATATAAAAATTATATAGAAAATATATGATTTCATTCAATATCGAATTATATATAATTTTCAATAATAATCTAAAATAAAATTACTTTCATAAACATATATACCTATAATGGAAGCTTAAATTTATAATTATAAATAAAAATCAATCATAAGACATAATAAAATTAATTTTTAATTTGTTTAATTTTCAATATGTTGCTTTGTATAAAATTAAAATAAATATATGTATATACACAATGCAAACAAGAGCTCGAAATGTTTTTGCAGGCGTATAAATGCAAAACAAAATATTTAAAAATATATAAATATACATATATGTATATATATATATATAAATTGTTTTATCACAACCCGAATTATATATACCTTTTAATAATAATCTAAAATAAAATTACTTTCAAGACATAAACTTATAATCTAATACCGTATAAACGTAGTATATGCTATGTATATACACAATGCAAACAAGTTCGAGGCACAACAAATTGTATTGAGTATACGAGCCGTTGCCGCAAAGACTAATAAACTTTGGTAAATGGTTAAAACAGGCTTTACTCAGCTCAGGAACTTAGCCCAATCAAGCTAAGTTCAGATGGAGTCTGATATCTGCTGTGCAATCAAAATCGAATCGCCATCTGATCCATTTGTGCCCGTAGAATGCCTCAATCAAAATTGGTTTCCTTTGTTGCTCGTTGCCTTAGATTGTTTAAATAAATGTTGCAAATTGCTCTTGCTAGTGGCTTTTCTTGATTCCTTTTTTGTTGTTGTTTTTTTTTTTTTTTTTGTTTTGTTTCCTGCAGCAAATCCAGGCAAATCTTTGCTTTTGGTTTTTTGGCTTGGTCTGCGCTGATTGCCAGCGCCAACAAATCCGCCCCTGGTCACATCCAGATTCCCGAATCCAGCAGCTGCTGCTGGTTCCCCCAACAAGCTGCATGCCTTGCTCAGGTTTTTTTATTTGCTGCCTGCCACTAAAACGAAACCTACCCCACCCGCAACAATTGCCCCTCACTCACTCAGCACCCCTCACCAAAAAAAAAAAAAAAAAAAGCACGCAGTTCGCTGTCTGCATGCTGATTTCTTACCTTATTTATTTGGGATTGTCTTACCAGAGTTTCAAATCTGTGACTTATTTTTTTGTTTGTAGAAAATTCTCTTTGTTTTGCGTGCTGCGGCATTTCGTATGCTCAGCAGCTGAGCTGCAAGCGGGTATACCCCAGCCCAGCTAAGCCCAAAGACCACGCCCATAATTATCCCAAAATGATTCATCGGAGTTATCAGAGACTTTGCCTAACCGTGAAAACTGTACATAATAATTCGCTGGCTCGGTTCACGGAGCCAACTTTCTGCCTCGTTCCTAGTTTTTATAGTCTTGAATCCAGCTTTTGGTTCAATTCGAACTGATTTCGTTTGCGTTTTGGACAACTTGTTTGGTTGCAGGTTCGATTCGTGGCAAACAATTAATATCAAATTCCAAATTTGAACCAGTTCGCTTCTTAACCGCTTTGCAGTCTTGCTTGAAAGTTAATCAGATTGTTTTTAGTCTTACATTGGGTAGCTGCTAGTCGATTTAGGAGCTTGCCTCTTGGGTTTTGGTTTTGTCTTTGTCCTGGCAAATTATCACAGTAAATAGCAGACAGCGTTGATGTTGCGCTTATCGTCTCGGTTTTCTTCCTTTTTTTTCTCCTTGGTTTTGTTTTTTAGGGGTGTGCGTACGTGTGTTAGGCGTTGGCGAGCCTGCACGTGTTTGGTAAGGCATTGGTCCAATGCCCGAGGCTGCAATATGTTAATAATGTCTGGTAATTAGCCATAGACAAATGCCTTTGGCAGGCGCCTCTAATTGCCAACGAGCCAAACTAATTAAATCACGTAGCAAACGCATAAAAACAAAACGTTCGCAGTTCCATTCGATTCCCAGTCCCAATATGCTTAAGAGCCAACCCATTTCCAGTTTTCTCTATCTCTATCTCTGTATCTGTACCTTGACCAAAAGCGTATTAAATCTCTGTGCAAAACTTTTAGTCAAATTGGTAGCTAACAAAAGCAACTTGAGCAGCAACGAGTGGGAAGGGCATGCTCGAAGACTAAAAACCCTTGCAGAAGAAGTCTAGCTTACGGCTTTGCAGATGAATGAGGTTTGATTGTTGAGTATGGTGTAGATATTTTAAGAAATAGAATAGCTGTCCTTACAAAAACTCGTTTTTCGATTGATACTTCCAATAAACCTATAATCTATAGTAGTTCGTTGTCGACCAGATATGGTTTGTATATAAGAAGCTCAGTAAAAGTGATAAATGCCAAGTTTGGTTAAGATATATTAATAAATAAGAATGTTCTTCACATAAGAATCGAATTTCTGATCGATACCTTTGAACGAGTTACTGTCTACTGGATCCGTAGATATATCCTTCTATGCGTTACACAATTCATTACAAAATGATAATACCCTCTACGAGGGCACATACACAACCTAAATCAGAACGTATATTAGGATCTTTGAGATGGTCAGTTTCTGACCCGCAACCGGACCCACAGCCAGCCATTGGCCCTCACATGTGCCTGCGTGTCCTGCTCGGAGTTTTGGTCCTTGTTGTTTTTATTATTGTTGTTGTAGTTTTTGTAATTGTAGTTGTTGTTGTTGTGCTTATCAAAGGATTGAATCAGCCCCAATAAATTGCCTTCATCATATTTCGTTTAGCCTGGGCCCCAATGTCCCCAATGCGCTCACACTCTCTCTCTCTCTCTCTTTATCCCCCTCTCTCTCTCGCTCTCGCCTCTCTCTTTCGCTCTCTGCCTTTTTCTCTCTATCTATTTCATTTTCTATCTATATCTCTCTATCTCAATTTACGTATGTGTTTCCGTCTCACTCGCTTGCCCCTGCTTATCCTTATTAAAAACTCAATTTCAAAACAACTTGAAATACGTGCAAATGCGTTTATCCTTTTATTGTGTGTAGCACATATTTCTATGCAAGACACTGCCATAGACTCTTACAGACTAGCACACACACTCATGCACACTCGGCTTTACAGCCACACACAACCCACAAGTAGGATTTATTAATATTCGAGGTCCTCCATGACATTAGCACAGAAATCGTAAATTGGGCCAAGCTGGAGTGAAATATCAAATGCAAAATTAATCCTGTCGCATTTTTAATATTATATTATCTACAAAGAGGTTGTCCTGACAGACTGTCAGATGGTGATCAAGGCAAAATGAATACAAAAACATTCTTTTCGCTCGAAATTAAGAACTAGGACGTGTTTTTGGCATATTCGAACGGCAAGTGGGAAAAAACTGTGGACAAAGTTTATAAATCAGATTTGCGAACGTGGCTTCTTGAGCCTATGTGGCTTACATATCTGAGCGCTGAACTAACAAGCGGGAAGTCGCCGATTCAAATCCAGCATTATTTCATATGCTATTATTCACAAAGAAATAGACTATATTAAAACATGGAAAAATGTCTGAAGTTGGCGCGAATTGCACAAACAATTTCGCTATCACTTGCATTTTGCACATTATTTATTTAACACGGGTGAAACTGGATAATTCTTACAGCTTCTAGCTCTCAGCATTTTCAGAAAATTAAATTAAAGCAGTTTACATTTGTTTATGCGCAGCTTGAGATCCTTCAACTGCACAGTTGACATCTTTATTTAATTACATTTTACCTGCGCAGTTTATTAAATGATTTCGCAGATATGCCGGAAGGTTTTAATACCCTATGATCATTGAAAATAGTTAAAAGGGTATGAATGTGAGAGGCAGAAGGAAGCTGATTTGGAGCTGGATCTAGACATGTCTTTTTTTTATGCTCTGTGTGGAAAATATAGAAGAGTATATTGGTTTTCCGCCTGTGTGCCTGTCTAAATCAAGAAAATTCATTAAATTGCAAAGCACACTTTGAACAGAGTATTGCCCAGTCGATTGCACTCAACTGCAACGTACTAACTTGTTTGAAAGTAAAAATTGTAAACGTATGTTTCGAGGCTAAGTACAGGGCATGTCTTAGTCGAGCACTCGCATTAAGATCAATTTGACTTGTTTTCCTTTGCCATAAAACACTTTTGGCTTGATTTACCTGGCTTGCAGAAAACATACGTATAATTGAGATGCAATTAATATTTACTGCCTTTATTCTAACCAAACGCCAGTTAAGCATTCAAAGCAAGGCAAATGAGTTTTGTGATTCGTTCGCGATTCGAATCAATGTCTCATCTTAAGGTCGGGTTTTCGATAGCTTTAAGCCCAGGTTTCTAATATTTCTAATGTTCCGTTTTTTCATACACTTTAAAACGTGCCGTAGTTTAATAGCGATTAAAAAACTTGGGCATAGCAATTTCTTTGAAAGTTTCATCGCCAACAAATAAAAGACAACAGACTTTTGTAGAACAACTGAGCAGGATAACAATTAAACCACTAAGCTGCCACGATGAAGAATTGCCACACAAAAACCCAATCCAGCCCAACCCAGCGCCCCACGCGACTTGGCGTTGCCATCTTTCATCTTTGATACACCCCCCGCACGCTTCTGGGATGGCAGCTGGGGGAGGGCAGCAGCGCTTCAAGTGCTCGAGTATGGTTACATTATCTGTAACACAGAATGTTATTGTTCCTCTTCTTCAACTTCTTATTGTTGTTGTTGCTGTTGCTGTTGTTGTTGTTGTTGGCCTATTTAAGTTTTAACTTCAGTTTCTGTCGCTGTCAGTTCGTGCTCGCTTCCCGCCTGTCATCCAACTTGTCATCTGTCACTGAAGCTGAAACTCACCCATTCCCATGGCCGTTACCCATTGTTTGGCCAGATCATGCTCAAGTGTCAATGCTCTGGACAGCTCAAACTCCCCAGCTTGGCGCTAGTATCAAATTAAAGCGCCGAACCCGCCATTGCAAATTGAATTCAGGCGCGTGTCAAAGTGACAACATAAAGGTTAATGTCCCTCTCCCCGCCTAACCCACCGTCCTTCCTACAACCATTCACGCCGGCAAAAAAAGGCATGTGTATATACATATAACATAATACAATATACATGATATTCAACTAACTTGATAATAAATAAAACGTCAACCAAAGCTGCAAACCTAAATCGGAAAACTGGTTTTTCACAGCCGCCCGACTATATTTTCACTTTTCAATAGAACAATTTAATTATTTAAAAATTGAATTTTTGTATTTTTTTTTTATTATTTAATAAGTTGTTTTGAGAGTTTCAAAAGCAAACAACAAATAATTGTTTGGAGCAAAGCATTTTGTAAATAAAAATTAGTTTGGTTCAGGTTAAGGTTCGACTAATCTTAACACAACAAATCTAGTTAAAGGTTCGCTTGATGGTTAATGAAAAATTGGCATTTCGGCTTTAAGCTGGTTCGGCACAGCCTTGACTACAATAAATACAACAAAAATAAATAAAAGCATAAAGTTATAAAAACAAAAACAACACAAAGACTCCGGTTATCATTGAACAGCACATAAATTTCAATAGAAGGCCAACACAGACTGCGCAACGGCAAATGGAGCAGCAGCAGCAGCCGCACGAAGACCGCTAGGATTTATTGGCCGGTCCGCGTGTTGGCCATAATTTGTGACTCAGCCGCTGTTGCAACAACAACAACAACAACAAACAACAACAAATAACAACAACAACAGCAATAATTGGCAATAGTCGGGTCCGAGTAGAGCTGTTAATAAGGGCAGGCGCCGAAGGCGAGGCCGAGACCCATACTCCCATACTCCCAGACTCCCATCCCGCTTCCGAGGCGGCTGAGGCGGCAAAGAGCAACAGATTAAGCGCAAAATACAACGATGAATGCCGCACAGAGCGGCGGCCACACGGGTGGCGGCTCCATGGGCAAGAAGGGCTCCCAAATGGAGGTAATTGTATTAAATTTTAAGTACACGCTTCCAAAATGTTCAATGTATATGCGTTTTTTTTTATTCTTTATTCCCGCTGACTAACTTTGATGAGAAGCGTCCAGTTACAGAGCGTTTTTTCCTACTCAACATTTTTATGGGCCTTTTATGGAGGGGGGGGGGGGGGGGGGGCCAGCCGGGGGAGGGTTGAATGTGGCACAGTTGGGAGCTAAGACACAGCCAGCGAGTGTCGCTATTTGTAATTGAATTTGTTGGCAGATGGAACGTGCTGGGGCTACTAAATGACGGACACAAATTAAAATGAACCAATTTGATTAGTTGCTAAGTAACAAAAAAATTAGTACAACACGACCACACAATCTTAACAGGATTCCAGTGAAAATCGTGGAGGTGAACAGAGTTGTGAAAGGAAGTCAAGAACTTAAACCGAAGGGCAAAGCTCAGCGTTAAGTAAGTGAAACGAGTAGCAAAGCGAGAAGCAGCGCATAAAGCCAAGCGAGAATCAATAACATAAATAAAGTAAAAGGAAGCGGCAAGTTGAAGTTGGAAGTTGAAGGAAATAAAGAACTCAAGTCGAAGGGAGAAGCAAAGCAATACGTAAGCAAGGCGAGAAGCTAAAGCGGAATTCGAAGGGAGAAGCAGAGCGATAAGCACTGCATAGAAGTGCATAAGCCAAGTCATAGCGAAAAAGGAAACAAGCAACAGTGTAGTTAAAGGAATTAAAATACTTAAGCCAAGGGGAGAAGCACAGCGCTAGGTAAGCGAAACGAGCAACAACGCGAGAAGAAGCCCTTAAAAAAGAACGATGAACAATAAGAAAAATAAAGTGAGCAGCAAGGCGAGTAGTTTAAACGAATTTCGAAGTGAGGAGCAGAGCGATGAGAAAAAATGTGTTTAGAAAGTGAGGGCCAAAGCGACTAAGATATCTAAGTATGATTTTGCTGTTGTCCTGCTAAGAAGCGAAGAGAGAAGCGATTTCTTAAGTATTTATAAAGCAAGTGCAATGTCTTGCGGTATCAGAGTTCTTTAAGGAAATATAATGCAAGATCCTAGAAGTAATGCGAGAAGCAAGAGAACAAGAATAGAGAGAGGCAATTTTTTAGGGATTTATAAAGCAACTGAAACCTATGTGACAAGCAGAGCGCGAAATTGAGCAAGAATCAATTCACAAAGAGAAGTGAGAAGCAGAAGAAGCTAAAGCAATAATCGAAGAAAAGCGATAAGCTGTGTAAATAGAGCGAAAGAAGGGCAGTAAATGTATTGAGTAATTTTAAGTGAAAATCAAAGGGTAAAGCGATCTAAGAAGTTTATATGTGGTTACCTCGCTATCTTTCGAAACTGGACTCAGGACAGAGAGAAGCAATATTTTAATAATTTATAAAGCCTTGCGATATTAGAGTGTTTAAAGGATGTACAAAGCAAGAACCTATGTAATCAAAGGGAGAAGCAATGCAAGAAGTCTAAATGTGGTTTCCTCGCTGAAAGTCGAAACGGAGCTTTTGACAATGTTGTGCCTTGCTTGAGGCAATAACTTACCTCAAATGGCATAGTGTGGGTCCCGAAGATGAATCCTTTTCTTTGTGTTATATTCACTCAAAAATTGAATACAGTGCTGCTCGTCTTTGTCATCAGCTCTGAGTCTACCAAGAAATGTGAATAGACCCAAGCTGTTCCCAACTCAAATATATTTCACGCTTTTGCAATTTAAAACTTATCCTGCACGCTTCAGAGAAATTAAAATTATATTATATAATTGCTCTGCGGCATTAGTGGGGATAAGCCGGAAGACAAAATTGATTAAACAAGTTAGGCGTATTAAACCACTTGACAACAAAAATTAAAACTAACTGGAAAAAAAAGTGATGCTGCCTTCTTTTAGGCAAATTGTGTTTTTGAGCACTTTTCAAACAATTCAAACGAGGGGCCATGAAAAATTCATTGCCCGAGGCAAAGGGCCTAATGAGAGTTTGCGCCCAACGAGCAGCAACAAATGCGTGTATTAATTAAATTTCAAACAGCAACAGCAACAACAACAAAGCAAATAAAAAACCAAACTAAAAGTAAATAAATGCAAGAATTTGTTCAAAAACAACAACAACAACAACAACAATTGCTGAAAATTGTTATTGTAAAAAATTGTAAAAGCGCGCATTAAATTGCCCAAAAGCAGCCCGCAGCCAAACAGGCAAAAGGCGACAGACAATTAGGAAGAATAAACGATTGAACACCGAATGTTAAATACCCTTGCCAAATACAGAGCCTTACAGAAAAATTCTCTTGCTAACCAATTGTTCACATTGGAGCTATATGATTGAGTATATGTGCTTGCAGAATTAAGTATAAAAATGCTGAGTAAATGCTGGGTATCTGTAAGTTATCTTGAAGAAGTCTTTTTTAGACAGCTTCTTTCCAGAGAGCTTTGTGATATAACAGATGGATATAGTTGGGATTTTGCTAAATTGTAAGAGCCTTGATACGACTCGTAAATGCCAAGTTTGGGCTAGATGTGTTATAGGTCGAAAAAGTTGTTTATACAAGAGATTAAGTTTCGACTGAACACTTGGATTGTAGGCATATGATATAGTGGTCCGATCCGACAGTGTCAGACACATGTATACCTTGCAACAAAGTGACAGACAGGCAGGCAGGCAGACAAACGTACAGGCGAACATGACTATAACGACTCTATGTCGTTAAAAGATATCTCCCTTTCCATGCGTTACATATTTCGTGACAAAATAAAATACCCTCAAAGAGGCTTTAAAAATGGCAACAAACTCAAACATACTCACGCACACACACACACACACACACACACACTGCAAGGTGTGCCCCCCCGCCAGCCAGGGCAAAGGAGCACAACAACTTAATGAGCAAGGTCGTGGCCGTCTCACCTGCCATTCAAATGGTAGGCCATAAATGTTTTAAATGGCTATAAAAAAAAAAGAAAAAAAAAACACGAGCAGGCCCTAATGAACAGGCGCTGGGCAAGGGGCATGCGGCAAGTGGCAAAAGCAAAAGTTAGTGAGCTTGTCAACAAAACGACGCTGGGCCTCCAACACAGCCCCAGCCCCAGCACCAGCCCCAAATGCGCCCCAACCTTACATCCTTTCTACGACTTCCAATTACGTCGCTGGCTTTGTGTCCTTTATGTGCAATTTGTTTAATTTTTCAATGCAGCCAAGTTGCTTGAATGCAGGAGTTCTATGTGGGGTTTGTGGTCTCCCCCTCCTGGGGGTTAGGTGGGATGGCGACCCTCCAACATTTGATATTGGCTGACGGCGCCGGCAGCGACGTTGACGGTGTTGCCGTCGACTTCATCATCCATTAATGTCACTCAATCTGTGCGCATAAATTTGCATAAAGCGAAATCCAATTTCCAGGTATGCACACACACACACACACTCACAGACACAGGCGAGCGCAATGGGGTCGCCGCTGGCAAACGTGAAATTTCATTTGTGATACGAAGTGGAATTGACTTAATCGCTGCCACGCCCCTTGTTGAATCGGCCAACGTCCAGCTCGGCTGGCATTGACGCATTTCAGCAAATTTTTGCGTGCCGAAATTAAATTTGTTTTACGCTCCAAAACAGAAACAAAAACCAAAATTTAACCATATATGGTAAAAAGCATATATAGTAGGAATGACAAGCACGAAATGGTGAAGCGTGTTTTGTTTCCGGTTCTGTTTCTGTTTCTGTTTCTGGCCCAGTCCAAATGACCAGCACGAAATAGTGGGGAGTGCTCAAGCTAAATAGCGACAACTAAAAATATAGAAGTTGGCTATTTCAGTTGTTGTTTCCTGCTCTGATTTAAAAATGTATCTGTTTTTGCTACCCGACATTATGTCTTATGTAGAAAGAGAAAAGAGCAGAAAGTGGTTCAGTTCAAACTTCGGTTCAGGTTCCGGTTCTTTTTTTTGTGAGATTTTTGTTCAGGGCTCAGGGAACCAGTCAGAATGTTGTCTAGTTAAAGCAACGGAACTCAGGTTTGTTTTGACATAATCTTACTATCAAAATTAATAAAATATTTTAATAACAGTTATTATGATTATATTTTATATATGCATTCAATTCACATTAGCTTAAGTAGCCAAAGTTTAGGCAACAAGAAACCCAAAAATAAAAAGGTTCAACTCTAACGAAAAGGGATATTTTATGGCGTCAAAGACACATAACAAGTTTCGAAGTCTTGAGCATAAAACAAAAGAAATAAAATAAAGCCAAAAGGCAACACTGTCTATGAAAGCTCTTAAAATACGCTAATTCGTTTGGTCATTTAAATAAAACTATTGTATTCGTAAAAAAGTATTGAGGGTATATCACAGTCCAACCCTCCCGATAAGAACACTCTCACTTGTTATGTGTTGAAATGAGTGAACTTTTAGAATACAGTAATATCCTTAAATGCAATTTTAAAAGCTTTAAAAGTTTTGCAACACTTTGAAGATTGATTCAATTGTTCTTTATCGACATAATCAGGATATAGATTCGATTTATTATAAATAAAAAATTTAAATTCCTTATACAAATCAGTTTTGCAGAAGTTTTGAAGGGTTTTCATAGCCTAATCCTATTAAGCGACTTAGTTGTCGTAGTTTCGTCGACACCATTTTTTATAGAAATTCAAACGTGCGGCGATTTAAATACGTGGCTGACAGGTCATCAGTCCACGCCACAGGTAACTGGCTCTTAAGCACACCTTCCTCGGGCGGATACACACGCAGCGCTAATCGGTCATTAACATGACACCGATTTTTTCCTTCACGTTGATCATACGCCACGTGGTGCGTGGCCCAAAACTGTGACAGTCCATTCGTAACTCTCTCTCTCTCTCTCTCTCTCTCGTACACTATCTCTCTCACACAATCTATCTCTCTCTCCCTCTCTCTCACTCACTCCTTGACGGTGGCATTTGGCCTATAAATATGCGTGTCCGGAGCGTAACCTTCGCTTGGGCCCTTTAATTAAATGTTTTGCTGTAATTTTTGCTTTGATATTTAATGCATGCGAGAGTCGAAAAAACAAGTTCAAGCAACGAAATATGTTAGACTATAAGATTCGCTGTTATCAATCTGAATGAATAATATTTACAGCAGCTTGCCTCATGCATCTGATTTGAATTTTCTTTGAGTGTGTTTCAATCTGAATTTGTATTAAGAAATTAAACATAATATTTTTGACAATTATTTAATGCAAATAACATATTCACACAATCTCTGGAAAATTATTTAGTTTGCTGGCTCGAGATCCTGAATTTAATGTATTAAATCAAAATCTAAATATGTAAAACAATTTTGTTTTAATATATTTCTTCCGATATATTTGGCCTGCACCTCGGCAAACGTCTTCTGGCACTAACACCAAGAGACAATAAACAATTAACATTAAAATAAATTTAATTAAATATTTAAGATACAATATTTACAAGTCTCCGCTTCTTGACGTGGAGATTGACTCTTGTTGGCTATTCAATAAATGTCTGTACAAATGAGCCCGATTTTCTGTGTCTGTTTTGTAGTTTAGTCGTTTGGTGTGCTATCGAAACAATTATTTTCAGGTAATACGAGGACAAAATATATATACAATTAAAAGGAACGCCAATGGGATCCCCGGCCAGCCCAGTTATCGCGGAAGAAACCCATAGCCTCTGGACGCATACTTAACTTTAACTCTAATCAGAAGAGGAATATGATAATAAAGTCAGCACAAGCTGTATGAGAAAGATGATCAACGCATCTAACACAATATACCACAAAGAAATTGGATATAAAATTAAAAAACTCCTGACCACAAATGACTTCACGCAGAATGTAATTAAAACATTATTAAAAATACAACAAATCACAACATAAAAGTCTACAGAACCTACGTAAATATACAATTCTTCAACATATGTACCACGATTATCAGAACGCCTCACGGATTCAGACTGCTATAACAAGCAGGAAATAAAAGTAGCACACAATCCTACGAATACTTCACAAAAATTCCTCAACAATACATCAACAAGGATGGACAAAACTAACGTCATTTACACAATACCAGTTTGTGGGGACAACAACAATATTCGCGATAGCGTGTACATCGGCACAACAAAATCAAATCTAAAAAATAAAAAACAAGGAAAACCCAACACAAATCGGACTTAAAATTAATACATCAATATAATATACAAAACAACAGCACTAATAAGACACTGTATGAAGAGCAACCACACACCGAACTTTGATGGGACAACAATACTAGAGGAAGAACAACACTACAACAAGCGGCACACATTGGAAATGCAACACATAATGAGCACACCAAACAAAAAACGACTAAACTACAAAACAGACACAGAAAACTTCGCTCCTTTTACAGACATTGAATAGCCAAATAGTTTCAATCTCCAAGTCAAGAAGCGCAGACGTGCAAAATGTTGCATCTTAAATATTTCATTAATTGTTTCATTTAATTTGTTTTAACGATAATTGTCTTTTGTCTCTCTCTATATTATTATAAAAATGGAAAGGTCGCCAAAAACAACATTAATAATAATATAATTTTTAATACAAAATCCTTTTTAAATTTTAATTGTAAGCCGAACAAACATGAGCAGAATGAATCCATAGCTAATATACCCGTTGCAGCTGGCAGCCAGGGCAACGGCAGCAAAGCCAAATGCTAATTTAATCTCAGGAACGAACGTACAGAATTTCTTTGAATCGCTCGCAATAGGCTAGGATCGAAGGGCAGCCAAAACTCCAACATCAACTGGCAGTAACACATGGCATACACCTTTAGTTGGGTCAAGAGCGGGTGATGGAAGGCCGTGGAAGAGTGAAAGGAATGCGTTGCCTTACAGTTGACATTCATTATGCATTGTAAGCTCAGACCGGCTTTAACTTCCATCAGTCTGCGTGCAATCAAAGTGGCTTAAAGGGTAGCGCCTGAGCCGGAGCCGGAGCCTCGACCTGATCCTGAGCCCGGGCGCTGTCCTGCTGCTCATTTCAATTGCAATTGGTTGGCAACCGCAATGTTCGCAGGTTTTAATTACCACTCGAGTTTAGCTGCCCGCTTTGGATATGTCCTTGTCTCTTCCTCTGAATTGCTTATGCGCAATCGCATTTTTATTTGCAGTGCATGCCAGAGGGCTTAGTGGTTGGATGAGCAGCAGACAAAAGTTAAAGACACTTTAAGTTGGCTTTTAGAAGGCTCCCAACATTTAATGCACTCTATAGGACTCAGCTGCTTGCGCGTGAAGATGGACATAAACTTTTGATACTAGCATAATATTGATTGGTAAATGGAGCATATACACACGCAGGCTGTATCTCAAGAACACTCCACGAGTGGAAAAATTTGAAGTAAGACCAAAAGACAGCAACAACTTCTCAGCACCAACAAATTTTCTCAGTGTTGGCAATCTACATAAATTCCCACTGAAGACTACTCGATATTTACAATGTAAAGAACAGCTAGATTTCGTGAAGAGAAGGAAGGAAGGAGGAAGAATTCAAACTCCTTTTATACAATTGAAAAAAATACAAATAAATAAAACTATTGTCCGTATGATATACAAAAATAGAGATTCCTATTTATGCTGGATTAATGTTCGGAGAAAGGGACACAGCTAAGTCGAATAAGCCCGTCGTTCAGATCAACAGTATATATACTTAATGGGAAAATGCCTGCTTCTAATTGTTACATACAAATGACAATGTCGCAGCGTGTTTAAAATGTGACTGTAGTCTTTTAACTGATGACAGTTGCCGGCATCAGAGTTGCATTTAAAGTTCCTATCCAGGAAAAAAAAAGTCGCTGATTTATCAAGCCGCCCTCGTATTATACGCTTATTTTTTATCAATTTTTAAATGGTACAACAAAATATAGGTATCTTCTTATCGATGAATATCAAATTGATTAAGTGAAATATATTATAAATTTAAGACTCCTCTATTAAAGGCTCTTTACATAAATATTACGCCAAATTTGTTCATATTATTTGACATTACGTCCTAATGCACTCCCCTGAGGCTCAGCTCTATACTCTCTACTCTCATGGGATTCAAATTCATTCTCGTTCGTCCACTTTGCTCGTAACGTTAGTCGGTTCCACTTTACGAATTATATGCCGTAACCTGTTTCTAATTTACTCGCTGAAGCTTCAACTCTGTACTCGTTCCGGTTGTTCTGTTTCGGTGTTATTTCCGTGTTGTTACTTGTCTCATCATTTTGCTCGCTACTTTTCTCGTTGAAACGTTTTAATTTTCCTTATTAGTCCCAGCTGAAGTCCCTTGTCAATACTTTGTACTCGCTCGAAATCAAAATGCATTCTCGTTGTGCTTTTACTCGATTCTTTATTTTGCTCGCTCCTTTACCATTTTCTATATTTCGTATTATTTGAAGTATCCTGTTTGTAATGCATATACTCTATACTACTAAAAATTTAAATAAATATTTTCATGTTCGTTTCTTTGTCTTGAAACGTGTTGTTTCTTGTCTCCTCATTTTGCACGCTACTTTACTCAAGCTTACTCGTTTCTTCAATTTGCTCGCTATGTTACGTACTTGCTAAAACGTTTTCATTTTCCTTATTATTTGAAGTGGCCTGTTCTAAATTCACTCGCTGAAGTTTCAGCTCTATACTTTGAACTAGCACGGACTCAAAACACGTTCTCGTTGTTTCATTTCCGTTAATATTGCCGTGCTATTACTCGTCTCTTCAGGTTTGCTACGTTGAAACGTATCCATTAACCGTGTTGTTACTCGTTTGTTTCTTTCGCTCGTTAAGTCGTTTACTCGCTAATTCGCTTCTACTCGACTTGTGTAGGAAAATCGATAAGTCTTTGGATTATTTCAGCGAAATATGGTTAAGGTGCACAGAGGCAATGGCTGCCATTTATCACATTCATTCGGATTGACAGATTTACCTATGCCCAATGTGCATGAGCAATAAATGTTATTTCGGCACGTACCATAAAAGATGGCAGCTTTCACTCGACAAAATCTGGGCATTATTTATGGTACTTGTCTCGCTCTGTCTGTCTCTCTGCTTGTCCGGCAAATACATAGATCTTGATGTTTCCAAATGGCGCGGGCATATATTTCATGGCTTTTTTTGGGCGTAATCCTTTCCTCGCTCACAAATCTGAGCATCGATGTGAATTCTGAATAGAGCTGTCTACTTGTGGCTCTGTTTTGTCGCCAACCTCGTCGTACGGCTTGGCTGGCTCCTTTGCCATGTCACAGGTCCGAGGCGCCGAGTCATGCCAAAAGCGAGCCATCAATTTTGTTAAATCACCGAAAATGTACAACGAGCAATAAGTACATAATGTAAAGAATAAGAGAAAAGAAAGCAAACGGAACAGGACATTGTACAATATATGCCAAACGCTCATATGGATGGAAGAGGGAGGATGTGGGCGGATGTGGTAAGACACTTCGGCAAGGGCCCGTCCACCAGCTCCAGCAGGCCAGCGAGCACTCAAAAGGCACGAGATGAGCTCGTCAAGATACGTCCAGGCTTCTGTCACCCCACCTTCCAGCTGGCCCTGCACACCCAGCGGCCCGCACACCAAACACATGTTAAATTTCCCTTTACGTGCTTGTCTCTTTTTTTGTGCTGCCATGTTTTTTTTCTCTTTTTTTCTGTCCAAGCCACGAAACGGCCTTTTGGGCCAGATACTTACAATGTACCACTAAATATTTGCCAACCTCACAAATGTCTTTTTTTTCTGTGTCCTACCACAGAAAAGCGAAAAATGGGGAAAAAAAATGGAAGAGAACTAATTGAATTAAATTTGCAATTTTGTCGGTTGAATAGCAAAATATTGCCATAAGCAGTTAAGGCTGGGCATATTTGCAGAAATTTGTTCTCACAACTTTAACCCAAGCTCAAATTTAGAGTTGTCGTTAGATCAAGAAATTCAAATAGGCATTGCAGCAAATATGAATTTAAATTATTTTATGCATCCGAAACTTAACCTAACCTGACTCTTATTAATCCTAAGGCCTGAGGCTAACCTAACCTAACTCTTATGGATCCTAAGGTTAACCTTACCTAACTTTAAAGCATCCTAGGGTTACCCTAACCTAACTTTTACGCATCAATATATATATATATATATATTAATTTCAATCAACTTTGTGTTCCTCTGAATTTCTCTGAGGTGTTCTTTCAAATATTTAATTCAAATATCTTTGCATTTATTTTTCTCTCACTCTCCCGCCTCTTGTCTCCCCCTCTCTCTTTCGCTATTTAAGCCTTATGTATTTATTTTGATGGTACTTTGCCCAATCGTCAATATTTGCATTTCCATTTACAGCCCTGTTTTGTTTTCTTTCTTCCAGTCGTTCTCTTTATTTAGGATTCACTGTTCGATTCCGCTTGGCTTGTGGATTTTAACGTGGGTTTTAAAAACAAATCCAATTCAATTCTAGGCCAATCTCAATTATTAATACTTCACTGTTAACCAGGCAGCATTTCCAATTTGCTGCACTCCAAACTTCTGCCACTTAAACATGTTGAAACTAGCCCCCCTTCGCCTGGCTGCCCTTCTTCTTTGCAATCGTATTACATTAACATTCAATTCAAGTACCGGGCCTTTGATTGTGCACAATTTATAAAGGACGAAAATGCCAAAAAAAAAAACCCAATAATAATAGCAACTAGGAATGTTGTAGTCGGGTCCAAGCGACTGCGCAATACTCTGCTCACAGCTTAAGTTTCTTGAAATTCGAAAAAATAGTATATTTGGCGGCAACATTTTTGGCTTGATCCCGCTAAATTTAGTTAGTTTAGCTCCAAAAGGATTTATTTTCGAGGTTTCAATTCGAACGAACTCGCTTTTTCTTAGTGCAACGAGCATAATTTTTATAATAATAATACAAAAAATAACAAAAAAAATAATATGGCTATTGAAATGCGGCCAGTGGAAACGAAGCATAATTTTTCTTACCGCCTGTCGCTTGGATGCCATTTTCCCTCATATTTTTTTCTAGGCACGAGCTGAGCACAGCTCCCTGGCGAGTGGATGCAAATGGAACTAGGCTGTCAGCCCAGTTGACAGTCTGTCTGTTTGTCATTCGCTCAGTTTTCGCCATCTGTCATCAGTTTTTGTCTCTCTCTCTCTCTCTCACCATCTCTCGCTATCTCTATGTCACTTTCTCGCTGATTTGGCTGTCGCACTGCCGCTTATCAGCGTGGCAAGAGAAAAGGCAACCGAAATGCAAAATTAATGTAAAATGCTGGCGGGCCGTTGAATTTATTGTGAAACACGCCAAACCGCAGTCAAGACACAGACACACAGCTTAAGACACAGTGCGGCAATTGTGGCACTCAGTGCTAGCAGTGGGCGTGGCATGCGGGCTGGCACTCTGGGGGGCTGGCCGGTTGGCAATGTGGTTGAGCAAACATTGTTGTCGCCTGGACTGGCTCACGATTTATGTTTGAAACAAAAGATGCAGAAATGCCCACGATTGTTGTACGTGACTAACGTTGGCTTTTGACACTCCCCCATCCCCCCAACATCCCTCCTTTTTTGGTGCCATGAATCCTCCTTGTGCCCTACCGCAGCTCTCGCGCGTATGCAAAGCGCATTTTTGTAATTTATTTCATTTTAATTTGAATTTATTCGCCTGTAGCAGCTCAAAATTTGAAACAAAAACTAAGCGAATGCCTCAGCAAAATAAACTGGTCTACAATTGACCTTCGACCTTTGCCTGCCTGCCTGCCTGCCTGCCTGCCTGCCTGCCTGCCTGTGTGTGTGTTTGTGTGTTTTACACTTATTCATGTCATGCGGCAAGCACTGACATACACATGAGTATGTCAAGCACTTCAGGGCATACAAATTAACGCTGCTTACATTTAGGAGCCCCTGTGTCAGCCACAAGCATTAGGCCATGCCTAAGCTGCCCAAAGCAATGCTTAAAGGCCTAACACATCCTTAGCAAACAAGACGATTACAATGCCAAGACGTCGTTATATTCGAGTAGCACCTGACGTCTGTGTAGTTCACGGATTGCATAAAACTTTAGCAGAAACTTGGCCATTTTTCGCATTTTTCTCTTATCTCGTTATTTTTACGTTTGTTTCTAGAACACCCATTAAATATAATTATATTATATGCTGGTTTTGGCGACCTTTCCATGTTATAAATATTTGTTAGCTAGCTAGAGGTCCGGGGTCTTATTCAAACCGAAAAGAAACACAATTGTGCTTTAATTTGTATTACACCGATATATTTCGGCTGCGCATTGTCTTCAAGGCACTAACACCAAGAGACAATAAACAATTAACATTAAAATAAATTTAATTAAACAATTAATCAACTATTTAAGACACAATATTTACACGTCTCCGCTTCTTGACGTGGAGATTGACTCTTGTTGGCTATTCAATAAATGTCTGTACAAATGAGCCTGATTTTCTGTGTCTGTTTTGTAGTTTAGTCGTTTGGTGTGCTATCGAAACAATTATTTTCAGGTAATACGAGGACAAAATATATATACAATGAAAAGGAACGCCAATTGGATCCCCGGCCAGCCCTGTTATCGCGGAAGAAACCCATAGCCTCTGGAGGCATACTTAACTTAAACTAAGCTATATGAGAAGGATGATCAATTTATCGGACACAATATACGATAAAGGAATTGGACACGAAATTAAAATAACTCTGGACCAGAAATGACTTCCCGCAGAATGTAACTAAAACATTATTAAAAATACAACAAATCACAACCCAAAACCATACAAAACCTACGAAGATATACAAATCTTCAACATATCTACCAAGATTATCATAGCCTCTGGACGCTTACTTAACTTTAACTCTAATCACCCGAAGAGTATAATAATAAATACAGCACTAGCTATATGAGGAGGATGATCCACTTATTGGACACAATATACCACAAAGGAATTGGACACGAAATTAAAAAACTCCTGACTTAGTAAAAATACAACAAATGACAACACAAAAGCCTACAGAACCCACGTAAATAAACAAATCTTCAACATATGTACCACGATTATCAGAACGCCTCACGGATTCAGACTGCTATAACAAACAGGAAATAAAAGTAGCACACAAACCTACGAATACTTCACAAAAATTCTTCAACAATACATCAACAAGGATGGACAAAACTAACGTCGTTTACGCAATACCAGTTTGTGGGGACAACAACAATATTCGCGATAGCGTGTACATCGGCACAACACAATCTAATCTAAATACAAGGATAACCCTACACAAATCGGACTTCAAATTAAGACATCAAAATAATATGAAGAGCAACCACACACCGAACTTTGATGGGACAACAATACTAGAGGAAAAACAACACTACAACAAGCGGCACACATTGGAAATGCAACACATAATGAGCACACCAAACAAAAAACGACTAAACTACAAAACAGACACAGAAAACTTCGCTCCTTTTACAGACATTGAATAGCCAAATAGTTTCAATCTCCAAGTCAAGAAGCGCAGACGTGTAAAATGTTGCATCTTAAATATTTCATTAATTGTTTCATTTAATTTATTTTAATGTTAATTGTCTATGTCTCTTTTTCAGAGTTTTTGGAATATAATTTTCATAAAAATTTGATAAATCTAAACTCTGATAATGATCGCTTTGCTGGTTTTCGTTATTTGACGCTTGCAATTCTCAATATGTTAAAGCTTTGAAGGAAGGATATTGAGATTGATAACGTGCAGATAATAAGCTATAAGCCAGCTGATATCTCATCGCTGCTTATAACTTGTTGTTTAACATATGCACAAACAAAATAATAATAACCAACATTGAGCACGAGCCGCTCGGCGTTTTATTCAAAACGAAATATAAACTTAAATTAAGATGGATTACATTGCCATTAAATAAATGTCACATATTTATAGAGCAAATGTAAAGTAAATGCGGTTTTTGTGTTCAGCTGGGGAAAAATAAGGAATTTGTTTTTTTTAATAATGTCAGAAGTTGCCAGCAGTCCGAGCAACTGAAAGGAAAGCTTCATATCAGATGCCGTCGTAGCATAACAATGGCATTGCCAAGCTTTAGAGAGAGAGAGGGAGAGGGAGAGGGAGAGAGAGAGAGAGAGAGAGAGAGAGGACAAAAGTTTCGGGTAATCCATTGACTGATTGTTTGGTATGTTGTAGATGGAAATCTCAGAGGAAATGTTTAAATATTTAATTTATCTTATAAAATTTAAGTTATGAATTTCGCATGAAAATATTTAAAAAATTTCGTGTAGTGCACAAATATTTTTTATTTAATTTGTGTACAAAACACAGACTAAGTCTGGGACTCCTTCGACTTCAATCTCCTTCAATCTGGAATGCAGCTATTTTTAATGGGCGTGCCAATGTGTTAAGTAAGGAATTTCCCGCCCCACCATTTCTATGCACATAAAAATCGACAAAAAAAAAATAAATCGTTAAACATGGCGCGACTGCCAACAGATGCCGAACAAACTACGCTCCCAGCAAGCAAGAAGAGCAGCTAAAGAATGCCGCCTGATAATAAAAACAATTTATAAGTTTTGCAAGTCAGTCCGCCATCCAAACAGCCCCCCCACTATCCCCGGGCGTTGCGTGTGGCAAAACTACTGAAACGGACTAAAGAATGGCCCCCAGGAGGGAGTGCAGCTGGCGCTGCGTAGCTGCCGATTGGCTTGGCAGCCCGTGAAAGTTGCTGTTGTCATGTTGCACGAAGATGCCAGATCGAAAATATTGCTAAAACTTTGAACGCAAGTGCAGCTCAATCAGCTGCATTGTTTCGCCCGATAGGACTTGGCTGGCATTTAATTGCGAGCAGCGGCCCACTTGGTCAACAGCTCAGTAACTTACAGTAACTTAGTGGCAGTAATTCAGCTGCAAGGAAAAGAGAAAGCATTTGGCAGCCTGAAATTCAAATACCCTTGCAAACATAGGCAAGATGTCTTTAATCGATTCTCCCTATAGATCAATATAATATAGTAGAGCGAGGGCAAAAAGAGAGAATGATCACTTTACGATGAGAACGTCGGAGACCAAAGAACAGTCTAAGCAGTCGACTTCTCTGCGTTAACGTGCACTAAAGAAGGCTAAAGAAGGTGGATCTGTGGGTGGGTCCTGCGTGTTCTGTCTGCACACAAACTTAATGAGGCAGCCTACCTAAAATTTCACTAAAGTCTATTAAGTCTATTACTCAAAAGGTCACGATTCTAATCAAACCTCCCTCGTATCTTATAATAGAAAAAACATTTTTCATACAACAACTACCGTTTGGCGCGAGTATTCCAATTTCAGCTATATGATATAGTGGCCCGATTCGGGCGAATCCAACATTTGAAGTACCTCCCACAGAAAGATCTATGCAATATATGCAAGGTTTTATCATTCTGATCAATAACCTACATACTTTAAGGGCCCCAGTGTTGTCTGCATTGCATATTTCGTGACAAGACTATAGTACCCTTCACAAGAGTATTACAAGGACTGCAATAGAGCACACGGATAGCGTGCTAGGAAACGGAAGTCAAACGGAAAAGCCGAGAAACAATGGGGGGCGCTCCCAAAAGCGCTATAAAAGCGGCAAAGCGCGTAAATTTCGCGCAACTCAAAAAGCGCGAAATGCGAAAAGCGAGAAACGAAAAACGAAAGTGAAAGCGGAGCGCAGGATCTGAACAGAACCAAGGGGCCAGGGGGGATGGTAAACTAACAACAAAGCGAAATTTATTTTAACGAGCCAAACTTTTTGGTGTTGGCCAAGACAGCGCGACCATAAAAGTCCCCAAATGCCACTTTGGCCGGCGTTTTATTAACGAGGCTAATTCCATGTACAGCAGCCGGCAAAACGATCTCCCACACTTAGTGGTCTGTCCTGGCTGGCTCTTTACACAACTGTCAATCCGCTACACACACACACACACACAGATAGAGAGAGGGAGACACACACACACATGGAGGCGGCACACTCTATGGCCGTCAATTCTGCTTAGCTAATCTCTGGCCCCGTACACGTAACCAGCAGGCAGTCCCCAAGCCTCTGCTCCACGAACCGCAGCTTTAACGCCACATGCATGGCCAGCAGCCGTTGGACCAGCAGGGACATGGCCTGGTGGCTTATATAAAAGCCAGCGCCAAAATAAAATCCGCTTTAGCTGCGTTGCAGCTCCTACCTCCGTGCCCGGGAGGCCAGCCAAAACGCCAAGATCCAGCTACTATACAAAAAATATATAAAAGTCAAAAAAAAAAAAAGAAATAGAGAGCAAGAACAGCCAACCGAAGATTGAATACCCTTGAAAGCATATGGCTCATAAATAATTTTAGAGTAAGTTTTATTTTCGACCGATTATTTCGCTGGGTGCCATATGATATAGGAGTCGGATATGTGTAGGCAACGCTGAAAAGTTGTGAATCTGCTTATTGCTGAGATTGACCAAGATATAATTTTGCTATCGATTCTTCCTATAAACCTTTATGATAAACTTCACCAATGTTAATGAGATATAGCTCATATGCCAAGTGTGGTCAGGATATGTTTGGAAAACAAACCAGGTATTAAAGCAAGAACTTAATTTACGACCGATCATTCCTGTGGCAGTTAATATGATATAGTAGTCAGATCCGATTCAAATAGACAATAGACTATGTTAAGTTTCTTGACATTAGCTTTGAAGTTGAGCAACTAGTTTGCATCGAAATAGACAGACAGACATGATCTGTGGTTCGACGAGGCTGGTGCTACTGATTAAGAATATATATACATTATAGCTTCAAAGATTTCGTCTCCTATTCGGTACACACTTCGTGTCAGAATTATAGTACCCTCTGTAAGGGAACAAAAAAATAGCTGCGCCCAACTTTCTGGCTACACATTTTTCCATTTTTTTTTCAAAAATAATACAAGAAACAGCATTCAGAAAGCAGCTGACGGTGTTTTAGGGGAAGGGGGGTAGCTTTGGGTGCTTGTTATTCACAAACTGGCCATGACTGTAGTCCAGTGCAACATATTTATTGTAATTTTTCAGTGCAGCAGCAGCCACGCGACGGCCTTTCAAAATTTTGCATATTCAGCTAACCTTACACACAGATACATCCACACACACACACAGAGAACACAAAAAACACCGAAACGCTCACACATGTTTGCACATGCCTTGGTTATTAATTAAAATGTCAAAGCGAAATGCGTATAACGCGTCGTATGCGCAACGTGCTCCATTGCATGGGCCATGCAAGAAGCAGAAACTAATCTGCATATCCCCTGTCATGCATTGTGGGCGGGTGTGACTGTGTGTGTGTGTGTGTGTGTGTGTGTGTGTATATGCACGTATATGTGTTTCTGTCTTTTTTAATCCCGACAGCGAACAAATCTGCCCGCGTTAAAAACAGTTCGAAATCCCACATACACGTATTCAGGCAATTGAAAATAATATAGCTTTGAGATACATTCAGACGTTCTACATACATGCAGTTAATATGTATGCAGCAGATAATCTCAGATTAGAAGTGACTTAGCCGTAAATATATGTTTATTTTAAATATATATGTTAATACGTACTTACCGAAAATACGCTTGATTATTTTATTGACATCCATAACGAGGAGTAGGCAAAGACAGTCTCATACATTTCATAAGCTAAATGAACAAAAGAAACAAAAGCGCTTAGATAGAAAGCTATATAAAGAAAAAAGGAATAAAAAGAAGAGAGATAAGAGTGCAAAAGACTGAAGAAAGAAGAACAACAAAATCGGCAAGCCTTAATTGAATTCATCAGAATCGCGTAGAAGGGTGATATTCAAAATGATTTGCATTTGGTATAAGAGAATCTACGCTTACGCACATACGTGCGATCTTATATACACAACCATAAATACACATGTGCATATATACATGCATACATACTTACACATATATATACACACACTTCGCCTTTCTATGCGATTTTCATGCAAATAAGTATCCCTTGCTGAAACGGGATGGGAAAACGCTAAACGAAAAAGCAAATTGATTACTAAAATCGATAATATAAATCACATGCAAGGGCGTTTATCATTTGGACATTAAAATGAAAACTTAAAATCAGTTTGAGCCTGTACAATAGCCAAGAAATCAATTGCATATCTAGTATACAAATAATACCAGTCAGCAAATGTGTTTGTTGCTTGCTTCAAGCTCAAAGAAAAGTTGCACTCGCATATGCTATGTGGCTCACTTACGTTTATTTTGTTAAGCACTTAAGCAAGTAAAGTACTTAAATGCTCCAAAATACTGCAGGTCAGGAAGTGTACGTAACTTGCACAGACAAATTGTAGTAGAGATTAATTCAATTGTTTTGTGTGTCAATCCACACATAATCATCTGGCACTTCTGCTCCTCAGATAGTCCACTCAAGGCTCAATTGTTGGTCGACAATGATGACATTTGAAGTGGGCAACCGATGGCTGATGAAACCACAAAACAAGACTCTGTTATCCGAAACCCTTCAGTGAGAGCATCAAGCAATTCTCAGCTGCAATTGAAGCGACCCTTAAGTATGGGTTGTGTGACGAAGGCTGCCATTAAACCTGCCCCGCCCATCCAGAAGCTTGCACAATACCGAGCTAAATGGATGTCTTGATAACTATAACATCTAACGGTCTTGCCTGATGGCTGCTTGTCCCGAATGCCGCACACCCTGATAACAATGTGATTAAAATGCAATTTGCTGCCATTTACTTGGGGCAAACGGCAGAATTGTTGAAAACACAGCGAGAGCAACAGCAGCTCAGCTCATAAATGTGTGAGTATATGTTAGATTGTGTGTGTGTACATGTGTGCATGTGTGATCCCTTGTTTCAGAGATGAGCGTTTGATCATGTCACGAATAAAAGCTATAGGATAATGAAAAAAAAAAGAAAGAATCGAAGATGGAATACTTATGAGTAGCGCTTTTGTATTAAAGCTTTACTTCTGTCCAATTTATCCTATAGGAAGAACATGATAAAGAAGTCCACTTAGAAACAGTTTGGCAGAAATTTTAGGAGAATATTGAAACTCGTTGGAGATGGGTTTCGTGAAGTTATATTGAAGAACAGAAAAGTTATCCATACTAAAACTCATTATTCGACAAATTCTTCCTACAAACTAATATTATATAAAAAGTACTCTGTTGATAGGATCTCTTGCTCATATATCAGAATTATGGGAAACGTCGAAGTTGCCAAGCATGATAAAACTAAAACAAGAATCTCATTATCGACCGATCATATATATCACATGTACAGCCTGTACAACAACAATAAAGGACACTCGGACAGACAGACATGCTGTCGATATTATTCAAGAATATAAATACATTTATATATACATGCTCTAAAGGGTCAGAGATGCCTTCTTTTATGATCCTCTATATCACCTTCTATACTCTACAAGCTTATTCAATTATTCAATACAATGTACAACAGACGTTATTTCTCCCAAAAGTTTTGCAGATTTCATTTGAGCTTTCTGATGGACTTTTTAAAACTATAAGATTACTCAGGGAACTAAAGAAAACAAAAAGCACACACAACGCTGTCTGAACCCGAAAGCACGACAGTAACTGAGTTCTGAGGAGGCGTCTACTAGAAAATATTCAATTATGGTTATAATGTCCGGAATTTCAATTTAATAATTACCATTAAACGAGCTTTTTAGAAGATCAGTTTGATAAAGAACTAAATATGACAAATTTACTTTATCCATATATAAATAAAGAAAGGGGTGAATATGATTAATTTAATGTATCATAAATTAAATCGATCACGTGAAAATTGTAGAACAGAACAGAAAACCAGATTCACGAATCGAACCTGAAAGGCGTTGGTTTAAGCCCTGAATCAAACCAGCTAACACGATTATTGGGTTTACAGCCTTGATCTTAACGTGCATTAGCACTCCACATATACTTTATTGATCGAATCGTTTTTCGGTTATCGCAGCTAGTGTCATCTCTAGCACGTTTACGTGCATGACACAAATTTGCCATTGCAGCCAAGTGTGTGAGCTCCAGCTGTGTGTTTGTTGCACATTTAATGCACGACATTCATTTCCGCTTTAAGCTGAAAAATAATAAAATTTTATTATGCACTTAGAAGTTGCACGACGCATTTTTTCGCCTGCACAATGTTGGGGAATACTGATGCTGATGTAAGAGCGCATAGAATGTAGAGTTTGAAATTCGGCGTCCTTGGGTGGCAGGAGCACATGTCAGAGTGGCAAGGCGCAGGAAGAAGCGTCTCAATTCTGGTAGCCATATGATGTCAGCGTGGCGTGTCTGCATAATTTATGGCATCAGGCTGTGGCTCATCAAGAGCTCTGCAACACTTTCGCCTGGACTAGCATAGAGGCACATGACTCGGCCTCGTGTTACAAATACGCACATAAGCCCATGCTGATGCCGTAGGATTAGGATCAGCCCTCAGACCGTGACATGCAGGCATTCAAATTACTCGTAAATATCTAGTAACGAGCTTTCCAACTGGCTACCAAGTAGCCGAGCAGCTATGGTTCTATGGTATCCGTTGGCAAGTACTATTGCCGACTTTGCTGTCTGTCCCGTGATTGATGATGAATGATTGATGCATGATTTATGTGCCAACAGCAAACTGCCATCGCTGTTGCCGTTGCCGTTGCCGTCGCTCACGTTCTCACGTTCTGCACTTGGGCAACAAGAAAATTGCCAAATGCAGGCCAAAGAGTAAAATGCGTTAAAGTGCCAACAGATTTTCACAGATTTTCTGAGCTCTCAAATTGTTCAACCTGCAACTTACTGTATGCCCGTGTGTGTGTTTGTGTGAGTGTATTTGTGTGAGTGTATTTGTGTGAGTGTGTTTGTGTGAGTGCGTCTGCATGTTCTGTCATGTGATGCTTCGTTAGGCTGACAGCTTCTCGTTTCACACTGTAATCTTAAGATAGCTAGCAGCTTGCAAGTCACACATAAAAACACACACCCAAAGACACACACACACACACACACACACAGAGGCATACATATGGGATGATTGATATATGTATGTACACATATATGTACATGCTAGTTTGGCATTTTGTACACAACAGTTTGTTCCATGTGGCATGCCAGCCAAATTTGTAAAATTTATTGAATCAGTCTGAAGTTGCCGGCTAATTGAAATTGACAACAATTGCAATTCATTTAACATGCATGTTAGTTGAGAGCAATTTCGTTTATCCAACCAAACGACAAATTCGCATTGGGGACTTGTGAGACATTGTGGGCTTGTGTAAAAAGTAATTGATAGTTTTCTTAATATAATTTGCGTGAAAGTTATTTGTAAAAGAAAAGCCTGTAAATAATATATTAGAAGAATTTCAAGACTTTAAAACTTGAACATCAACTAGATTGAAGCCAACAATTACGCTTAACCAGCTGCAATTGATTTACAATTTGATATAGATTAATCGATAGTTTTCAATAGAATATTTATTCGATATTATTGCAATTCATGCCTTCTTAACAATTAAAATGGTTAAAACGAGAAGGTAAGGATATCTTCGGCACGCAGAAGAATTAATACCCTTAGGTACATTTCCCCTTTGCAGATATGTGAGTGATAAAGAAGCTCGTAAGTGCTGAATTTGATGAAAATATCTTTGAAAACGGAATATTTTGCCATATGAGAACCTACTTTTTGACCGATCGTTCCTATAGCAGCTATATGATATAGTAGTCCGATGTAAATAAGATTTTGCATAAACGTAGAGATCATAGTGAAACTTATAAATAGCGAGTTTGGTCAAGATATCTTGATAAACATAAAAGTTTCTCGTCAGGAACCTATTTTTCGACCGATCGTTCCTATGTTGATAGGTTTTTGCATATAACATATGCAGAAAGCAAAGTGAAGCTTACAAATGCCGGTTGGCGACAACAAATATGTTATATAGGTTCTTGTATACCCTGCATAGATGAAAACAATTTTACTTTTTGGGTAGATACAGTGTATCTTCCAGTCGAGCAGTCTTGAGTCCTACTTGTTGCTCTTTCATATTGCTTTCCACTTTCTAGCTATGAATACCTATCATCTAAAGCTAGTTAATTCGTGTAGTCCATTTTATTACCCATTTCATACCCACTTGTCATCGGCAGCTAGTTTATTTCCATAGTCTATTGAATGAGCACTCTGTTTTATTCCAATTTATTTATTTTATTCCCATTTCATCGTACCCACTTGTCATCGGCAGCTAGTACATTTGTGTTTTCGATTTAACATTTCCATCACCTTCTCCATCGGCGCTGCCTTCCTTTATGGGTAGATAATGCTGAATCTAATTACATCCCTCCGTGTTATTCCATGGCTACTGCTGGGACATGCGACCTTTGGCCCGCTTCAGCAATCCTTGCAATTTATTCAATTTATTCACTTCGCTTCATGGGCACGTGATTGTGGAATCTATCCCTGAGCTGATTCAAGGTGTTTGTTCATTTTTTTCAGATCTGACAAGTTAGCGAGCATTGCAAAAACCTTTAAAGTTTACTTTATTACACTCGTGTTAGTTAATTTGGAATAGGGGCAAAAAGTTTTCCACAATTTTCACGCTGCTTTCAGCATAGCTGAAAGTTTTGGCAGCGAAAAGAGTTGGGTATTCATATATCCCATACAAATAGTATAAATAAGCTCGTACATTTTTTAAGAGCTGTTCGCAGCTACCGGCGACAAGTTCCTAAAAAGTTGAACTTATTAGCAACTTGGCAAGCCCATTAATTTCAGTTGAGTTAAGCAAGTTTAGAGAAATTTCATGCATAACAGGTGCAACCAGAAGCAAATATTTACACGCATACGCCACGTGCTTGTGTGTGCTGTGGCATTCTGTTTGCGTGTGTGTGTGTGTGTGTGTGTGTGTGTGTGTGTGTGTACGTGTGTGTTGGTTAGTGAAAGCATTATTCCACTTGACGCGCCGAGCACCTGGAATGGAAGCACTTAGCTGAGGCTTTTTGCTGTAAGCAAGTTTTAGCTGCGCATTGAACCAGCAAAACAGTTCAACTTTAAGAAAATGTATTTTCAATTTAGTTAAACATAACATAACAAGCACCTTAGAGCATGCGCAATTATGAAAATATATAACAATTTAAGTTATTAATTAAAATGTAATTCCACACCTCTAAGAAATCAGCCAAAAGCTGGATCAAGCCTGATCCCTCGTTTAATTGAGTGTCAGCAAATTTGATATGTGCCATTTTTAACTTTTTAATGAATGCGATAATCTGTTATTATATATACATGATGTGTATTGATTTGTGAATGTGAACGTAATTTTAAACCACTTTGCGCCGATTAAAATCTAATTTGAGAGCCAAATGTGAGCGCGGCCGCTATCAAATGTCGGTTTACACTTTACACACACACACACACACATCAACTAATGCTGTGCAATTGAATTAATTGAAGCCAAGTTAATTGAAAGCATTGCCAGCTGAATAGCAATCGTGGCGCAAAATGAGTCGTCACTCGAATTGGTGGCAAGTATTTTTGTGGCAGATCAAAAAGCGTTGCATGCATATTTAATGTAGCGCATCGATATGAGAAATTGGCTTTAATGTCAATTCCAGTCAGTGAGTCTGTCTGACTCTCTGTCTGTCTGGCAGTCAGTTGCAATGCAAGTCAATATTTGAGCTAAGCCGTTGACTGAGCTGGTGTAGGGGAGCCCATCTCATTGCATTTGAAGACGTGCCTTTGGCAAACACTTCAACCGCTCTTATCAAGAAAGCAAACGCAATGAAGTGCGCTCCACAGCACAAATGCAAACAGAGACGTCGCTCGAATCGAATGGTGGGCCACGGGAGGGAGCTTATGTCGTAAGAAACTCAGCCACCTGCCAACCATCGTTGCCCGGCAGACCGACCGGCCCACCCGACCCCAACTGGCTCCTAGAGCGGCATTCGGACGGGCGCCAAAGTCAAGTGGCAGTTGACCCAAGTGGCGCCAACCGGGCGACAGTTAGCCAACCCAGCCACGAGTCGCTTTAAATCGAATCAAACTCAGAGCGTTGCTCAGATTCCAGGCGAGGCATTTCATGCGTTTTATCCTCAATATTTTGATTCAATTATTGCCATATATTAGATATTGCCAGAGCGACACAATTGAAGCCAAGCTCCATATCATTTGGGCTGGATTCACGAGAATCACATACACAGAGGTAATTGAGCATTAAATATTGCTATTCACATGTAACTTGTTTCAATTACATACTCAATTTCCATTGCACATCAAAGCTGCAATCCAATTAATTTATTTGAATTCGTTTGCCTTAATTATCTCATTCAATATCACAAATAACTATGAGCATTTCATAGGAATCAAATTTGGGAAGTGCGCTGCACATATTGTTTACACATTTCCTATTTGCAAATATATCTATCTGTATACAAAAAAGTGCCTGTTATGATTAACTGATAGATGATTAACGTACTGCCCAAACCGAAAGAACTATAAAACTGGATTCTTTACATTTTTTACACGCTAAAGCAGGGTTTTAAGAACTTCCACCCGCAACTGTGGAAATTTGATGGAATGAAATGGGACTTTGTTTCTACAAAAATCTTAATGAACCTTTTGGTCCTGATTGACTGCCTGACTAACTGATTGACTAACTGACTGACAAGACCAGGATATACCCGCTAGTAATTATAAGCGTAATTATATATTTAATATATTTTCTGTTTCCCATTTAGGTTTCGTTTTCCACAAACTTACCAAATCAAGGGCATTGTTATTAATATTTTAACAGCGTCAACTTTAAGTTGCGTTGTCGTCTGGGGTAATCAACTGACCATGGAGGGCATTAGTATAATAAATAAACTATTTTTGTTCGTTTTGTTACCTGCCCTTTTAGCCAGCCCCATTGAAAGACATAAGATTAGCAAGTGGAAGACATGAGTGGCTTTTGCACAAAGGCCAATGACAGACACTTTTTATACAATTTAGCAATTTACCAAGCCATTAACAATTTATCCAAACGGCTGACTTAAAACTTTGCTGCTTTTCAGCAAAGAAAGTTAAAACTTTTCGCCAACGTCAGCAATTTTAAGCCGAAAAAAATAAATCGTTAACATAAATCAAAACACTTTCAGTTTTCTCGACTGCTTTTATCTTCTTCTTTTCTTTTTTTTGTTCTTGTGTCAAAGCCATTACAAATGCACTTTGGCGCTTGGTTTGGCTTCTGGCTCGACTGCTGTTGCATGCCACACGGTGTGGCAGCTTATGCTTCTGCCAGTTTTTATACCCTTCACCCATTGAAATGGCTTCTCTAGGTAAATGTGCTTAACAGACAGAAAGAGGCGCCTTCGACTCTTAAAAAGGTTTATAAGAACTCAAATGGAGTTAATCAAGTCATATCCATCTGTTTCGATCTCGGTAACTATAGGAGTTTGAGACTTCAAAATTAATATATATTATTCTTACATATAATACGCAGCATAATCGCTTTTTTAGAATATGTTTTTAAGTATAACTCAGGGATTATATGATATATTTTAGCCAAATTTGTTATGCATATCCTTTTTTAGTATATAAAGATAAGGAACAGAGGCATTTTTGTTACCTCTTCAAGTACTTATTAGAATTGAAAAAGTACTTATTAGATTATTAAGAGCTATAGTTTTATGTTTGGTATGTGCACATATCTGGCTGCGATATTTAGGCCCCGAAAATATCATAAAGATTTGACTACAAGCACCGAAGTTATTTAGAAATGCATTTTCTATAGTCTGTTGCGGGCGGAATGGTTACAGCCGGCAACTGGCTACAGGGTATCTCCTAGATGGGGCTTTTTTTTTGTTGCTGTGTATTCGCTTGTTAACTTTCGTTTGGCTCTGCCCCAAATCAATGCCAAATCACGGCACACCGCAATCGCAGAGCAGCATCCACGCCCAAATGTATGCTACAAAATATGCTGTGAGAATAACAAGCGGCAGGGGCCTGTGGCAGGGGCAGAGGCAGAGGCAACAGCAGCAGGGAACAGCTAAAGACTGGGCCAACGTCACGCCTCGCATAAGGAGATGGCATTTGATAAACATTATTGTACATGTCCGACAATTTTTCAACAATCGCTCGAGCGTGCCGGCATTTGATTGATCCAATGGCCATCAGGCGCGGTGAGACAGACGGCGGGTGCGTTGGCATTGCCACGGCTAACAAACGGTTAGCGGTATAAATGACAAAGCATTTTGTATTTGGCAGCTGCTGCTGCTGCTGCTGGAAGAGTGATTGATTTTGTTTGGCAAAGTAGATGGCCGTGACTGCCAGTGCGTGGGCGTGGTCGTGGCTGAGCCAGCTGATTCGAACGCTTCGTTCTCACATTTAATTGCACTTAAAAAATCACACAAGCGTAAATTTGCCACATTCATTCGCATCGTTCAGTTCAGGCCACAAACCGACCCACAAAAGCCCAACCAAACAAATTAGTCACTTTCGCTGCAATGTCGCCAAGTCCTGCATATATATCGAGCTTGAATACACTTCCGTTTCAGTTGAAAGTAAGCATTTTTGACAAACCTTAAGCAAACATTTAATCTCACAGATATTTCCAGCAATTGAATTAAGTATACAACTAAGTTGGCCTACTTTTGACTACATATGACCACAGTTCCTAGCTCCTAGTTTCTACTGCTTCCAACCCTGGTGCCTCATATTCTACATAGTTCCAATAGAATCCTTCAATTAATATTAGCATTTAAACAGTCCTCTCTTAATGAGTCCAACTAACAAAAACAATTTTGACTGACAATATCCTTTAAAGTAGCCAATGCTTAATAAACATAAATATTCCATATTTAAACAAAGTTTGTCAGTTTTTGAAGAGCTTGTGAGAAGCAAGAGTATTCGGGACACGTTTAACTGTGGAGTATTCGACCATATTTAATTGCAGCCACTTATATTTATACCCTGTAATAATTTAAAATGCGATGGAAAGGCTATTTTGGAGTTGGGAAAATGTATACAACGTGCAGGAGACTTTTCAACTCTATAAAGTATTGTTATGCGTATGATATAGGGGAATATATCATACATTTCAGTTTTTAGATGATCTTACGCATAACAAGCTCATTTAATAATTTGTTTTTCGTGTCACTACTATCAATAAATATCGTGTATGTATGCACAGAGAGAATAACGATTTCTGTTGCATACAGGGTATCCTATAGTCGAGCACTTCCGACTCAAGCACTGTTAATTATTTGTATTATGCATGGCTGCATTTTTCAATTACTCGTCCGCTTAATACAACCAATTGACGCTAACCACTCCTCCTCCTTCTCCTCACAGTGCTAAATGGGCAGCACGTGCCACAACAAAAATACATACATACATATATATATATATATATATGTACATACATACATATATGTATGTATGAGGACACGTATTTGCATGTGTGGATACATATTTGTATACAAATTCGCCACACGTTTGCGGAACAAACCGACAAAGCAATTTATTATGGACATTTCCATAAAAATTTGACAGATTCCCCACACCACAGATTCCCCACACCACAAACTCCCCCTCAACAGACTTCATCATCAGAATCTTGGACGCCAGACTTAAGCTTTTCATGTATCCTGTCCAGCTCGTTGGCACTTTGACTGCTCCACTTCCGGGCAGCTCGTGTGTCTGTCCAGCGTCCGTCCGCTCTTGTGTGGCCTGCTGCTGTTGATTGCTTTCCTATGGCGGTCGCGTGTCGCGTGCGTGACCAAATCGAAGGCGTATTTCGTCCGTTATCACTTTGTTGGCAGCCGAATTGATTAACCTGTCCACATGTCAAAATGTGAGACAATCCATCTTCAAGCTTACTTCTCGTCTGTCTGACCGTTTATCTGCTCGTCTGCGAATGCCAGTCGCCGTCTTTATTTAGCCATATGACTAGCTACTAACTAGGCGTACATCATTTTTTATTGAACTGTCGTTTATAACTACATAATATCAATTCAACATGCCTGACAATTAAGCCTGGAAACCAGTTAAATCCCGACATTCAAATTTGTATTATTCTATGAATCAAACCATGAAGCGATAAAGTTGACAAAAATGGCGGAACCGAAGCCTCAATCAAACCACATTTAAACAAAGAAAAAAAAGAGAATGGCAATCTTCGGCACGCCGAAGATGAAACACTCTTGGGAAAATACATCGCTTTCTTATATTTTTATAAGAAACCATTCTACTTGGCTGGTTATTCCTACAGTGGCTACATTTATGATAAATCACTCGATCAGGTCAAAATGAACTCGTCTTCCAGATCAAATATACTACTCAACGTTACACATTTCATGACATATTTATAATAATTGTATTCAAAGGGTAGGTAGAAATCGAACTGTTTACATAACGGTTTGCAATACTCACTTGTTTTTTTTTCACTCTTTCTCTCCCTCTTCTCTCCTTGTTTCATATGTGCGCCAAAAAAAAAGTTTTGCGCCAAAAATTAAACGGTTACGTATTTTAACAAAATCTTCAAGGGCGGATATCAGGTGGCACACTATAACACACACGCACTTGTCACGATTAACATTATAAGATAATAATAAAACAATAATTTATTAAATTTTCATTAAAATCAATTTAATAAACACGCGCAAAAAAACACGACCGATCAACAAAAATGGCAAGCACAGACTAAACTGCATCATTATTACGCTCTCATCGACGCTCAGCCGGCATTTGCACTCATACACATACACAGCTACAACTGGTGCGCTCACACCATCCGCAACAAAGTAGCAAGATCAAATAGACAAATGTATGTACGTGTACGAATAACCATCGCTCCCTGGTCTAGCTGGAGCCTGCAGGCGAAAGCAGCAGAGCGTCAACGCTAGTGATGTGTCAACAGTGAAAGAGTGGACATTATGGGTGTTGTGTGCATAAAAGAAAATTAATTCGTCCACTGCTGACACATCACTTGCGTTGTTGCTTTAAACTGCAAGTTGCAGCCACACTAGAGAGAGGAGAGAGCAAATGGTGTGAGCGCAAAAGTCTTAATGCTTGTGCATAAGTATTAGTGCAAATGCCGGCTTAGAGTAGCTGCGCGCATAATGAGGCTGTTTAGTCTGTGCTTGCCAGTTTCCTTGATCGGCGGTCTTTTGTACGCGTGTGTATTAAATTGATTTCAAGCAAAATTAATTAAATTATAGTTATATAGTGTTTGCAAAGTGCCAAATAAATTAGTCTGCCAACCGATCTCCCTTCTTGAAGATTTATATAACAACCGGCAAAGTGCGTAACAGTTTAATTTTTGTGATTTCTTTTTGTCGCCAATTTAAAAAAAAGAGAGTGAGAAATACGATTACTGTATTTTAACAGTTCGATATTTGTCTACCATTGCAAAGGCTTGCATAGATTGCATTATAAATTTCATGCGAAAGAAACACTCAATGAATTAAGCTTCAATTTATACACATACATGAATTTCTGGTCACGCATTTCTGCCAAGGTATTTTAAACTCGAATTAAAATAGTTAAATAGTTATACATACTTCGCAACATATTTTTCATATGTATACGTATAATTATTCATTATATGAAGTTTGGTCGTAAATACATAAACTTTGTGGCTTAGAATTCTTGTTGATTCACATTTTCGAGCGCATTTCGTATTCAGTTAACGAACCTCCCATTAGGGTTTGACGATTGCCATTAGCACACACTCAACTCAAAAGCAGTTATGTATATATCGTAAAATATAATATATGTAGATGCTTATGTAAATATAGATCGCCCTGAAAGAGCAGTCAATTTGCATGGCCATTTTAGGTAAGAGTCGAATTAATTTATTATAATAAACTGAATGTGCAAAAAATGATGCCAAGTAGACGGCCCAAATCACAAAGTTAGCATGGCCTATATTCCGGCTGGGTCATGGAACGACAGTGAGGCGTCAGGCATATGTGAGTGCTTCGATTAATGAGTGACACACCCCCCAGCGAGACACTTGATCATAAAAATCATAATGGGCATCCATGCGACGCGCATAAAATCAGTGCCAGGCGACTCTATAAGTACTATATATGTATATATATATATACATATATGTAAATGTGATTCTGTGCGTGTGAGTGTGCAAACTAAGCTGCCTTTACGCCCACAAATAATGAGATGCTTCGTGCATTAGAAAATATATACGTATGTATGTACATGCATATGCTCAATGTCAATCTCCTTTCCGTAAGCAATTTTACATGTATTTATGTATAATATATGTGCATGTGTATAACAGGCTAACGAGAGAATATTTAACTGTAAAATATATATGTACACCCTTGTATATGTAGCTGAGAGAGTGCAGCCTTCTATCTCGCTCTCGCTAGCTCTCTTTAAACTATCTTTGTTTCCCCTGCCATTCTTCAGCTGCAATTTAGCTAACAGATTTTGTTATACTCTGTACTTATCAGAAATGGTGTAGGTGGCTTTGTTTTGGAACAGAAAAGAACCACAGTCGCTGCATTCAGTGAGGCTTACGTGCTTGTGTATGAGTATTTATTATGTACGCTGGTTATAGGGTATTTCCTGGTAGGTCACTTTTGTTATACTAATCTTCTCTTATTTTATTCATTACTTTTTTCTATTATTTCTATGCCAAATGTTTTCGCATTGTTTTCCTTTTACTTGCAGAATTGCTCTTTAAAATACATTTATTGTATGTATATTCCGTTTTATTATGATTTCTTTTGGTTTTTAATCTGTTTTGCCCTTTGTCTTCGCATTTTGTGTGTATTTTTGTTTTGTTTTCGCTTTAAGCGCTCTCTTCTTTTGCATAGGCCAAGCTTTTCTCGACTGTCCACATTTGCCCTAATTTATTGTTTCGCCTGATGGCACATTTATGAAGTTTCTTTTACTGTTGCTTTGCTTCGCTCGCATTCTCCAAAAGTTTGTTGCTTTCATTTTGTGACGTAGTAACTGCCTTAATTCGAGCGCCCTTTTCTTTTCTGTCTTATGTCTACGCCTAGCTTTAATTTTATTTCCATGCACTTGTTTGTATGGCCTGGACCGGTCTCATAAAGTGGCATACTTTATGGCATACTTTGGGGGATATCTGGCTTGAGAACTCCCCTGCTCCCTAGTCACCTTGCCCGGCGGACTATGCTGCTCATTTCACATGCCATTTGTCCATACTTTCTCTCCACTGTGCAACACAGGTTGCCCCGCACCTTGGTTCAAGTTCGCTACGCTTTCGCATATTCTATAGAAGTTCCTGCGCTTTGCAAAATGCAGCGAAAATGTCCTTTGTAGCACAAATTCCGGCTTCGGTGCATAACTGGCGGCTTTCTCTGCTCGCATATTTTCAAAACGTGCCAGTTTCCGCTACGGATGAGGCCAATTTATGCCCCGGCGATTGCGGGAAGTGGAATGTTGCGCACAATTGGCAAACTTGCCGCTTACCTTAGAACGCAGCTGTTGTTGTTGTTGTTGTGGCAAGCACTCAAAGCGCCCAAACTAAAGAAGAAAAAACGGAAAAAAGGGATATTGTCGGCGCCCAGAATATTAAATACTCTTGCAGACATATAACCATTGTTCTATATAGACATAGGTAAAAATTTTCCAGCCCCATAACTCTGTTAAAACTCAACCGATTTTCATAAGGTTTGTCTTTTTGTTATTGATTTGACCTCGATGTCAATTTGGTATAAAAATCTGGGAACATGATTCTTGGTCAAAATTCATGTGAAAATAGTACCTTCAAATATCCTTTATATATATATTTATATCCCACCCCCATAACTCGGTGAAATCTCTTCCGATTTCCACGAGGTTGGGGCATTTGTTCATGTTTTGGCCTCTAGATCAATTTGGCATCCAAATCTGCAATATTATTTTTTGTCCAAATTCATGTGAAAATGCTACCCTCAAATATCCTATATAGACATAGGTCAAAATTTCCCACGCCCATAACTCGGTCTAATCTCTTCCGATTTCCACGAGGTTTGGGTCTATGTTCATGTTTTGGCCTCTAGATAGATCAAAATTTCCCACCCCCATAACTCGGTCAAATCTCTTCCGATTTGTTTGACTTTTTGTTCATGGTTTGACCTCTAGATCAATTAGTTATTTTGTCGCTTCCAACTTGTATTCATAAGAACTTAATGAATACGTGTTTCAGCGATTTGGGAATTTTGGGATTTGGGTTTAAACTCATTTTCAAAGATCTTTGAGAACGGGGTATAGCCGCTAGTATATGTATATATCTTATGGGGATCGAAGAAGTCATTTTCGATGCGATACTCATTTTACGACAACATTAAAAAACCCTTCTAAAGTAATAAAAACAAAAACTGAGCAGTCAGAGTGAAGTGGAAAAGAGAGGAAGATAGAGAGCTAACAGTAAGCAAGAGAAAGAGGGACAGACACGTGCTGGGGCAGAGGTTGAGAAACATTTTGGAACGTGACAACGCCTTAATATTTCGCACAAACGGCTGTGGCAACCAATTGGCAGCAGATACTGTTCAGCTTTCTTTCGAGCTTTACCCAGTTTTTTAAGCTGTCATAAAAATAATCATAAAGGCGGCTCCACAAAAATTGTGCAGCAAATTGTTGCGTTAACTGCACAACGGCAGGCGTGTGGCAGGTTGGGCGTGCCAATGCCAACAGTTCAATAGCCAAAAACCGAAATAGAACCTCAGGCACAGGACATGCAACTTCTCATATGCCACGCAACGGCCAAGCACGCTCCGCACTTCCGAGTGAGGGCAGCCGAATCCTTCAGCTGGCACTTGATAAATTGGACACAAGACAAAATAATTCCGAGCACGCAAATCATAGCAGCTCGTGACCAAATACACACATAATATACTTATTCATGCACCAGAAAATTAGAAAAATAAAAATCCTTAAAAGATTCCAACAGTTTTAGCGTCGGCTTATCGAGCTACAAAACGGTTTAGTTCCGGTTCAGATGGGCTTCCGGTGGGTTTGTGTGGCACGAACTGAATCCTAATTTAAACCAGGCTCATAAACGGCATCAAATCTTTGACCAAAGAAATAAGTTTTGTGTTATTAAACTGGTTGAGAATTTTTTGAATATATTATATATATATTTTATATATAGATTATATTTATTTGCTATATTCTTTTTAATGTTGTTGAACTATATTTATGTTTTTCTCATGGCCTAATATGATTTATATTGGAATTTTCTGCTAATGTTTATAACAATAGATAAACTGATAATAAGTGATAAACAATTAAGAAACTTATTTCATGTGTTATTATATAGAAAAGCTTGCCTATCAAATGCAAGAATGCCCCTTTGCAATTTGAGATTTTACCTATGATAGACTCTTATGATAATATTTAAGTCCATTGATTAAAGCAATTTTTAAGTGGCCCTCATAGCAGGAAATATCCTTTCCAAATTCAGTTTATGCCCGAATCAAACTCAGTTATTTCTATAGTAAAGCGCAGCTGTTTTTAATTTGAAGTAGAATAAAGGTAGGGAAAATTTTGCTACGCGCCTAAAATGTTGGCATGCGCTGAACGCGACACACCTTCTAGGACAACACTTAAGTCAAGGCTTAACGTGGCTATTTATAGGTACGTAGACACAGGTGTGCGCAGGTGTTTGCATCACGTGCCGGACTGAGTTTGCATAGTTTTTGGGCACACGCACAGCCAGGGCGAAGGCACGGCTTAAGCAGTTCCTGCTGACATCATGAGAATCCAAAGCAACGCCTTGAGCTTTGTTTGAATAGGTTTGGATATTTTCTTGAAAGGAACCGCCTAATGAGTCGAACAAACAGCTAATAAGCAAAGACTCTCACTCAGACTAGCACTAAGCACTATTTCAATCTGATCGCAATAAAAACAACATCAACAGGAAGAACAACAACAGCGACAACAACAACAACAGCGACAGTGGCAATAAATCACGCTGAACTTACTGCAACCATGTGGCGTATGCGCAATGTTGACACTTCTCTGGCCAAATGCAATTACCGGCGGCATGAGATGCCAGTTCTGAGCTCTTGTTTTTGTCACGTTGACGGCGCCGCACAGTGGCACAAAATCCTGGCAATGCAAGTAAAAGTAAAGAGTAAGAAGTGGTCGGAAGTACCCAGTGCCGAGAACTAACATGCTAACATGCTAACTTAATAAGCACACAAATATAATCGCCGATTTGTGTTTAAAAAAATTGAATTAAGTTCAATATTAATCGATATTATGGAAAGGAGGGAAAGGAAGGACAGATGGATGGTTTATATAATAATAAGACAAGTAATAATAGTAATAATGATAATTATGCTAATAGTATTGCTATTGCTAATGCTAAGGATAATGATAATGATAATGATAATGATACTGATAATGATAATGATAATGATAATGATAATGATATTAATATTGATAATGATAATGATAATGACAATGATAATGATAATGATAATGATAATGATAATGATAATGACAATGATAATGATAATGATAATGATAATGATAATGATAATGATAATGATAATGATAATGATAATGATAATGATAATGATAATGATAATGATAATGATAATGATAAGGATAATGATAATGATAATGATAATGATAATGATAATGATAATGATATTAATATTGATAATGATATTGATAATGATAATGATAATGATAATGATAATGATAATGATACTGATAATGATAATGATAATGATAATGATAATGATAATGATAATGATAATGATAATGATAATGATAATGATAATGATAATGATAATGATAATGATAATGATAATGATAATGATAATTGTAATGATAATGATACTGATAATGATAATGATAATGATAATGATAATGATAATGATAATGATAATGATAATGATAATGATAATGATAATGATAATGATAATGATAGTGATAATGATAGTGATAATGATAATGATAATGATAATGATAATGATAATGATAATGATAATGATAATGATAATGATAATGATAATGATAGTGACAATGATAGTGATAATGATAATGATAATGATAATGATAATGATAATGATAATGATAATGATAATGATAATGATAATGATAATGATAATGATAATGATAATGATAATGATAATGATAATGATAATGATAATGATAATGATAATGATAATGGTAATGATAATGATAATGATAATGATAATGATAATGATAATTATAAAAAATATTTGTTTTATATTATTATAATTATTATTATTATTATAATAATAATTATTATTATTATTATAAAAACGATGATGATATTCATAATATAAGAAATAATAATAATGATGAAAATAATAATAAAACTAGTTATAATAAGAATATTAAAAATAGCAATAATAATGACGACAATTTTTTCTATTGAAAAGCTTAAAACACACCGATGGACTCTGGTTTTGTTCACTTTCATGTTTTTCGTTGCTTAACGCTTCTATTAACGCAACTATTAACACTTCGAAAAAGTTAGAAGTCGTTTGCGATCCTAGAGTTGATAGAAAATTCTGCTGATATTAGTTCCGTGATTTTCCGTAAATATTATAGTTAACAGACATTCAGTTAATTTTATTGTTCTTATTTCTACTTCTAAAGGGACGTAGTATTGGATGAGTCCAGGTGCGGAGAAGAGTGCGGAAGTCTTATCGAATCGATCTCACAGGTCGATTTATATAACCAACCTTTTTTTCTATTGCCGAACTTATCTGTAGAATAGGTTTAACTATGTTTTATTTAAGTTGTTTGTTACAGCAAAAAAAAAGAGGGGTTCGTTTCTTACATATAATGGACAGTTGGTTTTTCTTTTGCTCTTCTGTTCTTTTGCCCCACTGTGGCTAAGGCCGCACACGTGTATCCATTCAAGCATTTGACAGGGCCGTGTGTCCTTGGCTGATGTCACAGTTGCTTTTAGTGGCCACTAAATCAGTTAAGGCACAGAAATGTTTATGCAAACAAACTCCGCAATGGGCAACATTTGTTGAATCGCAAATCTCGTGGGTAACTGCGTCATATGATGGACAATGGTGGTGCCGATGCTGATGATGATGTTGATGATGATGATAGTGATGGTGATGAAGACAAAATGACCTAGTTGAGGGGTTGGTTGGAGGGGGCGTTGCGTGGCATCACATTTTAGCCGATTCTTTCATTATGTTGCCGTTCGCTCAATTCTATTATTCATTTATGCAATGCAGAAAGCGTTTCCATAAAAATGTTCTCGCTCATTAAATTTTATTGCATGCTGTTTGGGGCGTGCGTCTCTGTGTGTGTGAGCCTGTGTACAGCAATTAAGTTCAACCGCGTGTTAACAAAAACCGCAACGAGTTTGGCTTGCCAAAGGGGTTGGCAAATGGGTCGCTATAGGGCAGAGGGCAAATCGACAGCTAACATAATAATTATGATACTGTTGCGGCCTGTTGACGATAATCATGTTATTGTTAATGTTTCTGCTGTTGTTGTTCTTGCCGTTGTTGTTGCAGCTGACGCAAATTAATTGCATTTCATACTTGCGGTCGTTCTCTGTGTCGCGAATGTTGAAACTAATTAACATCCAGAGAGACGTTTCAATAAGCCTTGCACGAAAACTAAGTATACCTAAATGCCATGTCATTAAAAATTAATTAAACACACACACAGGCACGCACGCACACACACACAGCTAAGCACATGCGTTAGTTTTATACCATTTGGCTGTCAATGAAAGCAGAAGAGCTGACAGCCTGAAAGCTTTTCGCAAGAAATCAATTCAAAGGATTAACGGCATAACGAGTGCTAACTGATATATGGCACACACACTCGCACACGCACACACACACATACACACTCTCATGCACTCACTCACTTATTCATAGCTCAAAGCAAAATTCAGTCAAATCGACAGAGAATTCTCTTCAGTTTCGAGCATAAAAATTCACTCGCTCATACCTTAAAACGAGTATTCGTTTGAATATACTATTTGAGTGCATGCGTGATATGTGATGAATATGAAGAACTGCATTCCAACTTCAGTTTTATGGTAGACGCATTAATTGATACTTCGGTTCCGATTCATGATGTGAACATACCTCAACTGCGAATGCAACGCGTTTTAAGTCCACAGAATGTTTTCCTTTGAGGAATTTGTTGATTGAATTTTGAAAAGCTGCGCAAATGTTTTTAACACACACAACAAATCCTATTAAAAGCTTAAAGTTTCTTATGTGCCAAAGCGGATTCTTGGGAGTATTTGTAGTAAATAAATTTAAAGGAAAAACAAGGCGAAACTGGTTGTACTATTTATTGTATAGGTTCAGAAATGTCTAGTAAAGAGCAACAGCTGCAAAATAAACCAGAATGAGCGAATTGTGGCCTTATAAAATATATTAAATATTTAATATAAAGCAATCAACATTTTACACTTTATCCATAATTAAAGCATATTATGCATATTTATCGTGCGGATTTTCGAAATGGCAATTAATTATACAAATTTAAATGCCACTTCAAATAGTTGTTGGAGTAAGTTTTGACATATAAATTATTTAAAATAAAAGTAAATTCATTTTGCATTCATTTTAATTCGATTTATGTGGTTTATTGAGCTGCATAAACGGTAGTCAATACCTTAAGCGCATTACAACATAATTTGAATATTTATATTTAATTAGTCGCATTAAGCATCAATATCAATTGTTCAGCTGAAATAAATGCAACGAATTGCGCTTGATTATGCAAATTAATTGCGAACATTTAAATAAGAGGTCAGAGCATGTTGCGAGGCAAAGCCAAAACAAATAAACATTGCGTATACGCCCCGCCGTATCAATTAATCAAACTGTCAATTAGTTGAATGAAATCAGGACAACGCCCTTAATTAACTATGCTATACTGAATAAATAAATGAAGGCAAATCATTAACATATTATTTGGACGTGGGCACAAACAGACGAAAATGGCAAGAGTTGGCTTGAAAGAGCATGTTAATGCCGCATGAAAATCAAATACAATTAAATTGCAAATGAAGAAAAATGCAACTTGACGCAATAAATAAACAGCACAGGACGAACACAAACCGCAGCCGGAGCTGAAGTCAAAAGTTTACCCTGCCGTCTCGTCGGCTGCGGCTGCTTAACGAAATATGCAAATTGCCCGAAATGTATGCCAGAGACAGAAGGCAGAGACAGACACAGAGAAAGAGACACAAAGCCAGACGAGCAAACAGCATTTTGCAATTAGTGCAACTGTCAGCAAGGACACACAGCATAGCGTGCGGCCCAGTCGTGCATGCCCACATGCCCACAATCTACGCCCGATCCATTTCATAGCTGGGCCATGACCAATGCAAGGCCACATCTCTGTCTCAGCGCCATCTTCCAGTCGAGTGCCTGGAGTGCCTGGAGTGCCTGTCAACGCCCGTCATGGGGTCCAAGTGCCCAGGTCGAGCCTCGCTGCTTGGTTTAGCCCCAGCTTGGGGAAGAGTTGAAGCCGTTACGACCACAAGGCTTCTACTCAGCTTGTTAATCTATTGGATTACAAGCACATAGGTCCTGGCATTAAATAAGTATGTATATGCGTTTCGAATAAAAAATTCACTTGGAATTTGCCAATTCAGTCTGTTATCTATGAGTCGGGCATTCTTTTTTCGTAAAGCTCGACCAGTGTTGTTTTATGTAACTTCGCTTTTTTTAACGTCAACATCAATTCCACCCCGCGTGAAATGATCAAAGGGCATTTTACCATAAATAGTGGCAAATACGCTTAACCGTTTTTTAAAAATTTCTATGTAAAGCCTAGAAAATATGTTCGGCGAAAACTAAAATGATGCCCATTTAGCCTTAGTTTCCTATTTTCCACCCAGAAAAGTGAATTTTTCGAAAAGTGTGAAATACTTCTCAAATCAATTTTGATCAAGATGTTTCGAGATAAGCTTTCGCTGTATAGGATGGTAAAAAGTTAGGGGTGAGATCTCGGAAATAACTTAAACATGCGTTCAGCTTTGAAAGGAAGTTCAAATCTGATCGGACGGAGTGAAAAATATTCCCCATTGACAGTGAATTGTATTGGCGAAATTAAAGCGCATGTGTTTTGTAGAACACATGCGATTAGCACGTGATTTCATTACGAATTGAATTTTATTAGTCAGCAAAAAGATGAAATACGTTGCTTACTTTTATGACGCCCTGTCATGATTAATTTGGCTTTATGTTTATAACAAAAAAAAAGTAAACCCCAAATGAGACTTTGTCTTCAACTGTTTGTCTCTTGTGTATCTATATCTGTATCTGTATCTCTATATGTATCTCTATGTGTTTGTGTATCTGAATTTGTATCTTTATCTGTATCTGTATCTGCATCTGTGCAGGTAAGCACTCCAGTCGACTGTCTCTAGCTGCCTAGTACAATTTCACGCTGTGCGCGCACCCCGAAGCATTTCTGGAGTATATGTAAGGATACAGTATCCATATAGAAGGCAAATGAAAGCAAATAGCCACGACCAAAATGAGCATAGGAATGGGAACCCGAACAAGGATGAGTACGATAGATATGTGGGGGTGGAGTATGGTGGCTATAAAATGTTGGGCGTCAGGGGCAAGCGGCAAAAGCAGAGCAGCTGATGAAAGAACAGAAAACTCTAATTGAATTTCATGTGTGTATATTTGTTTGTCTATGTATGTGTGGGTGTAGGTATGTGTGTGTATAGTTCCAGTTTTAATATGCGTGTGCTTGAGAACCAATGTGTGTGTATGTGTGTGTGTGTATGTGTATTTGTGTGTGTGAGTGTATGTGTGTGTACGCGTGTATGGCAGTGTGTAGTGTGTAAAACTTTCAATCTCATTTCAATTCGAATTGCTGGGGAAAAAATTTACAAAGTTTATCGATGTGTTTTTGAAACAAGGCCTTAAAATATAGCCTGATTAATAGTAAACCCAAATGTCTAAATGTCTTACTATTTGTATAATCATATTTTGTAATATCCCTTTCCAAATCTGTTAATTGAAATCAGAATCAAAACATTTACAGAACGAGCTTCGCAAGTTGCCGTCGGAAAACTAATTCGAAAACTGTTTTCACATAGTTTGTGGGGAAATTCATGTGAAATTCCTTCCTAAAATGTTGGCTTATTGTTTTTAAAAGGCAGCTAAAGAAATAAAGGCAACAGTTTGATCTTGGTAATCCAACCATGTACTATAATTTTGGACAGAGAACACAAAAGTACATTTTAAATAATTTAAATGTGTTTTGCACAGAGCGCAGACAAAAGTTTGTTGCATAGCGCCAGGCGCAGAGGGTAAAAGTCAGGGGCAAAATGTAAGATACGAAACCTAATTAAACTGTCCAGCATATTTGGTTGCTGGATAATGCTACCAACAAACAGCACTTAAACGGATACAGATGCATATAAGCACGCACACACAAAGAAAGTTGATTGGTGGGCGATTCGCACGACATTTCAAATGCCCTTTTAATGATAACATACATTATTAAACACGCCTCGCGTACTACAAATTAGACTACTAATGGCATTCAAAATGTTCACGGCTTTTACAGCAAACCTATAAAAATAAGCAAAAAATTAGACATCAAAGATGTTTGAGGAGAAGGTCAATGAAATTCCTTCTGCTATTTCTATTGCTCATGCCTATATTGAAGCTAATGCGAATGCTTAGACTTATGCTAATGCTAATGCTATTGCGAGTCTGAAGCTTATGCTAATGCAAACGCTAACGCTATATCAAAGGCTAATGCTAATGCCTGTGCCTATGCTTATGCCAAAGCTTATGTCAATGCTAATGCTGGACCATAGACTATCTTTCTACATTCATCTAATTATTATTCCCATATATATACGAAAAATTGCGCAAAATTTAAATAAAATTATGCTTTTCAATATTTTGGTGTTTCGTGCAATTTTATTTCATCTCATTTAACAAACCTTTTCATACAATAAAACCGGCTTTATTGGTCTCGTTTATCCCTCTGGACGTCTGTCAATATCAATCCAATTGAATAAAGAAACTTAAAATTCAAAATATAAAGTACATATATGCCAATGCTAATGCTAATGATCAAGCTAAAGCTAACGCTAATACTAGGGCTAATGCTAAAGCAAATACCTATGCTTAAGCTAAGGCTTATGCTAGTGCTAATGCCAATACTAATGCTAATGCCAATGCTAATGCCTATTATAATGGTAATTCTAATGCTACTGTGTATGCCAATGTCCAGGCTAAGTATCAATCTAATGATCAAGCTAATGCTAATGATAAAACTCAAGCTTAAGCTGACGCCAATACTAAAGCTAATGCTTATACCAATGCTATTGCATAAGCTAATACTAATGTTAGTACGAATGCTAATGCTGATTCCTATGTAAATCAACACAATACTAGCTACTACTAATGTTAAAAATGAAGCTTATGCTAAGGCTAATGCTACTACCAATGCTAATGCTAATGGTAACGCTTATATGCTAACGCTAATGCTAATGCCTTTGGTGATGCTAATACTAAAACCAATGTAAAAGATAATAATATTGCTACAGAGTAAGTCTAGGCTTATACTAATGCAATAGCTAATGGTCATGCTAATGCTTATGCATATGCTAATGATAATTCTACTGCTATTATTAAATAAATATTTAATAAAAAAATTCTTATAAAAGGCATAAAATATTTTTGCACATTAAACAGCAAAGCACAAAAAATAAATCAAAAATTTTAAGGAACCCGTCTCCAACCAGGGCCAAAATAAAAACCCCCTGTCAATCATATCTATGCACGTGTACATTATGTATATAATACATATAAAATCTATACGTATATCTAAATCAGTCTAGGCTCGTTACGCAACCTGGCACTTGATAATAGACGTTTATTATTCAAGTGCGCCGCCATCTGCGCTCCAGGTGCCACATCGTCAAAAAGCAAAGCCAAAGCTCGCTCCAAGGCAACTTGTTAAGTTAATCGGAAAGGCGTTAGGTGGAGGCATTCCTGTGGTACTGCGATGTGATGTGATGCCCAGGCCCGGGCCGCCGCGGGCTCTACACGCATGCTTAGCTGTATAAACAGCCAGTTGTTGCCCATGAGCCAGCTGCCAGCTTGGGGTTTGCCTAATCAACTGCCGCTTATGTATTTAACTTTGGGTTTCGCATTTGCCAAGCGAGCAGAAAAGATGTCCTTAACTCAAGCTAAGCCGCCCAGTGATGGTCGCGTGAGTCTTAACTTGTGAGCCGTGACAGTTTATAATATTGGGCATATAATTATATAAATTAATTTTATTATAATATGAATTATTTTGATATACATTATACATACTTAGCTTTAATTTTAATTTGAGCCGGGCAACGCCAGTTAATTTCTCCTAGTCTCCAATATACATACGCTAGTAAAATATAAATAAATAACAAGTATAAAGGTTCATAAGTAATGTTTTACATGTTAGTCCCGAGTTTCCAACATACAGGATTCTCAGTAGTTCCCAACTTCAAGCTTCTATATAAGACGAGATTTTCCCTAGACCCAACCCTTTCTTCTTTGCGTTAAATCGAAATTTAAATCAATTGAATTATATATTAAATTATATATTACATTTTCTTGTAAAATTGATGCGTTTAATTAAATTGTCTCACCCAAATTTAAAAAAAAAAACTAAAATTCAATTTTAATTTAAACCATTTGTATACTCTTTTCACAATGTACAATCGAGTGTATTGGGGCTTGCAGTGCATGTGGCCTGCAATTGAAGCTAGAAGAACACGAAGTAGATATGCGCATTAGACAAAGAGAGTTCCCATAGATTTAGACTAGGCCGAATGTTTGACAGGCTTGTGATTACAGTTTTAGAGTCACTGAGCCATAGATCATAAAGTGTCTTTAAGCAAACAGAGTATAACGCAGTCGGGCGCGGATTATTGTGGATTGTAAATGCAAGCAAAATGTCATTTACAATATAAATATCCAAGCAATTGATTTTATCAATAAATGCAATAAATGCATTTATATTTTTTATTAACTCATGAATATTTATATATTGCGCTTAAATTCTGATTGACGGAATGAACATTGAAATAATATTTCACGTGCACATCATTGAAAAAATTTTCCACAATTTTGCGAAAATACTTGATACAAAAGTTGAGGGCGTTTTCTTTTCAAGAAAAACTTGAACACCGAGTGCGCATATAATGCCCCACCCTCCAGCGCACAGCCCGTGTATTTAGCACGTGAGGCCCACTGTGGAAGGCAAAGGCATAATTTTGCTTTTCATTTTCGTTTTCATTTTTGTTTCGTTTAATGTGGAAACTTACTCATGTAAATGAAAAACGCAGGTGGTAAAACTTTTTGCTTAACTGAAAAGCGGCCAAGGCACTAACACACACACACACACACACAAGCATGTTTGTTGATGTATGTGTGTGCGTGTGTGTGTGTTTGCATAAACTGTAAATGTATTGACATATGTATTTTCATGTTACACATTTTTAGAAAACACTCATCTTAAAGTTGAGCAGCAACGTCGACTTGACACCTAAATTAACTTTGTTGCATATAGTTTATTTTTATATACCCTGCACCCCATGAAAAGACGAAGAAAGGGTATAATGCTTCTGGGTAAATGCATGTAATGGTAGCATATACAAATCCATAGTATATATAGTTCTTATCGGGACGTAGCGCTAAGTCGATCCAGCTATTTTTGCGGTCTGTATGAACGTGGATCTTGGAAACAGTAAACATTGTAATATATACTTAAGTATTAGATCAACGCGATGTATCTGTATAGAAATAAGCGATGCATGTATTGATATATGATGTTTTAATTGATCGATACTCAACCTACTTTTAAACGGTCGGTCGAAGCGAATGGATTGTCGACTGTTGGAATCAAGATATAGAACAAATAAGAAAAGACTGCCAACTTTACGATGCATATATTCTTTCGTGTAGCAAGCGTATCGTCAAGAGCTTGTCTTGTTTATATCGATATATCCCACATTTCGGTAATATCGACAAATGTCGATTTTGAAAGCAAGTTTGTTGAGCATATCCCACTGCGAGAAATATCAGATTTTGTTCGCGTATACAACACGCGGATCCAAAACATTTCCCTTTTTGGATATCTAGTGGATAGTGTGAGATTAAGAGAAGAAGAAGCGGCTTAAATAGAGCAACAGCAAGTGCAAATGCATATTACGGCAGCCCGGAGCTGAGTACAGGGTATCTGGTAGCGGGTCCTCCCCACCCGACCACTTGCATTTGTTATGTGGCATTAATTTAATTGCAGCTGTACAATGTATAAGCATGCATGTGTGTATATACACACACACACATGCTGTGTCTTTTGATGATGCGTCTTTTAGGAGCACTCAAATTCCACGAGATCTTGCCCATAAAATATATAATGTCTTATTTATGTTTTATTTTTTTTTGTTAGCAAAAAATGGCATTAAATACAACAAAATATTTCTTATTGTAAGCGCTCATAAAAGTTGCTGCCCATTGCAGTTATCAAAAACTGCAAGGGGCAGCAACTTTTATGAGCGCTTACAATAAGAAATATTTTGTTGTATTTAATGCCATTTTTTACAAAATATATTTCGGGAACTGGAATTAAATTTTATAGGCACGAAAGTAAAAGTTTTGGCAAACCTGTGTATGCCATTAGATTTATGAAAGGCATCCAATAATATCTTCTAAATATCGAGTATATTCTTATATATATATGTATATATAATATAGTCTGGGATACTTTAACACAGATACACACGCATTCAAGCAAACACACAAACACACACACATATACACAACAGCAGACACGCAATTGGTCATCAAATATGCATAAAAATGTATGCGCTCTCACTCTTTTACTCTCGCTCTCTCGCTTGCCCTTTGTGGCAGCCACTTTCCCACTCATTAGTTAGTTACATGTGTTATGTGGCATGTTAAGCAATGCTTAAAATTGTTGCCCCAAAACCGGACTGCGGCCGTATTAAAAATGTAGCCGGTTAAAATAAAGACCCACAAATAAAATAAAATACCAACAAAGGCCATATTAAAATTAATTACCCTAGCAATGAACGACACACAAATACCCTGTAAGCTGTGTGAGCTCAAAGCGTGAATCGAATCAGCGACAATTTCCTTTTATTATTATTTTATTCAATATTTTCCTTGAATCTGCCCAGCCGAGATACATAGTAATGGGCGTGGTCACTGCCCCATACCCTGTACGCAGAATACTTCAAAGATAGTCTCAGGCTGCATTTAAGTATAAGATATTTATCTTCTTGAATAGAAATTTATTGAAAAGAGGCCATGAATTGATGTATTAAATGGGCTAATTATACCTGGTCTTAAGACAGTTGTTGTTTACAGGGTATCAAAAAGAATAACATGCTTGCCGTTAGACGTTGTTGTTGTTTTTGTTGTTGTTGCTGATGTTGCTGCGTGCGCTTGCATGCTGATTTCCGTTTCCTCTTTACGGGTATCCACACACACACCCACATGCATACAAACAAACATACACACACACACACACACACACTGAGGCACGCTTTAAGCTGCGTAGCGTGAAAATATGCAGGAACATCTCTCGCATATGAAAACGCAATTTTTATGGCATACATTTTTAATAAACTGAGCAGTCAGCGCTATCCAATGCAATGCCAAAGCCAACAGCTGCGAACACACACACACACACACACACACGCACACAAACACACTCGCATCGATAGACAAATTTAAGGCATAAGCATGCTCCTAGTGGGTCATCTTCTCTGTATATGTATGTATCTTGAGGCTGAGTCTCATAAACACCCAGAGATACCTGCCATCTGCCACAGGCTATTTATTATACAGGGTGCACCAGCTCGCAGTCTGCAAACAGAGTAAAAGCCGGTTATATATGTTCTAAAGTTTGATCGAGATGGCGATTGAAGTTCTTAAGTAAGAGAACTTTATGGCGATCAAAAAGATATAACTTTAGGTACGATTCGTAAAACTGACTTTCCGCAGCCTTGGCCCCAGGTCTTGGTTCAACAAAACTTGCTTTGTCATATCTTTTATCTTTATCTTTGTTAAGCAAATAATTAACATTATCAATATATATTCTTTCTGTTCAGATGTAGGACCTAAGCTATTTATGCTTTGTATCTGGACTTACATAAAGTGTTTTGAGAAAATTAAGATTTGGTTCGGGTTTCGGTTTGTTAATTATTTTCCTAGACAACTCGCTGGGATTATGGTTTGCTTCATAAAAGAAAATTATAAAGTGAAATTGCTGGTTCGAACCAGCTCGGTTCAAAGCCGATTTGCAGCCTATAAAAATAAACTATTATCAGGAAATTACCTGGCCCCTGGCAAAGACAATGCAATCTTGACCCAATGCTGACTCGAAGTCCCATTCATTTGCTTTATAGAATGTATCCATAAGATATCAGTCATAATACTCTCTCTCTCTCTCTCTACCCCCCCCCCCTCTCTCTCTCTCTCTACTCTACTCTCACAACTATCGAATTCGAGTGCGCATTTAAGCAATTCTGTAGAAC